>NC_056761.1:6956428-8204285 GCF_018687715.1 Carya illinoinensis
CTGACTCTAACACAAGTCTACAAGCAAACTAACCAAATGCGTCTCTACACTTATGCATGCAAGGTAGAGAAAAACGTAACACTAAAAAAAACTACAAAAATAAAATAAAGATGCAGCAAGTTAAAAGATGGAACGGAGTTATCACCTTTACAAACTGATGAAAAGAAAAACTATCTATTAATTCTTCTACCGTCTCCACTGCCTTGCAAAGGCGTCAAAATTTGATTACACTCAAATAATAATGTGGTAGTTGTAGCACAATTTTGGGGTGTCGATTCCATAAAGAGACAAATTAAAAGAATAGTAGAATGAACAAATAAACTAAAAATTTAAGATAACAAAAATCAAAGTAGTAATGTAAAACAAATCCTTTCTGAAAAGAAATAAATTGAAGAGCCAAAATGTAATAATGAAAATGTTTGACTAGACTTAATAGCAATGAAACATCAAGAATCCCTTACTTGAACTTGATAATTCTATCCACATCAAATTCATTGGATACTCAATTAGAGATTGTAGCACCAGACTCTTTAATCGGAAAATATATCTTTATAATTTGTTTAAATGTAATCTTGAAAACTACTCTTCTTTTGAAAGCATAGATTGCTAGCCTATTAGACTTAAATTAAAAAACGACATTAATATACATAATAGCAATACTGCAATAGAGAATCATACTAATAAGATCAACAACTAGATCATAAACACCTCAACAGTCCTATAGAGAAAGCATGACTGAATCTATAAAAAGTATTGGTTGTAAAATTATCCAAATACAAGAAAAACTAATAAGAGATGATAAACAAGAATTATATCAACAAGAAAGTTTATTACATGAATACAATAGAATTGAAATTATCATCATTCAAGCAAGTTCATCCTTAGCCTCACCAAGGAATTAGCTCCCCATTTGAAAAAAGAAAAATTCTTTTTCTAGAAGATGAGTTTCTCCAAACTCTAGCATCCTCTCTCCCAAAAACCAGATGGACCTCTTTTTTTCTACTCCTTGGCTCTCTATTTTCCTCCCTTTTCATGAGCTATCCCCCCATATGGAAAGAAAATCGCATGCAAACTTGCTAGGTAATACTCCAAATTTTCACCTGCATATTGCGGGCCCTTTTTTCCTCAGTGAACGGTTAAATTAGAAAATGTCTATTTCTAGAACAAATGTAGCCCATTGAGTTAGATTTCTAACGCATCTTGAATTGCCTCAATCGGATATTAGTAGAGGGAGATATGACCATAATACTAACAGATACTTAGAGAGGTTGCGAATTCCAAATATTTTTCATTAATTGTTCTTTATTTTCTTGTTTATGACTCGAATTTCTTTGGTTTTGGATGTATGAAATTCTCCTTTAATTGTTCTCTTCTTTCTTATTAGTTAGACTTCAGCTTAATTGTTTTTAAATTCATTCCTGCAATAAAATCATTATACATTGAATCAAAACTTGGGCATTATAAAATTAAAGTTTAATTTGAAAAAACATAATCAAAATGCCTAAATAATACATATAATCTAACAATTAAACTTGTAAAAGTTATATTCAGAGTACACTTTCATGCACTCATCAATACTGTATACAAAGGGAGCATGGGGTTAAATAAAATTCCAAAACCAAACTCCTAAAGAAAATAAAATGAGAAAATTAATAATATATAGAAGATTACAAAGGGTCAATAAATGAATAAGAACTAGAGTCAATGTCGAAAGCTCGGACCACCTACACGATCCAGAGCATGCAAACCAAGCATATGCTTAGGCAATTAAACTAGAGAAGAAAAACTTCCCGTGTTGCCCAGGCCAGGCTCCAAATGAGACAAGACTATCCGCTAAATCATTACCCTCTATGTAAACTTGTTTAAGATCACTAAAAGGAAAGTGATGCTTGAACTGTAAAATATCATCCCAAATATCAAAATTATATTGACAGGGGGTTGGGTTTAGTATTAAATCAATTTACAGCAAGGAGAGAATTAATTTGATTCAATAATAAATTCATAAATACTTAATTGATAGCACGTAATAAGACAGTTTCAAAAAACTGATAATTTTGCAAGAGTATAAGTACCAAAGCCCAAAAATAAGAAAAACCAGTAATAATAGGTCAATTAGAGGACCTAACAATACCACCACAGTTAAAAGGACCAGAGTTGCCTTTGGAATTGCCATCAATATTTAATTTGAGGATCCCAAAAAGAGGAAGAATCCATTTCACCAAGATAGGTCTCATGGCAAGGATGGTGATTTGAAAATGTTAAGAGATTCAAGTTTGTGTATCGTATATCATATAAATCCATGCGAGTTTGTGAGTTTAATTTGTGAGATTTTATTGTAGTTATATTACTTCTCTATTTTTATTAAAAGTCTTCACTTTTGATGGACAAATGTCATGGTTACAGATTATATATATGTGTGTATTTATATCAAAAAGACATTTAATCCAAACTCTTACAATTTCCAATATCGAAAAGCAAATCCGTCGTGGGAGAACTAATATATATTGGAAGAGTATTACTTAGTATATATGAACGTGCGGCTACGATTCATATGATCTGCAAAATCACATACGGAGGAATATCAGCGCAATTACCTGCAACCAAAAAAATGATGCATGTATGTATGGTGCATCCGTGCATGGCAATTGAGACGAGATTTTATATGAAAATCTTATAGCGCCCACTTCCACCTAATCAATATGTGATAATTTATTAATTTTATTTTTTAATTTAAACACATGTATATTTAAATATTAAGATAAAATGATAAAAATGACAAATCACATTTAATTACTCCAATTTTCTTTGAAATAAAATCCTTACTAGAAAGACAAATATAATTTGCTGGTTTAGCAACAACGATATTGCTGAAGCCGGTGGCATGAAATTACAATATATATGCGCGGGTGAATGGCAGGGCAATTCTCCTTTGGCAAAACAGAAAGTATGAATGCATGAATGCATGCGCATGTACATTCTCTCTGCCGCTCTGCCAAAGGAGGACTGCACTGTTATTCATCAACCCCACAGATCGATCTGCATGCTTCACTTCCGGTCATGTGAACTGATCTCATGCTCGAGTTGCCACAGTAATCCAACAATATGGCCTTTTTATCCTACATGCATGATTCGCACCAGCATTTTGGATATGCCGTGCGCGGGGAAAGAAAAATATAGGATATTCCAGCACAATTCCTTTAAAGAGGTTCCGTTCTCTTTGCTCCATGGCCTCGTGGTCCCAGTTCGATTTTCCCTCTCACCATCACTGTCCTCTCTAATGAAGACGAAGTTCTTGACAGTACTACTACTGTCTTCATCACATCTAGATCAAGTTTCTACGTATTTTCTGCACATTTTCACGCTTCTTGTGTGTGCCGCGTGTATGTGTACATATTATATATATATATATATATGCTCATGGCAGTTGCATTATTGTACCAAGATTTATTACGTATCTTTCGCATGCATAATTTTCACTTTCGTTCTGCATATTTGGAGTAATGAACAGACATTTTAATTTAACCACAAACGTATGTGGAACATTTCAGTTCATTCAGGCAGAATTGTCCATGCAATTATATTGTAATTTTATCTTCCGTAAACATGATAAAGCAATTCTTTAATAGTTGTCCACTTTATGTACGTGGCCAAGTGGCAAATCTCATTTGTCGATCTCTTCATTTTTTATCTTTATATTGACTGGAAACGGATTTTTGTTGGGAACACTTGCCCGCCTTGCTCCTTTAGTTTGTCTTAATTTTTATTTTCATATTCCTTCTCCATACTCAGTATCAAAAAACTAGCTACCTTTGCCTGAAGATAATTAAGGCGAGACAACTAGCTAGTAAGAATCTGACAAAAGATTAAACAGAAACAGCGTAAAGGTGGTACTAGTTCCATCGACAATTTCTCTTCACAGCTTTCTTTCCATCTTTCCTATTCCTCATGCTCGATCCATTAGTAACTCATGCACGCTCTTGCCTTCGTGTACCTTCTCTGCTATATGTGTGTGTGTGTGTGTATTGTAACTTTGCCAGCCTCAGCATACACACATTTGTTCAAAATAACAGCTTAAGTTGAATGTGTTGAGAATAATTGTGTACATATTACAAAGTATGATGGAAGGAAAAACAAGACCGATTTCGCATGTGAAGATCTCTGTCCTGGAAAAACCACACCTGTTTCCTTTGCTCTAAACTGGTCTTAGAGTACTATGCATTGCAGAGAAAAAGATAATTGAAAGATTGGAGCAATATTATATGAAGGGGGACCATGATGGCTAGAGAAGAAGTGAAGAGAAGATATAAAGGGAATCATCCTGGGCATATGCCACACTTCGTTTAATTTCATGGAATATGCACTTGTAATGTGCGGATCGCGTATGCAGAATAAAAAGAGGCCAGGGATGTTTTTCAAACACAAGCAGATCTGAATGGTGGAAATCCTGATCATGGTAGAGAAGAATAACAGTGCGATTCTCCTTTGGCAGAAAAGTTGGGCATGCATTTGCATGAGTACTGCTGATTTCTGCCAAAGGAGAATTGCCCTGCAATTCAACTACTACCTAATTTGTTCTTTGTCACCGCTTAATTATTAAGCACACATGCACCATAAATACGTTCTCGACTCAAGGTACGTACGTGATGTAGGGGGCAGAAAACAAGAACATATTTATCGGCTCTACAACGCCCTATATATGCCAAGCCATATATACCAGCCCGACTTATAAAAGAAACACCACAGCAGCTACAAATTAATTAAACGTAGCCCAGCCTAAACAGCTAGAGATCAGCCAAGCAAGCTTATACATGCAGCTAGAACAGTTAAATGCAACCACATGCGGGACCGCGGGTACGTACCTGCGCGCGAAGCGCACAAAACAGCCAGCACGTACACATTTGCAAACCAAAGCAACCATACTCTAGTATCAAGCCAATTATCCAAGTATATATGCGCGCGAGCAAACTAATCCTTGTTTGTACCAGAAACGACTGTCGACAAACCCCCAATGATTATGTTTTCTATAGACTCTGGGATAACTTGGGAAAAACTTAACCTTTGTTCTAATGGTTCCTATGGTTTTCATCAATACAACCGCCACCAGTTGCCTTGCTTTACCTGATCGATCCATAGACGGCTAGTTCCTCTCCCTCCAATAATAGACTGTGGCAACAAACCTTGAGTCCCTTCTTCTGGAAGGGTGATGATGACTCTAGTACTGATCCCCAAGGAGCACGCTCAAGTAACTTGGGAAAGTGTGGTGGCCTAAAGAGGAGGGCGGCCTTGGGTTGATAATTAAGACTGGAGAGCTAGTAAAAGGTTGCCGTGCTCAAGCATGTGTGGGATATCTCTACTCGTGTTTTCTAATCCCATTAATAATATAATTATCTTATCTGTTTTTTTTTTTTAAAGAAAAAAAGAATTACAGAATATGAACTTGGAGGTCGTCCATGCATGCAGGGCGATTCTTTCCCGCTTGAAAGCTATTATCATTCATTTCGGGGGTGCTGTTGTCTTAGGTTTTCCAAGAACCAAGCAGTAAATATAAATTACCAATAACTTAGGAATGCATGATTTGTTTTGACGGTAAGATTTTGGATAGCAGATGTCCGCACTCTCCTAGTTGGCTAGATCACCCAAACTAATTATGAAGATGCCTCCTAAGTGGGTGGCAAAGCCTGAGGAGCACGATACCGGTGAGAGATTTAGAGACCTGTCGTATTGGGTGGCGGGCGAAGAAGCGCATATATCTGCTCCGAAAAGACGTTAGCATATAGAAAAACATAACAAGCAACGAGAGAATAATTATAACGGTAGACGGTGTTAACCTCTATTGAGACAAAGACCAAGTCATCCTCATATGCAACAAACTCAAATTCAAAATCAGATAAAGATTCTGAAGATAATTCCAACAGCACAAATTTATCTCCTCCATCTTCTTCATCGATTGATGATGATAAGATTAGACAATATATATCTTTGTTTTTGAATTTGATCGCTGTAACAAATCACATGTATATTCATCTATACTGAATTCAAAAATGTATACGTACACTCTTAAAGAGATCGTGCGTAATGGGTTGCATATCAAGCAACAATTAAAAGTGAGCCTTGCGTCTCTTTGTGTGTGCAGTGACATTGAGATCTAATTACTTGACTCCTTAGTCTTCATGAATGCATCAAATAATATAGAAAAGCACAAAGAGTATTTCTGCATATATTAGAAAACCCAACTAATTAACGCATGCAGTATGTGGTTAGCAAGTGAATTCGCATTACCCAAACATGCATCAATTGAAAAAAAACGATATCTTTTGCATGGATGCCAATTGCACAGGAGTTTGTTGATCATTTAAGATACGAAGAAGTGCATTAGAATTGCTGAGCAAATCTCCTTTGGCAACCAGCACTCCTCTTCATCAGGGAAAACCTAAATTTTCTCTGTCAATGTTGTAGTATGAGTACAGCTTGCCAACAGGAGAATGCTCGGTAATTCACCTGCACTGCATGCATTAATGCTAGGGAGTAATGATCGATCACCACAAACCATGTATATTTATTCTACAAGATAGGACTCATTTTGCTCTGTAGTCGATTTATACGGCCTAGTCGAACAATACTTGAAAGGGTCACTCACTTTATTCCCTTATTTTTAACGCATCCACGTACAAAGCCTAATTTCATCAGTGAAGCGTCGGCTGATTTGTAGGATCCAGATGGCATTAAGGCTTTGTTTGGATTTTAAGGTGATATCGGATTATTTGAGAGGATTTATAAATAGTAATATTTTGAGATATATTTGAATAAAAATAGATTAAGTTATGTGTTTGAATGTATAAAATATGTTGATATGTGTTTTAACTTTTTATGAAAAGTTAAAAAAGTAATAAATTCTATCAATAATTAGTTTAAGATCTTCCAAATATAATTTTAGTTTTATGGATTGTCGTTCAATCTAGAGATAGAGAGAGAGATGAAAATTTGTTTGCAGCTTTGAAACAGTGGCCCGTCCTTCATTTTTTCAGATATTTGCCTCTGGCCGCCCGATTGGTATATATATAGGTAAGGAGATAACATAGTTATGAAGTTTACTCTCTCAAAAATTTAAGTTAGTTGAAATATGTATATTTTATGATTTATTTTATATCTTTAACACCCCTCATATGTGGGCTAAATTCTTTGAGTAGGTCTAACATGTAGAATATTTAATCAAATTGTGTAAAGTATATATAAAGTCAAGACTCAAAATCAGAACCTTGTCTCTAACACCTAAACTAATAAAAAGAAATAAATTTTATTATTTATTTTATATCATAACAATAGTAAATTAATAACCAGTTTAGAACTATTTAGAAACGGAAGATCCTTGAGCATGTTCTAATATTGGCCATCGGTCTATGGACAAAGCTGTGTCCCGACAGAGCATCCCGACAATAGGTCCCAACACTTTTTTTAATAATTAAGTAAATATTTTTTAATAATATTACGAATTTAAAAAAAATGTTTAAAAGATAAATAAATAAATAAACATAATAAAAAAACAGATGACCTTCTCGATCGGTAACTTCTCTCGGGCATAGCACTACTGTCCTCGTCTATATATATTTCAAGTAGTTGTTTATATATACTTCTTTTCTTTATGAAATTTGCGCCTATGATGGATGATATGAGTTCCAATATTTTCTCTTGTATAAATAATTAAAAAAAAATCATTTTCATATATAATTTTAGTACTTATCGTTGGCTGGATGCTCCATTAACGCTTATGGCCGGCGCAAAAGAACAGCAAAGAAAACTTGTGCAAAAATGGTCCTGAAAACAAAGAAAGTTGTTGCACTCAGCCACATGAGGTGAGTTAATTTGAGCAAGATTTATGCATTTAGAATTTGTTCTTTTTTTTTTTTTTTTTTGGGGGGGGGGGGGTCCCGAGAGCCTCATGATGTTTAACTTTCGAGCTTTGTTACCATCATTATTTATATATATCATATTTATTTTAATTTTTTTAATTTTTTTGAATTTTATTTTTTTAAAATTAAATGAAGTCTTCTACTTATTAATTATATATTATATATTTCATAAAAAAACTTATATTTAATGTATAGTGAAGAACAGATGTTTTCAACTTCCTCACGACTGCGTGCAAGCCTGTCATACATGACAGCCTACAAAGAAGCATATCCCATGGGACGATGCATTTGTTTTATAAATAGTGACAGATGCTTTCTGTCAATTCTGTGCAAGTTCGTCCAGTTTGTTTGTTTTTTTTTTTAAATATGGCAATATTCTTGACAAATTAAATTGATTTTTTCATAGGAGTTCTATTTTTTTCAAAGTGTTTACGAGAGAATTTCAAGCTTTAAAACTATACATAAATCATTTTCTTTTTCTATAGTTTGAGCTTGTATCACTTCATTATATTTGATTGTGAGTTTAGCTTATATTCAGCGAAGACAAATATTTTAACCATAAATAGATTTTATAAAAGTCAATTTACAAATTAATATGATTATAAAAAAAAATTGTTTATTTGTTGCTAATTATTTATAATCAAAATAATTATTTTCTATTACAATGAGTTAATTCTCGTTACAAATAGTCATTTTCGTTACAAATAACTAGTCATAAAAGTTCATTTTTCTTATAGTGTGATTTGATGTGGTATGACTTTAAAGTATAAAATTATTTTTATTGTAAAATATTATAAAATAGATGATTTGACGTATCATACATAGTCATATTCATTTGTAAATTTATTTTTATAAATTTGTTTTTATGATTGTAGCACTTGATCTCTTAAGTGAAAATGAATGGATGTAAACCAACCCAACTGTTGACTGTATTGGGTAGTGGTTCGAATTTACCATGGTTTGTGATGTGGGTTGTCTTGTCAATATTCTAGCTAGAATAGCAGCATCATACTAACATCAATGTGGACATCTCTTGGAACAAAATCCTAACAGATATGTATTCTAAGCATATGATCAGCTTTCTTTAGTCAATACATGATTAGAAAACTCTCGGTTCCTTGTATATAACTATTATGTCCCAACCTCAACTCCAAAGGTCATATAAAAGTGTAATTTTAAGAAGCAGCATCGACTTGAAGATATGGTTTCACATTTTTATAATAAACATGTCTCATCATGATACGTTAAGAAATAATTAACTAAATAAACAAGAAAGGAAAAAGAGATCAGGAGGACGCGATGGCCCGGTGCTTAATTCCATGGAAGATCCAAGCGCATGTTCTCGATTTCTTTATCTTATATTCTTTATCTTCTACATGTGAACTTCCTTTCTTGATTGCTGTCAAGCGCCATCGAGACAGCATTTATGTACAGGCCAGGTTCTATGCTTGTTTTTTTATTCTTGTGGTGTAAGTATGGCAGTATTCTTGAAATGTAACACTACTATACATATATATATATATATATATACGTTTAGGGCTTGCAAGTCTTTTGTAGTTCTTTTACAAAAAATAAAAAAGAATCTACCACAAAAATATAGAATTTTCAAATGAATCTTGCCTCTTTTTTCTTAAAAAAATGTATATATATTACGTAAATTTCTATCATTGCTCTCGTCTCATTGATTCATGTTCAACTTTGTCCAAATTATAATATCGAATTCCACTTAAAATAATAATTAAAAAAATCTCTATTCTTCACGGTTTGTTGGGTGTATAATTTGTTTCCTAATAAGCAAATCTTGCAAGTGCAAGCGCACTAGCTCAAAGGCATATATGAGTCTAGCTGAACGTGATTCAAGCAAGTAGTGGAACTCTTCGAGGGGCAAGTTCCTAGTTTTAATAGATCAATATGTCCAATTTTTTTCTCAATAAAGAAAAAATGTCCAATTTGAGTGCGTGGCATGGAGTGTGTGTATGTGTGTGTATATATATATATAAAGATAGGTACCGTGTTGGTAATTTTTTAATAAATAATATTTATTAGTAACGTTTTTGTTTAAGAAATTATTACGGTTACTTCCTTAATTCAATTTTTATTTCTTTGATCTTTTGGGTGCATGTACGCATATAGAAGGTGATCTTATTATAACCGTTTGCCAAGTTATAGTCTTTAGCCGCTTGGTATGTTAAAGCTCATTAAAATATCTGTTGGTGGTGGCTGATTTATTCTTTCCGTTTAGAGTATTAATGTTGGCATTTTATTTCTTTCATTCAATTGGCATTCCATTGAAAAACATTCTTCGCATACAAGTCAACTTTTTGCTTAAATTGAAGTCAGATTGGCGTTATGTGTGGTAGTTAATTTTTCTAGAATTATTATTCTACGTACCAAAGTAGAGCTAGAGTTTTTTCTTTTGAGAAAAAAGAAAAGAAAAGAAAAGAAAAGAAAAATAATAAGAAAAAAAAGAGATAGTTAAAAGTGTGAATATTTTGGAGAGATTTTTCAGACAATAGAAATGTGTTCTTTGAGTAGAGCTTTGAGCTTAACCACTTGCAGAATTGGTTTGGACTATACGACGATTAGTTAGGCTATTATATGTATCTTGGAGGAGTCAAGTCAAGAAGAGTTCTACTGTACCGGTTAATATAAAATTTTGTATACTGCAAAAGGTTTGAATCTCCTTAAAGAAAACGAGATTTCTGTGCCTCAATCTAAACTGGCTTCGTTTTAATTTTAACTTTATTGTAATTTTCAGTACATTATTGTGTAATTTCACCAACACAATAAGAATATTACTTTTGAGACCAAAAAAAAAAAAAGGAACCAAAGGAAAGACATAAAGTGTTGTAAGCAGATTGATTTTTTTTTTTTTAATTACTAATCTAATTTCATCATGTAAATTTTAAAGGATTGCTCTTAATTCGAACTCAAGAACTTCTGCTCTACCTCGGCCCTCACATTTCTCTTTTCGAGGTAGTTGCTATTTTTGTACACCATCTTAAATTAATCAGAATTATTGTTCTAAATAAATAGATTGTTTAGTGGAAAAATATAGTTGCAAGCATAATTGTGTATTAATCTGTGTATTAATATAATGTGATTAGTCAAAAAGTAGATTTTATTGAAAATAATGTTAATTTAAATTTTAAGTATAAATAAATCAATATTGGTACACAGATTAGTGCGCAGCTGTGCTTGTATATAGCAAAACTCTTGTTTAGTAGTACCGTATATTCAGTATTACCGTACCCACTTCCCACCCTTCTTTCTTCTGCACCTAAGAGATTAATATTTTTTTAAGTTTTTACTCAAAATATTTTTTAAAATTCGAAGAGAGAAATAGAGAACGTAAATCTTATTTCATTTAATATGGATCTACATTCACAAACAGTATTTAATATAATAGGATACACGTACAATATTATATTGGTGTCAAACAATTAATTCATTTGTACGATTTAGGCTCTATAAAAGGCCGGGGGTCGCGCACGGTAGCATTTTCTGGTTAGTTTGACGAAGCTGTAATGAGTCATGACCAGCCAATTCGTCCATTTCTTTATTCGCAACTGCAGCAAATTAAGCAAAATATTCAATTCCTCGTGAATATTGAATAACGCATGCAGGTATATATTAATCATGCCTGCATGCAACATAAGCTTTTTCAATTTTTGTGCTTTAAATGGAACTATAATCGAAAGACATGCATGCATGCACAATCTTAAAACACACAGAAAACACATTCTTTCTTCGTGAATATATAATTAAAAATAGCACATACCTTCCGTTGAAACTGATCGAGATCAAAGGAAATCTGCTTGAAAGTGCTTACCCTAATATTCGTGGCAGCAGGAACTCATCATCATCATTAGTGATCTTTAATTTACAGTACTTCCAATAATCTGAAACAAAAATACATGAAATTTCAACTTTTTTGAATGTGTGCCTTGACAATTGCCATGCATGTATGCATTCATCTCTCATCTCTCGGCCGGGGCCAGACAACAATGGAGCTGAATAAAGGCAATAGAATTGCTGGGCAAATTTCCTTTGGCAGAGAGCGCACGACCAGAATATTGCAAAGGGCTAGCTAGCTGAGCCATATGATCATGTCTTGGCAGCTATCTGCCATAGGAGAATCTGCCCTGTAATGCAATTGCACTGGTACTTGCATGCTTGGAGAATTATGTCCTAGAGATCCATTATTTATAACAATCTTGAAGAAGCATATCCTGTGGCACAATGCTGCCTGAGTTGTGCAAATGATCAAGACCATCACTTTATTCTATGGAGCATATATGTCCACTTTAAGGTGCACAAATATCAGATGTGAAGGGTCAAAAAAAGGAAATATATATATTTATATACATATTCAATTGTGAAGAGCTACTGTTAGAGTATTAATTTGATTCTTGTAAGCACCATTAATGATCTAAAATCACAACTTTTATGCAAGGAAGATATATAAGTATAAATATAAAAGATGGGATGGATCAGAATCCAACAATTACCCCATAACAATCCATACAATTTAGAAGAAAATTACTGGCCGGGGTTATGAAGCAAATCAATATTCTCTGTTTTTTATTAGAAATGTTCTAATGCAAATTACCACTACTTCATCATCAATATGAGGATACATTATTTAAATGCTGTGCTAGTTTCACTACTATAAGATCAAAGAAATTCATATTCATCAATAGGAAAATACTATTTCCACATAGACTTTCTACCGAAAGTTTTTACCGAATTACATTTTTTTTTTTTTTACTTAATGATAAAGGAATTGTTTTTAAATAAATTTATGATTTTTTTATTTTTTTAAAATGTTTAAGTACTTTTAAAAAATGTTGGGAAAAAAAAAGACCTGATCGGTGAGGAGAATCCTCTGTGGACATAGCATTGTCTCTCATACATAAAAGAAAAGAAGATAAGGCAAATAATGTAAAAATAAAATAAAAAATGAAATGGTGTAGCTTCATTGAAGATAGAAGATCCAAAAGCATGTTCAGCTTGCTGCATGCATCTTTTTCTTGATCTACAGGTATACTGTGTAGTAATCTTTGTTTATGTGGCAGTACTCAGGACCAGCCAAATGGGCCTAAAAGGTTTTGAACGCAAAAACTCGAGGCTGCAATGTCTTTTCCAGTGGTCCAATATGCTTCTATTATCCATCCACTTGAGGCGTATATATTATATCATGATTTTCATTTTTTCAATTTCACTTTAGAGTCTAGAGATCAGAAAGTACAGAGTTGACAAAAGCTTTAGGGAGAATAAAGGAAATGAATAAAAAATGATATTATTAGCTGGGTTAAGATGGAATATCCATGAGCATGTTCCCAAAATGTCTTCTTTTCATGGCTGTCGGCACCAGCTCAGAAGTTTATAACGCATGCCATAACTCGTGACTGCATTTTCGTAATGGTCCAATATATACGTCCATCCGATGTATATTAGTCCTTATTCTATGTTTTTGCTTGGAGCAAGACACGTCGAAATTTAATTTAAGGTGGACATGAGGTAACAGTACAAAGCACAGAACAAAGCAAACAATATAATAATACGAGCATCTTTCAACAGGGTTTGCGTATTTTTTCCGCGTGAATTGTAGGAGAGTCATTTCTATCCTCTGTGCCGAAAGTAAAGCAGTAAGAATCTTTTTAGAAAAGCATGCAACCAATCAATCTTTTAGACACTCATGTAGTCATTTGGTGCTGTTAAATATTTGTTGGTTTGTGCCGATAAATCAGTCATTAAATAACTTCAGAGTGTCTTCTGAATCATATCTAAATATATTAATATAGGGATCAATAACTAAAGCTTCAAAGGATGCTTCTGACTCAGTATTAGAATTATTCTTATCAGTTTTATCATTATCCTACAATTGGTTATGTTGTAGATAAAAATCAACTCATTTTTTGTTAATCCTTGGACCAAATTCTTCTTTCCCTTGGATTTAGAAGATTTGCTGGATTTATCAAATTTAACAGAAGTGGAAGATTTAGTAGAAGTAGTGGCTTGAGTATTCAGATATTCAAGCAAAGTTATTTGTTTAACAGGCGAAAATTCCTCAATACTCTTTAGATCTGGAGCAGTCTAAGAAAAGTCTCAAGCAACATTATTAATAGCATCTTGAGTGTGAGGAAATCTGTCACACCACTTGATAAACCAATGTTAGACCAGTAAATCACCATTTCAATCGTAGCTTTAGTTGAAGGGACTTTGTATCTCTTACAAAAATGGATGAAGTATGAGAAGTTTTTATTATGTCGATCCATTTTGAAAATAATGGCAAAACATATGATGGCTTTTCAAAGTTTTTTTTGGAAAGATTTTGGGAATAAGGCCAAATTACTGCCACCATCTTATGAACCAGAGGGGAAATTCAGTTTTGAATACCTTTTTTTTTTTTATCAAAATTCAGAAACAATGAGTGTGACGTCTTTGGAGTCTGAAACAACATAAATTTGAACCAGACATCAATATAATTATAGTAACAATAAGCAATGTCAAAATGAGGGAGCCTTTTCATTGTATAAGGATGGGATCCACATTTTCAACTCATTCATCCATTTCACCATTGTTTACATTGATGATGTTCACATTTATTCAAAATCTATTGATGAACACTAGAAATATTTGCAATCGTTTCTAGATATCATCAGACAAAATGGTTTGATCATTTTTGTCAAGAAAATTAAATTATTCTAAATAAAGATTAGATTCGTTGGTCATAATATTACTGAAGGCAAAATTTGACCTATTAGTAAGGCTATCGAATTTGCTGAAAAATTTTCTAATGTTTTGCTTGATAAAACCGAATTGCAAAGATTTTTTGGTTCTCTCAACTATATTGCAAAATTCTACAAGGACATGAGGAAACAATGCAGTCCAATTTTTGACAAACTACACTCAAACCCTTCACCTTAAACTAAAATTCATACTACTCTTGTTAAATAAATCAAAGCACATGTTAAAACTCTACTATGTCATGGAATTCCTACTTTTAGTTCATTTAAAGTTTTTGAAACAGATACCTCTAACATTGGTTATAGTGACATTATGAAAAAAATTGTTTCACCGAGCTCATTTGAATAAATTGTTCACTTCCATTATAAAGTTTGGAATACTGCATAATTCAACTATAGTATTAAGAAAGAGATATTATCTAGGGTTTTGCTACACAACCTCCCAACACCCCAACACCCCCACATTTTTTTAAATTTTTATTATTTTATTTTTTATTAAATATTTAATATATAAATAATGAATAAAATAATTAAATTAATTTAAAAAGAATAAATTCAAAAAAAAATATTAAAAATTTGAAAAAGGGTGGGATGTTGAGGTGTTGGGAGGTTGTGTAGATTTTTTCTATTATCTATGGTATTGTGTATTTCTAAGTTTCAAAGTGATTATTTAGACCAAATATTTTTATTACATATTAATTGCAAAAGTGCTAAATATGTTTTAGAAAAAAATATTTCTAAAACATATTTGTAAAGGAAAACATTGACTAGGATTAGATGACTATATGATAAGGTTTATCTTATCATTATATTTAAAATTATTGGATGAATGTAAAACAATTAATGATTTATCTCTAAACAATATTGAGTCTATCTAGAAGTCTTAGAGATTGTTTATATAAGTCATTGAGGTAAAAATCGAGTGCAAGAGAATCTATATTTATCCCGAATGAAAGCTGAACAGAGATCAGTCAATGCAGAAGAGAGTTATAGCAAAATATCAGCAATTCGTTAGGAGACGTTCTCGCGATAGATACTATCCATCAGCAGAATTCTACTTCAATTGGAACTCTTTCCAAATTATTTATTTAAGAGATCGTATTAGTTAGGAATTGCTGGGATTCAGATCTACATATTTTTTAGAGCACTTTCTAGTAAATATTTTGGTGAGAAAATTTTTTAGTGAATTTTTATATTTGTGATCTCTCTTTTAGTGTGATCATGCTTCAAGTATGAATGATCGTTGATTGAATTTCAACCACTAGAGTTCCAGGAGGGAAGGTAACAGTTTGAAAATCGTCAGATATTCTAGCTGCTACTGCACTAGAAGATAAATAGGTCATTTGTCTGGACAAGTAAGAGAGTCAAGTTATAAAGGTTTTGTAATTGAGAATTACTTGTAATTAATTTCCAAATAATAAGATTGACTTTCCTGAATTTGGCTGCCTCGTAATGTTTTATTTTTAAAGAGTTCTTTAAAAGGTTTTCCTTCGTAACCAATCACTGTATTGTAAAAGTTTGTTTATTTTCTTTGACTATTTGATTCGTTTAATAATCATAATAATAAGATCTAATCAATTTGTTCAAGAAAATTGATAAACAATTTCGTAATTTTACAGAGGTACGTTAGGAATTTCAATGTTGAAAATATTGCATCAAAACATATTTTTGCCATATGGCAAGCTATTTTAAGTATATTTTATTTTAATATCAAATATATTAAAGGATCTGAAATTTGTATTCCTGATTTTCTTAATCATGAATTTCTGTAGAAAATATAAAAAATAAAAAAAAAAAGACAAGGGGAAGAAGATTGCTACCCCTCCCCCAATACTTGATACCAAAATTGTTAAGCATTAGCTTCCTACGCCAGCCACCCCATTGATATTGCTTACAAGTTTACTACTCTTGGTAGTATTCCCATTGTTACATTGTTTTCTTTTCAATAACTCTTAGTACACCCTATGATCCCTATGCTAAACCTGTTAATTATACTCAGTATTACCCTGCTACCAAAACTAAGTACATTAAAAAAATATTTTCCTAGAGCCTATTTTATGTCAAACCAAATAGGTCCATATACACAAACTCCTTCAAAGCTGCTTCAAGTTATTTTCCTCCAGATTTTCATTAGATTCTTGAGAATCCTATAAAATGTCTCCAATATTATTATGTTATTCTAGCACAGATTGATTCCCTTGTTATTAAACTCATATATGACAAGATTGATAAAACCAAATTGATCTACCATAGTGCTTATATATTAAATATTATCACAGAAGAAAAATGCAAATCTCATCCTTATAAAATGAAGAGGCTCCCGCATTCTAACATTATTTATTGCTACTATGATTATATTGATGTTTGGTTCAAATTTATGTTGTTTTAAACTCCAGAGATGTCACACTCTTGGTTTCTAAATTTTGGTATAAAAAAATCAAAATTGAATTTCACCTTTGGTTTATAAGATGGTGGCACCAATTTGGCCATATTCCCGAAGTCTTTTCTTAAAAACTTCAAAAATCCATCTAATGTTTTGCAACTATTTTTAAAATGGATCAACATAATAAAAAATCTCCTACTTTCTCCATTTTTTTCAAAAGATACAAAGTCCCTTGGATGCTAAAGTGGAGATAGGACCGGAATGGTGATTTACTAGTTCGACATTGGTTTGTCAAGTGGTGGGACATATTTCCCAACACACAAGATGTTATTAACAATGTTGCTCAATACTTTCCTCAGATTGCTCCAAATCTTAAGAGTATTGAATAATTTCAGCCCGTTAAACAGATGACTTTGCCTTAACATTCAAATATCCAGGCCATTACTTCTGTTAAATCTGATAAATCTAGCAAATATTCTAAATCTAATGAAAAAAAAGATTATGATCCAAGAATTAATAAAAAAGGATTTGATTTATCTACTACATAAGCAATTGTAGGACAATGATAAAACTGGTAAGAATAATTCTAGTACACAGTCAGAAGCATCCTCTAAAGCTTCAGTTTCTGATCCCTACAATAACATATTTGGACATGATTCAAATAACACTCCAAGGCTATCTAATGACTGACCCGTCGGTATAAACTGACAAATATTTAAAAGGAATGACTACTGTTTCTAAAAGACTGATTGGTCGCATACGTTTCTGAGAAGATTCTTGCTGCTTTACTTTCAGGACAAAAAAAAAAAAGATGACTCTCCTACAATACACGCAGAGAAAGTACTCAAAGCTACCTGAGAGAAAGTACTCAAAGCTACCTGCTAAAATATGCTTGTACTATTGTATAGTTTGCTTTGTATTATGCCTTTGTACTGTTTGCTTTATTGTACTGTTAGCTTAAAGGCTCCTCTTTCATCTATAAAAGGGGAACCTTTCCTCAAGGAAATGACATCTTCTTCTTCTACTAGCTACTTCACCAATCTCTCCTTGATACCACTCGTGTTTTTTTAAAAAATCTTTACACCTTTGAGTTTGTTAATAAATTGCCTATTTCTCTACCTTCATTTTAATATTTTGTAAATTGTTTTGCTTTGAATAAACGTGATTATTTATCTTATTTTATTTTTCATTTATCATTTTTTATTTATCCCCAGTCATCTGGTTCTTGCTTTTATTATTCATTAATACCAGTTATCTGGTTAACATATATACACACACATACATATACACACACTATAAAAAATAATGTCGTATGTCAACATAGCATCATCATATACCAAACTGTGACAAATTAGCAAGAGCTACTAGTACATGATCTACTAACTAATGGAAATGTACATGCGCACACTTCACTTGGACAGTTATAAATGATTTAAAATCCACTTCATATGTCTATTTCTCTTCCACATTAATAAATCTTAGAGTTCATTTGAATTAGAATTGTTTGATCCTTCTCAATAGGGATGTTCATCCGGACCGAATTTTTTTCCGGTCCGGATCCGAAACCTGGAAACTGGGTGAATCTGGGCAGATAACCGCCTAGATTACACCCAGATGGTTAAGAAATAATTCTTATCTGCCCGGACCCGGTTACGGATCCGGTTTTATAACCGAATATCTGTAACTGGTTTTAATTTTAAAAACAAAACAATACACCCTTATGGAAGACACAGACCTCGACGATCCTCTCCCCCACCCCCCAGCGAAACCCTAACTCTTGCTCACATAGATCAGTCGCCGCCAATGACGAGGCCGTCGGTGACTATAGTGGCTACCATCTGGTAATTTCTTTAGTCTTCCAAGTTTTTCTCATTACTCGATATGCTCTCTCTCTCTCTCTCTCTCTCTCTCTCTCTCTCTCTCTCTCTCTCTCTCTCTCTCTCTCTCTCTCTCTCTCTCTCTCTCTCTCTCTCTCTCTCTCTCTCTCTCTCTCTCTCTCTCTATGTTTGTATATTAGTTTCCTTTCCCAAGTTTTTCTCGTTACCTGCTTACGGATAGTTTATGGTTACTCGTTGGCCGTTGCTACCTTTAGCTAGATATGAGTTTATGTTTATAAATCTACGTTTGTGTGTAGATTTGAGTTTGTGCGTGTAGATTTGAGTTTTGGTGTTTGAATATAACTTTCCTCTCTTATTGGCTATTGCCCACTTTAGCTAGATCTGAGTTTGTGTTTATAGATTTGAGTTTCTATGTGTAGATCTATAATAAGTAAAGGATTTCTACAGTTGGGGCTACGGGCTTTTGTTAGGGATGTGAGTTTTTGCTCTATTAATCTCTCTAGATGCTGTGATTGTGTTTATTAAACTTTTTTTTTTTCTCTTCTTTTTGGTTTAGAGCTAGGTTTGGTTTTTTTTTTTCCTAATCTCTAGTCTATCTTCGATTTTTTTCTTACTATTAATTTATCTGGATGTTGTATGTTGAGAATCTGAAGTTCTCTATTTCTCCAGTGCGTTCATTAAAATTTTTTTCCTTCCTTTTGGTTTGGATCTGGGTTTGTAGAAATATAATAAACAAAAAAACCTAGCACGTACTCCAATTTTTTTCCCAAGTTTATATTGGTTGGGATTTGGGTTCACACTGTATTTAATTTGAAACTAGTTCATAATGCAAATATGGATATAAGGTATAAAAGTTTTCTTGATGAATGGGAATCAGACCCAAGGGTCAATGCAGGAATGGATATTAAAGTGGTCGTTGCAAAGATTCTAAATGACAAAAACACACCTTGTCCAGAAGGATTTTTTTTTTTTTTTATAATGCTTGATATGTGCTGCAAACATCTTGTTCCTGTATACTTATTGATTTGATTGGTATGCATTATTTGCACTATTTATATCCCATTGGTTTCTTTCCTTCTTATGTTGCATTGTGATATAAGCATGACATACTTCTGTAATCAGTTGTTTGGCTACTGTATGCTAGTTCGTTGACAATACATAATTCTCTTTTTTACTTTCAGTATGAACCCTCTACATTGGAGACCAAGACAATATGGTGATGTTTATATGGAAAATTGTTGGGTCATCATTACTTCCTACGAGTATTCCTTAAATAGAGCTTGTCATGGAATAGCAGTAATGGAGTGGATTTTTGTATTCCTTTTTCCCACGATAATGCTAGCTACTTGTTGAATTTTCAGATATCACAATTAAACAATAATTATAAATGAAATTGGGGTTCTTCCATTTTCCTTTGGCTGGTTGGGTTGGAGCGGATCATGTGATGGAATAAACTCCTAATAAATATGTAGATAAAGTTATTGGAGAGAGTCTTGATTTAATTAAATATGTAGACAGCAACTTTGGGGGGCCTTCTCTTTTACCTGATATAAGATTTGAGTAATTCATTTGTGCCCTTGCTCAAAAGCTTTTTATCTCCATTTATTTCTTTTGGATTGAACTTATTCTGGGAAATGTTATATGATCTTGCATCAGGTCCAGCTTTTGATTTTCATAAGTTTGATGATGGGCCATTTTTCCTTAGGCAATTCAGTTTGGTAAGTTGATTTCTCAACTATGTTACTTTAATTTTTATTATTTTTTTTGTAATAAAAATTGTAGCCTGTTTAATATATAATATGTTGTCTATTTTATAATGGTTACAGTTTATGGCTTGCTAATTAGAACAATACCCTATCATCTAGAGCTACTCATGCTGGTGAGTTTGCATCTTGATCTGTTTTGCATAATTTGGTTTCAATGGGTTGTATTGCTGCTAATGAATTAGATCAAATATGAGATTATAAAAAAATTGTAAATTATCTTTAAAAAATGTGATCAAATATTTAATGATGCAGTTAACCAGTTTCAATGTCACCCTTATTTCCAGCGTGATTCTTTAGTCAAATTCTATCAAAAGCATAGGATTTGTGCTACAGCACACACTCCTCTTGGAGGTTCTGTTGCCAACACTGATTGTTTGGTTCGGTTTCTTGTTTGGTTAAAGCCCTTGACAAGAATGGTGCTGGATGCTAATTAATGCTTGATTACTTGATGTAGATGTATTGCAGCAATTGATGGAGCTTTTTTCAAAATCAATCTCAGGATTGTAATTTTCCACCTTAGTCAAGGTGGAAGACCCTTTGTAATTGATGTTGTTATAATTGATTGTAATTGATTATTTATTTTATTTTTTGTAAATTTATGTTTTGTATTGTGATATAACAACAATATTATCTAGTTTGCATTTTTATTTATTTTGTTCTTCAATTTATTTCTTTATAAAATTCTTTTAAAGTGTTTTAATTATTTTTTAAAAATAATCTGGGCAATTTAAGTATGAGATCATATTTTCTTTTTTAAAAAAAATGACCTATAATTTCTTTTTAAACTTATAAAGATATTTTTAGAATTTTTTTGTTTTACAAAACCTGGATATCCGGGACTTAAGCCCAAAAAACCCAGATATCCGGATTGAATCCGGTTATATGTCCGGATTAAGTCCAGATTCAATCTAAACGGATAACTGCCCGGGTTTAAAAATCCGAATCCGGTTTTGGCCGGATACCCGAATCCGGATCCGGATGCACACTCCTACTTCTCAACATCAAATGACAATTCATAATTACATATTTCTGTCTCTTCCACACCATTATTCTTCGTTGTATTAACTAGTAGTAGTACTACAAAATCTATCCATTTTTTGGAACATTGGGCTAGGCCTAAGACATTGACATCACACACAAAATATGGGTCTAGGGTAGACAATTTGGCAAAGCTGGGGTTTTAATATGCCGCCATGACTACTGAAGTACTACTTGCGCATTTGATTCTTCATTCTTCGATCTAAATATGGCCTTTAATTCTTTTGCACTCCAAAATATTAAAGAAAAAAAATATATTAAACATGAACTGTGCAGAGATTATGTGCCAGCGGATAACCGGCCGGAGCACATGTGAATCACACTTCATTGGTTACCGGTGGAGGTTGAGATCATCAGAGAGCTCTTTAATGCTAGTCAGTATGTTTATACATATATATATATATATACACACACACAGACACATGATATAATAAGCTGGGAGTACTGCGTGTATGTGAAATAATATAAATTATAATTGCATGCATGCCAGCGTATAGAAAAAGTAATGTGGGCACTAAGGAAAGAGTTCCAAAAGATAATAAAAATGTGGAGAGGAAGCCAAGAGGAAGTTTCTGTTCCTTGAAAATGTAGTTGAGAGATCAGTTTGAAGGAGATTTGACAAAAGAGTAAACAAAAAAGAAAAACAATTACAGACAGGACGCAAGAACATTAACGTACAAAACCGAAAAAGAAGGAAGACAAATAGAGCGTTAATAGGTGGTACTTAGGACATTAAAAGATGCCGCGGGTTAAGGAAGTCAGAGATGGTTAACAATAAATAATCTAACAGGAAATCAAACTATTCATGAAAAGATAACTCCGAATAGGTAAAAATAAAAATAAAAAATTGTATTTAAATTTCGAGGGCTATCGTCTAATTTTCAATAAAAATTTTATGTGTAGTTATTTTTATAAATTTTTTTATATATTTCAGTGATATGATTAGTTGTGTATTAAAAAAATTAATCTAATTAATCATATCAATTGAGTGTATAAAAAATACGTAAAAATAATTATATGTAGCATTACTCATAAAATATTATTATAAATATATTAATGAATCCCACTTAAAATATAGTATGTTTACGTACTGACTATTATAAAATAAATTAAAAATAATATAATCCTGTCGATGTGGAACCACATCATGAACAAGTTAGCCGGCCGGCGCCCCCCCCCCCCCCCCCCCCCCCAAACAAAACCATTATTCTGACCAAGATTAACGTCTAGATCAATATTTGACCATTATTATGTGTATAGTCATTAGCTAGAGTAGACAGTACTTGATCTAGATATTGATCATAGCTAGGATTTTTCTGTTCCTATTTTGCTGATCGAGGATCATGATTCTCCTACCTTTTAATTTGGTCTTATATTTTCCTCCCAATTTACTGAATTCTTCTAAGGTAAGCTAGACATGATATACTCTTCCGAATTCTATTTTGAAAAACTTCGCCTGAATTGTGACTGCAAATATATATGATTTTGAGATCCAAAAACAAAACAAAAAATAGATTTTTCAGAATTTCTTGCAAAATTTTCATGCTAATGAAATGAGATAGATAAATTAATAAACAGATAATACCACATCTTTATATTTATTGTGTCTGTCTCTGATGCAACTTAGGTTATACATTAGACAACAATTTTAAAACATCTTCATGAAATAATAATAGCTTACACGATAAGTATTAATTAGAGAAGATTCGTTTGACTTTTCTTATTAATAAAGAAAAGATAGGGTAAGTTGCATGGGAGGTTAAGTACTGCAATTGGAAGAAGGAAACAATAGAGACGAAGTTGATGACATCATCAGGTAATATAAAAATGCCATTAATTAACAAATAAATAAAGTAGCTAGATTGATCGCATTGCACTGTACCGCAATTGAAAAGAGCATGTGAACCCGATCGAAGTGGCTGTTCATGCACCAGGCCAGCTTATTGAAGCGAGAGAACTTCAATTTATTATTATTTTTGGTTTATTAGTTTATTTTGTCAGATAATTAAGGAGTACTTTTGAATTTGGTTTTGATATATATATATCCATTATCTTTATATATATATAATGAGTATCAAACATAATTTTATTAGTTTAATAGTTTTTATTATTTTACCGTTAAAATTAATACCGTAATTAGTTGTATAAATAAATTAAAGTGACTCTCTCTCTTCTTAAAAGTTCTTATTTTTTTAATCTCTCCCCAATCACTTATGAATAAACTCATAATTATTAAATTTATAAGCATGCATCGATCCTAGAACCCAAGTATTGATGATCATTTATTTATGAGGTATATTAGATATATATATATATATATATTCCATTATATATATCTATATAAATTATATAAATATATATTCTATTATATATATGTGATATTTTATATAAATTATAATTTATATGTAAAGTTATATATTTATATATTTGATTTAAAAATTCTATTCATTCTTATATAAACAAAGAGAAATGTAAAATAATTAAGTTTAAATCTATTTACCAACTACATTTATGAATACAATTATTTCAATAAAATATTATTTATTTATCAATTTAAATTCATTATGAAACATTAAAATCAAATAATAATATCTTATAAAAACCTTAGTATTTTATTTCTTTATAAAATTATATCTCTTTTTAAAAATAATCGCTTTATTAAACTAAGAAAACTTGTTCTGCCCATTGTTTTACTGTTAACGGTTTGTGTCCTGTGCTGTATAGTTTTGGTTTAAAATTTATTTTTTATTTTTTTCATATATTTGTTGTTTCCAGCCGTACTCAAGAGAACATGCAGTAGTAAATAATAAGATTTTAATTCTAAATACTTTAAAATCGATTTAAGTCTATCTTACTATTTAATGTTAGAAATTATATATATATTTTTTCTAAAAGCATTACATTATTAATCAAAAAAAATTTCTTAATAAAAATAATATTTCGACACACTGGGCGAATGTCCTTTGGATGTTGCCCAACTACTAGTCTTCTATATATAAAAAGTGTATATGAAACGGAAAATATTGTTTTAACGGTTTTTCTTATTTTTCCGTTAAAGTTAACACCGTTTGTTTAAATACGTGTGAATGTAATCGGCATATAGAATGAAGACATAAATGTTGAGAGAGATAACATTCAATGTATGATTTTTGTTCCTTAGATATATGTTTATTATAATTACCAGTCATATATGTACATTTGTTTTTTTATTTTCTCATTTCAAAATTACATTTTCGTTTATAATTTATTATCATTTTAATCAAGCTTAAATCCATAACTAATTCTCACAATCTATCTAATTTCTGTAGTATTATTTACTTTCATGATGGATACAATTTTGAATATAGTTTATTCGTACTAACATATATATATATATATATAATATGTCTCTCAAAGTACTTTTTATTTGTAGATGTTGACTTTTTGGGATCTTAATTTGTAAATGTAATGATTAAGAGAAGTTGATCATGTACTTTTGATTTTAAAATCAGTTGGTATCTCTCTTTTATATATTTTGTTCAAAAATAACAGAAAAATGTGGAAGATAATTTGATATCACTATCCATAATTTGTATTAATTTATCATGTTTTGAGTTTTTTGTATTTATATTCTTTACTTTTTTATTGATCATACATAAGTATTAAATTCATATCATGTAGGAACATTTACCATATTTTGAGAGCATTGCAACACAGACTTCACAAATATGTAATTCAACTTTGTGCATTAATTAATTTTTTATAAAAAATCATATTATTTTGTTAAAAACGTTATTTCACCCAACTAGATAAACGTGTTTTATACGTTACTCCGACTTAATATTATATATGTGTATGTATATATGTGTGTATGTATATTTTGCAGTATAAAATTTTTATATATTTAGCATGATAACCCAAAAAAAAAAAAAATTGTCGACCATTGCATTGTATGTAGACAAAAGATGTATTACTTTGATCCGAATCCTTTCCTTCATCCCAATTACGACCATTTAATTTGTTGCTAATAATTATGGCATGCATGAAACTGCGAGAATAAAAAGTACGCACGCGTTTTCCATGCCTGTTAATATTATTCTTGTGTTTTGAGATCATAATTCTATTGGAAGACTAAACACTGATCAGGTTTATCCCAAAACCATTAAATTAAGGTTGCTATCGAATCGCGATACGAAGATAATGAATCGAGACCCTGTTTGGATAGACATATTTTATCTCATTTTATTTAATTATTATAATTTTATTAAATTTTTATAATAATTTAATTTTTTTAAATTTTAAAATAATAATTATATTAAAAAATAATATTTTATTTAATTTTTAACTTTTATTTAAAATATTTACATTTTATTTCTTAAATAAAATATTTGCATTCCATTTCTTTATCCAAACTGACAATACCACATTGGTTTGCACGTCGACCTGCAATAAAAAAACACCATGCAAAGCCAACATGCCGGCCCAATTTTAAAGATGCGCCCTTTCTTTCACACAGCCTTCCCTAGCCTAATCTCTTCAGTCTTCCTTGCCATCTCTCTCTCTCTCTTCTCTCTCTCCGTCAGCAACTGTGTATGTCCTGAAAATATCACCAGGAATACTCAAAACAGTAAAATTAATACAGAGCTATTAATCCAGTTTATTTATATATCGTAAACTCGGATATATATGGACGGCCAGTTCGTCAACAACCAGTTTATGATCAGTACTTCTACTGAGGAGCTAGAAGAGAATATTGACACCATCCCCGAAAATGGTGATGCGTCCCCTCCTTCCACCATCTTTAACGACATGAAGAACACTTCCGCTTCGTCCCCAAGAAAAAGGTCAGCCTTATTCTACATTCCCAATCATCAGTTTCGTGATTCACGTGATCTGAATCATCACATGCACCAGATGAAACCTTTGTTTCTTCCTCACACTGCATAATTCGCAAGAATACAAAACAAATGGCAGAAAAAAAAGGGTCTAATATTTTTTTTTGGGAAGGTTTATATTTTTTAGCCTAACAGAGAACGTAATGGCCGAATTTTGTTGCAGTAGGCGAGACATACATAAACGAGTGGTGTCGGTGCCGATCAAGGACGTAGAAGGGTCCCGGCTTAAAGGCGAGAGTAGTACTCCGCCCTATGATTCTTGGGCTTGGAGGAAGTATGGTCAGAAACCCATCAAAGGATCTCCCTATCCCAGGTAACCGCAGTACTGAATCTGATGTTTTCTTCTTCGTTCATGTATATATATATATATAAATATACGTATGGACACAATTAGACACACATTGGTTTGCTGCGGAAGAACTAGAGATTAATCGAACATGGTATGGTTCGGTGTGGCAGAGGTTACTACAGGTGCAGCAGCTCAAAGGGCTGCCCGGCGAGAAAACAAGTAGAGAGGAACCGTTTGGACCCGACGATGCTAGTTGTCACCTACTCCTGTGAGCACAACCATCCCTGGCCGGCATCGAGGAACCACCACTCAGCTTCGTCCAAACCCGAGAAGCCCGGAACCGTCAAGATAAAGCCCGAACAGGAAGCTGCGCCGGAGGAGAAGTTCGCGGGTCTAGGGGACGAGTCACTGATGGCGAGCGACGAGTTCAGGTGGTTCGGTGACATGGAGACAACGACGTCGACGGTGCTGGAGAGCCCCATTTTTGCGGAGAGGAGTGGTGCAGACGCGGACATGGCGATGCTATTCACGATGAGGGAGGAGGACGAGTCTCTGTACGCCGACCTGGGGGAGTTGCCGGAGTGCTCCGTCGTGTTCCGGGGCGTGGGACCAGGAGTGGAGATCTGCTGACACGTGTGTGAGCCCAGCTCTCTCCCTCCCACCCGCCCCCAGTTTGTCAACTGCGTGCGTATCGTGCGGCAGAAGACACCAAGTATTATTTATTTTTCGTTTTGCATTATTGATTTCAGCATCGTAAAAGAACGAATAATTAAAATAAGTGAAATTGATAGAGACAAGACTTTTATGTAATTAAGGAATTAGTCAAATGATCCTGTCATATAATTTTAAAATAATAGTTTTAGATCTGTACCCCCAAATATTATTATTTTATGATTATATGACAGGCTCATATAGATTAATTATATAAAAGTTTGTATTTATATCATTATTCGGTATATTAAAAATTCGTTTTCTAATATCTGGTTGAACATAATTTTGTCATATTCAATTTTTTTAATTTCCGATCTAAATTGCAGATAGTTCCAATCGCCTGCAATTTAGATGAAAATATTTGCATTTATTTTGTCGGTGTAGATAGTAAAATACTTACCTAATATAATATAATTTAAAAAATAAATTTTAAAATTTGAATCTTTTAAATAAAATCTTATTAAATAATTTATGTAAATGGTACGTCATATACATCGTTTTGATGATAAAATAATTTTTTTGTCATAAATAAACTTAAATCACATCCAAACACAAGTGAAATTAATATCTATTGAACGAGAAATATATATGTTTAATGTTTTGGATCGTTCTTAAAACTCTCACATAGTTTAATATGATACATCAAATTATAAAATTATTTTTATTATACGTATATCTATCTTAAGTTACTTACTCGAAAACAATGTAAAAATAAAAAATGTGGTAGCCGCCCATATACATTAAACTGTTTTATTCAAAAAATAAAATAAAATAAAATAAAATAGTTTAGCTTATCTTGAAGCTAAATTATATTTATAGAGGAGGGGAGTGGTTGAGATGATAAGGGATTCATCACCTCATCTGGTGGGTGTATTATATTTCAATACCCCAAAAATTTTATGAACTCGTTTGTTTTGTTTCGTAATGACAAGTAGTCAGACAAAGCATGCTTTAATTAATTCATAAGCCCTACTAATTTTATACAATAATTTGAATTTGAGAGTATTTAATGACTTTTGCTTGTCTTGAATCCTCATATTTTACGCAAACTGACACATGAAGTAATGGTCAAGACAACGCCACCCAAGATTTGCTTGCCCGAGATCTTCTTCCTCTTCCACTTTGGCCCTAAAATGAAGAACCAATGATGGCTTAATCATGTTGAGATTTCTTTGAAGAGAAATGATATTTATAATGGGTCCGGCTTGGGTCTGTAGCAAAAATAATAGAAAATTTCCTGTTAGTCAATATGATGCCGTGAGGGTTTTTATATATGTTCGAATCTCCGTTTTTAAGTTTTAGTAGTTTTTTTCTCCACAAGTTACAATATCAGTTCCAAGCAAAGAAATATTAATATTGAATTCTCGGCATTGAATATTATTTATTTTAAGCTAACAAATAGTAGTATTGTTCATGAATTTAAAATATATATATATATATATAGCCTAAAATGTTGCTCACCATAATCTGTTAACCCATTTAGACCCCGTTTAGATAGTAAAAGTATTTTATCTTATTATTACAATTTTTATAAATTTTTATATAAAATATAATAAATAATTCATTTTAAAAAAAAATTTAAAATAATAATAATATTAAAAAATAATATTATAACAATATTTTATTCAACTTTTATTAAAAATATCTCATCTTACTATCCAAACCACACCTTAAATCAAATGTTTTTTTTTTTGAAGTACTATCTTTATTTAAAATTTTACTTACATAACATGTGTCAACTACTAAAGATGGTAAAAATTTTAAAATTTAAATTAAAAAAAATTCTTAATGAATGGGAAATATGTATAATATTGTACGTGTAGCACTATTTTTCTTATTGAGTAATTATAAATACATAGTATATAAGTGTTGCGTACTCTCATTAAAAAAAAATGAACCTACCATTAAAAGTAGAATTTTTTATATAAATAAAAATTTTATCTACATTTTTTAAACAGAATACTTGAAACTTAGATATCTTATTAAAAGATTTGAAATTGCTGTAAGGCAAGGACCATGAATAGCATTAAATTTAAAATTTATTATTATTATTATTTAATAATTTAACCAACTGATGATTTCAAAACCCAATAATATTAAATTCTCGTATTCTTAACCTGTTAATTAGTATTAAATTCTCATTTTTTTTTTTTTTTAACTAAACATTAGACAGCGCGGTTTGACTAACAGGAAATTTCTTCTTGTTTTTGCCTAAGGACCCAAGCCTGACCCATTTATAATCATGGGTCTATAAGGAATCTACAATTGCCGCACAATCTCCTTATAAAATGTAAGTAAATACCATTCTCACGTGAAATAAAATTAATTTTTTAATAATAATATTTTTTTTTTAAATAATTGCACAGCACTAAAAGTCCTATGTAGAATACTTGGATTTATCTTTTCATTTTGGATTGAATCTCAACAAATATTCGGTGCGAATTTGAGCCCATCTAGTTCAGCCCTTCGTCTTTTTGTTTGTTTGCTTGCTTTTTTATTTCTACCTTGGTTTGGATCGGTCGGTTCAGTGCCCAGTTGAAAGCAATAAAGGTAATAAAACCCAGTTCCTACACAAGTTTATAGCTAAAGAATTTCAGTCTTCACCAATTGAAAGTCAAATGAAAACATATCGGGCCTATCTCCTACTGCAGGCATCTGAAAAAATTTTACACGACCAAAGTATACGTAGAAGAAGATGCAGCAAAACAAACCAGCCACATCCACACAAATTAAAACTCTAGGTGGAACAGCAGCCACCTTTCTTCACAGCAGAAACATCTCTACTGACATCAATTTTCTCTCCTTTGGAAGGAACGGCTGAATTTGTTGCATCATCTCCAGTCTCTATGGCCTTCTTGCTTACGATATGGTATATCTGAGTTAGAACTTCGGCAAATGCTTGGTCCACGTTGGTTGCTTCTAGAGCAGAAGTTTCCATAAAAAAGAGGGCCTCCCTTTCGGCAAAAGATTTCCCATCCTCAGTTGAGACTGCCACAAGGTGACGAAGATCCGATTTGTTACCAATGAGCATGACCACAATGTTTGGATCTGTGTGATCTCTCAACTCCCTCAACCATCTCTCAACACTTTCAAATGTGGAATGCCTAGTGACATCATAAACAAGCAGTGCGCCAACTGCTCCACGGTAGTAAGCACTGGTTATGGCCCGGTACCTAAAACTCAATATAAAACAAGGTCAGGCAATTAAAAGGATTTGGGCAGACAAAGCAACTGCAATAAAAACCTTCAAAGCTAGGACTATAAAACTTTATCACAATTTTTTTTTTTTTTTTTTTTTTTATATAGGTAAAAATCATTACCATGCTCCTAAAAGATCAACTAAGACATTCAAAGGACATTTCAAATCATAGGTTCAAGCAAAGAGAAAATGAGCACTCCATCAGTGGCATTTCAGGATGTAAGGCGAAAATACCATTTTTACTGTGACACTATAGTACAAGTACTGAAATAACGTATATCATGCTCCAAAAATAGCAACTAAGCCATAAAAAGTACATTACAAAATCATGGGTGCCATTGAAAATAAAACAAGGGAAACTAGACCTACTCCAACAGCGGTATTTCAGGCCAGAAGGTAAAACTACCATTTTTACCTGACACTACAGTATTTTGTTGAAATAACGTATAGAACACTTGCATAGTCTTGCACAACTGCAACTGGTGCATCTCTTCATGCTCATGATACAGATATTGTGAAAAAGATGCACTGATATGCACAAATAAGGAACATATACTTTTCTAAAAAGGGAGCATTGAACTTAGGTCAAAATTTCTTTCCAGTAGTGCCTGTACCCAAAATTAGAGGGCATCAAACTAAATCTAATAATTTTAACCAACATATGGATTTTCGCTAGAAAAATTAACATAATCTAATATATGTTATAAATCATTGATCACCTCCATTCCATAACTGTCTGGTCAAGTAACTGTTTCCCTACTATTATCTGACTATCACCACTCTGTAACTAAAAACAAAAGTGTATCAAAGAAATAACTACACCACCAATACCCCACCATTATCCGACTATATTATCTTACAAATGTAGAAAAACCACTATGACCATGTAAAAACACATATGCCTGAGAGAGAGAGAGAGAGAGAGAGAGAGAGAGAGAGAGAGAGAGAGAGAGAGAGAGAGAGAGAGAGAGAGCTAAGAAATTGCTTTCCAAATTCTGGGTTAGTGTAGAGTAAAATTAAACTGAAATGCCACACAAATAGCTCATTACAGGAAAGATGGGGATAAAAAGAGGAAATTGTAAAGGAATATAGATGGGAGATTCAACTTTCCAATAACTGGAGAGGAAAAAGATACAAACCAATTCCCAAAATTCAAGGGCAATGACGCAGGGATGCATATAAAGGTGATGAGAGTATTGGAAACAAAAGTATTACCATATGTCGCGAAGAACATACACTTTTGGAGTACAATATAAGGAATCGGACCAAACCCATGGACATGAGGAAACAGGACCATTATATGTATGTGTGTTCATACCCAGAGAGAGAGAGAAAGAGAGAGGAGCAAGCGGACCAAAATAGTAGGCCAAAAAGATCTAGAGAAGTGCTTCAAGAGTACCATGCCATTGATAAATGGTGACAACATATATATATGTATGTATATACACGAAGATTATCAAGAAAATATCAGCCTAGACATGGTTTTTTTTTTTTTTTAAATAAATGGTAAATCAGGACCATGCCCACGGCATTCAAAGGGTTAATGCCTTTAACATAAATAGCTACAAGCCACCCAACCTATTAATGATAGGGTAGAAGAAAACGAAGAAGTTCTTGATAAATTGGAAGTAACTTCATAGAGACGGGATGAGTAAAGTTAACGTACACTATTAACAATGCACAGCATCAGGTAAATTGAAGAAAACAACTTATAAAAAAAAAAAAAAAAGGTAAATTGAAGAAAACAAAAAGGCAAGGGAAAGAACAAAAACTAGAACAGAAAAGATTATGAATCAAGAGAAAATATGTTATAGACATTAGTGGTTTTATAACATATAAAAAAAAACATTTATAGTTTTCTAAGTGGCTATCCAAATAAATTATACACTACTATAAATTACGAATATCGAAGAACAGTCTTCAGCATTTTTCACAAAAAAAAGCCCCCCGAAATGAAGAGCGCAACACCTCCGAACAGTGAAATCTAGCCTTTTTGTTTACAAGGAAATTCGCGTCCAATAGGAAGCAAACTAGCACCAGCCCACATTACAAGTTTGAACATTGCACTTCATTTCTGTCTCATTTTCAGGTTTTTTTTTTCCATAGAAATTGTAGTTAGACATAATGTTATATAACAAGGTTCAGGATACCAGGATCTACCGTTGCACACGACAAATCTAAGTTTGATCTACCATGCTACTCGATTATTTGCCAGAAAAGTGAATCTACTAAACAAATCTCCAGCGTCAAATCCCCAACAAAGTACTCGTTTGGGTACAAGTTAGCCAATTCAAACCCATTGAGATCTAGTAAACGCATCCCCATTACTCAACCAGTGAGATCTAGAACCCAAAGAAACTAAAACCATTACTCAACCAACCGACAAAGTTGTTTAGCTTGCGATTTTCATTTAAAACAATAAAGCCAAAAACATATCAAACTAATTTTTCCAGCACCCAAAACGCACAAAAAACTCCAAATGAAAAAGTAAGAAAGACCCAGATCGTGAAAACCAGAATGATAGACAAAGAGACCAGCACCTTTCTTGGCCAGCGGTGTCCCAGATTTGGGCCTTGATAACTTTTCCATCCACATTTAAGCTCCGAGTGGCGAACTCGACCCCGATGGTGGACTTGGACTCGAGGCTGAACTCGTTACGAGTGAACCTGGAGAGCAAGTTGGACTTGCCCACACCCGAATCCCCGATCAGCACCACCTTGAAGAGGTAGTCATAGTCGTCTTCAGCTCTGTACCCAGCCATCACCCTCCAATCCAAAATACACAACTTTGGCTTCAGGAAAAGAAAGGAGAAAGATCTCTGTTTTAGATCTCTCACTATCTCTCTCTCGCCCTAACTTTTCTCCCTAAAATATCTGCCTCAGCATTTTCTTTGGCACTTCCTTTTTGTTCTGTCTTATGGGGTTCGAAACGTGAGACTGCGGGAGACCGATGTCCTCCCTGCTGGGCTGGACTCCAACTGGAAGAGAGGAATTTGTGTCCTTGGAAGGATGAAATCCTATGGGTATTTTAATTGTTTAGATTGTCTATTAATATTATCTTTTTAAAAAAAATAATAATAATTAATGATAATATCATGTCAAAATGTTAACGTAAAAAATTTAAATTTACGAATTTAAAGTTTAGGTCAATAATATATATGCATTTAACCTCATAATCCAACCGATTCGACCAACTCAACCCGAAATTTTTATTTTTATTTTTATTTTTTTTATTTATTTTTTTTCCTTCTATTTTTTCTAAGCTCCAAAACCAAGCCAACCCAATTACAAAGATGAACAAACTTGCTACAATCTATTCTACCACTAAAATAGCATCAAAAATAAGAAAACGGCTATTAAAAAAACTTATTATTGCATAATTTTAAAATTTAAAATTATCGAGTAAATGTTAAAATTTATTTAAATTCATTTTAATTTTATTTGTCTTTGATGTTTTAGATTTGAAAACAAATAATTTTTTAATAATAATATATACAAAATTTATGTTAGGTTGGGAAAATGGGGGGGGGGGGGAAGGAGAGAGATTATAAATTTGTAAATTTTATTTTGTTAATTATTTTTATAAATCAAGCTTTTTTATATATATAAAACTAAACACCTTAAGAACATTAAAAAGTAATTACTAGATATATAAATCTTTACAAATAATTACTAGCAGATATATAAATGCCCAATACTCATCTTATCATTAAAAAGTAATGATTATGTAAGTGACTTTAATTCTAAGGCACTAAGTAATAAGATGATGCATTTTTATTTTGCTAGCAATTAGACTCTTTTTTATTTTACCTTCTTCCACCCTCAAATCAATTTAACCAATTTTACAACGTTGTTTTTTCAAACCTAACATGTTTATGACCTTAGGTATGTTACCACGCCACCAATTCAATCACACTTGTGCAATAACCATTGGCTCTACATTGTTGCAATTAGACCTAAACTGTGCACCATGACTCATATGAAAACGGCCGAGTGTATGACTAGGGGTGCTAACCACACCTTCAGGGCATGTAGCCCTCAACCCCGTCCCTGCATTGGTGGCAAGTTGCGCCCTCGGGCACTGGTTCTGCTCTCATGGATGAGTGCACCCCATTCAGATGCCAGGGGGTGGATTGGCTCCCAAGGTTGTCCACCCACCTTCCACGATGAGAAAAAGAGCTTCTAGAGAGATATATATATCTAGGGCTAGGGGTGACAACGAAAGGGAGAGAAACTGCAACGATGATTGAACAAGATGAAACAAATGTGTGTGTGTGTGAGAGAGAGAGGTAACTAGAGATGAATATTTTAAAATAGAACACTAGACAAAACAACATCGGAAGATATTTTTTAAATATATATATTCAGTCAGGTGGACGTGTAAAAACCTAGACGGGTCTTGGCCCAACTCCAGCCCCGTCTCCCAAATGTAAAGGCCCGCAACCCAGTATTATGTAAGACAATGAGGTTTTTTTTTTTGTTTGTTTGTTTGTACAGCTAAGATTTTTATTTGAAGTCGCGTCTCTCTCTTTCTCTCTATCACCTGCTAACAATTTCACGTCTTAAAGCTCTTTTGAATCTTTTAGTTTCTCAGCGTATGCCTCTCTTACTTTATAACGTTTTCATTTCTTATTGAGGTCTCGTCTACCCTTTTGTTGTCCGTTTGAATAATTTGATGTACTTTCACATGTTGAAGACTTCTAGGAGCGTCCTCAACCTTCTATGCTAATTGAGGATCATGTGCAAAATGTCTTAAAAGAGTTTTTGTGGGCCCAATAATTAGGCCCATTTTCTTGTGTAGGTAGCCTGTAGAATACGTAAGAGTGACCCCTTACGTTGCCTTTCTTGCGTTGGAGTCTTATTTTGGGCTTGTCATTCATTTTAGTGGAAGCCTACACAATATGGCTCGTCTGAGTCTGAGACTCGAATCATTCTTTTTAGAGCATCTTTCTAATTCTCATCGTTTTTATAAACATGAAATATTTAATAAATGAGATAAATTATATTCATAGTTTAAATTCACAATTATAATATTACGTAAAATCACTATTTATTTTAAAATTTTAATTATTTATATTGAAATGTGTAAATTTTGAAACAGGTGTTTGGTTGAGTTCTTTTTCACTGTTTAAGATGGAGGGAGATTTAGAATATTGCAATTGCTCGGGACATTTCTCTTATCGAATAATACTACATATAATAATTTTTATATACTCTATATACATTTTATTAATATAATTAACTGCATTAATTTTTTTTAATACATAACTAATCATATCAATAGAGTGCATAAAAATGACTACACATAAAATTTTTGATCTTCCATTTCTATAAGAGGTTGTTCAGAATGCTGACAAGAAGATTCCCTTAAAGGGAGAAGGTCATATACGCAGTCATTTCTCTTTACATCTTTCTGGTTTGTGTCAGCTTCCTCTTTTATGGAATGCACTCGACAACGGGTGCCGATCCATTTTATTGTATGCGTATTATTCTTGCCTGGTTCAAAGATCTTTGAAGTACTGGACAACATTGTCCGTGAGGACCCTGCCCTCTTGTAATTATTTTTTCTTTCTTTTAAGTTAATTCTCAGTTGTATCCCTTTATTATCCTTATCCACTCCACTTCAAAAGTTGTTTCAATTGCAGAAAACTTACAACTGATCTGGAGGCCGGGCTTGACTCTCTTTCAAAACATGAAGGATCCAATTGAAACTTGGGCTTCATTTTCTCCATTTCGTAAGAAAACAAAGGGGTACAGTACGACCTTTCCTTCGTATCAGTCCACATTGCCCTCTATCGGCTTAGGTTGAATAGGTTGTGTTTAGTAAGTAAACTATTCAAAGGAAAATATTTTAGATACAAGAAATAATCTATAAATTAATATAATTTGACGTAGTATATCAGATTATAATGTTATTTTTATTATAAATTAAATTTAATGAATCTTATGAGTAAAATAAAAAATATATAATTGTACTAATAATTATTTTTTAATTTAAAATAAAAAATTTTAAAAAAATAATAAATAAATAGTAAGTAAATATATAATTATTCGTAATTTATACTTACCATAACAAAACTCTACAAACTAGATGACAACGTAGTAAAAGTTTGTGGCGCAGGTACAGCAAAGTACGTGGACTTACAGAGCATTTCTGCCAGTTTTGAGAGACACCAGAAAAAGCTGATGGTGCCATCAAATTTATTGCTATTTGGTCCTCTTCAGTCTTTTTTAGTGCAACTTTCTACAGGGCAGGACATTTGACAGCCGATAGGTGCCTTTGTGGAGGGTAACTCAACTACAAGCTTTTTCATCGTGGCCCACTTTTGCCTTTGGATACCTTTCCTTTTTTTTTTTTTTTTTTTTTTTTTTTTTTTTTTTTTTTTTTTGGGGGGGTTCAGAAGGATGCCCTGCCCTAATAAAGTGAGATTGTTCCCTATTTTATGTCGGATTTTAAAATCTCTAAAATTAATAATTAATTTATAAATTTATTTTTATAGAATTAATTTAAGAATTTAGCACTTTCTCAAAATATGCAATAAAAGGGCTTCACAATTCCATTGCTGGGCAGAGTCAGAGTTTGTGATTACAGACTAAAAGGTACATTTATCATTTTTTTGTTAAGGATTGTGAAAGATATTAATTAAGAATCAGAACTGCTACGGGTGGTCAAGTTGGTGCACACCTTATGCAGCCCTGCTGACATGGTAGGGTGTTTTTGTAAAATTGAAAAAAAGCAAAAATTTTGAGAAAGAATATGTCAGGAATCGACCGTAGAAACTTGCTTCCCGCTCGTGAAGAACCAGCTTGTTCCAATGACCAAGTTCTGAGTAGCTTGTTTCGACGATTTTCTAGCACGTCTCTCCCACGGCACCTCGCCAAATGCCTCCGCACATCTCTGTCGCCACCAATAACAATTTCTTGCTCCTTCTATCTTTAACTAGTAGTAGAACCTCAAGTCAACACAAGCTTATAGCTCGGTACATCTATTAGAATTATTCAATGTCACTTTTAAATTTTCTGGACTACCAAACACTCAAATCTTAGATTCAAATCGTCTTTCTTTCTCCATCCTAACAACCGTCAATCAGCAACCAAAAGATATTAACATCCACAAAGAAAGACGTCTTTCTTTGCCAACAGCAATTTAAAAAAAAAATAAAATCAAATCATCTCACAATACAGAAAAGATATGCAGGTCATGCTTTACTTATTACCTAGAAAAAATATTATGTATTCTCAATTTTTATCTTATTTTTTTAAGAGTTTGTTACGTACAAGCAAAGTCGCGTATTAATCTATGTACTAGTATTGATTTTTTCATATTCAAAATTTAAATTAGTACTGTTTTTAATAAAATTTACTTTTTAACCAATCATATTAAATTAGTGCATATATTAATACATATTTATATTTGTAACTAGATTTTTCATTTTTTTAAATATGGGTTTTGAGATTTTTTTCTTCTTGACATTTTTTTAACTTGGGGGCTTTCAAAAGAAACTCAAGGAGCTAAGTAAAAGTAAAGTGTAGCATAACTCATAATACAAGTTGCAATTATATGTTTAAGGATTGTTAAACTTCTGTCTTTTGCAGATTTTGAAAGTGGGGTTTTGAGGATTGTACAAGCTGGAGTGGGTTCGCTTTCAATCGCAAGATGGAGGGGAGCATATGGAGTGAGAACTACGATTGGCGTATCTGTTCGTGGTATAAATTGAGGGGGTGGGGGTGGGGACTTCAACGAAGGAGAGCTTCTGGGGGAATGGAGAAGAAGGAGAAGACATAAACGTTATATTTCAATAAGTCTTCAATTTTGTCTTGCACCAGGAGCCAATCCACACCGTTTCATTAAACCCCCTCCCATGTCATTAGGTGTGGGCATGCCAAGGGGTGGGTGCAAGAATTTGACTGCTAATAGATTTTTCCATTAAAAGTTTCTCCTTAGATGTACCGCGACGTAAAATGTGTCATCTTAGGCCCATTTAGATATAGACTTGAGTCTAATTTTAGGCTAAATTTAACATTTAATTACTCAAATCTCAAATCATTAAAACTCATTTCAACTTAAAACTTTTTTACACGTGAGATTCACAACTTTTTTCAATTCAATATTTCTTGACACGTGGGCCCATAACCATTTTCAAATTCCCGTAAATGTAATTAAACATATCTTAACATACAAATAAATTTAAACTCATCTTAAGTGAGCTCCACAAATCTCATTCCACCATTTCAATTCACTATTATTTATAAAGAATTCAATTCATTTTAACTTAGCTCAACATCCAAATAAGGCCTTAATAACTACGATTCGAGAATAATAAAATTGAGGATTTTGGGATTTTCTTTTTATCATGTCTCCCATTTTGACAAGCATGTATGATAATTGACCGTTTGTTTTTAAATCAAGATAAATATTTCTTTGGTTACATAATCAGGATAGATACAGTGGGGTTGAGAGGACCCAGGCAAACGGTCCCTACAAAGTAAAAGAAATATATATATTAAAAAAAAATGGCGCCAAAACCTGGTCCCAATTTTGTTTAGCCTTTGGCAAAGATCACAAAGACTAGCTTTGATTCAATTTGGGAAATGAATTTTTGGGTATGGGCACAGAAACCGATCTGAAGTGATAACTGTCGTCGATAATGTCATAACATTCCACGTACGTCGATGAAGGGTATGGAGCCGTTGCAGCTAGCAAAAGAGAGGAAGTCGAAGAAGTAGAGCTAGCTGTCGTATGTGACTGCATTAACGATACGCGTGGCGTCTCACATGCTCATCATCATGTTATACGTACCGGTACTGGTACTGGAGCGTGCATGGTGTTTTAGGTGGTGGAGCATGGATGGCGGCGTGCGGGGATATAATGGGAAACTAACCTTCCTTAATTTGATCAGCTGTTTGTTTGTGAAGTGGCCGGGGAGACCTGCATGCGCGCCTTCATGACTTTGATCAGCTGGTAACATCTACTAGTCATGTTGACTGTTGAGCATGCATGGTTTTGCCTTATATATAACGTACTGCAACTTATACATTAATCAAGCAGAAAGGACTCAAAATCAGGAGACTAGCTGCTGGATATGGATGGTAGATACCAACTCTGCTCTGAAGTAATTAACTCAGTCTAGCTATTGGAAATATTGTAATATATACACTAGAAGAAAAATGAGAATTTAAGACGCCTTATTTATAATAAAAATAATTATTTGTGTTGAGAATAGAGTCATTTTGACAAAAAATAATAATTTTTATGAAAAATAACTTACGGCAAATAAACAATTTTCTTGTAATAATATTATATATGCCAAAAATCAACATTTTAGTGTCGAGTAGAAGTGCTGATCATGAACTCGTATTTGGTCGGGACAATGATGTTAATTAATAGGAAAGCATAATATACTTTCTAATCTGCTTAACATGATTACCAAAATTAATTTCCATATACCTAATTCCTTTCCTACCTACAATTCCTTCATGTAAACGCCACTTACGTACATACAGCTATGAAATTGTCTTCATTATCTCTTATACGTGGAAGGAAGCTTATTCGATGCTCCTCTTACAAATGAAGCTTATTAGTGCAAACCACTTGTCTTAGCAAAGGGTTTTTCCTTACTTCCTTCAACGAGAAATTAAAGGGATTTGATTATTTTGTGGTCATGATGATCATTGTTTAGGATAAAACATTCAATATCATTGCTTATACCATACGGTGTGACTGTTGAGTATAATACACAAAACAGTGATCAAAACCTATAATGGCGTTCAACAAACAGTCTACCTAATGTCGGGTCCCGAGCTAATTTGCATCCAAATTTGCATGCCAAAAATAATTGAGACACCATTCACAATTTACATTATTGATATTGTGATTTGATTTAACTTATAAGATTTAAATACATATATTTTACAAATTAAATCCTGGCTGGTACGTATATTCCAGTGTGTATATTCATTTTATATGTTACGTTATATTCTAGTGTTACGTAACATATAGATTAATTTGTATATTCATTCAGAATATCAAGTGTGTATATTCCACACCGACTTATAAATCGAGCTTTTCATAATACATAGATTTAGAATAAAAACTTAGGATCGTAGCCTGGTTTGTTTTCACAAATCATCTCATCTTATTTAATCATTACAATTTTTTCAAATTCTCAAATAAAATATTAAAAAATAAATTAATTTTTTAAATTTCAAAACAAAAATTATCTTAAAAAATTATATTCTAATAATATTTTATTCAATTTACATTTTATCTCGAAGCGAAGTTGCTTGCTACTAAGAAGAAAGGTTAACTAATGGAATTGAATTTGCTCCCATTTACGTTTGGGATTTGGAGTAGATCTTGTGTGGGGTCCCAAATGATGAAATAAGTAGTGGACGTGAGGGACATTAATGAAGGCCTATAAGTACTACACTAATTTAAATACATGCTATGTTGCCATTCATGCTAATACATTGTCATAATTTTGTATTTGGATTGTCGGACGTGACCAAGAGTCCCTAATCCACCAACACTTAAAAAAGTAACATATATATATATATATAACTATATTAAATAGATAAGAGCTAGCCCAATAAATCATTATAAGAACCATGCCTACACGCATGCCCTACCTGGGTGATCCTAAAAACAAAGTTACAGAGATCATTGTCGACTAACAATTTCATCCTTGAATACATTGTATTGAAGTTGTTTAAGACCACTACATCTTCTGATTTCAACAATTAAACTGCTTTTTGGCTTGGGATGGCCCTGTTTTTTAAATAAACATTAATAATAATTAACTTTTGTTCTGTGTCTTATTGTCTGCTAATGATTGCCACGACATTTTATGATCCATAATTACCTTGAGATCATAACAGATGGACTAAGATCATATATTAGATCAGCGTTTTTGTGGGGAGCATGGGCAAAAGCTTAAGTACCCCAACCAAATTGGACCCCATAATTAAAGGGATTATTTTGTATCACAAGTTGAAACCAAGCTTGTGAATTGGCTCCTCTTTCTAGTCATCATGATCAGCAGACGGATGCAATATTGCTGATCAATTAATTTAAGAAACTTCTAATGAATTGTAGTTCATACAAGTCCATTGTTTTATAAAAAGTGCTATAGTCATAGAGAAATTACATAAAAGTAAATTCATCAAATCGATATGACTTCACATGTTATGTTACGTTATATTCATTTTATAATAAAAGCAACTTTATAACTAAATATATTATATAAAATTATATCAGTTTGTAAATTTAATTTTGTATAATCTGATCTTTATGACAATCATTTTGTTGTTTCATGGACTTCTGATCTTGTTATAGTTCTTAATTACAAGAAATATGTTATCGTGGGCACGCATTTGTTGAAATATTGCAAAAGCATGTTATTAATTATGAATATGTTCAAAGTTTTCAAATATTTGGGCCAGCAATTAGGCTGCTGATTGATTCGTTGTGATGCCCCCACACCAATGGAGTCCAGGAATCGTGTTTCCGTCAACATCTTCTTTCGGCTGTGTCCCTTTTCTAATTTTTCTCCAAGGTCCCATCTTTTATTCCCAAAGTCCAGTTATTTTCGCATCAATACAGACGTTTTTGGATAAAACAACAAAAATCAGAACTACCCGGCCGGCCATGCATGTACATTTTACTATCTTAGTTCCAGAAAGTCTATGCGCGCAACGTGTTAGAACAAATTATTAGATTTATATATTTCTATAATTAACTTAATTTTTTAGATAAATAGTGATTTTAATAAGAAGTATAAGTTAAAATTTTTTATATACAGTTATTTTTCTGTATTTTTTATATAATTTACTAATTTGATTAAATGCATAATTTTTTTAATATAAAATAAATATTTTGATCAATTATATTAATAAAATATATAAATAATAAATAAAAATAACTGTATATATATAAATCTTTTATTTAATAAAAAAACAGGATAGAAATAGAAAGGTAAAAAGATTTCTCTCTGTAAAAATAATAATAATAATAATAATTTTTTCACCAATATTATTGAAGAACTTTATGCAGCCAGTCCAACAGTCCAAACACAGTCTTTTAATCTCTCTGGCATCCCCAATGGCTGTAGATTAAGGTATGGTCCACGACTAGATAGCTATCAATCACCTTACAGAGAGCAGGACCCACGGTCATCATCCTCTGTATGGCAATGAGCCTCGCTTACAGAAGAAACCTTAACGTCCAAATCCGCCATGGCTACGAGTTTCATGTCCTTTTCTACTGCTACTAGTTAGACAAAAACTTACAAACAGTTAAGCTTTTCGTCTTTAATCGTTTTCACTTTCTTTATTAGCACTTCCCGCTCTTTTATATACTGCTTTTCCTACCTCTATCTCCGGCTTCAATCTGATATTCATCATATAGTCAAAGATTTCTACCCCCTTTTCAACTTAAAATCTTTAGCCATCTTTTTCATGACTTCCCTTGTCATCGAAGTTCCCTATATTCTTTACCTTATTTTCTCCAGATTTTCATGCCCCAAGTAAAAGTATACTACTACTCTGTTTATTTTCTCCTGATTAAGATATGGATACCATGAAACCCAAATCAGCCTTGAACAGCAAGAGCAGGTTAGCACGTACTTTCCAAAAGGTTATCAATCTTCGGACCGCAACAAGAATTGCTTCTAACAATGGTATTTGCATGCTCGCGTCTCAGCCCAAAGTCAAGGAGGATTTTTTCACCGATAAAAAGTCTCAGCAGTTTGACAAGAATGGCGTCGATACGAGAGGCCGGAGGAGAGCGGTGCTGGAAGCTTTGGTGGCGAAGCTTTTTGCGGAGATTACTTCTATCAAAGCTGCTTATGCTGAGCTCCAAATGGCTCAGAATCCTTACAACAATGACGCCATTCAGGTCGCTGACCAGGCCGTCGTCGACGAGCTCCAAACTATTTCCGAGCTCAAGCGCAGCTTCTTGAGAAAAGAACTCCGTCTTTCACCCCAGGTTACTCTCATGCTCGCGGAAATTCAAGAGCAGCAGGGCTTGATGAAGACATACGAGATAACCATCAAGAAACTCGAGGCAGAGGTTGACCTCAAAGACTCCGACATCACTTCGCTCAAGAACCAGCTCGACGACTGCATTGCATTGAACAAGTCATTAGAAAAGAAGCTAAATTCAAGCGGGTCTCTGTCAATGTTCGATGCTCTTCGGCTTACGAAGCTCAATGTGACTCATTTTATCCAATTTCTCCACCACACCCTAAGATCCATTCGTAGTTTCGTGAAATTAATGATTCGTGACATGGAGTCGGCGCACTGGGATCTTGACGCGGCTGTCAAGTTCATCGAGCCCGACGCAGTTTTCACCAAACAAAGCCATCGGTTCTTCGTTTTCGAATCCTTTGTTTGCATTACTATGTTTGAGGGCTTCAATTTCCCTCACTTTTCACCAAGTGATCACCCTCAACAACAGCAACAAGAACCAGTACCTCTTGATAAACAGCGCAATCGCCTCTTCTTCGACAAGTTCAAAAAGCTCACGAACGCTAATCCGAGGCATTTTCTTTCCCACAATCCAAACTCTTCATTTGCAATGTTCACTAGGTCCAAATACCTCCAGCTCGTACATGCAAAGATGGAATGCTCTCTGTTCGGTAACTTGAATCAGCGAAAGCTCGTGAACTCCGGTGGTGTTCCGGACTCCGCGTTCTTTTTAGCCTTTTCCGAGATGGCGAAGCGCGTGTGGCTTCTGCATTGCCTGGCATTCTCGCTCGACGAAGAGGTAACCATATTTCAGGTAAGAAAGAAGGGTAGGTTCTCCGAGGTATACATGGAATGCGTGGCCGATGAATCGTTGTTATTCTCCGGTGAAATCAGCAGTGGAATCGACGTCTGTGCCAGTCGCGCGCTCCGCGTGGGTTTTACGGTGGTGCCAGGGTTCAAGATTGGAGAAACCGTGATACAAAGTCAGGTTTATATGTCTCCGGCCACCGCTACTCCGGCTAGTGGCTAGATCGATGTTTGTATACTGCATGTCGAGACTCGAGAATCGAGATTACACTCCCGACGCGCTTTTACGCACGCTCCGGTGTCATTCGGTAAAGTCAAGTCTGGCGGCGGAGTTTTAAATGCATGTTTTATGGTTGATCAGTAGGGTAATGTCGTAATACAATTGAGTTGATATGAGTAAAATTGTTTATATAATTGATGAATTTTAATAATATGAAATTTTGTAATTGAGGAAAAATATTTGTATGTGTATTTTGAAATTATAAAAAATAACTCTTTATTCTATAATATTGATGTATAAATTATTATAAAATGTATTAATGTTTTATTTTTTTATTTAAATAAGTATAATAGATTTTATGACATATTTAGCCACCAATTTATATTTAAAAATACTTTTTATAATCAGCAATGCAAGTTGTAAATTTTGTACTTGCAAATCTCAAGTAGGCTTTTTGTAAAATGGTGAGGCCCACTAAAAAAAATATACATCTTTTTTATGGTTAGGTCTTCCGGTGACTTACATATTTGAAATTTATACAAATCATTACTCATTCTTAAATATTACTTCAAGGCGAAGCGGTCTTTTGAAACAAATCCAATAACATTGATACAAACCCAAGTATTAACTCCAAAGTCATGTAATTATTACAATATGGTCGAGATTGAAATCTTAGGAATCCTGTTAATAGAATTGCGTTTGGCGTTTGCTAGGGAAGGGGTAAAAAAAAAAAAAAAAAAAGTAATAATATATACCATACTATCGTTTTACTAGTATTTTATTATATAAGATGTGGTGTATTCATTACTATTTGATAATAAAAAAATATGTAATAAATTATTATTCAACAGTGATAAATATGACACATGTTATTTAATATGATATATTTATAGTATGGTATATAAAATTTTAAAAAATAAAATAAAATCGGCTTGTATTTGGGATTGAAAATTTCCGTGAAGTGTGCGGTTGGTTTGTACACGGGCAGTAAGTACTAGAGCCTGTGGTCAATTTCGTTGAAGTGTACTAGAAGTTGGAATTCTGAGTAAGCTTCACGGGCTCTGTGTCGCATGCCTGAAGCAGTTTAACCTTTACCTAATGCCAAGATCCCCACCTGCACAATTATTGCCAGAGATTCCGCCAACAAGACTCTCTCAAAATGATTCTCCTCAAAGTAAGATTTACCTGTATATCAAGTATTAATCTTAAAAAGATCTTTCATTTTAAGTGGTTATCTACTTAATCAAGTAAACCTATAGAGGTGAACGGTATCTGCATGATAGATTGCCGGTGAGAGAAGTGCATGCAAATGGAATTTACTTGGAAGAAATAAATGAGGAAGTTTGTAGGAACTTGAATGAGACAAGCCTGACATGCTGTTTAATGATACTCCAATGTCTGAACCATATATCATTAATAATTCAGACCAGTTGGACACTTGTATTCACTTTCACTAAATATTTTTTTATGAATTGAGATGCGTCAAATTCCTAACAAGGCATTAAATGATGCAACTTAGCTGTCAGATAACAAGGGATACAGCCCAAAGCCCGAAACTACCGGCACCAGCCCCCACTGTTTGTTTCTAGGTGGGCCAGTTTTCTACCGTCTCTACCCCTTCCTCTCTCCAATGTATGCAAGAAGTAAGAAGTCAGTCGTTTTTCCCATAAAATTATACATAAGTAAAAGTTTGATGTGTAGGACATTGAACCCATTATATTTAAAAAATGAGTTAAAGTACCCATAATTTTTTTTTTAATATAAGTTGATGTGATAGATTTTTACCTCTGCAATGTGTTTGATGTATCGATAAAGAGAATTTATAAATAATAAATTTATTTAATAATAAATATTATAAGATTCATCATAATATATTCTTTGATACCATATCAGAGAATGATATCAACATAATAGTTAAAAAGATGGAGAATAACAACTCTTTAAATTTGAGTCTCATATTATTTTAACCTTGGAAAAGAAGACGAGACGGAAGTCTTTGATGTGGGCTAGGCCTACCATCTTGGGCCTAACAATCCTTAATTGCACCACTTCGCTCTATTTTCAGGCTCCACAGTCCACAATGATACCGGTGGACCTAAATCGGATTCTCTTACTAGTGGTATTCGGCCCATGATCTAAATAGCCCAATTTCCCTTTTATATTCTGAATCTGCAGATTTTGACCAATCCAAACCGACGAGTATTGGCAGTGGTAAATGTAAATGCAAAATTACATATTTGGGAGATTGTTTTTGCTATTAAAAAAACCTCATATTAGATTATGTATTTTTGAGTAAAAATAATAATAAAATATTATTTTTTTTATTATCATTAATTTTTTTTATAAAATTAATTTTTTAAATATAATTTACAATCAAAACCCACTATATAAGATCTACAAATATATACATTTAATTAAAATTGAACATCAACAAATATATGAATGGTGAGTGTGATGAGGAAGAAATAAGTGATAAAATAATGTATAGATGGTGGATAGTTTTTCTCCTAACATGCAGAATTACTGTAACCTATTATTGAAAAAAAATGCATCTGCATATAGCAGATTTAATGGACTTATTAGGCAAAGAGAAATGTTTGAGAGCCCGACAATGGATCCCGAGCATATCTCCCGATAGTGGTTTTTTGCCCATAAATATTGACAAGGGTCGGTAGGGAAAACAAACAAAAACTATTGATTGAGAAGCTTGACATCCAGCAGACGTTACGTTCATCATTAGGGAAGCCAAGCGCAAGATGCTTCCAGTAGAGCATAGAATACAAAATTGCAAAAACTTGCTATAGGATTTACAGATTTAATACGCCAAAAAAATTGTCAGTGTAACAATGGTAAAAGAAATTCACTCAAGGAGGGGGAGAAAAAATCTGAAGTAGAAGAAGAAGAAGAAGACACCAGTGTACAGTTTCATCTAATGGGGCGTCTACTTCACCTGTTTGTGTTGGCCCCATGAACATCTTTTCTCCCAACAATACAAGTGAGAATTTATCCATGCTCAGTATTCAAGCGAGTTGAGGACTGGTCAGTATGATAAGGTCTGGCCAGGCAGCCGTAGTGTGTTTGATGTAACCATTATCTAGACATTTCTTCCATTTTCAGTCAGTTCTTCATGAGTAAATATGGTAAGGTCTGTCAACCCTTCAGATGCCTTGGCTTGATACAAAAAAGAATTCTGCTTTCCAAAGTAAAACCCACGCGTCCCACACTGCTGCTGCAATTTTTACTTCACAGAAAAAAAAAATCCAAGTTGTTTATAATTTCCCCCGCGGCCTCCAAACGATCAGAAAGCTCATTCAAAGTTTCTCCCACCAAGTTACTTCAAAGAGAGAGGGAAGCCATCACCTTTTAATCATTAGGATAGTGGGTTATTCTTCACGATTGGCTTTAAAGCAGAAGACAATGAAATTAGGAAGCCTCATCCGTTAGGGAGAATAATGTAGTCTCTGAAGGTGAGTCTGAAGCGTCTACAAGAGCATCAAGCATGTTTATGACCTGTGATGTGTCATCCAAATAGTACTTGGCTTTACTTGGCTTCTGTCCGACAGTGCATGCAAAAACCGATGTATTAGAAGAGAGGACACCACTATTCATTGCATTGCCAATGATCTCAAACATGTCCTCATCCGATCGGTCATCACCGATACACAGAACAAAATCAGCCTGCCTGCCCTTCTCCGCCATTGCAGAGAAGATCTTTTCTGCAACCACACCTTTACTGACTCCCTAAAAGCCAAACTTTAAGTTAGATTCAAATATCATGTCTTATAAGCACTATAAGTTCCGATATTTGACCACAAAGGAGCTTTACAATCTGAAAATCAGATTAACCCAATATTTGACTACATAGAAGAGTTTTACATTTGAGCATCACACCAGTTTTGTTAAGTATCAACGTGTAATACATATTACATATTCTAGAATTTTAATCTTACTGGGTCTGTTTACGATTAGATAGATTGTCTTGCTAGAAGGAACAAGGTTTTCTAATCTTTAGAAAATAAAACTATGGTTGAGATGACATAAATCACTGAATATTCCTGGCGGATCCCACTTCAATAATAATCTAATGTTTCATTTGCCCAATTAGCAATGAGATCCAATTGTTTCTTGTTTTTGTCCGCCATTTTTTCCTTTTTTGTATTTTTCAATCTGTAAGAACATGGTTTTCAGTGTCTTCTTCCAGCAATCAGAAAATAGGGACAGACATATACACAGCAAACTAGTAAAATTAGTTTACATAAACTTCTAGCAATTTGGTCAGTTTGAAGGTGGGGAAACCATTTCAAGCTAATCATAAGATACGATGATTCGAACACGCATCCTTTTTTGGCAAGAAACAGGAACACATACTTCATAAGTCCAAAACAAATCAAATGAAGAGTCCCGACGCCCACCTGTGGTTTTACTTCAACAATGAACTGACCGCTTTTGACAGCAACAGGTTCATTTGCCAACACACTTTCTAGATGATCTAACATCTCCTTAGCCTGGCTGGATCCAAAACCGGGGTCTGCATCCCGATGGTGCCAGACCAAGGCACTTTCCTTGTGTTCGATATAAGAACCGTCAGTGGATTCAGTATACAATTTCATAACAGGCTCAGCTATCTGTGTCCACCCAAAATCGTTACTCTGTCCGCATGTTTCCCAAGCCTCTTCAGCAGGCCACCTAATATATCATGCAATTTAGACACAAGGCAGTAAACAGGTGCTAACGTAAAAGAGAGTAAAAAACAGCATACCTCATGAAGTAACCATGTTCAGCAGCAATTCCAAGTTTCTGGCAAGGAGAAAACCACTTGCCTAAACTTTCCCTGCCTCTTCCACTGACAACAAACACAACGTTTTTAATATCACCACAAAGCATGTCTATAATTGATAAAACCTCTTGACTTGGGGTCTTGTTGATGGAAGTTTGGGGCATTACAGTCCCATCATAATCCAGGAGTATAGCCCTATTTCTGGACCTTGAATATGCAGATACAATGGCATCAATAGACAACTTTCTGAAATTAGGATCCAGTGCCACAACCCTGAAACCAAAGCTCAAACCGATTCCCCAACAGCGTCTTCTGAAATGGTCCTTACAAGTCCTTTCCATATCTTGGAAAAAGCTCCTGGACCAGTATGCCACATCATGTGTGCTAACATACCTATAATGCTTCTCATGGCGCAATTGCTTCTCGGAATCAGACATTGAAATTGCCTCATGCATTGCCTCAGCAGTTGCTTCGATGTTCCATGGGTTTACCCGAATTGCACCACTCAGTGAAGGTGAACATCCAATGAACTCTGATACTACTAGCATGCTCTTCTTGGGCCCATTAAATTCCGAACTTGACTCTGACTCAGAAACGCCTTGCCTGCAAACAATGTACTCATAAGGTGTAAGATTCATCCCATCCCTCACAGCTGTGACCACAACACACTCAGCAATGGTGTAGTATGCTGCTCGTTCACTGACGGTAACTGGTCTATCTACAAAGACAATCGGTTCATAACCAGGTTGGCTAAACTTTTCATTAATCCTCTCGCAGCTAGTGTGTATTTCATCCTGTATTTCCTCGATATCTCTCCCTCTTCCCCTGGCAGGGTTTGTAATCTGTACCAAAACTGCCTTTCCTTGCCACTTTGGGTGCTGCTTCAACATCTGTTCCATAGCCAACAATTTCAAATTGACACCTTTGAAGACGTCCATATCATCAACCCCGAGTAGCACAGTTTTACCTTCAAACTGTTGTTTTAGCTCCTCCACCCTCCACTCCTTATCTGCAAGTCCCAAAATAGATTGAATTTGCCCCATGTGAATCCCAACTGGCATGATTTTTATCCCCACAGTCCTTCCATAGTATTCCATTCCAATATAACCTCTTTTCGACTGATACTCCAAACCCAACATTCGACTACAACAAGACAGGAAATGCCGAGCATAATCAAAAGTGTGGAAGCCAATTAGATCTGAGTTCAAAAGTGCCTTAAGGATCTCCTCCCTCACAGGCAGAGTCCTATATATCTCTGATGAAGGAAATGGACTGTGGAGAAAAAACCCCATTCTCAGCCTATTAAATCTCCTCCTCAAGAAGGTAGGCAGCACCATCAAATGGTAGTCATGAATCCAAACGTAGTCATCCTCTGGACTCAGAATCTCGATCACCCTTTGTGAGAAAATCTTATTTGCCGCCACATATGCCTCCCATAGAGACCGATCAAATCGTCCACCATGATTTGCTGAGAAGGGAAGCATGTAATGAAAGAGCGGCCACAAATGCTGTTTACAAAACCCATGATAAAACTTCGACAAAATATCAGGAGGTAAAAAAGCAGGGACGCACTTGAACCTATCCAACAAAAGCTGCGAGACATCTTCTTGTTCACTGGAATCCACATCCACCCTCAATGACCCTACATACAAAACCTCCATATCTTCAGGCAAACCATCCTTGAGGTGTAATAACAAAGAGTCGTCATCCCAACTAAAACTCCACCCTTTATTATCAGGTCTACGCTTAGCTTTCACTGGGAGCTGATTAGCAACGATAATGATCCGGTCCTGAACGACAGAGGATGGAACGTCTGATGTCACACTATTAGTCTGATCATCATCAAGCTCAGAAATGACCCCCGGAACGGTCATTACACGTGGAAGACGCTTTTTTTCACGACCCATGACGGGAAAGTTCCCGGAGGCCAGATCTAAAAGATTGGTATATGATCTCGACATCATTTTTAACGGCTTCTATGGTGTGGTACACTCTCAATCCGAAAGCTTTCGCAAGATCTCAAGATTATAAACCAAACCCCCCAATTGCTTTCGTCCCGAAATGGCTACAACTGAGCACGATCTGTAATGGGCATACATAAATAACATCGTTAAGAAGACCAAAAATCGTATTTACCGAAAAAGAGAGAGAGAAAAGAAAGAAAGCAGGTTCTTTATAATCGAGCATTTAAAAGGCACAAGAAAATGACATTCAAATAAAGAAAAAGATCCATGTACACAATTCCTACAAACCAAAATCCGCGTAGTCACAATTAAAACGATGAAATTCAAACAAAGCAGTAGCAATAGAACCGAAATTAATCGCAAATCACCCGATCAAACACACACACACACACAAGCAAGCACAAGTAAACGAAACTTTTTATACTTACCACACAGCTCCGAAATAAGAAAATTTCTATCCTGGCAATCTTTGTTCTTCGAGCAGCAAATAAATCTAGGGTTTCTTTTCGGTTTTTTTGTTGTGTCTTCCCTCTATGCCAAGGAGTCGCCTTCCAATCTCTCTCTCTCTCTTTCTCTGTACAATATACAATGCTTCTTCCTTTTGGACGAAAAGGAAACATTTAATATTTTATTTTTATATTTGGAAAAAGGAAGAGGATAAGGTCGGCCAGTCGACTACGGAGTGATGCCAGCTGGCATTGAAGAGTCTTTCCCCCACGCGCCCTTACTCCCTCCTACCAACGCTTAGCTTGACATGTCGCTCCTAAATCCTGCCACGTATCCAAGTTTGCAGGACGTTTGATGGAAACTTGTCCTTCTTGCCCTACCTCTACCATCCCCCCCTAGGCCCCACACGCCTACCGCATGTTATATCCATCTAAATAGCACCATCACGTTTTTTCTCTCCAACTTACCAATCACCTTCTTCCACGTAGCCTTAAAATTAATTTAGCTATTTCCCCACGTGCCTATCAACAAGACGTGGCACCACGTGTTTTATTTCTTTATTCTTTTTTTGGCAAATTATATAATATTCTTTTATATATAAATAATAAGCTGGTCATAGGATATGGGAAAAAAATTAAAATAAACAATTCTAGCAAGACAACAAATTCAAAACTCTACGTAAAAAACTATAATTATCATCAGACATTCGAAAATAACAATCCAAACTTTTATAAGAACGACATAAACACAATTCACCATGTCCTTTTTTTTTAAATATATATTCTTTTTATACAGAGGATGCTTGAGATAATGAGTGAAATATTGTCTTTATTCTCATGGGTTCCCTTTACAACCACTACACTACCGTAATTTAAATTTTTTTATAAAATATATTTTATTTTCAAGTTGAATACATCATTAATAGTAAGATTTTGACCTCGTTTAATTATATAATTTATATAAAATAAGATATTTTAAATAATAATAAAATTTTTTAATCAAGATAAAATTGGGTGGTTTTAACTTTTAGAGATTTGATAAAGTGATGAGTCCTATCAATTATTGACAAGTATTTTTAATTATTAGAAAGAAAATATTATGAATATATTAAAAATAAATAATATCTATTATTAATTTAAAAACTCATAAATATTTTGACTTTTCAAAAATATATTTTTATATTATTATATTATATTTTATAAAATTCAAAATATATTTTTCTAATTATATCTTACAATAAAATAAAAAATTTTAATAGATAATTATATATATTAAAAATATAGTAGTTAGCATTACTATAACAGAACTCTAGTGTTATGTAATGCTACTGTAACGTTACTGTAGCTTTAGTTGAAAAATCAGATATGAGATAAGATTTTATTTTTAACCGTTTGAATAGATATATGAAAGATGAAGTACAACTCAGATGAGATCGTTTGGACATTATGTCCAAACAAAGCCTTAATTTATAAGATTTATTTTAAAATTTATCTTTCAAATAAAATTATATTATTTAAATATTTTATTAAATAAAATTTTACATACCGACTCTATAATAGGACCTTGCTTTCTTTTCTTTTTTAATATGTTGTTTATAATTTGAATAAAGATAGATAATATAATATAGACTTGAGGCTAATTTAATACGCGGGTTGGGTTCCTCTAGAATAATCAGGTAATGACATTTATAGCGTATAAATTGAATTAAACAAAAATAGAGTTAGAGTTAGAGCTTTTATGGCATTTCCTTACTCTATTATAAATAGTAAATGATATAGGCACGTGTACTGTATTTTCACCTAATTAATCTTGAAGGGGGACCCCGACGGTGGCCGTGTTGGTGAGCCCTTCGTGGGAACGCATTAATTAATTGATGCGGCAAACATATTAGCTAGCTAGCTATGAAGAATTATCAAAATTAATGTTCGTTTGGTGCATGGTTCTATGCTAGCTGTATTTGCCATCCGTCAAGAATCTAAACGTACGTACATCATCTTTTAAGTCCAACTTGATTATTCTAAGTAAAACGCACATGGTACCTCTAGCTGTTTTAATGTGCTAAACACATGTTAATTAGAAGTTCTGTTTCAATGATTTTAATTTCACAAGTACTTTAACATCTATAACATTATATTCCCATCCATGGAAGGGAAGGGCGACCTCTACTTACGGGCGAAGATATATTATACGACTTATGAACTCGATACGAATATGATACAAAACAAGTTGATTTCAGTTTGATATAAATGAATTTGAATCAAAACGAGTTGATCCGTTAAAATACGACTAATAAATGAATCAATGGTAAACCAATCCACAATCAACATGTATAACCTGACAAATACATTCTATTTTCAGATTTTATAAACTCTTAGTCTTATATGCATGTCTCTTTTTATCATTGAGAAAATGTAATATTAATATTAGTATTTGATTACTTAATATCTCTTAATATCTCTAATTATTACATTTTTTTTTGTTAATATGTAATTTTATTTTAATATATTATTGGTTTGAATATTGATAATAAAATAATAATTTATCAGAAATTCAATTGTAATTGTGAATGATTTATAAAGTTATCCTTATATTATATATAAAATTACTTTAATTTAATTAAATATATGGGTCATTTCAACTTATTTGTATGAAATAAATTGAAGTGGGTTAAATAGATTGAAACGAAACGAATTAAATAAGTTATGTTCAAGTTAATCCAATAAAAATTAATTACTAAATGGTTAAGCGAGTTGTGTCGCATCACAAGTTATTAAATGGGTTATGTTCAAGTTGGCTTATATAGTAATCTAATATTTATAATTTGAAATGACACGAACCACAAACACAAACTACCAACCCTACCTCCACTTATCGTGGTGGCTTATGACCCCACTTTGCAGAGGTAAATAGATTATATTTGGTCTAAGTGATTGCAAGAGAGAAAAAAAAAATGCACTTAAATCGATCCAAAAGTAGCTCGATGGTGACCGCCCTATAAAAGAATAAGGGAGTCCTTAATTTTTGCGTAAGATGGTCATGCACCATGTAAAGTCGTATTGGTGGGAACATATGATAGTAAAGGATTTTTTAGGTCCGTGATTAATTAATTGATTCATGTATAACCACAGACGTACAGGTCAAAACCACGTGTATGGCAATGCTCTCCTATAAGATATATAAAACTTACCTAATTTTTTTCATTTTAAAAAAAATAATACTATTCATCATTTCAATTTTGATCATTATCTTCTCATCATCTTATAATGTAGTATTAGGTAATTAAAAATTATTTATTAAATTTTATTTATGAACCTATCATTTAATATCATATCATAAAATAATAAATAAATTTTTCTTTTGAAAAGAGATCGCATCTAAATATTCCAATAAATTTTATCTTTTTTTACTATTTTATTATTTTATTATCTAATATTCCAGATAATAAAGCAAGCTTAGTTTGGCTAATTGCCACCATGATGATCATGGCAACCCCACCTACTCAATTTTTTCCCACGACTTTAATAAATAAAATTAAGTACGCATCCTCCCATATATAATTCCTCTGGCATATTCCAGGATATAGCAATGTGGATTCCGGCTGCTGCTTGGAGTTGGAATTTTGTACCTTTTCATTTAAGACTTGTAAAAAAGCAGGATATTGTTACTGATTACGACCCCCAAACCCCCATGGGATGAAGATCGATGCATGGATTCCTCCTCTTATAAATTAAATATATTCAAGGTTTTTACACATGGCCGAAAGCCAATGATACAGATCAAGTTGGTAAAATATTAATTTACTTTGTGGTAATATCACACTAATTAATACATGTACCTATCTTTCTTAATTACGAGCTGACAACTAATTACTGGTTTTGTTCCTTGTTCTCGATCTCAGAGATTATGCATATATTCACATCCTATTACAACTACCAAAACCAGGTATGTGCTTCCCCACGCACGTACGTACGTTCGAGTACTAACCTTGCGACCACAGAGCGTCCATGCATGCAGCGCAGGCCAGAGATCATCAGATGCATGCATGCAGCAGGCCATTCGATGAGGCAGTCTCTGTCGACGATGATGTAATAATTCGATCAGTAATGCTTATATTTGTACGATGAGAAAAAACATCAATTAATTTTCAAGAAGTTCGATCCCATCATGTTTTTGTGTCGCACATGAACTCGTTATGTAAAATTGGACCGACAATTAATTGATCTTATAACTTGTTCCGATATTTCTTTATGAATCTGACATTTTGATTACTGGCGCTGTTTTTGTTCTTGATTTGTTCCCTCATGAGTCATGAGTTATGAATATTACTGCACCGCCCAGTATCATTAACGTTTTCTCTGTACGCACGTAGTAATATATGCCATATAAAATTGACGTAATAATATTCGCTAGCTTCTTCAAGTTCCAATTACCAGAGAGGAGCACCAGAGACTAGCTGTCGATGATCAGGATATTGGATGAGGCTAGCTGTCGATCGATGATGATCAGCACTTGTACAAATTAATATGGAAAAAATAAAAACAAAGTGGCCCATGCAGGTCTCGAACCTGCGACCTTCGCGTTATTAGCACGACGCTCTAACCAGCTGAGCTAATAGGCCAATTTGTTGGTGTGTTACTGTAGTTTTGTAATAAAATATAATTTAAATTTATTTTCATATCATTCATTGATTTCTTCATTAGTAACCAAATCCTGGCCACGAATGCCTTGACTCTTGCCTACCGAGCTCATATTTCCTTGAGCCAATCTGGGATCTTTGCTTGCTAATTAATTAACAATTTAACATGCCTGCCAATTAGCCAAATTACTCGAGGTGATGCTGAATGGCCTGTTTCCTCATCTATATGATCTAGCTACTCATGTCTACGATAAGCTCATTCCATGGCGCACAAGGCAGGGTTCAACTTGTGACCAACACTTCCCTTTTTTTTTTTAACGAAACCTTTCATCTCAAAAGTTTTTACAACAAAAGATATTAACGTGTTTTTTAGACAAAAAATCGATTAAATTTAAGAACTAAACATGCATATATGTTATAGTGCAATTCCAACATGCTGTATTAATGAATATGGTTGATCTAGATTGCAGATCAACCTGCACACCATCATCAAAAAGTAATACAAACATGACTATAGGAGTCAAATCAGCAACCTAAAGTTACTCATGAGATATAGCTGAAAGTCAAGTTAAAAAATAAGATTAAGAAGAGATAAGAAAAGATATTCAGACTTCTAAAAGAAAATATGTCACTCAGACTCTTAAAAGAAAAATGCTTCATAAGGCAAGTTGGATCCAATCACTTTAAAAAAATAGACCTCTATGTAAGATGAATCTCTTCACAAGATCTCTCCACAGAATTTTTCTACGCTAAAATTCCACCACACATAGCGGCTCCAAAGGAACTTTAATAAATTCTCCCATTATATTATAAGATATATGAAGTCATGAGAGGTTGTAAAATCACCAATTATAATAGATTTTGTCCTCAAACAACTTGTGGACGTAGACATTATGTCAAACAACATAAATCTTTATGTCTCTCTTTATTTATTTTTATTTGCTTATTTATTAATTATTTGTTTATTTATTATTTGTTTCCAATGATGAACAAAAAGTATTATATCGACTCCCAAATCACCTTTGTGAGCCAAAGATGATTCTTTCCTCCTTTCCTTTTCCATCTATTGTGCAAAATTAAGACATTAACAATGACTAATGCATCATCCTTAGTTGGGACTCGTCGTGGATGACAGAATTAAATTTGGTTGTATGTACGTTTATCAAATAGAAGCAAAAAAACCCCATCATATCTCAGAGAAACGCGGTTTGGTTGGTGTGTATTCAAACAGTTTTGACACGACCTTAAAAGTAAAACGGCGATCTTGCCTAGAGAAATGAGAGTAAAACGTGCATGCCACGATTACGAATAAAAAATACTGATTGGATAGACACGCTTTGACTAAAATTTCCCAATCACAATTCACAACCTTTTTGAGCTTTCCTAAAGGTAGGCTTAACATTGCATTGTCAAGGTCACGAAAATGCTAATCGTGGAGATAGTTTGTCAAAGTCAAATGATGATCATGGTGGCCATGGAATATTCATGAACAACCAGACGTATAAAAAAATCATACGTGAAAATATTATGTGAGCAGCAAAAAGAACGAGTCCCAAAAACTCATCTATAAAATGAATCCTACAATCCAACCACCATTTATAGTGATATTTCGCAGTAGTCATTAATATATATACATATATATATATATATTCTTTTGGGCATCAATTTGTAAAGAATGATTCGACAAATCCAAGCAGTGTATTGTGCTGAAACAAGCGGCCTTTGGAGTGCGGATTTGTGGGTGGGAATTGAAAGAGGCCCGAAAAGGAGGTAAGCAATATATATGAGCCATATTCAATGTTAAGAGGCCTTAGTTGACAAATACAATTCACTTTTCATTCACCTAACCAATGGATGCACATTGACAATATGATCGCCGACTAATTCCCACATCTCCCTGCGCGCATTATTATTATCATCATTGATGATCTTCTCTTCCACTTTCTAGGGTTTCATCATTGCCTCAAACCTAATGGTCAGTCAGAACTACGCAAATCAATCATATCAGCTCAGCCACGATGCTTCCCAGCATCCTTCAGACTTGTCATAATCCAAGGAGAGTACTACTTTTATTTTGTCACTATTGAAAGCACAGTGAAACGACCACATGTTAATTAATTAGGTTATGAGTACAAAATTATTTTTGGTGAACTTGCTATTTATATGCAGTTGTAATCCAATCGAGTTTATAAATTAATTATTTAAATTTTATTTATATAATTTTTATCCGAATTCAAATGATCATTTCCGACTTATCATCAAGATTCATGTAATTATAATTTATATTTATGATTGATTAGTATATTTTTTATTATTTTTGAAGGAATTATTCACCAAAATCTCATAACTAATAATTAAATAATCATGTTAAGATTATATCGTCCAAAAGTTTCTTGATCTGATCATTACTATCGTTGAACTGGAAGATGAACTATCAACGGTACGTGGGCCATCGCCAATATGTAGTTCATGATGTTGTGCTCTTTTCAGTGCTTACCTAGAAATTGTGCATTCTCCACAAGCAAGCTGCGTGCGTTCGTGATCTGGCTGATCAAAGGCGCTTTTCCTGCCAGTATAAAACCCATCACCATACCTTGCATTCAGGTCCTCATTCCCAAAGGCCAATATATCCCAAATATATAAATATACAAATATATATATATTTATATTTATATTTATAGACTATAAAGATGGCCAAATACTTCATCAATCGCAAGCCATCTTTGATCCTTATAACGCTCACAATTTTGGTCATATTAAGTATGTCAGTCAGAATATCAGCAACTGCAGGCACCAACCTGCAGCCATCGGAAAGATCAGAGAGTACTGAAGGCGCAAGAGCAGCTCGTAAATGGCAGCCGCTAGAATTGCATGATCAGGTCGTTTCCCATGTCCTTGGCAGGCGTCGTGCTCGTGTCCCGCCCTCGGGACCAAGCCATAAGGGCCACCAAGCTCCTCTTTCCATCAGGCCGCATCTCTTCTAATAATAGCTAACAAACTTTTCCAGCAGTACGTTACAAGGTCCATGATCCCATGTGCCAATCCCTTGACTTGGCTTAATCAACCATTTTATGAGTAGTTTTTGCTTTCTGTAAAGAGAGAGAAAAAAAATTGTCAGTGTTATACCTAAGCTTTGTTCTTGTTTTATACATTGGAAGAGTGAGACATATTGCCAAAGAGGATAATGATCCCTTTTGTTTAGATTTATCATTATGTCCAGAGTACCAAGCAATACATATATAGCAGAAGATTAGGAAGCCATTTAAGCTTGGATAGTGAAACCATTTTAACTTATCTAATCATTATAATTTTTCTAAATTTCTAAACAAAATACAATAAACAATTCAATTTTTTTAAATTTTAAAATAAAAATAATATTAAAAATTAATATTTTAACAATATTTTTATACTTTCATCTTATCTCAACTTACTATCCAAACCGGGCTTATTGTAACAATGACCAAGTTTTTCAAATTCAATTGGATTGGAAACAAAACAAACAGATCTTCAGCAGTACTACTTGATAATCACAAAAGGATGATATGAAGTGCTACTTCACTTCAACACAATTTCGATCTAGGTCATAAATGAATAGATCATAGATAACCATCTTCTCAAGATCCAAATCTACCAAAGTTTTTGTCAAAATTCTAGGATTTAAAACAGAAAAGATATGAGAAATAAATTAGTAGACCCTGTAATATTTAGACCTTAAAACTCTAATATTATAGTTTCTTGAGTAGATTTTTTTAAAATAATATTAAATATTGAATAAATAATATAAGATGCTCTGTCTGCTGCATTTTAGAACTTAGAATTCAGATAAGATTTTCCAAAGATCATTTGAATTAAGGAGCTGGAACGAACATATGTACGAGATTGACCATGATCAATGATATACACGTACATATATCTTGTAACGATCGACCGCGCAGCTTCTTGATGATTCTTGTCAAAAAACTTCAAGATATGATCACCGGGTCCTTAATTGATCACTTCAAAGCTATTATGATCATCTTAATCTTTCTCTAGAGCCGGCCCTTTTTGAGCTTTATCCAAAATGCATGCGGGTTTCATAACACAAAAACCCTTCTAATTATATCAGGGCTTAGTTTTTAGTTTTTGTTTTTTATTTTTTATGGAAATAGTGGAGCGAGTATTTTGAAGTCAAATGTTGGCCGGCCACTTTCTTTTCAGCATAAATATATTTATTTATAAAAAAAAAAAAATGTTTTTAAAGAAATCATAAATGTCAGTGTGTCACATTGGTCTTAGCTAGTTATATTGTAGGCACTATAAGAAAAATGATTATTTGTAATGATTTATTTGTGATAAGATAACTATTTGCAATGAGAATTGACTCATTTGATAGGAAATAGTCATTTTTCTTACAAATAACCAAATATAAGCATTTTTCTTATAGTGGGGTCTTGAAATGAAGGTGAACTCATGGTAAAAACATGGGCGCTGATCTGAATTTTAGCGTGTAGCACATGCATTAATTTTACTGGTAAAAAAATAAAATAAAACCCGACGAAGAAAAGACTATTAAAATATGGTGGAATAAAATAGAAAAATTCTACTCATTATTTTTTATCTTTTTATTTTTTTTCCTTAACAAATATATAATGTAGGGACGATGAGTAGAATTAAAAATTCAATTAATTCAGTAAGAATAAAACCAAAAAATAATAAATTAAAAATAGATGTGATGTGTGAAATGGTTATAAGTAGCAAAAGTACTTTAATTAATATGGCTTCCGCGCACTATGCTTATTTTTTTTTGGATTCCTAATAGGTCATATTGTACCAGCAAGCACCCATTAATCTTATGGAAAGTGGCACGAAATTAACTGCTTCCCTAGTTATATTTGATAATAGGATCAAATTTTACCTCTTTGGTCCGAGCCGAGGCACTATAGGTATACTCGATCTTAATAAAGTAATATTGGATACAATTTTACAATGTGTAATATAGTTTTGCATATATATTCCAACTAAAAAAAGTAAGAAAAATTTGAGACCCCATATAAAAAAAATTAATATTTTTTATACTAAATAATAAATTCACTTTTCTCAAAAGAATTACACGGATTATACACACCTTAATACTGTATTTAATATTATTCACGTAAGGATTATGAAATTCCACCATCTGGATCTTGTTTTCAAGTGTCAAGAAAAGTCGACTTCTTTAAGAGATCAGTGCTGCATAAAATAAATTGATGGAAAAGTGGGTCAATATAATTAAACCCTCGCTTGGCCACTTTCCGCTCCCGCTCGTCCACCTTTTCATGTAATTCTTTACTTTTTATCCATCTAATTGCCAAAGTTTCAACAAAAGATATACATGATTTGATTTAATGGTCAAACCATAACATTTCAATGGGAACTGGAGCTGCTAGAGAAACAAGTTGTGAACAAACCAAACCTAGAAAATCAAACCGACCGGCCAGGACTTCAATAAAATTATATAAGCCTTAGGGGATTGGACCTTGGGGAGTGAAAAGACCTGCAGGCCCACCACCACTCATGAAATGGCAACCATGAATCTAGAAATTAATAACCACGTGCATGTGAAATTCGCTTGGGCACATGATCTTGACTGTCACTGAACACCGTACGTGGAGGTGGGGTGACACAAAGCAATGCCGTGTCAACCTTGTTTTCGATATTCAAAAAGATGGTTTGAGAAAGTTTCCTGGCTTGTACTCGATCTTATGAAATCAGAAAATGCATTGTCATAATAAATTAGATCGTTAATTTTATTCTGCGGATTCTATGGAATTCTAGGCACGAAAATGACACGTGCGGTACTCTATCATGAGATCATGTCAAACTGTCGTGAATTGAAGATGTTTGAAGTAGCTGGCTTGGCTTCCCCAAGTCATTACGGGCGGTTTGTGGAGCCCTAGCCTTTTGTGTTGGTTGGGAGAAGGTAAAATTGCTTTTGAAACTTAGATCAACCGCTCGCAGACATGTAGCCACTAATCTTTCTGATTATATTTTCATTAAATATATATATATATACACACATTACAAGGAACACATGCTTTTCCGGCGATGTTTTCTCGCAGCAAATCACTGGTCCCGATCGTACCCCATTGACTTGCACCTTTCAGGCCAAACCGCGCGATATTTTCACAGCGACAGCATAATTGCCATAATTATCGGGATTTTCCGTCAATTTTATTTTATTTTTTTGCTGCAAACCACAAAGCACCGGAAAAGGTGATATTCCTTGCAGTGATATATATATATATATATATATGTAAAATTTAATTAATGGATCAGTGAATAAGATAGAGATTGAGATTGGTTCAAACTTATAAGAATTTTTACATATTCTGATATAATGTGAAATCAACATCTATTCAAAAAGTTTAAGCTGATAAAATATATGTATTCTTAATTATTTGTATTAATTAGATCCATGATTAATATTCTGAACAATATTTAATTTAGTCAAATTAGCCCGAGGAAAAAGGAAAAGTGCCCGACCATAAAAGTCACAACTTTTATCCATTAATCATGAATTATTTGATCTATCTTAGAATTAAAAACACGTACGATGACTTGAAAAGCGTTTGAAAAGAGATAGAATTACATGCATGATATATCCTGATAATCAGTCGACGGAATTTGTGTCTCAATCCTTTATTTATTACTGATGGCTGCAATTTCAACATGTATAGTTTACTTTTTTCTTTTGATCATACAACATAGTTTACTTGATGATCTCCATGGACGTAATAACCTTTTTTTTTTCTTAATTATTCCAGTCAATATATATATATATAAGATCAATATATAAGAACAGACAAATGTCCTATTATTATTAAGTTCAGCTGCCAAGTTTGATAATGCTACTGCGCACCACCCACCACCTAGAGATAACCGGGGTCCAACGGAAAGCGCTACAACTTTCAAGTTTCAACCCGCTTGGTCATATGCTGGCATGATGCATTAAGATGCTCGGCGGCGAGTTTGGACTGTATCAGTTTATACTTTCCGATCAAGAAGAAAGTTGGATCAATGGTCAGATCGAACACATTCGGAAGCATATCCAGTTATATAAAATGTCCTGATCTGTATGATATACTGTTATTCTATATATATGATATGATACAATCCCGTACCCAAATAGTAATTGAGAAGAGACAGAGAGAGAGAGAGAGAGAAAAAAAAGAGATACAATCGCTCATGTTACCGATCTTCTATATCTATCTATGGAACTGGAAGAAACTAGCGAGAAATCTCATCGATCTAAAGTGAAGGAAGTGAAAGAAAAATGAACAATAAAGCCATGATAACTATACGTACGTACTTTCGATTCTCATATATATTCTCTGTTCTGAATTAAGCTGGCCTAGCTAGCTAGCCATAAGTGATAGAAAGTTTAACCCAAGATTTTGGAAACAACCAGAGAAAAGCAACCAGATAATCTTAAATAGATTAGTTGCCAACACCGGGGCTGGGGACAGACTGCAAACTCCGATCGATATTAATGAGGTGTCGGGCAATGATCAGATTTTCATCCACCACCACGGCGTGGCCCTTCTTACTTGGAGTAGAAGATGGCACCGGACCCTTTCGAAGGGCAGTCAGAATCAAACTGCCCCCCAAAGCAGGGAATGATCTCTTCGCAATATGCTTTACATTCAAGAGTCGTCTGCCTTCTAAACACGGAGCCAATGCAGCAAAGACAACCAGGAAAAATAGCAGCACAGCGCTTGACCGGGCCATAAAACGGAGAGAGAGAGTAAATATTTGTGAGTTTTGATTTGAGTTAGAAATGCAAGGCAAAGGTTTGATGAGCAGAGCTATGGGGTAGGTCATTTATATATATATATATATATGCTATATAGGAACTTAACGCGCGCGCAGAGAGAGAGAGAGAGAGTTAAGGGAAGGAGTGGTATCATGTCGGAGTACTGCTAATTAGGTTTCAAACTAAAAAAACGGAACGAGGAAATTACGCCGCGTGTAAGTAAGGTGAAAAGGAGCGAAAATCACCGGCCAGAGTTTCTTCTGTCTCGGTAATTTCATTCACTGTCAAAGATGCTGATACTCCCGGCATTAACATTTTTTTACCCCTCCACTCGATCGGCTTCATGATGACCATTATCTGCAGCTTGAGGTTCCACAGGATCTAAACTACATACGCATGCATTACTATTACCATTTGTACTAGTCATACTTTTCAGTAAAACTACGGAGCACTGGAATTTTTATCAGAAAGTTTGCACTGAATTAATCATTAACTACCTTAGATTTTGCTTGGGCTGTAAGTCGAACGGTCTGGACCGGAAAACCGACCGGACCGGACTGGACCGAATGAGTCCGGTCCGGTCCCGGTCCAATTTTTAAGGGACCGAAGGTATTCGGTCCAATCCGGTCCGGGGTGAAACCGAATAGATTAAAAAAAAAATTATTATTTATATAATAGTTGTATATAATTAATTATATAATTATATATGGTATAAAAAAATATTAATAGTCTAATATAAATTGTAGTTATACTTATACTAATATAGTTATATAAATCACTATAACTAATACTTCAAGGCTTCAACAATAGTTATAGTGACCTATACTAATAGTTTACTATTAATACTAATATACTATCATATGATTTATATAGTTATACTAATCATTATAATTAATACTATGTATAGCTATAGAGTATATTTATCACTATAATTAATATAATTTAATTATTAATATACTTATATTTAATTAATATAATTATCACTATATTATAATTTATATAGTTATACTAATCATTATAGTTAATACTTATATAGTTATGCTAAAGCACTGATTCACCACAACTAATATTACTAATATATAGCTATATTAATGGTCTAATACTATTATAATTTATATAGTTATACTAATCATAATAAGTTAATAACTAAATCACTAGAAATATAACTATATATATTTAGTATGAATGTATTATTATATTCTTTAATATATAACTATAATATATAGTAGTAGTATATATTAATATATTATAAGAGTTATAGTATAAATATAATATATAAATTATAATATACTAAATCACTATAACAGTATAACTAATACTAATATATAGTTATACTAATAGTCTACTATTATATAGTTATACTAATAGTCTAATATTATATAGTTATACTAATCACTATAATTAAAACTAATATATAGCTATACAGTATACTTATATAGTTGTACTAATACTATTAGTATATTATATAGTCTAAGACTCTCAATTTTAATATAGTCTATATAGTTATAACTAATACTAATATTTATATTAATACTAATAATATAGAATACAGTTATACTAACTAACTGATTCAAGTTCAACATAACTAATATTACTAATATAATATAGTCAAATTGAATTACTAATAGTCTAATACTAATACAATTATATAGTTATACTAATTATAAATTCATAATAACTAAATCAATGTAAGTCTATAACTATATTATATATATTTAGTATCAATGTATTACTATATTCTTTAATATATAACTATTAACTATAATACATAGTACTAGTACAACCGATCAAAAAAAATATATAGTACTAGTATATATATTAATGTATTAACATATTATAAAAGTTATAGTATCAATTATAATATATCATATATTTGTAAATTTATAATAGTATTAGTATAGTTAACTTAATATGTAATATGTTAGCATTAAATCACTATAACTACATAGAATATTAGTAATAAGAGTATTACTATTATTTAATATAATATTACATATATTATCACTATCATTACATATATTTATTAGTTATAGTATTAGTACTAGTATAGTTATTAGTACTAATAGACTAATAGTATTAGTTATTAATATTACATATAGTTACATATATTACTATTATTACTATTATTATTACATGATATAGTTACATATATAGTTATCACTATTACTAATAGTAGTAGTGTATTATTAATATATATAATAGTATACTATATGTATATATATTAAATATGTCACAATATAATTACATAAATATTAAACAAAATGTCATTGAAAAAAAAAAAAAAAAACTCATAGGGTGGACCGAACGGACCAACCGGACCGAATGGGACCGGACCGTATGAAGTTCGGTCCGGTCCAGGGTTGGAAAACCCTGAACCGAATAGGTCTGGTCCGGTCCGTAAAACCTCTCCGGACCGGACCGAATTCACCCCTAATTTTGCCATACTTCGTGTGTGTGTGTGTGTGTGTTATATATATATATCATGTGTGCGCGTGTATAGATCCCACGATCATAAATTAACACAAGCAACCTCTACTAAAGTACGTAAGCAGTAAAAGAAAATTTCATGCGTACTGTGGAATGGAAAAAAAGAAAGAATGATATTTGGCAATTAAATTGATTTGAGATATCATATAGAAAACATGATCGTCTTATTTCATAAATCTAAAAACAGTACTAAAAACAGGGAAGACCGATCAAGTGGCGATTGAATTATTAACAATTATATATATATATATATATATGATATTTGCAGATGTAGATCATATACAAGTCACATTGCAAATTTCTTTTTAAAAAAAAAACTAAATATATAATTTACATAAAAAATTAATTTTTTTAATGATGATATATCCTACTCTTTTTTTTAAAAACGTGTACGTAACATTTACACGAGTCATGATTATTTCTAGCATTATATATCTAGCATTCTATACTAACTATGGTTTGTGATTCCTCATCGCCGTATCATGATTCATGACTAATACAGTGCTTTAATTACGATTCTTGCTTTTCCCGATCGATTTAATGTTTCTTAATAAGAATGGGTGACTTTTTTTCGGATTTCATAACACGTGATTGTCGCGAAAGTAACCTCCAAAAGTTTGAATAATTGTTACGTACGTAACACAGAAAGTATGTGCGTTTTTTTTTTTGTCATTCTTTGATTGTTAATTTGTTTTATACAGGCCAGTACCTTAACATTATTCAAACACAAGAAAGTACTCCTACGGTACATAGATGTAATGGTCATGTCATGTATCAAAAGGCTGTCTTTGTTAATTACTACGTACTACATAATTATATGATTAATTAGTATCAATGCAATTAACTAATTAAAATATCATCAGTCCTTGATAGTCAATGTCGCATGGAGAGATCGATCCGGAGTTTCAAACATGCATCGATCTTTATTAATTAAGAATACTGTTGTGAAATGTACGATAATTAGGATGAATAGTATAAAAGGTAAAGAAAAAATACAGAAAAATATATAAATTTAACGTGATTTGATAATATACCTATATCTAGATGAGCGAGTTGTCGCTAAATTTTACCACGAAAAAAAATAAGATTACATCATATGTATTTAGACAATCCTAGCCGTACAAAGATATATGGTTCTCTCACTGATGATCTCCTCCTTCTTTCATAGGTGATGTTGTTGAGTTATATGGTTTTTCAGCAAAAACTCTCAAATATTGACATCTCATATTAATCAAGGGGACAAGACACCCTTAATTTAAATATTATATCCATAGGAAAAGATAACAAATATTATGAATATATATCATGTAATAGTCTTGATTATGAGTGCCCCTTATAATTAAGGAGAAGATCATAGAAAATCACATAACGGCCACGTCATCAAATCAGATCGACACATCAACAAAATCAAACTCCATATATAAACCCAACAGTGTATGCTGGCCTCCTCTTTTTCCTGTTTCAGGGTCTTACTCCCGAGCCTATTCCTCTAATTGGCTCTAAAAGTTGTCGGTAGGACCTCTTTGCCTCATTCCATGTATGGGATACATCAACAATTTTATAATCCCGACATGTAGCAATGATTAATACCTAGTCCAGACAATGACAAAAATAAGTGAACAATTATTTTATTAATGTAGAGCTAGAATTAAGCTTTAAATTCGGGATCTTTATTTTAATATTATATTAAGTTATAATTATAATTAATTATCTAAAAAATTTAAACAATGAGATTGGATAAATTAAATTATTCATATTTTAGAGCCAGAAAATGGCATCCTAATATATGAATTATGAATAACAATGGGTACCACGAGGACCAGTACCGCTTTTTAACATGCTCTAACAGGAGCATTAACACGGCCATATATATATAAGGTTGTCATTGTTGACTTGCATGTAATGCAACAAAACATATGATGAGAATTGAGATTGCCGACACGATCGATGTAGACAAAGAAACAAGACCCACATGTGGAAGATCTAAAGTCGAAATTAATTTGCTGAATTGGGTACGTAGATGATCAGGGTCGGCAAGAATATATCGGTTCCAATCTGATCATGAACAAGTAGTACTTGATGGCCACTGCAGAATATTGCCTACAAAACGGCCTTGAATTATTCAAACTCTGTCAACTGTTCAGGTGTAAGCCTTACCAACAAGAATTATCTGTTGTTAACAAGGGGAACACTTGTCGCGATTACACTTTATGAGGTATAAAATATGAAAATCTCTTCTATCTCACGTTAATATATTATATATATAAATATAAATATATATATATATATATATACATGTATATAAGTAATGTTGTATACAGTATTCGTGAATTATTCAAATGTTGTGTAGTTTTTTTAAAAAAGAGTGGTATTTATTATTAAAAAAAATTTATATAAGTATTGTATTTATTCATTATTTGTAAAGTAATTGTACTGCATTTATGCACTCACAATTATAACTATTATTTATATATATATTAAGCAAAATTGTAAATGTATGTGATTTGATTTATAAAATTTTATTTTTTAAATCAAATTATATAGATAAGAAACGTAAAAATAACGGTAAAGAAAATTTTTCTTGTCATCCTCACACTTCACACACCATATTTATTTTAATTTTTTTTTATTTTTTCTATAATAAATATATAGTGTGTAGATGATAAATAGAATAATTTAATTAGTTTAATAAGAATAAAATGAAATAAAAAAATAAAAAATAATATTTTATTTTTTATGTTACGGTAATAATGAAATATGTTACGTTCAACCCGGTGTCGGAAATCATCACAGTGAATTAAATTGTCAAACTGAAGCGTTCCTATCACCAGCGTTTGTAGTCCAACGGTTAGGATAATTGCCTTCCAAGCAATAGACCCGGGTTCGACTCCCGGCAAACGCAATCTGGCTCTCTCTCATCTTAATTTTGTCATAATCCATGCATTCATATCTTTCTTAATTTTGTCAGAATTTATCAGCCAATCAGGCTCTCTCTCATCTTTGGTGTATGTTTGGTTTGCCACAATATCATAATCCATGCATTCATATCATTATCCATGCAGTCTGACTGTGGCATCAGAATGGCAAAAAAACTGGAGGTGTGCAGCAAAGGTCTTCAACGATGGAGTAAGGCCATTAAGAAAAAATCTAAAGCCTTAAATCCCTTACAAAGGGATGAGGGGCAGTTCTATGCATGCTCAGAAACAGCTTAGAAAGGAAATTGAATTTTTTTTAGATCAAGAAGACATCAAATAGAAGCACAGGGCATTAGGCATTGGCTAGAGAAGGGTGATAGTGATAGAAATACCAAATTTTACCACATTTGTGTTAACCGAAGAATGAAGAAGAATACGATAAAGAAGGTGATGAATGATAATAGGGTGTGATTGACAGAGGGCAAGGAAATTGCTCATGGATTCTGGCAGTATTTCTCAAATGTTTTTCTCTCTACTTCTTCCTCTAGAGAGTGCATCGATCAATGTTTAGTAGGGGTGGAGTCTAGAAGTTCTAATGAAATGAGATTCAGTTTGGATAAGGAATTCTCTAGGGATGAAGTTCTGATTACTTTGAAGTAAATGTCACTCTTTAAAACCCCTAAACCATGTGGCTATAGTTCTGAATTTTTTCAAGATCATTGGGAGATTGTTGGCAGTGATGTGTCTCAAGTTGTCTTGGAGTTTATGAGAAGTTGATGCTTGCCTACAAGTCTTAATCATACTCTCATTATTTTGGTACCTAAGGTGAATTCTCCTACCTCTATGCATGAGTTTATACCTATTAGGTTATGTAATGTGCTATACAATTTAATTTCTAAGGTCTTGGCTAATAGACTAAAAATGGTGCTGTCTAAGATGGTTTCTTATAACCAAAGTACATTTATTCTTGACAGGCTTATCACAGATAATTTTATGGTGGCTTATGAACTTTTAAATATATTTCATTAATTTTGAAGTGTATACAGCATGTATGATTTGTAGAGAACTTCCGGTAACTTTGTTCCTATACATCAGGTATTTGAAATTTAAAAAAATAACTACAACGTAAACAACTCTGATGCGCACAATATCAGTAACATCAGTAACAACAAATCTAACAAACCCAATGTAAATGATTATGGTGGATCTTTTGAATAGTTCAACCTTTATCTCCAATACGCCCCCTCAATCGAATGGACAAATCTTGAACATGAAGGTTGTCACATAAAGATTGAAAATAAATCGAGAAAAGTGGTTTGGTTAATAAATCAGCAAGCTGATTTGTTGTGGAAAGAAATGAGACATGAAGCTTTTTAGCCAAAACTTGATCCTGAACATAGTGAAAATCAGTTTCAATATATTTTGTCTTTGCATGAAAAATTGGCTTAGAGGACAAATATATAACTTTAATATTATCACACCACAATTTTGGACTGGTTATTAAGGGAAGTCGCAGATCATGCAAAATTGATTGGATCCAACGTAACTCTGTTGATGTGTTGGAGAGTGATTTATATTCCGATTCTATGATGCTACTAGCAACTGTTTGTTATTGTTGTAGCTCCAATTGATTAGATTTGATCCATGAAAAATACAGTACCTCCAATACTTCGTGTATCATCTTTGTCGGCAACCCAATCTGCATCACTGAATCCTTGAAGAGAGTGATTTGATTTACTGAGGAAATGAAGAGCATAGCCAACTGTAAACTTTAGATACCAAAGAATTCGTTTGACAGCTTGCCAATGAATGTCCTTAGGTTGATGCATGAATTTGCTAACATGGTGAACCACGAAAGCAATATCTAGACAAGTAAATTCCAACTAGTGTAATGCACCAACCGTGCTTCTATATCGTTGCGGATCAGAAAAATCATTGCCATCATACTTAGATAAAGCATAAGTGGTACTCATAGGAATCGAACAAGGCTTGGCTTCATGCATGTTCACCTGTTGTAATAGGTCAGCTACATATTTTCTTTGTGTCAAATAGAGATCATGGCCATCAAACAATGCTTCTACACCAAGAAAATATGAAAGTTTGCCTAAATCTTTCACTGGAAAAACAGAGCCCAGTTGTTGAATAAATTGATTAATTTCATTTGAAGATGTCCCTGTGATGATTATATCATTAACATATATAAGGATAAAGATAGAAAAATTATTCCTATGAAGAGTGAATAAGGAGTTATCTGCCTTTGATCCATTAATCCCATTTGCTGCAATTTTCTAGTTAGTCTGGAAAACCAGGCCCTTGGAGCCTATAATCTTTTCTTTAAATGGCAAACATGAGTGAGAAAATCAGGGTGAACATACCCTTGTGGTTGTTGCATGTAAACCTCTTCCTTTAGTAGACCGTGTAGAAATGCATTTTGAATGTCTATTTGCTTAATAGGCCATTGTCGTGTAACAACTAGAGATAATAGTAATTGTATAGTCCTTGACTTAACCACAGGGCTAAAGGTTTCCGTGAAATCCACACTGGATTGTTGATGATATCTTTTCACCACCAGTCGCGCTTTAAAACGCTCAGTTTTGCCATTTGCATGTTTCTTAATTTGGAAGACCCATTTGTTTCCAACAAGGTTCTTACTTGGATTGGGTGGGACAAGATCCAAGTACCATTTTTGATAAGAGCATTGAATTCAATATCCATTGCTTCACGCCAGTGATGATGCTTAGAGGCCTTCGAAAAACATGTAGGTTCTGTAAGAGAAGAAACATGATTAGTAATTAAACACTGACATAGTGGGTATCGGGCTATACCAACATATGGTGCTTTCGGTTTGAGTGATTGTGTTTGAGATCTAGTCAGCATACGGTTTGTTTGCTCAATTGGTCTGGTAAGATTTTGAGAGGTATTCGGGATGTTATTTGTGGTTCCAACAGTAGCACTTGAATTTTGAATAGAATTCATTGCTGGTACTTGAGCATCATTTGAACTTATCAAAGATAACTGAATATCCGAATGTACCTGATTTTGTGGAAGGATTGGATCACTTGGCAATGGATCAGTTGGAAGTATGAGAGGACCTGTATGGTTAGTTTGTTGACTCTGGTGACAGAGAAAGGATGGTAGGGAAAATATTCTATTTCGAGATGAGTTGATACTGAAAATTCTTTTTGAAATGGGAATAAATATTCATTGAAAATGACATGACATGATATATATATTTTTCTTGTAGCCAAATTAAGACATTTGTAGCCCTGATGTGATAGACTATAACAAAGAAAAATACAAGTTTTGGAGCATAAAGCAATTTTATATTTGTTAAAAGCGCACAACTTTGGCCAACAGGCACAATATCAATTTTAGATAAACAAATCAGATGCGCACAATATTAGTAACATCAGTAACAACAAATCGAACAAATCCAATATAAACAATTCTGGTGGATCTTTTGAATAGTTCAACCTTTATCTCCAATAGGGTAGAGTGTGATTATTTGGAGGCTATAATGCTAAAGCTGGGTTTTGGTGTGAGATGGATTAGTTTGATTATGGTCTGTGTTAGACAGTTAGCTATTTAGTTAAAGTTAATGGAGTACCTGGTGATGCTATCTTCCCTTCAAGAGGCTTAAGATATGGTGATCCCTTGTTTCCATATCTATTTCTTTGTGCTGAGAGGCTAAGTTCTCTATTTCTACAAGCTGAGAGGAATGGTTCCATTAAGAGAGTGGCAGCTTCAAGGGGTGGTATGAGCATTAACCATTTTTTATGTGGTGATGATTGTGTCATTTTTTGTAGAGCTAAACAAGAAGAGTGGTATTATGTAGAACACATCTTGTGGAAGTATGAATGTTCTTTTTGTCAGATTATGAATAAGCAAAAAACTTCTATTATGTCATATTAAGAATAAGCAAAAAACTTCTATTATGTTTAGTTCAAATACAGACTTTGCTGCAAGTGTTTGATAAAGTTTCTCATAGAAATGAAAGCTAGTGATACATTGTTATGTTTTTTATTTTTGTTTTCCACCTTTTTACAAAAACTTTAAAAACTTGATCCAGTACAAAATAGTATTCAGATCCTACTATAGGCCTAGGAGAATCCGTCCCTAAATTAGAGTAGTAGATCAACTGACCTATTATGTTATCATACTTGGGGAAAACTGTCATGTTGCCACTGATTTATATACATATAAATACTCATGTTGTATTTGTATATGAAACTAATTCTTTAGGAACTCAATATTATTTCTCTCAATTTTTTTGTTGTGTATCTACCACAAATGCATCTCAAAACTCCATTTTATAAGCATATGAGATTTCAAGATATTAAATAGATACTTGAACTTAAGGAATGACAATATATAAATAAAGAGGATATATGAATATGTGAAATAGGAATATATGAATGGGTAAGAATTCTAATGGTCATCCATCAAATACATAGAATATATTTTATTACATTCATGAATTTACAACATTTACATATGGGATCGTCAGATCCTTTCCATTTTCAAGTGAAATGGATGGTACCCATTTAGTGTAAATTATGACATATCTTAATGATTTTATTTATCAACATCAGGTGAAATGATAAAAATATCTATTATTTTATACAAAATAAATATTATCAGTTTATTCAGTGTACTCATTCCCTTGTGTCACGAGCCCATTAGCTGATGATTTCAATTATGCGGCCCAACGACAAGAGCCCAGTTAATACAAGTCCACATGTTTAGCCCAGTGACGATAGAATCCAATTAATTCCCATAAATTAACCATATTTATGCTCCCCCAGTTCTTGTTCTGGTGCCATTCTGTATCCCGAAGTTCTTTCACAACCGCTTGCCATTCGCCCTCTCACTGCATAGGAATTTTGGTTTTTTTTTTAACCATTAACTTCATCCTGGTCTGTATCGCGTTAATTTCATTCCTTATGGGTGATGACTTCTAAGCATAGCAATGCCTTATTTGATTATGACACCAAGTGTTTGATGAAGTTTCTCATACAAAATTAGAAATGCAAGCTAGTGATACGTTGTTATGTTTTTTAAGAGTTTTTTATTTTTATTTTTTCCCATTTTACAAGCGCTTAAAAAACTTGATCAAGTACAAAATAATATTGAGATGCTACTATAATCCTATGAGAATCCGTCCCTAAATTAGAGGAGGAGATCAACTGACCTTTTATGTTATCATACTTTGAGAAAACTATCACGTTGCCACTGATATATATGTACAAATAAATCCTCATGTTATATTGATGGACTAAAAAGAAGGCAGTTTTCAATGATTTACATATCACATATGGTTTGTATTAATGAACTTGGTACCATATTTATGCTTCCGCAGTTCTCGCTCTTGCGCTATTCTGTGTTTCAAAGTTCTTTGACAGCCGCTTTGCTTCTCACCGTTTGCCCTCACACTAGATGATTATTGCTTGTAACTTCTTGCATTTTTCATCAGACTTCTATAATTTTTGGATTTTTTTTCCATTAGTTTCATCCTGATCAATACCGTGTTAATTTCATTCATTATAGGCGATGACTTCTAAACTTAGCAGTGCCTTCTTTTGATTATGGCACCAAGTGTTTGCTGGAATTTCCCATAAAAATGCAAGCTACTGATACGTTGTTATATTTTTTAGGAGTTTTTTATTTTTGTCTTTTTCCCTTTTAGAAGCGCTTATAGAACTTGATCAGTATAAAATAATATTGAGATTCTACTAAAGTCATAAGAGAATCCATCCATAAATTAGAGAAGGAAATCAATTGAAGTTTTATATTATTATACTCGAGAAAAACTGTCATATTGCACTGATGAGTAAATCTTCCCTGCAGCCGGTTTAATAAAGGCGCACCGCAGAACGAAAACCAACCCGGTTTTTTTTACAGCTCACGGTTTCATTTTTAGTTCCCTCCCTCCCTCCCTCCCCGATCTGCTCTCCCTCTCTCACCTCAAGTGCACGATAACGACGGGCTTCTCGATTTCACTCCTTGCAATCCCCTCCCAATCATTTTCATCACTATCCAAACTCACCTCCTTGTCTTCACTCTGGGCAAGCACAACCCTTGTAAAGGAGAGTTCTCAATTGCAAAGAATTCATGGACCTTCGTCTCACTTTGGGAAACCGAAACTTTCAATCCTTTCCCGAATGGTCTCCTTCATAATAATTTCTTTGCCATGATCTCCGCTCGATTTCAACTGTGAGTCGCGAAGGCCAGCCTCGGTAGCCGTAGCCATGGAAATGAGCTTAGCGACTAGGAGAAATAGGATAAGAGCAAGAGAGCCGGCCACAAAGAGCTCCTGCACGGTTTTCAAATGCAAAGAACCAAAAGTAGCTAGCAGCACTAATAGTATGAAAAAGAAAGCGAATTAGGTGGAAGAGACTCGAGGAGAGCAAGGGATACTTGGGTTTTTGTCAGAGGAAAGAGTAAAGCATTTTTCCTTTTTGCCTTTTGCTTTGGCTTATAAAATATTGGGCGGTTGTGGGTTCCGCCGCTCATCGGGACTGTTTTGAGAGAAACGCACAGAGACTCGAGGAGAGAGGAGAAACGCACATTTAAGTTAGAACCAGGAGAGAAAAAATAAAAAATAAAAAAACCAGCACAGCAAAGTGTGCGGTGAGTGCTGTGAACAGGGGCGGCTGTGTAGCAAACCTCGGTACCAATTTAGCTGGGTAAGGTGCTAAATTCAGGTGGTAAAAGTAACCTGGGGTGAGCGGTGATGGAGAGGAATCCTGCTGCCAGTGCCATGGAATGGAGCATTGAGCTGGAGAAGGCCCTACGTTCAAAAAACCCTAGTTACGGCTCTTTTTTCTTTTACTTCTACCTCTTTATACTTATTTTCATGGATAATAATTTGATTATTTAAACTAGTGCAAAATGTGAGTTTGATTCACTATGAAGAATTGAGAGAAATCAAACTCAAATGGCTTTATTTTGGTTTTTTTTTTTTTTTTTTTTTTGTTATTAGAAATAAGATTTTTTTTTTCCAATACAGGTCTTTGTGTTGATGCTATATTGCGGACTGGGTCAAGACTTGAGCATTGGAGTAGAGAACCCGAACCAACTATGGCTGTGTATAAGATATTTGGCTTAGTGCCTGGGGAGGATAGGCTTTTTGCCAATACCATCCTATTACGGCTTGCTGATGCATTTAGGTTGGGTGGCAAGCACATCAAACTGGCCATTGTTAGGATTTTCTTAGCAGAGTACAGGCATCGTGGCAAGAAGAAGAAAATTAAAGAAAACAAAGGGATTTTGTCGATGGCCACAGCTCACAACCGCATAGAATTGTTGAGGAGAGTAAAGGTTGTTTTTGATACTGGGGATGCTGAGTTGAGGGCATTGGCTTTAGCTCTCTTTGGTTGTTGGGCTGACTTTGCAAATAACAGTGCCCATATACGATACTTGATACTCTCTAGTCTAGTTTCGTCTGATTCTTTGGAGGTAAGATCAGTTTTTCTGTGTCCTGTTAAAATTCATGGTAGTTTCATCGGCCTTGTTTCTGCAACTCAATTTTATTTTCTCATTATTAATAAGAACCTTACAATAAATAAGATTTTAAGCTTATTCATATAAGAGTCAACTTTATAATCACTCGTTTATTCATATGAGAGTTTATGCACCCCGTTGCTTTTATTCTAATGAATGCAAAGGCCAAAAGTTGAGTTAGTTTCTCACAAAAGATTACCACAAATGTATGAACTCTGAAGCCGTAGAAGCTATCTGGAAATTGATATGGAGGACTTCAAGCCTTTCTATGGAATGTTTTAAAGAAAAAATTGCAAACTTTGGCTTATACTGAGGTCAAAAGACTTCATTTACAGATCAGCACTGACTGTGGACTTACTTAGCTCCTTGGACTTGTGGTTTTAGGTCTCATGGAGCCAGACTTTCAGGGGCATATTATTCACCTGCCTTTTGACCCCTTGTTCTTGGTCCACTCTTTTTAGAAAATACTTAGTTCCTTACCTCAATTGATCATCTGCACGAAGGTCCCTGGAAGTGATCTGGAAACATTCAATTTGGTTTCTGCAGGTAAAAGCTTCATTGTTTGCTGCTGGATGCTTTTCTGAGTTATCAGATGATTTTTCTTGTATTGTATTGGAGATGCTGGTTCGTATGGCGACTTCATCAGAAACATCGTCTGCGGTAAGGTTAGCTGGGGCACGGGTTTTTGCAAAGATTGGGTGCTCCTATTCAGTTGCAAATAGAGCTTACAAGGTACTGGACCTCTTCTGATTTAGTTTCAATTAGATATAAACACATGTAAATCTATGTGAAGCTATAAATTTAGTTCCATTCTGGATGCAATTGCCCTTTTTTTTCCTCTTGGATAAAAAAAAGCTGGGGATGGGAAAGGTGCATTGTAAGAGTCAATCCAAGTAACATGTGGTAAGGTGATATCATGCAACAATAGTGCGATGTTGGTAGATGTATTTAACTGCCCCATCATGATAGATATCTTTGTGAAATGATACTCATCTTTCTGAATTATTCTAATTATTGACAAAAAATGTAGCTGTGTTTTGTGATGTCAGTAAAGGCTTGACTACTCAAATTGAAATCTTTGCTTGTAGAGTAAGTATTTTTTTTTTCTTTTCTTTTGAGCAAAGATTTGCGTTCACTGACCATAAGCAATTTGATCTTTCTCTTGTTTTGGCTACAGTTTGTCTGTTTGGTCAAATATATCATTAATTTATACAGTTAAGAATGACACTGACATTTTTTTGTCACAGACAGGTCTAAAGTTGGTGTCGTACTCTTCTGAAGAGGATTTTTTGGTCACGTTGCTAGTTTCACTCACCAAGCTTGCTTCCAAATCAACCATTCTTATTTCTGAACAGGTGTCCTTTCCCATCAAAATTTTCTTTGTTGTTAAAGAGGCAGGAGGCATATGTGCAGAGATCTGCTTTCCTGCCTGTTCTTAAAACTGAAAAATAAGTATATTAATATTAGACTATCGATTACACAAGATAATAAAAGAAGATTAAATGACATAATATTCATTATAAGTTTGCTAACTGTGCCTATGTAAATCCGTACATATACATATCTTGTCCGCCTAATTTTTTAATTTTTATAGGTAAACAAAACTTTATTACTCAAAGAATAGGCCTAGCCCAGTATATACAAGAAACAGCCCCTTTTAAGCGGGCGCAAGAGAGACAAGAAAATCATGACGGACCATTCCATTGAAATCAACAGCTATGGGCCAATTACAAAGCGTACTAAAAAATAAAGCCAACAGCTCCTCTAGCAATCGCTCATTGTCTTCAAATGTCCTCACGTTCCGCTCTTGTTATAAACACCACATGATGCATAGTGGGATGATCCTCCAAACTGCTGATATCTAGGACATACCTCCTATGTTGGGCCAGCAGGCCAAGACTGCCACCACGGTCCCCGGCATGACCCAACCCAACTCTACTCTACTCTACTAAGCACCACATCCCACAAAGCCAGTGCAATCTCACAATGCAGCAAAAGATAATCTACTGACTCGCCCCCTTCCTTACACATACAGCACCAATCTGCTATGATAATTCTCCTTTTCCCCAAATTATTAGTTGTGAGGATCTTACCCAAAGCGGCTGTCCACACAAAGAAAGCTGCCTTGAGTGGCACCTTATGTCTCCATATCCTTTTCCAAGGGAAACGATAGTTGGGATCTTGAGAGAGAGCATTATAGAAGGAGCGAACTGAGATCATTACTTTCCGGTGAGGGACCCACCACAACCTGTCTTCTTGTAAATTGCTTGGCTTCACAGAGTACAAGAGACTGTAAAAATTCACAAAACTGTCCATCTCCCAATCTTACGCAACCTTACTAAAATTGATATTCCAATGAAATTGCCCACCCGATATTCCCATAACATCTGCCACTGAGGCTTTGATGCTGGCAATTTGAAAAAGAGAAGGATATAACTCTTGTAAAATCGTATCACCGCACCAAATATCTTGCCAGAATTTAATCCTGGTTCCATCCCCCAATTGAAAGCGGGTGTGCTGAAGAAAGACCGTCTAACCTTTTCTGATATGATTCCACAACCCCACTCCATCGACTCCTCTAGCTTCTTTAGTACACCACCCCCCTTGTCCACCTAGTTCAGCTCTTAATGGCAGAATGCTTATAGATTAATCTGTGCTGTGAATAAAATTCTAAATATGAGATTTTTTTTTTTTTTTGATAGGTAAAATTCTCAATATGAGATTGTAACTAGCAACACATTTAAAAATTTGGAAGTGAAGTATGGTGGGATTAAATGGATGACAGTAACACTTGCTTGTCTATACTGAAAAGTGGTCAGAGATCATGACGTTTTATTTGATGAGTTGTGGCCATATTGGTAGTTAATTATATCATTTACATCATGATGCAGGTGGACACGCTTTTCTCATTTCTTACACGAGAAAAAACTATGCGTATTAAAGCAGCAGTGTTAAGATGCCTGCATTTCATTTTCATAAAAAGACCATGCCATTTTCCTGTGAATGCAGATCTAATCAAAGCTTTATTGAGCACTCTAAATGAGCCTGAAGTTCCGACATTCATGCAACATGAAGCTCTAAAGATTTCACATAAGGTCATTTCTGAGCAATGTAGAAGAACTTGTGATTGAATATTGTTAAAATTTACCCTATGTTTATTGATGTTAGCCAATATGCAGATCCTTTCATATATGCCATCTCATATGCCCTGTTTGGACATGCCTGAAATCACAAAGCTGTTAATCATTGCTGAAGATTCCTCCCAATCTCCAATTATGTCGAAGAACTTCTTATTTATCCAGGTTCTGGTAGATATATCAATCAAGCTTAGGGGAGTAAGGGAAATGGAATCTGGTTTGTTTGGTTCCTCTCCTCTGCCATCGAGGGTAATATTATTGATCATAGATCAGATTACATTGCTGGTAAAGCAATTATTGGATCTTTGCCAAATTGACTCCCCAGTGTTTCAAGGAGTTCATAGTCTGCTCAACCTTCTTGTTCTTTTGGTTCGAGAATATACAGATCTGGGTGTTCTGGTGCTAGATAAAATATCTTTGTTTACTGAATATGTTGCAAATGTGCATGACCACGTCATGGCTAAAAGGCAATCAGATATACTATTTCACGAGATGGACTCCAAAAGAAAAAAGAGAACAGTCATTAAGTCAAAACTTTTACATATCGTATACAGGTTTGTGGTTGCCTATCTTGAAAATCTCAATGAAGCTCGTGCTCTTTCTGTCATAGTGTTTGAACGAGTGAAGCTTCTGGTTGAAGTTGTGTGTAAGTGCAGCTCATTTGATTGTTATTCGTGTACAATCTACTCCCTGTTACTCCACCATCGAATCTTTTGGGGTTGCTTGGTGAAAGGAAGTGAGGAATCTTGCAGTCATAATAGAGACTCTATTAATAGTTACTTGGTTGAAAAAGAGACTATTACGCTAGAGTCTGCAAGTAAGATGCTGAAAGATGGGTATTACTGGCCTGCTTACAAAGCTGGGACATATGCAGCATGCCAGGGAGACTGGTTCACATCTGCTTTCATATTTCAGCATTTAATAACAAAAGTTCAGTCTGATATTTGCTACTGCTGGTTAACATCAATATTTCAATTAGCTAATTCTGAGAGGAAACTCCATCTACTGGTTTTACCAATACAGGGGTCTACTTTAGCTGATTGGTTAAAGAAGAATGAATTTCCAGCCAGTTTTGATTTAAGTGAAGTCAGAAGAGATACTGCGGGAAATAATAAGGAGCCTAATTACTGTGAGGAGTTTGTTGGGGCTTATGAGGGCATCAGCTCTTCTGGTAAAACATTAGAAGCTGCTGTCAGAACAGGTCAAGAATTTTGTTTCCAGAGATGGTTTCTGCATGTAAGAGCTAAACTTTTAAGAGCCTTGGTAGATATACTAAGAATTCTAAGAACCATTCCGTTTAACCTGGACAACATTAGCAATAATGTGAAGGTTAAGAGGAGTGTATTGGTTGAGTGCCTGAAATCTTTGCCTGAAGTTATTCAGGTCTCTTTGCGGTTCAAGAAGCTAGCACAGGAATTTGATCTAATTGCCACATCTTTCATTGGTATGGACAGCAAGAGTTCAAAAGTCATTTCATCACTTGCACTAAGTTGTTCGCTTTTGGCCTTTAGTACCGGTTTCATTTTTTTTGTTCCAGGTCTTCCCACCGATGGTCTTACATCTTGTGGTCTGGGAAACTTGGAAAACTCTTTACGTGTGACGCTAAAACAAAATTTAGTTGGGCGTTTGTGGCATGTAGACCATGAGATAAGTAGAAATCTCTGTCAGCTTTTTGATGTCAGTGGACAGCTTAAGATGTGTTTTGACTTGCAGTGTAGAAATAAAATTTTGAAGGTTGGATGTGAAGAAAAGGATATTCTTTCCATCTGTAGTTATGCTGTTTATGGGATAATTGGTTTGCAAGAGGTAAATGAAGAGAATAACGAGCATATTTTATCTCAAGTTGCCAAGGGTGGTTTACAACTTTTGTGGAGCATTATCATGAAATGGATACATATTCCGTACCAAACTCCCAGATACTTCTTTAAAGTAAGGTATGCTAAGGAGTTTCCGGTGCTGAGAAATAGATTTCTTTTACAGCATATATTGATTGGAAATATCTTATTGAATTATTTTGTATGTGGTGTTAAAGGACCTACAACCTTTTTTCTTTTGAAACAACCTAGTTACTAGTATATTATCATCTCTAGAGCATGGATAGATGACACAAGCTGCAACCTTGGTGATTTTTGTATGCCAAAGGATGAGACCTCAGATTAAATTTTAAGATCTGAATGAGGTAAATTTAATAATAAATAGACTTACAGGTCAGCACGAGGTTACTTAATTTATTGTTTCTTACCTGTCTGCGTGCATCTTATGGCTACTGTTTGCACTAGCATTGCTGTTCTTTTATGGCCAGAAAATAGTTGTATTGTTGAACAGTGTCAACATCGAGGCAGCTCTTCCTTTTATGATTGCTTGAATTTTAGGAATACGAGGAAAGGACTCAGTTTTTTATTCATTTGCCAAAGTTTGATTTTTTTTGGGTGGTGGGTTGTGGTATTTTTACTTCATTTCGATTTTAAATTTGCCATGAATTCAGGAATTGCATTGGGTCGGAGCTCTTTGCCTGCAATTCAGACACTAGAAACCCAGATGGAATATATGTATTGTCAGGCTTCCACCTGTCGTTGAACCTTTGTCTTCAATTGATTAACTTGCCGCTGGATCTCCCAGCTCAGGTGACCAAGTTATACTGCATGCTTTATAGTAGGGTATCCTTTGCGGAGCCCAGGCCAAATGAAGAAAACAAGGAGCAGATGTTGCAGGGTTCCCCGGCTTGGGAAACTGATGACATTGTAGAAATCAACGAAATGTTACTGCATCATGTGAAAAATATAAGCACCAAAAAGATCAATAATAGCAAGCGCAGGAGGCGTGATGACAACGAGGACGGGGCTTATGCATTTGTGCATTTTGAACCAAATGAGAGAGGCCAAGGATTTGCAAGTTGCATGCTTGATATTTCTGGTTTTCCAGTGGGTTCTTACAGAATTAAATGGCATAGTTGTTGTATTGACAATCAGGGTTCTTATTGGAGCCTCCTCCCTCTGAATGCCGGACCTGTAGTCACTGTAAGGAGATCTTCCCTTGGTTGATGTTTTGTAATGAACTTGGATGCATATAAATGATTCTGTTTGCTGTATCAAATGTATTTTTTGTTCAGAAATGTCATTCTCCATCTTATATTTTGTCATGATTCTTAACCATCCGTGTGATACACGAATCAAAAGGTAGTTGGCTCATACATAATGGGATTGTGACGAAGTCCATTTTAAGTCATTCAATCCATGGAAGTACCAATTGGATTTGTTTGAGAGCACTGGTGCAGCCTACGCGCACGGATAAAAGCACTGGAAAATGCACGGACAAGGCTTAAGTGCTTTTATCCGTGCAAATATCATCTCACTTTCTATTCAGTTCCACTGTATAGATTGGCAAGGATGGAGTCACGTAAAAAACTATTGCCTTAAGTTCATGCAAATGGCACATCACATATCATACAATTTGTGCACATCTCAAATCAATCCCCAAGGATTACTTCAACCTTATCTTATTAAATTACAAAAACTTCAACAGAAAAATTGATATTTATAGTCTCACATTGAATTCCACACATTTTTTTTTGCCAAGAAATGAAAATTCTAGAAATCAAGTAGTTCTGTGCAGAGCAGTTAAAAACCTACTAATTTAAAAATATTATTCGTAATTGACCATTACAATATTTTTGTGGTTGTACTTTCTTCTCCTTCGGTTATTGTTGGATAGTGATAATGTTTAAAAGGGTAATGAATAGGTACAAGCTTTAAATAAAATTGAGTCATGCTAATAAAGAATAGCTTTTTTATACCTTTTTTTAGGTGTAGTCCACTTTTTTATAAAGACTTGAATGTGGTTTGTTTATTTGAGACTTGTATAAATTATTTTTTTAAAAAAAAATATAAACTCGCTCACTATATTATCATCCGTAAGATAGTTCGATTTGATTAATTTTGTATGGATGGCAAACAGAGCTGTTTTGTAATACAATAACTTGTTTAGATTGGTGACACAATATAAAATTCAAAGGCATTTTTGTTAAAATATTGGTGGAGAGGTAGTTCAACGCCCTCTATCATCTTTCCCAATTTGGTTCCAAGAAATTGTTTGGTAAAAATAAGGATAAAATCTTTTAATATATCTTGAGACATTAGAACATTCATATTTTATATATAAAAAAAAGGTTTAGTAAAAAGATTTCATGGTAAGAAACCCACATCAGTACTGATATTGCTTGATGTGGCTACCACTTCTATATTTTATGTGAACTTTAATGGCTCATGCAATCAATATGGTAATCCGGATAAGAAATGATATATATAATTTTAAGATGTGTAAGTCCCGTACACTTATTTTAAAAAAGTGAATAAATATAGAATATATATAAAAAAAATTAATTTTTAATGATAGACTCCTCTTTTTTAGATGAAATATGCAGAATTTGTGCACCGTTTATATGAGTACATCTAACATGACTCAAGCCTAGAATAATGCAATTCCTTCACGATTCACCCACCAAATTTGAAACTTAATAAATGTCCATAAACATTTAGGATATCTCATTGAAGAGGTATTAAAGTGCATTGATTACACAAAGAAAAAGGTGGGTTTCCAATGAGGAAAATCATATAGACAGAAGTATTACATAATTTTTTGCCAAACTAGCCTAAGTAGCTAACAAGATATTAAATTTTTTAAAATTTATTTAAATTTTAATATTTTAAAAAATAGTATTTTCAAGCAGGGCAGGCAATCAAATTGGGCCAGCTTATGCATTTAATGGATTCTTCATGTATATTATATGCTCATTATAATAGGTACTCTATATTGTTGGCCTACTAACCATATGCACAGATCTTAAATGTAAGAAAATAATTTCTACCACTTACATCATATGTGTATTATTTGTATATTTCACTTATGTAATTGACTAAAGTAATATTTTATATTAAAAAAATGATTTAGCCAATCACATTAATAAAATATATAAAAATTATGTCAAAATGACTGTACATAAAATTTTTGAAGAGAAAAAACCATTCTCTTGTAAGAAAACATTTATGAGGAAGGTCAGCTAGCCAAGTGTACGTAGTTAATGCTACCAACAGGCAAAGAAGCTTTTGTTTCCTCTCTCTTTATCCATCTCCAATTTGTAGCAAATTCAAGCAATCTACCCCAACAGCATAAGTGGACAATAAAGGCAAGCCACGAGCATAAAAACTAAATTCTTTATCTTTCTCTTCTCATTTTCGTCAATGAGTAGTACTCCACACTAATACCTTACGTAAGACCTAAGATAAAACATATATCATGAGCCTTTAGTGTTGTGATCTTGTCGTGGCTCTAATTATCACACACAACATGCTTGTCTGCGAAATAAGATCGAACATAATTTTCCCTTATACAGTATGGTGAAAAATGAATGGTGACAGTTGGTGATACCCATAATAACCATTTGGCTAGACTTCTTGTGTTTCTGACTTGACTATATATCAGAACCTATGAATTTTCATCAGGGCCATGATCAATAACCCGATCGACCAGCAACACAACAACCTACAAAAAAATTCACCTCAGCAATAATAAAACAGAAGTGCTACAGAAACAAATAGATTATTACATAAGAATAAATTTATAAACTGATGTGATTTCATATGATTCGTTAGATCTACTTTATAATAAAAATAAATTTATAATCTGACTTACTCCATCAAGCTATATTAGCATGTTAGTTTACTTTTTGTATAATTCTTTAGTGAATAAAATATTTCAAAATTTTTATTTTGCCAACTAAGTGAACATGATGCGGTGCCAAAAGAGTTTTTCCAATTGAGATCTTATTCCCGAGTTTGTTACCCACAAATCAAAAGAGAAAATATATTTATAACTGTAAATTGTATAATTATCGTGTAATCGATTTGAAAAAAGTGAATAAAACATGAGATCCACATGAAAAATTATTTTTTTAATAGTAGATTATACTTTTTTTTCAAAACAATTACGTGACGTTCATATATTTTACGATTATACGTAGAATTACTAAAATCAAAATTATAACTTAAATGTTGCCTTACGCACAACAATGTTCGAGATGGGCTAAATTAAAGCTGTCTATCCACGCATTGCGCATGGATGTATCATCGCGGTCCTTGCATTAATCTTTCTTGTCATGGCATTTCAGTACCGCTAATTCCAAATATGCGGCTCATGGGTATCATACTAATTACTAATAGAAGTCACCTTTGAGCCATGCACGCGAATACCTAATTTTCTCCGTACATGCATGATTTCGATGATATTCATGTAAATGACATGGATTAAGTAGGTTTTGGTTGAACAAAGTGGGCAATTGCTTGCCGTTCAGTTGAAAAATGGCCAAGCAGTATTGCCTGTGCATGTTTTGCCTGCAAAGTGCCTGCTGTCAGAATCAGATACAAGAAAAAGGATTATATATATCCAAAGATCATCGGCATCACATGTCGACCTCTGAACCAAACATGTCCAGTCGTTACCACCAAACTACCTCAACCACTTTCAGTACTTCCTACTGTCCTAGATGATCACATTCAGCACTAAAAAATCTTGAAAGTGAAAGTTAAAACAGTTTCACCACTGATCATTCCCAATAGAATAGTGTGAAAATTCAACTATGTAATTCAAGAAAAATATTATTTAACCGTCCAGAAATCTTAAAAAAATAAATTTAAAGTGATTTAATATTAGATTTTAAAATTATTTTTATTAAAAAGTAGATCCATTATATTATATAAAATCATGTCATTTTATGAGTTTACTTTTAGGAGATCTCTTTATAATTATAATACTTGACATATATAATAGATCGTAAGAGATATTTCGGCATTTTTTATCCTCTCACATTTGAACCTTGTTCTCAAATTATGTACCATGATTTGATCATCCTCTTTGCTTCCTTTTATTGCAATTATAAACTGAAAATAAAATAAAAAAGGAAATAGGAAAAAGAGCATGTCCCTAATTTCTGTGGGTCATGATTTCCTCACCAGACTACAAACCAATCTCAGTTTTTTCATTCAATTGGTCCACTCGAAATCATAGGAACTATACATATTTTATCAAGAATGCTTAATTTATAAGACATGTCAGTGATGTCACCACACCTAGCAACTAACCTCCTAAACTCATGATTTGGGTGGCCTACATGATTAAGTTACATGATGGAGCCCTTATACGTTATATATTCTTGAATTATATCGTTTGCATGCCTTCCTTTGTAGAAATACCTTTTCCACAACGTCAAACCTGTTAGGGTCCCTAAAGTAAGAAGTTGGTAACTGCTCGCTTTCATGTCAAGAGAAAAGAAAGATTCAAAAGCTTGAGGCAATTCCCATTTCCCACCTGATCTCAATATTACCAAGACAATCAATAAAATAATAATTTGTATAAATTCCGAACGTGCAAAGAAAAACATGACTTTATCAGAAAAAAATTATTTAGTGTTTTAGTAGGATTCACTTTTTTTTTTTTTAAAATGAAATTCTATCCAGAAGACTTACTTTTTTCAAAACGGTTGTCTCAAATTAGTATTATTTTAAAAAGAAAAATTATACTCATTATCTTCCTACCATATACCACACATAATTTTTTTTTTTTAATTTTTTCTCTTATCAAATATACTATGATGTATAGATGAAAAGTAGAAGAAATTAATTAATTTAAAAAGAATAAAATAAAAATTAAAAGAAGTGTGACGTGTGATATGGAGAAACGAGGAAGGAAAGCTCTTTTAAAAATATTGGTACATCAAGATGAATAGCGCCGGTGTTATGTGTGTGATCTTATAATATGCATAAATTTCCTATCACATCTTAGATAGTCCCTAGCTTCTCTTTCCATGTCCCCCAAGTCTCTCCCTTTCTTTGCCTGTCAGTCACATATATATGGGATGCTCTCACCAACATGTCTTTAACGTAGGGGAGAGAGATCATGGAAGCAACCGTGGCAGGGAAAGCTCTGATATTCTCCATGCTAATGGGGTTGGCTAGTTTCATTGTAATTCAAGTTAACGGAGAGCATTCTCCGGTGGGCCGGTTTTCCGGTGATCACTATCGTGACCAAATACGCAAAATGCAATCCTTGAGATCCTCCTCTGTCCGGCATGATTCAGTTTCTCTTCCACCATCAATCTCGCCTTCTCCTGGCTACGCTCAGCAACCACCGGTACCCATACTTCTTGTTCTCTTAACCTCTTAAGAAAATTTTGGTAATTTGTTGGTTCCTATAGTTTGTTCTTGGCCAACTATTTCATAGTCTTGGCCAATATTAGTCACTCTTCATACATGTTACTGATGATCATGTTGATGGTTGATGTAGGCTGCATCAAGTCCACGTGTGTATCATGTGACGTCGTACGGGGCAGACCCAACAGGCAGAGAAGACAGCACAGAAGCACTCCTCAGAGCAATATCAGATGCAGTCCAAGGTCCAAGTGCAGGGCCATTGATAGAGGGAATACAAAACCTTGGGGGAGCACAGATTAATCTTGAAGGCGGGAATTACCTGATTAGCCGACCACTCCGATTGCCAGCCACCGGTGTGGGGAACCTCCAGGTATTCTCACAAGATATATGTCTGGGTTACTTCATCTGTCTTAAGCATTAAAGCATTGTTTTCTACTTTTCTCGTTTGAAACATAATTATTCACCTATACCACCTAACTGTACAAAAGTGGCCGACTCCACATGGCACGATATCATAGGCCACTGTGGCCAGACCAAGTACCTTGCTGATATAGAGGTCTTCATGTTCTTGTGGTCACAGGTGTGTTAGCAAATTGATAACGTCTAAAACAGTTGGTCTAACATGACTCAGAATACTTGACTTTTGGGAAATGAATTGACTTCTTTAGGTTCTAATCAAAGCTCTATGCCGTGAGCAAGCAAATTCTCCTTACGGCAGCCTTTCGGAAATGCTTTCCTTTAATCTAAAGGAGAATATTACTCCATGGTTTTTCTGAAAAGTAAAAGACTTTTCTTTTGTAATGATAAAGCTAATGGTATCTGCATTAGATCAACAATGTGGAAGTTTTATGGTGCCATGAAGAGAAATCCTGAAAAGTGATTGCACTTTTTAGGACACCTAGGAATCCTTAGCTCTACATGATATGGATAGCATGATTTAAAGTCAATTTTGCTATACATACACTTTTAAGATGTGTAATTTGTAAACCTGGCATATTTTGATGAAACAGATACATGGAGGAACACTGCGTGCCTCGGAAGATTTTCCAACTGATGGGTATCTGATTGACTTGTCGGATTCATCGACTAGCAATATGGAAGAAAAGAGAGAAAGATCCAAAGATTCTCAGCAATTGTCTTCATCATCACCTTACAGTTATGAATACATAACCCTTAGAGACCTCATGTTGGATTCAAACTACAGGGGAGGAGGCGCTGCTGTCATAAACTCCCTCAGGACAAGCATAGACAACTGTTACATTACCCACTTCACAACCAATGGGATTTTGGTGCGTGGTGGCCATGAAACCTACATACGGAACTCCTTCCTTGGTCAACACATCACTGCTGGTGGTGATCATGGTGAAAGGAATTTCTCAGGAACTGCAATAAGTCTAATGGGCAACGATAATGCTGTCACTGATGTGGTCATTTTTTCAGCTGCAATAGGAATAATGGTTTCCGGTCAAGCCAACATACTTTCTGGGGTGCACTGCTACAATAAGGCCACTGGTTTTGGTGGCACAGGGATTTATCTGAAACTGCCCGGTTTGACACAAACCCGAATCGTGAATTCCTACTTGGACTACACTGGTATAGTTGCTGAAGACCCTGTACAGCTACACATCTCTAATACCTTTTTCCTTGGAGATGCATACATTCTCCTAAAATCAATAAACGGGGTTGCAAATGCGGTCAATATTGTTGATAACATGTTTTGTGGGTTCGATAAAGGAGTTGAAATTGTTCAGTTGGATCAAACCAATGGACCTTTCAAAGATATCGAACAAGTTGTGGTTGATAGGAACAATGTGAGAGGGATGAACATAAAGTCCACAGTTGCAAGGGGGTCTGTGAATGGGAAAGGAAACTCGTGGGTTGTCGACTTTAATCATGTTCTTCTATTTCCTAACCTTATTAGGAATGTGCAGTATTCGTTTAGTGCTGCTGGAAGCCAGTTCCCCAACCATGCCTTAAGGAATGTTTCTGATAACCGTGTTGAGATTCAGACAGATATGGATGTTCCTGCTAGTGTATATGTCACAGCAGATCAAGGGGTGCTGACCTGAGTCTGGGTTCAAGAAATACTTTCTTACGAGCAATTTCTTATACAAAAATCTCAAAATTACAACAGAAAATGTAGTGATGGTGGAATATTAGTATATATATATGAGATTAAAGTACAAGATATATTCTTCATGAACTGTTTTAATGAACCAAGCTCGCTAGTTCGGGTTTGGCTTCAGATATCAGGTAAAACCAAGTAGAATCATTCGTCTTGAAGCTGACGCAAAACATTGGAGTTTCAGTTCCTATGAAATTCATGGTGTTCAAAGCTGCAGCAACTCAGCTGACAACTAAATTCAACATGTTCTAGTCCAGCTCTAGAAGGTCTAGCTATATGTCATAAGTTCATTAATTTCCAAAAAAATTTCTTCTAGGATTTGGCCGGTGAAGAAAAAGCTCTCACGTCGACATCTTATAAGTTGAGAATTAGTCGATAATATTATAGTAGATGTAGACAAGTTTCGGGATGGAATAAGCATGGAGAAGAAGTAGCCAAAGGTCCAAGGGTTGAAATTCAAGCTTTTAACTAATATCTTGTTATATTAATATTGGGGGTGTGGTTGGGTATTAAGAGTCTCCATCCGGTTAAGAGTTGGTGAGCCAACATAATTGAAAATCCAATATAGGAAAATAGCAAAGAATATGGTCAGGTCTAGGCAAAGTATTTCCTAAGTGAATTTTAAGCTGGTCCCATTTGGATATTGATTGAACTGAAATGAGTTGAGTTTTTTTTTTTTAATAGTAGTGGATTAAGATGGTGGAGTAAGTTTTGTGGGATCTACTTAAAATGAATTTAAATGTATTTAGATGAATTTATGAAAAGTTGAAAAAAGTTTTAGGTCTCGCGTGTAATGTGATGTTGAATTGAAAAAAGGGAAATATTTTAGTCACAAAAGAATTTAACAAAAGCAATCCCACTAATTGATGTGGTTTGATGTAGTTCGTCAGATTGTAAAGTTATTTTTATTATAAAGTATATATAACAAATCAGATAAAATCATGTCAGTTTGTGAGATTATTTTGTGAATGTAGCAGTACTCACTTAAAAAGATTGTGGATCCCATATGTAAAAAATTTTTAAGTTGAGATGAGTTTAATAATTTAAGAATTAAGTATTTAGATATTAAACTCAATTTAAAATTTAATCCAAATTTCATAAGGGGCTTAAATTATAAGTTTCCATAGTTCTATAAAAGACACCAACTTGACCCAAAAAAATAATAAAAAAAAAGAGCAAAAAGAAAGAAAGAGATTAAATTGTTAAGGCCCAAACTCCTTTAGACTGAACGGGAGAGTAGTGGTAACGAAAGAGCTCCATTAATGGGCCTTTCGAATGTTGTGTGTTTAATCATGGGCCAAGTTTTGTACCTTCAATTTTTATGCAACAAAGACCAAAAGCATTACATGTATGGGACAGAGTTAGAGAGACTGACCATCATCAAATATCCCTGATTGTGCTATGTATTAAAGAAAGTTTCAGCTAGGAGAGTGACTGAACCCCACGCCTCACTCTCCCTCCCATCTTTAATTCTCCACCAAAATAAAACATCATGTCGGCCGCAACTCGATGATCAAGAACCACCACCCAATAGGAATTCATAAAATCTCATCTTGAGAGCTAGATCCAACGAGCAAGACGTACACTTTTCTCTTCCATTGAAGCGCATATGTAATCAAAGGCAAGGGAAAGACAGTGATCAGTGGATTATCCAGTAAGCATGATCATCCCAATTATTCCACTCCTTCCACCATTACATATTAACTGCCACTCCCCATTCAGCACTCACTACTCTACCATCCTCAAATGTGTGCTTTCCCTCCACCTTCTCCATTTCTTAATCTCCAACTCTCCCACTTGTCTCTCTCTGATCTATGGCTGGAACTCAAGCCCCCAACCTTAGTCCCACCATGAGTACGAGCTGTGATGATCACGATATTCACCCTCAAGAACCGGGCATGAATTTCAACATTATGGTCATTGTTGCAGTCATTCTGTGCGCCTTTGTTTGCGCTTTAGGCCTCAACACCACGCTACAGTGCGTGTTTCAATGCGCAAATCGTGCCTTGACCGAGCCAGTCCAGTGGATAGCCTCTCGGAGACTGAACTCGGGGCTGAAGAAGAAAGAAATGGTGGCTTTGCCAACTTCGACTTACGCCAATTCAGGGTCTCCATCTTCGGCTTCGTGTTGTGCAATCTGCCTAGTGGATTTCGCGGACGGGGAGAAGATAAGGGTGCTGCCAAAGTGCAGCCACCGGTTTCACGTCGCATGCATTGATAAGTGGCTCCTCTCTCACTCTTCTTGCCCTACTTGCCGCCATCGCCTCAAATCCAGCGACTGCATGCCCCATCTACAGATTGTCATCGCCTAGTGAATATACATATATATTTATATATATGTACATATAGATATAGAAATAGATACGTATATCATTCTTTTTGCCATACAGTTCTAATTAGCTAGGGAGATCGTCTCAGCGGCCTTCTGTATTAGCTAATATCTAGGATCGTGGTGTTGAAACCCGCCTATGGTGTGATGTTTGTTTTATGCAATTCCATGAAATTATCAGAGTAGGCCTTGTGATTATTTATTTATTTATTTTAAGAAGAGGCAATATCCAATTTTATTTATTAGTCTTCACTTATGACAAAAAAATACCTCATACAAAAAGAAATAAGAAGGTTACAATTTTCAGACCGAGGCTTGATCTTATAAAAAATTGCAAGTCTTACAAAATCTAGTTACAATCAAAATAATGAGATATGACGCAATGTGGGAATATATGTTAGGATCCAAAGAAAAATATCAATCGTGTTTAAGTAATTCATAGAGGAAGGAAAAACTTACCATGTTGTCCATTGTGCAAAAGGAAGCAAGGGCATCTGCTAATGCACTAATTGCCTTCTTTGTATACACGGACAATTTCAAAGTGTAAAGCACATTTGAAATATTGAAGAATGTCAACTCAAATATTGAAATAGTACCAAGGAGGCAGCAAATTATTCTTAAACCAATTAATTAACAATAAGAAGTACTCATGACTTTGATTCCACAATATAAGAAGTGAGCAGCCTTGTGATTATTTATAGAAACTCTAATAACAATATATATGTATGTTTTGTAGTTAAAATAATTATAAAAAAAAAAAAAAAAAAAGAACAGTATTGATGATCAGCCATAATTTTCCTATGGTCATGTACATACAGAGCATTTTTGGGCTTCATGTTTGATTAAAGCAAAATGATATCAATTTAAAAAGTTGGCTAAAAAAAATTAATATATAGTTGTGATCTCATTGGGTCCAATTAAAGTTTTGTTGCAAAATATGCTGTGGTGGAAGCTGAACATGAAACCGCACTACTTGCACGGGCTGAGAGGATGACCACATGATTGTGCTTAATGAACTTTGACTGGCATGCTTAAAGACAGTGCTGCACCTACTTGAGGATGTGAGAGGAAAGTGGATCGATGCAGGATGCAAACTATATATATATATATTTATATATATGTATGGTGGATAGAGCCATGATGCCCTACATGTTTCCTCGTAAGCATTGTGAATTCTGGTTCACTTGTTTCCCAAGCATGCATTATGCTTTTCCAGCTGCTACGCACATCAAGATTCAAGAAAATTTAATTCGAGGTGGGATCGATATTTGTAGGCAACCATCAACAATTACAAGAAGTGGAAACTTTGTGTGAAATGTACGGTTTTGCGTAAGACTGACCAGGCCAGGTTCCTTTAATTAAGATGGTTTCACACTAGAAAACAATGGCTCAATTGCTCATTTCAAAATTGTTGGGTGTACGTAATTGAGAGGTCTCTCTAATTCTTGGTTAGTTTAGGGCTTGTTTGCTTGGAGCCTAATTCTGTTTGTGTGCAGCCCAATTTGATGATATGATCTGACAAGAATTCATTACGATCTTTTGGTGGATTTTCAAAGAGGTTTGAACTATGAAACACGGGTTGGACCCGTAATTAGGGTTTCCTATTAATTGTATTAAATTCATGTACGACTGCATTGTATCTTTAATCTTTCATCTGAATAAAATCTTTTGCATACAGCTCTGTGGACACTGGACGTAAGCACGTTTTGGAACCACATAAATCTTATGTTTATATGTTATTGATTTCATTTTTGCTCTATTTTTTCTCTTATCATTCATAACAGTTAGATGGTGGCATGAAAATTAAGAAACTGGAGACTCCATCACGCTCACTGTGGAACTCTTTCACTCCAACAACCACTGAAAAAGGTATTGGAAATTATTGATACGCTCTCTGAAGATCATTTCATGAGTAAAGTGCAAGTTTCGTAGTTAATTCCCAAAAACACCTTGTATTTGCTGCTGCTAAATGTGCTATCGCGTATGCTTGGCAGAAGTCGAATAGAAAATTATGTGTCGTGCCGCTTGAAATCTTATCCTTGATCATTGCAAGTTTGAGCTAAAACAATGCTTTCAAGTATCAGTCGAAGCAGTCTCGTGCCTTCGACAACACTTGTACTTGGCAAGCAAGCATACAGCCTCATTAAGAGTTCTAGATCTGTCCGATCAACTATTTCCAAGCCTGCTTTTCGACACATCACGCATTAACAAGGTGAAAGACTTCCACATAAGCCAATATAAAAAGATCATATGTTTGGTAAATAACTTTGCTTCTAAAATTTTTTCTCTTTTTTCAAAATTCAATAAAACATTTTCACTCAAATCATTTCAATAGTATTCACACAATTTTAAAATACTCTAAACATCCGAACATGCCCTAAGTGTTTTATTTTATTTTTATAATTGTAATAGATTAATTAAGTGGTATATTTACACACAACTTGTAAGGTGCAAATCTCTTGCTTTTTCTATACATCCTCGCGCGCTACCGAGTTATTTCAACAGGATATTAAGCCTCGAATTGTTTTTCTTGTAGTCTCTGCTCACTAGATCATCTGGGCAGGGGTTTACATAGATTGCTACACTTTTAACACCATGAAACAAGATAGATGAAGTGACTTCTCTGATAATCTATATCCTAACACTCAATACAAGGAATTGTCTCTCTTTTTTTTATACACCTTATGCATTCCTATAAGAATTTACGTAGAAACATGGGACGTCACAAATGAATATACTCTTGAATTTCACCACAAAGTAGATTGAAAACTTTGAGGCTGATGATCCAAGAAAATGTGCACCTTTTCAAGCTCGTTGTTAATGTTTGGGAAAGCAGTGCAAAAGTTACGACTATTACCATCATCTTCATCATCTCAGAACTCAATTCATAAGGGCCATTTTGGCGTTACCATCAGTATAGCAATCATATATTTAGGAAGATTTGAATTGGCTATTATAAAAACTAAAAATACTGATTTAAAAGTCCAAAGTTGAGGGAAAAGACAATCCAACATTAGATAGTCCATAGATATTCATTAGATAATGGAGAGCACAGGACAAAGCATAGGTCTTTGTTTTTCTGTTTCTTTTCTTTTCCGAGTAAATTATAAGGTGCATCAACTTTGGACCAACCACAGACAACCATTACTCATTAGCAAACAAAACAATCTACCGCTGATTGACAGGATATTCTAACCTATTCTCTTTTATTTATTTATTTATTTTTCTCAACAAATAGGATATTTATAGATAAACTATCAGTTACAAGATACAAGTTCAATAGAGTGGGAGTCCCCTACAGTCGTCCCAAAGCCAACATACATTACAATACAAAAGTTAAAAAAAACAAAGGAGGTGATAGGAGTCAAAAGATTGTCTCTCACCCAATTCCCACAAGGGAAGACTACTTGGTGACGATTTTAAAATAGTCTGATGAACAGACTATTAAACTACAGCTAGAAGTCGCAGTACAAAAGATTGTGCTATAACATATTGGTTTGGACTGGCTAGAAGGAGATATCACATCCATTTTCACTAGATCCTTAGTTAGGAAAAGCGGAAACATAGTATAGCAACCAAGAACTGTAACGAATCGCCAGCAAAGAGAGTTAATGGCGGTGGCGGCGCGTGCAGGCCACACGCCACAATTGGAGAGAGGAGACTAGTTGGATCTAGAAGATCCGATGCCGGATCGAGAGAGAAGCTAAATGAGGAGCGCGTGTTCGCCCTAGGTCGCCGGAAAGTAATAGATCGGCAAAGTTGAACGGTGCTATCGAAAAAAAGCTAAAAAAACAAAAACAATACAAAAGTAAACGGAAATAAAGGCCGTGGCAAACGAGGAGGGGAGGTGGGTGGAGCCAAAGCACCAACCCCCCTCCCCCCCAGTTAAGGAAAAATTTTTCTGGATAGGGCGATGTGGGCGACGCTGAGAGAAAAAGCTATTTCCAGTGGGAAAAATAAGTAGTAATCAGGCTACACCCAAACCTATTCTCTTCTGCTAGATATACACAAGTGCTGAAATTCTCAGCACAAAATGAGCTCAACACACATATAAAGCAAAAGGATTGACAGTGTTTCTTCTGAAGAATAAAATTGAATGTTGCCTGAATTGAGACATTTTTAGCCCAAATATAGGTGCTGCCACATTGACATTTAGCCATTCAGGGAAATGAACAACCATTAATGGTGTAAATTATAATATGCCTAGTGTTCGATCATATTGGATAAATCAACTCGAGTGTTAATGCTACATTGTAACTCCATTCTATTTCGTCGCCTCCGCCATATCCTTGATTTATTCTAAAGCAAATTGATTAGTACCAGCAATCTGGCACCTCATTTTGTTCCTGCAACCGCTGCACCTTTGGTGGTCCAGAGGTTATTGGGGATCGTCCAAAGGTGCCACCCCCAGGCTTTGCCAGCTCTACATAAATGACCCTGCCATCAAAGTTCTGATAAAAAGATAACATGAGTCTCTTGAGTGATAGAGCACGTCTCATTTCATGTTTATCAGTTTGAGATCAATAAATCCTGAAAACAAGTCCGAGGCAAAGTAGAACCTTGTAATCCATATTTTCTAGGGCTAGCATAGCATCTTCCTGACAAGTATACTGAATAAATGCATACCCTTTTGACCTGTTCGTGGCTTCATTCTTAACCAGCTTCACTGCAGAAATGATAAATACAGTATCATAGTTGAACAAATAACGGCAGAAAATATAAAAGATATATTTTATATACTGAATTCCTAAGACGATTTACCTTCAGCTATCTGACCGAAATTAGAAAACTCCTTTTGCAAACTACTTTCGTCCGCTGAATATGGCAAATCTGCATTGTAATATATTACAATTAGAACTTGTGAGAAGGTAGTCACATGAATAAAGGGTTCGAGACAAGTCTGACAAAAGCCTCCAACAGTAGTAAAAGCACTGTCAGGGATTAATTCACATATCGCATAAATTATACATCTTTGTAATCAAAGGAAGGCTGAATTATATCTTGGTCGCTCCAAGTTAAGTTTTGTTGTCCATTTGGTCCCCGAAAGTTCACTGCGCAATGAGCATGTCAACCCTAAAGTTGTGATTTTTGCCTATTTGGTCCTGTCCAACTCCATTAATACTGGACAATTAATTTTTGCACGATGCTGCAACTGAGCATGAAGTGACAGATATTGGCATCTTTACAATTTTTTATTTAAAGAGGAAAGAAGAGCAAGCCAGATGAATGTGAACATGATCATGGTGTATCACTAAATGACATGGTTGCAATGATCATTTTGTCTCACTACATCATGCCATTGCTATAATCATGTCGTCTCACTGGATGATCTCATTGCTATTGCAAATCAGAACTTCTCCCAAAACCAATGAACATATGAGACCTCAATTTTTTTTCTTTCCCTATCCCACTCATTTGTCTCCGTGGACTATGAAATGTATGGATTTTTACCAAATTGAGTTGAAATTACTAAGAATGGGAGAGCAAATGGATCTTAAATTTCACAGAAAACAAGAAGAAAAAAAAAAATATCCATGACAAAACTGAGAAAAAAGAAGAAAAAAAAGGCAACCTTGTCCAACCTATGTAATGGAAAATGATTTTTTTTAGAAGAAATAGAAAAAGGAAAATTATTGCTGAAATCCTTTGACAAGAAAACAAAACCTAGTACTTAAACCCAGCTGAAAAAAGGGCAAAATGGTAAATCCTAAGAAAGAAATAGTGTGTGTGTAACGCCCTAAAGAAAGGCCCAAGCCACATATAGGCCATACTCCATAAGGACTAGTCAATGGTACAATTGAAGCCCTATTGGAATCATTCTAAAGAGAAAGAACTTCTCCCTCCCAAATAATGTGGGATCCCATACACCACCTACACTTATTAGTTAGTATGGGATATTACACAGAGATTCATATGTGATGAATGAAGAAGTATCCTTTCAAAAGAGCAATAGAATACTCTTTGCATATGCAAAATGGTAGTACATATGTTATATGACCAAAAGAAAATTGAATAATAATTCCAATCTATCAAAACCTTCAGCAAAAAATACTCTGGTTTTCTAGTAATCTTTCCTCAATCACTCTCTCTTAAACTTCCATAGGAAAGAGGTCATTAATTAGCAGTTTTCCACCATTTATTGACTCAAGCCTTCAGAATCCTGTTGAAAAATATGCCAAGGAGGATATTTGATCATCTTACATAAAGGCATAAACCCTGAACAGAAACCAGCATATTCATGCCTAAATAAAAAATATATTTCTCTCTTTCAAAATAAATTAGCTCTATGCAATCTACTGTGTGAGTTTTTGTATAACAAAACTATTGCTATTCATAATCCATTTGGCTTATTTTATTTTATCTTTTTTCCTCTTTTATCTGAAATGGTGTTTAGTTGGTTAACGCCAACAGATTTGATTTTAACATGAAAAGTCCTCTTTCCGACCATATTCAGGCCATGAGAGTGAGTCTACGATCTAATTGGAATTCATGCTTTACTTCTTACTGTAACAATTCTAGCAAAAAATCTTACTGATCTCCTATTCTGAAATTATTATATTAAAAAAAAAAAAAACTAGATCAAAGAGGTTCAGAATTTTCTAGAATATGATTCTAGCCACTATCTCATGCCGGCAGCTCCCATCGATCTCTCTTTTTGCTCCCCTAATTGTTCTCTTCTCTTTTACCCAAATCGACCACTTTATCCATAAATATTTATTTAAAGAGCAGAGCCACTAACAGAAAAACAAATTCTCAAACGTTAACAAAACCCAAGAATTCATGCAATTGAGGACTGATTGAACAAAACCCAAATGATAGAAATCCAGGAAAGTTATCAATTATATTTCTAACAGAAGACGAGCCAAAAAGAGATAAAAATTACAAAACCAAAAATCTAAGAAATCGAACGAAACAGTAATTAGAATAATAGTAACTTCTCAAACTAAAAAAATAAATAAAAAATAAAGAGTTCTTCAAGTTGGGGAAGATAACCTAGATGATAAATAAATCAGATTTTCATAAAGAAAATGGGAAGAGAAATGACTTTACTTCTAACCATGATTCTGCTTGCGAGGGGATATTCAAAAAGAGATGCTCTGAGCTTCAAGGAGTTGCGGTTGGTGAAATTTGTTAGAGAATTCCGGCTTGTAGGACGTGCGGTGTTTGCGTAACATGGCCACGGGAAAGAGACCGTCGTCGCACTCGCCCACATGGTTTCTGAGCAGAAACAAGCTGGCAGGGGATTCAGCATTCGAGCTTCTCTCGAACGTAACCTTAAAAGAATTAAAGTCACGGAAACGGTGCGTTTCACTGCTCTTTTCTCTCTTTATTTTTCTCAGCAAGTTAATCATGGCATAGATTAAAACTAAGCGGTTACAAAGATAAAAGAGTCAGTAAGTGAGAGTTCCCAACAATCATTAATAGAGTAAACAAAAGCAACACCAACACCAAAACAAAACTAAAGAGACCAAAAAAAAAAAGGGGGGGCTATTAAAGATTGACTTCAACCCATTTTTACGAGGAGAAGTCGCTTTAAAGCAATTTTAACATAGTCTAATAGACAGACTATAAACTTACGACTAAAAGCGGTAAATGAGAGGGGTGTGTTGTATTTTGCTGATTTGGTTCTGCTGAAGAGACTATCATGACCACTTCATCTAAATTGTTGGTTAGAAAAAATAGGAACATAAGAAAATAGCAACATGAAGATGACCTAATACATCGAAGTAGAACAGCCACCACCATAGTGTGGGTCACGCACTATGCTAAGGAAGAAGAGAACACTCGAATTTGGGAGATCCGAAATTGATGACCCCAAAGGTGCCACGGTTGGCGGCAAAGGACTCCTCAAGGTATGTCAGCGCATGAGGCTCACACGCACTGTAAGCCGCATGTAAGACACACGCGTGGCGGTCGAGGAAGGCTTGTAAGCAGTACATCTAGACATCTTTGTGCTATTGCCGGAAAAAACGCCTATAGACAAAGCCGATAATGGCTGGACAAGCAGAGGTAGAGGAGGGCAAAGACGCAGTGATGGCTGGCTGTGGGTAGAGAGAAGAGAAAAATGCTGTCTGCAATTGCCCTAGGAGCACCACTGGGGAACAGGTGCCCAAATGGAGACAAAAATTCTATGTACAGTCACTTTTGTGAACTCTTTTGTGCACTCCAATGATATGATTGGTTGTGTATTAAAAAAAATTAATCCAACCAATCATATCAGTGGAGTGTGCAAGGAATACACAAAAATGATTGTACGTAGCATTACTCATGTGGAGATAAAACACACCATTTCATTTGAATTTTCAAAATGCACCGTTGCACCCACATCTTCTGCACGAAGCTAACCCATTCTCATGAAGCCAACCCCTTCCCTTCGTCTTCTCCACTCCAGACCTAGCATCCTTTTTTTTTTTTTTTTTTTAAGGGTAGGAGGGGAGTCTGGAGACATATAACAAATCTAGAAAAGATATTCCTCTTCACCCTCATCCATTTCAGATTCATCAATATTAACAACTAAATTTCCATTTCCCTGCAACATATTGGCAATATATGAAATATGCTGCAAATCTCTATGATGCCTCTGCAACTGAGCCGATGATGGTATGATTTGATTGGACTCAAATGGCCTGTCATTCTTAATCTTCGAGACAAACTTCCCACATGGTTCAAGAATTTCTACACCGAACACTAGAGATAAGAGCCCCCCAAAACTTGAACAAAAGATATGCAGATATAGTAGATGCAGTTGCTTATACTGGCCTCCTCACCATCTTCCCCGTTTCATTTCATTTCAAATTTTTTTCTACGTCAAGACTTCTTGATGATGACTTTGTTTTGTTTCTTTCAGGTTTAGTGTTATGGAAAGTATTCTATCGATGTCTTTTAATGTTGTTAGTTCACGCAAAGACAACGACAAGGAGACACCCACGGTTGGACGAGACACCCACTCGAAGACGACGACGAAGAGCTCTTCCAAACCCGAAGACAACAACGACGGCGGCGATCACTTCTTTCTTCCAGACCCAAAATCGCAGTGCTTTTCTTCTCCCCCAACCTAGATGCGATCTAGCTTTGAAATCTGAATTTTCTCTCCTCCCATTTTCATCTGTGTAATGTATTTTTTATTTTTTTAAATATATCGGCTGACAGCCAATTCTCCCACGGTTTCTCGCCTCGGTTGTCTATAGCAAAGCTGGAGAGAAAAAGCCTGGAGCTCCCGTATGCAATGATCTATTCTATACGTATGCAATGATCTATTCTATATTATTTACTGCTATTTTCTCACTTGTACGTGAAGTTTTCTCCTCGTCATTTCTCCGATTTACTTGTGCACATTTTTTTTTTTTATATTAATTTCGTCGCAATCTCAAAAATTAAAAAAACAAAAACAAAAGATTGACAATTCCTACCATCATCCCAGTACAGTTAAAACACATCTCATGAGAACAACTGATCATTCATCAATCTCGTATTTTCTTGACCAAGCCACCAAATTTAGACAAGAAAGATAACAGCTACCTAAAAAAATTAATAATTACTTCTATTTATAAATAATTGTGTTAAATATACCTTTGTGCATGTCATTGACAAGAAAAATTTTAAATTTAAATTTCTTATAAACCAAATCATATCATATCAACAATATAATATCACATGAGCTTACTGTCATGTTCTCCATGTCGACTCAAAAATAATCAACTCGATTGACTTGAACTTTTAATAATGATTAGGTCCTGCTTGGTTGTTGGAGTGTAGTATTAAAATCAACTTAGTTCAATCTAATTTTAAATTGAGTTTAACATTCAAATACATAACTCTTAAATTATTAAAATCATCTCAATTCAAAACCTCTTTACACATGGGCTCATAACATTTTTCAACTCAACACCTATTTATACATGAGACCTACAACTTTTTTCAAATTCTCATAAATATATTTAAACTCATCTTAACTTTTAAACACATCTAAAGTCATTTTTGATGGACTCCATAAAACTCACTCTATTATCTCAACTCACTGTCATTTATAAAGAATGCAGTTCATCTCAACTTAACTCGGCTCAACTCAACATTAAAATACAACCTAAGTCTCTCTCTCTTCTTATAAGTTTAAGGTTTGAGATCATAAATCATTTAACATAAATCATTTACTTCTATTTGTTAATTAAGGAAAAAGGCAAAGTTTGAGTCTAAGAAGAAATAATACATCCGTATTAGTTAAATAATTATACCACCTCTTTAATTCTATTACTTTAAGTTTTGATTGTTATAAAAAAGAAAAAGAAGAAGGGTGATTTAACAATAAAAGGAAGAATAATCGAACATTCAAATGAGAAGGTAGGGATTTGGAGTTGGTAGAACATGCATTTGATTCTTGATTAATTAAGTATATATGTGCCTAGCTAGTCAAGTTAGTTACCAATTTAATTAAGTTAATCTTTGTTTTTTAATTGATTATATATATATATATATATATATTTATATGTTGATCTTTTTGCGGCATTTTTCATTCCATTGGAGTCGTTCGTATGTAAATTCAAGTTGCCTTTTATGAATTGAAGGGTTAGTATGAGCTGATCCACATGAGAACCCATGGAAAAGTATTCCGAGTGTTATTTGCTGAGCAATTGTTGTATTGATCACGTCAAAAGTGAAATATATGCGTCATGTGTATGTGTGTCAAAGAATATTGTTTCATCGGAAATTGTCCTTTTGGTTTTTTCTTTTTTTCTTGAGTCTTTAATGTTAACGTAATACCAATTCATCTCAAATCAATTATTAATAAAATTCATTATTTTTTTAACTTTTTATACTTATCTCAATCTATTTCATACATTCAAAAATATATTTTAACCTATTTATATTTAAATAGATCTCAATGAGATTCATAAAACATAACTATTTACAAATCATTCAAATCATTTGAGATTATTTCAACGTTAGGGAAGGTTTGGAAAATGAGTTGAGATGAGATAAAAGTAGAATAAAATATTGTTAAAATATTATTTTTTTTAAATTATTATTTTTTTTAAATTTGAAAAAGTTAAATTGTTTATTGTATTTTGTTTAAAAATATAAAAAACTTATAATGCTTAGACAAGATGAGATGAGATGAAATGAATCGAACTGCTTTCTAAATTCAAACAAAGCCTAAAATGGCTAGCTGTATTTGGAAGATAAGCCCAACTCAACTTATCTCTAGTCATTTCAAATCAATCATTGATGTGACTTATTACTTTTTAATTTTTCATAAAAAAATTAAATGCATCTCAATCTACTTCATATATTTCAACATAAAAAGTTAAATTCATGTTAATGAAATTTATAAAATATTATTATTTACAACTTAACTCAACTTAATTTATCTCAACATAATATTGATGGTTTTGAGAGGAGGAGACAGTTTATAGTTATTATATGTACCCTATAGTCAAAAGCAACCCTTAACTTTAGATAAAGCATATCTTCTTCGATGAAAAATGCTGAATGCAATCGGCCCGTGCAACCGGTAGTTAATCACTGCATCATCTTAGTAAAAAGGAAAATTCTTCTTATCATCCTCACATTTCATACACCACACTTATTTTTATTTTTTTTTCATTTTTTCTATAATAAATATGTAGTGTGTAAATGACAAATAGAATAATTTAATTAGTTTAATAAGAATAAAATGAAATAAAAAATAAAAAAAATAAAAAATATTATTTTAATATATAAAATGTGTGGTGTGGGATGATGTATAGCATTTCTCTAGCAAAAATGTGTTTTATTTAAAAAAGAGATGAAAATCGAAAGACTGAATATGTGTGGTGGGATTGAGTGAAACGGTGTGCTGCAATTAAAGTCAAGACAGACGCTTTTGACGCTCTGATTTGGGGCTTTTTCTCTGTTGCTCTCCCTTCTCCGTGTGTCCACTTCTCCCTAACCCTAATACCATTGACGTGCCCCCTCTTTCCCTAAGCCAGCGACCACCCTTCTACCTTCTTAGCAAGCGATCTCTGTTAGTATTAACCCTAAGACATATGTTAATCAAAAAGAACCAAAACGAGACCCTAGTTTGGAAGTCAATTTGGAGTTGCATATAGACGGAGACATCGAATCTTGAGGACATAAACACTAGTTCTAAAAAGAAGGCACAAGAAAACCAAGTCAAAATTCTAAGGGTGAAACTAGGCAATCAAGGCCTTGACGTAACTCCCAATTTCATTTCCGTGCATACCTGTTTCCATTTTATTTTTGAAGAATGTTCCACTAAATTGTCGGTTACACAATCCTTTCCAACTCATTGATTATTCGAATGAGATTTTTCGACAATTATTTAGAAAAGGGTACGACAGTTAACTATTGTTCTAATATCAAAGAAATTCTAATGTTGTAGAAGGAGATCAATAAAAATTGCTACTAGCTAGTCGTTTCTTAATTCAACTATACGAGTACTGTACTAGGTTATTTTGTTGTCAATTGTCGGAGACTTTAACCTTTTGGCTATGGTCTTAGAGAATCTAGGTGTTACAATCTGGATTTATTCTTCTTAAACTAATTCAATTTTTCTATTCATTATCTATATATCAAATATTTGATAAAAGAAAACAAAATGTGTATGATGTGTAGGTTTATATTTAAAATTTTTCTAAAATCTGGGGTGTTAAAGTAGCTGCTTAATCTTTTTTTGTTTCGCTTTAAACTTGTTATGGTTAATGTGTAATTCTTATGGTTGTATGCATGCGTATGCTAAAGAAACGAGAGGGCTGAAGATGTAGGTCCATTTTTAAATCATGCCCAACTGTGAATTCTAGTTGCCCTTTTATGAATTGAAGGGTTAGTATGACACCATGAGCAGATCCACATGATGAGAACCTTCTAAATTTTGGAAAAGTATTCGACGTGTTATTTGCTAAACAGTTGTTTTATAGAGCACGTCAAGAGTGAAACATGTGCGTGTGTATGTGTGAAAAAATATTGTTCAATCGGAAATTATTTGTTTGTCTCAAATTAATTATTAATCAAATTTACTATTTTTTTAACTTCTTATATAAAAAACAAAAAATTAAACTCATATCAACTTATTTCATATATTCAAACACATATCTCAACCTATTTATATTTAAATATATCTTAATGAGATTCATAAAATACTATTATTTAAAACTCAATTCAAATAATCTGAGATCACTTCAACCTTAGGAAAGATTTTAAATAATGAGTTGAGATGAGATAAAAGTTAAATAAAATATTATTAGAATATTATTTTTAAAATTATTTTTATTTTAAAAATTTTAAAAAGTTGATTTGTTTATTGTATTTTGTTAAAAAATTCGAAAAAATTATTATGATTAGAAGAAATGAGATGAATTGAAATATTTTCTGAATCCAAACAAGCCCTAAAATGGCTAGCTATATTTGGAAGATGAATCCCAACTCAGCTTATCTCAATTCATCTCAAATTAATTATTGATGAGATTCTTTACTTTTTCAATTTTTCATAAAAAAATATTTAAACTTATGTAAGCCTACTTTATACATTTCAATATAAAAAGAGTAAATATATTTAAACTTAAAAAAATTAAACTCATCTTAATAAATTTACAAAATATTATTATTCATAACTCTACTCAATTTACATTTCAACATGATATTAATGGTTTAGAAAGGAGAATAATTTATCTATTATATTATAATAAATAGCTATGTAAACAGTAATTTTTATAATTTTTCTGTTAATTTTATTGTTTTCCGATAAGTCCCCGTTTATATCGTTCGTTTGTAATTAAAAAACAGAGGTTGTCACGTTCAATGTGGGCGGCCTTAGCGTTCTCAACGCTATTGCTGGAGCGTACAGTGAGAATCTTCCAGTTATTTATATTTTTGGTGGCTTGAATTCGAACGATTTTGGGACAAACAGAATTCTTCACCATACCATTGGGTCACCGGATTTCAGCCAAGAACTGCAATGCTTCAAGCCTGTTACTTGCTTTCAGGTAAGCAATATTAATTTATCTTTCTTCATGGCATCGGAAGTAGGGTTTAGCATGCCATGCCAGTGAATATGCTATGGGATCGTCTGATGCAACCACTTACCAAATTTTGAACTTTTTACGACAGAGGGTGAGGTGGTCGAGTTGGATTAATGGGTGCAAGTATTTCATGCCAATAAGTGATGCAAAACACTTCTGTTTTACTAAAATTTCAATTTAAAATTAGATGTTTTTTCTTTTCTAAATACTGAGTAATGATAAAGTTTACCCGGTTGTGTTTTGGTAATGTGGTGATGGCTATACATGGTCATATTTGTGCTATAGGCTGTAGTGACTAACTGGAAGACGGATACGAACAGATTGATGGAGCCATCTCTACTGCTTTGAAAGAAAGCAAGCCTGTCTACATCAGCATCAGCTGCAACTTGGCTGGCATCTCGCATCCAACTTTTGGCGGGGAGCCTATTCCATTTGCTTTGTCACCCAGGTACATAAAAACTTCAAGAAAGATGAAACCGGAAAAGAAGAAGCAGCGGACGACGCGTAGGAGGAAAAGAAATAAAACCATAAGTGCTATGACCAAAACGGCGCCGTTTAGAGAGAAAGGGAGGATTGGGCTCGGCTTCAAATCCGAATGGGCTGGCCCAAAAAAATAAAATACTCTAAAACAAGCCCAACATGAAAAAGAAGGGTCCAACAAACTTTTTTTTTTTAAAAAAAAAAAGCACATTAAATAAGAAAAAGTTATGCAATTTTTTACTATTCACATAACTTTCACAAATCACACTTTTTTTAATTTTTATTATTTTTTTATTTTATCAAATATTAAATATATGGATAATAAATAAAAAAATTTAATTAGTTTAAGAAGAATAAATTAAAAATATTTAAAATTTTAAAAACATGTGGTGTGTAGAGGTTTGGGAGGTTAAGTAGCATTGCTCTTAAAATAAATTTTATAACTTAGTAATCGTAGGTACCAGAATTTTTGAACAGAACCACAATAGTGAAAGATCCTCAAAGAGGTTATATAATCATCTAGTAATCTATAATACAAAACTAAAATATATAAACTAAAGGGGAAATAGATCCTATTTGTCCCAAAACACGCCATTAAATATCATCATCTTGGTGATGCAAACTTAATTATCTTATTAAAGTACTGATTGTAATAGTTAATTTGTTAAAAAAATTTTGTAATATTTTACTAATTATATTACTTGTATAAAAGTTAAAGTAATGTCTTCTAAACTATATATGCAATCTACTATTTTTACCAATTTTGTAAAAAAAATATATTATTTTTATAAAATAATTATTTAATCTAATCAAATAAGTTTGCTTTGCACGTTGCTTTGACTAATGAAGTGTTAAAAGATACAACCTTTTGATTAAGTCAAAAGATTGTGTTATTTGCCAACTATTGAGTTATCAATAGTTGTGCTATTTGCCAACCGGTGCATGATAGCCTATAAATAGGCATCACTGGTGTATAATTTAACTCACTTAATTTCCTTTGTCTATTACCAACTTGTGGAATAAATACACTCATGGGAGTATCCCCATTTTGTCAATTTTACGTTTAACTTCGTCCATTTTATTTACCTATTTTTCTACAGTGTTACCAATATGGTCCATTTTTCTATAGTGAAGGGTGCGGTCATATAAGGTAGTGACAAAAATGTGTGCACGTAGAGGCTTGTCATGTTTTGACGCCGATCTGCAAGAGTATGCAGATGAGAGTTGAGTAGTAAAAAGCTCATATTGGTACCGAGGTAATTTTACTCAACTAAATCATCATTGTTTTGATTGATCAAGTGAGAGATGTAATTCTAAGCAGTGTGATTACCAAACGGTATTTCTCTTGTAATGACACATTCTCTATGGTGATAGTTCCCATAAAGGTTGATGTTTAAAAAAGTGTTAAGAGGCACAACCTTTTGAGTTATGTGACTAATGAAGTGTTAAAAGATATAACCTTTTGATTTTGTCACTTCTTAAGGTTGTGTCATTTGCCAACCATTAAGTTACCAATAGTTGTGCTATTTGCCGACTGGTACATGATAGCTTTTAGATAGGAGTTATTGGTACACAATCTAACTAACTTAATATCCTTGCCTGTCTATTACAACAATTTTTTTCACTGTAATTGATCTTTATAAACGATTTACTCCTAAATGGATCACACAATTCCTAGTGATTTTTTTGTTATTTGCAACGAAAAAAAATCGCTAGTAATATTATTTTTTCTGGAGATTTTTTGTCTATCACTTAAATTTATCAGAAAATATGTTTGGCGAACGTGCAGGAAATTAAAAAGTGTTGCAATTGATCTAATGCAGCGACTTTTGGAGATTTTTGCGACGATTTTAAGCGTTGCAAAAAGTCTGATTTCTTCTAGTGTAAATCTCATTTTGTCCAAAACAGGCCATTAAATGCCATCATCTTGGTGATGCAAATTCAATAATCTTGTTAAAGTATTGATCGTAGTATTTAATTTGTTAAAAAAATTTTGTAATGTTCTATTAATTATATTACTTGTATAAAAGTTTAAGTAATGTCTTCTAAACTATATATGCAATCTACTATTTTTACAAATTTTGTAAAAAAATATAGTATTTTTATAAAATAATTATTTGATCTAATCAAACAAGTTTGTTTTACACGTTGCTTTGACTAATAAAGTGTTAAAAGACATAACTTTTTGATTTAAATCAAAAGGTTGTCATTTCTTAAGGTTGTGTCATTTGCCAATCATTGAGTTATCAATAGTTGTGCTATTTACCAACCGGTGCATGGTGGCTTATAAATAGGGGTCATTGGTGCACAATTAAACTAACTTAATTCCTTTTATCTATCATCAACTTGTGACACAAATATCCCCATAAGAGTGTCACCATTTTATCAATTTTACGTTTAATTTCGTCTATTTTGTTTCTCTATTTTTCTATAGAGGTACCAATATGGCTCATCTTTCTATAGTGAATGGTGCGGTCAAATAAGGTAATGACAAAAATGTGTGCATACAAAAGCTTGACATGTTCTAATGCCAATCTGCAAGAGTATGTAGATGGGAGTTGAGTAGTGAAAAGCTCATATTGGTACCAAAGTAATTTTATTCAACTGGATTATCATCGTTTTGTGTGATCAAGTGAGAAATATAATTCTAAGATGTGTGATTATCAAACGGTGTTCCCCTTGGAATGACACACTTTCCTTAATGATAATTTTCATAAGAGGTGATATTTAAAAAAGTGTTAAGAGGTACAACCTTTTGAATTATGTGACTAATGAAGTGTTAAAATATACAACTTTTTCACTTCTTAAAGTTGTGTTATTTACTAACCATTAAGTTATTAATAATTGTACTATTTACCAACCAGTACATTATAACCTATAAATAGGAGTCATTAGTGCACAATCTAACTCACTTAATTTTCTTTATCTGTTACCAACTCGTGAGATAAATATCCTCACAAGAATATCATCATTTTGTCAATTTTATGTTTAATTTTATCTATTTTAGTTTTTCAGTTTTCCATGTTGACAAGCGTGTTTTGGTTTTGAACCAGTTGTTATTATCCGTCCCCTGCAGTCCAAAGACAATCCCCTTCCTTCGGACAAAGCCAGATATTCTGCGATTAGTGGGCCAGTGACGGATGTCTTGATTCTTGAACCCTCCATCTTTTTGCCCTTCAATCGGTCCTTCGCCCCTAGTTTTTCTCAGTACGTACTGAGGTCAATCACATGCATTGACCACAGTGCTATACCAATAATGACGAAACCCCGTCCTAGAATTGTATTAACGACACCAAATACCTAATATATATATATATATAGTGTGTACCGAATATCGAATATAATTATATATGAAAAAAAGGCTTCTCTTGTATTGCTTTGATTTTGGCTTTAATTTGTGATTAAAAAAGAACACGTGCAGGTGCATAACATGAAATTGTATGCATTAATTATTATTAAAAATTGTTACGTATTATACTCTCGTTTATTAATTCCTATTTTATTGTTCAGATGAGACATTAATGCTTATAACACTTGTATAAATTTTTATTTCTTCAAAAAAAAAAAAAATCAATAACGTTAATGAATAACCACATATCAAAACAGTGAGATGATGCGAGTGATCAGATACAAGTTAATTACTACATACCATATAATATATATATATATAACTCTTCAATATTATTTCGGACCAAATTAAAACCTAAATTAGCCACTCATTTTCAAATTAATTAGGAACAACCAGCATATGTATATATAGGTGTGTCTTTGTACGAAACATATATATAAAGCTTTAGACGAAGATGATTGTACGTGTGGATATTTAATTGGATGTTTAAAATTAATGTTCCAAATTAGAGCAACCAACAATTAATTTAGCTAATTGAGTTCATTAGTACCCACATTTTCCTAATCAGGGCTGAGCATCGACAGATAAGAGTCAGTATCTGGGTCATCCGACTCTGACTCCGAGTCCGACTCCGACTTTGTCGGAGGCCGAGTCCGACCTCCGACTCCAGCTCCAAAGAGAATATGCTCCGCTCCGGCTCCGACTCCGACTTGTCGGAGCTGAGTCGGGACGGAGTTGGTGAGAAATCTTCAAAAAACAAACCCAAGAACGACCGAGTCGGCACTTGAAAGCTTAAAAAAAACCAAAAAACAAATCAAAACCAAAACCAAATCCATAACAGATAAAAGAGAAATCAAAGATTCACTCTGATTTCTGAAGAGTGAGAGAGAGTGATTCGGCACAGGGGGAGGGGAGGGGAGGGAATGGGGGGGGGGGGGGAACCTAATAATAAGGTTTTGAGATGAGAGGTGAGAGAGAGCGATTCGGAATTACGCCGCAGGGGGAGCCGGGGAGGGGACGGAATCGGGGGGGAGAAACGAAAACCTAATGGCTAATACAGCCTGAGAATCTGAGATGAGAGGTGAGAGAGGCAGAGAGCGATTCGGCGTAGGGGGACTCGAAGGGGAGGGAATCGGGGGAGAAGAAGGGGGGGAAAAGACCTAATACAAAGCACTGAAACGGCGCCGTTTGGGACTATTTTCATCCAAACGGCGTCGTTTCAGTGACAGATATTTGAAAAAAAATAAATGGTTGCGTGAAACGGCACCGTTTCATGCAACCCAGTTTCTAATAACAACGCCGTTTACCACTTTCTACTTCTAAATAATAAAAATAAATTAATAAATAATAAGTGAGTAAAAATATATTTTAAGTTAGTAAAAATAAAATTAAGTAACAATTTAATGTGTATTATTTAATTAACTCACTAAAAAATCACTAGTTAATTATTACTTTATTAATTATTACTAACTTAGAGAGTTATATATTAGAAATTTTTTTTATTGTTTTTATATCCAAGGGAATATATTTAATAATTATGTAATTATATTGTGATATTAATTTAATATATATTAACTAATAGTATACTATTATATGTATTATATATTAGTAATATACTAATACTAATACTATTAGTCTATTAATATATAGTAAATTAGTAATATTTATTAACTTATTTACTATAGTCTATAACTAATAATAACTAGATGTAATAACTAGTAACTAATAATATATAATAACACTAGTTACACTAGTACTAATGGATAATAACTTAAAGATATTAATTTAATATATATTAACTAATACTATACTATTATATATATAATATATATTAGTAATACACTAATACTAATACTAATACTATTAGTCTATTAATATATAGTAAATTAGTAATAATTATTAACTTATTTACTATAGTCTAATAACTAGTAACTAATAATATGTGATAACACTAGTTATACTAGTAGTCTAGTACTAATAGATAATAACTTAAAGATATTAATTTAATATATATAACTAATAGTATACTATTATATATATTAGTAATTTACTATATACTAATAGTCTAATACTATTAGTCTATTAGTATATAGTAAATTAGTAATATTTATTAACTTATTTACTATAAGTTTATAACTAATATACTAGTAATAATAACTAGTGCGAATTACTAGTATATTATTGAATTTAACTAATGATGTTAATATATAAGATATAGTTATATAAAATCTATATAATCAATTTTAATTTTTATACATTAGTATTAAATGCTATTATAAATTTATTACTTATATATTGGTGTTATATGTTATATTATACATTAGTATTATAATGTTACATGTTATTAAGCATTTTAGTATTTATACATTAATATTACATGTTATTATATTTATATTTATATGATTAATATATAGAAAAACACATATATTATTTTTAAAATATGTACATTAGCGGAGCAGAGTCGGATGCGAAGTCGGAGTCGGATCGGAGAGAAGTCGGAGTCGGATCTGCCTGGCCTCCGACTCTGACTTCCCACTGGAAAAATCCTCCGACTCTGACTCTGACTTGTCAGAGCCGGAGCAGAGTCGGAGCGGAGCCAGAGTAGAGTTGGAGTCGGAGTCGGAGTCAGATTTTCGAATTTTTGCTCAGCCCTATTCCTAATTACTGAAGCATGTAATTTGGAACAAAGCAAGATGTCTAGAGATCAGAAGAAAAGAGAAGTACGTGCTCCCGCCTTCAAAAGAAAAATGAAACAAAACAACGTTAACAAAGAAACAGAAAAGAAAACATCAGTTATAAGCTAGTACCAAACAGACAGCTTCTACTATGTTTGACACACGTAACTAGAGATCGATCTAGTGCATGATCATTATGAGATTTCATGATAGCATGCATACTATATATATGGGCTTAAGATGAACAATATATAGTTTGCACGTACATCTGAGATCGACGATCAATGATCGAAGATTATTCTGACCAAAGCAAAAAAAAAAGAAAAAGAAAAAATACTAATGATCTTATAATCCTCTAATTTCTAATAGAAACCGCCATGATAATTCTTAAAACCAGTGGAAAAAGAATTCGTAGCTAGCTCATGATGAAAAGAAATGTTATCGTCATCCAATCTTGCAAACCCCTCAGAAATCTCCACGTTTGGTCTAGGGACGACGTTGCTGGATGTCGAAACAAAAACATCCCCAGAAATATCATTATTAATTGAATACATACTTTGCTGCTGCTCCTGGAGTAGCAGTTGTTGCTGTTGATCATGGCGGCTTTGATTATACTCTGCTAGACGATGCTGGACTTGAGATTGAAAATGATCAGGATAAAATTGAAGAGAATGATAATTACTGTTACCAAAAGGTGCCATTAATGCTGAAGTTATAATTCGTTGGTTTTCTACTTCTGATGATCCGCCTCTTCCAAAGTCCAAGTTGACCGATCCTTTGCGGTTCCCAAACGAGATGGTGCCGGCCGCCGCCCGGCTCGGACAACCGGTATAACGTTGCACCAGGGCTCGAAAATTAACTGCGTTAGCATTGAGCAGTGTGGTGGGTGTTCTCTTGGACGCCCTAGACCTCCTTCGGATTGGTTTCGATCCAATACTACTACAACCCTTTGGAGTAGTCAACGGTAGTACTACTGGAGTACTATTGCTTGAGCTGAAAATGGTGTCAGTTGTGCCGCCGGTCATGAGGTCCGAAGCCGGCTGCCCTTCAGTGGCATGGTGATCATGATGATCAATTAACGGCATCCATTGATCACTAGAACTAGCTGCTGGAGGCCGGATAGTCATGTTATCCATGCTTTTTTGGGTGGTACCGATCATATAATTCTGATCTAATTCCAGCTTAGAACTCCACTTATAGCAGTAGTAGCGGCTGTTTTTCGTCAAAGTAAAACAAACATGCATGTGAAATCTTTGACCATTCCTTGAGAGGGATAGAGAGTAGCGAGAGATCCCTTGGTGGCAAAGCATGCGGTGTGCTTCCAGGAAGTAACATGTGTTAATATCAACGAGGTCATCATCATGCATTTATAATAGACTAGATTATTGAATGAAGCTGCTTGGTTCTAGATTCCTAGCACCTATCGGTGTTACACATTTTGGAGTCTTGTGTGATGGTCTTTGTTCCCCTTATTTGGTCAAAAAGTTATTAAAAATTTATAATTAAATAAATACATAAATAATATTCATATTTATAATAATAAAGAAACACTCTCTGTACTTACCTCTGATGTGTACTGCTTTCACACCCGCCATGCCCGTGTCGATCTCTATCTCCATCGAGACTCGAGTTTTCGATCGCTCAAGTGCCATATATGCCATCACCAAACATGCATGCACATCATGTGTTTCTTTACTTGAATTAATGAGTATAATATATAGTTTCTCATGTTTAGACTTTAGATCAGTACGTATCCAAAAATTAATATATGATCTTAATTGGGTAGTTCCACCAACCCCTTAAGTTTTACTTGAATCAAGTATTTCTTATAAATTATCCACATATGTCTTAAATTTTGTTGTCTTTAGTCATATTTATTACGTCACATATTTAACTATCTGTCATATCACGCATACATTGCGAGAGATATATATATATATATAAATGTTCTTTTGAGCTACAGTAAAATTATTCATTTATCTAAATTTGGTCACTTACTGTTTATTTTTAAAATAATATTTTACTCAAAATATTCCCAACGTCTGCTGCTCCTCCAATTTTCTGAGATGCTGGAACATGGATTTAGGGGTAGGAATTTTATTCAACACCTCGTGCAAATAGCAGATATAAAATAACGAGAGCAATTTGAGACTTAAATCCAATCTAACGTAAAAATGATATATGTGATTATTGGGCGTTCGAAGGTTTGATAAAATGTGTTTGTTGAATAATTAAGTTAAAGAAAAATGTAGTTGAAAATTAATAATTTTAAGTAAAAATTAAATTATTAATTAATATATAGAATATATTTACAAAATATATAATTTAAAATTAAAAAAATTATTATTAAAATATCTAAGATTATATTATATTTATTTTGACTTTAGGAGGGATGGTCCTCTCTAATAGCCAAAACCTCAATTTTTAATTAATCAAATTTTGGACTTGCTCTTAGAGGTACCAGTCAATAAGTTAATGACATGAGACCTAAAAACGAAAGCATCAATCCAAGTATAGAAACCGTGCATATATGCAATTAAGGTGTCTCCCGCGGTCATCAATGTTCTTTTGTTCTGGTGTCGTGTTCGATCTTGTATTATCTTGCTAGATCGATTGGCTGGTCGCTAGTGAAGTTGCATCAATCTTAATTACACCAGTCAAACGGTCACGTCGCTTGGTCAACCATGTGCTAGGTCTTCCCAAGCACGCACCAAATTTAGAGTTAAACAAGTCATTAATCCTCATCACCATACATTAATCTCTCATGATCGGGGTCTTTATAATTTCCCATTTGGCGGCCGGAATTAATTATTAGCTACAATGTAATGATTAATCAATATAAATCTACAATATTCTCCATTTCTCACCAATTAAATCCCATTCTGATCTAATATTTATATACCTTTGTTCTTTTTTAACAGAAAATTAATTTCCTTAATTAATTACCTGCAATAATACTGTTAAAAACCAACAGTAGTAGTACCCTCTTTTTAATCGGCTAAACCTGACCAACCTTAATAATATTGATTTAAAAATTTTATATGCATTTATCTTTACATATTCTTTTATACACTCTAATGATATAATTAGTTGTGTATTAAAAAAATAATACAGTTAATTATATTAACATTAAAAATATATAAAAATAATTATATATAATATTATTCATGTTGATTTATGTTGTCATTTTTTTTTGTTTATATATATATATATATAATTTCTAGTTTTTTCGGGTCGAATGTATATATAACATTTCTCTATAACACGTCATGACCCGCAATTCGATCAGCTACGAAGAAAAAATAATAATCCTGAATATATAATAAAGGCGACGGTTCAAAGCTTGACTGCAGCTACCTATTCACAAAGATCACCTTTTTGTAAAGAAGTTGTCTAAAAAATGTCCAAATAATTACTTAAATTTATAAGCTGACGTTAATAACAACAGCTGCCGTTCCACGACCTCCAGGAGTTTATAGGCAACTCTTTTGCTAGTCAGATGAGTACATACCCCCTTCACACTTTTTTCCTTACCATCCTGTTTTAACCCACCCATCCATCTTTTTCTTCTTTCACAACAATCTTCTCAATGGATATAAACAACCTGATCAATCAAATTGAAGCCCTATCTTGGAAGGACCTTTGTTTCTCTCCTAAACAAGAACTAGCAAATGAAAACAAAAATTTAGCTCTCATTGAAAAAATAGTCACTACTCAGCCTTTAAACAAGATTGCTCTTCATACATCTTTTAAGGCAACTTAGAATTTTGTCAGTAAGTTCTATATTGAAGATTTATATGTAAATCTTTTCCTTTTCACATTCCAAAAGGTTAGCGATATTCAAAGGATTATGAACTAGATCCCTTGAAATTTTAAAGGATACCTACTTATTCTCAAAAGCTGCCTCGAAGGTTTATCTTGGCAAGATATCAGCCTTTGTACTTTACTTTTTTTTTTTTTTTCAAATTCATGGTCTTATTAGAAAACATATGATAGAAAATTTAGCCTCAAAAATTGGTAGGGCCCTTGGGAATTATATTGGAGTTGATGTGGATCCTCTGTTTGGTTTGGCTAGAAGAAATTTCTATGTATTAAAGTGGAGCTAGACATCAACAAACCACTGAAACAAGGAATATGGGAACCTAGAGATTCCAGTACAAATTGGCTTTCTTTTAAATACGAACGTCTTTCAGACTTATGTTATGCATGCGGTAGAATCGGTCACTCTCATATCTTCTGCACTTTTCCAAATATTATTCAGAACATCTGCCTTATGCCCTGGCTGCGTGCAGATTCTACTATGGTCAAACCGATCCAAGCACAGAGTAGTTATTCAAATGTCTCTAAACTAGCTTTAGTCAACTTTACGGAGCAGGAAGATTTCGGTAGTTCTTTACAAAAATTAGAGACTGAAGGTAGTAAAATCCTTGTCATCCCATACCCGATTCAAAGCTCATCAAATAAAGTCTTAGGTGCTTCCCTTTCACTAGATAAAGGGAAAGAGGCTGCAATCCCACATGGAGAAAACTCATCTGCCATTGAAAGTTATTTCTCAAGGGATAAATGGGAAAATCCATGGCTCACCACTCAAGAGGATCTCTCAACACATCTGGATGCAAAGATTGCAAAGAAAAAGCCAATCAAGGTTTGGTCTCCTCAAGAACTTATCTCTTTCGACCCACTTGAAAACAACTCAAATTATTATAAAGATGGGAAAGCTGGAAAAGGGAAACTTGAAGATCATCGTTATGACCAAGCAAGCACCGAAACAGGATCTCAAACATGCATCGACTCTGGGATTCATGCAAACCAGCAGATGAAACTAGGTTTCCAGTGTGCACCGACGATACATTCACGGGAATCTCTCTTTGCAGGGGAAGAATTGAGCCAGTAACCATACAATCCGAAGACTAAGATCTCTCCAGGTACTGTTGAGTACAATAAAATCATAGCTTTAAATGCCTCACCCACTTTCAGAAGTAGTAACATAAATATGGACATTAAATCCTATCCACCTAATCCCTTTCAACTAGTCAATTTTCAAATCTCACAGATGGAAAATCAAGATATTCACTGCAATCAAAGGGATAAGACTCAGCAGAAAATATCTTCTTACTCAGTACTTAATCCGGAGTCGTGGCCTTCTCAATGGACCCAATTACAAGAAACTGTTTTGGGTTTAAGCCCCTCTTGGGCCATACCAAAAGAAGTCCCACTTCAAAGTAGGGGTGCTACCCGCATATGCAGGGGTGGGGGCACCCCTTCCCCGCACCCCGCCCCCGCATATGCGAGGGATGAAATTTCATCCCGCACCCCGCCCCCGTGAGGCGGGGGCAAGGCCCCCCGCTCCTGTGCTGAGGGGGCGGGGTGAACACCCCATCCGCCCCGCCCCCCACCCACTTCAAGAGTACCATGTTCCAATGGGTTTAAAAAAAAATTTGTGTCTAAAAATATTGTTTTTAGACCCAAATTATTATATAATTAAATTGTAAATTAAAATTTATATATATAATAATTTAAAAACTAATAACATAAAAATTATGTTACTAATTTTAAATTTATTAGACTTGTTTACAAGATTAAGTCCCACATTACTCAAGTAAGACTCTTGTATGACCTTAGAGTTCTATATAAAGGAGGCCTAGGGTGCCCATGCCATATGCAATCTTGTGATGAACAAGTCTCACTCTCTTGTAACTCTTACGAACAAGTTTAACAAATTGTAATATATATACAATTTGTAAAATAAAAATATATATTTATAAATATAAATATAAAGTACGGAGCGGGATTGAGCCCTGCCCGCCCCCCGTCCCCGCTTAGTGTCTTTCATGCGGGACAGGGGACCCGACCACGGCATGTGCTGTGCGGGGTACCCCGTCCGCCCATGCGGAGGCGGGGCGAACGGGGACGGGGTAGCGGGAGGCAGGCCCCCGCTGCCTACCCCTACTTCAAAGCCTAAAGGAATTGCCGCCTGAAGAAAAAATCATATAGAGAAAAAGCCTATCATCTCAATTGGCCCAAGAAATGATTTAAGTCAGACCTCACTCAATCAGAAGCGGGAAATCAAATGGAAAACTGGCCCACCTTTCAATGCTCTCAATCCCACGCTGCAAAAACCAAAGGCAATAATTTTCTCTCCAATTATTAATTATCAGCCAGTTCATCTTATTCCAGAAAGCCAAAGTTTAAATCCTCCACTAGGATTTCCTCCAAAGAAGCCAATGGCCGGGGCCAACCATCAGAAGCAAGGCAAATTTCTCAGAAGATCAACCAGCACGTCAAGAAGAGTATCACCCATCAAGGAGCACAATCACTATAGTCCCTCTTTCAGAAACAGAATCCCAAGCAAAAAGGATGCTGCCTGAGATTGAAGACATACAAACCCCAAAACAAAAATTTCAAAAATTTCAGAAGTAGATGGCAAAGGAATAGCAATAAGCAGTGCTACAAGATGCAATGAAGAGAAAGAAACAGCTTTTACGCTCTTATGAATCAATAAAACATCCACTGGGAAAGCAAAAAAAATCAAAGGGAACAGCAAGGGCAAAGCCTTACAATAGGTCCACTCAAAAGACTACCTCAACTGGGAAAGCAATCAAAGCTGACAAGGCGGACTCAACCATGCCTCCAACATCTCCATGAAGACACTGAAATGGAATTGCAGGGGTTTAGTTCATCCTAAAGCAATCAAAAATATAAAGGCGTATATATCTAAATATAATCCTAATATTATATTTTTGTCAGAAACTATGGTGTCTAGTGAAAACACCCTTACTATTGTAAATAGGTTAGGTTTCTACCTTTTTGTTAATGTCCCCGCCTTAGGGAAAAATGGAGGCCTTTTGTTACTATGGCGACCCAGGTTGGATATAGGACCGGTGCATATTAATACAAATGCTATTTCTATTTTGGTCTACTCTAATCCTCCTAATCATCCTTGCCTATCTACTTTTGTTTATGCTCCAGCTCAATGGTAAAACAAGACACAATTCTGGACTAATCTAGAATCTACACATCAATCTTTCCCCAGCCTTTGGCTCTGTATTGGTGATTTTAATGATTTACTCAGTCAAACGAATAAAGTGGGGGGCAGACCAGTCACATCTACTTCCATTGAAGGATTAAAAAGCTTAATGGATTTTCATGACTTAATCAACATAGGCTTTTCGGGACCAACTTTCACATGGACTAATAATCGTCAAGGAAAAGCCATGATTAGAGAAAGGTTAGATTGGAGAATAGCCAATACACTGTGGATGATGCTATTCCTAGATGCCACCATTCAGCATTTAGTATCTTTAACCTAAGATCACAAGCCCCTTTTGCTCAACACAATGAAGATAAGGAAAAATGCTTCTCAGTTTAAATTTAAAGAATTCTGGACTCGAGAACCTCTTAGCAATATAATCATTCAAGATGCATGCAGCCAACAATTCAGTGGAATTCCCACCTTTATATAGTGCAACAAAATCGAGGAAACAAAAAAAGCACTCAAACTCTGGAATAAAAATTATTTTGGGAGAATTCAGTCAAATATTCAGAAAATTGAGATGGAGCTTAGTCACCTACAAAGCACCACGCCAGACCAACTGAATTTACAAAGAGAAGATTACCTTCTCCATCAACTTCAAGATCAGCAAAAGAATGAAGAAATCCTTTGGAGGTAAAAGTCGAGAATCAATTGGCACACAACAACAGACTTAAATACAAAATTCTATCACCTGTCAACAACAATATGCTGAAGAAGGAATGGGATCGACTCTGTCAAGCTAAATCCAGGTATTTGGACTATGGATTAAAATGTGATAGAATCAACTTTTATTGATTATTTCAAATCCATCTACACGTCCATGGAACCTACTTTCCCATAAAATCTTGAGAATATTTTCCAAAACCATATTTCTAGAGAGGAAAATGATTTATTAACTGCAATGTCCCTGGAAACTGAAATTTTTGAAGCTCTCAAACAAACCCCGAACCACAAAGCTCCAGATCCGGATGGAATGACTGGCCTTTTTTTATAAGCATTACTGGTATATTATCAAAAGGGATGTAATTGCTACATTGCAAAATTTCTTTAGGAGTGGAAAACTCTTGAAACAAATAAACCATACCCACATCGCTCTCATACCAAAAAATGCCAACCCAAGTTTCCCACAGCACTACCATCCTATCAGCTTGACAAATGTCATCTACATAATCATCACAAAGATTCTGACGAATTGCTTAAAGAAAACTCTTCTGAGCATCATCTCTCCCTTTCAAACAGTTTTTGTACCAGGAAGAAACATAAAAGAAAATTCCATCATTACCCATGAAATGTTTAACCATCTTAAAAATCACAAGGGGAAGAAGGGCCAGATGGCCATAAAGATAGACATGGAAAAAGTTTTTGATTTTATAGAATGGAATTTCCTCTTTACAGTTATGAAAGTATTAGGATTCAATTCTACATGGATAAATCTCATCAAGGAATGCATTACAACAGCCTCGTTCTCAATTCTCATTAATAGATCCCCAAAAGGTTTTTTCAAAACTCAAAGAGGTCTGAGACAAGGTGACCCCATCTCGCATTTCCTCTTTATCCTATGCATGAAAGTCCTCTCAACGCTATTGACAAGATCGAAAAATACCAGACTATTGGAAGGCAAAAAATCAGTAGAAAAAGCCCCCCATCTATTACCTTCTTTTTATAGATGATCTTATAGTCTTTGGGCAAGCAAAAGAACAATCAACAAAAGCCATCAAAAATGCCTTAGCAAAATATCAAGACTGGTCAAGCCAACACATCAATCAGAGTAAATCCTCAATCTACATAAATCAAAATACCAGCCATGTAGTAAGGAGGAAAATATTGGAGAATTTGCCATACCCACATCGCAAATTCCCACATCATCTCTCCCTTTCAAACAGTTTTTGTACCAGGAAGAAACATAAAAGAAAATTCCATCATTACCCATGAAATGTTTAACCATCTTAAAAATCACAAGGGGAAGAAGGGTCAGATGGCCATAAAGATAGACATGGAAAAAGTTTTTGATTTTATAGAATGGAATTTCTTCTTTACAGTTATGAAAGTATTAGGATTCAATTCTACATGGATAAATCTCATCAATGAATGCATTACAACAGTCTCGTTCTCAATTCTCATTAATAGATCCCCAAGAGGTTTTTTCAAAGCTCAAAGAGGTTTGAGACAAGGTGACCCCATCTCGTCTTTCCTCTTTATCCTATGCATGAAAGTCCTCTCAACGCTATTGACAAGATTGAAAAATACCAGACTATTGGAAGGCAAAATATCAATAGAAAAAGCCCCCCATCTATTACCTTCTTTTTATAGATGATCTTATAGTCTTTGGGCAAGCAAAAGAAAAATAAACAAAAGCTATCAAAAATGCCTTAGCAAAATATCAAGACTGGTCAAGCCAACACATCAATCAGAGTAAATCCTCAATCTACATAAATCAAAATACCAGCCATGTAGTAATGAGGAAAATATTGGAGAATTTGCCATACAAAGAATCGATGTCAAAAATGAAATACTTGGAAATTCATACAACGTTTAACCGTTCCTAGAAAGAAGACTACAAAGAGATGCTGGAGAAAATAAACAAAAGATTAGAAGGCTGGAAATCAAAATTGCTATCTCAAGAAGGTAGATCTATGCTCATCAGAAGAATATCAAGCATAATCCCTACTTATCAGATGTCAACGCACATGCTCCCAAAGTCTATATGTTAGGCCTGGGCTCCGACTCCGACTGGAGTCGGAAGCAAAATTGAGCTCCGACTCCGACTCCGAAAAGAGGTCGGAGTTCGACTCCGATCAAAGGTCGGAGTTCGGAATGTTGATCGGAACACCGATCGAAGCTTGGGCTGGGACTTCAACTTGAAATCTTCAAATAGTGTGTCGGGCATGGCTATTACGCAGGGAGAGATAGAGAAAAATAGAGAGAATGGACACTGTACAACGACGCAGAAACTCAAAAATGAGAGAATTAATCGTGGGTCTGTCATCTGTGGAAAAATTGTTTTCAAAAAGCTTCCAAACTCCAGAGAATAGGCGCTGCACAAAACAGAGAAATCAATCAAGATGTAGAACTGAGAAAAATAGAGAGAATGGGCACTACACAAAGACGCAGAAATGAGAGAGAGAATTAAACGTGGGTCTGTTATCTGTGGAACAATTGTTTTCAAAAAGTTTCCAAACTCCAAAAATGGCGCTGCACAAAACAAAAAAATGAGAGAGGGTTGGGGAACATTTGTTCAAAAGGCTACCAAAATTCACGTGGGGGAGTCAGAACTACTCATGGGTTTTACTTTTTAATATTTTATTAATTTTAGTCTATATTTGTTCATGGACAACCTTTTCGGTTTGGTAAACAAAAATTTTCATCTCAAACTCAAAATTCTCATCTCATTATTACAACTTTTTCAAATTTCCATATAAAATATAATAAATAATTTAACTTTTTCAAATTTCAAAACAATAATAATATTAAAATATAATATTTTAATATTTCTTCTTAAACTCAAAATTTTCATCTCACTTACCAAGCAGAACCTTCTCCAATAGTTTTACTTTATTAATTTTATTCTAAAAAATCATTTGTTCACCTGGTCGTTGGGGGGGCTCGAACTCCAGTAATGGAGTTTAATAAAAACGGTGATGACCATTAGGCCAATGAAACATCATTTACATATATTTTAATATTAAGTATATTAAGTATATCTATCGGAATTCGGAGTTCAGAATTCGGAGTAACTTTGAACTCCGACTCCGAATTCCAAAAATATTTTCAGAACTACTCCCATTCTGACTTCAATTTCCGAACACTCTGATTTCATCGGAGTCGAAATCGGAGCGAAATTCGGACTGAATCGGAATAATCGGAGATTTGCACAGCCCTACTATATGTAAGTCCTTGAATACAAGCTTCAGAAATTTCTGGTGGGGAACTACAAAAGATCAAAAGCACAAGCTATGCTTAAAATCTTAGAGGTCAAAATTTGTCAACCAAAAAAAGGAAGATTGGGACTACAAAAGATGGAAAACATAAATGTTGCATTATTAGCAAAGACTTGCTGGGAAATGAGTCAACCAAATGTGGGTATATGGCATAAGCTCCTTAAAAAGAAATATTTGAAATCAACCACCTTCACAAATGTTGCTTCAAAGAGTACTGACTCGAGTCTATGGAAAAGAATACTGAAAACAAGACCAATGCTGGCAAAAGGTATGTGTTTCAATATTACTAATGATTTATCGATGAGACTGGTTAGACCCATGGATCCCCTCTTTGGAAAATTTCAAACCTCTTCCTTTAAACCCTCAAATAGGTCTTTTACCAGGCCTAAAGGTTTCAAACCTGATCAATCAGATAAATAGATCCTTGGATCTTCAAAAATTACAATCCATTTTCCAACCTAACAGTGTCTTAGAAATTCAAAAAATCCCTTTATCCGTAACAACACAAAGACCAAACAGTTTCATTTGGACAAAAACTCAAAATGGAAGGTTCTCTGTCAAATCAGCCCATCATATTGCCTCCAACATGACAAGCATCATCAATACAGTTATCCCGAATATCTGCTAGAAAAAGATATGGAAGTTCAAAATCCATGATTGCCATAAACTTCTTCTCTGGAAAATCCTAAGGAATATTCTTCCAACCAGAGAAAGATTAAAATGTTTCATCTCCAGTATCGTCTCAACAAATTGCCCGTTTTGTGATGGTAGCAAAGAAACCCTTCTGCATCTTTTCATAGAATGTCTCATTTCTAGAATCTTGTGGAGTCAGAGTAATTGGCCTTTAAATCTCTGCTCTTTGACCATAAATTCTATAAAAGATTGGTTCCTCTTCATCTTAAATCCAAAACAAAAACTGGGCCTCAATTCAAAAGATGAACAACCTTTCAGACTATTTGCAATCTTGATTATGGATTTCATATGGAGGCTCCAGAATGACTTAGTTCACAACAACATAAGCCTCTCTCCTCAAAAAGCTTCGCAACAACTGAACCACTCATATCAAGAAAATCTACATGCTTGAAAAGAAAAACATAATTCTTCAGTTCAGAAGTCATGGCAGAAACCTCTCCAAAACCAAATTTGTATATCTTTCGATGCAGCTATCAGAAATACTTTCTCTGTAGCCTCAGTAGTATGCAGGAATACAAAAGGTGAGCCTATAGAAATATGGACAGAGGAGAATCTCACCACGACTCCAATAATAGCAGAAGCTTTAGCAGTAAGATTAGCACTCAAAATGGCGGAACATATCAACCACCCATCTATCCTTATGGTGGGCAACTCACAGTTAGTCATTTCCTCTATCTATGAGGACGTTGCCATTTGGAAAATTGCTTCAATCTCGAAAGACATAGAAATCACTCTAAAATCTCAAAAAGATCGAAATTTTAAAAAAAATTGATAAATCTCAAAATCAATTTGCGCATTCAGTGGCGCAATGGACGGCTACAAACTTGAAGTTTGGTAGCATTCCTCTAGTTTGCATTCCAACTTGTATTTTGTATATTGATAGTGGAGAGGACCCTCCTTATGCATTGTAATTTCTTTTTATATATATAAATACAAGCTTGCTTAGAAAAAATAAAAAACAGCTGGCATTCAACTCCTAATTAGTCTCTCCCTACATGACGTTCTAACCTGAGATTAGCATGAAAGGTATGTACCTTAATTAATATGCGTCAGCTGAGCATAATATGTACATGCATGCTTTTAATGATTTTTGTGGCTCTGTGATAAAACTTTCTTTTACATATCAAGCAAGAAAATTAGATTCTAAAAGGTTGCCAAATAGTAAACAAACAATGGGTAAAACAAACATTCCAATAATCAATTTTCTAGCCATATATATTTTGGTCCACCCAAATTTAAATTAATTGGTTTTTCTACACTTAGCCCCTATTCAGATGTTAAGTTGAGTTGAATTCTTTATGAATAGTAGTGAGTTGAGATTGTGTAGTGAGATTTATGGAGCCTAACTAAGATGAGTTTTGATGTTAAGATGAGTTTAGATATATTTATGGGAAGTTGAAAAAGGCTATGGGTCCTACTTGTGAAGAAGTGTTGAGTTGAAAAAAATTATGAGTTTCACATATAAAGAGATTTTGATTTATTCAGTAATTTGAGAATTTGGGTGTGTAACTAAGTGGAGGGAAGGTAGAAACATGCAGAATTCGTGCAATCTACTACTTGAGGAGGTGAGATGATTTTCTGCTTTGTTTTGTTCCATGCCGACAATTTCTACAAAAAGGTTCTACTATAGTTTTAACAATATTTCTTCCTCTATTTGAATCATTTTTCAATTATGTTTAAGCCTCCATTTTTATGTGTTAAACTGGTAGAGATCAGTTTGTATTTTTGTATCTTCTACTCAAGCTAATAACTAAGTAAACAACTAAGTAACTAAGTAAACAACTAAGAATTTCATTAGAAATTTATGGTTTATCAAGAACTATCTCTTCTCGTGTTTATGCTATGTCCACCCATAAATCATGCTTATTTCTAAATTTTTTAAATGCTAGTTCATTGCTTGTGTAGTTGGGATTATAATTGAAGGAGGGGGGTCTTGAAATAGGTATATAATTAACTTATTGGCTTACCAAGCTAGTGCAGAAAATTTGACATGACTTTAGCTCTGATTCCTCTTAAAGTTCTAGCCCCTTAGCTAGAATTGAGAGGAACGGCAACACACAGCTCCTCTCTTTTCTTTCTACTGATTCCTCTTAAGTTCTACATCAAAAGGGGTTGTATTGCTTCTTTCAGGCTAGTGGCCATCTTGATGGGTCCTTATAATTTTTTTTTTTTAGGAATTTTATATTCTATAGGTTGTATTGTGTACATGATAATATGGGATCATGTGTTATGTATGCATTAGTTAAGCTACATACTTTCTAAACTTTATGCATTGTTGGAGGCTACAATAGTTTGAATTTTGTCATTTATTTTTTCAGTTTGTAAACCAATATCATGTCCATGTGCATTGGATCAGTTCTAGTCTATGGAGGTGGGAGCATTGGGCTAAAAGAATGTTCAAGTGTGATTTCTAGCATGCAGTTAAGATCACCCTCTTAGCATTAATTTATGTTTCTTTATGAATCTCTAACTTTTTCCTAGCATGCAAATATCACTTGTCCAATAAAAATTATCAAAGCAGTTACACCAGATTTATGGTCATTCCCATATAACCCAATCTAGCAGCGTTCCCTTTTATCCCAGTGGGTAAAACATTAGTGTTGAAGGCTAATATTTCCAATATTTTCTCTTACCTAGCAAGAATTTTCAACTTTTAAATAGGAACTTGTTTTCTTCAGGCACATTTTCTAATGTACCTCTTTGTTGTATTACTAATTGGAATGATAAAGGTTATTGAGATCACACAGGAAAGTAAGGTGAAATATGAGCTTGACAAGAAGACATGACTAATTAAGATGTTGATCATTTCGTCCTCCTAAATGGAAGATTTTAGTGCTAGTCGAAAAAGTATATTCTTTCAGCTTTGCTTTGAAGCACTAGAAAAGGTTGGTTCAAAATGCTTCCAATCCAAATATTTTTTTGGGTGTTTCAACTAAATGAGGACTGTAAGATCTTTGGAATGGTTTTTGAGTTATACTTCTATTTTGGGAGAATCTTAGTTCCCATGCCATATATACTTAGAGTTGCATAGACTTATTTACCTTAAGACTACTGTTATTTAGAATTTCTACTAATTAAAAGGTTAAATGGATAGAGAAAATGTTGGATTGGGTTGCTTGGATTGGGTCTCTCAATATGGGAAGAAAGAACTGCAACTTAATGACATTTGCTCTATGAACCACGTAAATTTACTACTGAATATAATTTTAGTAATATTTTTTTATTTATTTTGTAATTGAGTATTTCCAGTGACTTTTAGTAGTCGTAAAAAGTTATAAACTCGTCACAATTACTCTATCCCAGTGATTTCTATGCGTTGCAAAAAGTTCAACTGCAACAAAAAGAATATATCACTGCAATAGACCATGTATCATTTGCAACGATTTATATATCTATTGCGACAATTTTTTTTCGTTGCAATTTATCTTTATCAACGATTTATCGCTAAATGGATCACACAATTTCCAGCGATTTTTCGTTATTTACAACGAAAAAAATCACTGGTAATATTATTTTATCTGGAGATTTTTTGTCTATCACTTAAATTTATCAAAAAATATGTGTTAATTTCGGCGAACGTGCAGCAAATTAAAAAGTGCTGCAATTGATCTAATGCAGCGATTTTTGGAGATTTTTGCAACGATTTTGAGCACTATAAAAAGCCTAATTTCTTGTAGTGTAAATCTCATTTTACCCAAAACACGCCATTAAATACCATCATCTTGGTGATGCAAACAGCTCAATAATCTTGTTAAAGTATTGATCGTAGTAGTTAATTTGTTAAATTTTTTTTGTAATGTTCTATTAATTATATTACTTGTATAAAAGTTGAAGTAATGTCTTCTAAACTATATATGCAATCTACTATTTTTACAAATTTTGTAAAAAAATATATTATTTTTATAAATTAATTATTTGATCTAATAAGACAAGAGTGCTTTGCACTTTGCTTTGACTAATAAAGTGTTAAAAGACATAACCTTTTGATTTAGTCAAAAGGTTGTCACTTCTTAATGTTGTGTCATTTGCCAACCGTTGAGTTATCAATAGTTGTGCTATTTGCCAACCAGTGTATGGTGGCCTATAAATAGGGGTTATAGGTGCACAATTTAACTCACTTAATTCCCTTTGTCTATCACCAACTTGTGGGACAAATACCTTTATAGGAGTGTCATCATTTTGTCAATTTTACGTTCAATTTCATCCATTTTGTTTCTCTATTTTTCTACAGTGGTACCAATATGGCCCATTTTTCTATAATGAAGGGTGTGGTTAGATAAGATAATGACAAAAACTTGTACACGTAGAGGCTTGTCATGTTTTGATGCCGATATGCTAGAGTATGCAGATGAGAGTTGAGTAGTGGAAAGCTCATATTGGTACATAGGTAATTTTACTCTACTGGATCATCACCGTTTTGTATAATCAAGTGGAAGATGTAATTCTAAGATGTGTGATTACCAAACGATATTTCCTTTAGAATGACACCCTCTTCATGGTGATGGTTTCCATAAGGGGTGATGTTTAAAGAAATGTTAAAAGGCATAACCTTTTGGATTATGTGACTAATGAAGTGTTAAAAGACACAATCTTTTAATTTAATCAAAATGTTGTATCACTTCTTAAAATTGTATCATTTGCCAACCATTGAGTTACTAATAGTTGTGCTATTTGCTAACTAATACATAATGACCTATAAATAGGAATTATTGATATACAATTTAACTCACTTAATTCTCTCTATCTATCACTAATTTGTAGGATAAATACCCTCATGAGAGTGTCATTATTTTATCAATTTTACGTGTAATTTCTATTTTTATTTTGTGTTTCCATTTCATCCTTTTATCATTTTATCTACCTAATTCTATTTTGTGTTTCTATTTTTCTGTATTGACAAGCTGGCTTTGCATGTTGTTTTGACTCAGTAGTTATTATCCGTACCCTAGTCCAAAGACAATCTTTGGATAAAGCAGATATTCCGAGATTAGTGGGCCATTGACGGATCTCTTGGAACCTCCATCTTTTTGCCCTTGAATCGGTGCCTGCCCCCTAGCTTATCTCAGTACGTACTGAGGTCAATCACATGCATTGACCACAGTGCCATACCAATAGTGACGAAACCCCGTCCCAGAATTTTATTAACGACACCAAATACCTATATAACATATATATATATAGTGTGTGTGTACCGAATATCGAATTATGTATGAAAAAAAGGCTTCTCTTGTATTGCTTTGATTTTGGTTTTAATTTGTGATTAAAAAAGAACACGTGTAGGTGCATAACATGAAATTGTATGCAATAATTATTATTAAAAATTGTTACGTATTATACTCTCGTTTATTAATTCCTATTTTATTGTTCAGATGAGACATTAATGCTTATAACACTTGTATAAATTTTTATTTTTTCAACAAAAAAAAAAATCAATGACGCGCGTTAATGAATAACCACATATCAAAACAGTGAGATGATGCGAGTGATCAGATATAAGTTAATTACTACATACCATATAATATATATAACTCTTCAATATTATTTGGGACCAAATTAAAACCTGAATTAGCCACTCATTTTCAAATTAATTAAGAACAACCAGCATATATATATATATATATAGGTGTGTCATTGTACAAAACATATATATAAAGCTTTAGACGAAGATGATTGTACGTGCGGATATTTAATTGGATGCTTAAAATTAATGTTCCAAAGAGCAACCAACAATTAATTTAGCTAATTGAGTTCGTTAGTACCCACATCTTCCTAACTAAAGCGTGTAATTTGGAACAAAACAAGATGTCTAGAGATCAGAAGAAAAGAGAAGTACGTGCTCCCGCCTTCAAAAGAAAAACAAAACAAAACAACTTTAACAAAGAAACATATCAGTTATAAGCAAGTACCAAACAGACAGCTTCTACTATGTTTGTCGACACACGTAGCTAGAGATCGATCTAGTACATGATCATCATGAGATTTCATGATAGCATTCATACTATATATATGGGATTAAGATGAACAATATATAATTTGCACGTACATCTGAGATCGATGATCAATGATCGAAGATTATTCTGATAAAGCAAAAAAAGAAAAAAAAAATATACTAATTCTTATAATGATCTTATAATCCTCTAATTTCTAAAAGAAACCACCATGATAATTCTTAAAACCAGTGGAAAAAGAATTCATAGCTAGTTCATGATCAAAAGAAATGTTATCGTCATCCAATCTTGCAAACCCGTCAGAAATCTCCACGTTTGGTCTAGGGACGACGACGTTGCTGGATGCCGAAACAAAAACATCCCCAGAAATATTATTGCTAATTGAATACATACTTTGCTGCTGCTCCTGCAGTAGCAGTTGTTGCTGTTGATCATGGCGGCTTTGATTATACTCTGCTAGACGATGCTGGCCTTGAGACTGAAAATGATCAGGATATTGTTGAAGAGAATGATAATTACTGTTACCAAAAAGTGCCATTAATGATGAAGTTTTAATTCGTTGGTTTTCTACTTCTGATGATCCGCCTCTTCCAAAGTCCAAGTTGACCGGTTCTTTCCGGTTCCCAAACGAGATGGTGCCGGCCGCCGCAGGGCTTGGACAACCGGTATAATGTTGCACCAGGGCTCGAAAATTACCTGTGTTAGCATTGAGCAGTGTTGTGGGTGTTCTCTTGGACGCCCTAGACCTCCTTCGGATTGGTTTCGATCCAGTACTACTGCAACCCTTTGGGGTAGTCAACGGTAGTACTACTGGAGTACTATTGCTTGAGCTGATAATGGTGTCAGTTGTGCCACCGGTCATGAGCTCCGACGCTGGCTGCCCTTCAGTGGCATGGTGATCATGATGATCAATTAACGGCATCCATTGATCATTAGAACTAGCTGCTGGAGGCCGGATTGTCATGTTATCCATGCTTTTTTGGGTGGTACCGATCATATAATTCTGATCTAATTCCAGCTTAGAACTCCACTTATAGCAGTAGTAGCGGCTGTTTTTCGTCAAAGTAAAACAAACATGCATGTGAAATCTTTGACCATTCCTTGAGAGGGATAGAGAGTAGCGAGAGATCCCTTGGTGGCAAAGCATGCGGTGTGCTTCCAGGAAGTAACATGTGTTAATATCAACGAGGTCATCATAATGCATTTATAATAGACTAGAATATTGAATGAAGCTGCTTGGTTCTAGATTCCTAGCACCTATCGGGGTTATATATTTTGGAGTCTTGTGTGATGGTCTTTGTTCCCCTTATTTGGTCAAAAAGTTATTAAAAAATTATAATTAAATAAATACATAAATAATATTCATATTTAGAATAATAAAGAAACACTCTCTGTACTCACCTCTGATGTGTACTGCTTTCACACCCGCCGTGCCCGTGTCGATCTCTATCTCCATCGAGACTCGAGTTTTCGATCGCTCAAGTGCCACATATGCCATCACCAAACATGCATGCATGTCATGTGTTTCTTTACTTGAATTAATGAGTATAATATATAGTTTCTCATGTTTAGACTTTAGATGATCAGTACGTATCCAAAAATTAATATATGATCTTAGATTAGGTAGCTCGATCCACCAACCCCTTCAGTTTTACTTGAATCAAGTATTTCTTATAAATTATCCACATATTTTATAATATATATATATATATATATATATATATATATATTCTATTTTTCGTCTTAACTTTTGTTGTCTTTAGTCATATTTACTGCATGACATATTTAAGTATCTGTCATCTCCGCGCATACATTGCGAGAGAGATATATATAAATACTCCACTTTTAAGCTACAATAAAGTCATTCCTTTCTCTAAATTTGGTCAGTTACTGTTCATTTCTAAAATAATATTTTACTCAAAATATTCCCAACGTCTGCTGCTCCTTCAATTTTCTGAGTTGCTCGGATATGGATTTAGGGGTAGAAATTTTATTCAACACCTCGTGCAAATAGCATATATAAAATAATGAGACCAATTTGGGACTTAAATCCAATCTAACGCAAAAATTATATATGTGATTGTTAGGTGTTAGAAGGATTGATAAAATGTGTTTGTTGGATAATTAAGTAAAAGAAAAATATAGTTGGAAATTAATAATTTTAAGTAAATATTAAGTTATTAATTAATATATAGAATGTATTTACAAAATATATAATAAAAAAATTAAAAAAAATATTATTATTAAGATATCTAAGATTATATTATATTTATTTTGACTCTAGGAGGGATGGTCCTCTCTAATAGCCAAAACCTCAATTTTTAATTAATCAAATTTTGGACTTGCTCTTAGAGGTACCAGTCAATATGTTAATGACATGGGACCTAAAAACGAAAGCATCAATCCAAGTGTAGAAACCGTGCAAGCAATTAAGGTGTCTCCCGCGGTCATCAATATTCTTTTGTCCTGGTGTCGTGTTCGATCTTGTATTATCTTGCTAGATCGATTGACTGGTCTCCAGTCAAGTTACATCGATCATAATTACACCAGTCAAACGGTCACGTCGCTTGGTCAACCATTTGCTAGGTCTTCCAATAACGCACCAAATTTAGAGTTAAACTCATTAATGAAGATGATCATCGGTACCATACATTAATCATGGGTCTTTGCAATTTCCCATTTGGTGGCCGGAATTAATTATTAGCTACAATATAATGATTAATCAATATAAATCTACAATATTCTCCATTTCTCACCAATTAAATCCCATTCTCATCTAATATTTATATATCTTTATTTTCTTTTTTACAGAAATTTAATTTCAGTAATTAATTACCTGCAATGATAGTTAAGAATGTACAGAAACTGACGCCATCGACCGTCACCGATGAGAACTGACCAGTCACGTTAGGAATCGGCAGGAACCGCCGGTGAACCGGTCGGCGTAGGTAGAATTTCTTCAAAAGCAACCTATGTCAGTTCAGCAGCGATTTGACCCTGATTTAAACTGCTGAACAGGCCGATGTAATAAGTTATATATATTTTTGATTTATACCTTACTTAAACGACATTGGTTTTGAGTCGTTTAATATCAGAAGTTAAAAAAGAAAAGTAAATGAAAATGTGTCATTTCACTCTGGGGTTTAAAGTCGATGTCACACATCTTTCTTCTTCATCGATTCTTCTTCTCAGTTCCTTAGTTTTCTTCTGAATCATCTCTCTCTCTCTCTCTCTCTCTCTCTCTCTCTCTCTCTCTCTCTCTCTCTCTCTCTCTCTCTCTCTCTCTCTCTCTCTCTCTCTCACGACGCACGCAGCCATGCAGGGCTTCTCTCACTCTCAAATCGCACCTCTCGACATCGTCTCCCTTAAGTCTTTGACCCAGTCACTACAGCATTATTACCTGAAAATAGCCTCCATCGCTATTGAAGATGCCGACAAACCAATCGGAGTGACGCCAAAACTGATGTAAATGGTTTTCTTTCATTTCAACAGCTGGTTTCGATCAAGATTTACATTATTTGCACATCTCGGTTCGGTTTTCACCCCTAATAATACCGTAAAAAACCAACAGTAGTACTACCGGCTATTCAATCGGCTAAACCTAATTAGTATTGATTCAAAAATTTTATGTGTAGTTATTTTTACATACTCTTTTATGTACTCTACTGATATAATTAGTTATGTATTAAAAAAATTAATATAACTAATTATATCAATAAAATATATAGAAAATACATAAAAATGACTGTACGTAACATTACTCGTATAACTTTTATCTATAACACATGTCATGACCTGCAATTCAATCAGCTACAAAGAAAAAATAATAAATTAATCCTGAATATATAACAAAGTCGACGGTTCAAAGCTAATTAATTAAGCAGATGACTTCAGCTACCTATTCACATAAGTCACCCTTTTATAAAGAAGTTGTCTAAAAAATGTCCAAATTATTACTTAAATTTATAAGCTGACATTAATAACAACATCTGGCGTTCCACTCCTAATTAATCTCTCCCTACATGACGTACGTACGTACGTCTAACCTGAGATCAGCATGAAGGGTATGTACCTTAATTAATATGCTTCAGCTAAGCATCATACATACATGCATGCTTTTATATTTTTAATGATTTTTGTGGCCCTATGATAAAACAGTATATACATATATACTGTTCTTATGGATTTTCTAGCCATATATATTTTGGTCCACCCAAACTTAAATTAATTGGTTTTTCTACACTTAACCTCTATTTAAATATTGAATTGAATTGAATTTTTATAAATATTAGTGAGTTTAGATTGTGAAATGAGATTTATAAAGCCCACTTAAAATGAGTTTAAATGTATTTATGAAAATTTTGAAAAATGTTACGAGTTCCACTTGTGAAAAAGTGTTGAAGTAAAAAAAGTTACGAGTCCTACATATAAAGAGATTTTGAATTGAGATGAGTTCAATAATTTAAGAATTTAGTGTTCAGATGTTAGACTTGACTTAAAATTTGATTAAACTGAGTTAATCTCAGTTGAATTTAAGTTCTAGAAAGGGCTTAAGTACTTAGTTTTGTGGGATTTAGTTCTCATAATTTTTTTTTTTGAGTGAGTGAGAAATAGACATATAAAATGGGACTCCATTAATCATGAGTATGTAATTATGCTAAGTGCTAACTATCTGATCATAAATTTATACCGAATATGAGTTATAAATGTTATGAGATTCATTTGATGTGTCTATCTCTCTTTTACTCTAAATCTTATACTTCAATTAAAAAAATTTAAAAGATTTTTAATCTACCTCCGTGATCAAATGGCTTAGCTCATGTAGACTGCATAATTAATATTGGAAGCAAGCATCTCCATTTTGGACGAAACCTTACCTCGTGTGAACACAAAGACAATGGTTTAATTATTAATTGATGTTTTCAAAAGTGAGGGGTGAAAGATTTGTCCTACGATGAAACCATATGGAAAGAAAAATACAGAAAGTCCCAAGCCATCGCAGTGCTGCACATATTTACAATCAGACTCCATGAAAAAGCATATAAATGATATTGATTGATTTCTCTTTACATGAGAAAGAAACAAACAAGGAGACGTGTACATAATTTGATTTTCAAAATTATCGTCTTTATAAAAATAAATTTATAAATTGATATAATTTGATGGGATATGTCCAATTATAAAATAATTTTTTGATGTAAAGTAGACGATCCTATGTATTACATTAAACAATATCAGTTTATAAATTTATTTTTATAAGATGTCTTCAACTTACATACTTCCAATAAAAAAATAAAAATTCTATTATTAAATCGGTATGTAGATCGCATATATAGTAAAATATTTACATAGCCGTATAATTTGATTTAAAAAATAAATTTTAAAACTTGATTTATAAATTAAATTTTATCATTTAAATATTATGAATAATGTGTTCTACACGCAGAATTAAAAATATAATAACCAAAAAATAAAATATAAATGGTAATGCCGGGTCAATGATATGGTTCATGGGTCTATTGAGAAATTAGGCGGGACCCTTCAACCAATATGACGAATGCATTCTGCCAAAAAAAAAAAAAAATGACGAATGTATTTATAGTTTATAAAGTATATTGCACGTGGGCTTTGACCGCAAGTCGTGCTCCCAAAACGTCGTCGTTAAATTAAATGATCCAATCCACGTGATATCCAATATCAAATGATCCAGGCCCTTGATTCTTTAAAAAAAATTGTAAATACAGAATTTACATAAAAATAATTAATTTTTTAATAATAAATTTCTTTTTTTTTTTTCAAAATGGTTATGTAATATTTACTATTTTATGACGATGGCTAAGAGGTAGAAGGTGATGATATTTGGGTCAAAGTATGCAAGCGTAAACGACCATCATTAATTAGCATAAAGAAAACGTACATAATCTTCCGAAGAGATTCTGACTAAGGAATTCTTGACCAACCACATTTGTTTCTCTTGTTTTTGAAGTTTTGACCAATGGACCATTCCAAAGTTTTGACTATTCTTCCAAAAGTAATGAAGTGCCTTTGATTGATCATAGGGAACATGGGTTGATCTGACCATTTGCCACAATTCACATTCTACCATCATTGATCGAGAAAAGTGGAACCAACCAAACTTTTTTTTTTTTTTCTAAGAGTACATGCAAAATTGGAAATTCAATTTCAAACCCCAAGGGAATATAATATTTGCAGCACGAGCACCAGCTTTTTGCAAAAGAAAAATTTTACTCTCAGTAGCTTTTTACACCACACACCCGCTGAAGAGAAAAATATAAAAGAATTCTTCTATTTGACAGGTATGTAATATAGGACTGCTGAATAGAATATCTCTTTACATAAAACCTATAACAAAAAATTGGAGAGGGCTTCATGAAAGTCACCATACCATATAAGAGAAAAATACCTATTTACAGCCTCAGAACAAGAAAAAGAAGCATAAAAGTCATTCAAGTTTACCCCTTTGATACAATAGCCTTATCCCAAAGCAACAAAGAGAGAAAAAAATTTCAAGTACTTCCACCTGAGTTTCCTCTAAGTGTCTGTTTCGCATATGTTCATTTTCTTTTGAACATTTTCTTTAATTATCAGACGTCGTGGGCACGTAAGAAGAGAGAACATAATCCTCTTCATTGAATAAAAAAAAAATAACAATGAAGGGAAAAGACTGAAACTAAGACAGAAAGAAGCATTGAGAAATTATTATAGGAGTGGCATTTACAAAGAATGGAGTGCAAAATGTACATCCCCACTGTAAAAGAAACAGAAATACACAAAATTGGGACATCAAACTGGATTCACACCCATCATATCTTCTTATGAAGTCGAACCTAGTTTCTCAAATTTTTCTTTCTACTCTACAGTGATTTCTAGTATTGTTGTAAGTCTGGGCTTTTTATATCTCCTAAGAAGCAAAGAAGAGCATACTACACTTACAGATGATAGAGCCATGCATGCACCGGCCGCCCATGGTGGTAACATTATACCCAAAGAAGGAAAGAAAACCCCAGCAGCAATAGGGATTGCAACCACGTTGTAGCCCATGGCAAACATATAATTCAATCTAATTCGTGCAAAGGTCTTCCTTGATATATCAATGGCTGTGATTACGTCTTCCAAGTTGTTTCTCATCAGTACATAATCAGCAGCTTCTATGGCAATATCTGTCCCGGCTCCAATTGCCATACCAACATCAGCAGCAGCTAGAGCAGGGGAGTCATTGATACCATCACCCACCATTGCAACTATGCTGCCATCTTTTTGAAATGATCGGACAACATCAGCTTTTCCTGCTGGCATTACCTCTGCCCTTACATCTTGAATGCCAACCTGCCCAGCATAAATGGTTTTTCTTTTTTCATATTTGACATTTTGATATCAATTTGCATCCCAAAAATTTAGTACTTACCAAAAAAGTACATGATATGAGGTTCATCTAGGATCACAAAAGAGAGCATGCTAACCCAATGAAATTGGATCAATATTAAAACTATACCGTTTGATATTAAGTCCCAAACATAGATTTTATATGGAAATTAACAAGAAAACATTTCTGCTATCATATACAGAAAATTTACATTATTTAGAGTCGAACTTTATTGGGACCCTTAAAAAAGTAAGTTGACACTTGCCTTAATATTATAATTCAAAGTACTAAGTGTTTTATCAAACACAAAGCCGGTGGTGGATTAATTTACTAAGAAATAAAAACTACATACAGACCTCTTTAGCAACCGCTCTAGCTGTTCTCCAGTTGTCCCCCGTGACCATGACAGTCCTGACGCCCATTTTCCCAAGGCCCTCTACAACCACAGCGGCTTCTCTCTTTAGTGGGTCTGCAACTCCTATAACACCAATCAAGCTATTGTCGTATGCAACCAGTATTCCTGTCCTGGCACTTTCTTCCAGCTCTACTACAAAATTTTCCACATCAGTTGTAATAGCCATTCCACTTTCAGTTATTAGCTTCCGGTTTCCAACCTGTTAAGGATATTCCTCCCCAATGAGCAAAATTATGAAGCATATTTGAAATTGGAACAGATGCATATCTCAATGTAAAGAAACTCACCACAATCCGTTTCCCATTTATAAAGCAATGGACACCTCTTCCTGGCAGAGCATAGAACTCTGACACATCAAAAAGCCATCCAGAAATTGACTCTTTGCTATTGTTTTCAGCATCCTTGATAGCAGAAGGCTCGTCAAAGAAATGGAAATGACGTGCATATTCCACTATTGCTTTAGCCAATGGGTGCTCACTGCTAGCCTAAGCCAGGAGGAAAATAAATAAATAAAGATTGGTTCTGTTGTAATTGTACTGCTTAATGTTTTGATGACTTTCTTCATCCCTCTCCTCCCACAAAAAAATAAAATAAAATTACTCAATGTAACTAGGAGATATAAATGTATGCATCTTCTGCTGCTCATTTAAGCAGTTCATCTGCAATGGCAAAACATGATTCAGAATGGAAAAGAAAGCTCAATGTTTCTCAGGGGTAAATATAGTTGCAATACTACTTTTTTTTTATATCGTTGTGATGTTATGATGTCCTCCTTGGACCTTCCTAAGGTGCCACATTTGGACCAAAAATGGGAAGATCAAACGAGAGAAGTCTCAGTTTCGAGGTAAAGCATGTAAAACATATTAGAAGCTTAGAAGTCACCTCTGCAGAGGCCACCAATCGAAGGAATTCTCCAAGATCCATTCCTACAAAAACTCTTGCTGTTGTAACCGTGGCTTTTCCCTGGGTTAGGGTACCCGTTTTATCAAAGATCACATACTCAATCTTTTGAGCCCTTTCCAAAGCATCTCCACCTTTTATCAGCACACCATTATTAGCCCCAACCCCCGTCGCAACCATGACAGCAGTTGGCGTTGCCAGCCCAAGAGCACATGGGCATGCAATAACCACAACTGATATTGAAAACATGAGGGCAAATACAAAGTAATTTCCATTTTCTGGTAGCCATCGTTCTGGATAGGCTCCAAGAGCTCCAGCAATATACCTAGAGATGATCAACAGAAGAAAGTTTTTAATAAAAAGGAGGCACAACCATGTAAACTATATGGATCAAAATTACAATGTGCAGGTGCCTGGTTGTATGCCCAAAGAAATATGAACTTACCAACCCAATAATGTTAACAATGCCATAGCAACAACTGTAGGAACAAATATGCTCGCTACCTGCATGAACAAAGACAATTAAGATAGAACTTGTACTTGATTCCAAGCATTCTATATATACACATATATATAATCAGATCAATCTATAATTTTGAAACTAAAACAAGAACTGATTGCAGAAAAAACACGAGGAAATATAGGAACTCATAAAAATCAGGAAAAAAGCATAAATCCATAATGTGTGAATTAGGTATTTATATAAGAAGAACTTTTCATGAGGTAAAAAGGCATCACGATAGCTGATCCAATCAGGTAAAAGGCTTGCACAGAAATACAACAAAAAGTTTGATTTGGGAAGTGAGTCATCATAAGTCAGTGCTTATGGGTGTGTTTGAGACTATAGTGATAGTTTGTGAGGGTTTTTGTAATTTATTCTGACTATATATATAACTGAAACTCCAATTTATAACAATAGACAAAGAGTATAGTCTTAAATCTATATTGTGAACGTAAAAATTGATAGGTTGGCAGTGCAATAAGCATAAACTAGTTATTCAATCATTGCCACTTACCAAGCTACAATGGAATGAATCAATTACAGCCAGTTAAGCACAGAAATTATACTTCTCAGGCAACAGTGAAACGCAATATTTCTTTCCTTCATTTCAAAGCAGGAAAGCATGAAAAGAATATATTCAAATAACACCTATATATAGCATAAACATAGAAAGCATGATAAGATTAGACTCAAACTATACTGAGAATACTTACAAAATCAGCAAACTTCTGAATAGGAGCTTTCGACATCTGGGCTGTCTCAACCAAACTAATTATCTGGCTTAAAACTGCATCGCCTCCTACTTTAGTAGCTTGTATGTTAAGGGCACCATGTAAATTTATTGTGCCTCCAATAACTAATGAATTGGCTTCCTTTAAAACAGGTATGGATTCACCAGTTACCATACTCTCATTAACATAACTTGAACCCCATACAACTACACCATCGGCAGGAACCTTTGCTCCAGGAAGAACTTTTAACGTATCACCAGGCTGAATGAGCAAAGCATCTATTTCCCTTTCTCCAATACACTTCCCACCTAAAATCCAAAAATATTAAACCAATTAGTTATTGAGATTGTTCAATTAAATTTTGGAATCAGCTTTTGTCATTCATTACGGTTTATGGCCTTCTACTTATCAAAAAAAAATTGGAAAAACTTTGGATCCTAATCAAGAATTGGGAAAAAAAAGAAGATAAAATACATTTATATTTTGAAGTTTCACTAAAACATCAAGGCTTCAACCATTCCGTTGAGTTAAGCCCCAAAAATACCTATAGCCTTTGTTAAATCAAAACAACAACAACAAAAAATTAAAAAATTAAAAATAAAATTAAAAATTAAAACAAAAGGAAAACACATGCATACAAACCTTTGTCTTTGACAAGCAACATTGCTGTTGCCGGTGCAAGTTCCACTAACTTCTTGATTGCATCTGACGTTTTTCCTTTGGCAAGACACTCCAAATATTTCCCCAACAATACAAATGTTATCAGCATTGCACTTGTTTCAAAGTACGTTGGAGACCAAAATCCAGTCACTGCACCATATAGAAGAGCATATACAGAGTAGAAGTAAGAGGCAGAAGTTCCCAATGCAACCAAAACATCCATGTTAGTTGAACCATTTCGAAGAGCTCTGGCAGCTGCAATGTAGAAGCGCTTTCCGACAACAAATTGGACAAGACTCACCAATGCCCACTTCAACCAATCCCCCATTTGGAAGGGCCCACATCGCCAAAGCAACAAGGAATACACCATTGGTATGTGAGGACAAACTACCCTTATGAGAAAGACAGGAATCTGGAGCCAAAGTATCACAAGGGAATGATTAATTTAAAAGGTAAGAATAACTACTACTATCAAATCGGTGTCTAAATGGGCTACAAAATCATTTTGTGAACCAATCAAAGGATGAGTCTGTATCATTTTACATTAAATTAGATTTTCACCTTCTCACACTCCACAACTACCAACTCCAGGGGTGTCTGATGCATTGCAATTCAAGTAAAACATTCATATCAACTCATCAACTTTTTTATTTCCAAAACAATACCATTATGTTATCAGAAACCTTACATTGGGATATGATTGCAATACGTCAAAAGGCACAACTCAACTTAGCCTGATAAATGGCATGGACTCGAGAGAAACCATCTTCAGACATCATGACTAAGTTTACATTGAACTTATACTGTAACTATCAGGAAAAAGACACATACGTTACAGGAAGCAAAGTTCATAGACACACAAACACACACATGCACAAACGGACTTATTTTGTAAATATCAGTTGAAAGACAGACAACTTAAAGAAAGCAAAACATATACGCAAATATATCTAATAGATATTCAATACCCTGAATCATGACAAGAAAAGAGAATACTTACACTCAGAAACAAACTGGAGGTGAAAAGCTGAAACATTTTTGAGGCTTCTTCAACATCTTTGGAAGTCATTCTTGCATAAGGGCTTTTTACGTTTAACTTAAACATTCCATTGGATCCTCCTTCAATCCCATCAACTAATGATCTAGAACTGACAACTTCAGGATCAAAGACAACTTCCACTTCTTTTGATATTCTTTCAAAATGAAATTGTCTCACTCCTTTGAAGTGGCTAAGAATGCCTTCTAAAAGCTGTACATCCATCTCATTGTATATGCCAGTAACCCCCAATATGATTTTGTCCTGCTCACTGCTCTGTACAAGTGAAGCTTCAAAACCAGCATCTTCAATGGCATTGACAATATCATCCTTACTAATGACGGTAGGATCATATTCAACTTCTCCTAAGGAAGTGGCCAAGGCAACTACTGCCTTTTTAACACCATGTAGATTTCTTAAAATACCTTCAACGGAGTTTACACATGCTGCACAAGTCATACCTCCGATTGTGAACTGCCCTAGCAGGGTTCCCTGTGGCTTTGTCCCAAAAGTGCTGGGTTCAGGTAGGATCTCTGCCTCAAAGCCTGCATCCTCAATTGCATTCTTGATGTCTTCATCCTAAATTAAAACAAGTCAAGAAATGCTTCAGCATGTATAAAATCCAAGGTTCTCAGTACCAAGTAGGCAGATATAAACTACTTTGCAAGGTATCCCTACATGCGGTCAGACAAAGGAATACGATTAGGAATTTCAAATGGTTGCACAGAAACTCTAAAGGGAACTGACAGCAACAGTTACCAAAAGTGTTAAAACTAATACTTGTGGTCTATAATTTTTCTCATGCCATCTAGAACTCATAACACTTCATCAATTCTTGTCCTCTTGGATAGAAGTTCCTTTTAAGTCACTGGCCTTCTGGCCAAACTGGTCCAGTATCTCTCCCAAGTTTGAACACACAAAGTTTGGTCGTATCCAGTGGCAGCTAAAAGGCAGGGTGACAGGCACCTATCCACTAGGCGTTGTTTATAGTTAGTTAGACACCTGGTGGAGTTTTAAAAATATCTTTGATATAATAATCCCGTTTTCTTTGGGTGTTTTTCTTGTATGCTTACCATTTACTAGAGTTGCACCCCTCTATTCTGCTTTTCACAGTTACTGTATTATAAAAGAAAAACCCACAATTTCCAATAATTGTCTCAAATATCTCAATCCCTTTTCAACTGATCAATGCGTGAACATTAAATGCCCTTGCAAGACACAGAACTATGAGAAAAATCAAACGTATATGAACTGAAAATCCGTGTGTATATGATAGAGAAAGATGAAACACCAACAGTTGTAGAGAACTCAATAAAGCAGGTCTGTTGGTTACTCTGTCTCTTTAGCCTAATGCCAGTCATGATTGAATTCCAACAAAAGAAAAACCACCATCTCCGGGGTACATTGAAAAACAACCCATGAAAGAGAGAGACCTTATACACACACACACACAAGTTATTCTCATTATTCTAAAGTAGATCAAGCATAATAATACATGGTTTCATTAAAAGTAAAAAAACTCATCATCACAACAATGAACAACACCCAGTTAAGTCTACTCAATTATAGTAACTGCATCCTAAAAAGAAAAATTTGAAAGAAGTAAAGCTTAGAACCATGCATTCCACCGATAAACAAACCCATAACTATTTATAGTCCATAATTACTAAAAATGACAAAAGCTGCAATTCAAACCCGTAGATTAACCAATTACGTTCAGCATATAGTGACGAATATCTTAATGTTATTTTTCATTTTTTATAAGGTCGCGAATATCTTAAGTTACCACCACCAATAAATGAAGAAAAACATTTACTAAGACCCACAAACATTAAACGAAAGAAAATCAAACATTTCATCGTTATTTAGTTCAACCAAAGCTGCAAACTAAATTCGATTAAACATGATGAACAAAGCACAAATGAAGATGAAATTCCACAAACTATCTACAAATACCAACCTAGAGTTCGAATCCCGATGACAAGTCCATACTGCACAAAGTTTCATAAGTAACACAAACCCATGATCCAATTCACCAGAAACAGAAAGTGATGACAAACTTATAAGACTCCGCATAAATCTCAAAAAACAAGCAACCACTTTCGCTGAACCACAGTCCAAAACACCATAGCCAGCACAGAAAGCTCAAAGTTGGCGAAGTTTACCAATTTAGCACTTCTAACATTCCAACTAAACCACAAAGCGAACATGGGAATTCCGAACTAAGACTAACCTTAATCAACATGGGATCAAAAACCACATCAGCCTTGTTCTGAAGCAAGGCAACTGAGGCCATCAAAACCCCATTGACGCTTTTTAAAGCTGCCTCGACGGAATTCGAGCAAGCAGCGCAAGTCATCCCGGAGACGCCGACCTGAACCCTCCTCATTCCCGCCTCAATTCTAGTGAAACTATTGTCATCCTCGTATGAATCTAGGAGCCTCACGTCCTCGAGTTCATCGGAATATTTACCGGCGACGATCCTGCCTCCGTCGCCGGCGACCTGGGTGAGCTGTAGGTCTCTCAGACTCGACGCCATTGTAGACCAGGTACCGACTACCGAGAGCAGATGGGAAAAAACAGAAAAGAAAAGTAAACACAAAGTAAGAACGAGAGGAAACCAGAGCAGAGATATAAAGAGGAGCCAAGAAAGGAGGACTTTCTCCCGAGGAGGGAGATGGACGAGACCAATTTTTTTAAGCAAAGTTGCTGGTGGAGGAGGGTGGTGGGGGCAGGGAAGGGAATGGCAGGTGAGAGGATATTTTCTATTCCTATTTTACCCCCAATAGACTTTGGAAATTCCGAATGAGTTGTTTTTGTACTTGCATGATTGAAATCTGCGTGCTAGCATCGCTTCGTCGTGGTTTTTGTACTGCACAAGTGAATGATCTGCCACTTGTCTTTCAATATGTCATCTGCCTATTAAAAAAATAAAACATAAATATTTTTTTTATAATTAATGTGATAAAATTTTATATTATTAATATAATTAATAATTAATAAACAGATTGAAAAATTAATTTTTTTTTCTTGTTAGATAAGTATGCCAATGTATGGTGCATTTTATTAAGAAGTGTTATCATTATAAAAAAAAATTATAAATTAATATAATTTTATATAATAAATTAGATTTATTTTATAATAAAAATAATTTTATAATCTTACGTATCATATTAAATTATAAATTTTTTTTATAATTAAAGTTTTTATTTTTATTATTACTTGGCCTTAGATTTGATATAATCTCTTTCTTTTCTTTATTTATTTTTTTCTTTTTTAATGTTTTGGAAGTGGTGCACCTATATTTCAACGAAACCAACTGCCTCAACGACAAACAGAACCACAAGGCCCTTTGAAATATTGAAAGAAAAAGAAACCCAACAACTGAATTAGAAGTGGGTACAACCAAATGCAACAAATGCATCAATTATATCAACGTAGTTTTATTTGCTATCACTTGTCTTCTAGGGAATATACCCCATTTCATCAATCTTAAGTCATCAAATAATCTCATCCATTTCCCTTTAAATACTCCTTTTTTTACCTTTGATGTTATTAATTTTGTTTGAGTAGTATTACATATAAGAAAATTTTACACATAATATGCATTTCGTATTCGTCTTATTTTATCAGTTTTTTCTAATTCAAATTTTAAATTTCAAAATTTTTACAATTTAACAGATAATACGTTAGTACATATGGTTATGTGTTCCACTTGTATTATGTGAAGTTATATTAATTTATATATTTATATTTATAAAATATATTTATGACTGTAACACTTCTCTTTAAGATGTAACAACTCGTCAATTGTCACATGTTCTTTCTTTGACTCCAACTACCCATTTCTCATTCAAATGATTGCAAATTGTTGTCCATAAGAATGAGCGCAAAAGGGCAGGGCCATGAGTAGTAGCCATCGACACATATGGCCTCCCATGTGTTACCCTTCTTCCTACAACTCTTAACAGCAAATTTGATTCATTTTTCAAACATTTTATGATCTCAACGATAAAAGATGGTTGGATTAGGTGGATATATGTATATGCTTCGAATTACAATTACATTTTAGCCTCAGCACTATGTGCTCTCTACATCACTCTTGTCTCGTCTATTATCCCTTGTTTATGAGGGAACCATCCACTTTTTTTACCTTTATTTATGTAATATTGCTAATATTCGAAAAATGCATTAAATTGCATTACTTTCCAGTTTATTTGGTATCTTCATGCAGTCACGTGAACCCCATGCTTTTATTTTTCTTTTATATACATACATACACAAATATATATATATATATGGCATCCTTTCTTCGAGGAAGCGAGCACATGAAAATTCTGCAAAAAGCCAGCACATGATGAAGGATGAATGTGCTAACAACAACGAAAAATTAAATAAATAAATAATAATAAAAAAACGTGTTGATTAATATAACAAGTTGGATAAATAAAGAAGGAAAGTGGGTCTAAGAGGGTATTTCGGGAATCACGTAACTTGTTAGCACGTCAGTAATACGGACAACGGACAGCGGGTTCTTCACGGCTGACCAGGTGGCCACCACAGCCTTCCCCTCTTTTCCCCGAATCCACCGAACTTTCTTCATCTTCTTCTGTTTTTTCCTTTTTTCGTTTTTCTCGTTTTAGACCGTTTGAAAGAAGGCACCGCGGCCGGAAAGTCTAAAGTTATACAAATAAATTTATAAATTAACGTTATTTTAATCTCATCATTTTAATATTTATTATAAAAGCAATATTTCTTAAAATATAAACAATAATTTCATTAAAGTCAACAAATACTAGAAAAAATTGATTGATAAAATCTGGTATTGTGTTTTTAGAGTTTAAAATCCCTTATTTAGGTTGGATTTGTGCGGTGAGAATACTTCACTTTTATACATTATTTTATCATTATTTTTTACTTAATTATTATTATTTTATATTACTATTTATTATTATTTAATACTTTTTCATTATTTTTTATTATTATTTATAGAATTTTTAAAATCACTTCACTATTCAAACACAATCTTAATCCTTTAAAACTTAGTGTTCAAGTGATTTTTTGATTTAATACTATCATATGGTATCACATGATAATTTATTAAAAAAATAATAAATAAATAAAAAGCACAAACATAAAAATCAAAAAAAGAAATTAAGGTTTCTATATTTTTGTTTTTGTATTTTTAGATGCTCTTTTGATTTCAATCTATATATATATATATATATATTTTAAATAAATCACGTGTCAAGAAAGTCATCTAAACAATAAATTACAGATAACCCTATCACAATCCTATTGTACAATTATCTTCTTGAAACCGCCTTTATCTCGACCAATAATTGTCTAGCACACGTGGGAGGGGAGAGGACGTCCCTAGCTAACTAGGTCACTATGGTTTCACTATTAAAAAAAAAAATTAGTTATAAGTATAATTATGTATTAATATATATATTAATAAAATATAATTAGTTAAAAAATAAATTTTATTAAAAATTTTGCTAATTTAAATTTTGAATATAAAGGAATCAGTATTGATATCTAAATTAGTACGTAACTTTGCTTATATGTAACAAAATTCTAAAAAAAAAATAAACATCTAATTATTACAATGATTTTACAAAATTATTCAAGAAAATATTAATTTTAAAAAAAATATATTTCACTTTTATTTTAACGTTTCAGGTGTTTGAATTAAAAAAAAATATTTAATTATGAAATAATTATGAATTAGTTGTATCATATAATTATCTATTAGTACTTCTCTTTATGCAATTGCGAAAGAATATTTTGTTGTGAAATAATTATCATGTGTTACTTCTCATTACTATTTAAATATATATTGCCGTTGGGCATAGTGGATTACCAATTACGTAGAAAAAGGGTGTAATCAATAACCACTTTTAATAGTGCAAGGTGGAAAACAAATTGCATAAAGTAAAGCCCTGTTGAGGAGGAAAGTCTAGTTGGAATTTGGAAAGGTGACATATTCCCCACTTACAAGCCAAATTAGAAAGAAGATCAGGGTTCCACCAAGCATGTATGCATGGTAGAAGCCAAGCCATTCAAAAAACTGGGTTCCGTCGTTATCCTTCCACCCAACAATTAATGTCACCATCCTTTTATTGTCCATTATAATCTTGTAACAAAGATAAAGTATATATAATATATATTCATTGCTACAGATAATTTCACATTCTTTTAATATAGATCATCGTATCGTTAAACTATTTATTATTTCAATAAAATATATAAATCACATTCACATTTATCATGTAAAAAAAAGTTATATGCTGTGTTCATCTCAATTTTACTAATATTTCAACCTTGTAACGATACGTTATTTATTTTTCATTAAATTTGATTTTATCTTGATAAAATATTGATTTAATGATTGATAGATAATTCTACATCATCAACACAACATAATAACAAGACTAATTCTTCTCGTTAATTGATTTTTTAATTTTACGCCCCACATCTTGCCACAAACGAAATGCCCTAAGCCCCAAACACTCCTCCCCTCCCCCTCTTCTCCCCTCTTCGTGCAAGATCTTCTCCTCGGTTGAGCCTCTTCGTGCAAATCACAAAAAGTAAGAAAGAAAGAAAGAAAGAACACTAATCAGAGACCTGATTCGTGCAACTCATAAGAGACATGCACGTTCCTTCATCACTGGATTAGTCATCTCTCTGTGATTCTAGGGAAAAATTCATGCTCCTCTCTCCCTCTAAATGTCATCTCATTTGTTTGCTGTGAATCCTGACATAATGCTGGAAAAGTTCAAGTTTTTGTTTTTTTCATCTCTCTTTCTCTCTCTATTTTTTTTTTCTACCTCAAGACTCAATTGCTTTTTCCTGTTTTTTATCTTCTAGATTTGTTCAGTTTTCTCAACATCCAAATAGTGGACGATATTCTCTTTGCATATTCTTTATATTTAGATTGGAAAAAGGTTTTGTTGAAATATATTCTGCTCTGGCCTTCTAAATCTTGTCATGCAGGGAGTATAAAAAGGCTTCAATCTTAACAATTATTATGGTGATGGATTCTGTGAAAGAATTACCGATGAGGAACTCAGACAAGTGCTTGGATCCTCAACTATTGCACGCCTGTGCTGGTGGGATGGTTAAAATGTCACCCATTAATTCAAAGGTCTTCTACTTCCCTCAAGGCCACGTCGAGCACGCCCTCGGTGGGGCCACAAATGTCACGAACCCTTGGATTCCCTCGCTAATTCTTTGTAGGGTCTCTGCTATAAAGTACATGGTAGACCTTATGACCCATGAGGTTTTTTCCAAAAAAAAATTAGCACCTTTGAGAGAAAATGAATGGGGGTTTGAGGACGATGGTTTTGTGGGAAATAGTGGGACTGAGGAACAAGAAAAACCAGGTTCTTTTACCAAGGAAGAAGGAACGAATGAGGGAGGAGCGAACACGGGGTGGCACTAGGTAGACCGAGGAGCTAGTGAATACGGAGTGACACTAGGTTGACTGAGAAGCAAATGAGGGGTAGCGTTGGACAAAGGAAGGGGTGTCATAGAATGGTGCTGGACAGAGGGAGGGGCGATGCAAGTGTTGGGCAGAGGATGTTGAGAAGAGACGCGGGCGCTTGTAAATTCGAAATGCCTCTATTCTTCTCTTCAAAACAACGTTTCAACATTAGGGGGGGGGGGGGGGGGGGGGGAAATAGACAAAATTCACATCAGGTGTGGGGTAGTGAACAATTACTGATATGTAACAAAATTGTAATAAAAATAGAATATGGATGTAGTAGTATGCAGCGTAACTCTATCTAGTAATAACTATTCCAACGTACGTGGTAATAATAATAGCATTATAAAATTAAAGGTAGAAACCACATGCCCGGAAGATCGGACAACGACATATGTGGCTTCATTAACATAGGTGCCTCTCAACCCAAATAAATATAATTAAACAATATAAGATGTGGATCTTATAAATATTTGACTTACTCAAGAAACATTTTACTTACTATCAGGATGTACTATACAATTATAAGATTGCGTAAAACAAACGTTCAGATGGGTGATATGGTAAATTGGAGCAATGGAGTTATTAGGTACAGTCGTACAAATATAGTAACGGGGGGTTGCAGCTACTAAATCCATCAAAACAACCCATTAAAAAAGAAAAAATAAAGAAAAAGAATTGATATGGACATTTAGCCTGATCATCAGGGATCATGTCTATGTCAAGGGCGATTGAAAAGAATTGCTTGGTGAGTAGGCATGGGCAGGTGAGGATCTAAAGGACCAGTAGTTGGTGCAATGTCAATAGCCACAATCAGTTAATGACCTAATTATTTACCAAATCAAATGAACTTTTGTGGGTTTTTGTTTTTCTTGATCTGCCATCACTGCCTGAATCACTCAACTCAAGCCCATTGTCATTTTTTATTTTTTATTTTGTGGTACGTGGGAATCACTGGGGATTGTAATTCTGTCAGGCACATAAAAGATTCTAACTTTTTCGTTTGTTTGTTTGTTTGTTTTTGGATGGTGCATTAAAGCATGCTACCTACTTTCATTGATAGTGGTAAGGCCACTAATCCAAATGAATGTCGCTGCTTATAATTTACCAATCTGCAAGTTTGTCATCGACACAAACTCATTGGTGGGGCTTTTCGCGCACATGAACGGTGCAGAAAATCTGGCCCAGCGTTGCCTTTAAGTTTGTGTAAAAATCTCATGAGAATATTGTAATCCAATAAAGAAGGTTTTTTACCATAAAAAAAAATTATATAAAAATAAATCTATAAAATTACGGACTTGAATATAATATATAAGATTATAAAATTATTTTTATTATAAAATAAATTTAATAAATTATGTAAAATCACGTTAATATATAAGCTCACAACCCATAAATATTTTTATGTAAATATGTCATGCATGTATGTCTCTAACGTACACTTCTCATATATTTAAGTACTGTGCATTAAATCACCTGTTAGTCGTCGTTCACGCTTTCTCGTCATATATTGATATAAAGGATGATTACCTGCTTTTTTCACGTGAACAAAAAGCGTGGTATGTGAAGATTTATTTCTTCGATTAGAAATATTTTGAGACCCGAATTTGTGTCTCAAATAGATTTTTTTTTGTTTTACTAGTGATTAAAAAAATATTTTTCAGTGGTATTGTGAATTTTTTTAAAATATTTAAAAATATAATAAATAAATAAAAATAAAAATTTAACTTATTCGGTAAATTTTCAGACTACATCGTTTGGTGGATATAGCACGACTCCTCTTCAATATCTCTTTTCTTGGCAACGAATTTAATATTTTCTCAAAATAATACTGTATAATTAATTAACATGCATGGTAACCTTGGACCAAAAAAAAAAAAAATTGTTATTAACATGCATGCAACTAGCTAGTATTATTTATATTAAAGGTCAAGATCACCCGAAAAAATCAGAGTAAGAATCAACTCGCAAAAATGGTAGGTGAAAGAAGGCTTGGTTCGCGCTCTCTCTTTCCATGTAGATAATTAGTTAGTTGCAAGGCTATAAACTGTCTCGATAGTCTGGGACTAGACTCGCTCCTGGCCTCCTGAATTACAGTAAGTTGGGAGTTTATGTATTTATTTATTTATTTATTCTACTTGATCTCTTACTCTGTTAATAAACCTTCTTACTATACATAACATTCATTTGGAAATTATAGTAATCTCTTCTAAATCTTATTTTTACGTATTGTCACCAAGTTAATTAGTGCCATCCGTACGTAAGGTGTGGAACTTTAAAGTGGAAAACAAAATTATTATGGATAAGACATGAAAACAGCATATGAGCATGCTAGAAAGTGAAGCATGATTAAATCATGTATTAGAATAATTAATCCATCATATATTATATGCTTTTTCGTATAGTACAAGTTATATATAGTTGTTAATAGAATAGGAAATAACCATGAAAGTTCTATGTAGGTCCAATTCCCTTAATTTTTTTACCTGTGTGAAACGAAAATGCATGGGAAACCATATATATATATATATATATATAGGCTAGCTGCTCTAGATATACTTCTCAACCAAAGACAAAAATAGGGAAATAAGGAAGAAGAAGATGTGAATGTGTCCTAAACTCATTCGTGGAAAGAGTTGTAGCAGAATATATAGTGACCTTTGGGGTGCAATGATACTTGCTCAAGTAGTAATAGTTGATTATTTTTACTTTGAGGTCCCAAATGAAATTCTTTGGGATAGGATTGTACATTTAAACCGCACAACCAAGCCAACCTGATATTTCCGAATTACCCGACCTGTAATGGAATAATTGAAAGCGGAACTCTTCTATTCTATTTCCGAAAAGCTACCGTTAGAGTCGGTGGATACCTTAAACTGAATTACTGCTACACACGTTGATAGAATGCAAAGGATCAAGTTAGGATAAGGTTTGTTGCAGAGAAGGGAGGCTTGGGAGCGAAGGATCGTCTGGATCGTAGGAAGAGAGATTCGCTTTATTATGTCTTGATCAGATTATATGGGATTTCGAACGCCATTATCAGGTTTTGGAAGCCCCCCAAAACATAAGTGTATGAGTAATGTTATATATAAATTTAAAAAACATATGTATTGTGGAGTCCCTTTAAAAAATAATAGACTTCCAATAAAAAATAAGTGTTTGTATAATTTTTTCATTATAAAATTCACTTTTATCAAAATGACTCGTAAAAGTTTGGATGACCTAAAACTTCACAAATCATTTTTGCAAGTGTATATTCATTGACGTGTACCCTAAGCATGACCAATGCCTCTATTAGGAACAGCCATACCGCTCAAGGGAGGGAGCGAGCAAAGGGCGGGGTGGGGTCCCCCATGCCGTGCATGAAGCCAATATTTAATTTAGCTATAGCTAGCGTGCGTTATTCAAGCATCCGGCATATTGCGAATATATATGGACTCATCAGTCCTCATCGGTCTGCTGTACCCATCTGCTGGAGCACATGCTTCTTGTCTCTTGGAAAACCCCCAAAGCCCATATGGTTTCTCACCTAGAGGTCAATTCCATGAACAAGATTGCATTTTTTTTTTATTTTTTTATATATATATTGAGGTGGTGGGGTTTGGAACTCAAGTTTTCTATCTAAAGAATTGGATCATATGTTTTCAAACCATCAGGCTCTTGACATAAATATAACTGCACATACACGCAGCAATATCCCACCATTATGAAGCCTAATTATACCTTGATTCTAATAGTTTTGCATGTCTTATTGAGTGCGATGATACAATTTTGGTTCAAACAGAAAAAATTATCTTCAAGTGGGAGAGAAATAGATATATAAAGTGGACCTATAGTATTTATTATTATCCATATACAAAATTTTTATGTGGTTCGGAATGTGCATACATCTGCAGAGGTGCAGAGAATTTTATTCTCTTGAGTAATGTCAAAGTATATTGTGGGGCGAAATTACAATACTCAGAATCGGTCATACTATTCATAATGAATACATATATAGGTTACACGGAAGAATTTCTAATTTTTCAATTATCGCGTTATTTGCTCGAACAAATTTTTTATCTTATATTCGCTCAAGCGATATATCGAACAAGAACTCTCTATTTAAGCTTCACTTGAGTAACATGTTGTACGAATATTGGGTAAATTTTATGTCTGACTTCTCCATTCATAAAATGGGTCAAAATTAATTGACAACCTTTGCGAGGGAACATTTTTAACACCGTTCTTACAATTAATTGATAACGGTTTGGTTCATAGTTCATATACAGGTAATGCTGGGCAGTGGGTATAGAGTTCAATACACAGGGCGGCCCATCCACTAACTCAAACCATGAAGAATGGTCACCCATTAAAACATTGAAAAAATCTAATTATAAACGATTATATATGGTGTAGCAACATCCAAGGAAATCTGGGTTCAAAAACTCCAACCCCTGTACCGAAAAAAAAAAAAAAATTGCCTACTAGAGAGAAAATAACCTAATAATATATATCAACCATACATCACATTCTCGTTTTTATTAGACAACCGAGGCTTTAAGGGCTAATAAAACCATCTCATCTCATATAATTTTTATAAATTTTTTAAATTTTTACGTAAAATATAATAAACAATTCAATCTTTTTAAATCCTAAAACAAAATTAATATTAAAAAATTATATTATAATAATATTTTATTCAACTTTTAACAAAATATCTTATCTCATCGAAACTATATAACCAAACAAGACCTAAGAGCTAAGCATTTGTGATCCAATGTTTTACTCATCCCATCAATCAAATATCAGTAATATCATACTTTGGTTTCATACAGGGAGCTTCACCATTCAAAGCACTTGAGGCTTTCCTTCCCCACTAAACACTTTTTTTTATACAAAACACATATACGCACATAATAAATATATAGAGATATCTAGTGCTTCGAGAGCATCTCACTGCATTCTCCTTCGCCATCTCCCTGATCTCTATATATTTGTACATTGGTTTATAAGGGGTGATGTGCGCGAGCTTGTCCGCCCATTTGAGTTGGGCTTAACAATATTTCCAACACAAACGTGGGGCAATGTGAAGCCCAAGATATTCTTGGGCCCATTTATCTCGGGCGAAAATAAATGCAAAACGAAATCAATGTCCCTTCTTTGAAACCCTAACTAAAACCTTTATTTAAAAAAAAAAAAAAAAAAAAAAAAAAAAAAAAAAAAAAAAAACAAAGAGAGGAAATCTACAAGCCCACCATTGCATGTTGTTTGTGTGATCATTTTGTCCTGATCTAATGGTTTCGTTTGACCTCTGGATAATAATACTATTGATAGATCAAAATTTCACCAACAAGAAAGGAATGACCAGCAATTGTTATAGGACTGCCTATCAGTCCATGGAACGATCACTCAGATGAGGAAATTAGTGAGAAGTTGCTGCAGGTATTTCATATGGTAGGAGTTTGCACATATTTCCTTTCGATCGTATGTATATATGTGTTTCTGGCGAAGATGACTAATAACCTCAAAAATCTCTTCTTTAATCGTGGAAAGTGGAGAGCATGCAAGCCATGCAGCTGCAGAGTAGGGTGAACGTTGTTCTAAGATGAGGGTTCCTCATGCTAGAGCATATTGCAACTTATGTCATGTAAATTTCTTCACACAACATGAGTTTCTACTACTTTTTCTTCTGTAGACTTGAAATCCCATAACATTAATTAGGTGATCAAATTTGTGTGTTTTAGCAAACTTTAATGATCTGCCAAGAACCATGCATTCTCGATCTCTTGAGTTTGATAGCATTAATCCACCTTTTAGGCTTTTCCAATGCAAAAGCGCACACACTTGTCCAAATACTAATTGTTAAGTGTGGCTTGATTCTTATTGAAAACATCATTCCAGATACTTGACTTGACTGTGGCTCAACCATGACTAGAACGAACTTTGGCTCGACACTTCGCTCGATAGTATGCTCAAGCTAACCCCAAGCAAACGTTAGGTAGATTGTTCGCTCGACACTCTGCTCGAGCGAATGTTCATAATTAAGATTGTTTGTGCTATACAATATAAATACATGTTATTTTTTTATTGTATTGTGACTTTGAGTGACCAGAGCAAAGAGAAAAGAGAGAGAACATCTTTTGTGAGATTTTGAGAGCTCATTAGGTGTATTAGGGCTTTTAGGATTGAGAAATGATTTGTGATACCACTCTTGTACTCTATTTTGTGATAGTGAATTCCTTAAGACCAACTCTGCCAATGAACATAGACTTGTTCTAAGCCGAATCATGTAAATATTGGTATTATTTGTGTGATTGTCAATTTTTTTTTTATTTGCTTCCGTTATTATATTTTAAATTAGCCGCTAATAACCAGTTAATTCCAACACTAACACTTGTGATTACAAAACTGTGGTGTTGGTTTTCTTGCAATGCTCCTGCTTTTCTTCAAAAGTGGAAACCCCTCATGAGAATTTAGAACTCATGTCCCTAATATAAAAACTAGAAATCCAATCGGACATTCATGATGATAACGAAGAAATGTCTGATCTTTTTTATAATTTAGAAAAACAAAATTACATATAGAGTACGTTCTAATCGGGACTGGAAAAGTATGTACTTTGAATCCTTGTGATCTTATGCTTGAAGTTGATAAGTCGTGCTGGGTAAATGCTTAGGATACAGTAAAGTGTAAGAAGAATCTTAAAATTAATCAACATGGTAAAGATAGTAAAATGGTTTGAATTAAGATATTTCATGAAATTTTAAAAAATAAAAGAGAAAAATAATATAAATATTATGAAATTAAAATATTGTAGAATATTTTTTTCAAATTATTTTTGTTTTGATATTTATAAATTTTCCATCTCATCTTGTATAGTCTATGTAACCAAAAGTTTTAAATAAACATTTGTTTATAATTGAGAATAACAGAAAGAAAGTTGGGAACAAATTGTATTGTGCGAAAACATAAGGTCATTACTGCAAAGCCCCCCAATATCAGTGTTGCTATCATTAATGTGGTTTTTGTTGACACGATGTTCTCCAACCAGAGTGTGAAAGTTAAAAGATGGCAACAGGGCTATATAGCCTGCTAGGAGCAGCAGCAGTGTATGGGGTCAAAGGAGCAGGAATCAGGATAGAAGCACAGAAGCCGAAGACAGTTGGGTCAAAGGATTAGGACAATGATAAAGGCCTGGAGAATCTGAAATAGGGTCCATTTTCCACCCCCACCTCCTGATCCTCATCAGCCTGTTGGGGGAAAAAAGAAAGCGTGACAAATGGCCACCCATGTCTGATTGTCTTCCATTACTCACGAATATTTGAACAAAATGGTTTCTCTCTTGATCTCTAGCTCCCTCAGAACAATCATTTCCTCTCTAATATTCTTTCTTTTCATCATTTTATCTTTGGCAGATCCACTTACTCATATCATTACCTTTTTCTGTAGCATCATTTCGATGTTGATCATGTGGAGTTAAGACTGTAATTAATATATACTGCATTAGCGCAAGAAAGATCGATAAACCAGTTATCCTAAGAAAACGGGGAAACTGTACTGTGCATATTCCTGCTAATTCAAAGCTGGTGTGATTGCTCTTTGAACTTATTTCCTCAAATAACTTTCGGCTAATTCTTATGATAATCAGAGCCAAAGGCTCAAATTTTCAGCTACAGGTTGGAGGGCAGTATTTTTTTAGTAAGCGCCCAAGGCAATATAATAAAATCTTTATGTCTCGATATGAAATGAGATAAAAGTTAAATAAAATATATTTAAAATATTTTTTTAATAATATAAGATAAAATTAAATTAAATACTCTCACTATTCAAACGGATCAAATGTAAGTGATAATTTGAATGCAAATTTACAATTTTGATAATTTATAGTAAAATTACCAATGATTCGGAACAGATTATACTTTTCTTTTTAACTGGTGGTATCTTCAGATAATGCAATGGAGCTGGAGGGAAGCCATTTTTTTCAGACAAAGAGGAACTGGGACAGAATATTTTTTTTTTGAGTAATACTACATACAGTCGTAGAATTGTAAACGCCGTGTAATCGCTTTAAAAAAGAGTGAGGTCCACGATTAAAAAGTTAATTTTTTTTCATGTAGGTCCTATATTAATTCATTTTTTTAAAGCGACTGCACGCCACTTGTATAACTACGACTGCAAATATCATCTTTTTTTTTTTTTTTTTTTTTTTGAAACAAACTGGGACAGAATATGAATTTAGATGAGCACCCATCTTTTGTGCAGGGAACATAGTGACTAAACATGCAAAAAGAGAAATTATGATGGTGACAAAGAGAAAGAAAGGTCAGGAAGAGGAGGCACAGTAAGCCGCCGAGAGAGAGAGAGAGAGAGAGAGAGAGAGAGGTAGTAGCTAGGGCCAATCCAGCTGCTCCAAGTTGGAAAAGCCTGGCTGCATGTGTGATAGGGATCATGTCTGATGTCCAAGGCGAATAAAGACGACTGAAGCCTCTCTGTCTCTCTCTCTCGATTTCTTACATGCATGATGCATGCATGTCTCCCAAGCCCCAACTCCCATCTCAAATTGCAGGGAATGGGACTGCTTTTTGTTATTGCTTTTGCACACAACATATATTTCAATCATTACGTGATTGAATAAGCTTTCCCATTCCTTTACTTTTCCCTGTTAATTTGCTGAACAGAGTCTACCTTAAACGCTCATTAATCCCTGTCTTGGCTTGGGTTTGCAAACTCCAACTACATGACATGCTACCTAATTAATTGTATCGTGCCATGGTCTTTCTTCTGTCAGGAATCCGAAAGTGACAGATTCATGCAAGGATTAGGGTTAATCAATTCTTACATCCAGCCATTCTTTACAACTCTTTATTTATTTGGTCTGAAGCATACAGTACTACTGATACATATATAAGCATAGTTTTTCAAAGAAAACCAACCATCCACAGAATCATTTGAAGATTTGGTCTTTAAATTACTTATAAATTACCCATGCTTTGAAACTCCTAAAGCCTAAAGGAAACATTAATACATATATATATATATATAGACTGGTATTGCAGAACCATATAGACCAGAGTACCATTGTAAAAGCTGCCAGGACATGGGGAAGTGGCATCCCTTGAGGGCCACCAAGGGAATTATTTCCCGACAGCAGGTCGTTTCTGGATCTGGGTACAATTTTTGGGCCATATCCAAGATCGATTATAGGTCTCTTTTCTAGGAAAGTTCCAGCTGGGAAGAAAATGTTACTGGACGTTTGATTGTTGAAGTCCCCGCGGGTTCGAATTTCCTTGTGCCTTCAGATGTATGATTATAGGGTAGTGATAGATATACTCTCTTACCACCCTCTTGCACTCTCTAGTGTATTTAAAATTTTTATTTATTTTTATCATTTTCTTTTAAAATTTTTTTTAACATTCTTAATCATTAAAATAAATAAAAATATTACAACTTAACTAATAATCACTTCTTTAATCATAAAATAAAAATAAAAAACTTAAAAACAATAAGAAAAAAATAGTAATAGAATATACGGTAAGACTATCAATATTCTCATTATTCACAATTATAACCATATCCTTTTTCTTTTTTTTTAGCATTATCTCAAACTGGAAAATGAGCTAAAAATAAAGGACATTTTTCAGCATTATCTTGAAAATGATAATTTTTTATTAAAATAAGAACATTCTAATAATAATAATAATTCCGTGGCTTTGTTTTTAGAAAGATTAACTCCTCTCTGCTCATCTTTTTCGAGTGTTTCCATTAGAGATGAGGTTCCTTTCCTCTTTCGGTACTGATTTATATATGTTTTTATGTTGGTATTGTTTTTCTTTCTCATTTCTATCAGTTTAGTTTTGGTTAGATCTATCACACTCCAACAACCGATTATCAACATGCGCCCCTTCACATAACTCCCCAACAGTCGATCTATCAGGACGAAGTGGAACCACGGCAAAAATCTTGACATATGACACTCATGCACGACTTATTCCGCACATAGCCATCACATGCCGCCACGCCATAATGCGTCTATTAGGTACACATGCCGCAGTAGTAGATTCTCCATCCCAAAATCTTTTAAATATGCCCCACCTAATCTTACAATCATCGGTGCATGATCTCCACGTTTTACCACAAATGCGTGTGAAGAAACTTGGTATGCTACACTCTAGCCTATTTGGTGCCGGTCTTCTTACTATATTTCTACTTTTTTTAACTAATGATTTTGATGAATGAAATACGGATCTTTTCAAGAAATATATCAAGACAACAAACCGTAGCACTCATTCAGCTTCTATCGCCTCCAGCATTAGCTATGTAAATTGTAAAAAAACTATTATTTAAGACGGTATTCTCTTTATAGGTTATGAGTGGGGATTAAGTATTTGATCTTAAAATCCGTTTTTTTTTTTTTTTTTTTAACTTTTATGCTGTGGTTGTTGGGGAAATCTCACCTCCTGTTCATATTTCTTATTTTTCTTATTTGATTGATTACGAAAAAAAACAGAGAGGCCATTCCCATAATAAACAAATGATTTTTGGAGTCAATTTTGCATTCATCGATCTCAGTACCTTAATCTGAATTAATATTACTATTTCATTCAGTCCAAATTCAATCATGTTGCTCGAAGTAAGTGTTCCTGTGAGTAGCGAAGTTACATTATACAACGCAGTGGTAAATTTGGTATGCATGTCAGGTCAGAAAGTCAATTTTGGGTTCATACTTATCACGTTCAAATTCCAAAGGCACTCACGAGTATCATGGCTGATTGGCCTTTTAATTAAGTTTAGGTGGGTGACAACATCATAAGGTCATACATGACAAATCAACGGCCCTAGTCACATCAAATCACAGAGCATTATATCATTATGGGAGCCTCTCTTTTGAGATTCAAAAAAAGCTAGTGCCGCTCCTCTGAGATTTCCTTGAAACTCTAAAAACACACACTCTCTGTCTCTCTTTCTCTCTTTTTTCTAAAAGTTTTTTTTTATTTAAATTAATATTTTTGTTACTATTAAAGCCCCATCGATCTGTAAAGTGCTGCATGGGTGCCCATGACATAGGCCCGTGGCTTGTGTTTCTACTTTCTCTGCTTCTTTCTTTATTAAAATCAGAGAAATATTGAGGAGGGATTTTGATTTATAGATTAGATGAAATTATAAATAAAATAAAATGGGATAGTTTTAAATAAAAAAATAAATAATAAATAAAATATTATTATTTTAAACATTAAAAAATTTAAATTAAGATTAAAAAAATTAAATTATTTATTATATTTTACATAAAGATTTAAAAAAATTATAATGATAAGATAAAATAAAACAATTTCAGAATCTAACTAGGCGTTATTTATAAATTGATCTTTAAAATTTTTTATAGAATACTACCTTAACTTATAGGATATTTCCAGTATATGAGATTTAGTACATTTAAATTGGTGTGATAACATATTATTTATATTAGAATCTTTTATAATTTAAAAATGTTAATATTTTGTAATGTAATTGATGTAAAAAAACTTACAACAATGTGCTGAATGGATAAAAAATAAATCTTTTAAATATATTATATATATATAGTTTTATATTGATAACTTGATATTTATATATATCAGTTCAGAAACTAATGACTATATATCGACAACTCAATGTTTAACTATGCCGTCTAAATTTGTCTCTTTGATTTGATAGTTATGTATTTTTTTTTTAAATTACATAATAGTTAGGGAGATAATTATTAGTGTATTAGTGTTTTTATTTTTATTTTTATTTTTTTAAATATTTAAAATATAATTAAAAATTTTCAATTTACATTAGCACAACAAATAAGTAAACTTGAGTGACATAATACCAATACCCTTTTAGGATGTGTTTGGGTATTGAAAATAAATTAATACTTTTTAACATATTCAATTACTATTTATTATTTTATCATTATTTTTTATTACAATTTATTATTTTTTACTATTATTCAATATTCTATTATTACTTTTCACTTATTTTTCACTATCATTCACAATATATTTCAACATTTCTCGACATCTAAATCCAAACTTAAGTATGCATACTAATTTTAAGCATCGAACCCTTTCATCTAGTTGATTGGAAAGCTCGAAAAACAAAGGAAAAAAACCACATTTTCCAAAATAAAAATAAAACACTACTCAACCAATGTGATGGCATTTTAGGTTATTTCTGAAACAGTAGATATATTGGTTGTTAATATAACAAAAAAAGAAAACCAACTATGTTCTGCATGGCGTTTAGACACGTGTAACTTCCCCGATCAATCCAAGGTTGGCAGGCTCTTGTACCATCCGTGGAAGCAGAATAGAACGTGACATATATCCCATGTGAGCCACTTGACTACATACATCAATAATATATATATATATATATATATATATATATGTGCATGTATGTATATTGGCATGCATGCAAATACTAGTGGCCCTCGATCTCTGCATGCTGTTTTTCCTTGGCATGGTTAATGTTGAAAGGACCCTTTCAGCTTTACTGCACTGTTTCAGCTTTCATGTCTGCAATAATGAATGAGAAGCAACGGAATCTAGATACCCAACTGGAACATTTGATGACAACCTTATGATCTTGCAGTGATCTCAATATTGTTAATTACTATATAAGATTGATGAGTTATTGAACTTAATATGCATGTGACATTTCTAAAAATCAATGGCATCCATGAAATAGCTAGGAATGGAGGATCCGGGGCAACAGCCAGCAAATTGATGATCACCACAATTTGCAGTTGGATTTGGATTCTAAAGATGGTCCGTAGGATTTTTATAAGGGTGTAATGGTCTCGTTTGATCTGATTTTAGACATATTTTATAACATAACTAATATATACCGGTTTTAAAAATTTAAAAATTGATATTAGATTGATTCACCACCGTTTGGTTTGATCCCCTTTTTCGATTTTACAGATAAACATTATCATACTGCAACAAAAATTTAACAGTTGATTGACACATATCCCTTATTTTATATTATATTAATGTGATATTAAATTTATATATTTTATCAAAATCTAAATGTTATATTAAAAATTATAAGATTAATTTATGTTATATCCTAAATAATTTATATCATAATGATCAAATGTTACATTAAAATTTATGAGATTAATTTTATATTATAAGATTAATACACATGAAAAATAAGATTTGAATTTATTTCATGTTATATTTATTAGAAATTAACATATAATATATCTAATATAATATAAAAAGTCATATAAAATTTATTTTATATTGTTTTGAATATCAAAACCGAACCGATTTCTAACTGATTTTTATTATTAAGAATTGGAACCGGAATCGGAACGGGACTAAATACACTAGTTCGGTCAGTTTTATGAGTTCACCAATTTTTACAACCCTACATTGTACACTCCGTTGCACTACATTATTTTCCATATATGCCACAACAGAAATATTTTTTGTTTTTAACATAACTAATTTTAATTAAATAGCATAATTATAATTAAAATCCAGCAGTTTGCACCACGTAAATATGAGAAATGCTATTATAAAGTGTCCACATGACACACGCTATAATGAAAAAATCACCATAATCACGTTATTTATTAAGCATTTAATATTATTTAAATAATTGACTTTGGTGGGTATAATTATTATTGAGTTTATTTTATATATTTATTTTTTTCATACTTTGCATTCTAGAATGGATAAATAAAATAGAAAACTCTAGGATGCTCGAGAAAATAAGACAAAATCTATTAATAGTAATGAAATAATAAATCCGTTAATAATAATAAAATAATTTATAAATAATAATAAAATAATTTATAAATATTAATAAATTACGATATTTTATTAATAAAATACATGAAATTTTTGGGCCAAATATATACAGTGGTTTACAGAACAATCATCCATCAATGAAATCTTATCAAAACTTGGTTGATGCATGCATGCAGTTGTCAAAATCCAAGCAGACTGTATGTTTGCTAGCTGTTTGCTCTTTGCTTTTGGAGTAGATGTAACAATTCCGAATATTTAAATAAATTATTCAGCTTCAAAACTACCCCCAGTACTTCTGTGTTAAATGGAACCATAAAAAAATGATGGAATCTTCTTTTGGTCGTCATATTTAAACCCGAGTTCGTTCATCAGCCACCATCTCCTGCAGTAGTACTCCACCCATATATACAGGCACAGGCTTCGTAATTTTCTCCATGGCTGTTAAAAGAGTCGTCGAAGCATGGAAAATCTCAAAACCAACCGAGCCAAAAAAACAAAACAAAGAAACCAAAAGGAAAAACAAAAACTGGTCTGCAGAAGAAAAGTACGGATGAGAAATTTCTAGAGAGCTGATGTGTAGAGACCGGGTGATACGTATCTGTGGGCGAGCTGACACTCCTTTGTCTGAAAGACATTTTGGCGTTTGTCCTACCAGCTACTGCAGCGTGTTGGGGGTGTCGTACGTACGCATCTCTCGTATCGGCGCCATGACCCTGTACGTATCTACGTACAGTGCAGCATGCTTCCAATATATATATATTATTAACTTATTGTAGTGTAAAAGGGGTTGGTGCATGCCGAAAGATTTTTTTATTATGTGGGTTAAACGTTTGAAGCGATTTCTAAATACGGCAAACCGAAAATGAAACTGTTTTTTCCTAGAAATATAGCTCATATCTTTAGCCAGCTTTCCCGTCGTGAACTCTCACCTTTCTCCCAATGACTCCTTCAATATTTTCTCTCAAACCAAACAGCATTTGTTTTAAATAAATTTACATATTAATATAATTTAATTTGATATATTAAATAAAAAAAATTATTTTTATTATAAAATAAATTTAACACTTCTATTTGAAAAATATCTAGCCCATAAGACCAATGCTACATTCATCACCCCTACTTGGGCACTGCAGAGTTTGAGAAATTTCTTGTGAGAATCTGAATAGTTTTATGTATTTTTCTACAAGAGTTTAACCATGTTATCCATATAGAAACGGTTTCATCTCATGAAATTTTTTTTAAATTTTCACATAAAATATAATAAACAATTTAAAATTTTTAAATTTCAAAACAATAATAATATTAAAATATAATATTCTAACAATATTTTATTTAACTTTCAACTTTTATCTAAAAACATCTCATCTCATCTCACAATCCAAACTACAACTTAGTTATTAATATTCTAGTTCATATATCTTGCAAATGATAGATAGGATCTAAACTATTGAATCTTCAAACACAAAGTAATATAATGATGAGAGTACATGGACACTATTGACCATGATTTATATTCAAAAAACTTATATGAAAAAAATAAATAAATATGCAGCATAGAGAAAAACATAAAGGATTAATATGGTTCAATAGTTACAAAGTCCATACAACTATATATATATATACTTTTCATTAACTTGGAAATAATTAGGACCTATATATTAATATGCAAACTATGATCACCACAAAATCATAAAACATGATAGCCATTGTATTATATTAGTGTTCTAACAAGGAAGCATGACTACTAATAAAGAAAAGGACCCAACATATCATGAAAAGGTTTTTATGCAAGATAACATGCATATATATATATATATATATATTATACCAGAAAGTTTCATTACATGATCGATACAAAATTGGTGGAGTTGAGAGGATAGCTAGCCTTGAAATGCAGAACATCTTCACCCACCTGAGGTCATGTCATATATACGCACCTTCCAGTTAAGAAAAGAAGAAAAATGCAAAAATAGCACTCAATACAGACGAATACTTGCTTCAGAAGACAGATTAAGCTGGCATGACCAGCCTTAATGTTACCTAATAACATATAAATTATATGTAATGATAAAATTCAGATATCTGTTTCTTGAGTTTTCAAATCTTAAGAAAGAGGAGCCCTCTGAGGAGCTCCCTTTCTCCTGCTGCTGAGAGAGAGAACAATCCCGGGGAGCAAGCCCCGTCCTTTCTTCTTCTTCTTCGCCAGCTCAGGTTCGTGTGAAATTAAGGAATTGCTGGCGTCCTCATTGGAGCATGATGAACCTCTGTATTGCAGTACTGGGTCCTCTAGGATGGAGCTTGTGGTAATTTGGCCATCATCATCAATTATCATCTCCGAGCCATCCATCTGTAATCCCTCGAACTGGGAAATTGCAAAATCGGATTCATCAAACCTGTACAGAATGCTAGATAGATCTTCTCCTCGGTACACCATGTTATCAACCTGCATTTTCTTTTCATTTTTAGGTTTATGGACTATATATAAGCTAACGATCGAAAGCTATCATTTCATGTGCACTTCCAAAGTGAGAAGAGAATATAGATTTAATAACTTAGTTAATATCCTAACAATTTAGGAGTTTAATCACTGATTTTTTAACAAAAATAAACCGGCCATATATATGAGAACTTTTCTTACGAACCCCAAATTTCATTCTTCCATGATTTTGCAAATTTAGCAAGTTGGGCATAACAAAGTTGTTTAATTTGCTCAAGTTGCAAATATCCTTGACCACGTCTTCTTGAAAGCTTGATCATCAATCAGAATATTAACGCACTTCAAATGAGCAAACACGTAAGTGAAGGGGGAAACCGAAATGGACCTTGCATGAGAGTGAACAGAAGTGGAATGGCTCTTGGAGAATCCTGTCACAAGTCCAGCATATGTTGGCAGAGCCCTTGAAAGACCTGGACTGTGGCCTCTGATTCAAGAATATCACTTTGGCACTGTTTATAGTGTAGGGCTGCCAAACGAGGGAATCACATCATCACTTCATAGTTCATAATGCTCGAAACAAGTAAAGCTAAAGGATTTCGTTGTTGGATACATACCAAATTCTGACATTTTTATTACAGTAACTTTTCTTATGAAATATTATAATAAAAACCTGAATATATGAGCAGTCAATGAGCTTTTCCAGATCACCCAATCGAACGACATCGTGGTAAACATATCGTCTCACCTGTCACGGGGAATAATAACCACAATAGAGGACCATCTTAATTACAGCAGCTAAATTAGTCACCATTAATGTGGTGTAAATATATGACCTATAAAGGTCAATGATTACCTAGAGTGGGGAAAGATTTTTCCTGTATTAAATACGAAATTATCTTAGGCAAAAAAGCACCAAAAACCTTATTTGTTATATGTATATTAATAGACATGTATTAAATAGAAGAATTACAGCATTCTGGTGGTAATTTGAACTTTAGGTGAAAAGGTTGGGCTAGCAACCTTGATTCAAGGAAAAATGAAAGAACCGATCGAGTTGAGAATTAGTCATGGAAGGCATTTCTTCAGGAAAATGACAAACAAGAACAGGAAATGTGAAAAATTGGGTCAAACTTTCGCTTTCGGTGAAAGCAACAGCTCATGAGGGACCTTTGCAGGGAAATAATGAACAAATAAGAAATCTTCCATAAATGGGAAGAAACCAAATCCAAAAAGTGGGAACAGGGAAGACATTGTGAACCATTTATAAAGAACCATTTATAAAGAACCTTCTACATGGAAAATGCAATAAATTAAGCAAGACCACATAAGATAGACGATCTTGGTTTGGATGGATTCAAAAATATGGATCAGAACAAGTTATATTAAACTAAAATAAAAAGAACATTCAATAATTAATTTTAGGGACTCTCAAACAGTATATCTATAGAATCCAATTTGGTATGTGAACAAAGAACGGGAATTTGGTCAAATTCTAGAAGACTTTTGGGACCTTCCTTAACGAAAGGTTATTGCGCGGTAGAAGTTCAGTAAAATTTGGAAAACTGCACAAATTCAAATGATTTGAAACGAAAAGAGTTGAGTTTTTTTCCCTTTTGTTCTCTATTAAGAACTGAACGTTTTGCAAGATTTTAGGATAAGGATTTTGAAATCTTCGCATAGAGAACCATAACGTGCAAAGAATTCTTAGAGTATTATGTGACATGAATACTAAACATGGGGAAAGTTCTTGAAAAATGAGACATCATAGGAAAATTCTGCAAATTCGCTAATAAATTACCACCTACCCAGAACAAAAGTTGAGGTAAGAAAACCTCAAATAAGCACGTGAAAGTCAAAATTAACTTCTACAGGGAGATTTTTTCAAGAAACTTAAAAAAAAAAAAAAAAGAAGAAGAAGAAGAAGAAGAAGAAGAAAGAAAAAAAGGGAACAGATTTTGGATACCAAGTAGAAAATTGCATTTGAATTACATTTGAAAAGAATAAAAATAAAAACATGTTAGAATTCCCAAGTACCCACCAAAGAATTGAGACAGACGGAGCCGAGAAAACATTTGAATCTGCAGAAAAAAGTTAAAAAAAAAGAAAAGAAAGAAGAACAAGCATGGTTCCAAAAGACCCAAATACAATCTCATGGGTGAAAATTAAATGATTTTTGCGAAGGAAATCGAAGATCGACCACATAGCTAGGTAGAGTACTAAATCTCGGGTGTACATGATGTACCTGTAGGAGAGGGTGGGAGCGGTGAGAAGGGAAGCAGTGGGGGCAAATACTAAGGCAACAGTGCAAGCAAAAGACGTTCTTCTCGTTCTTCCTGCTATTCTCGTGGGACCCACAGGCGCCGAAGAACGTTTCAGCCATCAAACCCTCAAGCCATGCAGGCTTCATATTCATGTCGTTGTTCATAATGTTCATCCCAACTTCCATATCCGAAGAGTATGGCTCTCTCACCATCTTTCTCTCTCTGTCTCTCACAGTGTCTGCAAGGATTCTACGAGCGCGTAAAAGCCTAGTAGAAGGACCAGGCCTCGGGCTGTAATATTTTTTAGATTTTTTTTTTTTCTCTCTCTCCCGAGCGCTTTTGAAGATACCTTACAACACTCGAAAAAGCCCTCTATTACTCCTATTTTTATAGCCGAGGAGCTTCCAGATTTCCTGTCGTTTCCAGACACGACGAGAGAGAGAGAGAGAGAGAGGGGCTGGGTAGTGAGGTGTGGTGGAGAATGGGGAATGGTGTTAATGGCGGGAAGATAGCCCACCAATCTGTACTTTTCTCTGCATACTACATTTCACTTTTCTGCTTGATGATTCGAGCTCTCTCTCTTTCTTTATTTTTATTTTTTTATTTTTTTAATAATTTTATATATAATTGTGAAATATAAACATTACGTTTTAAAAAAATAAAATTTATTATTAAAAAATTAATTTTTTTAAATATAAATCTTATATTTTATTTATTTCATTCAAAACATTACGCGCAGTTATATAATTAACGATAGCAAATTATATATTTTACTCTTACTGCCTTGAGTATCCAACCTTATCCCTTTTGACCAATATGCCCCTCATCAGTTTCTATTCCGTACTTCTGTCCTCCAAATGCCAATCCAATCAAAGTGGTGATATGGATTTCAGTTGGATTGCAATTGAGAAAGCTATTATTTATTGAAATTTCATTAAAATAAATTTATAAAGATTAATATTAAATATAATCATAGATTATATAAATATGGTGTAATTTAAAAAAAAAAAAACTAAAATTTATTAACAAAATATTAATTTCTTTTAATATAATCTCATATTCACTCATTTTTTTTAAAAATAAATGTGTAGTACTTACACATTTTATGACTATAAATATTATTTATTATTTATAAATTGAGATCATTTATATTAAATTTACTTTATAATAAAAATAATTTTATAATTTAACGTAGTATATTAAGTGCTGTTAATTTATAAATTTATTTTTATAATATTTTTTACTACAATATTAATAATTATTATTCATCATTTCCTCGGTACCAAAATGAACATTATTCTCAAACATTACCTCCTAATTATGAAATTTAAAGAAATAACGAAGTGAGAATTTGACCTTTTAATTTAATCAAAAATTTGAAAATATATCAATAGTGCTTATCGATTTTCGTGCCCTTAATTGAAATTTGAGTACATCCACCTATTTATTATTGAGAAATAATATTTACAGTCGTGGTTGTGCAAGCGGCGTGCAGTCGCTTTGAAAAAAATAAATTAATATGGGACCCATATGAAAAAAAAAACTAACTTTTTAATCGTGGACCCTACTTTTTTTAAAGCGATTATGCGGCGTTTGTAATTTTACGACTGTATGTAGCATCGCTCTTTATTATTTAGAGAAATGATAGTTGTAAGCCTCACATAATCATTTAAATAAATAAATAAATACAAGATTTATATGAAAAAAATTAATTTTTTAATAGTAAGCTATACTATTTTTCAAAACAACTACATTGCACTTGCGTACTCTATAATTATATGTAATATTACTATATTATTTATAGCATTGTTGTGGGAGACTCTAAAATCTTCGATTGAATTCATCAGAGAAATAAGTTTTGAATTTCTATCTTTATTTAAAAATATGAGTTTCTACAAAGTCTTTTTAATTAGTTACATATGTTATTTTTAATAGTTAAATTGCCTAAAAATATATAGTTAAGCCTCCGGCGGATTTACTATTTAGCTTAACAAAGTCTTTCTAAACTAGTTTATAAAACTCAATAATTTTTATCATGGTGGTGATATTTAGTTTACAAATTGTGAATTAACAAGTGATAAACTCGGTGAGGGTGTTAGCTTCTTCAATCCCATAACATATTTTTGTTGATTATAAGAAGATAGTTGTGTAATTTATTTATTGAATTTGTTGATTTTAGGTTAAAGTTGAGATAAAAGTTGAAAGATAAATAAAATATTGTTAGAATATTATTTTTTAATATTATTATTATTTTAAGATTTGAAAAAGTTGGATTATTTATTATATTGTGTTAAAATTTGAAAAAGTTGTAATGATTAGATTAAATAAATTAAGATGAGTTAATATATAATCATGAGAAATATTATAAATCATACTTTAGGGAGAATACATAAAACCTTTAAATAAGTTTTGTTTCAATTAAATGCCACAATGATCACTCCAATTTCAATAACATTGCCTTTCATCTTTAATTTATCTTTATCAATTATGTTGATTGATGGGATATACTTAGGAATTGACTTTTATACTACGTTTCTGACATGTCTTGCGTCAGGAGATATTTTCCTTCAACAGTTACTTTAATGTTACGTGACTTTTAAGTGGTATAATTAATACAATGTGGCTCACTATCCTTTTTTATATTCTACAGGTGTACACTGTCGAACTCCTCCTCCTCCTCCTCCATTGCTTGTTACTAGATAAAAAAAACTCTCCACATTTTTCATCTACCTGTCTATATAGTGCTAGGTGTCCTGTTTGTATAATGCTAGGTATGGTATGGAAATGTCGGGACGACGTGTCCTCTCCTTCGTTAGATTTCGGGCGCTTCTCGCATGGCTATGGCCATGGGCCAACCTCTACTTAAGATCGGAGAACTCTAATAACAGGTTGAGGGGTCACCCAGCTAAGTTGAGCTCCCTGTGTTTGGATTTATCTTCTGAACCTTTTGCTCGAGAAATCACCTTACACCATGCTTGAAACTGGGGGTGCTTTTTCATGATGTGACTTGTCAAATAAAATTATTCGGAGTCAAAATGTGAATCATTTTCCTTGACGACTCTAATTGGCTTGTTCGATATTTCCTCTTATATATGCAAAGCAAATAATCTCAGTATGTCTCATGTCATTGGAACACTACGTCCTATACTAATTATGTGGATAAAATAGTTATTTTATTACAAGTTTCATGCGTGTGGCTTATTATATTTATAAAGAAAAATATCAAAATATTACTATTTTTTATATTAATTTATATTTATTCTCAAGAAAAACAGACAATTTTAAAAGCTGCAGCACTACCTCGGTTAGACAACATGGTATGCATATTAATGCATACTACTCCTCTGTCCTGTTTTTTAGTTTTTAGGATATATATTTGGTCTATATATCTATTTTAATGGTTTGAATCCATCGAATTACTAAAATAAATAAATAAATATATTGTATATATGTATTGGATGAATCAAAATACCTAATCGTAGTCATGTGTTGTCTACTAATTTTGGGAGGTGTGAGGTCTTAATAAGCTTTAGTTTAAGGGACAACATTGTTTCGTGATCAATAGATGGGTTGGCATTCAAAAATATGGGATTAAGAGCTAAATCGTACCTTCAACGTACCTTTGTTATTTTGTAAGTGTTATGTTCTAAGCACCCAACAACACATTTCACCTTTTATGTTTACGATATCTCTCGAAAGTCGCGATGCAATTTATATATATTTTTTAAAAAATATACACATGTTAAGAGACTAATGGCCGATAACATATGATCAAGTTCTCTAAAAAAAAACCTCACACCCCTATATAAAAAGCATATATACACATATAATCATTTTATAAGTTTATTTTAAATGAATGATATTTTTATAAGATAATATATACAAATAATATCATTTTATATAAAGATTTTTAATTTAAAATATAAATATATAAAGAGTTGTAAAAAAATTTGTAAGTATATCATTATTTATTTTTCATATGTGTGGACGTTGTTTGTTCAATGATGTTTGGTTTCCGAGAGCATAAGATCAGAGACTATTATTCAAATGTTTTTTAGATATAACGTGCACTGCTAACATGTCTAATTGCTTTCATTGACAATTACAAGATCATGAAACAATCCAACAAATTGGAAATTATATAAAATCATATTTAAATTTGTACTGTACGATTAGAGGGAGTTCCAACTTCCACGTGAATTAGCTTTCCTAAATATTCTCTGAGAAAAGTTTTTAAATAATTTTGAAGTAAAGAAATATAAGTTAATAGAATAAAACGTTTTTTTTTAATACATTAATTTTAGGATTTTTCTGTGGATTTAAAACTAATTCATGCTTAATATATATATATATATACAGCCCTTCACTATACGAGAATTTATGAGTTCGGTTTGTTTATTAAATTGACCCAAGAAATAATCAGTCCCTTTCAATATAGAGAAATGATTTTTACATTAATGAAATATACAAGTGCCGTGCAATCTCTTAAAAAATAAGTAAATATTAGATTTATATGAAAAAAAATTAATTTTTTAATAATAGAGTTCATTCTTTTTCAAAAAAATTACGAAACGTTTGGACAACATCATGTCTCAAAACAAAAATTACATAGAAAACCTAACCATGAAAAACCATGAACCTCGTTCAATACATACAAACGATCTATACTATAGAAAGAATAATCACAAACCCTAATAAATATTTTGAGAGTCTTTCTCAAGCTCTACGTACGTACGATACTGCTACTTAGGCCAGAATATCTAAGATCTCTAATTTTCTCACATCGTCTTTGCATCGTGGCTAGACGATCGATCCATATTGACTTCTTAACACCTGGTCTCGAAGATAAAAATAAATACTTTTTATTTGAGGGATAATATCCATTAATATGTGTTAAAAAAAAAAAAAAAAAAAAAAAAAAAAAAAAAAAAAAAAAGGAGGTAACCTTGCCAAGAAAGAAAAACACTGACTTTGACATCGGAGACACACCACCCCCAATGTCATAGGTAGCAAGATCTTAGTCCAAGTTGTTGGAATTGGGTCTAGGTGTGCAAAACAAAAAATTCTTTTTTTATCAGTTACTATTCACCATTCTACACCCTACACCCTATAAAAAACACATATACCTTATAAAAAGTACCTCTACACTCTATGAAAAAGCTATAAGTGTGTGATGTAAATATGAATAGTAATTGATGCATAATAAATCCAGTGCAAAACACATAATCATCATGGACATAAGATTAGAATGCAATAAATGATATTTTAGATTACAAGTAATTGGAAATATAAAGCAAGGGTTAACGAGAATGGAGGAAAAGTAAAAATAGTAAGCTTACAAACGATGTTTATTTGTTTGAGTAACACTAGATATAGTTTTAGGGTATGTAAATATTATATACTCTTTGAAAAAAAGTTTGTAAAATTGGAATCCACATCATCATTAAAAAAATAATTTTTTCATATAGATTTTAAATTTACCAATTAAAAGTGCGTAAAATTTGTATATATTAGGATTACAAATATCATTTCCTTATTTTGTTAGCAAGAGTACTAATTCAATGCATGGTCTTAAGTAATTATATGGGCTTCTGCCAGTTCAACCCACAGGCCAGATATGGACATGAGCTGAGCTAGCCCATCTTGGCCTATCAATGACTAACCTCCAGGCGATTCTGATTATTATTATTTTTTCGAATAAGTAATTGGTTTATCCTCACTTACAACGGTGAAGGTTTTTGAGATGACCTAATTCTCAAAATCAAAGCTTTTGCAGAACTATATTCCAATAGAGGAAAACACACAAGGGGTTTTCCAAATAGTTTCATAAATACTTATCTACTTGTATTGAGAAATGATAGTTTGTTCTATTGAGAGTTTATTTATGAACATATTAAATTCATAATTGATGCGAAAACCTGTACATTAATTAGTATAAAAATGTATTTTTTTAAAAAAAATTTGATAGCTATGTGCTCTCATCCAACATATAATAAAAATTCATTTTTATTACAAATCTTAAAGAAATATCTACTTTATAAAAATTTTATAAAAATAAAATTTATAAACTCACGTAATTTCTTGTAGTATGTCAAATCGGGAAATTCTCTGTGCAAGCCCATATTATTATACATCAAGACACCCCAATGATGTGAAGGATATAGAAACACTCGACGTCAACTAATAAATATAGTTTTGAATTTTATTTTATAGCTAAAAAAGGTTCCCAACAAGTTATGTATTTACACATAAGACTTGCATGTAATATATGTAAAAGAGAACAGTGGTCGGGCTTCCAATCCCACAAAAGCAGCCCTTCATTCATCTCAAACCACGTAGAAAAAAACATTATAAGAGAAATACACTCCACCACAGAGAATCGCACTCTTCTCTTCCTCGTTGCCTTTGTTTGCACTGCCCCAATCTCAGTCCAACACTGACGCAACCACTTGCCTACAAGGATTTTTCATGGCTGACACTCAGGTATATGTTTGATTGAATGAGACTCAAAGAGTGATGAGAAAGAAACGGAGAGATGGAGACAAAGGCAGAGAGCTTACATGCAGTGGTCCAAAGGAGTATCACATATGAGCTGTGGTCATGTCGAGTGGCTATTTCTGGCGAGGAACTTGCTGACGAAGGAGGAACGAGATTGTGATCCATGGTCATGCTATGTTTTTAACAGCAAAAACAAATGTTTGCCGTGTGTGGAGTACCCACTGTAGACTAGGTGGTTTTTTACCAATTGGCTGCTCTGTTCTGAGGGCTAAAAATAGCTATGCTTGGTTAAGGCGTGGAGGAAAATTGGGGTTGGCGGCTTGATACTGTGTTTTCTAGATGGCTGCAATTAATGCTGTGCATTTGGATGGTTTCAGAGAGAGCAACGACAAGCCATCCAATAGAAACACAGAGAGATCTTTATCAAGACTCCAAAAATGAAGAATGAAAAAAAAAAAGAAATGGTTTGGGCAAGAATCTAGTTAGCAATTGGCTAGGAAGACAAAGGATTGAGACGAGGAAGAAGACAGGATCATATTCATGGGGATTGGTTGAGTTGGTAGGCGACAAAGAGGGTGTTCAAAATTGCTGGTGGGCAAAGCAACTGGTGGGTGACGGAACTTGGGTTGTGCAGTGAAGTTGGACAGGGATGGCTCTGTTTTTGTCCATGGTGGAGTCCTATGAGAGAAAAATGCACCGTGGTCTCAGTGGTTAGTGGTGGTGGTCTTGTGAGGCATAAACTTTCATGGAATGGGTTTTATATTGTGGAAGTTGGTCAGCTTGGAGAAATCGTGAAGAAGAGATTACAGGGTTGTGAGGTGTTCTGATTTTTGAAGCCTGAAATCGCGAAGAGGTATTGTCCGTTTCTGATGTAGTGCTAGTCCAGGATAAGTGTGGTGCAAGTCTTAGGTGTTCGTATGTGATTGGCAGTCTGTTATTTGACTAAAACCAACCCGACCAATCCTAAGAAATTCTCTATGTAAAATTATAAAATTGCTCTATTAAAAAGACGATTTGTTGTATAGCGTCTAGCTACATCAATTATGAAATTTTATTATAAGATATATTCATTAAACTTTTTCCGATCATCTTCTAATTTGACATTAAATTATTAAAAAATTATTTATCATTCATTAAATATCATCAAGTCATTTGATGCCATACAAGAAGATAGTGAAAGGATGGTAATTAAAAGAGTAATAATATAAATACAAGTCTTTTAACAATCATGTTTTTAAACGAGACAAATACATTAAGGTATTTTTATAAATCAACATTATTTTATAAAAGTGTCTTCCATTTTAAAATATAATTGCGTAAGAAATTGTGAAAAATATTGTGTGTATAATTTTTTAAATGAATTATTATATTCTTAAGTCAGTATATAAAATCAATAATTCATATTATTAAATAATAAGATTGATTTAGATTTTAAACGCTCCTGTACCAATTTTTCTTGTAAATTAAAATAGTTGTCTTTAAAAATCTTCTTTCTTTTATTTTTGGATCATTTCCAATCATTTTCAATCATTTTCGTTCCATAGAGAAGGTTGAAAGGTCGGAGATGGGTCGGTCTGCTGGTGGTCCTCCGAGAAACAGGTTGTCTGTGGAAGCCGAGGTGTGTGAGGTGAGACCGCTGTTTGTTGGGGCCATTGAAGTCTCTTCTCCACCTAATTTAACGGGGACTTCTTGCCTTGCTCCTTTGATTGGGGATTGCAACACCCTAGAGAAGATTAGGCCCTTTGATTCTTTAGTAGCACCCAGAGGTGATGCGAAATTGCAAGTGGCTTTGTTTGGGGATGATTGTGCCGTCGATGAGGGGGCTGTCCTCACTCCCTCGTGCACACTTCTGCCCATAATTGAAGAGGGGAATTATTCCTCATTGTGGGTTTTTAAAAAAGTCAAGGAAATTCAAACAGTTATAGGGATCTCTTGTGTTGGTAAGGAGAACAATTTAAGGCTCTTCTCGTGGCTTTGGAAGAAAGCCATTCAAAATCAGCCATAAGGAGGGATAGGGAACTCAAAAGGCTAATTTGTTGCATTAATTATGATGTGAAGGAAGGGAGTGACGGAAGGGAGAGATCGAAAGGGAGGGGCAATCCAAGTTTAAATGCAGCCTAAGATTATATCCTAGAATGTGCAGGGGCTTAATGATCACAATAAACACCTTCGTATCAAATCTTTATTGCGGATGTGGAAGGGTAATGTGGGTTGTTTTCAAGAAACGAAGTTGTGGAGCATTGATAGAAGCATTGTGCGTAGTTTATGGGGGTGCTCGTATGTGGGTTGGTCTTATTTGGCCTCAGAGGGAGCCTCAGGCAAGGTATTACTGATGTGGGATAAAAGAGTTGTTGAGGCGTTAGAAGAGTCTATTGGAGATTATTCGGTAGCAACTATGTTTAAAAACGAGGAGGACAGATGGGAATGGGCATTTGTAGGTACATACGATTCGAATGTGGATAGGGATAGGAAAAGGTTATGGGAGAAGTTGGCAGGAATTTATTCTTATGGGATGTGCCGTGGTGTATGGGAGTAATTTTAACATTACCCACTTTCAGAGCGAGCAATTAGGATAGTACCGAAACTATGTGGCCATGGAGGAGTTTTCAGAGTTTTTGTTTGACTTGAATCTCAGGGATCTTCCCTTGGTAGGGAGAGAGTACACTTGGTCAAATGATCGGGTTTGGTCGAGATTAGACATATTTCTTATCTCTCTTGAGTGGGAAGCCCATTTTCTGGGGGTTTGTTAGAAATGCCTACCTCGAGTTAGCTCTGATCATTTTCCTATTCTTTTAGATTGTGGGAGTATTCACAGTGGTCGACGACATTTCAAAGTTGAAAATATGTGGCTTAAAGCGAATGATTTTATAGAGTTGGTGAGTGCTTGGTGGTTGTCGTATCAGATCTTTGGCACGACAAGTTTCATCCTTGTAGGTAAATTAAAGGTTTTGAAATAAGATCTGAAGAAGTGGAATTTGGAAGTTTTTTGCCACACTGACAATCAGAAGTCGGTCCTTTTAGAGGAATTGCAGGAAATAGAGGGACATGAATCACAGGGAAACATCTCAGATGAGGGGTTAATGAGGAAGGGCATGGTTATGGAAAATTTGGAAGAGAGTTTTGTTGGTGAAGGAGACCTCATGGCGCCAAAAATCGAGGGCACTCTGGTTGAAAGAAGGGGATAGGTGCACAAAGTACTTTCATAAAGTGGCAAACTCTCATCAGCGGAGTAATGCCATTGAGGCTTTATATTCAGGTACCGAGGTGTTGTCTTCGCCTACTAATATAGAGAATCATATTGTGCATTTTTATGAGTCCCTTCTTACCGAACCGGTTGAATGGAGGCCGAAGCTTGATGGCTTGCATTTTGAGACTATTGATACTCAGAGTATGAATGTGCTGGAGAGACCTTTTGATGAAGACGAGGTTTACAAGGTCATTTATGGGATGGCTAAGGATAAAGCACCGGGACCAGATGGCTTCTCTATGTGTTTCTTTCAAACTTGATGGGACATAGTGAAAGGTGATGTTATGTACGTCTTCAGTGAGTTTCATTCTTTTCAAAAGTTTGAGAGATCTTTTAATGCGACTTTTATTGCTCTTATTCCCAAGAACAAGGGGCATCGATTATTGAGGATTTTCACCCTATAAGCCTGGTTAGTAGTATATACAAAATAATTTCGAAGGTGCTTGCCAACCGGTTAAGTCCTGTGATGGAACAGATTATCTCCAAGCCACAAAACACATTTATTCATGGGAGACAAATTCTTGACTCAGTGTTCATTGCTAATGAGTGCTTGGATCACAGGTTGAGGGAGGGAGTTTCAGGTATTCTTTGTAAGTTAGATATGGAAAAGGCTTATGATCATGTAAACTGGAAATTCTTATTATATCTACTTCAGAGGTGTGGGTTTGGTGAGATGTGGATTTCATGGATGAGTCATTACATTTCTATTGCACGGTTCTCAGTGCTTGTTAATGGTACACCTGTTGGTTTCTTTAATAGTTCTCAGGATTTGTGACAAGGAAATCTATTATCTCCGCTTCTGTTTGTTATAGTCATGGAGGCTCTTAGTCAGATGGTAAAGGCGGCTGTGGATGGTAGTCTCTTATCGAGTTATCAGGTGGACAATGGCACCGGTGACTCTATTATCATTTCACATCTTTTATTTGCAGACGATACCATTCTCTATGATGCGGATATTAGTCAGATCCAAACTCTACGAGCATTGTTACGTTGTTTTGAAGCAATGTCGGGATGCAAGGTGAATCTTGGGAAGTTTGAGATGGTTCCAGTGGGTGTGGTCTCAAATATTCTCAGCTTAGCAAGCATTTTAGATTGTAAGGTGTCTTATTTGCCGATGAAATATTTGGGTCATATTTGGGCCTACCGTTGGGCGCAACATTCAAGGCTAGAGCTATATGGAATAGGGTAGTGGAGAAGATAGAGAAAATGTTAGCTGGTTGGAAACGGATGTATTTATCGAAATGAGGCCGTTTCACCCTTATTAAGAGCACCCTTACTAATCTCCCTACTTATTATCTATCCCTATTTCCTATGCCTGTAGGGGTGGTGAACAGGATCGAGAAACTATTTAAGGCATTCTTATGGGGGGTATAGGGGAGGAGAAGAAATTCCATTTGGTTAAATGGAAGACAGTATGTGCACCAGTTGTGCAGGGGGTTGAGAATGTGTGATTTGAGAACTTTTAATAAAGCGTTGTTAGAGAAATGGTTGTGAAGATATCATTCAGAAGGGGGATCATTGTGGAAGACAATCATCGATGTTAGACATGGAGCGACTTGGGGTGGATGGTGCTCTAATGAAATGAGATGGGGGTATGGTGTGGGTTTATGGAAGTTTATAAGGAGGGGTTGACCATGCTTTGAACAAAAAATTTGTTTTGTAGCAAGTGAAGGCAACCGTATCAGTTTTTGGTGGGATGAGTGGTCCGGAGATCAGGCTTTGAAAAGAGCGTTCCTGGCTCTTTATAGTATTGCAGCGAATAGGGAGGTTTCAATGGCGTATATGCGTTTCTTTTCGCATGGCTCTCATCATTGGAATATTCTTTTCAATAGGAATTTTCATGATCATGAACTAACTAGTGTATCAGATTTTTTCAGCTTACTATACTCCAAGGGAATGCCAACGACACATGGAGATAGATTGAAGTGGAGGTCTAATAATAAGAAATACACGGTAAAAGCGTATTACAATATCTTGATAACACAAGATCATATTCTGTTCCCTTGGAAAAATATATGGAGGTCCCGGGTGCTCTTCAAAGTTGCTTTTTTTGTATGCAGTGTTGCTCTTGGGAAGATCTTGACTATGGACAACTTGAGGAAGATGGGTTGTGTCATAGTAGATTGGTGTTATATGTGCAAAAAGAATAGAGAATATGTGGACCATCTACTATTGTATTGTGAGGTAGCAAGGAGTTGTGGGATGAGATTTTTCAAAGGATTGATATTCTTTGAGTGATGCCCCTGAGGGTTGTGAATCTGTTGGGTTGTTGGAGGAAGCTACAAGGTTGTCATCAAGTGGTTGCGGCATGGAAAATAATTTTGCTATGTATCATGTGGTATCTTTAGTTAGAAAGGAATGCACGTTGTTTTGAAGATAAAGAACGTACAATAGGGGAGCTAAAGAATTTTTTTCTCCACTCTATTGTCTTAATTTTCTGCTATTGTACTAAGTGGAAATAATGCTCATGACTTTTTATCTTTAATTCAGCACATCTAGAATGTATTTAAGTGTTATTCTGTACACTTCCAGGCCTCGGAGTGTACATGACTTATGCCTTTTTCATTCATTTCAATAATATTTTCTCTTACCTATCCAAAAAAATAAAGTTAAAAGGCACTGCCGTTCAAGCGATCGATGTGGCGCAAAGATGACTAGAAATATCCTCGATAGGCGTCGTCGTTTTAAGGGATACACAGAATCGAGCCCTCAAACTGTACACACGCTCACACACACAACAGCGGTCCGATCCTCCATCCTCGACGGCGCCATTTTTGTCGTCTTCACCCTCAATTTAGGGTCAGGGATTAGGTACCAAGCTGCCCTTCGGGTATTTATTATCTTTTGCTTGATTTGTGATTTCTTTGTGGTTGGAAGAGATTTTAGACCAAAATATTTGGGTTGCTTGCGTGCACTTTGGATTTTACAGCTTTGTTCTTTTTATCAGTGTTGGTTTTAGAGCTTGGCGTCATCTCCTCGTTGGGTTTTTTTTACCCCTTTTCTATCATTTCCTCGCAGCTATAAATGTGACACCCGTGTTATTTTTTCAGTTCTTTAAAAAAAAAAAAAAAATTATTGAATTGCTTGTGATCTAGTTCACTTCTGCTGGAATGCATCTGTATCAGGAACTGGGAAAGCTATCTTCTTTATTGATTTCCTCAATGCTTTGTTTGTTTGGCTACCGAGAAAATGTGATAAAGCAATTAAAAGAGCCTCAAGAAGTAGTTTGAGTCTTTCAGGTTACATATGATGGAACACTCGGTTTGAGGTTTTTTCTGTCTGTAATCTCATTTCCTTCATTTTCTTTTTTCGTTTTCCTTTAGTAAGCAAGCTCATGGGAATTCTTTTGACACTTAGTTTTTAAGTTGGCAGCTCAATTTTATTTAGTCTTTTTCTTTCCCGAGCAGCTAAAATGTACTAGCTAACCAGTTATTGTGGGAACTTGAATCTGCTGGGCAAATTTGCATTAGGAAAGACTCGTTGCTGTAGTTTGGTAATTTTTAGATTGCTGAAATTTGTGCTTGACTTCCTTTTCATTATAAACTTATACACGTGCAGTGGAACAGAGCATTCGCTTTAGGTGAAAGGCACAGCACCTCAATCTTCAAATTTTAGTCATTGAGTGATAGAAAGAACATAGGCATACATGCATCCCGGAAGAACTTCCTTGAGGAATGTTGATGGTGCAGTAGGAATCGATAGAAAAGAGTGTGATTTGCTCTAAGTACCAGATAGTCCTTTTTTGAGAGCTTTTGTTTTGAATTATAGTGTTTTGGGAGAAAATACACCACTAAAGATGGTTGATGAGGTTCTTTTGTTGGAAAGGTTAGTTCAGAAGATAGGAGTAGTCCCTCCTGGAATTTATTCCCTCTTTGCTTTATATGGTTAAGGGAAATGATATAAAGCAAATATTTTGCATTGTCGGTAGCAACCCTCGGTGGGATTTCTAGGTGGATGTAGCAGGGTCCTATGGTTAATTTGGAGCGGGAGAAATAATCATACTTTTAATGGATTAGAGCTGTCTTCTCTGGAGCTAAAATCTTATTTCTTGCATTCTTTTGTATGCGTGGTTTTGTGCTTTTGTGAATATGGCCATTCGCTCCTTTATAGGCTATTGCTCCTAAAGAAATATTACAGAAAAAGTGAATTTCAGTTTCTTCAAGATTGCTGATTGCTTTTCGTTGTAAAAGGAGTTGAAACTATTGCTGTTGAGTTTAAGATGAAACAATATGCTTCATGCAATCCTATATTATCATGTTTCTTTGTATGAGTCAAGATTGTAATTCCAAAAATTTCTAGGATTCTAACATAGGGCACACTTATTGCATCTCTTTTCCCCGCTTTCGAAGCTTCTGTTCAGTAGGTTTAGAGCTATATTGTATTCTTCTTATTATTTTAAGCTTATTTTTATATCTATTTTATCTTTATAAATATGTTATTTATATCAGTAAAACATTGTATTTTTTTGTTATATAAAACTTGATTGAAGCAAAATGTATATGATTTAACAATCCCTTTATTTGTTTGTTTGATTGTTTGTTCGATGGATTTCAGGCCATACTGTTGTCAGTCGTCCAGTGAAAGCTCAAATCTTAAAGGTTGATTTTCCATTAATAGAATAGAAACGTGAAAATGAGCTTCATTTTAAGAAGGCATACTTTACCAATGGGATTATCCAGAAAAGCTGTGGTGGCCCTAAATCCGATTAACATCAATACGTTCACTCAAAGATTTAGTCAACCTGCAAGGGAGGAGGAAGAGGGGGAAGAAGTGGAGATTGATCAGAAAAGGCTCCCAACTGATTATGATCCAGCTACTTTTGATCCCACAGAGCATCGTAGTCCTCCAACTGAGCGTGTATTTAGGCTTGTAGATGAAGTCTCAGGACTCACATTGGCTGAAGCTTGCCAGCTGGGAAGCATTATGATGAAAAAAATGGGAATGAAGGACCCACCAACAGTTGGGGTCATGAAACCAGGAGCTGCGGGTTTGGCTGGAATTGCAGCAAAGGCACCTACAGCAGCCAAGGAGGAGAAGAAACCAGAGAAGACTGTTTTTGAATTAAAACTTGAGTCCTATGAAGCAGCTTCAAAGATCAAGGTAATCAAGGAGGTTAGGAGTTTTACTGATTTGGGTCTCAAGGAAGCCAAAGACTTGGTGGAGAAGACCCCATCAATTTTTAAAAGGGGAGTATCGAAAGAAGAAGGTGAGCAAATAATTGAGAAGATGAAAACTCTTGGGGCCAAGGTTATCATGGAATGAAAGGAAACTGATACAAAATTCGTGACTCCCTGCTTTCCAAGCCAAGTCCTTTTGTTGGCACTAAAGATATAATTTTGCCATGCAAATTCTGAGGTAGAAAGGTGGTTGAAATCCTGGCGTATGGATGAAAGGATTTGGAAATCTTTTGTTTGTCAGGATATAGTCTTATCAATATATTGCGTATTTTTAGTCTAGATGTGATGTCCATTGATTTTACAATTATCGGCCCTATTCGAGGTCATTTCTTTGAGATCGAAAACCCTTTTTGAGAGTTTACATTTCTTTGGGTTTATTCGTCTTAAACTATATTAGTGATGGGCTGATTTGGTTGCTGCCATGGCAAACAGTTCACCAGACCATGACCATGTCATATTACTGAAGTCACCAATATCTTGTGTGCGTGTGCGTGTTCTGTGTGTGTGTGTGTGTGAGAGAGAGAGAGAGAGTTAACCAAAAAACACTGGAATATGCAGATTTTCCAATCTCAAAACTGATGCGATGAAATACGCTGGCTATGGATTTCATAACAAATGGCTTCCATTAATCTAACGCAACAGGGCCTTCGCCAGAACAGAGCACCTACTCATGGTTTAGGATAACAAGAACTTTCAATCATGATGGAAACAAATAGGGAGCTGAAAAAGGCAGAGAGAAATGCTGGCAATCATCAATGCCTGAAGTGCCTCACATTGGTGAAGAGAAGTGAAACACCATACTTTTTACAGCAGTCTACTGCATCCCCATCTCTGATGCTCCCACCAGGCTCTGCAATAACACTGACCCCACTCTCACATGCTTCTTCCACCGCATCTTTCCAGGCTGTTTACAGAACAAGCAATATCCACATTAAACACAAAAAAAGGAAATAAATGCCTAACAATCACTAACAATTACTGGCAAGGAATTATTTCGCAGGCCAAAAGCCCTTTGGCCAAGGGGCACCACCACCCGTCCCGTGTACGTGACAGTGTGGGACATCTGGGGGTCAAGTTTCCCCAACCCCAGTTCTGTAATAAAAAAAAAAAAAAGCCCCGATGATTTCACTGCTGCAGAAATATGACTTCATTATTAATACTCTCCATCCTAATATTCATTCGCCCTGGACATTATCTCAAACTCTTTTCACAAATGCACTATTGTCAATAACTTTCAAGAGCAGTTACTGCCTAAGGTGGTAAATACCAAATGGAAAGAAGGCATCACTAGCCAAAGCTGCCCCTTTGACCTCATCTCCGGCTTTCTTCAATGCTATCCTCAAACTCTCTAGACGGTTTGGCTGGCCACTTCCCATGCCCAACATGCAATTATTCTGCCCAAACAATAACATGGATCAGAAGAAAGCATCGGTTAGATACATTCACGCATGATCTATAAGTGGTCAGAAAATTACCAACCTTTGCTATTACAATGGCATTACTTTTGACATGCTTGACACATAACCATGCAAACTCTGCATCCTGAAGTTCGCTTTCTTGCGGAGCCTTCTCAGAAACCACTTTAAATTGGATATCCTGAGGGGTCAAGTCATCTGAATCCTGGGCTAACCATCCACCACCAACTTGTCTGAGTGAAAGCTTTCCTTTCTCATTTTTACTTGCTTCAAGGATCCTTAGGGTCTTAGACTTTCCACGAAGAATCTCAAGCCCCTTTTCTGAATACTTGGGCGCAACTACAATCTCGTAAAACATCCGAGTCTCACCATCTGTGGGGCTCCTAAACTCCCGGATTTCCTTAGCAAGAGCCTACAGGTAGAAAAAGAAATGGAGAAAGGAATTGAACATCTATTTGATTCCCCTTCCATCGTGGCATCAGATATCTACAAGTCAAATCTTAATATATGGATCGGTGATTCAATCATTTTAGTGAAGAAAATATGACTTAGTTCCAGGTTTCGAGTCAGATGATGAAAGCACGTGCTAAGCCAACAAAGCTAGTAATAATGAAGATTTGAAGTTATTAAATGAGAAGAAAAACGATATAATGTTATGGCTTGCTTTGTGGTTACATATCATCATCGATACTCTATGCCTCAATGCACTTCAACGTAAATGGAAGCTCCCAAGAAGTGCATAATGAAATGGGGCTCAACTTGTAAAAGTTTCTATGCCAGACTAAAACTTACAAAAAAACAGCTTACCTCATCTACTTCTACATTGAAGGCTACAATGCCACCGAAAGCACTCACTGGATCTGCTTTAACAGCAAGCCTGTATGCTTCAAGTATATTATCACGTGAAGCGACTCCACATGGATTTGTATGCTTTACAATTACACAGGTAGGGTTTCTAAACTCTGACACGCAATTCCAAGCTGCATCAGCGTCTAGGTAGTTATTGTATGACATCGACTGCCCAACAAATGAAAATCAGAAAGCAGTTGCATATATTTATTATATCATATAATATTTGTTTATAATCACTAGTTGTGCATAGTAACTTGTACTTCTCACCTTCCCATGGTGTTGAATAGCAGTTGCAATGCCACCAGTATTAACCTCTGCAAGTCTCTTGTCCACATAAAACGCAGCATGTTGATGAGGATTTTCACCATAACGAAGAGTACTTTTGCACTCAAGAGGCACTGTTAAGCTGGGAGGAAATTTATCTTGAAAACAAATAAGAACCCATCAGTCTAGGCACCCAAGTGGGAGGCACTTCGTAAATGCAACACAATAATTTCTACATTCTGCATTTGTGAATCTGCATTCTTCAAAATTATTTTTAAAATATAACTGATACTTGTTATTTTTTAAATGATACTGTTATATAAACAGTCAGATAATTTCAGAATAACCCCTTTCTACCTTTGCTATGTCAAATTGTGACTCAGGAGAATATTTAAGTCAAAGACTGAACATAATACAACATCAACAACAACAAACAAGAGCAACAACAACAACAATAATGGTAAAACAAAGCTATGGATTGTATTCAACTTTCATTAGTCTTAGTTTGCTTTTAGCTTCATTATGATGGATTAAAGAGAAGTGATCTTCTATCACATGGTGGTGTCTTCTATAATAATTAGCACAAGCTTGGGGACCGCCACTAGAAAATGACAAAAGTCACTGTAATTTAGAGCCCTTTCAGATTTTTGAAAGGGGCCCATGGCTTGGTGCTTCCCCTTCCTCCTCTTCACCTTGTCCACATTAGAAAGGTTAAATTCAGCTTTATTACTCACTTGGGCTTGAATTTTGGGTAGGTGGCACACTTCTTTGAATCATGTGGCTAGTATACACACACCGTCACCAACTAGACAAGTCAAAACCATGTGAGGAATAAATTAGTCTTATCTTACACATGCACCCTTAGGATGTGAGGCCCAAAATATTGGTGACAAGGGATTTTTTAGTTTCAACCAACAAATGTCAACAGAACAGCTGCTGTCTCAAATATGAATAAACATTTGGAATTTAAAAACTAAGATGCTGTCCAAGATAGTGCGACAGCCCAAAACGGGTAAACCAAAATCATATTACTAGGCTTACAAAACACAATGTCTAGGAAATGAGGGATAGCATCTACAATATGCAGTAGGAAATTTCTTCAAAGGGTTATGGGCATTGGGAAATGCTATGACTGACAGTCTCCACAGGTAACGAGTGCTATTACTATACACTGCCACTTCCTTGTTAAGAACTGGGTAGCAAATATTTGGGGAAATGATGTTGTGGTTGTCATCATACTTTTTTTAATCAAAAACAGATCTCGCTAGGAGGCTTGAACCTCCAACCTTGTGGTCAACAGCCACACGCTCTAGCCAATGTGGATGTCATCATACTTGATAAGGTAGGGTGCAAAATGCCAACTTTAGGTAGTTTGAGTAATAAGGTTTGCATACCATAATGAAAGAAGCCTCGATTGCGGACTTGCTGGTTACATCAAATGGTACTTGTCAATGGAATGTCGCTTTTTAAAGAAATGCACATGATTGGAAAGTTGACACAATATCGGAGTTTATGATCTCATATATTCCACTCACATGAGGGAAGTTGATGACAAGATTTTCTGGCATCACTCCAAGAAAGGGAAGTTCACCGTCCGCTCCTTCTATCAAGCCATGCACACACATACAATCAACCCATTCCTATGGAAGAGTATTTGGAAGACAAGGGCACCCTCAAAGGCACCCTTCTTCGTATGGACAATTTCATTGGGGAAGAAACTCACACTTAACAGCTTAAGGAAACATCGATTCATTGTCATGGAGTGGTATTGTATGTGCAAAAAGAGTGGGGAGTTAGTTGATCAATTATTACTTCATTGTAAGATTGCCACAACATTATGGAATGACTTCTTCAGTCGGGTGGGACTAACTTGGGTGGTGCTGAGAAGGGTGATCGATCTCTTAGCTTCTTGGAGAGGCCTTAAGGGTAGCTCTCATATTGCAGCAATATGGAAGGTAGTTTATGGTGGTGCATTTGGAGGGAAGTGAATGACAAGCTTCAAAGATCGAGAGCACTCAATGGAAGAGCTTAGGAAATTGTTTTTCAATACTTTAAATTCATTGGTCAGTTGTAATTGATTTCAATGGAATGAGTTTCCATGAATTTCTTGTATCACTGAACTAGCATGCTAAGGCAACACTACTGCAGAATTTCCATGAATTTCCGTATACCTGGGCTTTTGCCTATTCTTATGATCAATAAAATTTTGTTTACCGATAAAAAAGAGGTTTACATACCCGAAGAACCTCCTGCAGTTTGCTTCCAAAGCCACTCAGATACTGCAGAATCATAAGAAGCAACATGTTGAAATGCCTTCCAAGCAAGCTGTCTACGGAAGTGTTGATCATTCCCATCTCCTCCAAGAAATTCTAGGAGCTGAGGATAATCTTGTGGATCTACAACCACCAAGACATCCTTATGATTCTGTTTAACAAAAGTACATGGATAAGAAATAACTATATTAGAATTTGGGCTGATAAGTTAAAAGGACAATGTGCTAAACAATCACATTTATGTTGCAGTTGACATTATGATCCAAAAGCCCCCCCCCCCCCCCCCCCCCCCCAACAAAAAAAAACCAAAAAAATAAAATAATAAATAAAAGAAAAAAGGTATATGCAACATGGCCAAAAGGGAAAGTTTAATAGTAGGGAACTTAAAACATATATATTTCTAGTCTCTCTTGCGCCTGCTTAAAGGGGCAGTTTCTTGTACATACTGGGCTAGACCTATTCTTTGATTAATACAGTTTTGATTACCTATAAAAAAAAACATATATATTTCTAACCAATTCTTTAAGATTATTAACCCAGTCAAATCTCCCTATTCTAATTAGGTGTTGAATGACACTACTGCCTAATCGATTCGTGAACAGTTAGCTGCATTGCACGTGCAATTTTTGATGTTTTAGAAGCTACACAAATGCAGCATCTAAAAGTAGCAGGGTTTGCAAAGTCACACTTGGTGCTGCTCATGAATTTAAAACCTGTATGAACTTTGCCACGTGCAATTTTTGATGTTTTAGAAGCTACACAAATGCAGCATCTAAAAGTAGCAGGGTTTGCAAAGTCACACTTGGTGCTGCTCATGAATTTAAAACCTGTATGAACTTTGCCACAACCAATATTCCTGCTTCAAATTTAGCCCATTGAATAGCCTTAACTTTGTTAACTTTTCCGGGAGATAAAAAGGTCACTAGTTACATAGTTAAGAAGTGTGTAAAGTATTAGGTTTGTGTCAAGGAGTGCGCAAAAAACCAGAGTGTAACCAAGTCCACAGAGAAACCATATATAATCCACAAAATTATTTTGCCAATAACATAGTCAATCAACCTTTGCAGCAGCTCTGATCATTGCAGGACCACCAATATCAATATTCTCAATTCCATCGTCAAACTCAATTCCTCCAGTTGAAGTTACTTTATCATAGAAGGGATACAGATTCACTACTACAACATCAAACATACCTGTAGAAGAACTATCTTAGTCAAGCAACTATCTAGCAAATTCATACAAAACAAGATTAGGCAGAGAGAGAGAGAGAGAGAGATGATGTGAAATTTCACATCTAAACTTACCAATTCCATGTTTATTGAGAGCTTCCATATGATGCTTTAGATCTCTTCTAGCAAGAATACCCCCATGTATGTTAGGGTGCAAAGTTTTTACACGGCCATCAAGCTGTAAAAGAAATTCTGAAAAATCAACTTTAAAATCAATGGCGGAGCAATGGCAAGACAACAACCAACAGCAGGAGACCAACCAACATTGACAAACTTGCACCATCAAAATTAGAGGCATGCTTATAAATCAAACCAGAGGCTGCATTACCAAGCATACTAAAATTAATTCGGCCTCAAGCTGTAGTTGTAAAAGGAAGCACTTCATGCAGCCGATTAAAAATGGGAATTTTGTTAACTGTGTTTTTGTTTCCATAGGTCTATTTTATGGGCTTTAAAAGGTGTTAGAAAAGCTGTTGAAGGCGTAGAATTTAACAAGGCTCAACCAATGTTCTAATAGGACTAGTCAAAGAAATCCAAGAAAAACTAATAATCTTGTTGGATAAGGATTTCTCTTGACCAATCAGATCTGCCACCCTATTTTCAGAGTTAAACCCAAACATTTGGGGCACCTTTTTCTTACATCATGCCGCCACCTTTTTCCTAGAAGAGTTAGAAGCTGTTAAAATATTCACATAATTATTTGTTCTTTACAATACGAGTTTTTTTATAGGTAATAAAAATAAACGTTACACTCATGTAGAGTATCTGAATGCATGAGCCTCTAAGAAAAATGAGGAAAAATTCTAGAATATCAACTCCAGATCACCATTGGCAAGTTCTTTAGGGTATGAAACAATATATAGCATCCTATCCCTAACATGAAAGGGGTGTTTCAGAAAAACAGTGAAATTCCTGGGTTAAGTCCAAAAGAGAGTTCAAAAGTTTTGTCTAAAAAGCTTCATACCATACATTATACGAAGCTTTTTCCTGAGTTAATAATCATTTTCTAAATTATGAGTGACACCAGTACAAAGGCTAATTAGACAATTGAAAAGCAACTTAAGCTATTCCGGATACTCACCATTTCTGGAAAACAGGTAAGCTGTTCCACTTTAGTAACAGATAGGCCAGAACTTTCCAAAGCTGATGCTGTTCCCCCAGTTGAAACAATTGTGTAACTATGGTTCACAAGAGAGGCAATCACGATAGTGACCAACCAGTTTGAAAATTCATTCAAATGAGGTTTCATGAAACTGGCTGGCTTATATATAAAGATGAATGAAAAATCATAAGAAGCGCTTCCAGAATTCAAATCTTAAACTTAGAGGACAGATAATTTGAAGAGATAAATGTAAAATGAGTGCAGTATCATATCAAAAACACCAAACAGGGAAATGGCCATTTGAATATTGAAAATGCTAGGTTCAATTCGAAGACTATAAACCAAAAACGAAGACTATAAACCATTTGAATATTGAAAATGCTAGGTTCAATCTTTAACAACTGAGTTAATAGACTACACGGCACCCACTGATTCCAAGACAGTACAAGTACAAGAGCCTCAGAAGAGGAGAGAGATATAATAGGTCTGCAAAATTTACCCCAGTTTTTGAAGCCCAGATCCAAGAAAAGTAAGATCCTTCTTGTCTGACAATGATATTAGTGCTTGCTTGTTAACTGTATCAAGCCAAAAACAATAACGCAAACCAAAATAACATTATTCAATTATCCAAAGGAAAAAAAAAGTTATGTTTATTTTTATAGAGGTGATAGCTTGTAATTAGGTGTTATCTCGTGCTTTCTGTGTACTTGGCTATGCTTAATTACTTATTCTAATAAATTTTATTTTACTTATCAAAAAAATATTTTTAATGGATATTCATCCGCCAGTGTGCAAAAGAAAATTAAAGTTGAAGAAAAACCAAAACTCATCCTCCCAACATCACAAGTTTAACGGTTAGATCATCACCCACCCAACAATTTTTCGTCCCAACGTATCGAAAATAAACTCAAAATCCCCAAATGATGAATTCCATTTTTACAACAATGTTCACATTGGTGAAATGAGAAGAATACTGTAAAAAGCTCTCTATTTTACGGAAAAAATTATAATTTTTTTAATGCTAGCCGAAAAAAGTAAAGAAAAAGAAATCAAAGAGAGCCTTGAAACTTGAAAGAATACCAGAAACAGAGGACTGAGAAGCACTGCTTGGCACCGAGAGAGTATCAATCTCAGACATGGCTCTGATTGGACCACAGCTCAGACGCAGCGGGCAGGAGTGAAGCCGAACGCACCCGAAGGACGACTGAAAGGACAAAAAGACAGTGAAGTTTCAAAGCATTAAAAAAAATCAGCGAGAGAGAAACCAATTGACCAAACGTCGTTCGAATAGATACGGAAAGCAATTTAGGGGCGCTTCAGAGAGTGACAAGAAGTTAACCGATAAAGAGCAAGAAGAGGCGGCTTTAGTTCTCAGAAGAGCGGCGCACGGTACGCGAGCGAAAGCAGTGTCGGCTGACGTGGGGGTGGAAATGGAAGTTGGAGGTGAAACTGCAAGCCGAAACATATCTTGAACACGGACTGTCGTCTGTAAATGTGTCTTCTACCTAGGGTGTTCCCTGCTAATGCGAAGACGGCTGCATATATATTACTCGCTTCAAGGTTACTACTTGGAACTTTACTGTCAACTCCTCACTTCTAAGTTGTCAACCCTTTTAATTATTTTCTTGACATTTATAATTTTTTTTCACGATATAATTTCGAAAATCTACTCGAAAAATTCGGAATCGGGTAAGAGTCGATTCGTGACAAATTGAATTAGTTATTGATAAAAAGTATTAAAAATAGAAAAATACTTTAGACACAAAAAAATTCCACATATTGATGTAGTATACTGAGAATGTGACACGTATTCTTCTTTTTTTTTTTCATCTTCCTTTCTCTACCCCCAAATTTTTTTTTGTCCCCCACCCCTGTGCCCTATCTCCCGTGTTGGCATCGTTGCCCCATTGTGCACCGTGCTTAGGGGCATTGCTCCAGGAATAGAAAAGTCGGCGATTCACATGGTGGCCGCCAGCACCCCTACTGTTCCTCAGTGTGACTGGGCACTGCTATGCCTGTGCAGCGCACTGCCCGTGCATCATCTTGTGGCTAGGCGGTCAAGGATAGGACCGTCTCCACCATAGTAAGGCAGTTCTGCTGTTGCACACTCCACAGCCCATCATGGTCGGATCTACCGCCTCTCTCTCTCTCTCTCTCTCTCTCTCTCTCTCTCTCTCTCTCTCTCTCTCTCTCTCTCTCTCTCTCTCTCTCTCTCTCTCTCTCGTGCTTAGCTGCTCAGATTGGTGCTAGTGTCACCGCACCATCGTGATCCGCTATCGCACGCTCGCCGTTGCTAATCCACAACATCATCGTGCCTTGCTCTGTCGCATGGTCTTTGTTGGTGGCCCATGGAAGGAGGGGGAGGAGGGGAAAGCACGAAGAGGAAGAGAAAGAGGGAGAGGGAGAGAGGAAAAAAAAAAAAAAAAAAAAAGGCAACGTGATACAATATACATTGATAGTTTGCGTTGTTAGTGTGTGAAATCTCTTTGTGGAATCCATTTATGTCTCTAGCAGCTCTCTTAAAAATAACATATAATACAATTCAACCGTTTTATATCACTAATAAAAAATATAAAATATAAATTTACTGAATAATTTCAATAAAATATGATATAAATATAAATAGTATCGATAAATATATAATTTATGTATGTAAACTCAATTGTTTTTTTATTTTTTTTCGCCTCATACGAAAAAAAGTAAACGCCAAAGCAGATGACAACTATAGTATTTTACGTACAACCACAAATTTATCTCCTAATTTTTTTGTTTAACTAAAGAAAAAAAAAACCTAAATGTTTATTTTTCATTTATTCTGCAATTCTTATTTAATAGAATGATGAAAAAATTAATATATATTTAATTCTATTATATTTTTGTATAATAAATTTTAAAAAAAACCTCAAGTATAGTTTGGATAGTGAGTTGAGATTGAAGTTAAATAAAATATTATTATAATATTATTATTTAATTTTATTATTATTTTAAGATTTGAAAAAATTAAATTGTTTATTTTATTTTCTATGAAAATTTCAAAAATTTATAATGATGAAATGAGATAAGATGAAACGTTTATTATATCCAAATGAGATCTCAATTATTAGAAAAAATAAAAATAAATATAATTTCAAATCGGTTTAAATTCAGTTAAAATTGGTCGATTAAAGTGATTCAACTAACAATTCAAAAAGGTCACTAAAATCGGTTCAGTTTCTTATCGATTCAATTTGAATTGAATCGTTTTAGTTTTTCAAGATTTAAGGGTATGTTTAGTTTTTAAAGATTTAATATTTTTTAAAAAAATAATATTTAATTCAGCCAAACATATAAAAAAATTTCAATAATTCTTAAATTACAAATGAATTTTCACTTATCAAGTATGTCTTAAAGTTTTCGTATTCTCAATTCCCTTATAAAAAAACACAATTCATAATTTATCTATTTAGGGGAGGTTTGGAAAACGAGTTGAGTTGAGACAATATAAGAGTTAAAAATTGAATAAAATATTGTTAAAATATTATTTTTTAATGTTATTTTTGTTTTAAGATTTGAAATAGTTAAATTATTTATTATATTTTGTTTGAAAATTTAGAAAAATTGTAATGATTAGATGGGATGAGATAAATTGAGTTAGGATCAACAATCTTCAAACAAGGCCCTTAATGTAAAAATAAAAATGATCCTTTTATGCAATTTTGGTTATTAAACTTTACAATTCTATTGCAAACCAAAAATAAAAATGTGATAACTTAAGGGATAAAATGCAAGTCTTCGGTTACTTTTACATACTATAGTTTTGATAGATAATAAAAGTATATTCTTATTTATATGTAGAAGATACGTATTTTTTTCGAGTATCCAATCTAATGGTGAAATACATATTAACGTATGTAACTATCCATCGAAAACTGTTGAAAGAACAGGTTTAATGCAAGAGTATTTTGCTGACCCTGTGACCCAGTACATTTGTTGCCTCATTTGGTCACGTTTTCGCGTCTGATCAGGTGAAAAAAGAGAGGGAAAAGAGTTAAATTATCCTCGTCCTTCGATCTTCATCTCAGACACACCAGACTTCGTGTCCACCATGAATTTATTAAGATTTCAAGGTATTTCTAGCTCTATTTCAACTTTTTAAAACCAGAATAATTTATAGTTTGGGAGCTACCCAACTTAGCAGAATCTAATTTTCTTTGATTAACATTGATGGCATTGCAAGACCTTCCTCTCGCAAAAACTTTCATTGGTTAGTTACAAACAAACAAGGATTAGAGTCTATGCAGTGAATATGAGAAAAATGATAGCACCATACAGTAAGAAAATAAAGCAAGGACCTGATACAGAAGGAAGATCCAGCTGCAGAAGGAAGATGCAGACCAGAATTTCTCAGGCTTTATATTGTAATGATGCAAAGAAATAGTTAACAACCGTCCATCTCTAATTACATAAGAGACCTGGAATTATAACTACCCAAGTCAAATGCAGCCAAAAAGAAAAAAGTTTGTTCCACCAAGTTGGTCGATGCTCTACAAAGAGATAATTCGTCTCCACCTGTGAGATATCATTAAAAGTTTGACAAATTTTAAGACTACAAGACATAAAATTATATTATTGAAAAATCTATGAAAAAATCTGTTTGGGATTAACAACATTCAGTGATAGCAGGTGCATGGTTATCCACACAAAACACAAAAAATATGGTCGTGAGGTTGTGTGCCCGATTGGAAGCCAAGATGAGATTATTTAGGTATGGATATGATTTCTGCAGAGAAGACATCTAACGAGTAATATGTAACCCACCTTTGTAAGAAAGCTAATGATCAAGCAACTATTGAGAGAAGTGTTTCGGATAAATGTGTTTTGGTGCCATGCCATGCAGTTGTGTGGGTCCCACATTTGACTGGTCCTGGAAAAAAAACTGCATCGTGAGTAATCCATGTAAACCAAAAGGCTTGAAATCCGAACTGATGGTGTAAGTACCATATCTTGCAAACCATCCTGCACGTCAAAACAAGTTGTAGTGGTCGGCGGTCTGAAATGCAACTGCCCCTACCAGCATGCAAAGAGTATCATTACTTGACCATACTGTAGAAATCTCCTTTTTAATAAGTTGCAAGGTTTTAATAATCAAACAATACTACTAATCCAAGGATCCCCAACTTCTCAGGGTATTATATTCTGTCTCTTTCATATTAGATGCAACTTCCTTGACCTATACATCACCCTCCAAAACTACAACTCTTAGCAAAGCATCATCAAATGGCATACCATCCCTTGCAACCTGTGTTGTGTTAGGTAATGGGAATCATGGATAGGTGCAATTGAGTTCAGTTGTCCCTAAATAAATAAATAAAAAAGATACCGATTTAGATATTTTATCTATCGACAGAAAAACCAATATCCAACAAATTGATTAGTCACAATATTGCTTACCAGCCCTTGCATGTTATGTTGATTGCTATAATAGTCACCACGGCTTGGGCCTACAGGGTTTAATTGTCCCTACCAAAAGGAAAGATAGGTAAAAACAAGTTATTCACAAGCATATAAGTTATAATGTTGGTAATACTTCTAATGGTTCCATGATTGGAACCCCATATTTCAATGGTTATAATAAGGTAAATACAAAAAACAAAAAAAAACAAAAACAAAAATAAAGATGGAGAGGAAATATTACCATTCCTTGCATGATTTGCTGAGTACCAAAATAGCCCTCAAGTGCTGCAGCTCTTGAGGTGAATTGTTCCTACAATAAATATATAGGAAAAAAACTCCATATGATAATTCACATTCAAATGAGACGGATAAGCCTTGAAAAACAACATATTCCTACTCCATGCATAATGCTAGCATTTAAACCACACCATACCATCCCTTGCATGCTCTCTTGTGATTCATAAGAACAATCAAGGGCTGGTGCTTGTATATCTGAGTGTCCCTACAACAAGTATGGAACCCACATCAAGATGTTCTTCTGGAATATTATAGATGAATGCACATTTATTTATAGACAGCGTTACTAACCATTTGTTGCCAGCTGTCATGGGCCCCAATTGATATGACCTGTGGCTCTGAATGTACCTGAAATTACAGAAACTGTCTACTCAAACACAAAAAACCATTTGACCAAATTTCAGAATAAGGTTGCAATGTTAGCATGATAACTGTCAAAAATATAACTAACCTGTCGTTTTTTAGATGCACTATTTTTTTTATTTGTCTTGCTAGTCGTGTTACCTCGGTTCACCTCTCCAAGGCATTGAGGACCTTGAGTTGATTGTGGGCTTGGTACTGTTTCACTCTGAATTGAGTTATTTACACACTCACACTTTCTCAAAGCTTCTTCTAGTGCATTCAATGCAATATTGTAACTCTCTTGAGATAAAGACCCTTCATCACCCAACTTAAAGGCCCGTCGACATAGGTCATTGTAGCGTTGAACTCTAGACTCAACAATAGCTGAACCTTCTCCCGTTGTTTCTCTATTCTTTGCATCCTTTGTCCAGCGTTTCAATATATACTGAGATGGAATTCTGTGCACACCAGACATTTGGAGAACAATCATTATATGCCTACAAAGGAAACCGTTGAATTCAAACAAGTGGCATAAACAAGATACATCTGAAGTTATTTCATTCCACACCACAATAAAATCTTGATTCTCTTCAAAATCTTGAACCCTAAAGGTTTTGGTTGCTCCATCTTCACTTTCTTTTCTTGGATGACAAGCAACTACTCCCAAAACCTCATTTTGGAACTTCTTAAATATCGCATGTGTGTATAAAGTTGCCAACTGTTTTCCAAAAGGTGATGGAGATTTCAACCCTGGCTGTTTATGCCAAGTTTCAAAATCTGCTTTTGCTTCCTCTTCACATTTCTCTCTTAGAATTGCTTTATACTGTTCTAAGAACTCCTTCAATGTAGTTTTCCTTGGCATGTATTTGTCAAAGAAAAAGTTTATACTTTCCAAACGTTGGGCTGTAGACATCCCAGCCAAACAAACGTCCTTCATATATGTAGGTACCCACTGTTGACGATCTTCATACAGTTGCTGGAACCAGATGTCATTTCTTAAGTTGAATCTCTCAACCATTTTTTCCCATCTCCTTTCAAACTGTTCATTAGTCCAGGACTTAAAAATGCATTTGTTAAATTTAGACATAAAATTCTCATGTTGCCTAATTACATAACTGAGCTTCTCATGAATTTTGCTAAGTATGTGCCATAAACAATAACAATGACGAGTATCAGGAAAGACCTCTGCAATAGCTTCTTTCAGAGCTTTGTCCTGGTCAGTCAGTATCACTCTAGGAGCATGTCCACCCATTGATCTAAGCCAAACATGCATTAACCAAACATATGTTGATTTAGTTTCTTCAGACAATAATGCAGATCCAAGCAATAGGAACTGAAAATGATGATTCACACCAACAAAGGGAGCCAGCGGCAATTTATTCTCATTCTTAATATTTGTGGTGTCAAAAAAGACTACATCACCAAAACTGCCGTAATCAAGCCTGCTTTTGGCATCAACCCAAAAAACATTTCTTAGACGCTGCTCTTCATTTAGATCTATTGCATAAAAAAAGTTAGGATTCTCATCTTGCATATTCATGAAATGGTCGAGCAAAAGTTTGGCATCTCCTTCTTCTAAAGCCAAATGCTTTCCGCTATCTAATTGCTTGGTGACGCCACCTTTCTGCTTGTCAATTTTCTTATAGCCACCAGATTCTCTCGACTTTGTAACATACATCTTTTTTGTTCTCGCCCGGATGGCATGCAATGCATCAACATTACTACAATCTAGATCTAAATTCCTATGACCCCGAAAGTAATAGGCTTGGTCTGGGAAAATTTCATGGTTATGCTCCTTTATGATACTACATATAATCCATCTACCATCTTGCCTTCTCTTAACATGCATGCAGGCCTTGCAATCTGTTTTTGTCCAAGATAGATTAATCCTACCTCGTCTTCTTTTTCCAGGAACGTTTATTGTGCTGTCTACATTTAAAACAGGTTCCACACTTTCATCTGTTTTACGTTCTCGCTTGCTTCCATATCTAGTACATGCAAATTTTGCATCAATAAATTTTCCAGATATCCTGGATCGACGGCTGGCCTTTATTATAGCAGCAAATCCCACAGACTTCGCATAGTCTTTATAGAATGAAAAAGCTTCCTCCTTTGATTCAAATTCCATTGCATCATGAGGCTCTAAAATTTTGAAAGAATCCAAGTTTATTCCCTCTCCAGCATGCCCCTTCTTTCTACTATCTGATATTCTTCCATTTACATTTGGTCCTGTATTTTCCTTATCATTTCCAGCAGCATTTGGAGTGATTGAACTATCTCTGTCATAGCCTTCATTTCTACCATCTACCATACTAACATTCACGTTAGGCCTATTGTCTTCCTTGTGTAATTCCCCCGAAGGCTGCTCAAGATCTATCCCCATTGAGAAATGCTTATTCCTATTTTCTTTTCGAAATCAACCATTCAAATATGTGCCTGAGAAGCAGAGAAAAAACTGTGTACCTGTTACAAGTAAATTAGAGAGTAAACCAAAGGGACCTAAAAATTCCAAATACAATTTACACGTAAGTCAAACAAAATCAAATATGACAACTATCATATAAAGTAGGAATTTTTTTTTTCTAGCACCATTAAAATATTAACTAAAGGAAAATACTTTAGCCACAAAGAAATTGCACAAAAATAAACCTACAAACTGATGTGGTTTGATGTAGTTCGTTAGATTGTAAAGTTACTTTTATTATAAAATAAATCTAACAGATTCCATAAGCCACATCAGTTTGTGGGTTTATTTTGTGTAATCTCTTTGTGTGGGTAAAGAATGAAAAATAATTTTTCACAATCAATTAGGAAATATAAAAAGCCAGCCAAAGAGGGAGAGAATCAGCACCAGATGTGCTGACCTGATTAAAATCCTTGAGCTTCGAAATATCAATTTTCATCACAAACAACGACATCTAAATATGCATCACAGCACTACAATGAGGTCACTGCACCAAAAAGATCCACCAAAAATCTGAATATATCTGAAAATCAAAGATATTTATTGTCTAAAAGAATAAACCAAAAAGGAAACTAGCTCTATAAATAATTAAGTAAAACATTGTATTAGAATATCAGAAATGATGTAAGCCCTTGTACACGTTAAGGATACTACAGAGAGAGAGGGGGGAGGTAAGGAAAATACTACAATTTAAGTTACAAAAATTGAAGAACTCCGACAAAGAGAGGAGAATCCTCAACGGTAAGGATATTACAGGGAGAAGATATAAAACAGTAAGGAAAATGATATAATTTAAACTACACAAATCTGAGCTCCAAGAAGGAAAGAACGAATCCCCGATAGCCATCGTCATAAAAGAATACCATATTGTATATAAATGTCTAATTTAAAACAGTAAGGAAAATTATACAATTTAAACTACACAAATCTGAACTCCAAGAAGGAAAGAACGAATCCCCAATACCCATCGTCATAAAAGAATACCATATTGTATATAAATGTCTCACACCAAGTAAAACAAGTAACTTTGACGGTAAACACAACAATGGAGATTCCATTTATGCTTCCATAAAGTCCAATACCAAGACTACTAGTGAAAATTAGCAGACAACTATGAATATCCAGACAATTAAAATGCCAAATACCCACTTCTCAGACAATAATCGAGAAATGAGAACTTCCTAAAAAAATAACACACAAAGCAACATGTAATTGCCAAATGAAGATGACAATTGAAAAGGAATGCCCAAAAAAGGAAAAATCCCCCCTTCTCAGAACCAATTAATCAAAACCATAAGAGAAAAGAAAGACTCAGAACAGTATCTATAACCAAATTACAGTCACTTCAGAATAGAGCTAACAAGTAACAACAGAAAAGAAAAGTGTGCATGAAATTTTTTTTCTTGCAAAAAAAAAAAAAAATCTCTATAATTAGAACTAAAAAGTTTGAGAAAAGTTAAGAGAGGGAATAAGGGAATTACGGGAGTATTAGAGGAGGATAAAAGAGGAATTTTTAGTGAGCAATCTGAATGATCTGATCGTACTGAGTCTACTGACTGGACCGAGAGCTGGAAGTTTTGGGAGATGGCGAGTAACCAAGTTTTTGTTCTTCGATTTCAATCTTAGGGCTTCGGAAACTAAACCCGTACTCGCATTCTGCATCTGCCTTACTCGCCTATACTCGCCCCCCGGTCTCCACGTGGCTCCAACTTCTGTTGAAACTTGAAATCTCGAAACCCGAACCATAACCCGAAGATCGAGCTCAGTTTATTCCGGGTCGGAAAAATATCAGATTATGGGTGGTCATAACTGATTTTAACTTTTACTGATTATGTTTGTGTCGTGTAAAGTCATAACATTTAATTATATAATTTAATTTAAATCTAATCATTTAAATTAAATATGTCAAACTTTTAAACCATAACTCAACTCATTTAAATAACAAGTCATTATTATAAGAAAAATAGATTTTTGTGATTAATTTATTACAACGAAAAAACTATTTACAATCTTCTAACACAATACGACTCATTTAAACTTATTTCATGTAAATGGTTTGAACTAACATGCATAACTCATTTGACCTAATTAACATAGAAAATGCTAGTATGTTGTTTGGATTTATCCCCTCATTTTGACCGCTCATGTATTTAATTTTTTTACTTAATGATTAAGAAAGTGATTTTCTGTGTGTTGATATATATATTTTTTAAAATATGTAAATATGTAAAAAAGAAAATAAAAAAAAATAAGAAGGCAAATTTGTGCTAGCAAGCACGCCTAGCAATCAAAACTGAGCGGCACGCTAGCACTACTCAATTAACATAATTTCATATAAAATATCAATATTTTTTATAATTTTAATATATAATAAAATCAACATTACAAAATTTACAATAACAAATATAAATATAGGTCTACAATTATAATCTCAACAATAAAAATATAAACATACTAAGAAATATCAATATTACAACTTAATAATAATAAAATTTTGATTTTAAAATAAAATTTAAACAGATCAAAATGGATTGAACTGTTTATAAATCATGTCTTAGCAGGTTAACCTATTTTAACCCGAATCCATTAATATTAAATTTAAACTCGCTAATTTCATGTTGTATTCGTGTTGAATTCAGATATTGTATTACATATTACCACACCTATAGTAGACCATAGAGTTTTAATTTACGGAAACTGTGAATTGATGTTTCTTCTCTAGAGTTAATGTTACATGAAATTGTTTTTCCAATTTAAAAAAGAATTCAATGGTTTTCTTATTTATTTACATAGAGGAGAGATAACGATGGTTGTAGTCTTTTTAATAGAATTCATAAAAGTTGTAACATATAGAATTGTTCGTTGAATCTTTATAATGATTGTAAAGAGTCCTAATTGAAATAGAAAAGTATCGCAAATATAAAAAAAATAAAAATAAAAAATTTATAAAAATAAACTTATAAATTGACGTGATTTTATAAAAATATCACATAAAGTTATATTAATTTATAAATTTATTTTTATAAAAACTCTTTATAACCAAAACGTTTCTCTTCCAGAAATAGTCTAGAGAAGGCATTAAAATTTTAAGTGGTAGAAATTGTATCATTCCATATTGAGTACAGAAAGAAAACTGTTAATAATATGATTGCTACAACCAATATACTCAGACAATTGAACTCCTAAGGTAACTACAAATGTACTACCTTATAGTATATGTCGGTTGTCCTACTTTAGTTCAATTAAAATGTCATGATTCAGAGGGTGTACTGATGCTGAACAGTAAAAAAACCAGTATACCGACAAACAAAAATAACAGTACACCAAACATCAACTCCCCGGCCAATAAATTCCTAAAAAAAAGACAAAAACAATCTGACAAAGGTTAAAAAGTGCTAAAACTTTGATAATAGAACGAACAAGAAGTACTAGCACTTGGCCTTTTGACCTTTTTTATGGGTATGGATAGGACGCTCCAATGTACATTTTTCAGAATATATGCTGGATTCGATGCATTGACAATCACAAGTTGAGAAATATTTAGATATAAAGTAATTATATAAAAATAAATTTATAAAGTGATATAATTAGTACTTGATGTAATACGTTTGATTATAAAGTTACTTTTAAAATAATACTTAAACCACGAGGATTTGACAGGTTCTGAGAGAGCATAGTTGGACACAAAAATATATGGGTGAAGATCACTAATGACCTAAAAATATAGCAATACGACGTGATGATATGAAAAGGGAACGACTGATTTCATGTCTGCAAGTGAATGTCCCTAGCTTGCAGGCTTGCATACACACACACCCCGCAGAGGTCTTCTCTGAATCACTGATACATGCAGATCCCAGAGGTAGCTCCCCTTCAACCAAGCATTGCATGTGCTATACGACCAACACGTACAGTTTCTCTTTTTTCTTCTGCAGAACATATATATGATATAGATAGCTCTGGCCACCACGTGATGGCTCAGTAAACGTATCTTTTATTGTCTCCTACACATGGGATTGACCTGCATGCCATTTCTGTCTTCTTCAATCCTGGCCAGCAACATTTTTGTCTCCTCGATATGTATGGATCCTCAGCACCACCTCCAGAAAAAGAAAAATAAAAAGTGTGTATATATATATATATATGTATGGATCCTGATCAGCACCACCTCCAGAAAAAGAAAAATAAAAAGTGTGTATATATATATATATATATGTATGGATCCTGATCAGCACCACCTCCAGAAAAAGAAAAATAAAAAGTATATATATATATATATATGCATGATTAATCCTCATCACGAGTAGTACTCATGCATGTTCTAAAACTCGAAGTATATGCGTTTTGTTTTTTCATTTTCTTTCTGTCAAGAAGAAAGAGAAATTATAAAATAAATCAGAAATAAAAGATATAAACTCTATGGAAATTAATTATTGTGTATTAATTATTTTTATAAATAAAGAATAATGAGATTCTCTGAAGTTTTTATATATATTGCTCAGTTGACCTGATCATGTACCATATATTGAAAATAATAGTCAATGATTGGAATCATATAATTAATATGCATCCATCCGGCCAATATATAAAATTAAACAAACTAACTATACCATTTCAGTATTAATTATTAATTATAACTCTGAGATTTCAGTATTTATTTCGGTGCCTAGACTATAAGCTATCTTTAATAATTAATAAAAGATTGATTATAAATTCATATTTGAATTAATTATTTAATTTTTTAAAAATTATATATAAAAAATCAAATAAACTATTTACATGCACTTGCACTTGATGAATTTTCTTTCTGTGTTTTCAAAGGTGGGAGATCTTTGCATCTGATTACAAGTACATCCATGCAATATTGCACCTTATCCAAAGGTCAAGGGGGTCGACGCTTGGTTTCAATTTGGGAGCCATGCATTAACTTAGCTATCGTTTGGTTACACAATTCAAATAAAATGAAATAAAATATTTTATTAAAAGTTGAATAAAATATTATTATAATATAATTTTTTAATATTAGTTTTATTTTAAAATTTGAAAAAGTCAATTTGTTTATTATATTTTGTGTAAAAATTTAAAAAACTTGTAATAATGAGATGATATAAAATATTTTAAGTTTAGGTAAACAAATGAGGCAGAATGTCATGAAAAATACGTGGTATTAGAGTAGATGTTTTGAATTTGAATCATAAATCTACACTCTATCACATTTAATTATATATTCTATGTGTTAGGCTCACTCATTGAGATGGAGTCTGACCCAAACATAAAGTGATCAGTGTCAAAAAAGATAAATGATTAAATCTATATTTTTTCATCAACTTAAATTTTTAAAATAAATGGTGATTTCACGTCTTGGAGATTGAGCACGATAAATCTTGGATTCTCAAAATTTAAAGCCATGAGCTTGATGGTTCTTTCTCACTATTAAAGCCGTGAGTTTTGATGCCAATGATTATAATAGAGTAAAGCTACTTTTAATATAAATTAGACCTAACGTATATAAAATCATGTCAATTTTTATATTTATTTTTACGATATGTTCATAGGCCTTCTCATATATTATATATTTTTTGTGTACATCTTTTAATCCATAAGACTACATGAACTTTATTTGAATTAAAAAATCTAGTTAATGAAAAATTATTTAAATAAGAGTACTTCTCCTTTCCTATATAAGTACCCTCAAGGAAACTCGAAACACACTTGCAAATTGTCCCACTCCTTTTTAGAAATTACTAACACCTGCATACATCTAGAGAGAGAGATATGGCACAAATAATGTGGCTCCTTTGGTGGCCAAAGAGCAATGCCGCCGCAAAAAGTGGTAGCGAAACCGGCTGCACCACCACCTCCACCATCACCACCGCCGTGTCAACTACTTGCCTAGCTAGCAGCGATGTCTCGCCGCCGTCGCATTGTTACTGCCTTACCAAACTGGTGAGGAAACTAAGGAGACATAGGCGCAGAAGTCTACGTTCCACGAGACGTCTGAGTTCATTTCAGTACCGGTACGATCCATTGAGCTATTCTCTTAACTTTGACACCAGCGGGAATGGGAGCTGCCTTTTGGATGAAGATTACCATCGCTTTTGCTCCTTCTCTTCGAGGTTTGTGGTCAACCCAAGAACGAGTACCCCTTGTCCAAGACTAGTGCTGCCCAGTACCAGCTAATTAATTAATTAAAAGTTACCTGTTTTGCATGCTTTTCTTCCGTTTTGATGGATATTTTCCCTTCTTATCGTTGGTTCGAAAGGGTAATATATATATATATATATTTAAATATAAATTCATAGAGGATGACGTTTTAGAAGTCCTTCTATTTCTTCTTCCTCGTAGTTTTGGTTGAGTTTTTATTTTCATGTTTTGGGTACGTACGTAGTTCAGATGTTCGACAATATATTGATCACTACTGTTCAGGTCATGGATACAATTGGACAGAATAGGATCAGAGCAAAAAGATAGCCGTCTGGTGAAAGCTAATAGGCTCTAAAAATGGTAAGGACGCCATGTTTCAGCTAGCTCGTGCATGCTAGCTATGTAGTGAAATGAGTTAAAAAGGGGGAATCAAATACATGAGTCCCATTCAAATGCTGGCCTCAGAGAATAGGAGATGCTTTTCAGCAATTGCTCCTCGTGACATGTTTGCAAAAAGAAGGGGGGGGGGGGGGGGGGTTTGGAAAGTTGACAGCCATCAACCATGTTCAACAGTACAAGGGAGAGACCATCTCCAAGAAATTATTGAAAAGTACTGTAGAATCGTAGATTTTTATATATATATATTATTATGGTCGACAAATTCCGTAAATATCGTGGCAGGCAAATGTATTTTGCAGTGAGACAGCTTTTCTTCTGAAAATAATAATAATAATAATAATAATTTCAAATATTAATTGTACGGGATAGATATTAAAAAATAAATTTTAAAAAATCGATATTTCAAATCGGGAGAAATATGTGGAACTGAATTTCCCATTTGTTGCGTTTAGGCATTGACCAATTGGGATAGATATTGTGTAACTTTTAATTTACAACTAACTATACTATGATAATAATAATGATTAAGAAATTTATAACACAATAGATCAAATTTGGATTAGGATTTTTTATTTATTTTTAATGATAAAAGCATAGTGCATTCATTAATAAATGGAACTTTATAAATGAACTTTGAATATATATTACAAATCAACTACAATTTTAATAGTGCTTCAATACATAACCATGACTGACATGATATAGTCCCTACTACAAATCTCTACAAACCTAAAGGCTGAGAAACCGTACAACTTTGTCCAAAAACAGAGTGACATAATCTCATATACTGTTCAAGGCGGATTAGAGGACAAAACTTTATGGATCATAGTCCAATAACCATTTTTTTTTCCAAAACAAAAAAAAAACAAAAACAGTACATAAGTTACATGGGAAAAACATTACAACATAAAGATAAAACACTCGGCACTCATCTATGATAGACTTGTGCTAGCCCATGCCGCACCTCCACATTCTGCTCGACAACCTCCACATTTCCTGCGCATTCTCTGGCATAATCTCTGCATTTCCCTGAAATTGTCATATCCTTGTTAAGCTAAAGACTCTATTTTTCTTAGCCGAAACAGGGGACCTATAGGAGCTTAGACCTCTACGTTGCACCGCAACACCACTCACCCTGAGAAACCAGAGGCCATCGTTACCTTTCTCCAACAACAAGAACCTCACTACCACCACTTCTGCACCTTACTTGTGCGTGGGCCACATCCCAGCAGCACAACCTTCCTCCTCTCCTTTAAGTCAATTTGAAGGTTGTTCAAATTTCTTCGACAAGTAGGTACAGAATCGGAGAGGAAAGACCATGACTGGAGAGAGGGAGATAGAGATGAACCACCATGGATCTTGGGTTGTGGCGCTTGAGACACAGCATTACAGCCTCGCAAAACAAATCCACCACCGAGATCCTTATTACAAAGCACCAAAACAAAAACAAACCAAACTAAACTAATTAACTTGAAAGAGAAAGAGGAAGGAGGGAGGGAGGTGGCTCTTGGGAGCTCTTTGTGTTTTTAGTTCTTTAGAGGGAAGTGAGAGCTTCTCTCTCTAAAACGGTGCATGGTTTCAGCTCATTTTTATAAATCTTAATTCCATTCCATTCTAGGATTATGATTCATAAAAAGTGACTCTTATTATATTTATTAATTGTTAATATTCTTTAAAAAATTCATAACACTCATATATTTAATATTCGAAAAATTATAAGACTCATTTCATATAATTATATTTTCTATTTTAAATCTTAAAGGGTTTTAACAGAAATTTTATAACAACAATCTTAAGATCTCAAATTCTCAAAATGAGTAATTCTATTCTCAAGCCGGCGTAAATGACATAAATATTATAATTTAAGTAATATGGATATTGTACTTCACAAACCGACTTGATAATAATCATTATTATCGACTTAAATGTTGATATTTAAAGGTGAATATATTATTCTATCTCATCTATTTGTTACAATGACCAGAATCCTAAAACAATGGGTTCGGAAAAACCACGCATGCAAACATAAATCTAACGAATTAAACAGATTGGAATTAGAGCTTTACCAACATGTTACGTACAAAGACTGCAACGCCAGAACAAGGAGACCTGTAATTGCCAGCTTCTTCTTGATGTCCTGATCGGTGCTCACTCCCAAACCCCTGTACAAGGATGAATGCAACCTGTTTGATTTGCGTGGATTCTGAAGCCATGCATCCATGATCACAACCATCTCCCCACAAAGCCTACCGCCACCTTAATTATTTGTGTGTTGTTTTTAAGTAATGGGTTAATGAGAAGGATTAGGTAGGATGTAAAGGATCTTTGATTCCATGTTGGTAATAATTTACAGTATTCAAGGGATTACAAATTATAATACGAGAAAGATAACAATTAATAGCTTTTCTCCCTAGAATCCCGTAACATGCATAGGACTGACTAAAAAAATGTGGTAAGAACACATATGAAGGCAATCTAAATTGCTCGCAACAGATGGAGAAAAAAAATATTTCTCTGCCAACCATCGAAGAAATTTGCTTCTCTGGGACCCAGAGCTTGTTGGGCTTTACTGCAGCCGCATTCAACACCCGGAGTAAGCATTCCGATATATTGTTTTAAAACCGATCGAAAGGAAATTTTCTAGGTCCGGCATTGTGGCACCCAGCTCTGTTTAAACGAGGATCCGACATCCTAACGCAGATAATGATCAGACATTATTACAAGGAAAAAAGATGGCTCATGGATTGGACCAAGGCAATGGATAAAGCAATACCAATCAAGCAGCACTATATTTCATTTTCTTCTTACATAAAAATTTACATGAGAATTCCTAATGAACCTATATTTGATAGTTCACTCATTTCATCATGCCTACAAAAATTTGAGCACATCGGTAAAGAGCCTGAAACTTCGGCAGCATGAAAGAACGGCTATGTTCAGTTTTTCAGTCTCATATTATAGCTCTATGATTTGTGGTCACTGACAGGATGATCTGAGACAGTGCCCTCGGATGATACATCCTCAACATCAGGCTGTTCCGTCCGAGGGGGGTCTGACTGAGTTTTGCTAGAATCTCCACTTTCGGTATGGTCTACTTTATCCCCTGGAGTTGAGCCCCATACGTTAAAAGGTAAGCTCTGCTCAGCCTTCTTTTTTGAAAATGCATGTTTTGGGTCCGGGAATCCAACTAGGTCAACAGAATTTGACACTTCAAGCTTGCTTTCAACGAAGCTTGAGCTTGTCATGCCAGAAGCAGATGACGAATGTGGGCCTGGAGCAACACATGATGCTACCAGCTGAAGCACTTCAGGAGACGGGGACAATCCCATGCCTTTTCTCTTCTGCTGGTGTAAATGTGTGAAAGAGGATGATGGGTTCACCATGTTTAAATTGAGAGCAGGTAAGTTCAGATCTGATTCGATCTGTGGAAACCCTGCAGTTCCCATGCTAGATTGTGGACGTAGTGAAAACGGTGGAGCCAATTGAATTAAGCTTGAAGCAGCATTTTCATCATGAAGGTTTCTTTGGAAATTCTGACTCCTTCCAGCAATGTCTGGTGGGACCTGCCTAAACAAATGTGACCTCCGTTTCCTTTTCTTCTTTAGACTCCACCTTGGATCCTTTGGCATGGAAGGAGGTGGACCCGGAATCACAAATGGGGGGATGGCTGGCTTCTCTTCTCCATATAGCAATCGAACGGAATGTGCAATTGCTGATACAGTGGGGGGCAGGTTGGGATCTGGAGGTTTTGCAGGTACACAAACAGCTTCTCGCAGCCAATGGGGTAGCTTGTCCTTTGAAGAACTACTTCCGGCTGCTTCTTCGCCCTTCAAATGTGTAACATTCAGCCTTTTACTGGGATCAGCCAGCAATCCTGTATCAATGGATTCGCCACCTCCTAAATTGTGATTGGAATCATGCAAAACATTTGGCAATTTATCTAAGAGACTGGGCAACTTCCCATACTTGTCGGGACACTGTTCTTCATCTTTTCTCTGAACATCAAGGCTGCTCGAGGAATTCAAACCTAAAGAACCCAGACAACTGGCTCCATATGAATTGAGCAGAAACGGCTTGTCAATGGGTACATTTAAAGAAGTTCCTGACCGTTCAAAAGGTCCAGAAGAAGACTCCCCAGGAAGGTTTACCCAATGCTTGTCAAGATTCCAAGTTGGTATAGGTACAAATTGGTCATTTTGCAAACCAAGTCGATCAGATGTTTCAAGATGTGGCACACTGGATGCAACATCACCAAAACCCAATTTCATGTCTGTCAGATGGGTCTGAAACTTGGGGGGTGTAGCAAGTCTACTACCTTGCAAGGCCCGGGCCATCATTCCATCAGAGATGCCAGGAAACATTGAAGATTTGGTAGACTTTGTTGGTTTGGTTGATTTTGGCACTGAAAAAGTTGATCCATCGAAGAGCTTGAGTTGTTCCTCCTCCCACCTTGCTGACAAATCTTCTGACGTTTTATACCTGGAAAATTTTAACCTGGGGTCTCTAAGCACCGACTCCCAATTTCCCCTTCCATGTCTACGAACACCGATCCACAAAAAATCGAGTTCATCTTCAGACCAGCTTTCTATTTTTGATTTCTTTCCAAACATGTTGCTTGATCCAGACCCTGTCCTCATCATTATGCTTTCAAGCACCTTCCTATGGTTTTCAGGAAATGAGGAAAATGTGGTTGGCCTCTTTCCCAGATCCAATTTGGGCGGTGCCTCCTCCTGCTGATTATATCTCACTGCATCCTGTGCTGGGAATTTTAAGTTGGGCAGCAATGGTATTGCTGGGAGGTCCTGCATAAAGCCATTAACAGCTTCAGGTCTGTTACCTAATGATAAGCTAGGTAAGTAGTCAAGATGTGGACTCGGCATGGTCTTTGCTGAAAGTGGGAATCTAGACAGCATTTTTTCATTAAATGGCAAGCTCGGCAATGCCATCTTTTCTTGAAAATTAGAGAAAGTAGGACCAGAAGTTTCTAAACGTTCAGAAGCTTTTCCTTGGACAGGTGGAGGACACTGCAAAGAGAAAAGGCATGGCGGTTAACGTGCAAATATATGCGAATTACTAGACAGTGTTCACAAACCTTGAAAAGGGTATATATATACATATATACATACATACATATATATATATATATAGAGAGAGAGAGAGAGAGAGAGAGAGAGAGAGAGAGAGAGAGAGAGAGTACTGGAAAATATAAGGGACAGTTATCCAGGATGCTGGTTTTAAAACACTGTTGCGAGCCTTCTGCAGATGCATCTGGTTTCTCTGCTTTGTCCAAGGTAGAGTCCTGATTTTTTACATCTATCTCAATTGAAGTCCTGGAACAAGGAGCTAGACTGAATGGAAACTCTGGTCCAGTTCCCAGCTTACTTTGTCTGCCATTTGATCTTGACAAGCTCTGATACGACAACTCTGCCTGATTAGCATTGGGAGCACAAAGTCCAAGAACTGGTAACAAGTTACTGGTTGAGCTTGTGTAGTTCGTGCTTTGAAAATGGTGACTTGGAAGGAAAATGTCAGGAGATGGGTGACCAAGTGGATTAACAGGAAAATCCAGATGACTACTCATTTTGTACTTTGATATTCTGCCCAGCCTTAAAGGCGAGTCAGCCTTATTCTTTGGACTATCTACTGGATGAACTAATTTGTCATCCTCTAAGTCAATTACTGAAATATTCTCTCTGATAGTTTGACATAATTTGGTCACCTCCCCTTCTTTGGGATCTGTGGAAGGACATTGAGGGACCGAATTAGGTCCAGGCATTCGCTCACCAGGACAAGACTCCTGAAATGCATTCCTCTGAGCAAGCCGTTCCTTTTGTCTAGCACGGAGTTTAGCACTGTCTCAATGAAAAATAGAGAGTAAATTGCATGATCCATGGTGGCAAAATATTAAAATTCCAAAAATACACTTGACTGATCTAGGAAAGGGCAAAGAAAAAAAATGCAATCCACACCACAAATATAAAAAACCATTTTTAATATACTCATTGCCAAGTTGTCTAACAATTTCATAATGAGAAAAGAATAAGCTTCTTTCCCGCCTGCCATTCTCCACTTCTGCCTATCAAATTGATTTGAGATTTTATTCCCTTTTGAAAATATCCTGTAATAAACTGCATGAAGTAAATCATTTATAGCCATTTTTATTCAACTCAAAACTCTTCACTTTTGGGCATCTTCACAAAAATCAAATCACAGTAGAAAAGAATTTGAACCTACAACTTTGCTTTTAGAGCACGTCCTGCTGGCGTATATTCCCGCTCAGGTTCTGGTTCTGGCTCTCGTTCCTCTTCACCACCACTCTGCTTTAACAAACATACAATTATATCACTGTACATAAGCAAGAAAAAGAAGCAACTTTGCTGCTGCTGCAAGTATGGGGATATTTTTAGTTCTCATAAAATCAATGAGAAAACACACAAATAGCACCCGGATGGTTCAGATATTTTAATCTGAGGCAGAAATTACTATGCAGCAATCATCAGATGGCCTGATTCGGAATGAAAAACTACAGAAAAGATAATCCAATTCAAATGGGAGGCCAACCAAAACAAAGCAAGTGGAGGTCTGGAGGAAATAGAGTTATATGCAAATGACAAATGGGCCCGCAAATAAGTTACTTCTTTTGCTGCTGTACATGTGAGCGATGTGATTCAAATATATGGGTTAATCAAGCTCGCCATTACGTATGTGCTAGCCCGCTCCCCTGCTTTTGACACTGTCTATTCCTTCTTTTGTAGATTTGACAAGTATCCTCAATCCTAGGTTTTAGTTCTTTTAAGGAATAGGCGATAGTGTGAAAAGCACAACTGCTCAAAAAGATGCTAGGATATATATATATATATATATTTATAAGTAAACGATTGTATTAATAGGAATAGACATAGCCCAAGTACACAAGATGGTATACAAGAGGTAACACCTATCTAGGAAAAAGAAATGGGATTATAGATTCCAACTTGTTAAATGGGATTGTCCTGGATAAAGATTGCGCAACTGTTGGAATATCATTGTCTATAGACTAGATAGTCTCTTCCAATAATAAGGTAAGAACAACTTATCGCAAGGAGTTCGCATGTATCAATACCAAAAACAACCTTTATAATTCTTTTTTTATATATATAATTAATAAGAGAAATTTTATTCCAAGTAAATAGGCATGGCCCAAGTACACAGGATGTCTACAAATGAGAAACACCAACTTACAAGCTAAAGCAGAATATAACTAAAATAAAACATTACAATCATTCCTGTTCCTTACAAGATTCTTCACCCAAAAGTTTTAAGTACTAAGGAAGAACTCCCTAAGTTCCCCTATAGAACGTTCACAATTATCAAAGCACCTCCCGTTCTTTTCTAACCATAAACACCAAAGTAAGCACAAGGGGATCATCTTCATCACAGCAGTGTTATTACTTCTCCCCACAATACCTGGCCAGCATGCAAAGAAATCCACCACATGCATAGGTGATAATACCAAACTTTACAAAAATCTCATTCCACAACGATTTCACCACCTTGCAATGAAGAAAAAAATGATCAATAGATTCACCATCCTTCTTACACATAAAACACCATTCAGCCACCTGTAAACCTCTCTTCCTCAAGTTGTCAATGGTTAGTATTTTCCCAAGAGACAACAACCAGCAGAAGAAAGCAACCTTACTAGGCACCTTGGCTTTCCAAATACTTTTCCATGGATAATCTTTGACCCCATGACTGGTTAATGCCTTGTAAAAGAACTCACTGAAAATCTGGAATTCACTGTACGCGCCCACAGCAAACTGTCCTCCCTGTTTTGATCAAGCTTCATCTCATATAATCTTCCTAATAATTCTGAAACTTCACATACTTCCCAATCCTGCACATCTCTAGTAAATTCCACATTCCAGCAAATCATATTGTTAAAAAAATTATAGGAATTGTTACGGAGATATGATTTCGGTCAATTAATTGTATTTTTGGTGATACTTTCCTTTCTAGTTAGCTTATATTTAGCTGTCAATTAGGCTGTAAATACTTACCTTGTATAGCGTACCATACGCTGGAAATCTGGCAATTAGGATGTAATTTCACTGCTATATAATGAAGACAAACCCTCTAAAAAGGGCATGCAGACCAATTTGAAATGGTACCAGAGCCCCTACTCTGATATCTCGGTCTTAATCTCTCGTGTGTGACAGAATTTTTTTTTTTTTTTCTATTTCTGGGTTGTTGTCAATGCTGTCTGTGGTATTCTAGCACGTGTCTTGTTTGGTGCCTGTCGGCAGTTTCTGTGGAGGATTGTGTGGCTGTTGGCATCTTCTGAGGGTGGTTCTGTGGCTGTCGGCATTTTCTGTGGAGGATTGTGTGGCTGTCGGCATCTTCTGAAGGTGGTTGTGTGGCTGTCAGTGTTGTCTGTGGGTGGCAGTGTGGCTGTTGGCCATCTCTGTAAGTGTTCTCGACTTGCAAATTCACTGAGCATTTATGAAATTCTGCATGCTTGATTTCTATTAGGTTGGACTCGCTGCATCTAATTTTCTGTTGTGACTGCTTGGATTTTTTTTTTTTTTTGGGTGGTGTTCATCATGTCTATTGAGAATACTATTTTTCGTTTTACTGGCCAGAATTTTCCTACATGGGGATTCCAGTTTAAAATGCTTTTGAAAGGGAAAGAATTATCACATCATATTGATAGTTTTGCTAAAGGGCCCACTGATGAAAAGGAATTTGCACAATGAGAGGTCAAGGATGCTAAAGTGGTCTCTTGGCTGTTGGGGACGATTGAGCCCCATCTTGTGACTAATCTTCACTGTTTTACTGCAGCTCAAGCTATGTGGGACTATCTCCACCGTATTTATCACCAAGATCACAATGCTCGGAAGTTCCAATTAGAGTCGGAAATTAGCCTACAGTCTAAGGTAATTTGACCATTGAGCAATTTTATTCTGGTTTTATTAATATCTGGAGCGAGTATTCTGCCATTGTTCATGCTAAAGTTCCTCCGGCGGCATTAGCTGCTCTTCAAGTGGTTCATGCTGAGAGTCAACGTGATCAGTTTCTGATGAAACTTCGGCCTGAATTTGAACCTGTCCGGGCTGGCTTATTCAACCGTAATCCAGTTCCTTCTTTGGATATTTGTTTGGGAGACTTATTACGTGAAGAACAGCGGTTATACACTCAGATAGGTATGACTCTGAGACTGTTAATGTAGCCTATGTGGCACAAGGAAGAGGAAGAATTAAGTTGCAGTGTTTCAGTTGCAAGGAATTTGGCCACATTGCCCGCAATTGTCCTAAGAAAGTTTGTAACTACTGCAAGAAGGAAGGCAATTTCATCAAGGACTGTCGAGTGAGGCATCAAAATCACCAGTCTCAAGCTTTTCAGGCGGCTGTTCAGCCATCTTCAGAAGATGCCGACAGCCACACACTCCTCCATAGAAAATGCCGGGAGCCACAGAACCACCCTCAAAAGATGTGGACAGCCACACAAGCCTCCACAGAAACTGCTGACAAGCACCAAACGAGACACCTGCATGCCTACAGCCACCAGAAATGACAAACCCACACGCTGGAATACCACAGACAGCATCGACACAATCCAGAAACAGGAAGAAAAAAATTTCTTTTCACACATGAGAGATTAAGACCGAGACATCAGAGTAAGGGCTCTGGTACCATGTCAAATTGGTCTGAATGCCCTTTTCAGAGGGTTTGTCTTCATTATATAGAAGTGTAATTAGATCCTAAATGCTAGATTTCCAGCATATAGTATGCTATACAAGGTAAGTATTTACACCCTAATTGACAGCTAAATATAAGCTAACTAGAAGGAAAGTATCACCAAAAATACAAATAATTGACCCAAATCATATCTCCGTAACACCTGGTACGAACTTTTCTAGATGCTTTGCTAGAACCAGGAATATCCTTCACTGGTGCCATCAAAGCTGGCAGGTATGCGTCTTTGTGGGAAGAGGAAGCCCCTCTGTGAGGGTTAACCTTTCTCACCTCTTTTCCTTTGAAAGCCTTATTATCATTGCCATTGAAGAAGAAACCTCTATTTTCAGAGGCAGAAACAGAGGAACTTGAGCCGACAAGTTCTCTCACCTTCCTCACAAAACCTTCCCAACCACTACCATTTCTCCTTCAGGAATAACAATGATGCCCTTTCCTTTGCCCGTGCCCAGCTCAGCCAGTTTCACAAACCTACCATACGTGTTTTGACTAAGTTGGAACAGGAAAACTCTGTTTCCCTCCCTTAGCCTGATACAGAGCCCTATTACTTGAGAACTTCAAGCAATCCTCAACTGCCTTGGCCAACCAAACCACCACATCTCTATTGATGTATAGAGTCTTCATGAACTTTCTACATTTCTCAGCTATGCAAAAAAGATTCCCCCCCCCCCCCCCCCCCCCCCTTCTCTTTCCAAGCACAACAGCTTAGCGTCAATCCAAACACTACACTCCATCAACCCCTTATGCCAAAAACTTAAGAGAAGAAAAGAGCAAAAACTAAAACTAAAAGAAGAATGGATCCAGAATGCGAAAATGAAAAGGAATCACCCATGAAATGAAAAGATAAAAACAAATTAGAAGAGAGATTAAAGATTATCCCTAGCGAGAAACGCCAGGAATGGGAAGATGAAAAGTCATAGAACACAGAGAGAGAGAGAGAGAGAGAGAGACAGAGAGAGAGAGAGAGAGAGAGAGTAGTTAACGACAATCATTCAGCTATATGTTATACGACAATCATTCCTCAGTTAATCTTCTAAGAAACATAACAAACGATTGCATCTTTTGGAGACCTCTTTTAAATTCTTGTCGCATAACAACCTTTCTAATTCTAGTCACATCTTCATTAAGAATATCACCGACAATTTGAAATATTTAGGAAATGGAAAACTTTCATGCTTAGAAGCAGACAGCACATAAAAGTACCTCACTCATTGTTCCGCTTGGGTGTGGAGCATATGCTTCCCTATAAGAAACAGCTTTCCGCAGGCGCTTCCCTCGACCAAGAGCTGCTTCCTCCTCCACTCGATACTTCTCCCATCTACAAAGTACATACAAAAATATAAGGAGACTCTAGATAACACTTTCAAAACTTCTAGTCCCTATTTGCAAATAGCAACGCTTTCCAAGAATAGAAGCCAAGTAGTAGATGAATTAGAAATCAATGGTGCACTCTTCACGTTGGGAAACTTTTCCAGTTCATAGAGTAACCAGCTATGAAACCTCCTCTGCTTTGATTTCTTTCTTCCATTACTTTTTCTTTTTATGTTTTTTTACAAAGAGGTAAATCTTCTACAAAAAAGTTTCTGATTACTTATAAAAAAAAAAAAAAAATTAATTTCAGATGATCAGCTTTTCATTTTCTTCTTACAAGTGGACATGTTCATTTGTTTTGTTCAGATCCGAGATCAAATGTTGTCTAGCTCTCATCAATTAAAGTCAGTTACAATTGTAGGACCTACTTATCAAAAAAAAAGTTACAATTGTAGGACCTCATATGCTGGCTGTACGCAAATCAAGACATAACTAGGGCTCAACAAGTTAATTCAGTTCATGCTTGCTTGGTTAATGCAAGTAATGACGTGCATATGCTGGATGTGGAATGAGTAATGATATTTATATCAATTCGAAATATCCACGCTAGAATGCAAAAGAAAACAACTGTTAATAAACTTGAGTCACAGATTTGTCAAATTCAGCCAATATACATGTGTGGAATGGACTTGTCTAATGCTTTCAGCACAATATCACCTAACTAGGATCAGCAAACCCAAAATGAAGCTGCTCATTTACGGTCTTGGCCAAGCTTGAAAGAAAAGTCAAGAACTTGAACACTGGCCGAATTGCACTAGCCAAGCCAAAACATTCCATTCAGTTTGGCTCAGTTGGGTAGCAGCACCGCATCCAAAGCTCCCAAATTGATCTCGATGTTTCTTTGTATGTTTATATATCTATAAGGATGGCAGTGGGAAGGGTTTAGCAGGTTTCAAGACCTGACTGAACTCTAATAAGACGCGTTTGGGAAAGTTTACATGTGTTTGACACAGGTTTTGGCTTAAATTTTATAACTGATACAATTTGAACATATTTAGGTTTTAGGCATTTAGACTTGGAACCCAATCCAATTACATAGTTCAATTACGAACATATTTCTAGGAAGAAAATCCTAGGTCTTCGATAACCTTTACCCAGCATTTTCTTTCTTTCTTTCTTTCTCATCTTACCCCCAACCCCCAGGGCATATCAAACGTCATATGATAAAATTCAGATGTTTCTTGTTTTTAATTTTCTAGATACACAACAAAAAAAAATATTTACCAGATAGGTCAACTATTATGAATTTTAATTGAATCTTGATATTAATAATGTTCAAGAGGATTTGGAAAAGCTTGAACATTTAAACAGGTGACAAGTTTGAGGCAATTTTGGACTATCCCAAACCCAATCAATTGCCAATTGTAGCTATAAATTGATATGCATATATTCTTTGATTTAGAGAGAGAAAATTCTCTCCGTACACCTAAAGTTTTCTCATGAGGAAAAGTGAAAACTTTCCTTTTGGTGAAGCTTGAGGTTGCTAAATCTTGAGTGGGATGGGACTTTCGAAATTTGTGGTTATAGAAGCTAAGGAATTTGAGGTTTTTAGAGATGGGGTGCAAGTGTTCATTATTGAGAGAGGGAGAAGAGTGATAACAGAGATGTGTTTGGGTCTGAACACAGTTAGATGGTTCATTAAAGCCATGGAGGATTGTCTGAAAAGTGGGAGGAAGGTGTTCTATTCTGCACATCGAGAAAGAGGAAGAGGTTATACTACACAGAGATGCTCCAACTTCAGGGGTGGATACATGGAGGTGGTGGCATATGGAGGAGGTGGTCACAGAAACTCTGTTTGTATACCAGAGGACAAAGATGGTAGGGGATGGAGGATGTTGATGGAGGTAATGAGGGAGGTGGGAAGAAGCCCTGCTGTCCTACAACCACCAGAGAAGGCTGTGCATTATGCCTCTCGGTCGTATAGGGAGGCTCTTCAATAGAGGCCTAGTAACCAGCTTTCCAATGTCAGAATAGGGGACAAGCTGAGAGATAGGGTAGGTCTGCTGAGAGGTGTTTTTCCAGCTGCTACCCAGAGTGTAGTAGGAAATGGCAGAGAAAATGATGGCCTTAATATGGAAAGGGAGGAAGGCGTGTTACAGGAGCTGATGGCACAAGTCAAAGCCATGCAGGAAAAAATTGAATGGCTTATCAAAAGGGCGGAAGAAAAAAATATGGGCTTGGGCTTAGACATGGGCCACAAAACAGAAGTGCAGTTGGGCCGACATACAGAAGTGCAGTTGGGTCAGGACTTGTTGGCTGGGCTGAAGGGTAAAGGGCTGGATCTCGGCCCAAGCCCGAGAAAGAAGTGGGTGGATACGGGGAGGAGGTATCCAGCTACATCCGATATTTCGGCCAAGCCGAAATCTTCAATACCGGAGCCGATACTTGAGCAAAGGGTGACAAAGTCGACCCAGATTTTTTCGGTGGTCTCGGAGGAGGCAGACGGTGGTCCGGTGGAGGCCAGCTTAGCAGTGGTTAAGGAAGAGGGAGAACTTCTGGGTAGCGACGGAGACTTTGCGTGTAACCCGACGTATGTGGATGAGGAGTTGACCTCGCCGATGGGACAGAAAACGCTGACAACCTCGAATATGACTGTGCAACCCAACGTCACTGCAGGAGATCCAAAGCACACCGATAAGTGAGCCGAGAACTGCTGGAAGGCTGATGAGTGCGATGGGAAGCTTGGGTCATACACAGACCATGTCGTTGAAGGAAGAGGAACCCATAGCAAGTGAAGAACGTCCTACGCCTGGGGAAGAAGATGAAATTCCAGATGTAGAAGGGGTTAAAGCCTCTCGGGTAAAGGCAAATGTGGAAGAAAAGGAGAGAAGGGAGGTGGAGGGGGAAGGTTCAATGGTTCTGTTTGAGGGTGAGGATTTCTCAGAGGATCCTTCTCCTATAAGTATGATAACTCCCTTACCCCAAAATTGGGTCTTGAACAAGGTGATAGAGATGCAAAGTGTGGTGGGGATCTCGTGTGTGGGCTATGAAGACCAATTTAAGGCGCTGTTAACAGCCATTGAGGCCAGTCACTACCAACATGGTGCTGTATCAAAAAAAAGTAGGGAGTTGAGAAGGCTTACTTGGTCTATTAATTATGATGACAAGGATGGAAAGGAGGGGAGTACAAGTCGTAGTATAAATAAGGGAAGGGCTGTGTCAGTTGTTAAATGAAGCCAAATATTCTGAGCTGGAATGTAAGGGGGTTGAATGAGGTTAACAAACGCCTCCGGGTACGATCTTTGTTGAGACAATGGAAGCTGGACATTATTTGCTTGCAGGAAACAAAATTGAAGATTATTACAAGAAGAGTCATAAGGAGCTTATGGAGCTACCAATTTGCAGGATGGTCCCATTTACCTTCGAAAGGGGCCTCGGGGGGAGTATTAGTTATGTGAGATAAAAGGGTGGTGGAGAATATTGAGGAGTTTGTGGGAGAATATTTGGTGGGGTGCTTGTTCAAAAACTTTGAAGATGGGTTTGTGTGGGCTTTCGCTGGTGTTTATGGTCCTAATTTGGATTGTAAGCGGCGGATGCTTTGGGATGAACTTGCAGGCATAGCCTCATGGTGGGAGGTGCCATGGTGTATTGGAGGAGATTTTAATGTGACTAGATTTCCTAGCGAAAGATCGGGGGAGGGTCGACAAACTCTTGCTATGAGGGAATTTTCAGAAATTATTTATGAGCTAGAATTAATGGATGTACCACTAATGGGGGGTGATTATACTTGGTCCTCAAATCAAGCCTGGTCAAGAATAGATAGATTCTTAATATCTCCTTCTTGGGAGGAACATTATCCAGATCTCTCTCAGAAAAGGCTCTCTAGGATTTGTTCAGACCACTTTCCCATTGTGCTGGATTGTGGAGGGATCCCAGGGGGTAGAAGGCCTTTTAAATTTGAGAATATGTGGTTAAAACATGAGGGGTTTGTGGAGTTGGTGGGACAATGGTGGAGCTCATATCATTTGCAGGGCAACCCGAGTACTGTATTGGCTGAAAAGTTGAAGGCGTTGAAAAAGGATTTGAAGTTATGGAATGAGCAAATATTTGGTGATGTTACGCTACAAAAAAAAAAAAATCTGTTTCAAGAGTTACAAAGCTTGGAGGGAGGGGGAGATGAGAGCAATCGCAAATGGCAAGTTGTTGCTGATTTGGAAAGAGTGATTCTTATGGAGGAAATTTCGTGGCGACAAAAGTCAAGGGCTTTGTGGCTTAGGGAGGGAGATAGGTGCACGAAGTTTTTTCATCGCATTGCAAACTCTCATAGGAGGTTCAATACCATTGAGTCCCTAAACGTGGATGGCGGTGCACTTACAAACCAAGCTGAAATTAAGAATCATGTGGCTGGACACTTTGAACACTTGTTATCAGAACCTCATGATTGGAGACCTACTTTAGACGGATTAGATTTTGAGCACATCGACCAAAGGAGTATGGCTTGGTTGGAGAGACCATTTGAAGAGGAAGAGGTACACATAGTAGTAAGGAAAATGAATAAAGACAAAGCACCGGGCTCGGATGGCTTTACTATGGCTTTCTTTCAGAAGTGCTGGGAGGTGGTGAGGGAAGATGTAATGCAGGTTTTCAAGGAATTTTTCACATATGGCAAATTCGAGAAGAGTTTGAATGCTACTTTCATCGCACTAGTCCCAAAAAAAAAGGGTGCTATAGAGGTACAAGATTTCAGGCCTATTAGTCTGGTGGGGAGCATTTACAAGATAATCTCTAAAGTCCTGGCTAATAGAATGAGCACAGTCATGGATAAAATTATCTCCAAAACTCAAAATGCTTTTGTGAGAGGGGGCCAAATACTGGATTCGGTCCTTATAGCAAATGAGTGTTTGGACTACAGGATCAAGTCGGGAGAGCCAGGTATTTTATGCAAATTAGACATGGAAAAGGCCTATGATCATGTCAACTGGGACTTCTTGTTATACATGTTGAGTAAATGTGGTTTTGGGACAAGATGGAGAAAGTGGATGAGACATTGTGTCTCAACGGCTCGTTTCTCAGTGTTAGTAAATGGAGATTCAGTGGGCTTCTTTAATAGCTCGCGGGGATTACAACAAGATGATCCATTATCACCCCTTTTATTTGTCATCGTAATGGAGGCCCTAAGTCGAATGCTGTCAGCTGCGGTGGATGGAGGTTTCCTGGCTGGTTTTGTAATGGGGAACATTAACATTTCACATCTTTTGTTTGCGGACGACACATTGCTGTTTTGTGAGGCAAATGCAGGACATGTACAAGCCTTGAAGGCCATTTTATTGTGTTTTGAAGCGGTATCGAGGTTAAAAATTAATCTTGCAAAGACGGAGATGGTTGCGGTTGGTGAGGTAAGGAACATTAGAGGGTTGGCCAACATTTTGGGATGCGGAGTCTCCTCTTTGCCATTGAAGTATCTTGGCCTCCCCTTGGGGGCTACTTTCAAAGCCAAGGTAATTTGGGAGGAGGTGTTGGAGAAATTAGAGAATAAATTGGCCGGGTGGAAAAGGTTGTATTTAACTAAAGGGGGACACACCACTCTTATCAAGAGCACACTATCCAACCTTCCTACATACTACTTGTCTCTATTTCCTCTCCCTGCCAGCATAGCAACAAAAATGGAGAAACTTCAACGTGATTTTTTGTGGAGTGGCTTAGGCGAGGAGCTCAAATTCCATCTAGTAGGGTGGAATAAGGTGTGTACTCCATTGAGAGATGGGGGCTTGGGGGTCCGGAATGTGAGGGCTTTTAATGAGGCATTATTAGGAAAATGGTTATAGCGGTATAACAAGGAAAGGGGAGCCTTATGGAAAGAAGTGATTGATATGAAGTATGGAAGTGAACGGGGGGGTTGGTGCTCTAAGGAAAGTAGGGGGAATTATGGGGTGGGGTTATGGAAGTACATAAGGAAAGGTTGGTGTACCTTTGCTAGTAACACTCGTCTTTGTGTGGGAAATGGTAGGAGGGTCAGCTTTTGGAGTGAGGTGTGGGTGGGAGACACGGTTCTAAAGGAGGTCTATCCTAATGTTTTCAGAATTGCTCGGGACAAAGAAGCAATGGTGGCTGATTTGAGGGTAATATGCAATGGTGCACAGGAGTGGAATATAAGTCTTATCCGGGATGCACATGATTGGGAAGTTACCGAGATGGTGGAGTTTCTCAGCTTGCTGTATAACACGATTATCGATGCTACAAGCGAGGACAAGATAGTATGGAAACCTTCGAGGAAAGGGAAGTTTTCTGTGTGCTCCTTCTATGATACAATTACTATGCAACGAAGATACAATTTTCCTTGGAAGAACATTTGGAGGAGCAAAGCACCTAAAAAGGTTGCATTCTTTGTATGGACAGCAGCATTAGGGAAGATTCTTACTATGGACAATCTAAGAAGAAGAGGCATAATCATAACCGAATGGTGCTGTATGTGCAGAAAGAATGGTGAAACAGTAGACCACTTACTTTTACATTGTGAATTTGCTCGGGAAATATGGAATTTTTTCTTCAGCAGAATGGATATAGCATGGGTCAAGCCGGGAAGAGTGATAGAATTAATTGCAAGCTGGAGAGGAATTGCGGGGACACCACAGATTGCGGCTGTATGGAAGATGGCTCCTCTTTGTATTCTTTGGTGTATTTGGTGTGAAAGAAATAGACTTTTTGAGGATCAAGAACGTTCCATAGAAGAGTTTAGGAGGTTTTTTTGGAAGACTTTATTTATGTGGGCCATCGCTCTAGAGCTGAATGGTCTCAGTTTCCAAGATTTCCTTGTATCAATTACTAGATCCTAAATAGGTGTATTCACATGTATACCTCCAGTGTACTTGGAATATGCTTATTAATAAAATTCTTATTACTTATCAAAAATAAATAAATTGATATGCCCAAAACCTAACCTGCTGCCCTTTGTAGATATATTTTTTTTTTATAAGTAAAACGGTAGTATTAATAATAATAGGCATAGCCCTCGGGAAGATCTTAACCATTGATAATTTAAGAAGACGCGGTCTTATACTGATGGATTGGTGCTATATGTGCAAAAAGAGTGGGGAAACAGTAGATCATCTCCTCCTACATTGTGATTTTGCTAGGAACACTTGGAATCATTTCTTTAGCAAGATGGGGTTAGCATAGACAATGCCGGGAAGGGTAGCTGAATTATTGGCAAGTTGGAGAGGGATATCAGGGACAGCGCAGATTGCAGCACTATGGAAAATGACCCCCATCTGTATCTTATGGTGCATCTGGAGTGAACGAAACAATAGGCTTTTTGAGGACCAGGAAAGATCTATAGACGAATTTAGGGGTTTTCTATGGAAGACTTTATTTTTGTGGGCCATGGCTTTAGAGTTCAATGGTCTCAGCTTCCATGATTTCCTTGTAACTTTTTCTACCTCTTAAAACGGTGTATTCACATGTATACTTCCAGTGTACCTGGCTTATGCCTTCTTCTCATTAATAAAATTTAATATTACTTATCAAAAAAAAAAATAATAGGCATAGCCCAAGTACACAAGATGGTATACAAGAGATAAGACCTATCTACGTGCTGCCCTTTGTAGATATATATTTATTAAAGCATGAATATAAAGTCATAATTGGATCTGCCAATGCTATCATAATTAGTGTATAGGAGTGGTATGGATCTGGGCTCCATTCTTATATAGGAGTAAGATGGATTGGGCAGGAGTATGTCTTACATACCCTTAGTGTGTATACAGAGTGGTATTAGAACATTTTCATTGAAAGAGAAAAAGAATTGTCAGAGCAAGTTATGAAAAGGAACTGCCATTACATTTTTTTAAAATTTCCCCCTTGCACTGTGTTTAATAAGTTAAAAATCTAGCTCCATAGGCATGGTATCCTTCATGTCCACACTTGTTTCAAATATTAGCAGTAAGTTAACTCTGGAACTAACTGGTGATAAGAAGAAACTCCTTACCTCACACGTAAAAGTCTATCCCATTCATTTTCTTCCATACCAATCACCGCATTATCCTCTTTCCTTTCAGGATTTTGCACACAGATATCATCAGTAAGAATGGGAGGAGATTCAGCTCCCCCTTGTTCTTCTGTAGGTTCATCATTCCAGTCAAGTGCCTGATTAATAGAACAATCAGAAACATTACAATGTTTTTATAAGTAAAATAAAATTTTATTGAAACAAGTAACATTACAATTTTTTTATAGGCAAATAAAATGTTATTGAATCTAATGAATAGACATAGCCCAAGTACACAGAAAGCATACAAGAGGAAACACGCAATTAAGCATTAGGTGCTAGAAATAGAAATAAAAATAAGAAAATCATTAAAACTAGCTCCATCGAAATCAATAAAAGATGCCCATAAGAATAAAGTATCGTGAAGGAATCTTATAAGTTCTTCCAAAGAGTATTCCCTATCTTCAAAACTTTGGTCATTCCGCTCCATCCAAATCCATCATATTAGATATAAGGGAACCATCTTCCATACTGCTGCAACTCCAGGATTACCCTGAAGACCTCTCCAGCTGACAAGGAGATCCACCGTCCCAGGCATTACCCATACAAGTCCAATCCTGCTGAATATACCATCCCATATTGCCCTAGCCTAGCAGGCACGAATGTAGGCAGGGGCCGGGGGGGCCACCCCCCAAAAATTTCAAAAAAAAATATGGGATTACTAGATAAGTTAAAAACTCGATAAAAGCTGGCCCCCCCAAATTTGATTGTCAGTTGCCTTGCCCCAAATTCGATAAAGCAAATCACATCGTGCAATATTACAAGCACGATGTGCCTTATCATCCAGATCTACAAGACTTGTCCACAATTTCTGATTTATGTCGGATATTGAATACTACCGGAAAGGCCAAAGTTTAATATCTAGTTGACAGATTGATTCAACTTGCTTGACAATTCCAGTTTCAAAGACAACTACTGAGCGGGCTTTTTCAGCTATGAACATCGTTAAGACAAAGCTTCAAAACAAAATGGAGGATGACTTTCTTGTAGATTATCTAGTAGTCTACATTGAGAAGGAGGTTGCTAAAAGATTTAGCACAGATGCCATAATTGATTAATTTTATTTAATGAAAGAGCGACGAGTTCAATTAGCATAACTAATTATATTTTACATTTTTTATGCATTCAAAATTGTACTTAGACAACATGTCTTTTTTTATTATATTTTTACATGTGCCTTCCCCCCCCCCCCCCCCCCCCCAAACAACAAAAAACAAAAAGAAATTAGATTTATAGTTTCGTCCCTAGCCCTAGCCACCTCACAATGAAGAAATAAATGCTCCACATATTCACACCACTTATCTTACATGTTACAATTATAGTTAACAATAAGAAGGATATCAAATTCAGCACATTGCTTGTCAATATACACAGAAAAAACTTCCTCTAAAAATTAAAAAATATAAAGAAAAAAAAAAGGTTAATCTCCAAGCAATCGCAAAGCAAAAAAAACCACAATGAAAAGAATTGAAATAAATGTCCCTATAATTAGGAGAAGCATTCTAAGAAAGCAAAATGAGTCCCATCAGTGGGCAGTTCCCCAGAAGAAGGGGGGGGGGAGTGTGCGCAATACAAATATATCTCCACAATGTCTTCAGAAAATAAATGCATTAAACCACAAAATTTATATAGTTTTTGTCTCAATGAAACACAACTGACGAAAGCTTTCAACATTTTTTTTGAATTAGCGACAAAAGCTTTCAACATTACAAAAGTAGCAATTTTCCGGATTTGAGATTTAACTGTTTACCTCTCCTCTCCACCCCCCACCCCATGAAAAAGATAAAACCAAGGCAAAAAAAAAAAAAAAAAAAAGAAAGATTAAATGTTTACCTTCACTGAGCCAAGCACATCACTCTCCAAATCCCCTTCAGCATTATCACTTGATCCAGACTGAAGATTTGAACGGTCAAGCAGTTTCAAAATAGCATTTTCATCCCACATGACCCTGCTGCTGCTATCTGTACATTTGTCCTGGTACACATCCCCTAGACTACCAGCTCTCTTCCTATGCTTATTGTCTGTATCCACTACTGCCTCATCTTTGTTACTACTACATTCACCTGTTTCTTTCAAATTTGTACTAGGAGAATCATTAAAAAGTTCTTCTGTTCCCCATTTCAAAATATCTTCCACTTCTTGCTGTGATCCAGACTTATTCACAAAAAGCTGATCAAGCATCAGTTTCTTCTTTGCAAGCTGCAAGATGCGCTCTTCAACGCTAGCACGAACTACAAGTCGATATACCAAAAGTCTATTTGACTGTCCAATTCGATGTGCACGATTCATAGCTTGGATATCAGCATGCGGATTGAAATCAGAATCATATATAATGACAGTGTCAGCAGTTGCCAAATTGATCCCAAGACCACAAGACCGTGTTGATAACAAGAAGACAAAGCGACTTTTGTCTTGGTTAAAGCGTGCAATTGCTGTTTGTCGATCAGCCACTGAGACAGAGCCATCCACTCTCTCATATGTTTTAGCCCCAAATTCTATATTCATATAATCTTCAAGGATATCAAGAAGCTTGGTCATCTGTGAGAAAATAAGAACTCTATGACCTTCCTTGTATAGAATCTTAAGCATAGAATGCAACAAAGTCAACTTGGCAGAGGCTTTTATCCGCATTTCATGAAGGAATTCTACCGATCCAGAATCAGGTTCAGTACCAGGTATGAGATATGGGTGATTGCAAACTTTTCTTAACTGCATCACAATATTTAGCATTGATTGCTGGACAACCCCCTTCCCAATATTCCGCAATATTTGATAGTTCTTTGTCAGCATCGCACGATAGTATTCTGCTTGGATGGATGACAACTCTACCGGAACCATTCGTTCAGTCTTAGGGGGAATATTTTGCATTGCATCCTTTTTAAGCCTTCGAAGCATATGTGGAGCAACAAGTTTCTTCAATTCTTCCACTTTTTCAGCAGTTGTAAGATCATTAAACTTCTCTTCAAATGAAGAGAGTGAAGGAAATGAAGCTGGCTGCAAGAAGTTAAGCAAGTTATACATCTCACCGATATTGTTTTGAAGAGGTGTACCGGTCAACAGTACACGATGTTGAAAGGAGAACGAATTGAGTAAGCTAAAAAGCTTACTTCCAGAATTTTTCAGGCGGTGGCCTTCATCAACCACAAGAACTTCCCAAGGAACTCCACGCAAATGAGAGGAATCAGCAAGTACCATTTCATATGTAGTTAAAAGAACATTAAATTTATAGGCAGCTGTTTTCTTATTCAAGTCACTTGGATCACTAGCATGCCACTCATATTGGCGAATCATGGCTCTTGCCTTTGCGCAACCATGATACTCCACAACATTCAAGTTCGGAGCCCATAATGAAAACTCGGCCAGCCAGTTAGGCATTGTGGAAAGTGGAACCAACACTAGACAGGGCAGAGTAGCTTTAAACTCAAAATACAGAGATGAGATAAAAGCACATGCAGAGACTGTTTTTCCAAGACCCATTTCATCAGCAAGTATCACATTCTTGGATTTATGCCAGCATTTACGCAACCAATTAAGAGCTTCAAGCTGATGGGGAAATAATGAACCTCCTTTTAGTTCCTTAGGTTGCTCTGTGAGAGTTACTATCTCATTTTGCTGACAGTCACCCTTCCCCCTTGTTGGAGCATCCTTGGAAAAATCTTTCTCCAATGTTTGGTGTTCAAATTGATTAAAAAGATCAATCAGGTGCAAAGAATTTTGAAGAACAGATTCATCTAATCTTTCCCAAGTGCATTCGTCATAAGGGAGACCTGTCCATTTTACAAAAGCTTCACCTCTCTTATCTTTGAGATTACGGCGAGCAATCACCCGCTGGGGCTGCTTCCACCGCTCCTCACAGATGTTTATTACAGCTGTCCCATATTTTGCCTTGTAATTTTCTAGCTTTCTCTTCGCCAGAACTTTTAGCTGAGATTCAGAAATCCAGCTATTATGAATATGAGACTTACCTACCCACTTAATTAAAAACTCATACAACACTGTCTCTCTGTCAACACAAGCAGATTCAGCCAGGGCAGCCTCGTGATTTTTCTTTTCTGCAGAGGTTCTCATTTCCATTCCTAAATCTGATTCTTTGCCATCTTTGGCTCCATTAGAGACGTGTTTTTCCCATATTTTTGGAACTTCATTGTTACCATGATCTCTCAAACCAACATTAAAATTCTTCTCTGTAACCAACTTTTCATTTGTTTTTTCCAAATCTTCTGTAATTGTAGCAGATTCATCTTGATCTTTGCCATTTACGGTACTAGAATCTGACTCCTTGATTTCATCATGTAAACAAACCATGGTGGTTCCTCTTTTGCATTCTCTGGATGCAGATCTTCTGTATACATGCATTTTGTCCACTTTCATTTCATTCACCATGCTTTCTTCCCTATCACAAGTCTTAACAATATTCTGACAACCCTCATTAAGATTTTCACCGGCCACAACATCTATATCAGTATCACAAGCTGAGTTTTCTTCTGATAGTATGTTTTGATTTTCTGGAATTAGTAAGTCATCAGAACGTAGGTCAACAGTAACAGACACAGGTAAGTGGCGTGAAGAGCCCATGCAATCACCTTGATACCTACACCCAAGAACCCGATCAACCTGCACATAGATGTATATGAAATTCAAAATAACATCATCAAGTTCGCATTTAAACTGCACACAGCATGAAGTCCATATTTAAGACATTAAAACAAGCAGTATAACAAATCATGTGCTGAAGGATTCATTTACTTGCAGAGGTTCAACAGGGATGCCTTCTCCACAGATTACTGCTTCATCCCCATTATCTGCTTTATTCAACTCATCATGTGACAGGCTTGTTGCTTCCTGCAGAAGTTTCTGCATCAAATCAAATTTATTTACTATCACACTCAAAACAAAAACAACAATGATGATAATAAAATCACTAGTAAAAGTGATAATGACCTCTATCACAAATTACAAATTGCCGAAACGGGCGAACACAGCAAGAAAATGTAACGTGTGCGTATAGCAAAAGTTATATAACAGTATCACATTGATATAAAATATTGGATACACAGGAAACAAGAAAATGGTAATTGAAGTGCCAAAAAAATGACAGTTTTATGGTACATTCTTATTGTTAAGCAGAATACGAGAATCTATTTAATAGAAATTACAAAAACTACTAAAAAGGGTTCGACATAGTGAATCAAGAAATGATCAATTCTGTCAACAAAATCTTAAGCTATTGTGCCATAATTTATTTTTTTTGATAGATATTGTGCCATAATTTATTACTAAGCAGTACTTGTTGGGTGCCCGTTCACACACAAACTGCCTTTAGAGAGAGAGAGAGAGAGAGATCTGGATTAATCATAAGTATTTTTTACTTGATGCACTTATATTCATTTGTCAAAAAAAAAAAAAAAACTTGATGCACTTATAAGTAATAAACATCAGGTAAGTAGGTAAACAAACCAAGCAAAACAAACACGTGGTTCATATTTGTATAATAACCACCAAGAGAATCTCAGATATCAGAGATTAGATTGATGGGGGTTAAGAAGTGCAACATGGTGCTAAGGTTCTGCAGCATATTATATTTGGCATGTTAACATAGCATTCAGTGACTACCATTTTTATTCTCCATGCTTTCAAATTTTGATGTGAAAATTTATACACGCATATGCTGAAAAGGCATAGATAAACAAAGAACACACTCAGGCAGACAAAATAATGATACCTCATCTTTTCTCTGCACATCTAAAATTGTCATTCCTATATCCTCCTTTGACAAAGCTGTGGAAACCCCACGGTGAATAGACTTGTGCTTCTTATGCGACTTACTATTTGCTTTGGATCCACGCTTCTTAGAAGTACTAACTCTAAACTTTCCTTCATCGGTCCTATGCTTCTTTTGGCTGTTATCATCATTGACTTTCTGTTTCCTTTTTCTATGTTTCATGGTGGTAGCACTGATTGCAAGAACAAGTGTTTTCCCAGTAGATACATCCTTTCTAAGTGAAGCAGGCTTCCCCTCAGGAGCTTCATCAGCTGTCTCTGAATTTTTAACTTCAGAATGGGATGAAATTTCCTCAGCAGGAGAGTTTGATTTCCTGTCTGCAGGAGACTCTGTGGGAGATATATTAGATTTCTTCTCATCATCAACACTCACACAGAATGAATTATCTTCAAGCAGTGCAAGGGATTGATGACTAGGCTTGGTGCTACATGATACATCTATTTGGGAAGATACGGGTTTCTGTTCAAGGAATTTGACAGATTTTCCTTTGCTGGAGGACCTTTTCTTTGCAATAATAGAGCTTCCAAAAATCTGCGATACTTTGTCCATGTCAGATGACTGAATTCCAGTTTTTGATTTTCCAGTGACTATCTTGGTTCTTGCCCGTTTTGAAATGGTATCAAGTTGGCTCATTGGTTTTAACGGATCACCTTTCTGACAGCAGCTAGGGCATTGCCACTTCCCCATTGGTATGCGCTACATACAAAAAATAATTATGTAAACAAACAAGTGAAAGACAATCACTGAGTTTTGGCATCTCTGACTAAAAATAAAATATTAATAAATTAGATAGCACACAAGTCTAGCTCAAAGCTGATGAAATATACCTTGAGAGGAGGATTAAGGCACTGGAGATGATAGGTCCGGGGACAACTATCACAACATAACAAGTTACCGCCAAGATCACAGATCACGCATTCAAAGTAATACTGGAAGACAAATAAATTAAGTATAGAAAAAGCAGGAACTAGTTAGTGAATGCTTAAAAACTGCCAATATTTCAGGGGAACAAGAAAGCAAAAGAAGTTACCATTAAAAAGGATATTATCTCAGATGGTATTGAATTGTCTCATCTGGTTACAATAATAATAAAACTTGCTCAAATTACATAAAAGAATGACTAAAGAGAGTGAATATTAGTGAACTAAACTAAATTTTTTTCAAGGTGAGGTTAACATTAGAATTGTGATGTGTTATCAAAAACATTAGAATTGTGATGTGTTGCTTTCTCTTCTTTCAGTCGATCACCCTTCCCCCAAACAACTTAGCATATCCAAATACAAACCTTGGAATCAAATCAAAATCTCAACAGTATGGAACTTTGTTTTCAATTAGAGGAGATAAGCCGAATAGTTTTAATTCACAGTAGAAATTAAACATAAATTTCATCAAGAGAGAAGAATTTAAGACTTTCAAAGGAGTAATAAACATTGTCAAGCACTCTAAAAATAAACAAGAACAAAGAATGGACTCTACATAAAAATATTAAAGCCATCACTCAAATTTGTTTTGAGAAGTGACATAAAAATCTTATTAAGATGAAAAAGGGTATTCCGGTACACTGGAACTATACAACGATCCACCTAAGAAAAATGTCATCACGCAATGATCAAGTAACTCCAAGAACAGCAGTTCTTACCAAGTGCTTCAATTCAGGAGAAAGGGGTACACGCTGTCATGTTAAAATTCATTACAAGTGATTTAGTGTAGGACTTCCAGCAATTGAAATCAAATGTTTGTAAAAGAAAAACTTTTCAATACATGATCAATGGAGAAAAAGGAGTAAAATCTTGAAAATATTCACGAGAATGATTGACAAAAGCGATCAATCACCCAGCTTTTTCATAGCTAGATTAAGAAGCTGCTGCCACAAATAAAAATTTGATGACAGTGACCAGAAATAAACAAGAGGAAATGCAAAAAGCACAAAAGCTCACCCCATCATTCCCTTTCTTCTTGGAAGAAAAACGCTCAGATTTAGTTTCACTCTTCAGCCTGCGTTTGATCAAAGAAGTATTCTTTGGAGTTTCTGATGCCACAGAACTAACTTCTTTACCATTGGATATAACTGGACCACAAGGGAGTTTTCTCCGTTTGCGCTTCAAGACCCAGTTTCTGTTGATCATTTTACTATTCGATGAACCGTTTTCCTTCATCTCTCAACCCAGATTGTACATGGGTGGTCAAATGTTACAGAAGTACATTTTTAGTTGCTTATATGGTTGCAAGGTCAAAGCTTCTGGACAGCATTCTGCTGCAAGACCAAGATGTTATGTTCCTGTACTTGAATATTAATATTATGCAAATTTTGAAGCAAACGGCAGAAAGATCAAGATAAACAAGTAACAAAATCGGAAACAGAGAAAACAAAATGTACAATAACTAACAAGAGGATCAAAGCTAACCCCCCCCCCCCCCCCCCCCCCAAAAAAAAACCCCCCACAAAAAAACAAAAAACAAAAAAAGGTACAACAAATCCAATTGTTGAATCAAGTTAACTATTTAGTTCAAACCATACTTCTTCAAATGACTACATACACACCCAAAGAAATGATAATGCTAAAATTAAACAATCCAATCACATCAACTTTAGCATGCACGCACATTCAACTAATATTAAACCCAGAAGCCCATTTCAGTAACCACTAATCACACAACGTACGCCCAAACCCAATTTACCAGTCCCCAAAGACACCAACTTTTGCACCAACAATCACAACCCATAAACCCAATATCTCAAAAATCAATCAAAATTCACACCAAAATGAGCATGAATGCAGACATGGGTAAACTGAAATTGCACAAACAAACATATAGCCACAATAGGTCCGACCAAGAAATGAACAAATAATACATAAAATCAAAGTACCCATATGAATTTAGAAGCTTACCAATCAATGAATGGATTAAAAAACGATATAGACAGTCTCAGGTTGAGAGTCAGCGCGAGAAGGAGAAGGAAATAGGTTAGGGTATGGATACTCGGAGACAGATGAGAAATACGAGAAAGAAGAAAGAGAAAGTGAACAGAAGACAAACGAATAGAGAGAGAGAGAGAGAGAGAGAGAGAGATTTTTATTTGAGGGAGAGAAGCATACAAATACGGAATCGCCGGGGTCGTAGGACGGGATTAAGCTCTGACATGGCAGCAGAGGGGGGGAGAGAGAGAGGGGGAGAGAGAGAGAGTCTGTGTGTTGGTGATGTTGATGTTGATGGCGTTGCTGTATGTTGTTGAAGCCCAAAGCATCAACCACTCATACCTCGCCACGTGGCACAACGGAGACTCTCTTGCTCCCCCTTCTCTCTCTCTCTTCTTGCTGCCTTGCCCCATCATCCCCGTTCTCCTTTTCCTTTTCCTCATTCTCTCTTTTGTCTGCTTTTCTCTCTTCCCCATGTCTCCTTATACTACCACAGAGGGAAAGAGAGAGAGAGTATCCTCCGCTCTCGCTTTCCTTCTTTCTTTCTTTTCTCATAATAACCGCCATCATGTTTGCTGGGAGTGCTGCATTTTTGTTTCTATTAAACTTTTTCATCTGCAGCCTTCTCTAGCTCTCTCTCTCTCCCCCGTTTTCTTTCATTTACCAGACATTGTTTCATTTCCATTTTGATGGCTTGCCCATTCACAGTCACTGCCGACAAAAAAATCCCAGCTGGGTCACTCTGCATTGTGGCCTTAGTTAGCGTTTAGGCCCTTCTTTTTTCTATTCTTCAATAAAAGCTGGAAATAGATTATGCCTGATTAGAGACACTGTTACTGAGTATGAGGAATGCAGGACTGACTAAAAAATTACTAAATACGTACATCTGTATGCTTTTTAGGAAAGTTGCATTAGATCTTGCCAAGTGAAACAGATATAGAAAGAGCAATGCAAGGCGTCAGTGAAGGTCCAAAGGCTACTGCTTTTCATTTAGAGAAATACTTTCATTTAATGGGGTTTTCATGCGCACTTTCTGATTGAGGTTACCAACACTTTGGAAATTTGAGAGGCTTATTATGGGTAATAGATAGTTATTTATTTATGAGTAATGCTATAAACTACACTACCATTTCACTTATATTCTACTATATAAGATGTGGTGTATTTATAACCATTTGATGATAAAGAAGCATACAATAAATTATTATTCAATGGAGGGTGTTATATATCACACTCTTATCTTATTTTTATCCTATCAAGTAAGATATGACTCATTTATTACTATTGGATAATAAAAAACATGTAATAAATGATTATTTAATAATGATAAATATGACACGTCATATTAAGTGGAATAAAGTGGGATGGTAGTATGATGTATAGACTTTTTTTTATTTAATTATGGTAAATGTGTCACATTTTATTTAATAGGATACAAATAGTGTGACGCCCCCAAATTCCGTTTGGGATCGGACGAACATTTGAAGTGTCGAGACATGCAACACAAGGTTACCTGCCCCCGTTCATGACATATAAGATGCAATAATCCTAACATGCATCTAACATTATGTAATATTCGCAGCGGATAATTTTTTTTTTCTTTAGCAATACTATGCACCAAACTGAAAAAATCTCAATACTTAAAACATACTTCATACATAAAGATCCATTGAATAACTAAGATCACAGCACTATTCCAAAATAGTTATGATCCAAAAGTACTGGAGATGCAACTCCATCGTACAAGTAGTAATTTAACTACTATATTAACATTAACGACGCACCGTCGTTCAGTCGACTGTGTCTAGTTGGTCAGCTCCTGATCCTCCTTCAGGTCCTGTAACAAGATCTACCATTCGGGGGGAATGGTAGTTGGGACTACCACAGTGAGATTTGATTACAAATCTCAGCAAGTTAACAAAAAACTTCCATACAGACTAATGATGCATGTATGACAGTAAAAGCATAAATGCATAATCAAATTCATAAGTAATTAAAGCATAACTTAGCGTACAACATAGCATAATTGACATAGCTTAAATTGAATCATGAACTGAACTTCACTTAGCATGAACTTGCTCTGAAACTTGAATTAACATGAAAAATACATACTCCACAGTTGTTGTGGCCCCATGTATTCTACGTGTAAATACATACTCCACAGTTGTTGTGGCCCCATGTATTCTACACAAACTTGACTTAACATTAAAAATACATACTCCACAGTTATTGTGGCCCCATGTATTCTACACAAACTTGACTTAACATGAAAAATACATACTCCACAATTGTTGTGGCCCCATTCTACACAAACTTGACTTAACATTAAAAATACATACTCCACAGTTGTTGTGGCCCCATGTATTCTACACAAACTTGACTGAACATGAAAAATACATACTCCACAGTTGTTGTGGCCCCATGTATTTTACGCATCACAATTGTAGTTAAATACATACTCCACAGTTGTTGTGGCCCCATGTATTCTACACAAACTTGACTTAACATTAAAAATACATACTCCACAGTTGTTGTGGCTCCATGTATTCTACACAAACTTGACTTAACATGAAAAATACATACTCCACAGTTGTTGTGGCCCCATGTATTTTACGCATCACAATTGTAGTTAAATACATACTCCACAGTTGTTGTGGCCCCATGTATTCTACACAAACTTGACTTAACATGAAAAATACATACTCCACAGTTGTTGTGGCCCCATGTATTTTACGCATCACAATTGTAGTTAAATACATACTCCACAGTTGTTGTGGCCCCATGTATTCTACACATCATAATGTACTCAAGATGAAATGTGACTGAAATACGAAAGGACTGAAGTCCTGACATAACATAATGTGACTTGAACATAACTTAGAATACATGACCAACTTGAGATAGAAACATTTCGTAACATGGCATAACATATAATAGACAACATATTTAACATGACATATTTGTAACAGTGAATATTACATGATTTGACTTACATGTAATAGATGACATACTTAGCATGACGTACTTGTAATGTACAGTAATACATAACAGAATATATTATGTAACAGATAAAAATTGATGACAGAATAAATTCTGTATAATAGACAATTACATGATAACTTGACATGGCATGACACATATGATAACATACATACATACACTGTAGTTCTTTTACTTAGCACACATACACAGTAGACTGCTAGTAAGTTAAAAGCTAACTTACCTCGATCTCCGCGTTTCTTATAAAACCTCAAGCGCGATCACGAGGAACTGTAATTAGTGATTCTAAAAGTTAGTACTAAATCACTAATAAATTGAAATATGGAAAATACTAACTTAAATAATAAAATTTTCATTTTACTCTCTACATGTAGGAAAATGACATTTTTACCCATAACTTAAAGATTTTGCATACTAACTCCAAAAGTCACCAAAATTTACATACCTCATGTAAATTTTATCCTCAACTCAAATATCAATTTAGAAAAATTTAAAATTAATCACAACTATTAAAACTCCATAGGGCCGAAATTCTTATATGCTATTTCTATTGATTTTTGTTTCCAATTTGTTTTGATCAACCTTTTGATCTATGACTTATAAATATGTGATCTTCAAACCAAACCATCACATGGTTTAAAAAGATGTCCTAAAACATATATAAGCTTCTAATTCAAGATCACATGGTTAAAAATTAACCAAAACATAAATTTAGCCAAGAACATCCACACTTTGGCTTATCTGAATATCTCTTTACATAAAATTTCATATCTTTGAAACTAACATCAAATATATTCAAAATAATAATATAACATGTATATAAGATGCTTAGGATCTTCCAATAAAATTATCAAAGTCATTAGAATAGGTTTAGACCACCAAAGAGTTAAACTTTCTCAAAACAGAAACTGTTTTTCCTCTTCCAGTTTCTAAGTTTCTAAATCTAAGAAAATCTTTCATCAAAACCTTTAATCATGCAAAATTCCTCAACCAATAGTCATATATACATGTTAAAAATACTCCATAAAAATTTCGGACCAATATCTATCCATTAGATTGGTCAAAAACTCCAAACTATAACATATTCTCCAGTTTATCTCCCAGAATGACCTTTCTATAGTTTACACAATATTTGACTGACCAAATGATCTTCAAATGGGGCAAATAAGATATCCATGTAAACTAGACTCAAAAAGGAACAACTTATATGAAGGAGACTTTATGATAAAACACTTACAACAGCTTCGAAATGGGCGTGCAAAAGAACTCCTAAAAGCTGTCCGAGAGAAAGTGTTTGATATTCTTTTAAAGAAACGTGTAAATGAAGATAATTTCATGGGGAGGGGTGGCTGGAGAGATACTTATGGATGAGATATGGAAGAGATGAGGCTAGAGTGAGAGTTAAGTGTAGGACTCTCTTACCTAAAGTGAGAGTTAAGTGTAGGACTCTCTTACCGGAGTGAGAGTGGAGTGTAGGACTCTCTTACCTATTAATATCTACAAAAATCAACTCAAGATATTTTTACCCAATAATATCCACGAAATTAACTTAAAATATTTTTACCCAATAATATCTACGAAATTAACTTAAGATATTTTTATCCATTAATATCTACAGTTTTGAACAGACGTTTCGCCCGAAATTATGAAAAAGTGTTATTGCGCCATAAGACCTTAAATAACCCTCCGAGTCTAATGGTGTAAACCATAATACATTTTGACACTTCTAACTATCTCCAATAATCAAAAACACTTATGATATCATAATAAGTAATAACACTAACTATGTAGTTGGCCTAAAACCTATATGATTAATGGATTCGTGAAAACTTATAGACTATTCATGAGGTTCCTAAAGTCAATAGAAATTCCACAATTGAATTTCTAGCGGGCTGTTACAAATAGAATGGTTATATGTTGTATATAATTTTCCTTTATTTATGGTTAATGTTATATATAGCCTTGTACCATGCAGTTATTGCATTCTTCATTTGAAAAAAAAATAAGAACTACTAATGTGGATAATAAATTGATATTTTTTTCAAAGGAAATACTTGAGAATTGTATATTTTAAATTGCAAATATCATTTCTCGAGTAATGTTATATACAGTTATTTTTACATACTTTTTGCGTACTCTATTGATATAATTAGTTGCATTAATTTTTTTAATATATAATTAATCGCATCAATAAAATATATAAAAAATATGTAAAAATGACTGTATATACAATTTTTATTATTTATATTTATCATTTAACCCAAGAAGGATGAAACCACCAAATCTCTATTGAAACTTTGGAATTCAAACCTATAGTCTTATAGCCACATGATCATATATCCGTTGTCATTATTTAATCCTTTTGGCAATTTATATAACTTTTTTTTGGTTTATGCTCAAAAACTGGTTTGGATTAGATTAAAAAATGGATCAATAAGATTAAGGATAGACCTAGATATTACAACATTTTTACGAAAAACTCACATGACTAATAGTAAATACTATAAAACTCACATCATATCTCTTTTTCTCTCAAAATTTTAAAGTGTGGAATAAATGATAGAAGATTCTAATAGTAAAAACGGAACTGAGAAAGACATAAGTACATGTTTTTAACTAAGAATAATGTTAAATACAGTTTTATAATATTCAAGTTCCGCGCAGTCCATTTGCAAAAAATGGGATTCATTATTAAAAAATAATTTTTTCATATAGGTCTTAGAGTTGTCCCTTTTTTTTTTATTTGAAAATTAGTGCACGAGACTTATAAACTTTAAAACTGTAAATAGTATTTATCTTTTAATGAATTATCTATTTAATTTAATTTTTTTTTCCCGAATTTGAATCTTACCATATTTGTTGTTTTTATCTGATGTGAAAGGATATATATTAAAACTATTTAGGGATTTAAATGAATCTAAAGATACTTGGAATGAATCTAAACACCGTAAAGGTCATTAAAGTATGAAATTCATATTAAATTGGAGGCATAATATGGATTCCATGGACTTTGGGAAGTGATCATTGGATTGGTGACGTGACATGTCAAATTTCAAGATTTATTTATTTATTATTCTTTTTATGCCATCGTTGGACATTTAAGAGCATTCACATTGGTTTAGGCATATGCATATGTAAAATCACATCTTTTGAAGATCCAATTTGCCATACAAACAAAACTTCCACATTGGTTTATGCAAATTTGAGACAAAATAATAATAAAATATTATCATTTTATTTTTTTTTTTGCTTTTTTTTTTTAATAGGGTTTGATCTTCAAATATGTAAAATATTTAAGTAAAATATTTTTTTGGGAGTGAATGAGTAAAATATGTAGTAAAATATTTAAAGGTAAAATATGTAGAAAGAGAGTGAGAGGAGAGAAAAAGAATGAATAAAATATGTTTTGGAGAGTGAATAGTAGATCTTTAAACATGTAAAGGTACTGTTCATAGCTATGCAAATATTTGAAGATGCATAATCCAATGTAGATGAATTTAGGCTCATATTATGCAAATATGACTTTGCATATGCATATGCATAGACCAATGTGAATGCTCTAAGTTCAGTATAATTTAAGAGATGGCAATTGGGGCCGCAACCCTCTACCCCGCCCCAGCATGGGTGAACAGTAAACTACTCCAACCTCCTCGTCTCGCTTCTACTCCTCACCACTATATATAAAAAATAATTTTATATATTTATATAAATAAATATATTATATATAGACATATACAATTTGTTCAATACTTGAAGTTGTATTTAAGTTATTGAATTACTTTGACCAACTTTTATACAGGAAGCCAATGTAATACAATAGACATGTTTAAGTAATGTGGGACTTAATAATTCAAAATAAAACTTTAATAAGTTTAAATATTTTTTTATTTATAAATTTTAATTTATAATTTAAATTATAATTTGAGACAAAAAAAATATTTTTGAGCCCAAAAAATAGTTTTTAGACCTAATAGATTGGCCTAGACACGAGGGAGGGGGGATGAGGTTTTTGACCCTGTCCCGCGGCATCGGGTAGGGGGACTCGCCTCCCTTTCCCTGCACCCTGCCCCTCACCATATGGGTAGTATCAATATTTTTAATACCATACCGTACTGACCGGTATATACATTATAGGCCACTGGTCTGATATAAGTATTATTTGTATTTTGTATCGTCCCAAATACAGGCCGAAATGCTGGCCTGTATTGGCCAATATTTCGATCTTTAATTTTATTTTATTTTTATTTCTTCAATTTATAAGCTTATTTTTTTATCCCTAATTTAGACCAAGTTATTTATAATTTATATATATATGCATTTATATATAATTTATTCATATATAATTTATTATTTTGAAATATAAATTATATATATGTTTATATATGTAATTTATTCATACATTGACTATTCTAAAATAGTATTGGTATCAAAATATTTCATTTTAAAGCCTTCACTGGTATGACTTCCGATACGTTATTCAAAACTTTGGGCAGCACCTCTAGTATATTCATCTCCCCATTGCTCATTTATCTAAGTAGAACTAACATGTTATAAAATCATGTTAAAACAAAGTACCATAAAATCTATCAAAAGATTTTACATTTTTTTTTCTTTGTTTCTAAACAACACAACACGCCAAGGCTCGAAAAAACTATAAAGGATGATTGATTAAAAATTGAATAGGTAAGAAGCCGAACTAATTTTAGTGAGTTTTTTTGAATATTTCATCGAATCACTTCAATCAATCAATTCAGGCCGTTCTAGCTGATTTTAGACCGATTTAAAACTATATTTATTTTTATATTTTCTAACAAATGAGTTTTTTTTATTATAAAAAAATGATAAAACTAAACATATATTAATTTTTCATCATTTTATTAAGTAAGAATTGTAGAATAATTGAAAGATAAACATGTCATTTTTTTATTTCTTTTGGTTGAACAAAAAGATTAGGAGATAAATGAGTATTTTATATTAAATTTATCATTGTACATAAAATACTATATTTGCCATGTATTTATAACTTAATGATCTTTATCTTTTTTACATACGAGGCAAAGAAAAAGTGGACAACTCTTGAGTTTACATACATAAATTACACATTTATTTACACTACTTAGATTCATGTCATATGTTTAAAGCTAATCAATGAATTTATATTTTATATTTTTTTTTTGTACAAGATATAAAATGGTTGAATTGCATTATATATTTTTTTAATACCTTTTATTAATATCAAAATAACATATTCAAAATTGTCATGAATTGTTCAATTCTTTATTGAATTGTTGAATCGCCCAATTCATTAAATCGGTTCTTACCCAATTTTTAATTTTTTTAACCTTGCAACACGCAGAGACATAGAGAGAGAGCAAGACGAGCGCTAAAGAATAAGAAGAAGCAAGCAAATCTAAAAAGTACATAGTTTCCATAACAACGCGGAGATCTTTAACATGGGATTCTTTTAATTTCAAAATGACTAATTTATTAGGGATTTTTATGCAATGTGTTATAATCTCAATGATTAAAGGTTTAACGAAATTAGTATTTAATAGTTTTAGAGCTTTTAGATTAATAATTAGATCTTTAATAATTGGTATCAAACTAAAAATTACGTTATGAGTTAAGTTATGGAAGAACAAACTTATGATAAAACCGTAAAAAAGAGAGAGGACTACTATCAAGTCTCAATGTCGTTAGAGTGAGCTATTATGAAGACGTTGAATTCAAAATTAATATCTGACGTATATAAGACTTTTAGAAGGCTTTTTATAAGGAGGATTTGTTCTCCTCGCGTCTTGTTGACCTTTGTGGATTGACCCATTCACCTTGGATAAGTTGTCAACGCCGCCGTTCCACCTTATCGTCTTGCATTGCTCCGCCGATGCAATTTTCTTGCTGATTGCCAACCTTTTATCCTATTGAATCCATCCACCCTCCCGCCATGCAATTTTGACTCCGGATTCCTTCCACTCCTTTTGTAACTCGAAGGAATTGTTTGAAAATACATTTTATTTCATCTTATTTTTAAATATAATTTTTTCAAACTTTTAAATAAAAATATTATTATAAAATTATATTATAATAATATTTTAATTTTATAATATTTTATATTTAATTTTCTCTCTTATTTTTTAAAATTAAAAAAATATTCAACTTAAACTATCTCACTACTATTCAAAAACTATTTTACTACTATTTATAAAATTTTCATCTTATTTCACTCCCCAAACAAGCCCTAAATACACCATCCTACCTGTCCTAATCTCGACTCATCCATCTCATTGATTGAAGTAAATTCCGATTTTATCTTAATTACATATCTACATTTGTGAAGATTGATTGTTTAGAACTTGATAATGATCATTCAAATTATAAGTGATTTCACATTTTGTAAATTTATTGAATTAGAAAATGGAGTGACACGATGATTTTGGATATTTTAGATTGTAAATAGTTTGAATGTCAATTAAGGTTTCGTTTGGATGTTGATCTTAATTGAGATGAATTGAATTCTTTATAAATAGTAATAAATTCATATGGTAGAGTGAGTTTTGTGAGACTCACATAAGACAAATTTAGATGTTAATATGAGTTTATAAGTATTTATGAGAAGTTGAAATAAGTTGTGGGTTTTATATGTAAAGATGTGTTGAGTTGAAAAATGTTACAGATTCCTGGTGTAAAGAAATTTTTAGTTGAGTGATGTTTAATGATTTTAGAATTAAGTGTTTAGATGTTAGATTTAACTTAAAATTAGATTGAACTGAATTGATTTTAGTATGTCCAACATCCGAACGGGCCTAAATATATAAAATACAAAATTATTTTCATTGAAATGAAAAGATTTTGATTCCCAAATATACTCTTCACTCAAAAAAAAAAAAAAAAAAAAAAAAACGCACATTTGATCCACGTGATAGCGATGATTAAGCAAGAGTGTATGATAGGGAGAATGAGGAGAGCCGTATAGTATCATCCCAAATAAGCAAGCACGGCCGTCTACTGGGGCCCTCAACCCACTTCAGTCCCACCTACCAGCCGAGAGAGCTTACCCACCAATTGGGCCGTATCTTAAACGCGCTGGAAAAGACGCGTGGTTTTTCATAAAAAGTCGAAAATATCGACGTTTTGCTGATAAAACGAACTAAAGAAAGGTAAAACTACAGGAACACATTATTACCGTTACCAAAAAAGTCGTAAAATTAGTGAGTGCAGAGGGAGAATTTTTAAGACTAATCCAAAATATTCCAAATAAAGTACATTTCTTAAAATGAAGAATGAGAGAGAGAGAGGGAGAGAGAGAGAGTCTTTGAGGATCCAGCTCTGTGAGGGAGAGACGTGAAAATTGCTCGAGCCGACCTGATCAGTGTGATTGGCAAGCAAAGCTCAGAGTATCTATTTTGGTGCTTTTCGTTTAGTTGACCGTTTTGTTTCTCAGGTGAATATACGATTTTTGAGTTTCTGATCGCTTAATACTTCTGCCGGAATTTGTGTTCGATCTCTCACAAATTTAACCTTTTATTTTCCTTTTTTTTTGTTTTATATTGTTTTTGTTTTGTTGTGATTGCGTTTTGAGTCGGTGATTTGGATTTGATGTTAAATTTGGACTTGATTTTGAATATGTTCTATTGGGTTGGGGTTTGACATGAGGGAGATTTAGGTGTAATATTCGTGGCTTTGGAATTTTGGAACTTGGGTCTGTTTGTTAGCTTTAATTTGGTGCTAATCAGGGCTTTGGGAACCTTAAGATTAAAACTTTCGAGGCCAATTCCGTATTAAATGGTGTTTTCCGGGTCTGCATGGTGTGTGATTACTTGTCAGTAACGTTTATTCACTCCTCCGTTACAATAATTCACTTAGTCTGCAGCATATTCTCTCCAGGTAGTTTACCGGAGTGCGGTTCACTTTGAGTACAAATTTTTCAGTTATATTCGATTCGTCGGCTATACTGCTTACTTCTCAGTGACGCACCAATTCGGTTAATTCTGAACCGATTTCAGATAATTGTGTATTAATGGCATTTAGTCTAGCATTATTCCTCTACACCTTCTTAGCCAATACCAGTTCTAGTTAATTCTTTGGGTCTATTTGTGGTGCTTATTTGTCGGTGAATGATCAACTTGTTAGCACCATTAATCCATTAATTGTGAGTTACAATTGTGTGTTCCTATGAGGGTGCTGCTTAATGTTCAAAGGGAGGCTTGGGATGTGGTGCAGAGTCAGACGTCCTGGGTTCAATTCCGTATTAGGAGTTCCATGGATTACCTGATATACGATTCTGGCGGGTGGGGTCATGATTCCTGAGTTTGGAGGACCCTGCCTTAGTGAAGTTCCAAATCACCAAATAAAAATGTGTGTAGGCGCGAATGTTTCTTTTATGATTTAATTAGAGCTCCAGGATGTACTCCTGTAACATACTTGTACGGTAGGATTAAAAATATGCTAACTGAATCCACTTGGTTTCAGACTTGGTGCAATCCAAGGTCATCATTCTCTTTGGTTTGCGCGGCCATAAAATTATTGCAAGGGTTTAACCATTTATAAATCATCTGCAGTTATATTCTAGGATAAATTAATTTTCATTGTTTTTTAGTTACAGAATTGAGATGGGCCATTGGTCCTGGGCTTGTGCTTTGTTAGCTGTTTGATTGCTGAGAAAATGAAGGAAAAAAAGAGAGAGAAGGAAATGATACTTTTAAGCTTTGGTTTTGCCATTATTTGGGGCTTGGGGGAATTGAAATCTCACATCATTGGAATGAACCTAAGACGGTTATTGTTGTTTACCAGAAGTTAACCTTGTTCTAAGTTTAGTGACAAACTGCTTAAATTGTTTTATGTTAGATGTATGTGGGTTTGAATATGCAGCCTAATTCTCCTAGGCTTTGAGCTTATTGTGCTAAGTATCATGGTTCTTGTATTTAGCCTATTATCAGAAGCCTTTTATCTATACAAAGTTCTTGTATTTAGTTTTTTTTTTTGTTTGTTTATAGACATAGATTATCAAGAGACAGCATGAATTTGTTTTTTGTTTTTTTGGCAATCTGGTCAGCCTTTTTATTTATTTGTCATGACTAAAATGCTTTGAGCTTTTCCTTATCAGAGAAAATATTGCTAATTTGTCTTGAAGTTGCTTTGCCTGGGAGAATTGTGTCTTAGAGATTGCTTAGTCTGGGAGAGTTCTGTCTCTGAGTGACAGTTGCTGAAAGCTTGTCTACTCTCAGGTTCCTGGTTGGGTATCTGCAATTCTTATCTCCATTTAAAGACGTTCTCTACAAGTTCGCTTTAGTTTGTGCTGATATTCATGGCATCGCGTGTTGGGTGTATATCCTCCTGAAGTTGGAAATGGAGAGAAATCTTGGAAAGGGTATGGTGGACCAACATAAAAACTATGAACATATTCGATACAACAATGATGAAACTAGAAATGAGGGACTTGGGTCTACAAATCAAAGATTTTTCCAGGATCCTTCAAGTAATATCAACACCAATTTGCGACCTCCAGATTACAATATGTCAGTTGAAGCAAGACCTGTGATGAATTTCTCCATTCAAACTGGTGAGGAGTTTGCTCTTGAATTTATGCGGGAAAGGGTGAATCCTAGACAGCAATTTGTTCCTAGTGCTTATGGTGAGACTCGCACTACAACTGGGTATATGGAGCAGAAAGGTATGCTGGAAGGTAGCAACACGGGTTCAGAAAGTGGGTCTGATATCGCAAAACTTAACTCTGTAGAAAAGGCCCTCGTTCAGGATTTTGAGAGAAAGGGACCTTCCACGCATGAGGACAAAGTTTACCATGATTCATTGCAGTCAGTGCCCCGAACCTTGTCCAGGAATGACATCAGTCAAGGATCTCATGTTTATGTCTCTTCAGGGGTTCCCGATAGTTCATCAACAAAGGTGAAGTTCCGCTGCAGCTTTGGTGGTAAGATTTTGCCTCGTCCCAGCGATGGAAAACTTAGATATGTTGGTGGTGAAACGCGTATTATCCAGATTAGGAAGGATATTTCTTGGCAGGATCTCATACAGAAAATGTTGACTATTTACAACCAAACTAATTCAGTTAAATATCAGCTTCCCGATGAGGATCTTGATGCACTGGTGTCTGTATCATCTGATGAGGATCTGCAAAACATGATGGAGGAATGTAATATACTGCAAGACGGGGGATCACAGAAACCTAGGATGTTCCTGTTTTCTAATGGTGACTTGGAGGATGCTCAGTTTGGTCTCGGAAGCTCTGAGGGTGATTCTGAGATTCAGTATGTAGTTGCTGTGAATGGTATGGACCTAGGTTCAAGAAAGAATTCAATTGCTTTGGGAAGTGCTTCAGGAAACCAATTGGATGAGTTACTCAGCCTAAATATGGAAGGGGAGAGTAGTTGTGCTGCAGCAGAACTAGGCACTGCCAGCAGTGCACCTTTGCCAGTTGATACACCTTCATTGACTGGTCAATCTTTTCAACCGCTGCCATCAAGCTTGTCTAGTGCTTATGAGTCCAATTCATATCCTTATCCGGGGCAGAGGAATCATCATGGCGAAGCTGGACATCATTTATTATCTCCTTTCCAACCTTTGGAGAGCTTCCCCAAGAAAGATGACAAGACTTCTGTTCCCTTGTCTGTCCCATTGCAGTATGGTTACGGTTCTGACCGTTCTAACTATGCTGCGGCTGGAGAGAATTTAGCTCCAATACCTGTCCATGGCCATCTGACTCCTCAGGGAGGTTTGACTGAGCAGCAGTATAGTGGCTTTCATGCACAAGATCCCGAAGTATCCGTAAAAGAGATGAAACTGAGAAGAGATAGCTCAGCCCAGAAGCTAAATGAACATGAGAACATCCAATTTCTGGCAAAGGAAGCATCATCAAAGGAGGTGAAAATGAATAGGGAGAGCTCACTCCAAAAAGTAAACGAACCAAATAAAGATCAAACATTTGACCATGAGTATGCTGTTTCTTCTCATCCAAGTGATTTTTCTATTCCGAATTATACTTCTAGGGAAGAGGTATTGGTTACTAACTCAGCAGTGGATACAGGATCACCCCTGGTGTCTGTGAGAAGTAATAAAAGGCTCCAGGAACACATACAGAATAAAATGCCACCTGAAGGTGTAAATGATGGGACAAAGAATAATGAAGATGGCCCTTTTTATGCATCTGGTGGACAATTCACTCTGGGATATGGTGGATCTGAGGTTTATCCAACTGACTTTAGCTACCACGAAGCACAGCTGGTTCCTCCACCAATTTTTCATTCTGAGCCAATTCCCAGGGAACAGGCAGAATTGAACCGTTTGTCCAAATCTGACGATTCCTTTGGCTCTCAGTTTCTGTTAACGCAAGCACGTTCTGATCATTCTCAACCGATATCAATGGATAAATTGCATGATGAGCATGTGGTTTTGCAGACTGAACAGTCCAACTCATCTTCACAACCTATTTATACAACTTCTCATACTGTTGAAAATGAACCGGTAATGCTCGAAAAGAATAAACTGTTTACTGACAGTATTATTAACATAAAGTCCAATATTTCTGGGGAGGCACTTGAGTCAAAGTTACAGAAACCTGCTTTGAGAAATGAGGTGGATGAACATGGAATGGCCTGGGTGAAAGAAAACTACAAAGATCCCTCTATAAACGATAAAGAAACAGCTGATGTAATAGCATATAGAGGTATTTCTGATAAACACATGGAAGGCTCTGCTTTAAAGCCTACAGAATTTGAATGGAGTGAGATAACTGCCAATCAGAAGAATGGGAATAATAGTGTGGCCACTACTCGGCCCTTGACTTGGGCAGAGAGCCTGGTTAAAGGTGTTCCTCAAGGGGGGTCCCCTGTTGTTGGAACTCCAGAGCACGGAGACATTCTTATTGATATAAATGACCGCTTTCCTCGTGATTTCCTGTCTGATATATTCTCAAAGGCAAGAATCTCACAGAATCTATCTAATATTGGCCCACTGCATAGTGATGGAACTGGCTTGAGCTTGAACATGGAGAATCATGAGCCTAAGCACTGGTCATACTTTCAAAAGTTGATCGAGGATGAGTTTGTCAGAAAAGATGTTTCACTTATGGATCAGGATCATCCGAGTTTCTTGTCCCTACTCACAAATGAGGAAGGGGCTCCCATAGATTACAGCTATCCACCTATGAAGTCTGATGGTGTTGCACTTAGTCACATTGACTCCAATATCAATTTGGACGAGGAGTTTCGACAAGGATTATCTGGTGTTATTGGATCCAACACCATGAATTTGCGTCCAGATTACAGTCCTGAGCTCAAGGGAAATGAAAGTGTGCAGTTGGATGGGGTTAGCCCCAGAATGCCAGAATCGCATTATGAGGTACTCCCTTTTGTTTTTTCGTTTAGCCATCCTGCTAGTACCTGTATTGCTTGCCTGTGGCCATGTTTTCTAATTTCTCTCTTCACTTGTAGGACGGGAAATTTACTCAGAAAGCTGGTGCAACTCTTGGTGATCTTTCTCTGGTAGATTTTGATATTAATACCTTGCAGGTGAGATGCTCAACAATTTGCATCCCATTTATCAGCATGGAAAAAGTTGAATAATCTATAGAAAGGCTATCACTTACGAAAACATGTGGCATCATAGCATATAAATGATCTTCGATATCAACCAAACACTTGAATTTTTGTTTATATCATTTTCTAGATCTTCAACTTATATTTTAGGTATTTTTTAAAAGAAAACTGCTAGGGATACAAAATAATCCCACACAAAAATTACACAAACTGACTTGTACATCACTTTTCTTTTTACTTTTTATTACTTCGAGTACCCCTCTCCCTCCGTTTCTCAAATTCTTATTTTATTTTTTTACTTTTCATCAGTACCCACACCCCTAAGTCCTGCCCCCTCTCTCTCTCTCTCTCTCTCTCTCAGAAAAAAACTACAAAACCGGGGACTGTAAACATCAGGGACGATGCTGATGAAAACTACAAGCACAAAAAAGAACAAATGCTAAGTGTAGGGAATGGCAAATGCAGGAGAAAGAAGGAGAAAAACCGAAAATAAATAAATAAATAAATAAATAAAAGAAAAAAGTGACAGCAGACAGCAACTTAAATGAATGGGATGAAAAAGCAAAATGAGATGACAAAAGGGCTGCGACATTTTTGGAAATGGGAGGAGGGGAGGGGCACGGGAAGGGAGGAAAATGAGAAAGAAGAAAAGACTGACGTGGCACAATATAAATATGCCACATCTGTTTGTGAAATTCTTTTGTGGAATACTTTTTTGTCTCTAGCAGTCCTCTTTTAAAAACATTTACAAAAGTGTTCTTTTTTGTGCTTTAACCTCACTCAAAAAGCTCCAAAAGGCAGACCATTTGCCACTGCATGCATTTATGTTTTATCAAGTATATGCTTCATTCATTGATTACTGTTCGTGATCTTGTTGGAATTTAAGTTCTTGTATTTCATGGTTTTGTTGATTATATTTTGACTGCCATAACAGATCATTAAGAATGAAGATCTTGAAGAGCTGAGGGAACTGGGCTCTGGCACCTATGGAACAGTTTATCATGGAAAGTGGAGAGGAACAGATGTTGCCATCAAGCGAATAAAAAAAAGCTGTTTCACAGGTGGCTCATCGGAGCAAGAAAGATTGGTGAGTTTTCTTTCATTCAGTGTACCATCAAAGTGTTTGTTTTCCTGTAAAAATGATAAATTAAGTACATGGAAGAGTCAGCCCTGAAGATTTCAGTTGCAACAATCAAATCTAAGGCGTCTATCTAACATTTAATTATTATTTCACTATTATAAATTAATGTATAGGAAGGATTTATGTTGCCAAATTGAGTTGGCTATGATCCCTCATTATTAGCTTGGCCTGTTTCTGGCGCTGCAGTTTACTACAGGTACTTACTGGTGGAGGATAGTCAGCATCCGAACTATTGTGCTTGATTATGCTCTTTAGTTTCTTTTGCTCATTAAGGGAGATTATTTTTGTCATATGTTTCTCAGTAACCAGTAATCACTTTCCAGACCGTGGACTTCTGGCGTGAAGCTGAGATTCTCTCAAAGCTTCACCATCCCAATGTGGTGGCATTTTATGGGGTGGTGCAAGATGGGCCCGGAGGAACTCTAGCCACTGTGACAGAGTACATGGTGAATGGCTCTCTTAGACATGTTTTGATAAGCAAGGAGAGGTAATATTTTTGTTTTATCTCTAAGATGTAAAAAAGTCTACTTATCTTCATATTAAATATGTTTATTGCATTTCCAGATATCTCGACCGACGCAAGCGACTCATTATTGCAATGGATGCAGCTTTTGGAATGGAATATTTGCATTCCAAAAATATTGTTCATTTTGATTTGAAGTGTGACAACTTGCTTGTCAACTTGAAAGATCCTCTGCGACCTATTTGCAAGGTAATTGATGCTGATGGTTTGGCTGTTTCTGGCAGACCTTGTAAATTGTTTGAAATATATGATCTCTGAAAACACACTCTCTCTCTCTCTCAACTCCTAACACTGCAAAATCCCACGAGGATCACCCTAAGCTTCTGCCTTTTAGTGGAAGACATACCATCAGCCTGCAAAACTGTGGTAAATGCCACTCTTATAGTGGCCCATCGTGTCTTTTTAGTGTCGTCTTCTTTTTTGTTCTCAACCCCCTGATATTTATTACACAATCAAATGAAAGGTTTTTGGTGAAGTGCTACTCTTTTTGCAGGTGGGAGATTTTGGCTTGTCAAAAATTAAAAGAAATACCTTGGTTACTGGTGGGGTAAGGGGAACCCTTCCATGGATGGCTCCAGAGCTATTGAATGGTAGCAGCAGTAAGGTCTCTGAAAAGGTGAGGTGGTGTGGTATATTTCATACTTATAGGAAGAAACATAAAATAGCTTAAACATAATAGCAGACTTTACCTATGCCATTTTTAGTTTTGAGAAACTTCTATTTTATTAAGAGGCTATTATATCAGAAGAAAATGGAATTTCTTGCTTGGATATGTTCTTCCTGTTGTTCGATGGTGCAGTTATTTAGCTATCAAAGCTATTGGTATTCCAATGTCATCGGACCTAAGAGTGTTCACAACCGATGAACAGTCACACTTTTGACAGTTGGGGTTGTGTGTTTATTTATTGAAGATAGTTTTAATGGTGCCTTTTATGCCTTTCATTCTACATAGATTGTGCCCAATCCATAATAGGTCCATGCGTGTCTTATTTTTCAGGTTGATGTGTTCTCGTTTGGAATTGTCCTTTGGGAAATTCTCACTGGTGAGGAGCCTTATGCAAATATGCACTACGGAGCAATCATAGGTTGAAATAACTCTCTCTCTCTCTCTCTCTCTCTCTCTCTCTCTCTCTCTCTCTCTCATGTCTCACAGAGGTTTGTTTTATTTAGTGGGACAGACATGGGTTTCAATCCAATTCAAGTTTTTTTCCCCTTGAAATTTTGCAACATACTTCAGCTACTGAAACTGCAAGCAACAGCTATAGGATTGATGCTTGGGCCCCTTTGGTGGTCAGTCTACCTTCATTACAGCATACTTAATTGACTCAAGGCCTATTGGTTGATGGTTTAAAAGGTGTTCTTGATGTGCGACTCATAGTGTCTTAATTAAGCATTAAATTTTATTTGTGAATGGCGCACACCTCGCCTGAAGTTTTAAAAGCATCCTTTCTGAATGTATCAAATGACAAGCTTGGTCTGTGGCACCCTTTACAACTCTATATACAGTACACTAATCATAGCGAGGAAATAAAGTTAACAAACTATCAAAAGAGAAACTTTATCGACTGGGCTGTGCAGCCCCATCCCAGGAGAAGCTATTCAGAGACTTCACTTGTTGTCAAAGATTTTTAGCAAATGATTGCTTCCAAATCAAGCCTATCTGCAGACGGTCTTCATTTCTTAGTTCAGTATTCTTTTTTTTGGGGTGCGCGGGGCTCCGATTAGGGTTTCTTTTGGCCAAATCACTTCTGTAATTTTACTCTCTTCCCTTTTAATCTTATTCTCTACCCTTTGACGTCAGCATTACTAGTTGTTTCTTCTAGGACGGACTCATATCTAATCTCATATTTTTGTATTTTCTATACAACGCATTTTTTATACTTGTGGTTTCTTGGCTTCCACCACCAACTTACTTTATATGAAAACCTTGCTAGAAATGGTACTCTTATCTTGACGGCCTCTTTTCTTGTATGCAGGAGGCATAGTGAACAACACATTAAGACCGCCTGTGCCAAGCTACTGTGATTCTGAATGGAGATTTCTAATGGAGCAATGTTGGGCCCCTGACCCAGTGGTCCGCCCCTCATTCACAGAGATTACTCAACGGCTGCGCGTGATGTCGACAGCATGCCAAACTAAGCCACAGAACCAGGTGGCTCAGTGATGCACCTGATGATTCCCTCATTTTGGCTTTTATCTTGAGTTGTGATGATGAGAATATGAGATATGGTTACCTTTATATACTCCGAAGAGATTGTGAATAATATGAGTACGGGGAAGGCCCATTTATAGGTTATCACCATTGGTTAATATGATTCTCGTTGAGAGAAACTGAAGATAATCAGTTTTTGTGTAAAGCTATTATCATCCACAGTGAACAGACTTTTGCTTTAGGTACTTCGTGTGAATAACAAATACAAATCTGTCGTTATGGTGAAAAGTTGCTGGCTTATTGTTGAATGGCAAGCATGAGTTATATTATGTATTCCTATCTTAGATGTAGAAATTCAAGAGTGAAGATGAAAATACCAACCCTGTTTGTTGTCTAGAAATGGGCATTTTTCTATTTGCTGACCTGAAGAAAAATATTAAAAAAAGAGCCCATCTGATTTTCTAAGAGATTATTCTCAGGATAATTATGAATGACCTAAATCATGGTCATTTAATATAAGATTAGATTGCGTGAGTTAATAAGAGTAAAGTTTCGGCTTCAAAATTTATATAGGTTAGATGCACATTGAAGAGTGATAATCAGAAACGTCTATGCTTTTCGGCTCTCAAGAACTGTTTAAAAGCTGTTCTTTGTAATTACACAAGTCTCTTGCTACCCTTAACGTCGACACAACATGTCGTGCGGTGTACATCTTCAAATTACTTATCTATGAGGCGTGTGACTTCCCATGGGAAGATGAGATATTAAATGAAGTTGCATTTAAAAGAGACGTGAATTCATGTGTGAAGGTAAGTTTCTTATGAAGATGTAAGTAAAGAAACTGTGCGGGAAAGGAGGAAAAAGGGCTTTGGTAGTATAATAAAGCAGTCCATAGGTTTTATATGTTTTATCTTTTTGTTTCTTCTGTTTTTAATTTTATTGTTTGGATTAATAGACTAGGAAACAAACCCAAATACAAGAGAACTGAATCATTCACAGGCTTTCAAAATCTTCGTTTTTCACGAGACGATCCTATACTACTAGACTTTGGAGATCTTTTGGTCCACCGAGAAGATTTTGTCCATTCATATAATGTAAAATTATCCATAACTCTTCACATGGTTTACTTTGATAATTGATGGGGGATAGCTGTAGGCAGGAAACAATATAAATTCTCCTTTCAGAGCAACACAACCGTGCAGGCATATCCAGGGACACAAAATTCATGCTTCATAACTTTGAAAGTTGGAAAGCAGGTAAAATACATCATTTTCAAAATCGATATGCGCATTCCATTGCGTAATATGCAGCTTCAAACAAGTTATTCACAAGTTATTCAGAAGCATCCCTTGATAAAAAATACCTCAATGTTGGAATTCCATAGTAATTTTAGTTTTTAAAAGCCATAATTTATTATTATTCCTGTCTTAACGAAGCTCACAACTTGCCAGATAAAAAAAAAGATCCGGGAAGACATGCTAATGTCTTAACTAACCATAGCTCCAGTATAGTATTTAACAAACGCATTCAGAATTTACCAATCTCGAGAGCCTAGAAAGTGGAAACCATCTAATCATTTGTAGAGTGCATTAACTTTAAAACCATTACAGAGAGCATAAATGGGCTCTAAATTAAAATGCATTCTTTTGCAGTTCACCTTGATTTATAGGGTGTTTCTGCTTTATACTAGTTGCTGGTATATCAACTTATAATTAGTCATCTTTCTTAATAATTCATGACGCCTTTGACCTAAACTTTCACCATGCCCAGTGCAAGAAAATAAAATCATACAATGATCAAGGGTAACTCAACCCCCATTTCTTGCAATTTTGCTTCTGGGTTTGTTTTCTTTGTAGTTTGCTTCATATCAATTCTTAAACTGACTAGCATTCTCATTCTCGCAGCAGCATGTAAAAAATGACAGCATTATAGTAAGACACACAGAGGACCAAATATAATTTACTTTTTTTTTTTTTTATAAGTAAACGGTAGTATTAATAAGAATAGACATAATCCAAATACACAAGAAGGTATATGAGTGGAGCACCTATCTAGTTTGAAATATTAGAAACAAGGAAATCATGAAAATTTAGGCAATTAAAATCTATAGCTATGGCCCAAAGGAATAAAGTACGGAAAAATAAAGATCAAAGCTCCTCTAAAGACCGCTCCATATCTTCAAAAGTCCTCTCATTACGCTTACACCACATGCACCACATAATGCAAATGAGGACCATCTTAAACACTGCTTTGATTTGAGGAGCCCCACTCGGAATTGACCAATTGGCCAAAAGCTCAATGACTGTAGCCGGCATAACCCAGTTTAAATCTAAGCGACTGAACACTTTGCTCCACAAGGCTCTAGCTATCTCACAATGTAGCAAGAGATGATCCACTGATTCACTAGCTTTTTTGCACAAACAACACTAATCTAAAATAATTACCAGACGCTTTCGCAAATTATCTGTTGTCAAGATCTTACCAAGGGCCACTATCCCAATGAAGAAGAGTGCTTTGGGGGGTGTCTTGTTCCTCCACAAACTTCTCCATTGGGATTGGGAATTAAGTAAAATTGTAAGAGATTTATAGAAAGAGTGAACCGAGAAGGTACCCTTTCTGGCAGGTGTCCACCACAATTTATCGGCTCGTGGACCATGTAGTCTCATAGAATACATAAGGCTAAAAAAAGCCTCAAAAGTGTCTATTTTTCAATCTTGGACTACTCTACTAAAAGTGACATTCCATTGGACTTGGCCCCCTAAATGAAGCATAAGATATGCCACTGAAGCTTCTTGATCACAAGACACTCGAAAAACAAATGGAAAGGAATCTTTGAAGACCTCATCGCCACACCAAATGTTGCTCCAAAATTTTACAAGAGTACCCTCCCCCACCACAAATTTAGTGAGACGAGTAAACTCCCCACATCCTCGTCTTATGTGTTTCCATCCCCCACACCGTATGTCCCGTTCCCCTCTTTAATACACCAACCCCCCATAAGCTACCATGTTTGCAATCAACCACCAATTTCCAAAGAGCTTCCGGTTCCATATTATATCTCCAAAACCACTTCCCTTAGTTCCCTAGTAGGGCCTGATTAAACGTTTTCAAATTCTTAATCCCCAACCCACCTGACAGAATGGGCCTGCACACCTTATCCTAGCTGACTAAATGAAACTTGTGTTCGTCCCCCACTCACTCCATAAGAAATCACGATATAGTTTTTCAATCCGAGCCGCCACACAAGCTGGAATTGGAAAAGAGATAGGAAATAAGTTGGTAAGTTAGAAATGGTACTCTTGATTAGAGTCACTTGGCCACCTTTAGATAAGTATAATCTCTTCCACCCTGCCAATTTTCGTTCTATCTTTTCAATAACTGTATCCCAAGTAAATTGAGGCCGTGAGGCAGATCCCAACGGTAATCCCAGATAGGTCATAGGAAAGGAAGCCACCTTACACCCAAGTATGCTGGTCAACTGCAAGGTGATACTTACATTCCCGATTGACACTAATTATGACTTATCAAAATTCACTTTTAGCCTTGACGCTGCTTCGAAGCATAAGAGGAGCGCCTTTAGTGTCCTCATCTGGTCTTGCTCTACCTCATAGAAAATTAGTATAATCTGCAAAAAGTAAATAAGAGATCGTGATAAGACCCTTACTTGGGTCTCCAACTAAGAATCTAACCATTAACCATTTCTCAACACCGCCGTTGTCATCCTGCTCAAAGACTCCATGACAATAACAAAAAGAAGTGGGGACAAGGGATCACCCTGCCTTAGGCCACGAGAACTACTGAAAAACCTTATGGGCTTTCATTACTCAACACATAAAATCTTGTTGTCGAAATGCACCACCTAATCCAAGAATGCTATTTTTCTCCAAGACCACATCTCTTCAGCAAGTAGAGAAGGAAATCTCAGTTTGCATGATTATATGTCTTTTCCATATCTAACTTACAGATAATACCTGCATCACTAGACTTTAATATACTATCTAGGTACTCATTGGCTATTAAAATAGAATCCAGAATTTGATGACCCTTTACAAAAGCATTTTTCGGCTTCAAAATTATCTTACCCAATACCTCCCCTAACCTATTTGCAAACACCTTGGAGATGATTTTGTACACCCCATTAATGAGGCTGATGAGTTTGAAATCCTACACTTCTGATGCTCTAGGCTTCTTCGGTATCAAAGCAATAAAAGTGGCATTCATGCTTTTCTCAAATTTTCCAGCCAAAAATAATTCCTATAACACATTCATAATGTCCTCTTTTACTACCTCCCAACATGTTTGAAAGAATCACATAGAAAATCCATCTGGACCTTGTGCTTTATCTTTCCCCATTCTTCTTACCACCTCATATACCTCCTCTTCCTCAAAGGTTCTTTCCAACCACGCCGCTGTTTGGGGCTCAATAGAGTCGAAATCCAATCCATCTACTTTAGGTTTCCATCCCTCTTGTTCTGTAAATAGGTGTTCAAAGAAATTTACCACATGTTCCCTGATCACTGGAGCCTCCATGCATTCAGTATCATTGATATTCATCATTTCAATAGTATTGTTCCTCCTATGAGAGTTAGCCACTCTATGGAAGAATTTTATGCTTTAATCTCCTTCTTTCAACCAAAGTGCTCTTGACTTCTGTCGCCAAGAAATTTCCTCTAAGGAGATCACTCTCTCCAACTATGATGCCACTTCATCTTTTCTAGCATTTTCAACTGTGGTGAGGCCTCTCGAGATTCTGTAACTCCTCCAACAAAGCTTTCTTTCGTTCCCCTATATCACCAAAAGTTTGTAAGTTCCAAAGCCATTATTGAAAGCCTTTAGTTTACCTGTAAGTATATGGGATGGAGTACCATGTAACCGATAGGAAGACCACCAAAGTCTTATCCTGTCCACAAAGCCTTTGCTCTTAAGCCACATATTTTCAAATTTAAAGTATCGTAGAACTCCTTGAGTACCACCGCCATCTAGTAAAATGGGAAAATGGTCCGAGCATACATGCAGCAACCTCTTCTGACACACCTCCAGAAAATGAGTTTCCCAATCCGGTAATAATAAGAATCTGCCTAGCCTAGACCACGTCTGGCTATTGGACCAGATAAAAGGCTCACCTATCAGTGGAAGATCCACCAGGTTCAAGTCAAAGATACATTCTGAAAATTTAGTCATTGCTGGGTGTAAACAACTATCTCCTAATCTTTCACTAGGGAACCTTGTGACATTAAAGTTGCCACTAATGCACTATGGAAGGTCCCAATAGCTGTAAATACCAGTGAGTTCTTCCCACAAAAGTTTCCTGGTGCTGTCAACATTCGGTCCGTAAAAACCTGCAAAAGCCCATAAGAAATTATCCTCCACCATCTGGAAGGAAACAACCACAGCAAAATCCCCTACAAAATCCTTCACTTTTTCCACCACCTTTTTATCCTACATCACAAGGATACCACCCGATGCCTCATTCGAAGTTAGATAAACCCAATCTACGTAGGGGCATTACTAGTTTTCTGGTCACCAATTTGAGTTTGGTTTCTTGTAAATAGACAATGTCCGCCCTCCAACCCTGAAGTAAATTTTTTATGCGCAGCCGCTTATTATTTTTATTCAGCCCATGAACATTCCAAGACACGAATTTTGGCTTCATAAAGGAATTGCTAGTCCCTTCCCTTTGGACCTCTCTCGGCTTGAGCTACTCTCGTTCAATGACCATTTAAGTCTCTTGAGCTCCCATTGTTTCTTAGCTTCAGCTTTCTTAGACTGAAAATGTCCCGCATCAATAGAAGTGAAAAGAGCTAGAAATTGCTCCTCATAACCCACGCACTCCATACCCACAACGTGGTGAATAACCTTGACCTTTCTAAACACCCAATTCAAAACCTAGAATTCATTTGGTGATAGACAACTTAAAAGGAATTGGATCCCCATCACTAAGAAACCCATGCCCCCCTAACTGCACTCCACCCTCCCATTCTACCACTGTGCCCACATTTTTATGCCCATCATAAGTAGTAGAAACTTGGGTGTTAAGAACCATCACCATATCAACACTGCACCCTGTGTGCTTCGGGGAAGACTCCAGCAAATTTTTCGCCACCCTCCTCTCACCCATCTCCTCCGAGATCAGCTTAAGATGCGCAATAGGGCCATCTGAATGCCTCGGAGAAAATTTCTTACTTCTATCCTCCACCCTGTCATTCTCATCCACCGAATGCTTCTCAAGATACTCGGCTAGGCAACAAGGGTCCTCCATAAGTGAATCGGCAAAATCTGTGAAGCCGAATTAGGGAAAAAAATGCTCGAAGACCGAAATGTGCCTCTCTCCTCTTCCAGATGGTAGAACCTGCTCCACCACCATCGTTAGAGTTGTCTAAGTCACCAGCGCTGGGTGCGGTGCCTCCAAGTTGGTCTCTGCTGGAAGTGGGTTTCCCGTTTTACCACTGGAAATGGGTCTACGGGTTCTCCACACTTGGTTAAACCCGATGGGTTGGGCTTTACAGGATATGGGTTAGGCTTTACAAGATACGGGTTGAGACCTGCTGTTAATGGGTTCGAGCCCGTCCTCCCTCGTGTGGCCTGCCCACAACGTATAGCTGGGTCCAGCTAGGTGTAAGCTCATTCCCATATTAATTCCAATTGTGCCCTCTCCCTTCTCTTGGACAGATCCTACCTTATTGGGCCTAATAAGCTTTTCATCACTTAACCCATCTCCCACTCCCAAGCTCAACCCATTATCCTTCCCATCACTTAATCCAACTCCCACACCCACACCCAAGCCCAGCCCACCATTTTCTTCCTCCTCCACACACCGTTTCAACCACACTATATTAAGTTGCAAGTCCTCCATTTGCCTCTGAACATCACTCAACACCCGTAGCACAAAATCCTTATTTAGCCCAGCAGGTCCCCTACCACGCCCCTTTCGGTTCAGAGCCCCTACAGAAATGGCGGCAGCTCCCTTCATTTTCTTAGAGATTGCGCCCACAGTTTTGGATAAGGACCCTTGGTTGTTGCAGTGCATCCCTATAGGACCGTGTAGAAGCCTCAGCCATCGTTGCTGGTGGTGCCAATCCAATGTTACGACCCTCTCTACCACCTTCCTTCAACACCTCTATTAGCTTTCTCCAACCCTTACCGTCTCTGTCCTTTGGTATGAATATGCAATTACAACGACCACCTCTTTTGTACTCTACCAAAGCCATGAAAGCACCTTGATAGTTTGAGCTCCTCTATGCTATGTAGCCCCTATCTCCCTCGCAATGAGCTGTATAAAATTCATTTTTCCCGCCCTTTAAACAATCCTCCAAGGCTAAAGAGAATCAGTGAGCCATTGCCAACTTCAATCGCATGTTTTTAATAAACTTCCACCCTCTCTCAGTGAAAGACACCAATCGGCCATCTCTTACCACCTCGAATGATTTTGATTTGATCACAATCGTGTTCGACATATCTATTTTGCAAGATATTAGACACACGCACTCAAGAACCCCAGATCAACATTCGAGAGGAAGAGAAGAAGAAAAGAAAGAAAACGTACGGAGAGAAGAAGAACAACTAATACTTCTTAATGGAATGATAATAAGGAGAATGGAATTGACTTGGAGATGACCAAATATAATTTACTTGTATTATCACCAAAACATCATACAAAGAAAACCTGGCCAACATTCAAAAGACTTTCATGAGGTACATTGAAGATCACACTGTTTTCCCTGCACATTTTCCGAAGAAATGCATATATGTAATCAATAGCTATCTTCTTGTAGAATTTTGAATCCCTCCTCGCTCTCACCACTGTGTTTCCCAGAATGTGAACCACCCCAGCATCTCTACAGTTCTTCAAAAATTCCAACTCGTCAATCTCAGTCTGGGCACTTGCCTGACCGGATGAACCTCCAGTTCTGTTTACATGCAAGGGGGATCTAACAGGAACAATCGAGTCAACTGATGAAATAGTTGGGTCCATATTGGAAGAACTTGAGTTGCCATTGTTGTCTAGCAGACCATCTCTCGATAGCTGGGTTTGCTGACCATAGAGACTGTACTCATCAGAGTCTGAACACCCTTCCATCATGGATTCAAGCCGGACAAACAAGAAGAGGGCATCAAACAGCTTATTCTCGAAATCATCATCTTTCTTGTGCAGGTCTTTATAACCATATCTCGCTACACAGCGGAACATGTGATAACTTTTGGGTCCAATCCGTTTCACAAGAAATCTCTCTTCTTCTCGAACTGTGTAGACTGGAAGATATTTCACACAGACAAAGACGACAACAGTGTGGATGGCAGGCAGATTTGTGATGAAGTGAGAAAAGATGTGGGGAACCCCACTTGCTAGCTCGGTGTACACAAGCCCAATCCCAGGGACACGGACCAGTCCTAAACTGGGGCCAAGCCCTAGAATCCATGCCATTGACACCTTACTGTGCATCTCAAACTGGTAGCGTTTCACTGTACCATAATGCCATACGTACATGATGAGAAGAAATGCTGCTGCAATTACAAGGGGAACCCACCCACCTTGATCAACCTTGAAGAGTACAGCAATAAAGTAAGTGAACTCAACAACCAGCGATAAGACTGCGAAGATGAGGACAAGTATCCAGTGGCAGCGCCACACTAATAGCATGATTAAAATCATGAGCAATGTGGTTACCAACATGACTATTACCACTGCTGTGCCTGCAGTAACACAACAAAGTTATACAGTTGAGTGCATGTCTCAGGTTTTTTTTTTTTTTTTTTTTTGGAGGAAAAGGGGGGGGGGGGGGGGGGGGGGGGGGCTTAAAAAGTGATCACAACAGGTAAAAAGTACTTAAAAATGTATTAAATTAGCTGAATCTATTGATAACGCAGCCAAGAGAACCTTTTTTTCCTTAAAATATCCCTGGAGAATTTTAAAATTTTTTACAATCTTGAAAGAGTAAATGCATATAAACCAATTTGCATATATGCTAGGGTATATACTATCTTCTATCTTTTTGGCACAATGGTGCTATTGACTGAACCTTTTTGCACTAAAAATATTTGCATATAGAGGTGAAAGCTGAGCTAGCAAACCACTGAAAAAAGCAATGTTTAGTGAAAAAGAATATATTTAGAAGAACCTACAACAACACATCATGTCCTTGAAAAGAAACCCACACCACTGAAAAGAGGATAATGTCCCATCGGGAGTCTAGTCAAGCTCTATGATAAAGGGCACAAGTCCTTTAATTTTCCTTGTTCCCATACAATCACCTACTCCACATGGAAACGAGGCTCACTTTAAGTACAAAACACTATATATATATATATATTTAATATAGAAAGTTCACTTTCAGTATTAGTGGGCTTCCCCCGCATAAAAAATATATCGTGCAGAGGCTTGTAAACAATCAAAGAAGAACAACTAATGGATCTTAGTTACAAATATATATATCCACTTTACATTGTTTGTACAAATTAAGGCCAACAACAGGTTATTTGATATGACCTTCTTTTGTTTCAAAAAATTTGATCTATGTTAAAACCTTTATTAAGGTATATGTCCCACTATAGCTTGACCAATATAGACACTAGTTCTCTGCAGATATATTGCAAGGGGCAGCTTGGAGAATTCCTGAGGTCAATTCGGCATGCTCCACCAGCAAAACATTTTCATTTATGTTACAAGAAAAAGTTTGCATCAATCCTTTTTTTTTTTTTTTATTGGCACCGGGTGTCCAGGAACGTTGTTCCGACTAATCCTGAGGGTGCACATTCCCTCGGTAAGGAATTTCCGGCAAGTGCACCTCGGGTAATTCAAGAAGAAAATCCCCTAATCCGATGGCCCCTAGAGATTGTTTGAACCCAAGGGGATTTGAACCTTAAGACCTAGGGGACCATACCCCCAAGCCCAAGGCCTTTACCACTTGAGCCAACCCCTAGGGGTTTTGCGTCAATCTTGAGAGATTAAAGAGAGGAAAAACTCACAAACTACTGTGAAGCTGATCAGTAAAAACTTGGGATTGATCAGCTTATGCATAGACCTACTTGGTCTGGAGGTTCTCTAGAGAACTGCCTTATAGGAAGAAAGAAGGAAATCCTTTTACCTGTCAGTCTTTTTATAGCGGGGAACCTCACCAAGGCAAAGCCTTTTGGACCCCACCCTTGGGAAGTAAACCCCATATACACAATCTCAACTGCTATAATCATGATCTGGTAATCTAGGAGAACTCTTATTGCAAAATAGAATCCGGGATGTCTGAGTCTACAGCTCATCCCAAACCAGCCCTTTGACACTAGGCATGTGGAATTTTATTCACAGAACCACAGAATATATATTAATGTTGCCAGTGTATTGTGATATTTCATAGCAGAAAAATATTGATCAGAATGAAAATGGGAAAGAAAGAACTCCAAACATTAAGAAGAAGCAGACTTACCATAAGCATTTCCAATTTGGACTTGATTTTTGAACCCAGCAGTAACAGCGATGCATAGAATCATAAGGATCCAATTAATATCTGGAACATATATTTGGCCAAGGAACTTTTTGGATGTATGTACAACTTTAACTCTTGGAAAGCAGCCAAGTGCAAGAGCCTGCTTAATTATCGAAAACGTTGCAGATATAGTTGCCTGACTTGCAACTATAGCTGCTGCAGTTGCAACAAGAAATACCGGCCAATATATTCTCTCTGCAGAACAAGATTAGATCAGTATGTATCAGAGATACCCTGCTTTATTGAACAGTGCATCCATTTCATAGAAATGTTTAAGAAACCCTTGCCAAATCAAACAGTTCAAACACATCATACAAATGTTTGAGAAGAGCAAGGCTATGATGAGTGTGTTTAAAGAGTATGCAACAACCCTTTTCTTTAGCAACTCAACTCTTTCGCAGGTAAATTGAACCGCTGACATCCATATATTTAGAAGCTTAATGTCAATGCAACTGATAAAGATTTATCCCCGATAATGGTTTGGTCACTCACTTTCAGTAATGATTGACAATGGTCAAGAGATTCAGCACATTCCAATGGCTGAGAATATACAACATTGAACAGTGTGTTAAAAAAAGTGTGTAAACTTAATGACATGGACATAATCTTGAGGCTTTTATCCTGAAGTATTCTGCTCTCAATATTCAGTTCATGCTTCACGGTTTAAGTGATTAATTTAACCATTTCCTATTAGTTTAGCTTCAAGATACCTATTGAAGTTTATCACCTCCTTCCTCATCCATTCTCTTTGTGGTTCCCATGTGTATTTTCTTGGTTAATGTTTATGGTCAAGCCTAGAATAAAATAGATCCTAAAATCCTTGAATGTATCTCCTTGGGCTATTCTACCAGTCAAAAAGGATGCAGATGCTATTCTCCTCCTAGAAAGCTCTTTTATCCAAGGATGTATGCTTTTTTAAATCTTCCCATTTCCACAAAATATAGGAGTTTTGAGTGTTAAAATATAACGAAGTGATTAAATTCATCATGTCCTATTAGTTTAAACATCAAGACGCTAATTAAAGTTTTATCACCTTTCCCATCCATTCTTTTTGTGGTTCCTCCATGAGTCTTTTGGTGTGCTTAAAATATGACTTAAATAATTAAATTTATTTCTTCCCAACGGATTAAGCTTTGGGACTAGTGGTAATTTAATATGATTTTTTTTTATAAGTATGGTGATTCAACATGATATACCTCTTTCCAACAGTTGAAGTTGTCGGGACAAGTGATAATTCGACAGGATGTCTTTGCTTAGTTCATGCTTGTGGTCAAGCTTGGTATAAATTAGATCCTAAAATCCTAGAATGTATCTCCTTGGCCCACTCAAAAATGGTGCAGATGCTATCCTCCTAGAAAGCTCTTTTATCCATGGAGGTGACTTTTTCTAAATCTTCTATTTCCAACACATATTGACTACTCTTTGGGGGGAGAGTAACACTAAAGAAATACTATCCAAGGTTCCTTTATCCATTGCTTTGTTCCAAGAGCATGAAGCCCAACAGCCTATTAAGGAGCAGTGGCATTTTATTGATGCATTCGGTATGGAAATACATGTGCCGCTTGTTAAGGAATTGAGAGCTTATTTCAAGAAGACCAAAAAAAGACCGGTACTCATCCTCCTCCGTGTCAATCATCAAACTCTGATTTAGGTAATCCTACTCAGGTTCGATCAATTACATAAAGGGACTAGATCTTGTACTCAATATCTTTTATCTAACTCTGTTTCCTATATGAATCATTCACCACGGTATCATACCTATGTATCCCGGCTATACTCAAAACTTGCTATAGCTTGCCAATCCAAAGTGGAGAGAAGCAACGCCTGGAGACATGACAGCTCAAGAATAACATATGAGACCCTGTTGAATTACCTCAATTGAATGTAAATTGGTGCTCACTGTGAGGCAAAAGACATATACTTCCACAGATACATACAACACAAGATTGGTAGCTAAAGGCTTCACAAAACTTAAGGGATTGACTATAAAGAGATGTTTGCTCCAGTGATGAGGATGAAGTCAATTTAAGTCGTGCTTTATTTGGCGATGAATTTAGGTCGGCTTTAATCTAATACTAATAATGCATTTGCCAATGGAGTTTCTTCTCCTAGTCTTGAACTTCCCTCAGACATTATATAGGTTGAAGCAATCTCCAATCGAATGGTTTAAAAAATTTACCCAAGCTATGCAGAGATGTGACTATAAGAAGAGTAATTGTAAATCATACATTAAAATTAGAACAAACCTGGAATAGAACGATAAAATGAATCGACAGCATGATCTCTATGATTCATAAGGTAGGCAGCTTGTCCAGAATAGGCTAAAAGAAGTGAAGGAAAGACAACTATGGTGAAAGCAATCTGTATAGCTGAAGCAGGAAAATGGGCTAAGTCGGCAAAAAGTGCCTCTGTGCCTGTAGCAATTCATATGTAGCCATTAGATTCCAAAATCATCAAATATTATGTTATTTGCTTTAGCTCACTGGCTTAAAAACAAAAAAAATGGATTGATTGAGATGATAGAAAGTCTACCTGTTATACTAAGCATAATACCTCCAAGGGAGGTCCAGCCAGTTTTCCCTCTCCTTCTAAAATAACGGAATATGTAAAGAGGTGAGATAGCTCTCAGAACACTTCTATCATATTTCCAGATGTTGAACATGCCTATACCTCCAATTAAGAGAAACCAAAGCAGAACAATAGGAGCAAAGAGCCAACCAACTCTATCTGTTCCATAGTGTTGCAAGCTAAACAACCCTACTAATATTACAACGGAAACAAGCACAATGACACCTGTACAGAAAAGAAAGAGGCTGTTAAATACTCAAATACGAATTAATATAAAAATATATCTTTTCCAAGACAAATAAATAAGCAAAAATGTTTTGATTCAGGAATGATACAATACCATTATTGATTCTGTTGTTTCCTACATTGATTCCCCCAACAGCGGATAGAACTGTAAAGATCACATGGTTAAACATCTTAAATGGATTTCAAAAGAAGGTACTCAAGAAATAAACAAGATTACCAAGAAAATAATTACAGTGGATTTTTGCGAATAGAGCTTTAGATGTGTATTATAAGTTAATTAAAATAACATGAGCAAAGAACAAGGAAAGAACTAAAAACTGGATTAGCAAACACTGAACTACTTAAAAACCCAATAAATCTCAAAAAGATGGTGATGGCTTCATAAAGTTGATTTCTTCAAACCTTCCCATTTATTTCCCTCTGTATGTCACTGGCCATGATAAAATCTATCAGATGTCTCGCAATAGATAAGCAGGTGAAATCTGAAATGGTAGTAGTCAAAATATTGAAACTGAAAGCAGTTGTTAAGGGTTTTCCTTCTCCATACAAAAAGTTATAGAAATTAATTTGTACACCCCATTTTTGGAGAATATACATATAAAAGCTTAAAAAAGAACATGGAAAAGGTTCCTCAAAGTGAATTTCAGGTTAGGGTTGTCAGACTCTCTTCCAAGTTAAAGAGGACCAATCAAATGTGTCAGACTTTCCAGCTCTAACATCATTTCAAGTACAATTAAAAAATAAACAAATCACAAAAATGATGCATGTCTTATGCTTTAATATCTTCCCAATTTGCATTGATTCCTTACCACAGTAGTACAGATGGATTAACAGGAATCATGGGATCCATTAGTGGCCCCACTTACTACATCATGCACAAAATAGCATATTAATCAGCTGCAAGTAATTAACCCAACATTGGAAGAATATAGACGTTTATGCCTAATGAACATATTGTGTGATACTCAAATGAAATAACAAGAACAAGTTATTTAGTCTCACCGTTAAGTCATAAGCGAGATATCACACACTCTCTCTCCAATTTCAGCAATTTTCAAAAACCGTGATCCCTTTTCATTCATCACATTTCAGTTGCTACTTTTTTGTAATGAAACTAATGGAGTAGGCATCGGTGTACTGGAAGCTAGGGTTTTGAGCATCTCTTATCATCTTTATACTTAATCAATTTATCAATGAAATTTCTCCAAGATTATCTCTACTTGTGGATGTGGGCCAATGTTTTGAACCATGTAAATATTGCCTACCCTTGTGTATTGATTTATTTTGGTTTATCTTATCTGCTTGTTTGCCATCTAAAATCTTACCTGGAACAGCAATTTGTAATAGTAGCTTATAATAACATGCAAGCAGTACTTATATTTCAAAGAGGAAAAAAAAGAGGATTTTCAGGCACAAAAAGATGGAAAGCACAATACATAGATAATCCAGCATGGAGAAAGGTATACCTGATATAGCTGGAGTCAGAATCCCATCCCCAATCACCATACAAGTGCCAACAAGGACAAGAATAAGAAGTGCATTTTTCATACATGCATATTTCTCCAACCACCTCTTAGTTTTTGCAGCAAATGATTGTTCATGAAAAGTAGAACGACTATACGTTGTTAGCTCCTCATCGGTTCGGTGTTGGTTAGGTATAGTTTTTATTTTTGCATGTCGACAAAGCAATGAATAAAGAGCAAATGTTCCACCTTCAATTCAAAGAGAAAAAGTTTAAGGAACTTGATGGTTTCTCATTGGACTAAAATTGAGAAATATGCCAGGTCAATTTGAACAATGAAGATAATACTGTATTGTAGCATACAACTGGCATGCAGTTAAAATAATTGAATAGAAAGTAAAAGATATTCCTGTGTAATGTTTTCCAAACAAAATAGGATATAAGTGTTAAACACCTTGCATGTTCTAATACAAATCAGCTCAGTTTGCTTATATAGCCTCACAAGACAGGAAGTGGTCTGATGTTTTGACGGGTTTTGGAGAAAGGAATATACATAAGGAGGCATACTACAGTCACTTCAGCTAAGTGTAAAGATTGCAAGAACAATAAAAACAACAAAAAATAATTAATAAAATCATGGATATGGCAACACCATAGGTGTAGCACCCTATTTAATAAAGTTCATTTTCTCTCCAGTATCTATATTACTATCTCTATTTTCCCTCCACAGATAAGGACTTAATTAAACCCTTTTTAGCCCGAAATTCAGTCTATAAACTCATTACATTACATAAACACCTTTTTTATAAGTAAAAATCTAATATCCATAGAGAATAAGACGTTGCCCAAGTAGACAGGATCATTATCGAAACCGAGCAACAGATTTTTTTTCATTTTCCAAAAGTGTTTGTAAGAGACTAGTTCAATTCTTAAATCAGGAATGAAATAAGAATCCAACGCCTCCTTTTTTTTTTTTTTTTTTTAATCAGTAAGAATTCAAATGGCTCCCATTTTACAGTGCTTGTATACATGCCAGCATACATTGTGCTTGTTTAACAAAACATCTTAACCATAGAGTTCTTGTTAAGATAAGTAATAGGTGGTTGAACTTTCATTGAAATGGACTGGCTATATAAAACTTGCCACCAATTATCCCAAAGGAAACAAGTGATAACCAAGAATATGAATCTACCACATCAGTTGGACGGGGAAAAAATTTCCATGCCCCCCCCCCCCCCCCCCCCCCCCCCCCCCCCCCCCCCCCAAAAAAAAAAAAAAAAAAAAAAAACAAGAATTACAAGAAAAGAAAAGAGAAGAGGAGACAATCTGGCATTTACATCTCTGTTCTTACTTTTTTTTCATCAATAGAGGTAAAACAACATCCATATGGTTTTTATGGTATTGCTTCCATCTTTGGGTTAAACACAAAATGAGCCCAGTATATGATAGAACATGGTACTAAGCATCTCTTTGATACAAGTTACAAATGCTGAAATACAAATATTCAATGAGGAGAGTAAATATGTTGAGATCAGGCTACCTTGACCATTGTCATTTGCTCTACAAACAATGAAAACATATTTGATGAGTGGAATAAGAGTAAGGGAGTATATAATTAAGGAAAGGGCTCCAATCACGTCCTCGGGATCTTCAATTTCTTTGTGCGGAAATGTATTTTTAAAAACATACAAGGGAGAAGTGCCCAAGTCTCCATAAACCACTCCAAGACTTTGAAATGCAAGCCGCAGAAGCAATAGCGCAGAGAATTTCTGTATGAATCAAAAAATTTATCAGCAAAAGCAAATGAATATGGAATAACAACAACTAAAATATTCTCTGTATCCATCAATTTACTCCATATAATACCTGGTATAGGTTTGGCATGCACAGATTTCATATCATCCAACTACTTCAATCGTATAGCATAAAACAATGAGAGTTACTACTAATGATAGCCTAAATTCAATAGCATGCATACACTTGGTATAGGCTGGCATGTACACATCCCATACAATTACTTCAATTAATGAGCTTAGCATAAAAAAGTCGATAATGGTGTAAGCTAACATGCAGCAACATCATCTACACACCTCTTCCACGGATTCATTTCTTGCTTCTTAAGACATAAAGAACAAAATGACCAGAGCATAAAAGACGCAATAAATCCAAGAACTAACATATTGGAATTCTTAGTTTGATTTATAACTTGGCTTTTAAAGCAGCTCAACCCAGAGAGGTATAATGCCATTAACAAGTAGTGATTTTCCTGTGAGCATAATTAATATAGCATACTAATATGCGAGAGAGAATCTTGAAAGGAAAGTTGCGCGTACTTTTTCTCTGTACATATTTCTAAGCCTTCCAGCCTCCTCATCCATAGGCTGATCAAGCTTCTGATCCAACACCCACATACTGCCTTTGTTGTTATCACTGTCTTCATCAACCTCCACTCTTGAAGCCATTTGAAACTCAGTTCAAACGATTCTGCAGCTCTCAGCACCTACCCTCTCTGATATCCCTTTTCTCGGTCTCTCTCCGAAACCGGAACACAGACTCAGAACCCGCAAACTAAACCAATCTGAAATAACACAAAGGGAACGAAACCAAAAATCCCAACTTTGATCTTCACTTGAAGTCTAGTACAATCCAACTATAACTTTTCCCACCAATAAAAACCTGAAAAAGAATCAAAACTGGAATTAGACTAATAATCCAATCTAAAACTCTTTCGTTCTGAACCAACAAAATAGAATTCAAATTCAATTATTAGGAATTAAAATCATTTCTAACTACCCAGATTGATCGATGGAAACTGACACCAAACTGAAGGTGAAAGAAAAGAACCAAATATTCAAGCTGTAAGTTAGACTACCAAGTCAAGCTGAAAAATAAACCAAAAGACTAATCTTGATGTTAAAAGAATATTTTTAATGTGGCAAGTCACTTACAGAAAACCCAATAAAAACCAGGCATCCAATCGAGGATAGAACAACTCAAGCACACCTCATATACAAAGAACATAAAGGGAAAAAGACAAAGAATTACTCTACTGAATTTCGAAGTGGGGTCAGCTTGAGAAGAGATTCAGCTCCAGCCACAAGATCACACAAACCCACAAAAAATCTCACGTACCCATGTACCAAAACCCAGAGACGACCTATCCCGAGTCGGTTTCTGGAGCAAAAACGAAGGCTCTGTAACAGGACAGGACGGAACAGATGGGAACGGGGAGTCTTCTTGTGCAGGCTTCTTTTGGCTCTATACACCAAGGAAACAGAGAGTTTCTCTAAAAGAGTTCAGGGAAATATACATGGAAGTAAAAATCTCTTCAAGAGAGAGGAAGAGTCCGTGCGTGGAAGTAGTCGGTTTTGCTTGTCATTCTGGTGGACACGTTTGTGACACTGGCCGATCTCTGCCGAGTAAAAAACAAACGCTAAGATCAATATATATTTTAGAAAGAGTCTCAAAATAATGCAATTTTCATTTTATTTCACGCATTAATGTGTTTTTTTAAGAATACGCATTAATTTTTGGGAGGTGCTAGGACCGGATGAGTGAGATTTTTGTCTTACTCGCACTAATTGACACATGACACGTGGAGATTATAGCAAAATGCAAAATAGAATTGCATGGAGATTAATGAGTTATTTCTTATAAAATCATCTTCTTCCGTGATCTCTTTTCTCCTCTCTCTCTCTCTCTCTCGCCACCCTTTGAAGGTGGGTATCTCAGCCCCCTCCCTGAAGCCTGAAAGAAAAATAAAATAATCTCTGCTCTGTTAAGCACATCAATTGAAGAAATATGTTTTTAGAGAAACATGATAACGTTTATGGGCATTAATATATAACAATTGAAAAAACATTTGTTAGGTATTATTACATATCCAAATTGGAATCACAACATTCTATCAGTAAGAGAGGCTTACTTTTTCCTCTATCTTCTCAAATATAAAAACATCATCTCCGAAATAGAGGTGAGAGTTGAGCGGCGAAAGGAGAGAAGAAATGAAAAGAGAAAAGGGAGAGAAGAGGGGGAGAGCTCCGGAGAGACAGGAAAAATTGAAATAAAATAAAAGATCCCTCAACTCACACCAACCATAACACATAAATCTGTATATAAATTTATTGGAGGGTGTAAAATCCCATAAGACAACTAATCCGGTTTGAAGCCTTTTCCATACTGTTTGGTCACAAAGAATTTTCATCTCAAATATAAAATTCTTATCTTATCATTATAACTTTTTCAAAATCTCATACAAAATATAATAAACAATTTAACATTTTTCTTATTTTTTCAAATCTCAAAATAATAATAATATTAAAATATAATATTTTAATATTTAATCTTAAAATTTAAAATTCTCATTTGAAAAATCTCAGTGGCCAAGCAAAACAATTTTTTAAAGATACAAAAATGTACTTACATTGACAAGAGTTACTCTTTATAATTAATTAACCTGCATGTCAGGGCGGAATCAAAAAATCTAGTCAGTGGGTAAGTTATAAAAAATATAATTTTGGAAGATCAAATTCTAATTTTTATATAATTTACTTTATAAAAACATATTTAAAATTGTAATTTTCACATGATTTTAAAATTTTTTTTGGGAGAGAAGCCCCTCAAGGCTCTTAGTAGTTCCACCCCTGGCTACATGCATTTTCCTTCTAAGATTTTCCTCAATCTTGTATATCGAGAGACCAATTTGATAATTAGTAATTGGATGATTTTGGTCAATCTTATACCACGAGGACTTGTTTATAATTGGCGTATATCTTTTCTCTCTCTCTCTCTCTCTCTCTCTCTCTAACTTGATGAGGTGTAAAAATAATTCCAAGTGTATAAAAATGATTAGAAAATAAAAATTAAAAACAACCTCCAACTGTTTATAGTTTGATAATTGAGAAATGCTTAGGTCCGATAATATTTTTTTATTTAGTGATTAAATAAATATTTTTTTAGTGATATTGTTAATTATTTAAAAAAAAATATTTAAAAATATTAAAAAAATAACCAAAAATATAAATTTGTCCTTTCTCGCCCGAGCTCGTGCTAGATCCTCGGTAAAGACTTTTGATAACCAGCCTATCTATCAATGGGAAAGACTTTTTGGTACATTGGGTGAAGGAAATCATTCTTTTAAATTTTTTTTCTTTCGGATATCAGGCTGTGGTAAGGACCTAAGGCAAATCCTTTGAATCTGGTCTCTAATCTGGCAAAGTTTTCCAATTTTTGTGGAATAGGACAAAGACATGATGATCTAGGGTCTACATTAACTAGTATTTGTGTTCTTTTTTTATTCTTCTAACTGTGTCACCATCTTCTTCTTCGTTGCTTAAAAAAAACTTGACTTTACTCTATTTTTATCGGATTGTTAGGTCCACGCAGTCAAGAGAATATCCACTCGTACAAAGGATCAAATCTATCTCGATTTTGTTTGGATGCTGAGTCAAGATGAAATAAAATAAAAAATAATAAAAATTTGATCTCTTACGTATTAGTATGTAATAAACATATATCACTTAATCGAATATGACATTAATAATAAAAATCAATATTTTGTTACTATACTTATCGTAACAGACTTTAACATCATTACTATGTTTAGTATGTATTGGTAAATAATTTTTTTTTTTTTTTGAAGTTATAATAATTTTAGTAAGGTGTGGGCGTTGGAGGGACAAGTTGCAACCTTAAAGGATTAACTATTAGATCTTGTTTAGTTATAAGATCAAAGTTAAATAAAATATTGTTATAATATGATTTTTTAATATTATACTTTATTGTGATTTAAAAAAACTGAATTGTTTATTATATTTTGTATGATAATTTAAAAAGGTTATAATAATTAGATGAGATGAAATGCGATGACTTGTGTAACCAAAATAGGCCTTAAACTCAATCACATTTTTCTCTTCTTTATGTCTTAGGAGTTGTTTGGATAATTAGATAAGATAATCTTAGATAAAAGTTAAAAATTAAATAAAATATTGTTAGAATATTATTTTTTAATATTATTATCGTTTTGAGATTTGAAAAAGTTGAATTAATATTTGAAAAATTTGAATTATTTATTATATTTTGTGTGAGAATCTGAAAAAATTATAATGATGAAATGAGATAAGATTGTTTCTCAATCCAAATGACCTTAATTAGGGGGTGTAACTGATATGATTTTATCTGGTTTTGTACAAATTTTAAGACCGAACCGGTATATATAAGTTTTTTATTTTCAAGAACCAATCTCGGACTGGTTACCCTCCTAAATCGGTACTTTCAATTTTATCGATTTCTATCTAGTTCAGTCCAATTTTTTAATTTTATTCAAGTGCCAATATTATTTAGAAAAATGTAATTTTTTAATATATACTAATTAATTAAAGCAAAATGTCATTAATATTCTAATTTATTATGTATTTATCAAAAAAAATATGTTAAAAATTTATTAAGCCATAAAATATAATCAATATATATATTATATATTAATAACATATGATCAAACAAATGTTCATATTTAAAATTAAAATTTTATCTTATAACTTGTAATATAAAATTATTTCATATATAATTATATATTAATTTCATATATAATTATATATAAAAAGTATATACGTATAAAATATTTTATATAATATCAAAAATTAATTATATATTATAAATCAGTTTGGTGCGGTCAAGTCTGATTTCGGAAAGTCAAAAATTAAAACTGAAATGATTTTAACCAGGTTTTAAAATATAATAACAGGTACCAGACTATACCTATTTAAAACTGGAGCAACCAATCTGATCCATTGAGCCAATTTTCCGGTTGTTTAAATTTTCACCCCTAGCCAGGCTCTAGTCGTAGTTTTTATTCTTTGTTTGATCCGACCCGAAATATCTGCATCCACTCTCACAAAAAGTCTTTAACTACCGATTAGAAATGGCTAGGGAGATGACTAGACGCATGAGCGTCCTTTGTCTTATCCAAATGTGCTCTGATTCCACCTTGAAAAAGTCTAATTGTAAATATATTTTTACACTAATATCATGTGTATTAATTTACAGCTTTGCTACATACAATCGCCACATGCAGTCGGTGTGCAATCGGCTATACAGAATGAATAAAAAAAAATTATAAATTTTTTTTTTATATTCAATGGGACCTACATGAATTATAAAAAGTTATAAAAATAATTTTTTTTATGTAGATCCCGTATTAATTTTTTTTTTACAGCCAACTGCACGTCGACTGTATCTCCCGACTGCAAAAAGTATTTCTCATTAATTTATTATGATTAGTTAAAAAATATATTTTATTAAAAATAATGTTAATTTAATTTTTAAGTATGAAAGAATCAGTATTAATATGCAGATTAATACGTAACTTTATTTATATATAGTAAAACTCTTCTACCTTTTGGTGGCTTTTCTTTTGTTTTTTTTTTTTTTGGATAAGAAGATTCTCAACATGATCTAACGTACGCCACGTTGTAAATAATCATTTTGCGTAAGTAACTTATCAAAATTTTCTTGCAAATCTTTATAAATATATTTAAATTTTGTTACACATAAATAAAATTGTATATTAATATATATATTAATATTAATTTTTTTATATTTAAATTTTAAATTAATATTATTTTTAATAAAATTTATTTTTTAACTAATCATATTAAATTAATACACATATTAGTGTGCAATTATATTTACAATGAGATTTTTCAATATCTTTTGCTTAAAAATACTTTTTACAATATTCAAGACGATAATAGATATAGAATATGAATCCCATATAATTAATTATTATTTGTAGACCTTAATCGTAAATATAATAAAATCTACATATTATGTTTATCTGTATTTAAATTATAAAAAAATATTTTTAAAGTGTAAAATATCGTAGGCATATCTTAACCATGAATTGCAAATTGTGTGGTCTAAGACTTGTAACATTTGTCGATTTGGACGTTGTATTATATATATATATATATATATCGTGAACCAATTAGATCATCCGGTCACGCGTACGTACGTACGTACTGACGTAGGAATCATGCATATTTTATCTAAATAAAGAAAACCATGCATACATGCATCATTCATGATCTGATCTCCTTCCAAAGCTAGCTAGCTAGCTACTGAATTATTTGCCCATAAACTCATGAACCGAATCCGATTAGATATATATTATGGGAATATCCAAAGCTTGCATGGACGAGGTATTATACGTACGCACATGCATGCACATGCATATCATATATATATATATATGTCAATCTCCTCTAACGTAGTACGTGTTAGGTAAACGATCAAGATGTTAAGTGTGCATCGATGATCATCAAATTAAGAATTAATAAATAAAGAAAGAAAAATAAAATTGGAAAATCAAAGAAGAACAATGCTATTCATAAGCCTCTACACTACATACTATATATCCATATGGCATAATTTGATTTGTAAGATTTAAATTTTAAAATTTATCTTTTAAATCAAATTATGTCATATAGATAGTGTCTAGTGTAGAATCTTATGAATGGATCATTATTGATTAGAAACTCTGAACATTTTTTTTGAGTTTTTGCATGCTGTAGGCCATTCAGTTTGTGGTATAAATTTCATTTAGTTTTATGAAAAACTATTACCCACAAGATTCAATCATGGAAATTACGGTATTTACTAGGAAAGCCTCAGTGGGAAAGGTTCGTCATTACTTTTACTGATTAAGAGCATTCACATCCCATTCCCTATAAAATTTCCTATAATTTAACTAAAAAGTACAATTCCTCAAATTTTTCCCTAAATTTTACTCATCTTTCAAAAACCTCCTACATCTCATTCCCTATATTTTCTCTATTCTATTAAAATAACATTTCTTTATTATTTCTTTATTACATTTTTCTCTCACCTCCTTTTAGAAACTTAACTACAAATATTTTTATCAATATAAAAATGGTTTGGGGACAAACAGTAAGTCTCCATATTTGGGGACCTACTGTAGCAACCCCATCCCTAAACCTCAAAATGGGGAATGGGATGGGGGGTGGTTTGGGATGAAATCCCTAAATATTTCCTCAAATTATAGGAAATTTAGTGTTTGAGAAACCGGATGGGGATGCTCTAACCAAGTTGGTGGAAGAAAGTGTTTTCCCTACTGCATAATCTAGTGGGTAATACTAATTCCACTAGTATCTCTCACGAGAATTGTTCTTATTCCCATGAGAATAAATGATTGTGGACTTTTATTTGTGGTGAACTTTATTAGCTGTTGTTACGAGATGTGTTGTGGGAAAAAGCACGTTTTGGCCACGACTTAAACATTTCATGAGCTATAATATTATTTTTAGCAAATTTTATGTCACGAGCTAATTCCCATAACGAAATTATGTGGGAATTTGATTTTTCCCACAAAAAGTATGCTTTTTGCTATAAAATTCACTCCTGGAAAAAACTCATATTTCTTGTACTGCATTAATTGGTATAATGGCATTTAAAAAGATCGATTTGGTCTACGATCTTCGATCTGATCATGAATCATGTACAATTTTTTGGCCATCCAAATTAATATTATAATGGATCCCTTACAACTCAAATTCATTAGCCACATGATGATAACAGCCGCACATGAAGAACTAACCCCGGCCACGTGAGTTTTTTCTTTTTTTAGTTTTGAGTCTGATGTAAGAACTTAGATCTCCATGCAGTTGGCATATCTATCATGATTAATCAGAGGACTTGATAAGGGGACCATGCCCATGTGATCATCTCTGATCTCAGAGCATAACCGCTCCAGTACTTCATGTTTTTGGGAGTATATACCTAGACCTCATCATCTTTATATAATAATATAAATAATTTTATTTGAAAATCTTTATATCACAATACATCATCTACATACATGTAAGTATAATTTAATTTAAAAGATAAATCTTAAAACCTAAATCGTACAAATCAAATTATATAATATGAATCTAATTATATGACTATGAACGGCGAGGAATTTCAAGGCCGAAGTATTGGTGGGGGAGACAAGGTGATGGTCCTCATGATGGGCAGGACCAAATGCATTTTTCCTGCAATTATAATCCCAACAAGATCGTTCACTACCCATATGTATTGGATTCCTAATAGTTAACGTACGTCCATCATTACAAATCATCATGTGATGTCCCTTTCATTCTCACAAATGGAAAAATTTAGTTACATAATTGTATATTAATATGTATATTAATTTAATATAATTAATCAAAAAATAAATTTTATTAAAAATAATATTAATTTAAATTTTAAATATAAAAAAATTAATATTAATACGTAAATTAATATACGATTTTATATATATATAACAAAATTTCACATAAATATAGGATATTTTGGCATGAGTTGGAATCCACGTTATATATGCAAAGCAATTTAAAAAAGACCAATCATGTGGCACCACGACTAATGGATGGCTCACATGCATGGATTTGTACGTTTTCACGATCGACAGGCAATTATTAATTAATGTAAATACTAGATTAATAATAATATTAAAAAAACCAAACACGAATAATACATTAATATTATATATATATATATATATATATAGAGGGTACTGGGATTGACTTCTAAAATATTATTCCTTTTATTATGATTTGGGAGTAGTTATCGTGGTTTAGTAGATATCATGTCAGTACACTGCAGGCAAAAGTACCATATAATTGATAAGAGATTTATTATATACAGTTATTTGTATGTATTTTTTATATATTTTATTAATATGATTAGTTAAAATAATTATTTTATATTATAAAAAAGTGACGTAACTAATTATATTAATAAAATATATACAAAAATATATAAAAATAACTGTTTATAAAAATTTTAAATTGATATACATACAATAATGCAGAATTGATCATGCATCAATAAAGTATATATGCATGCATGCTTGCAGCATTAGAAAGATATATAGATCTGTTGATTAAACCCCACAAGACTGGCGTTTCTAAAAGAAATGTTGGAATCTTCCACCTCTTGACAAACTGAAATTAGACTTTATTGAATGGAGCATCTATGTAATTAAGGATGATGTTGGCTCGATCGGGGAGTTGAGGGATGTGGGGTATATATACTGCGTGCAGTTGATGGGTCTTTTCTTAAATTCATGGTTCATCCAGCTTTTTGGGCCACAAAACAATACAGCTTGTTGATTTGGTCATTACTGGTTGTTAATTAATTGGTTTGATAAGTGAAAAAATTTAATTTGATGTAAAAATCTATGTATATTTTATTATTTATTTTTATATCTCAATACTCTTATTTTTGTGTGGATTAGATTATTTTTCAATAAACGTGAGTAGTCTAACACGTAGAATATTTTATTAAATATGGTAGATTGTAGAGTCAGAATTCTAACTAATTAGGATCTATGCTCTCATACTACGTAAAATTATCACTTATCTCATAAGTTTAAGCTGATTAGAAGAAATACTTGATGAAATCGAGTCTATGCAGTTGGAACTTGATCAGCACGTATATGGAGAAGCAAATTGTCTTGCGGATGGGCTGGAATGAAGTTTCTTTATTCATATGTTTATGATATTATTACTTCTAGAAAAATTTGCTTTGGATAATTAGTCAGGTCTACCCAGTTCTAGGCATTAAAAGTACCATATATGTAATTAGTTTCTCTTTTTAAGATTTTGGTTTTGGCTTTTGTAACTCCTAAACGCGAAATTTATAGAAGTATTCATCCGTACTTAAAAGCCAAGGTTAAGACAAAAAAATAGGCATGCATGGCTCATGATTTGAAAAACAATAGATTGATTAGATAAATATCAAGAATGGAAAATACAACCAAATTGCTAGATTTGCCATAGATCTAACGGCTTTGCAATAATTTGAGCCACATGCCCAAGACAAATGCTTGTTTCTTGCATGAACCAAAAAACAAAAACATAAAAACAAACGAACGTGCAGTGGCAAAGTCATGGCAACAGAGAGCAGAAACCACACACATAGGACGGTGTTGAGGCTGCAACATATTTTGAGTGAAGATTGTTGCTGGTAGCACTACAACAAAAATTCATTTTTGAGACAATTTTTGTTTGGGACTAAATGAAAATTGTCCGAAAAATGAGTGTAGGGATGAAATTAAAAAACAATGGAAGGCATTTATTGTTCGAACATGTTCAAACGGTATATGTAGGGACAAAAAATTTCATCCCTAATAAAATAATTGTTTGAACATTGACCAAAAGCGTTTGAACAAAATAAAATAAGCATTCAAACGAATATTACATATGGTTGAATGAAAATCTGGCTCAATAAGTGACAAAATTTAGTGGGACATTAACTTACCATTTAAATAACATATAATAACGTTCGAATGTTAAAATTAATCAATGTTCAAACAGATATTATATATGATTGAATGGAAAATTGGCGGGTTCAGTTACTAAATTTAGCGATATATTGACTTATCGTTCAAACAGATTATTATATCTTTCGAATGAATAAATTAATCAATGTTCAAACATGAAATAAAAAGTTTACACGGAGATTTATTCTAGAAATATATAGCGGGAATGGAGAAATGTTTGAACAGTAAATATTCTGTTCAAACGATAAATATAAGCATCTGTATTTAGAGATGCAATTCTAAATGTAGATGCTTATGCAACAGTTCAGGTCTCTAAGCAATTGATTTACATTATACATACATATTTTGTTATCTATTTATGTTTGAAGAACACTAGTACTACTATTTTATTTATTTAATTCGCACTTATGAAACTACTTTTATGTGTACTAAATAAATTGTAATGTATTTTTTAAAATATTATATATGTCTATTTATTAGTTTTTTATTATTGGATAAAATAAAATAGTTACCGTTTGAACGACCAAAAACCGTTAAAACAAAATCAGAAAAACCATTCAAAATACAGAAAACTCGAATGTAATCGTTATTAAACGTTCAAAGAACACTGAGAACTGCTCGATCGAACAATAACATCAAACTTGAAATCAATGTTCAAACATCATTTCATAAAAAATCATTCAATCGTATCAAATTGAATCAAGCGTTTTACTCAATACGTTCAAACATATTTTACTATTCGATCATCAAATTTTGTATTTGAATGTTTTTCCATTCCAATTTAATCGAATGGACTGGTATCAATCGAGTACTCAAGAAGGATGTGTTTGAACATAAATATTGAAAATTGATTGTAATATTTGGACCATTTGAATGTGATTCTGGGATGAAATTCAATCATCCTAATAAAATGTTCTGTTTGAACACAATCGAACAATTTTACTCAATTTCATCTTAAAAAATATTTTTTAAGATGACATTAATATTTTTGTCTCTAAATATAATTTTTAGACACTATTATTGAAACGAGCTTGAAATGATTATTTTATACACTAGGGTCCCGTTTGATTACACAGATGAGATGAGATGAGATGTTTTAAATAGTAATGAATAAAATATTGTTATAATATAATTTTTGAATATTAATTTTGTATTGAGATTTAAAAAAATTAAATTATTTATTATATTTTATATGAAAATTTAAAAAAAAAATAATAATAAATTAAAATGAGATGGAATAAAATTTTTAATTTTGATTAATCAAACAAGGTATAAGAAATATTTTGAGGCAAAAATTTTTATTTAAAAAAACCACTTTTGCTGTACCTAGTGCAGTCAACCAAAATGGAGATCAGAACTAAGAAAAAGCTGATCCAGATCGAGAAGTACCAGGTGGTCTAGATCTACCATGTGCAGGTTGTACGTACGTGTTGATCGAGCGTGGTTCTCACGCATGCATGATTAATGTAAGCCAGCACATGCTAGCAATAATATAGGGAATTAATTAGAAGTAATGCGACGAACATGCATTAAGTCCGATCGATCGAGCCTCTCTCTCGCACGCATGTGTTGATCCTTAATTCTCGCATGAGAAGGAATTGCATTGGTGCATTACGTACGTTAATCTTTTACAACCAAACCATTTATTTAGGAAGATCCTCATTTTAAAATCCTGGTAAAAAAGAAGATCTTCTGGAAGATATTTTTAAAATACTAGTTCTAGTTTTCTCTAAAGTATTGTACTAAGAATCCAGACTTTTCAATGATTTTTTTAACTGATAATTATAAACAACTAATAATTATAAAAAAACTAATAATTAATTTGTTCTCTGTTAATTATATATAGTATTAAGAAATTTGGGCTCTTCATACTGACGTACGTTGTAGTACGACAGTGTATATTTTACCCTAATATTTTGTTGTACCATCTGCACTAAACTCTTGCGCTGCCATTGCGCCACGGAAAGCTTGACGCCATCACACACGGCACCATTGGCAATAGTAAGTTCAGATCTCTCATATCCAACCTTTACATTTATTTAAGAGTGAGACGTGAATTATATGTGCCTCCACAATCAATGATAGTTGTTTACCGACAAATTGACCCATTTTTTAATTTTTACTTTCTTATATTTTTATTTTTTCTAGCTAAGGATCAAGATAAAGTGATCATGAAACTCTCGTTCAACCAATTTAGATTAACAAAATGTAGCATACAACAATCTATTATAATTTATAGTCTTAGTGTTATAGTCTATTTATCAACTATGTTAAAACCATTTTAAGCGACTTCCTCTCAATTTGTGAGATCGAATTGGGTGATAGTTAAATTTTTTGCTTTAGATCTCTCTTTATTATTATTTTTTGTGTTTCTTTTGTTTAGTTTGGGATGATTATTAAAGGCTCCTACTTACCTCATTGAATCTAATATCTTATAACCACTTAATTTATTTATAAAATATTTGCTTATTAAAATAAAATAAAAAACTTTAAAATGGCACTTGGTGGGTTGAAACCACCAAAAATCAAAGAAAAAGAACAACAAATTAAAGGTGTAAAAAATATGGATCACATGCTAGTCACGTGTGTATGTACATATCTCATGATTCATGCAGCCTCATAAATGAAATATAATAGAAAAATAATTGATACAGATGTTTCAAGAATTGCACACGAAATGAAACGTAAAAAATAGACAATGGGAGGTATGCGTAATTTCTGTGCCAACTTCCTTGCCTATAGCATTTCTGAATATAATATCCAACGAAGTCTGTAGGAAAAACATGTACGTAAGCCAAGAACTACGTTCCAAAAAGCTAAACAAAATTGGTAGCTATCTGACTCAGAAAGCTGAGCTGGCTATATACAAATACTCTCATTTTATATATTATGTGTGGTGAAAAATGTTGCGAAGATACGTAAAGGGACTTGTCTTGTACATGCACTTTCCTTTTATTGTTTCTTTCTTCCTCCTCGTAATCTCATATAATTAATCATTTTTTTATTAATTGATAAATTGAAGCGAACCATTTTGTCACATTCCCACCAACTTTGTGGTAGTTATACCAAAACATCATAGCATTTATTTATTTATTACATTCGTCTAACACGTATATAAGAAGTTTAATTAAATATTATATATAATATAAAAATGTCATAAAAATTAAGATATATTTGATCACTCGCGTCTGCAATTGTAAGAAGTTTTTTTTTTTGTAATTTTTTTTAAAAAAAATAACGGTATTCAAATTTTATTGATAACTCTCATTTAAAGTATGCAGAAGAATAATGTTAGGCTTACTAATGGAGCCCCCGCTAGGAGCTCTTATTGGTAATTTTTTTTTATTTTTTTATTAAGAAAGGATTTTTTAATCATATTATAAATTTAAAAAAAAATATTTAAAAATATTTAAAAATACATATAAAAAATACTTAAAATTATATTAGCGGGAGCTTCCAACCGTAGGACTAACACCACCCTTATGCAAAAGAGAACTCGATAGTTACATTTAAAATCTCAAAACCAAATGCTTAAAAACTACTTGAAAATTATTAAAATAACAATTGTCAACAATTATATGAAGTTATTAATTAATGCTAAGTTTTAAAATGAAATGGTATTTAAGAAGGTCGCATGGGAATAATTAATTAAATGAGGATTAATTTATCTTTTAAATATGATTTAGATCGATAGCAAAACACCATTTTCTATCGTCCATATAAGCTGTGGTTTGGAATTGGACCAAACTTTGTCAATGGATTAATGCTGACCAACGTACAGCTGTTATTCTAATATTGAAGACTCGAATATTATGCCGTAAGCATATTCTGTTTATATGCTTCCTACAAAACACGTGGGTGGCTGCTGATGGTCACTTTTAATGTGACTCAGTTTCCACTAAAATATATATATATATATATATATATATATATATATATATATATATATATATATATATATATATATATATAATACACTTCAGAGGAAAGTCTCCGGATGACGAAGTTCCTCTTTGTCTCGAGATTTTAAAATGATCTATATTTATCTTTATTATTATTCATAAAATTATAAATTATTTTAAATATTTAAATGATCTATTAAGTCTGGTTTAAATAATAAAAATATTTTATCTTATTATTATAATTTTTTTAAATTTTTACATAAAATATAATAAATAATTTGACTTTTTAAAAATTTTAAATAATAATAATATTTTATATAATTTTTAATTTTTATTTTAATTAATTTTATCTCAACTCAATGTCAAAATAGCTCAATGAGCTCATCGCATAGGTTAGTTTTCAAAGTAGGAAAACAAAATCCAAAGACACGGGTAATCATTCTTCATAGTCGTATTCAAGGGGTAGAAAAAAAGAATTTGTAGGATTTATCGCATTTTAGATTGTTAAGTTTCCTTGAAGTGTGGTACAAGTTATAAACCATAGATGCTACGTGGAGCTATCTGGTTGTGTAATTTTCACGAGACTATTATTGAATAATGGATGGTCCATATATGCTTTTTTTAGTTTGCAGTGCAATGAGTCTGGACTTCTTGCTTCGGCCTTTGGTGGGTCCTACGTACCTCCATTTCTTCGTTAGCATCAACATCATGATCAATGTCTAAAGGAAAATTTGAGTTCGAACATTTGGCCTCATTTATTCCCTGATAAACGAGGCCGGTATTGTTGATTGGCTGAAAAAGACTTATGAAATCAATCATTGTCAAATTAAGATTAATAAAAGAATAGTGTTACATTTACTTATATTTTTATTTATAAGATTTATTTTGTTAGTTTTTAAATTTCAAATTTTATAATTTTTAACGTATTGATAATTGACATGTAGAGAAATAAATTTTTCTTAAATATATCTGATATTTTCCTAAAAGGCCAAAAAAAAAAGAAAGAAAAGAAATTGAAAAACAGTGGCGTACTGCAGTTGAGAAAGATAAATTTAGAGAGATTTTAGTCACCTGGGTTGCAGGCCCATAAGCCAACCTTTATTGGGCCGTAGATAGAATATGGGCTTTGATTTAGTCCAGTGTAGTTGGAAGATAAAATCGCCATTCTGTTTGGTATCTCTCTCTGTCGATCCCAAAGGGGGAGTTTAGTACGTAACTTCATTTGTCTTATAGCGATGGCGAATGTAACATTTTCGTCCGTTTCTCTAAACTCTCATAATCTCTAAATTTTAAAAAATAAATTTAACTTTTTGACAAAGTTTAAGATATAAATAGTAATTCTTTATATTTGGAAAATTACTGTTCATCTCTTAAATTACTTTTATATATGTTTTATATTGAGTAGTTAAAGATGTATAAATAAAATAGTAAAAATAATAATAAAAAAAGATTATTTTAACATAATGGAGAAAGAATAGAAAGTGGGATGTTCAAAGTAACAAATTATTTAAAGAATTTACATGGAATGGAATAATTATCATAGTAAGCACAGAACAGTATAAAAGACCGATAAAGTAGCAAATTCTAAACAAGAAGTTTATATTTGCAATCTAAGTTTATATTCAAATAGTAATAAAGTAATCTAACCACAGTTATATTCCCAGATATACCTTTAAATGAAAATAATTAAATACCAGAAGGAATGAGAATTCTTATTTTCATTTCCCATAAAAATGGGTGGCCGGACCATCTTTGAAAAGCTCTTCCGGAGGTGGCCCATGTGCCGGAAAAGAATGACTATTTCTCAATCAAAAGAGACAACCAAATAAAGAATGGTCATTCGTATAAAATAATTACTCCTTTTCGGCACCCTATTTCGCAAATCATTATCTCCGAGGTGTGGTGGACCGGTGGTTTCGACTATGGAGAACAAATTGCATAAGAATCCATTTTGTAAAGCCGTTTCTATTGTCTTTTTCTACCTGCTGTTCTAAATGATAATTAATAACAGAAAAATGATATTTACTGTTATAATTATGCAATTACAATATAATCTCTTTGAAACGCGGTATTTACGCCCTCTATATGTAAGGTAACTCTTAATAGTATAATAAAAACATAAACAGCAGATATTGGCAGGGATCTAAACAATTGCTTCAGTCAGTTTCCACTTCCACGTGTTCGATCATGTGATCCTTGGAGACTGGAGTGGTCCCCTAAGCTCTCAAGATACGATCAAGATTCTAGACTGGCGGCTACCAAAGTCAACCCCAATACGCATGTTGCCTTGTAGATATGTTTTTATTTCATCTTTTGCCATTTCCAAAGTCACAAAGAACACAAAGAAACGAGCTTTTTTCTCGACAGGCACCCACATCCACAAGAACGCATGGCAATGGAGTCCCCCTTCAAGGCTGACGTGTTGAAGGGGAAGGTGGCGCTGTTGACAGGAGGAGGTTCAGGCATTGGGTACGAGATATCGTATCAGCTGGGCATACATGGAGCCTCTATTGCCATCATGGGCCGCCGCCGGCACGTCCTTGAATCTGCCGTTGCCTCCCTTCAATCTCATGGAATTCCTGTATTCTTTCTCTTACTTCTGCATCATATTCTTTAATCTCACTAGTCTGTAATGTGATTTTGCTCAATTCAACTGAGTTTGTCTTGTATCTTTCATTGCAAACGTAAAAGATCAAATGCAAGTACGGGTTAATGCGTCCTTAACATGTGTTGTTCACCCATTTTGTGATTGCTTAAATTTCTCTGTTGAGTAACTTTAATATGGTATTGGGGCCTGGTTCGAATCCTATGATCATGCTTTGGTGATTTTCTCTGTTTTGCATTTGCAAGGCGCCTATATATTGTTTGGTTCACACTTAATATCTCAATGGCGAGTTTGCACACGAAAGAACATTTCAGGTGTTTGACTAAAAAAAAAAAAAAAGGTTTCAAGTGTTTGTGCATGTTAATTACTTGCTCGTCATACATTCTTAATTTTAGTCGTGATAGGTGGTGTTTGACAAGTCCCACCAATGGTTACATGCATGCCCTTTGGCTCTCAATATAGCAGTTTTCAGCTTTAGTACTGGATGCTCATAATGGTATCATTGCCTGGTTTTTGTATGTTCGTGGCCACTAGCCTCAGGTTGGTACTTGGTTGGGCTCATCTATCTTGATGGGATTTCTTCAGTTTCTGTTAGGCCTGCACAGTAAAAGAGTGCCAGAAGAGTCCTACATGAGTTGGTATGGAGCATAATATGTCCACAAAATAATTGTTCCTCTCAACTTAATAGCTCGGGCTTTGGAGATAATATTCTTTTTGTTCTCTCTCTTTTTTTTTTGAAACTTTTTCTTTTTGTTCTCTAGCCTGTAGAATCTTTACGCCTGATTTCTGCTTAAAATATATTAGTGTTACTAGTATGCTTCCATTCAGTTGGATGGTGATTTATGGTTTCATGACTACAGAACTGGAACAAGTTTATCATTTTCTTTACAGGCTATTGGACTTGAGGGAGATGTTCGCAAAAGAGAAGATGCAATTAGAGTTCTGGAATCAACTATCAAGCATTTTGGCAGGCTTGACATTCTTGTGAATGCTGCAGCTGGCAATTTCCTTATACCGGCAGAAGATCTATCCCCTAATGGCTTCCGAACAGGTTGTACCTTCTTATATATGAACATGTTGGACCCTTGTTAATATCCTAGAAGTTAATCTAAGTTGCTTAAGTTGATTTAAGTCGCCACTATTATAAACCAGGTTGTGAACTTGGTAACAGACAATGAAAACTATTGTAACCTACTATTATAGAAACCATGCAGCAATCATGACTCATGTCATTTGATGATCCTTATTGTAAATTGAATCGATAATTGCAGCTTATTTTTTATATCAAAAGAAGCCAGCCCCTCTACAAGAATTTTATAATTTCCTCACAGGATTGTCAGCTCATGGAATGTTCTTAGAGTTATGGTGAACGTTTCTTTGTTTTATTGTTTTCTGCAGTAATGGACATAGATTCTGTTGGTACTTTTACAATGTGCCACGAAGCACTTAAGTACCTCAAGAAAGGGGGACCAGGAAAAGACCATTTTGTTGGTGGAACAATCATAAACATAAGTGCAACATTGCATTATACAGCTACTTGGTATCAAATCCATGTATCTGCTGCTAAGGTTTGTACATTCAGGTTTGCGAGTTTGTTAATAATTTTACTTATGAATTATATCCAATGACTTAACGTCATTTTTCTTTTTATCAGGCAGCTGTTGATAGCATTACAAGAAGTTTGGCTTTAGAATGGGGGACAGATTACGACATCAGAGTCAATGGGATTGCACCAGGACCCATCAAAGACACTCCTGGCGTTAGTAAACTTGCACCTGAGGAAATAATAGGCAAAAATGAGTACGTACCTTTATTGAAACTGGGAGAGAAATGGGATATTGCCATGGCTGCTCTTTATCTTGCATCTGATGCGGGTTGGTAATCTAACTAATGTCTCTCTCTCTCTCTCTCTCTCTCTCTCTCTCTCTCTCTCTCTCTCTCTCTCTATTTGATGTGTGATTATGCATATGTTGATGTACAAGTATACTTTTCTTTTTAAAAGTAAAGTAGAGTCATGTTCGCATAGAAGGTCTTGGAATCATATCCTATTTATAAAACTTCCAGACTGAAAAGCTGGTGCAACCGTCTAAAACAATCTTAAGGATCATAAGAGTCTTACTGATGAGCTAGTTCTTTCTATTGTAATATTAGTTCAATTAACACGTATAGCTTCAACTAGAATTGAGATTGGACTACATGCTGTTGGGAATTTGGACCTCCAAATTCACCCCCCCTAGGATCTACCCTTTGCAGGAATAACAAGAAAAATAGAGAAATAATAACAACACAAGAAATTTACGTGGAAACTCCAAAACAGGAGAAAAAACCACCAGACCCAGAGAATAAAATTCACTATGTGAAAAATTGTTAACAATTTTTCTCCTCACCACACCTATAAAGATACCCCACTAGTAAAACTTTAACTTTACACCTCTTCCATTTTTACAAAAGGCTAATGAGGAATTTAACTAAAGTCAAAAGTTACTAGATAAGCTTTCAACTGGTGCACTTAAACTAAGAGGCTAAGCCTCTTATTTATAACCTTAAAAACCTGCTTCTTTCTTATTTCCCACCGGTGTGGGATTACAAAAGTCACAAAATTCAACAATCTCCACCTTGTGACTTTGACTGGTCTCACAGCCAAACTTCACCTCAATGAAGATCTTCATACCTTCCGCTATCATGCTTCACCATAAAAGCATATCCACTTAGAATAAACCAATTCCAAGCATTTCACTTCGGCCCATGTCGAAAAACAACCTTGCTGAAAATTATGGTGTAACTTCCACGTTTGGCTCTCCTGGAAGTTCATCAGCCATCGACATGAATTTCCACCACACATCCTGCATCAATGCCAAACCAATGCCTGTGTGCAAACTTGTGGACCCGCTAATATTAACACATCCTCTATCATGACAACTTTGGGAATTAGCGACATGCCATGAGGATGTACATGTCTCTTTTTAAAGAGCAAAATCTTCCATGGAGAGAGACACAATATTAGCATCATTTCCAGTATCTCCATTTACTGACTTGGAGCCACTTGCCGAACCTGCTCCAGCTCTTGGACAATTTTTCTTGACGTGCCCAGATTGTCCACACTCCCAGCAGACTACTTTCTTCTTCATGGAGTTCTTCATCTTCCCATTTCCAGCTGCTACCATTACTGAGTTCTCAAGTGGAGCATTACTTCCACTACTTAGTCTTCTCTCTTCAGAAAAGATTTTACTGGTAACTTCTGAAAAAATTATTTTCTCCTTCCCATGTATCAAAATAGGTTTCATGTGCTCCTAGGAAAGTGGAAGAGACCAGATGAGTCTCAAGGCTTGATCCTCATCATCAATTTTAACTCCAATAGCCTCTAGCTCAGCGACAATGCCATTGAGAACACTTAAATGATCTGAAATAGTTGTACCTTTATTCATCCGCAGTGTATGAAACTGCTCCTTCAGGTACACACGATTTGAGACGCCTTTCGTCTGATACAACTCTTCAAGTTTTTCCCAGAGTTCCTTTGCCGTAGATATTCCATGCACATTTGCAAGAACATTTTTGGCCAGGCACAGACGTATTGCACTTGCTGTTCTCAAATCCAGATCCTCCCAATCTTCATCGCTCATTTTATATCTGCTACTTTCACCAGTCACACTAGTACCAGTGCTGACTTCATGTGTTGGTCTGCCCTTCAATGCCGTGTGTAATCCTGATTGAATCAAGACATCCTTGACTTGTACTTGCCACAAGCCAAAATTGATTCTCCCATCAAATTTCTCCACCTCAAATTTGACAAGATTTGAAGGCCTACTTCCTGACATTGCTTTGATGAATTTACTGTAGAAATGACTAGTACCTCACTAAGTCAGTTCCCAGGAAAGATTGGAGGGTCACAATGGACACACTTAAAATTTCCAATCTCCTAGACAGAACCTCCTTAGACTGTACGTATCCACACTACCACATCAAAGCTCCACCCCACAAAAAGAACCTAGTGGCTCTGATACCAATTGTTGGGAGTTTGGACCTCCAAATTCACCCCCCCTAGGATCTACCCTTTGCAGGAATAATAAGAAAAATAGAGAAATAATAACAACACAAGAAATTTACGTGGAAACTCCAAAACAGGAGAAAAAACCACCAGACCCAGAGAAGAAAATTCACTATGTGAAAAATTGTTACAATCACACAATTTTTCTCCTCACCACACCTATAAAGATACCCCACTAGTAAAACTTTAACTTTACACCTCTTCCATTTTTACAAAAGGCTAATGAGGAATTTAACTAAAGTCAAAAGTTACTAGATAAGCTTTCAACTGGTGCACTTAAACTAAGAGGCTAAGTCTCTTATTTATAACCTTAAAAACCTGCTTCTTTCTTATTTCCCACCGGTGTGGGATTACAAAAGTCACAAAATTCAACACATGCCTGATTATAATTTATAGCATATCCCTAAATAACTGCTTCACAATCTGCTCAATCTAAGCGTACCGCTTTCATGTAATCATTTATGAAAGGACTAGCCATTTGTGAAGTCTTAGCAATGTTTGCCCAATACAACAAAAGGACTAGCCAGTATTAGGGCTTCCTTGTAATCATTTATACGTTACAGTTCTACATAATAAACACCAATATTGGATTAGCACTTACCCATATAACTCTTTATTGTCATGACCAAGGGTAGTGCTAACCATATCCATATCCACACTATGCATCAAAAGACTAGTCACTGTCGAGACTTCTTGCAATCACTTATATAGCTACAATGTAGGAATCAACGCATGCCTATACAACATACTCACACGATCCAGTCCACCACAGAGCCTTAGGTATTGCCATCTCTCCCACCCTGGTCTTTAACGGAGTTGATAACTTGATTGACAATGTTGAATGAAGAACAGAATATAGAGTCCTCTCAAACTGTTATACGGACGATCCCAGTGTATTCCATGCATTAAATACCAATAAATTTATTAACTCTTTGAATTAATTTTCTATATTTTTAAATCCAATATTACATGTAAAGATTGGTCCTTGAGCCGATTTAGCAAGTTTCCCAGGTTTCCACATAAAAAAAAAAAAACATTTTCTCTACTATTATCACCTAGAACGTGTAAAGATTTACTTGTGGAATTGGGTGGCGATGTTATCTCTTGGGTATAGGTATGTTGATTGTGATGGATCTCTTTGTAACTTCTTATGGAGGTATGAAATGTCTAGATAAAACTAGCTAGTTGGAACTCTACTTTCATCCATAGATAGAGGTTGTTACCTCCTTTTTGAACTCCTAACCCCAGGCTTCAAGAATTCTGTGAAGTGTAATTTGAACTTTGAAGGTTTAGTTCCAATGAGGATGAATTGTTTACAAGTCTCAATTGCTCGGAGTAGAAACCAGGAACAGAATATACAGATTAGTGATATTAATGATTTATACATCGGTGTCGTTCTTACTCTTTCTGCAATGTATTTTCCACTTCTATGTGGCTAGGCTACTAGTTATTTATTGAGATATTGAGCTTTTCCCATCTGCAACCACACATGTTTCTTGAGCTAGAACTGCATATATGCTGGGTAAAAGATTTTCGGGTATTTATAAATGTTTTATTTAAATCATTCTTACGTCAAACTGTAAGGATGTCAAGAATTGAATCACGTGATGCAAAGCGTTCCAGATGTCCATGAATTGAATCCTGTTATTTCCCTAGGTAAGAATTTAAATATATGTGCCATTGAAACGTTGCAAAAAGACTACGAACTGTAGCTTTTGGACGTGCCTTATCTCCAATTTATATGTTTATTTTCTGAATTCAAAGCTGACTGTTATTTGACCTTATTGGTAATGCTTATAGATGCCATGCTGTTTTTTCTTGAAATCTGCGGCTTTAGAAAACTACTACATTTTGTTTTGAGTGTTTTCTTTTAGATTTCGGATTAGTCTCTCTATGCACATGCAAATGATAGTGCTTGATATTTTTAAAAATGACATAATTGGACACATTCAATTGCATAAAAACAATATTACGTAAAGACTCCATTCCAGAAAACAGTTGATGCTTCCATAGACTATGGAAAATCTTGAGATTTTGGACGAAGCTTGGACGAAAATTCCTCTCCTTTTTCTTTCATTTTCTTTGGTTTTTTCCCTGGTGTTGCCATTCATTGAGAGTATTATATATGTTCTTGTGCTTTTAGGAAAATACGTCAATGGAACAACCCTAGTTGTTGATGGAGGAGAATGGCTAAGCCATTCTCGCAAACTGCCCAAAGAAGCAGTGAAGCAGTTCTCTCGGGCAGTGGAAAGGAGGTCTAGAACTGCACCAGTTGGGATTCCTAAGAGCAAGCTGTAACAGCTTATGTAATTATCACTTCAGCAAAATGATTGGAAAACGGGGATGTGAACAGTAATGAACAGTGCCAAAATTTTGGTATCAACCCGTGATTTCACTATAATTAATTCCCCCATGTTGTATCAAAACTCAACTCAAAAGTACCTATAAAAAAAAAGCTCAATACATGTATGTAATTCTCTCGTTTATCACATGAAGTATTATTTTGTTCTGCCATATGTGTCAATGGATGCAATTCGATTTTCCAATCTAAAACTACTGGAGTCTATAGATAATTGTGGAGTGTAAAACAACAATAACAACAAATTTCCAAATCCATCACGATGTATAGCCTAAATTACTCTCCATGATCAATGATCACAACATATCTCCAAGAGTATCTCTCAAACAATATAAAGAGAGAATGAAGTCACGAACAGTAAGAAGAGAACCCGGGATTGGGTTTTTGAGTTTATTGAGATCTTTGTGTTAGCAGATTTAGCTTCGAACTTCACCAGGCAAACATCACAGCAACAATAAAGTGGAATCCATGTAAAGAAGTTAAGAATCACTGAAGTAATAAACATAAAAAACTATTTTAGAACCTGAAAAGTAGACAAAAGGGAGAAAACCATAGTCATGATATATGCGGCAGGAAGTGATCGAACTCAGCTCACCACAGTGATCAGACCCTTCCCTCTTTGATCACAGAAAAATACTTTATTTAGAGAATATAGAACACAAAGATAAGCATCGTATTAGAGTTTCCAAAGTCCATCACAGTATAAGCGAATTACAATTCATGTGCAAAATCTATGAGAAAACCTTTTTCCAAATCCATCACAGAATATAATGGTTGTTCCTTAATGTCCATTGATTTTGACTCCTTCCTCCTCCTCAAACATGATACACAATCTGGCCTTTTGTTTAAATATATATATATATATATATAATATCTAATAATTTATAAATTGGTCATGAAATCTCATAAATTAATTAAGGTCACATTCGATTACACAATTTAAATGAGATGAGATGTTTTATTGAAAATTGAATAAAATATTATTATAATATAATTTTTTAATATTAATTTTGTTTTAAAATTTGAAAAAGTTGAACTGTTTATTATATTTTGTATGGAGATTTAAAAAAATTGTAATGATGAGATAAGATAATTTAGATTTAGATAATAAAATGGGACCTAAGTAGACGCATGGTTACATCATGATGAGGTAATGCCAAATGTGGAGGCCTGCTTTATGTATCCGATTAACTTAATTTTAGGGTGGCTGGAAGTGCCAAGTTAATTTTAACTTGGTTTTAAAAAGCAACTCCAATTTCACCCACGCACTTATATATGGCTACAGTACGAACCTAGGGGATGGGATGGGCCTAGTACGAACCTAGGGGCTGGGATTTTCGTCTGGGCGTTGTGATTCCAAGTCCAATCTTAAGCCCATATAGTTATTTCTTACTAAAATACCTTATAAATTGCGAATTGATAATGAGTTTTGTTACATACCAACACAGTTACGCATTAATCTATATATTAATAATGATTTATTCATACTTAAAATTTAAATTAATACTATTTTTAATAAAATCTATTTTTTTGACTAATTACACTATATTAATACATAAATTAATACACAATTATACTTGCAAGTATATTTTTCCATTGCTAATATACGTTTCCTTTTTACTTCACTCTCTCTACTCTGATTTCTAGCTTTCAACGGCTTTTTTTTGGCCGACCCCTTGCCCGATGTTCGAGCCCTAACATTCTCGGATTTTCTTGAGAAAATGACGAACCGCCGCGAAAGTTCTCCGATTTGAGCCCAAACATCACACATCGTAGCAAATAAATTTAATATGAGAGTTAAATAAATTATATGCACAAAAAAAGATAAAAACCTGAACCAAAAAAAATGACACAGCTCGATCTGTCCAAGAAAGTAGCCGATAGATATCTGAAGCGAGAAGTCCTTGGCGAAGGTACCTATGGAGTTGTCTACAAAGCCATTGATACCAAGGTAATTCTTTCCTTTTCTAGTTGCTTTTGTATTTTAACAATTTCCTTTTGGGTTGGGGAAAATGAGAGCTTGAGAATTATCTATGTAGAAGAATTTCAGTTGGATGGAACTTTTTCGTTGGAATGTCAGTGTGGAATTGAGTAAATTTTACTGCGATTTTTTTTTTTTTTTTTACTGATTTTCAATTGAATTCATGGTGAATAATAGGGATAATTGGTTTGAAAGTGTAACCGTTTGTGTGCAGACAGGACAGAAAGTCGCAATTAAGAAAATCCGGCTTGGGAGGCAAAAGGAAGGGGTGAATTTTACGGCACTTAGAGAAATCAAGCTGCTTAAAGAGCTTAAAGATCCGAATATAATTGAGTTAATTGATGCGTTCCCCCATAAGGGTAACTTGCACCTTGTGTTCGAGTTCATGGAGACGGACCTTGAAGCTGTTATTCGTGACCGAAATATATTTCTTTCACCGGCTGACATAAAATCATACCTTCAGATGACACTTAAAGGACTTGCATATTGCCACAAGAAATGGGTTTTACATAGGTAGTTTTGGTGACAGTTAGCTGATTTGAAAAGTTGTTAACTGCTCGGCAGGATTTTTCTCACATGTCTGCTACTTGTGATTGACAGGGATATGAAGCCAAACAACTTGTTAATCGGATCAAATGGACAGCTCAAACTTGCAGATTTTGGTTTAGCACGAATATTTGGCAGCCCGGATCGCAAGTTTACTCACCAGGTTTGCTTCTCCTTGTATAAATGCATGGCGATTCATTTAATTGAGGAGAGTTCTAGTATTTGGAGTTCAAGATCTTTGGGGATGAATCTATTGATAAATCTGTAGGTACTGCTTTTGTTGAAATAAATCTTATTTGGTGGTGGTTCTTATGGAATTGAGTTTGTGAAGTTGAGTTTTATTTATGATGTAGATTTTGAACTTTACATGTTATCAATAACAGCCCTTTTTCATTTAACCTAAATGGTGTTTCACTAAGGCTGCCAAGAGGAAATTAAACCTTTTTGAGTTGGTACTTTGTTTGGTCATGAGGGATTTCATGCAAGTTTTTATATGGTTATTTGACAGAAAGAAATTGGCAATTGAACATGATTGTGTTTTGTAGAAAGAGAGTAACAAGCAGGAATTAATTTTACTTTCTTTTACAACTTTTTCTCCTTATTGTTTTGTTATTGATGATGTGTTGATGGTTGCTTTATTGTATAATTGCTGCTGCTGTTGTAAATACTGTTACTGTTATTGTCACTGGTTTATGCAAGCTTGCAAGAAGGAAGGAGCTGATTGTTTGAGAGGTAGGAGGCCCTCTGGCTGGTTTTTATATTTCTCTTTCTATCTGCATTGAGAAGTAGTACTCTAATTGAGATATTAGCTGCATTTGATTGAAATCATCTTGTAAACTCTATTTTGGAATATAACTTACAAAAAAAAAAAAACTCTATTTTGGAATATCTGATGACAGTGCTAAAAATGTTTTAAGATATAGACTATAATGGGCTTAATTTTCATGATTTTCTTGTATCTCTTTTGCCTTCTAGATAGTTATATCTATTAAATACATCCTATGTCCTTTGATATTTTTACGTTTTATAATTTCTTGTACCTATCACAAAAAAAAGGATTTATTTTTTATTTTCATGTAATGTGAAATATAATTCAAATACAATCTTGTGCTCTAATGGCAGGTCTTTGCTCGATGGTATAGAGCACCTGAACTGTTGTTTGGTACAAAGCAATATGGTTCGGGGGTGGATGTTTGGGCTGCAGCTTGTATTTTTGCTGAACTTCTCCTGCGTCGTCCTTTTCTGCAGGTGAATTGAAATTGTTATGGTTACTGGTTCTTGTGAGTTGTGGCTTTGATTTTTAGAAATTTGATTTTTGTTTTGAATTTTTTACTTTACATGCTGTTTGTATTTTTTGCTGATGTCCATGGTGCTTAGTTTCTTATCTTTTAATTCTGTTTCTATTGTGCTGATTTCTGACTGGCTTCATTGCCTATCTTTTTATCTGATGACCATGTGATGTTTTTAATAGTTAGTTTTCTCATTGAGGCTTGCAGTAGCTGCTATTTTTTCTTGGATTCTCTTTTTGTTGTTCTTTTTTTTTTTTTTTTTGTTGGAGAAAGAGGGGGGGGGGGGGGGGGGGTCGGACTTGAGGTTTCCTAATTGTTTGGTAAAGTAGGGCTTAAATGACGTAAAATGCTATTCCGTAAATTGTATTATCCTTTTGGTAATTATGTTATCATTTGTGAGTGGTGATTTATGTACTTATAAAGATGGATATTTTTATTGAGTTTTGTGTTTGTGTATCATCAGGCTGTTTTGAGCTGATGTTCATATTGAAGAAACAGTTATATGTGAATTGGGATTTCTTTTTAGAAATAGATGATGTTTTGCTATTACTTTAGTTCTTCCTTGGTCTCTGAAATATATGGGTATATTTGGGTAAGGAAGATTTTGAGAATGTTTGAAAACATTTTAGAAAGGTTTTGAGATGTTTTTTATTTTATTTGGCTTTGTGAAAGTTGATCGCAAAATTTGGTTAAAAGTTCTTTTGAATATGATTTGTATTGTGGTTTGTAAAAGTGGGCAGGCAGAGAAAAGTAGTATGAATATAATATTTTTAGGATTGTTTTGGTTATTGTGCTCTTTATTTTTATGGAAATCTGGGCAAATGATTGGGTGAAAATGTTTTTGGAGAAATCCATTTTTTTTTTTTTTTTAGATTTAATGATGTTTGGATTGAAATTGGAAACTTTTTATGAAAAATCTTGAAAATTTCTGAAAAAATATTGTAATCAAACATGGCCATCACTTTACCAAATCAGTGGAAAATCTTTTCCATAGGCCGTGACTTTTTCTTAATATCATATTGTTCATTGTTCCTGTTATTAATCTGCAAATTTGCTGATAACTTGGCCACAATTAACATGGGGCAGGAGTAAAGAAGGACATGATAAACATGAAGGGATGGAGTGTAGTAGGTTAGATAGGATGGTATGAATGCATGTAGCCAACCACATTGGCTGATAAAGAATTTATGAAGCCTTCTACCACAATCAGTTAGGATTAATTTTTTTATATAAGTAAACGATTGTATTAATATGAATAGGCATAGTGCAAGTACACAAGTGGGTATTTAGGAAGAACAAGTACAAAAGGGGGTATTTAGGAAGAAGAAATGAAAACAAGAAAATCATGAAAATCAAGGCCATTGAAATCCACAGCTTTGGCCCATAGAAATAAAGTTCTAGCAAAAAGTAATCTAAGCTCTTCTAATGAATGCTCCTGTTTTCAAATGTCCGGTCATTACTTTCCTGCCATAGGCACCAAAGAATACAAATAGGAACCATCTTTCACACAGCTGTGATTTGTGGAATCCCGTGTAGATTTGTCCAACTGGCCAAAAGCTCAACCACCGTAGCAGGCATAACCCAGGCTAGCTCTAACCTTCTAAATACATCTTCCCATAACGTTCTAGCAACCTCAAAATGCAGTAGGAGATGACCCACAGTCTCACCACTTTTTTCGCACATACAACACCAGTCCTCTACAATCAGTTAGTATTAATGCTAGTTGAGTTTGCTGATTTCCTTGACTTATCTAGCGCTCTTTTACTGTTAACGTATATGTTATCTTGACTGACTCAATCTTATCCGCTTCTTTCTATTTCCCACATGAGCCGACTATAATTGAAGTAGTCATGCTTGCATGTTTTTCTGTAGGGTTCAAGTGACATCGATCAATTAGGAAAGATCTTTGCTGCATTTGGGACTCCAAAACCTTCTCAGTGGTCTGATATGCTATACCTCCCCGATTATGTGGAGTATCAACATGTTCCTGCACCCCCTCTACGGTCACTGTTCCCGATGGCTAGTGAAGATGCTTTAGATCTGTTGTCGAAGATGTTTACTTATGATCCCAAAGCTAGAATATCAGTGCAGCAGGCACTTGAGCACCGGTGTGTGGCTATGTTAACCTTTCAATTAGGAGATATATTGTCTACATCTGGTTCTGTTCTCTCATCTGTATTTGCCGATACAGATACTTTTCATCTGCACCACTGGCTACAGATCCAGATAAACTCCCTAGACCTGCACCTAAGCGTGAATCTAGGGTTTCAGACTTTAACTCACATGATGGTCCAACTGTCTTATCGCCTCCAAGAAAGTCCAGGAGAGTGATGCCAGAACGTGAGGGTTTTGAAGGAAATGCCTACCAAGTTGATAAGAATGATGACCATATTGGTGAGATGAGACAGGCAGCTGGTGACAATACAAGCAGGAATGAACCAGTCCCAATGTCGATAGATTTTTCTATTTTTGGAGCAAAACCTCCAAATAGGCCGACAATTAACAGGTAAAGACATCCTATGCTATTTCATCATGGTTTTAAACCTTAGTAAGTTACTTAAAGTTCAGTGATGGGTAATTCTACTAGAAGATGGACTTTAAACCTTGAAGCTATATTCTTGAAATAAAAATTTTCCTTTTGGAGACTGTATAAAAGCTAGATTTAAACTGTAACACAACATGGTTATTCATTATGGAGCACATGTCTGAGCTTGATTCACAGGTTTCTAGATCTAAGCAGCAGTCAAAATATTGAAGTTGTTGAAAAGGTTTTAGGTATTACTGGAGGCAAAGTCCCTTTTGTTTTATGTTGCTTTGACCCATTTCAGGTCCATTTGAGGGATTTTGACTTTGTAAGAGAACATTCATATAGTACACATAACAAAAAGGGCGCATTCATTCATGCATGCAGTATGGTCTTTGAAGTAAAGGTGTATATTGCCAGTACTTGACCTTTAAAAGGTTAAAAAAATATATTCTCACAAGAGAAATGCTTTAGCCACAAAGAGATCCCATGAAAGTAAACACACGAACTGATGTTACTTAATATGGTAAGTTAGATTTGTAAAGTTACTTTTATTGTAAAGTAGATCTAATGTATCATGAGAAGTTATGTCAGTTTGTGAGTTTACTTTTGTGGGATCTCTTTGTGGCTGTAGTAGCACGTCTCTTCTTACAAATGTGTTTTATAGAACATCAAAATCTTCCCTTCAAGGGTAACTGAAGAATCCAAAAAATAATACTTACCCAAAACAAGAGGAAAATCACTTAGGGATAGAAGGATCCTGATTTTGTTCATGCACCATAACGGGGCTGGGTGGTGGACTTTGAAAGATATTTCTAGCAACCAATGCTAGATTATTTGCTTCTATTTGATTGGTTAGAGATTAATATTTTCAGGTGAATGATGTATAGTTCCGTAAAAAATTCAGTCATGATTCTCATTGCTAAACATTCTACCTTGAACTAGAAATGACATACTTTTAACTACATAGCAAATCTACACCATGATCTTAATTTCCAAAAAAAAACTTTCTCAATATGCTACATCCTCATATAATTTTCAGATTATCTAAATAAAGTGGGTTCAGCTTCAGCGACTTCAATTCAGACAAAAAAATTAGCCGAGCCAGATTCTGTACAAGCATCTAAGTGTCTTGGGGTGGTTGCTTATTGGTATAATACAATATCTTTATTTGATTCCATCTTTTACTTGATGCCAAGTTGGCACATGCGGAATGTTTTTGGTTTAATTATTATTTTTTGAGTGCTAAATAAACAAGTGTAATATAGACTTTAGAATCGCCTACCTCAATGAAGTTGAAAACATGTAGAATGCGTCAGTGCTTGGTATGTTTAGCAAACTTGTACCTAAATGGTAGTCATTATGATTGATCCTTTCTTTGTGCTTCTTATGCAGTGTTGACAGAACACATTTAAAAAGGAAATTAGATCTTGAATTCCAACATCCCGAATAAGAACATTTTTAAGGCTGGTGTACTCAAATCCAGATTTGGTTATTGTCCAAGGGATGTATTATTGCTGGGCCAACACTATGAGGTATGCTACTAATTCTGAAGGTCGCCTTGATACTTGCTAGTCTCCATCACATTTCCTTTATCTGCATACAAGACTTTACCTTCAGCATTTAGTTTATAAGGAGGAAGCATTTATCTAAGAGCTTGAGAATCTACAGGTTTTGTAGGGGTGAGAAATAACTGTTAAAAGGTGAAAAGGCAGGCAGGAAGTAGGGGCCCCCCTTCACTTTTGAGGAGAATTTGTATTATAGCCCACGGAATGGAAGAACAACATATCGGAGGGATTCTTGATAATTATTTGACTAGCGTTGATGCTTGAGAACTGTAGAATTTGGAGTGGGTTAGTGGAGAACCCACTAAATGAGGAAAGCTCTGTACCCAAACTGCGGTTAACTGTTTGTGAACGAGATTTGGTAGAACCTCTTGGAATTTTTTGCATGACTACTGTTTCTTTTAGACTATTTTGCCAGAAAAACATATGCTTTGTTTAGTTGGAAGAAATAAGATCCCCCATTTTCCTCCCCTTTTTCACCAATCAAGCAAAAAATTGGGCTATGAAAACACTAGTATTATCTTCTGCTAAAAGGGCTATGATTAGAGGTATCATTGGTTTTGGTAGACAAGTTTCTATAATGCTTAAGCAAAGACAAAAGGCTACAGACATCGAGAGAAGGCCATGACAAATTGGTTGTCTAGACAGAACTGTGGGGATTCAGTGAAAGAGGTTAAAGATTTACATGTTCCTCAGAAAATTGTTGGCATATCTATCACACGGTCATAAATCCATGTGACGCCATGTAAACATTAGCATTTTTTGAAAAATAACACAAAAAAAAAAGAAAAGAAAAGAAAAAGGAACGCAACAAAACACTACAATCTTAAAAAACAAACACTATTTTTTATGAAGGGTCTGAAAATCAAAGAAAATATTAATAAAAAAAAAATTCTTAGAACGCATCAAACAAGTTTTTTTTTCCCCTCTTGAGTGAAATGCACATATCACATGTCGTTGACTTGAAATAGAACGATCCCATTTCGCATCGAACGGCACTTCGTTTCGACTTCAACGACGAGTTATTTGCCGCCAAGGTCTTACAAAGCGGGGCTATGTTACGAACGGCCCAGCGAGGCACCGTGCGACCCTTAAACAGATCGGGCAATCAATCACCAACCTCTAGTTCCCATATTCTTTTTTAACTTCTTCCCTCTCGTCTCTCTTGCCTCAGATTTTGGACGAAGTGTTAGATCGAGGTAAGTTTCTCCTCACATCACAACCTTCGTTCCCCACTTTGAAGTTCTCTCTCAATTCTTGCATTTCCTTTCCTCAGCGATCTCTCTCTCTCTCTCTCTCTCTCTGTGCATTTCTTTCTCCGTTTGGTTCCCCAAATAACGATGGAAGAATCTTAAAGAGGATAAATCTCAGATCTCGAAACGGCTGGTGTTACCTTCCGTTACTTGTAATCACAAAATCACTAAGGTCAATAGCTTGATTTGTGCCCTGTTTAGTGAGCTTTAGTCGCATTAGATCTGAGGTTAGAAGGTTTTCTTCTTTCTGTTTTTTTATTTAGTCTTCCTGCATTTTCTCGGAAACCAATTGGCCGAGAGCTTGAATTAGGCCTTTTCGGGTTGTTCTAGTTTCCCATACATTGTTCTGAATGTGCAGATCTGAGGTTACTATATGTAGATCTCAAAAATAGGATTTTGTTTGAAGCTTTTGCGTTCTAGTTTAGTCTGTTATACTCTGTTTCCTTGGAGAATATTTTCCGGATAAATTTTTTTAAAGCTTTTGCCTTCTTGTTCAGTCTGTCATACTCTGTTTCCACGGAATATAGTTCGAGTATACAGTTGTCAGACGTCAATGATTCTATTATGTGTTTTTTTTTCCTTGGACGCTGAGAACATATTTCATATTAACAAATAGAGCTATAGTGACTAGTGTGTGATGTAAGGCTGCAGTTTTCTGAAGATTGCGACACTGATCTGATTTGGAATACCGAATTGTTTTGTTCTGATATTTTTTGGACTTATGGAATTGTCATTTGTTACAAATTCAATGATTTATAATCCATTAGACAGTTTAGTTGGAATATTTCAATTCAAAGGACCCAATTCTGTGCAACGAAGTCCAGCTTTGATGTAATGATAATGCCTATGGCTGAGTTCTAAATATGTTGTATGTATGTGTCTGAGAACAAGGGTGAGGAATCCAGGATCTTGTGTTTCCTATTATTGGTCATTTTATTTCGGTCTTACACTTGGCTGTGCTTCTTATTTATAAGGTTAACCGATTTTTAATTTGATAGGATTCAGCTGGTGCTTGTTGGTTCTCATTTCTCGATAAGCAAGATGGTAAATATTTTTATCCTTATTTTGTCTGTCTTTTACTCGTCCGTCCATCTTTGAGTTGTGTTCCTAATGGGATTGTGTGTTTTTTTATATTATTTTTTATTTAATTATTGGGATTGTGAGGTTTGGAATTAGTCATAAAAATTTTCATTAATAGAAACAAGAGACATAGCCCAAATACACGTGATGAATACAAGAGAAACACCTAATTAGAAATTAAAAAAAAAAAAAAAAAAAGATACAAGGATTGGTTAGAACTTGTATCTCTTTAACAAAATATTGCATTGCTGCAGATTGAGTTGCATTAAACTAGCTGTTTCTTGAATGTTTAGAACTTATGAATATATTATATTTTATTCATCTATATCATACTTTCAGACTTATGTTGTCAGCAAATATGTATTTCAGATTTTTAGTTATCATGATTGGCTGATAATTTTGTAAGCTAATACATAGAAAAGTTTATGATTTGGGTTAAAAAAAAAATTATAATTTTTTTTAATAATTAATAAGGGTTTTATTATCATAAGTAGGTATTGCCCAAGTACATAGGAAGTATACAAGAGGAAATAACTACATATAGCAACTAAAAAACTAGAAAAAACTAGAAAAACTCCAACACATCATCACCATTCATTACATTAGCCTTAGCCCAAAGACAGAGTTTTAAAGAAAAATTCCTTAATTTCATCCAACAATCGTTCTTTGTCTTCAAAACATCTCCCGTTCCTTTCTAGCCATAGACACCACATCAAGTGCGAAGAAATCATATCCAAATGGCTGCAAATGGTTGACTCCACCCAGCATACCTCCAACAAGCTAGTAAATTCACCACATGCTTTGGCATCACCCCAGAAATACCCATCCTTCCAAAAATGGCATTCCGCAAACTTTTAGCCACCTCAAAATGGAGGAACAAGTGATTAACTGATTCGCCATCTTTCTTGCACATAGAACACCAATCAACAATACAAAGGCCACGCTTTCTTAGATTTTCAATGGTCAGAATTTTATCATGAGACACCAGCCAACAGAAGAATGCTACCTTATTCGGCACTTTAACTTTTCAAATACTTTTCTAGGGGTAATCACATACACCTTGGCAGTTTAAAGCATTATAAAAGGAATGAACTGAGAAGCTGAAATTTCTTTCATGAATCCACAACAATCTGTCTACACTTCCTTGCACAATTTTCAACTCATATAATCTGCTGAAAAATCTGAAATTACACTAACTTCCCAATCATTTACATTTCTCACGAAGTCAACAGTCCATTGAATGCTATTATTAAAAAAAGAGAATGAATCAGCCACAGTTGCATTTTGCTGCCTTGCAAACTGAAAAAGTGAAGGAAATTCATCCTTGAGAGTTAACTCTCGACACCAATTCATCCTTGAGAGATTTGCTAGGAAATTTTTGGTTCATATTCCTCTGTTTCGGCCACTGGAAACAGAGCTGCTTCTAACAATGGCAATGCTAAGAGGGATGTCAAAGGCCAAGAGAAGCTTTTGCTTAATGCTCATAATGGAGCTTCTTCCTTGCATTCAGCCCCTTATTTGGCTGCATTGATTGATCCTGTTAATGTTAACCATGGTTCCAGTAACAATCATGGAAAAATTGTTAATAACAAGGATGTGGAAGGTTCGAGGGAGAGGATTTCGAATGTTGGAATGATGAATGGGACTCGGAGTTCTCATCCTGGTGACGAAGGAGTTGGTTGGAATCCCATGATGTTGCAGAAGCTTAGGGAAGTCGAAGGGTCGTTTTGGCATTTACGTGCAGAGCTCTCTGGCTGGAAGGATAGGCTGGAATCAATGATGAAGATGGTTGATGATGGTCTGGGCTTCGTTATAGGCTTGACTTCCTCTAGTGTCTCAAGGGGACATAAAGTGTTTAAGGGGAGGCAGATGGGTTTGGTTCTCGGCTTGCACATGGCCCATTTTATAAGCCCATCACTAGTCTTGAGCAACTTCCTGGTGCCGGGGCTTTCGATCCTTCAAGCCCGAGAAATGGATCCTGGTGCCGGGGCTTTCGATCCTTCAAGCCTGAGAAATGGATTATGTCCGCCCAAGCCCATAGTGGTCACCGTTTGGTTCAACGCCGCATAGTGGGTCGCCGGCGGCATGCATACCTTTTGGAGGTCTCTTGGCGACGGAACCTGCTACAGTTCCTAAGAAAGTAGATACTTAGATCATGAAGCATCATTTCCGAGCCACTTCTAAGGAGAAAAACGACTCGTCTATGCTTGTCTTCACAGAATTTGCCGATAGGCTTGGGAGATCCTCCTTGCATGGTGCAAGTGAGATTGGAGGCCAATCCTACGGAGCAGTTAGGGGTGCAAGAAGATTAGCAAGATGCGAGAGAGTCTGGTGGCTCTTCTGGGGACTTTATGGAGTCGATTTCTGTGCCTGATGTGGGGGTTGTGAAGTCCTCTATTGTTTCAACAGCTAGGGATGCTGTTGAGGCTGTTGATGTCGACATTGAGGGAGCAATGGGGCCTGTACAGACAACTTCACGGGTTCCTTGTTCTAGTACTTTTAATTCTGACTTGCAATTGGTGATAGGTGGAGGGGAAGGTTCCGTATCAGGCAAATCTGGTGAATTATTTGACTTTGATGAAGTCCTTGATCCTGTCCCTTTATTCTCTTTTAGCCTAGGTATTGACTGGTCTAGCAATCCTTCTGATTGGGTTTTGAGGAAGGCGGAAGATCTTAGTAGTTTTCTTAGTATCTCTTGTGAGGGTTATGAAGAGCAATTCAGAGTAGTACTTATTGCTATTGAGGCTGGGCATCCTGTTTTGGTTAGATCTGCTGCTAAAAAGGAGAGGGAGCTTAAGAGATTGGAATGCACGATTAATTGTAATTCCAAGGGTGGGAGTGCCTCTAGAGACAAAGGCAAAGAGAGGGCTGTTAATGGTATCCCATGAAACCTAAAATTATTTCTTGGAATGTTCGGGGGCTGAATGACTATAGAAAGCGTCTTTGTGAGAAAAATATGTTAAGACAGTGGAAGGCTGATATTTATTGTTTTCAAGAAACTAAATTGAAGGTTGTTAGCCATTTAGTGGTTCATAATTTATGGAATTGTAATTATGTGGGCTGGGTTGAGTTAGTCTCTAATGGAGCTTCTGGTGGCATCATTGTTATGTGGGATAGAAGGGTTGTGGAAGTAGTTGATCACCATGTGGGAGAATTCTTGGTGGCTTGTCACGTTAAGAATTTAGTTGATGGTGTCAAATGTGCTTTTGCTGGTGTTTACGGGCCAAACTCTGATTCTAGTAGGTGTTTATTGTGGGAAGACATCGCGGGACTTTGTAGTTGGTGGGATCTTCCATGGTGTTTTGGAGGGGATTTTAACATTACTCGTTTTCCTTGTAAGCGAGTTGGGGACTCAGTTATTTCTAAAGCTATGTTTGATTTTTCTGAACTCACATCTGAGTTGCGTGGCGGGAGGAGATTACACATGCTCAGATGGAAGAGCTTGGTCCCCGTATTGACAGATTTCTGGTTTTAGCATCTTGGGAAGCACTTTTTCTGGAGTTAAGTTGTGGGGGCATTGTTAGTGGAAAAAGACACTTTAAATTTGAAAATATGTGGTTGAAGGAGGAAGTTTTCGTCGAAAGAGTAAGAAGGTGGTGGGCCTCCTATCACTTTAATGGCACTCCCAGTTTTATCTTGGCAGGAAAATTAAAGGAGCTCAAAAAATATTTAAAGAAATGGAATGTGGAGACTTTTGGCAATGTCAAAAACAATAGATTACTCCTTTTGGAGCAGCTGAACAGTCTAGAGGAAAGGGAGTTGAGGGGTACAATTTCTAGTGAAGAAAAGGAGTTGAAGAAAAGGGTGCTGGCGGATATTGACAAATTTATGCTTATGGAAGAAATTTCATGGAGGCAAAAATCCAGAATTTTATGGCTTAAGGAAGGAGACAAATGTGCTAAATTCTTCTATAAAATGGCAAATTCTCATCGTAGAAATAATGCCATTAAAGTCCTTCATGTAGGTGATAATGTGATTTGTGATAAGGAGGAGATTCAAGATCATATTGTGCATTTTTATGAGAAACTCTTTCGGGAAGAATTTTTATGGAGGCCCAAGTTAGAGGGCTGGTTTTTGACTCCATTGATCATCTTACTGCAGTTTGGTTAGAGAGGCCTTTTGTGGAAGATGAAGTTATTGATTTAGTTAGGGGCATGTCTAAGGATAAAGCTCTGGGTCTTTTTCCACGGCATTTTTCCAAGCTTGCTGGGATATTGTGAAGGATGACATTATGAAAGTTTTTGATGAATTTCACTCCTTCAGGAAATTTGAAAAGAGTTTTAATACTACTTTTTTAGCTCTTATCCCTAAAAAGGCGGGTCTGTTGAAATGAGGGATTTTCGCCCTATTAGCTTGGTAAATGGGGTTTCTAAGATCATCTCAAAGGTGCTAGCTAACTGCCTTAGTGTGGTTATGGATAAGAGTAAACTTCATTTGTACACCAACTACCCCACATACCCCCATATTTATCTGTTACATTTTTCCATAATGCATCTCTTTCAAGATGATATCTCCATAACCATTTCCCACAAAGAGCTTTATTAAAAAGCCTCAAGTTACGTACACCCTAGTCACCATTTGAAATCAGTTGACATACCTTGTACCAATTCATCAAATGAAATTTATTTTCCTCCCCTTGAGAAATTCCTCAAGATCTTTTCAATTTTCATAGAAACCCCAACTGGTAGAGGAAAGAGAGAAAGGAAATAGGTTGGAAGATTGGACAGCGTACTCTTGATTAAAGTGATTCTACCCCCTTTAGACAAATATAATTTTTTGGATAGCCCAAGGAAAAGTGTTGCCGCCAGATGGAGAATGATTCCTTTGTGTTTAATGTGGTGTATATGGCTGGAAAGTAATGGTAGATGCTTTGAAGTTAAAGAGCATTCTTTTGAAGATCTTTGTTATTTTTTCTTTTCTACTTTGAGTTTGTGGGCTAGCATCTTTGGGAGGAATGATGATAATGTACTGAATCTGTTTCTGTCGTAGTTTTCTGCTTTCTAGTGAGTAGTAGGTATTTCCTTTGTATACTTCCTGTATACTTGGGCTGTGCCTATGTATGGTAATAAAATTCTTATTAACTATCAAAAATTTTTATTTCCCAGCTGGCTAACCTCCTCTTAATCTTCTCAATCACTCCTTCCCAAATCAAATGTTATATTCAACTAAAAAATTTGAGATAAAATGTAATGAATACTTGAATGTTTTATTCAACTAAAACATGCTATGATACAAGAGGCTCCCGGTTCTATCTTTTTTGTCACCTTAAAGCATTCTGTAAAACTTTTTGTTCTGTACTGGAACAAGGTTGGTTTCTCCATCTTTAGCACGTGTTTATTTTATATATTACTTTATTATTTTCACTTTTGATAGTTATAATATATATGTGAGTGGTAATACTTTGTTCATCTTTTTAAGTATTACAGGCACTATTATAGTGGGAATGCAGGGGGAATATTGTGGGATGTTATTATCATTGTTATCATTATCGTCGTCATTACTATTTTTGCATGATAGTGCTTCTGAATCACATTTGTGTGTGATATAGGTTGTACTCGCTGCATCCATTGTAAGCAAGACGGGGAAAGGTGAGTTTTTTAATGTCACTCATGCTTCTCTTTGAGTTGAGTTATCTATCTTTTTAAGAGTTGTTCCCCGGGTGTACAGCCCCACTGTCATTTACCTTAATGTGATGCATCTCATAAACTTGATTGTGGTTTTTCTTTTTCATTTGATCATATTTACGACTCCTTTAGTATGGATGTTGAAAAATACAGAGGTGACTGCTTGCTTGCATACATATGCATAGCTTCTTTTTTCCCATACCTATTTAATTGTTTTCCAAGTCTTACTCCTTTTATCCTGCCACCACTTTGTTACCAAATTTCCAACACCATCACTTCGCAGCATTGCCCCCCCTCCCAATTAGAGCCATAACCACTGGTCTTACAACCCCATGATCAGCGCCAGGGTTTCCCAACTAGATGTTATTACTGCAAACACCATCACCTCTCTAGAAATCTTTTATTGTTTTGTTAGTTCATTATCATGTTTCTCTTTCTAATGCTATTTTTTTTTTTTAAAATCTTTATGGGGATACATATCATGCCATTTTACTACATCATTGTGATGCCCGCCGATTGTCAACAAGATATATGATTGACTTTGACATGTATGGTATATGGCAGCACCTTCAGTCTATAATGGGTATTAGTGATTATACTTTCCTCAAAGGATCTGCCTGTGGGTGTTGCGGGGTTTTGATTGATTTGTATTTCCAACGTACTGTTTTTTTCTGGCTCTCACTTGATACCATAAGCCTCAAGTCCTTCTGTTTTTACTCTTGGACTTGGTGTGTTGACATTTATATCTGCGTATATGACCCACTTTCATACTCGATATATGTACCTTTTTATGAAAAATGTTCTCTTTCTCTTAACTTTTCTCCCCCATTGATGGAAAAGGACGCCTTGCTTATTTTAATTATGTCAGTCATTGATGGATTATGTTTAGAGCAGGATTTGCGATTGACTAACGTGAGCTATTTGTTTGTTTATCTTTCTACCCCTTTCTGTGCAGTGCTGGTTTCTAGGCAGTTTGTGGATATGACTCGTATTAGAATTGAGGGTCTTCTTGCGGCTTTTCCCAAGTTGGTAGGCACTGGAAAACAACATACGTATGTTGAGACAGAAAATGTGCGCTACGTTTACCAGCCAGTTGAAGCTCTGTACTTGCTACTTGTGACAAACAAACAAAGCAACATCCTTGAAGATTTGGACACTTTGAGGCTGCTCTCTAAGCTTGTATCCTTTTCCCAACGATTTATTTATATTATATATTCATGTTCTTAACTTAAATTTGTGATTTTTGGTTTCTAACTATCCTTGATATTTAGGAAAGTAGTTGCCTGGCTTGTAACATTACTTGCATGGTTCTGGATCCACTTCTCTTGATTCTTTTATGCTTGACATGTTCATGCTTTGATTTTATCCTTTTGTGCATATTTTTTGTTGTTTTATTTTCAGTTTCGGAACTTTGAATTTCTTCAGTATGATTCGATGTTCCCCGCATGGTTGCATTGATGGCCACTAGCCGACCCATATCTTCAAAATTTGAACTTTTTATATTGAGCATTGTGTACTCTTCATCTTTGTCACAATTTGAGCAAGAAGGTTTTTTTGTTTGGGTTTTTTTTTGTTTTTGGGGGGGGGGGGGGGGGGGGGGGGGGGTTAGGGGGGCGCAACACTAGGACTTCCACTGTGGTCAAAACAATATCTTTACGATTTAGTAAAATCTTCTATTACTTATAGAAAAAACAATTTCAGAAGTTCTTGATGTATGCGGATTCCTTTTCAAGATAAGAAGTGCTCAAAATATATTGATGCAAAAAATGTTAAACAGATGCATTGAGCTTATTCCTTAACTATTCTAGGTACCAGAATATGCTTATTCTTTAGATGAAGAGGGTATATGCAAGACAGCTTTTGAGTTGATTTTTGCTTTTGATGAAGTCATCTCTCTTGGACACAAGGAAAATGTTACGGTTGCACAGATTAAGCAGTACTGTGAGATGGAGAGTCATGAAGAGAAGTTGCACAAGATGGTAATGCAGAGCAAGATCAATGAAACCAAAGATGTCATGAAGCGCAAAGCTAGTGAGATTGACAAAAGCAAGGCAAGTTTCAAGGCCCTGCAATGGCTCCTATCCTAATTTTTTGTCTTGCTTTATTTTCCTGTGGTTAGCCATCCCTACTAAGATTCTTGTCACTTATTCTGCAGATTGAGAAGGGACGAGTTGATAAAGGAGGGTTTATGTCTTTACAGTCAATGGGCTCTGGAAGAATCGAGAGTAGCTTTAGCGACATGAGCATTTCTGATGGTGGCAGTGGTGGTTTTGGAAGTAGTTCTGGTTTTGGATTGAGCACTGATATTGAATCCTTTTCTAGCAAATCTAAAGGTTTGCGTCTATTTATCTGCATGAATTATACAAGGGTGGCCAATGTGGAGTTGTAGATGATGTTGATATGTGTTAAATACTTTTAACTTTTTGTATCATCTGTGAGTATGCTGTAAATAAGTGGTTCTTGTACATGATTCTTCACTAATGTGTAATGCTGTGTGCTAACCTCTAGAAACAAGTATCATAACCCATTATGAACATTTTCACTGCTCTGCTTTGAGGTTTCTGTTTGCTGCATCGTTACATACGATAGGTCTACCTATCCATGTTTTCTTTTTTATTTTCCTTTACTAGAGCATATATGTTACTCTTATGTACTGCTGATTAATCTCTACCTCAATCTGTAGGTCGTCCACCGTCATCAGCCACTGCTCCTCCTAAAGGTCTTGGTATGCAGCTTGGTAAATCTCAAAAAACAAACCAGTTCTTGGAATCTTTGAAAGCAGAAGGAGAAGTTATTCTTGAGGATGTGCAGCCAAAAGCAGGCCAGTCCAGATCAGCTGCTCTACCGTTAACTGATCCCATCACTTTGACTGTTGAGGAGAAACTCAATGTGATGCTGAAACGAGATGGTGGAGTCAGTAATTTTGATCTTCAGGGAACATTGTTACTTCAAATTCTTAACCAAGAAGATGGGCACATCCAAGTTCAGGTACTCTGTGTGTTTGTGGGTGTGTCATGGAGCGTGGTGTGGTGGGAAGCTGAATATGCTACACCACAATCAAACTATTATTCTGTACAAAATATAAATCTTGGGATTACAAGAATATTTCCATAATTTTCATGGAAAAATAGTAACCATCATCGGCCAAACTATTCTTAGCTTGCCTTTAAGTAGGCTACAAAGAAAAGACTCCAAAACAAAGTTAATTATGATGACAAAATCATGATAAAAATTAATACCCCATGCTATTCTTTATGACTGACCCAATTTAAAGCAATAAATGGTGATTGAAACTGAACTATCTACAGTTAACCACACAAAACCCCCCAAAAAAATAAAACTCCAACACAAACTTAAACTCAAAGTTACCTACTGGCAATAACACCCCAACTCTTTATTGGACTCAATTTAACCACGTAAATGCACAATTCCACCTCCAAGGACTTCTACTCAAGCAACCAGAAAAAGAAGTGAAGTTACAACACTGTGATTGACTACAAACTATCCAACCACATCGGTTTTAGTAATCACCCTTTTAGTCTTTTACACCTTCACCCAAATGCCACTTATACTCTTGGTGAAATCCAGCCTGCATCAGTGTCTTATGGTCTGTGATGAAATGAAGTGAACTGTGGCAAAGTTTACTAAAAGTGGAAATGACATGGCACTTCTATAGTTGCATTTTCTTTCCTAATTTGTATTGTTATTTTTGCTGCAATGTGTAATTTAACAATTTGTTTATGGCTCATTATTGTGAGCATGCAACTTATGATGGATCATACCTTATTTTTCAGATCGAAACCGGTGGAAATCCAGGCATCCTTTTCAAAACACACCCTAACATGAACAAAGAACTGTTTTCCAATGAAAATATTCTTGGTCTTAAAGACCCAAATAGACCTTTTCCCACTGGTCAGACTGGTGATGCAGCAGGCGTTGGTCTTCTGAAGTGGAGAATGCAAAGTACAGATGAGTCGATTGTTCCATTGACCAGTGGGTTCAAATCTTACCCTTCTTATCTTCCTGTTATATTATTTTTGTCGTGTGCTATATAATTAATCGAGTCATCGTATGTGTAGTAAACTGCTGGCCCTCTGTTTCTGGAAATGATACGTATGTCAGCATTGAATATGAAGCTTCGTCAATGTTTGATCTGCGAAGTGTTGTGATCTCGGTACCTCTTCCAGCTCTTCGAGAGGCACCAAATGTCAGGCAGATTGATGGGGAATGGAGGTGAGAAATTCCATGTTTTCTCTGCCGTTTAAATTTCCATTTTATGAATAGTTATTGATGGGTACCATAACTTGCTTATAGATTAAGGATTTCTTGACTCAAGGTTTTAATATCCTCTAATACTAGGTGCTTTGTTACTTGTTACGATGCCATGAGATGCTTGTAGTTTTTATAAGGTGTTTTATTTATAATAAAGGTAGCAGAGACTGGATCGACGTGGCTGAAGTTTTAAGTTTAAATGTTTTTCCTAGTTTTTCCTTTGTACTTTCTAACCATTGCTTTCATTAAGTAGTTCGTAATTTGGTTTCTTATAATAAAGCATCCATATATTCACTGCTTTCAGTTACCAGAAGTATTCACCACTTTTGACTTGCAGGTATGACTCGAGGAATTCCATATTGGAATGGTCCATACTTCTTATTGATCACTCAAACCGCAGGTTTGCAAATCTTGGAAAGGATTTTTCTCTGCAGATTTTCCCGTTCTATATATATCTTAATACAAGTACTTACTGGTTGGTTCATCTCATTATTGAATCTTTCACAGTGGATCAATGGAGTTTGTTGTTCCTGCAGCAGATTCGTCTGTTTTTTTCCCTATTTCAGTTCAATTCTCAGCTACTAATACTTTCAGCGATCTAAAGGTTTGGTTTTCCTTCTTATTTAAGTTGTTATATACTATGCTTCTGGTGAAGATTCTTATTGTGACATACTTTTGCTTCTGACGCACTTAATATTCCCCTGTTAACTGCAATTGATTGAATTTTCAATTTTATTTATATGTTCTAGTTTTTATTTTTATTTTTTGTAAAGAGCTTTATCTTTTGCGGTATCATAATGAGAAATGGTACTAATGGTTTATGATTGAGATGGCAGCAGTTGAAACGGATCCTATCCATCAGTTGCAATCATAGCCTTTTCTTGTTCTTTCTTTTTATAATTTTATATTTTATAATCTAATGCTTTTTTCATTCGTTTTTCTTTTACTTTGAAGAATTATTTGTATTGATAAGTTTGGACCCTCTAGATGCCATTGAGGAAAATTTGAGCCATTAGTCTCCACTCAATATCTGTTAATATATTCCTTTTATTTTTTTGGTTTCTTTCCTCTTCTTCCTGTTTTTTTTTTGGTTGATGTTGGCATGTGTCCATCTCTTTTCAATGCCCTGTATAAAATGGTCAATGTAAATTCCTTGTGCAGGTTCTGAATATCATACCTCTGAAAGGTGGATCCCCTCCCAAGTATGCTCAGAGAACGCAGTTGATCACGGATAATTACCAAGTAGTGTGACACGTGCTTATATGCTACTGGATTATTAGTATATGAGTCTGAATCAGCAATTTTCTTACATTATTATTATTGTGCAACTTTCCAACACTAGAAGTGAGATCTATACTGCTGGACAAGCTATTTTCACTGATATAAACCTATATTTTCTCTACTATGATGTTTATCTTCATACATTCTTGATTATTTTATATGTCACCTTCTGCATTTCACAATTCTGCTTGTCTTTGGATCCTGTAGAGCTATTAGTTGATTCTGTTTAGTTTTATATTATATTTCTATATACAAGTTACTACCTCGGTTTGTCGATTTTTTTCCAAACGTCCTAGTAAGGTACAAGATTTTGTCCTGACAAGGTACCTTTAGGTTCGGTTCTGTGTGCAAACCACACAGGACGCAAAGCCTAAACGTCCTATATTTTAGACAGTCTATTGCAGCTAGCGTACGATGCAACTTACTTGGAATGAAAAGGAGAGTAATGTCTTGTGGTAATCAAAGATAAATTAATTGGAAAATCGATCGACAACAAATGGCGGGGGTGAGAAGCCCCCTCTATCACCACCCCAAACCAATCAGGAGAGTGCATGGCAATCAACAAAAAGGAAAAAGAAGGTGAAAGGGATGAGGTGAAGTGAAATCGTAAGGGTGCATCTGGGTCACAATTTTCTAGCCAAGAGGTTGCCTTAGTTGCCAAGAAAAGGACCTTAATGGAATCGGTCTGCACATGCCCATTATGTTTCTTGATGTGGGTTCTTTGCCAGAGTATTGACGCGAAGTTAAAAAGGGGTATTGAGATTGTCTAATCTAAAGAAATTATCGGGAGTTTCTACTTAAGTACTTCCACAGATGACAGCCAGACTGCCACTTAATTTGTCCACCTGTTATGCGCAGAGATGATGACATACAGGATCACTTGATCATGTGTCGATGAGCGAATGATGTCGTCGACCGAATGAAGTAGAGGAAGGAGTGAGGTGAGGAATGGAGGAACCAGAGCTCAGAAAACACGAGGTTGCTGGTTTTCATAGGTATAGAGTCTCCATAAAAAACCAACGTTTAAAAGAGTGACTATGATTTATTATTTATTTATTTTTAAACAGTGACTATGATTTTTGGGGATTACAGCAAGGCATCATTTTACTGTCACTGATTGAAATGTCTATTTTATGGTATAAATATGAATGCATCAGTTGAACACAGGATATTAAATTGTGTTGGTGATAATGCGACATGGCAAGGAAAAACTGTCCACCATCCTCTTAATCACCATCCCTATATGTAGTATCTAATGATTGTATACTAAGTGATAATTATTTATCATCATAAATAACTATTAATCATTACTAAGAGGATGATGAAACGATGATTGTAAAAAAGATGGTGTATAGCACTTTCCCACGGTAAAGCAATGAGTCAAGTCCCGAGCATGAATTTTCTTCGTTGGTGTTTTATAGATAAAACGTATCGTGCTCATTAATAATAGAGAAATGGCCATTGAATTGCCCGGAATTCATATAATTCACGATGATAGCTAATCCAAACCTTGGAGCAGGAGCAGGTTTTAATTCTTGAAAACCACCTCAGAAAATGTCGATATTGAAATACACCAGCACATGGCACATATCTGGAGCTTCCGAATTCAAGTAAATACAGTTCCAAGATATTTCAGACTCTTTATAAAATTGGAAAGATGATAAACCTACAAATTGGTCATACTTCATTTTTTGCGTTCATCAGGTGCGCCGTACCAGTCACCTTGGCAACCTATCGTTGCTGAAACTGACAAGTTTCTAACAACTTTGGCAATTGTTAGTCCCCTCAACAGGACTCGGCAACAAAACAAATAAAAGAACAAAGTTGAATTCCCCTGATAGGCATTCATTCGACAATCTCAAAACAAAAGTACAGTGCACAGTGTTTATGAAGATTTTATTGTATCGCTTCACGCTGAAAAAAGCAATTAAAAAGACGGCATCTCTTAACATTTTCAAGATCTCAAAACTGAAGACCAGTAGTCATTTCAATTGTCACCCACTCGAGAAATGGGAACCTGCAAACCCAAGAAACAGAGAGTATTAAGCACATAAATTTAGTGCTGGGCCAAAACATTAGTCAGTCATCAATCTTACACGTCCGATATGCATTTACATGGAAAAAGGAAAGAGAGGCATACAGCCATGACAACACTTTATGAGATTCTCTAAAACCTCGAAATTCAACATTTACAGATTTAAAACCACCAATTAAAGGAACAAAAAAGAATCAAAGATTACATCGAAAGACATACTCACCTAATATCTGATATCTCACCAACAAAATCCTATATCAAACCAACCAAACATCACAATTCTCTTTAAAACCATCGCCTCATAGAGGCAAAGTGCTGAACAAAATATATACGATTTCAGAGCCATTAGAATAACTAACATCAATCAAACATATAGACATCCTTGACCTATTAAAACAGCCTGATGCTGAAAATAGAACCCATCAATCAAATCAATGAAACAAGAAAAAATAATTGTTACTTCAAAGATTTGCATCTCTCTAATACTGAAACCTTATACAATCCACAAAAGATGGACATTAAAGCCAGCAAACCTACCAACCAAATCAAGAAGTAAAACAAAACCAACAATCAAATACTTGCATCAATTGAAAATCAGAATCATCCATGATAATAATTTAAAAAAAAAAACACAATTACTCATTTGAGCATACACCTGCAATAACTGACTGAGTGATCATCAGTGACCTCCATGGCCGTGCTCCTTAGCATGCTGCTGGTGCTCAAGGTGGCGTCGTTCCTCAGGGAGTGTAACCAGGTAGGAGAATATCATCCCACCAATACAGACATGGAAGAGTGGGTCGACGGAGCTGGTTTGGATGTACTTGGCATGATAGTTGTCCAGCCCTCTCTGTATTGCACTCTTCAGATAGTTGATGGAGAGCATCGGCTTCACATGGTTGGGCAGTTCCTTTACTTTCAGTCCCTTGATCTCATTGTAGAAGTTCCTCAATGCCATCTGCTATGCAGGGATCCTAAGTAACCTTACTTTCTTGCTAAGAAGACTTTTTAAGGAAGAGATTTTCCATCAAAGAAAAGGGAAAGAACCATTCGCAAACAAAGAAAAGCTAGGCCTCATTGGGCTTAATTCACAAATGTATGAAATCATAAAATCACTATGGGCGTTTCAAGCCAAAGCCGAGTGGTAGAGACCTCAAAATTTCCCAGATTAATATTGACCTCGATAAGACTTGACACCACACTCATAGTCCCAATGCTAACCCTTCTATAAACTTGAAAATGTATTCCAAAAAACCATGTTCATTGGTTCCCTAATTAGAAATTTGGATATCCCTTCATTTCTAAAGCAATGTTCTTTCCTTTTGTTCTTTTCCTTTCAATTCCAATTTCCACAGTTTTCTCAGTAACAAAACAGAGGGAAAAAATTACAGATATCAATAGCTCGCACAGCCAATAGAGATGCCACGCGAGGAAAAAAAAAAAAAAAGATAAAAAATAAACTCAAAAACCCTAACGTAACGTAATACTTGTTTTATGAAGATGAAAGGAAATCGAATCGGAAATCCGAACCAAGAATACGATCGGATTACCGCTTACGTCAAAGCGAAAAGCAATATACTTACTTGGAGTCGCTGGTGTTTGTGAGTGGAAGATTGGGATCTTTGCTTTGGAAAAGAGGGAAGGAAGGTTTCACTTTCTGGGCCCGAACGGAGGCGATTACCAAATGGTGTGATGGCCGGATTCTATCCGACAACCCATATTTACCTACGAAAACAAGATTACATCTTGTATTCGAAATGTCTTTATTAGCCTTGCCTCGGGCTTCTTAAGCCTCGGGGGAGTTTAGCCTAGTTTCGTAATTTCGTAAGACTAAACGATCATAATTCCATTGTTAACCATGCAACAGGTGAAACTTCAATTGAAGAATAAACCTTTACTACTTTCAATAAAAATTTAAAAAGAAGAAGAACTTTCAAAAAAAGAGTAGACCTTTACTATGCATGGTGATTCTCCATATCTACTATATTATTCTAATATTTTAAAAAAAATTTATATTATTGTATATAAAACACAATTAAAGAGATACTTATATAATATAATTTGATTTGAAAGATAAATTTTAAAATTTAAATTTTATAAATCAAATTTTACTAGTTAAATGATGTAAATGGTACCTGCATATCGACTTGAAAATAGAATAATTTATATTTTTAAAAATACAACAAATAGAGTATTTTTATTATATATTTTAATGAAACATAAAAATAAAAATAAAACCCATTATTCTCACAAATATGATATTGATGCCTATATTGATGAATATACGAAATAATAATAATAAAAGAAGTCATTTTCTTGGTCTATTTTTATCAATCAACATCTCTATTATCTATATATGTACCATTACCAATATCAATCATCAATCGACAATGAAAGAAAATTCAATAAAGGAGGAATTGATTAATTAATCCCTAAGTTTTCATTTGGATATGTCTATTTTATTTTTAATTATTATATGAGCATAATATTATTTCTTTGGATTTAAATGATGCTTTGTGGAGAAAATGCATACTCAATATGCTAAACGTCTCCCTACCCATCTTTAAGCTTTGCAATTTCACTTTTGCTCTTTTAGGCCGTACCCTCCCTCGATCCCCATGAGCGAACGGTCGAAAGCCAAGAGATCCAAACTCACTTCCCCGCCTCCTCACTCTTCCACTGCCTTTCTAACCCAAGCCCATACCCTAACCCTAACTCAAAACCTGGGTTTTACAATGGCGCGGAAGTCCTTGCTGCTCAAGCAAACCCTAGCTACCATCCTCTTCATTCTCGTCGTCTATGCCTTGATCAGCACCTTCCTCAGTCCGGCTAACTCTTCTTCCTCCTCCAAGCTTGAGGCTACACTCCCCTTTAGCTTCGCGAATTCAGCTGCAGCCATCAATGAATTTTCTCGGGAGCTCGAACTTTCCCGAGATAATCCGGAGAAACTTCCAGGTGAATCAGCTCCGCGTGTGAAAATCTACCTCTATGATCTGCCCAGGAGGTTCACGAACGGCGTCATCGAGCACCATTCCATCGCCCGTGGTGGTCGACCCGTCGATGACGTGACACTGCTCAAGTACCCTGGCCATCAGCACATGGCGGAGTGGTACTTGTTCTCGGATCTGATGCGACCCGATTCTGAGAGGATCGGATCGCCCGTCGTCAGGGTTTTGGATCCCGACGAAGCGGATCTGTTCTACGTGTCGTTCTTTTCTTCCTTGAGCCTGATCGTGAACCCGATCCGGGCATCTGGGTCGAGTCAGGACCAGGCCCGGGTATTGTACAGCGACGAGGAGACACAGGAGGCTTTGTTGGAGTGGCTGGAGGAGCAGGAGTACTGGAAGAGAAACAATGGGCGGGATCACGTGATCATAGCTCAGGACCCAAACGCTTTATACAAAGTGATTGATAGGATTAAGAATAGCATTCTGTTGGTTTCGGATTTCGGGCGGTTGAGGCCGGATCAAGCATCGTTAGTAAAGGACGTGATCTTGCCGTACTCGCACCGGATTAATACCTTTACTGGCGATGTGGGTGTAGGGAATCGGAAGACGCTGTTGTTCTTCATGGGCGCACGGTATCGCAAAGAGGTAATGCAATAGATTAGTTCTGTTGTTTTTTTTTTTGGCGTTTATGTTATGATTGTTGTTGCTTCTGTACCGGTTGGGTCGATGTGTTGCATCGTCAACAGGCAAGTGGCTATCTAGATGACTGATAGTCTCCCAGTTGACGACTTAATCTTTTTAATAACAGATCCTTTTTCTATTGGTTTAGCATTGGCCATGAGTTCTGCAGCAACACTTGTTGATTGCTGATGGTCAAATCTGGATAATTGGCTTAATTCCATAACCATCTATATTAACCGGTCACATTATATTGCGATAGAGATATTTGTATATGCTTTGATGCAGATATCTGCATATGCTTGGTTACTAGAAAAATAATTTCATGAGTGGGATTAATTGTCTAATTCCCTTATCTTTCTGATATTATGTCTTCTTTTATATATATAGGGTGGAAAAATTCGTGATTTACTTTTCCAAGTACTTGAAAAAGAAGGAGATGTCATAATAAGACATGGAACACAATCCAGAGAGAATCGACGTGCTGCTTCACAAGGGATGCATACATCTAAGTTCTGTTTGAATCCTGCGGGTGATACTCCATCAGCCTGCCGACTCTTTGATTCTATAGTTAGCTTGTGTATCCCAGTTATAATCAGTGATAGTATTGAATTACCTTTTGAAGATGTTATAGACTATACAAAGATTGGAATATTTGTAGATTCCACGTCTGCTCTTAAACCAGGATACTTAGTTTCAATGCTGAGAGCGGTAACCACCAAGAGGCTTCTGCAATTTCAGAAAGAGCTGAAAGAGGTTAGTACCATTTTTCATATCCGGCATGTTCTCTTTAATATATATTCTCAATCACCTCTTACCCAGAAGAGCTCGATTGAACAACATTAGGTTTCTCCCACCCTGTTGAAGAAATAGGGATACAAATCTTAGACCAGCTAACCAAGGGCTCGTTTGGAAAGGGAGATGAAATGATAATTCTATAAATGGTAGTGATAGTGATTGCAATAATATGAAATGCAACTTTACTGGGCACTCTAGCTTACCTGCCACACTAGGAACTATGACACTAGGTTTGTCAAATTTGTTCTTCTTACAGTTTTGATGGTGATTGCAATATTATAAGATGAATATTACAGCTAAATGCAACTTTGATATTGAAATTTTGTAGTTTTTGCCTTTGTGCTTTGAAACAGCATCGTTTTTTCCCCAGCCATTTCATTTGTTTTCATCTGTTGAAATGGTATGTAGTTAACCTTAGCTTTCGGAATTCAAATATTTTAATTTTAATTATTCTATTCAGGTAAAGCATTACTTCCAATATGAAGAACAGGACGGAACTGTGAATGAAATTTGGCACCAAGTCTCACAGAAGCTACCCTTAGTCAAATTGATGATTAATCGAGAGAAACGGTTTGTTAAGAGGGAATTAACTGAACCAGAATGCTCTTGCCTTTGTTCAAATGAGTCTGGGGTAGTTACCACCTTGAACCCACTTCGGCTGCTATAATCAAATTTTTCTTGGCCTTTAATCGATGGTATTCGAACATATTCCTAGAGAAGTGGTACAATTGTTATCAGATATCAGCATGGAGGATTCTTCTGTGTTCTTGGAAACATTGAGGAATAGTTTCTGCATAAATTTCTCCCCTATCCCTGAAGCTGATAGTAGTAACCATATTTCCTTCCCCACTTTTTTGGCGGGTACGGGAGCTTGCCATACAAGTGCTTGTGGCACATGCTTTGTTGTAGATATTTTATTGGTTATTGAAGGACGGACTCGGCTGGCGGTAGATTATACTAGTTCTGGAAATTGAGATTCATCTGTACATATCAAAGAATAAAATATCTCTGCAGTCATCGATTCTTTTATTGCTTCAATGGTGAGTTTAATGCCTCCTTTTTCCTTTTCAAGTCGTTCCCATTTATCTTGCATCTTTATGTATTACTTCTCTTTGGTGTGGGCAAACTGAACCCAACGAGTATACCCCATTTTAAGAAAGATACCAGTTTTCTAAGTTGTTTTTGGTAATGGTTAAAGGAAAAATGCTAATTTTATCAGATGTACTAGTTCTATGAGAAAAGTAATGCTTCCTAATGGTTTCATTTCAAATGTAACCAAATGAGGGACAGCATCGTTAAGGCCATCGGAAGTTTTAGAGAGGGGCATGAGTTTCGAACTCTCTTGTTCGTATTTGGTGGCATTTCTTCAATAGTTTATGGAACTCATCCAATAGTTTATGGCTCTACAAGAAATGATGGATTAGGACACCCAGTTGAGTCTCTAGAATTTGTTCAATGTCTTTCAACCTGATATTCTATTGATAGTTTGTGCAATCGCAGCAATCCAATTTCACCGACATCTCCTCTAATCAATAATACGGGTTGATTACCACTAACTCAAATGGTATGTCATCTCTTTGTAGTAATAAAATGAAGGGTAAGGTCGTGGCTTCCTCTATCGGAAGAATGTCGTCGATCTACTCGTCATGGATGTCACGCACGTGCTGCAAAAGAATACTATACGTCTTCAATATGCATGCTGGCAAGTTTAACTACTACTAATAATAATAATAATAAACATTTCCGTAACCCTTGTACTTCTGCATCACACCTTTGTCAATTATGTATCCAAGATATCTTTAAGAATAATAAATTTTAGCTGTATTGAAAATTTTGTAAAAACTAACGTAGCAAAGAGAGAACTACCAATGACTCTACAAACCAAGCAACTAAAAAGGCCACTAACTTGGGGTGCTTGCTGAAATCATTGTCTGTACATAATTTTTATTTTCTGTTGAAGTTAAAAATATCTGAGTGGGAAAGATATAGATCTATTTCAGCTTGCTGTCAATGACTACAAAGAGATCCAAATCCAAAAAAGGCATCTGGCTCACCCGGTTAAGCTCTTGGATTTTCGGAAACGCCAAAAAGAAAAAAGAAGAAAAGGTGAGAACGAAAACCGTTTTGCTTCAAGGAATGAGTAATATACAAATACCTTAAATCAATTTCAACAGAAATCGAAACCCTAATGTACCAATAACGAGAATCATGCGACTGTCAATTGAAGTGAACGAGATAGAGAATCTATTGACAATAATTTTATCATGATGATTTTGTGTGTGTGTGTGTGTGTGTGTGTGTGTGTGTGTGTGGTAGAGAGAGAGAGAGAGTCTATTGACCACAAAAGCCTGAATTTCCGGCCAGAAGAAACTCTTGAACAACCCAGGAATGAATACTGATATAAAATATTCATCAAGGAACGCAACCAATTTGCAAGATAAGGCCACTACAAGAAGGAAAGTGATTTAAGGTGTACAGTGTCAAAATTTTGAATGAACTAACTCGGTAGCTATATATACACGTATGAATAACTATTCCTCGGCCAAAAGCAGACAATTCAACATCCTCCTCTCTCGTCCTTGACCAAAACCAGACAATTTATCATCCTCCTCTCTTTGGAGTTGGCCATCGTTCTACTTGTATGCTAATGGACCAGACCTAGATACTGCAAACCTTGGTAACGGGCTGGGACCCATACTCCCTGAAGTTGAGCCTTCAACAAACTTTGATTTACGGTTTGAGCTGTATTCCAGCGGCCCAGAACGGCGAATATTACGGTGTTTGTTATCAGTCCTTAAGCTTCCACCATCAGTATTGGAAAGGTACTCCTGACTATGTGATGATGATCCTTTAAAGTAGCCTGAATCATTAGCACCATACTGAGGAGTTGAGTCACCACGGGGCTGCCGTACTACGGGGGATGCATGTGCCAATGAAACAGCAGGTGAATGGCGGGGTGATATGCTCAGTAATGCCAGCAGCGCGGATGGGTTATTTGTGTAGTATTGGCTATATATGGAACGAAGAATGGCATACGGAACATGCGGTTCCAGAGAACTTCTTGGAAGGTATGGCGAGATCTCACAGAGTTGATCTAGGAAGATAAGCTGTGCTACAAGATGGGATCTGTGCAGAGCAGCGGAACATTCAACATTCTGGATCATATACATATTAACAAGAACTACATGCACGCCCAATGGTTAAACCAAAAAATTAGAGAGCACCCTGTCTGGATAATTTTATTCCTCCAGTGTCTTTTCTTTTTCTGCGTCAGCCCGACTTATATAGGGGCATTTGGAAACATATCATATTCATGTAAAGGGGCATTTAGACACGTGATATTACTACATGTTATAATAAAAGCTTTAATGCTCATACCTGTTTGTTTCACTCCAAGAATCTAGTGCGATGCCTGCAGAGAATTTGACAAAGATTTGCAACGTGGACTTTATACTTGCTTCAGCTGACAACCGGCTCTGTATCTCATGATCTACTGTCTCACCAACATGTCCATTCGAGAAAGATTGTCTCTGGCGATGCTCACGCTCCAATCTAACAAGCTCACTTCCTGCCATTACGGCACTAATGCACCTACAAAAAATGTAGTCGCCAAAGATAGAGAGCTGTAATGGCAGTTGTAAACATTTTTTTTTGAGCTTTCAAACTAAGTAATTTGGGGTCCTGTCCTCTGTCTTAAAAAAAAAATTAAGGGGATGTTTGGGAAAGGTTTCCATCTCATCTCATCCTATCTCATTTTCTTCCTAAACATCATTAAAAAACAAACACTTTCAAACTAATCATTATAACTTTTTCAAACTAATCATTAAAACTTTCCCAAACTTTCAAATAAAAATAAAAAAAATTCAACTTTTTCAAATTTCAAAACAAAAATAATATTAAAAAATTATATTCTAACAAATATTTTAACTTTATAATATTTTTTATTCAACTTTTCACTAATTTTTCAAAACCCAATAAATACTTAACTCAAACTATTTCACTATTATTCACAAACTATCTTGCTATTATTCACAAAACTCTCATCTCATCTCATTCCCCAAGCATCCCCTAAGTAGTTCAAGCAAACCTACGACAGGAAAAGAATAATGAGTTGACTTTATTTGCGCGCAAGTATTTGTTATCTTTGTGCTTGAGATAAGAGTCAGCCTGATTCCAATTTATGTGGACACATACCTTGCCAAGCAATGCATATTGTTGTTGAAGCCGCCTGTTTCCACATTGAAGGCAGTGGTGTTCCAAACAGTAGATGTCATGAAGGTAGCAAATAAATATGGTAACAAATTCCAAGAACTATCATTTGCACCACCAACTTCCTCCAAAATTGATCTCACCCACTGGGAATCATGATCACAGACTATGCCAATGCTGTTTGCCACTCTTCTCAACCTCCTAATTTCCTTCTTTTCAGGTATTTCATTAGGTATATGCTTAACTACCCCAGCTAGCAATGAATATATCAAGGGTGCACCCTCTTCAAGCACAGCTCCGGCGGCTTCAGCTAGTAGTCCATTAAAAGCCAGGGCTAGCCCAGCCTGGACACAAAATTCAATCACTGTGTCCACATCGACAATCTGCTTCATAGATGCCTCTCTTTCTATTCTGTCACCAGAATGCAAGCTGCTGGAAACTGCCTCCAGCACCTCACGGTTTGATCGCAAGGATGTTTCGATACAATTTAAAAGAGCAGCTGTATGTTCTTTCAGCATACGGTCTAGTCTGTCAACTCCATAGCCACCAAAAATCCGAACAAACGCCTGCAGTTCTCTCAGATCAGCAACTGAATCAGCAAAATATCCACCTACAGGCCTTGTGCTTTTGAAGCACTTGTGAATAGGTGCAAAAAGGATTCCAGCACCTGATATATCCTTGATTATGTTCTCTATGTACCAGTTACATACAGCTTCAGCTGCCGACCCAGTATGTTGTTCCGTTGGATTGTCAAACAAGTGCAGAGAAGAAATGGGCCCAGAGAAGGCTTCAGTGAGCAAAACTTCTCGGATTCCCTGGGTTAGATCCATGCTAATATGCTGCTCTGTGAGAAGAACAATGCTGATATGTCTGCGAATCAGAGACTCCAAAACAGAAGGTCGTTGAAGATCATTATCAGTTTTAAGTACTGCCAGCAATCTCCTCCTGAAGTTCCCAAGGATGCATTCTCTCATATACTGCAGTTGACAATCAGTAAGTTAGAATAGAATTACATGTCTGCTTTGATTTTATATGGGTCCCGAATGTGGGTGCCTTTCCACAACATATAATTATTATTTTTATATCCACATGGATCTGATGTGATTTTATTTGGAGCTACTGTATTAGTAAAATGAAAAAACAAATAGGTTCTAGATCTTGATGCAAAAAGTACAAGCTGCCTTTTCTAAATAGTACAGGACCCAAAATGAGGATCCTTCAAAAATATTTTGCATTAAAGACAACAAAATTCATCACGTAAAATACCAGAGGAAAGCGCATGCCTTTTTTATATACGAACATTATTTTATAGTGGAGCAATCCCAAGTGCTTTAAGGATTATTTTAAATAATGTCCTACTCACTCACCACTTTCCATATATGTTTTTATAATAAGCAATCGAAGAATTTAAAGATGAAAAAAAAATGCGAAGGCATGGCCCAACTTGGGGCATTCAAAAAATGTTTATTAAGCTCTTGTTGCTGACTATGGTTTAATTAAAGCTTTTGGCCGGTTTTTTTTTTTTTTGATAAGTAGCTTTTGGCCCAATATTGATATCATCCAAGCAAATGAAGAGGCAGCGTGAAGAAGTGTAGGGACAATGAAAAGGAGGGAGAAGAAGATAAAATGCTTCACCTCCCTCAAGACAAACACATGGTTTAGAACACATATAGGTTCCATATCATTCAAGACTGAGCACAAATTGGTCAACCTCTGCATTGCAGCTTCCAACCTGCCATATCGAAAGAATTAGACAAGCTAATTTGTGTACTCAACAGGTGAAAGAAATCCAAATAGAAATATTAATTAACCTACATTTTTATAGAACTATTATTTTCAGGATAGCTCTCATGGCCAGGCAAAGGAAAACCAGCCGCTAACTTTGGAGATTTAGTTGAAGGAATTGAAACTTTAGATGCATGGTTGATATAAGAGGCTGCCTGCTCCGAAAGAAGCTGCAAGATTTCTCAAAATCAATTTCATGGAACAGGAACACAGGATCACGTTCAAATATTCCTTTATGTTGCAACATGACAGAAGTATCAACCTGAATCTCAAGAGCACCGAATCCTCCTTCAGAATCAAGAATGTTGATTAATCCCTCCAATCCTCCCATGATTGATTCAATGAGAGATTCAACATAAAGGACTGCATCCCGGCCAATTTTAGTCACCTGTTTGTAGTTTTATTTCCATCATGAGCAACAGATAATGGATTTAATGGATAGGTGGTAGTATGTGGAAGTGTAAATAATAAACTTGATCTAAGCATCGCTAAAAGGCAAGACTAATTGTTCTGACAGTATTGTCATCAGAATATTAAGACACTGTTGTTTGTAACAGTGAAATTAAACCTTCCAATCCACCTACATGCTATAGAATGTGATAAAAATTATGGGAGACAAAAACTTTGCATTCTACCTTTTCTTAAAGATAAAGAAACAATCAAAAGCATACTTGTAAACCTTGAACCTTGACAGAAAGAAAAGTCTTGCCAATGAGCGTTATCATCTTTTAGGAAGATACAGTAAAAGAACCCTAGAGGAATGCAACTTTAAACATATCCTCATACGACAAAGTTTGATTCAGTAATAACACACTTCTCATTTTTTCTTATCCCAGCATGCACCAAAAGCTATGATTGGTAAATGTATGTGCAATAGACCCTATACACAATTTTAGACTTCTAAGTAATCAAAAAGATGAGCACGAGAGTGGGAGGGGAGAAAATTTTTACCTCTTCCGGAACAATGGGAGAAGCACACTCTGGAAAGCTACTTGCAACACCGAGCCATGCACAGCAATGTTGAGGACGTCCTTCTGGTCCAAACATGGTGTTTCTGAAGACCTATTACAACACTCAAGATCCAGGTCAGGAATAGCTAGACAGCAGTTTAACAGAACAAACGGAAATAGAAGATAATTCTATCAATGTAAACATTTTTGGCCAGAGTAGCAGAGGAGCCCCAAAGACATGTTAAGAATAGAAAGAAAGTACTTACTGCTGTAAGGTGCTGGTGGTGGAAATAGAGCTTCTTAAGACTTCCATACTTAGATAATTGAGATTCCAGTTCATCAACACATCTGTGTCAAATGAGAGATGCACAAATGGCATTAGTGTTGCTATAGTGCATCTTAACTATTCTAACAACTGTATGTGAATAAACATTTTAGCTATCACTTAGAGAATATTGGAAGGCTCAAGATCAGAGAGCATCCGGCCAACTGTAGTTGGACCATGGCATCACCAATGAACTATTCCAACAACCGTATGTGAATAAAAATTTTAGCTACCACTTGGAGAATATTGGAAGGCTCAGGATGAGAAAGGTTCATCCATCCCGCCAACTGCAGTGGGACCATGACACCGATATTTAAATCATTAGTCTTAAATATAATATAATAAAGTTACTGCAATGAAAAAAGTACAGTGACATGCATGGTTAAATATCTATGTGCAATTTTGTGTAAAAATATGTAAAAATATTTATGCCATGTGTATGGCCTCAATTGTTGGATTAATGACAAGGACATCTAAATGCAATAAAATAGTAACACCATTGACCATTAGCTGTACTAATGACAGCATATCTAGCAGCAAATGCTGCGGTGGCCTATTTCCACACTTAATGCAGAGAGTTTTTTCTCAGTCAATATCAATTTTGTTTATTTTAACTTATAGCAAGAATAGACCACAGAATTATGGTACAAAACGAATGGATGACAGATAGAACACCTGGACCAATTGTATGCCAGATTTCCCTCTGATAATAGTCCTTCCTTCCCAGTGGAGACTGTAGCTTTCTCCAAATGTCGTATGTTTGTAGATGATCGAGAAGATGTGATTATCATCAATATTGTTAACCAATCCTTTCGAAAATCCTGATTAATAACCAAAAATAATTATTTGATTTCAACTTGCCCTTAAAGAAGCCAGTACAAAAATGAGGACTGTGATACTGAAAAAACGAGGACAAATACTAAACACAAGTGTCCACTCACAGAAGTTAAACTGAGAATAGTTACAAAAGAAGAATGCCCAAAAATGCAGACAAGTAGCGTACATGCTGAAATATAAAAAAGCTAGCACTATAAAATCTGTAGTAAGAATTAGAAAACTGATGCAATTTGAAGGCTTTGCGGAAATCCACTAACCATGCTATAAAAGCAACGTTCAGGCCAAAAGATCTAAATATTTTTCATTTCTGTGACACTGATGGCGAGGAGAAAGAGTGCATAAGGAATCAAAGTAAAAAGGAATAGAGAATGCGGAAGGGGGCATCCTGTGATCTTCCAAGCCTCCTACTAATAAGAGAAGGGCATAGGTTGGGGAAGAGACATAATAGAGAATATAATAGATGGTGAACACAAGTAAACTTCCAAACCCTTTTTGTCTGAAAGCAAGTATGAATAATAGTAAGTCATTTTTTTTATGCAAACTTTAATATCATGAGAGAAAATGAGAGGAAAGGGAAAGATTAAGGAGAAAAGAGGAAAGAGAAAAAAAGATAGGGCAGTTTCAAGGCTCCAAATTACAAAAGACATAGCAACAGGAATATATGCTCGCATGCATGTGTATACCTGAAAAGTGAAAGAAGGGAAGAGATAGATGAGAAGGTGAGAGAGAACATAAACAAACATGCATCCTCTTGCATTTCCCATGATCTTCTCTAGATTATATTATCATTGTATTGTTTTCTCATAATATACATAGGCATCCATATGTTTAAGGGACTTGAATGGTCTGTTTGCATTTTCCATGTCCTACCTCCACTATTTTCTTGCACCTTCCAGTTGCCTGATCATGCATAAGTGACATGAGAGTCTACCATAATATCAATGACCTCTCTTGCATTTTCATGAAACACAAACTATGAATAACTTAAAATGACTAGCTTTGGGATTTATACAGCCATACAGAACTCCAGGGCTTTTGACAAGTATGAATAACCCTCCTAGAACTCCAGGGCTTTTGACAAGTATGAATAACCCTCCTAGACATGTTTATTGCATTGTAAACGATAGAGAACATATGCCTACAATGTCAATCATCACCACAAAAACATGTCCTTATTATATATAAGTAACAAAATTAGAAAAGAGAGAACATCTGACAGAGCACCCCCTTCAAAAGAAAGTGACAAAGAAGAGGCACAAAAAAAGTAAAAAAAAAAAAAAAGTGTCTCCAAGACTTCTTATAAGATACTGTCCCTCAGCCTTTTGATAATTTTAATTGCTAAATTTGATTGAGGTCGTAATTATAAAATTTTAGTCCATGATGCCTACAGTTACAGCTAAACTATAACTTTAGTTGAGGTGACAGATAAAAATACGGGATGGCTGCAGGTCAATTTTATTTTAAAAACCTCGGAAGGCTTTTTATAATTGATATCTACCCTAACAAAAACAAAACATGGCATGCACAGGTATCTTACAGATAGATCACATGTGATGGCCGAGATATTTTCACCCTGTGGTTTTGGTATGTTTTCAAGATGCTGAGCAATTTGGTGAAAAAGTCCTTTCAAGCTTGGATCCATGTCAAGAGCAATCATTCCTGGAGTGCCCAGCAAGAAACGAATTCTACCAGCACAGGAAGAAAGATATGATAATGCATAACCTCGAATTGCTGCATAAAAGTATAAAAAGTTAATTAAAAAATCTAGGTTTACATAAGAGGTCTCTTTCTTTGGAAACAAAACAGCATGGAAAGACATTTTTTTACAAGTACAAGACAGCACAACGTTGAGCACAGATATAAGTACAAGATGCAGATGAGAGCAACTAAGCCCTTTTTGGGATGAGCTTTTTGGTAGGAAGGGTAGCTTGGGTGATGCCTAAGCAAGGGGTGGATCTCTTAGCTTGTTGGGAAGGTTTTAAGGGGAGTCATCGTATTGCTGCCATATGGAGGATGATCCTTTTATATTTGATGTGGTGTTTATGGTTGGAAAAAAATGGGCAGTGCTTTGAAGATAGAGAATGCTCGATAGGAGAACTTAAGAGAGTTTTCCTTTAGTACTTTGTGTATTTGGGCAAAGGCTCTTGTATTGAATGGAGATAATCTTCTTGATTTGCTTTTAGCCTATTCTAGTTCCTAGCTTGTATTTAGGTGTTTTCTCCTTTATGGTTCTTGTATACTTGGGCTATGCCTATTTATCCGTCAGTAAAATTTTCTTATTACTTATAAAAAAAAAAAAAAAATTAGTTCCTAACTTGTAATGGGTGTTCTCTTTCGTATACTACCTGCGTACTTGGGCAGTGCCGGTTTTACTTGTTTTAGTGAAAATTTTATCTTACTTAGCAAAAAACAAATTCTCTTCCATTTTGCACGACCGTGAACTCCATGAAATAGTGCCAACAATGCGTCAAAACAAAGAAAGCCACTTTCAGTGTTGCCTTCATACTACAAATAGTCTTCCAAGAAAAATCTGATCTATTAACTCCTCTTGAAGCCTCATAATACAATCTTAGGAATAAACTTCCGAAACATTTTATTGGCCACGCCAAAACATCTGATCTATTCAATGATGGTAAACTGACTCAACTCCCAATCATGTACTATTCGCACAAATATATTTTTTTTATAGGTATCAATTGCACAAATATAGTACTCCAATACACCATACAACCTGATACATCCACATAAACATCTTTAATAGCAACAATCCGAAAAAATCAGGCAATAAAGACTCCAATGGCTCATCAGCACATGAAACATCATGCTAAAAACTAACTACCCTACCATAATCACTCCGGACTAGAACAAATTCAAAATAGACTTCCATCCAGCTCCAATCACTTTAGACACTGCGCTTCTTCCCCATTTTTAATACCAAGAAAAAATAGATGATCATCCTCCTGAGAAAACTGCCATAACTATTAACCATTTCCCCCAACTAGTATGATTGAAGGCACAGTTTTCTAAAACCCAAGCCTCCCGCCCATTGAAGGCACAGTTTTCATTCTCCCTAATAAATCTCATGAAAACTTCTCCAATTTGTTGACTACACTCCCAAGCATAGGAAAAATGTGATACATGTTATGTAGGCGAGTTCTGGATGATAGTAATTATTCCTTATTCCCCTACCCCCTCTTAAAAATTTAACTTCTTCCGCTAGGCAATTTTCTTTCCCCTTTCAGTTACACCTTCCAAATAGATTGCGACTTAAAAGAAGACATCAAAGGTGAACCCCAAATAATGCATAGGAAGTGTTGGTGGAAGTCCCAGGCACACTTAAACGCAATGAAACTTTGTAAATTTCATGCTAAAAATCAGTGTTTTGATTCATATATCTTCCCATTTATTTTGAATCATTGTACATAATTGGGTTTTTTAGTTTCAATCCTTCAAAACCCAAAAGAGAGAGAAACAGATGTCTAGCATGGATATCAGTAATTAATCATCTTTGATAACATAGCAAAACCATTCAAAGAACTTAAAGATTATATACTGAATCCATAAACTTCAAGAAAGAGCAATAGTGTTAAGTAGCATCTCCATATTAGGCTTCTTAAAGTCTAAAATCTCTACAATAGAAAGTCTTCCCTCCTAACTCAAAAGAGGGTAAGTTTAACATAATTGGGCTGCATTTCAGAATTTTTCATATTGGTAGTTAGTTCATATTAGCCAAACACTAAAGAGTAGAAATGAACAATTTTATGGGGAAACTAGATACTGAAATCTTCACTATTGTTAAACAAATTCTTTTTTCTTTTTTTGATAAGTAAGAAATCTTTATTTCTTTTTTATTGGCATCGGGTGTCCGAGAACAAAGTCCAGACTAATCTCAAGGGATGCACAAGCCCTCAGCAAGGAGTTTCCCACAAGTGCACCTCGGGTAATTCAAGGGGAAGTTCCCCCAATCCAATGGCCCCTAAAAATTGTTTGCACCCAAGAGGATTCGAACCTTAGACCTAGAGGGAGCATACCACCAAGACCAAGGCGTTAACCACTTGAGCCAACTCCTAGTAAGAAATCTTTATTAAAAGCGCAAAAGGCACAATCCAAGTACACAGGAAGTATATAAGAGAGACCTATCTAGGAGAGGAGAAAAAGATACAATAAATTCATGGTTGTGAAAAGAACTATTAAACCAGAATAAATCTAACCTGCAATATACTTGCGAACTAAACAGCATAGGCGTTCCATCCCATCTAATAAGAACCCAATAGTTGGATCACTTGGATCCTGAAACCAAAGTCATGGCAGTAAAAGTCAAGCACTGCGTTAGGTGGTTGAAAAACAAAGAACTAATAATAGGTCTAACAAATAAATGGAAGAGAAACTTGACTTACTATGTCCACCGGTACCATTCTTGCAGCTTTAGATTTTGATGATGTATTTCCTACGTGTTGGAAATACCAAAGGACCTCAGATTGAGCCAAGGCCAATGCTGAAAATACCATCTGTAGAAAATACCAAATCATTGAAGAAAACATCAATTACAACTACAAGTTATCTATTCTACAATAATACAAACAAATCAATTTTCTTTGTAAGCATATTAAATGTTAAAAAGCTCAGACTCATTGCCCAAACAAAGGTAAGGAGCAAACCAGCACTATTGTATACAGGAAGTATAAAAGAGATACACCTAACTAGCAAAAGTGAAACGATCTAGGATTCTTGAAAAGTAGAAAAAAAAATGCAACACTATTGTAGACACACTATAAGGTGATAAAGGGAGTTAAGAAAGAATGACTTGAGGTCCAATACCAACTTTTCACGGTCTTCAAGCTAAGCTCATTTCTTTTACTCCAAGTGGACTGCATTAAACAACACAATCGTTTTACAAAATAATGTGCACTAATGACTACTGAACTGCACTTTCCAACATGCTAGGTGATCCAACACTCGAAAAGGCATACACTACTTTATTCCAAATAGGTCAAAGATTGTGTTTTGCAAAATGCTGGCAACCCCGCATTGAAATAGAAGATGATCCATTGCTTCCTCACTCTTCTTACGCATGAAACACCAACTAACCACTAAAACTTTTCACTCCCTTACATTGTTCAAAGTAACAATCTCTCCTAAAGCCTTTGACCATATTAAAAAAAATAACTCTAAGGGGAGCCTTATTTCTCTGAATACTCTTCCAGGAGAAAGTGATGAGCACATTAGACATTGTATAACGACTTTACTTTGAACGCTATTCTTCCCCAAAACCATTTTATCTTAAGCACCCCATCCCACTGGTCAAAGAATGATGTGAAGAGCTTCACCTCTAATCATTGGCCTATCAGATAAATTTTTTGCTATAAGTAATGCAGTTTTATTATAGGTGCATAGTGGGGACAATCCAAATACATGAAAAATAAAGGATATATCCAACTAGCTATAGATTTGACTGGTCTTAATGTTCACAAATTTCTTGTATCTATCTCTCCCACTTCTTCCCAACTAGGTGTTTCCTCTTGTATACGTCTTGTGTGGTTGGGCCTTTGCCTAGTTCTATCAATAAAATTTGTACTTGCCAAATAAAAGGATATACCCAACTAGCAAGAAAGCCCAAACATGTAGGGAACTTTGTCAACGTCCTCTCATGATTTTCAAAAATTCTTGAAATCTAGAAAGCTAGAGAACTTGTGAGCAGCCATCCAAACATTTAAGGAGTGGAATATTGTGGATTTTAACTTTGTCACCGTCCTCTCATGATTTTCAAAAGTTCTGGCATTGGGTTATGGTTTTTAGATTGGTAATCAAGGTATTTTATTCAAAAGAGTACGCAAAGCCCAAGTACATAGGGAGTATACATGAGAGGCATTGGTTTATGTTAAATACACCATATTAAGCATTAAGCACAAAACAGTCATCCTCCAAACTTCTAAATTTCTATGAATTTCAAAATAGTTCCGCCAACAAGCAACACCTTCACCCCCCTTTTTTTTTTATAAGTAAAAAGAATTTATTAAACCATGTAATTAGGAAATGCCCAACTACACAGAAAATACACAGGAGATGAACCTAATTACAAGCTAAGCGCTGTGAAAAACAGCATAAAAGTCATTAAAACTCGTCCCAGGTTGGGCATAACCCAAAAAAGCCCAAAAATAATGAATATCATTCCCTAAAAGTTCCTAGTCAACTCACAATTTCTATACTTTCATCTCACGATCTCTTTGATAAGATTTACATACTACTGAAGAGAATTATGACAAGGGACCCTTTAATTCTTTACTAGTTTCATTCGTATGGACGCTTTAAGCGGAATGACTTCTGCTAGAGCACCTAGAGGCTTTAATATCTCTTGTATCTTTTCTTCGCATGTGACACCTTATTATATTTATTGGCAACAATGATCATCTTTTTTACCTGTGATGCTTACCGTAAGCTTTGAAGCAGTCCCCAATTTAAAGGTTAGCTTAGCACGAAATCAAAATTTCTCCAGGTTGATAATGTAAAGAATGTAGCCAGTTTGGTGGATATCCTTTGTTGCAGGATTTCTACCTCACCCATGACTCGCCTAGGTCTTCCTTTGGGAGTTCCCATCAAAGCCAAATATTATTATTATTATTATTATTATTATTATTATTATTATTATTATTTTGATAGGTAATTTAGGAAGGTATTATTGAGATGATGTAGTATCAATTTGCTTGTTGGAAGTGGTTGTACTTGTTGAAGGATGGTAGTACATTGATTAAGAGTGTGTCATCCAATTTGTCTACCTATTATACGTCTCCTTTTCCACTCCCGCTGGGAGTTGCTAACCAGCTTAAGAAGTTAAAACAAGATTTTTGTGGGGAGGTATGAGATCTTTTTTGGAGAGCCTAATTCCATCTCGTGAAATGGTCCAAGGTGTGTTTGCCTGTTGCAGAAGATGGTTGAGGGATGAGAAACTTAGGCCTCATTTGAATAGTCAGATGAGATCATCTGTGAATAATAGTGAAATGGTTTATGAATAGTAGTGAAATGGTTTGAGTTAAAATGTTTTATAGGATTTTGGGAAAGAAGCGTGAAAAGGTTGAATAAAAATATTATAAAGTTAAAATATTGTTAGAATATCATTTTTTAATATTATTTTTGTTTTGGGATTTGAAAAAATTGAATTTTTTTTTGTGTTTTTTTTTTGGAAGTTTGGGAAAGTTGTAATGATTAAATGAAAAAGTTGAAGATTTGAAATTGACAAGTGTTTGTATTTGTGGTGTTTGGATGTTGAGATGAGATGAGAACATCTTGCAATCCAAATGGGGCCTTAATCCTCTTTAACTGAGAGTAGGGGTAGTGGTGATCCTTCCATACATGAGGCCTAGCAAATTTGTTAACAGCAATCAGATGTGTAGTTAAGATATTTGAGATCACTTATCTTTCATTAGAGATATAGAGGTTAATTGGAAAGAAAAAAGAAGAATGGTTTTCGGTATACATTATCAAAAGAAAAAAGAAAGGGATTCGACAGTATATAGGAATAGAAGTTGGTTACAAAATGTTTCAAACACTGCGTCCTACTTTTGTGTTACTATGTGCATGTAAAATGCATGTATTGTCATGTCCTCAATGCATTCTGTCCTACTAATACAAGCAGCACATTCAGATCATACCGGTCTATTTCAAATAGCTTAAAGTAATCAGTGATGACAGTTTACCTGAATGTTTGGAGCTAATAAACTAGGCTGATCAGTAAAGAAAAGCACCATTCTTCCAATCTCTTGCTTCAGTAATATTCTTCTTTCACGATGTATGGCATCACAAGATACAAATGCCTGTTCATGCACTCCACTGCAATGATATTCCAACTTTACTATATCATGTTCAATACTAATGGAACCATTAAAAATCAAGGGATTTAGTGAAAAAAAAAATACTGTTGGACTCTTGGAACACAATTAAGCAACAGTTTTTTTTTTTTTAAGAGGTAAACAATTAAGTAAGAGTTTTTAAAAAGAGAAATGATAAGTGCAGTCGTGAATGCGCAAGCGTCATGCAATCACTTTGAAAAAAGTAAATAAATACGGAACCCACATAAAAAGAAATTAATTTTTTAATAGTGGACCCTACTCTTTTTCAAAACGACTGCACGGCGCTTACGCACCCCATGACTGTATGTAGCATTATTTGTACTACTCTGAAACATATGATACATTTGTCCTAAAGAAGGATGCATCCAAAAGTTTGAGGTGGTCCAGAACAGTTCAGGAGTGACAATACAAAATCGATTTCTCATATTTGGCATTAAAACTAAAGTGAAAAAAAAAACAAATTGTTAAAAATAATGTCCCCCACCTACCAAAACTTATGCACAGGTTGCACCACAATCAAACTTCATCGTAACAAAGACAAGTTTTGCACCAATGGACCTTTTAAACATGATCCTGCTTCAAAATATCGATTATGGTTAAAACTCTATTTTATATTGAGGGCTTTCATAGATGCAGCTCTGAGAATTTGTTTCTTTATCCTTCCTCCCCCACTCAGGCAATCAAACATATACTGTAATAATGGTAATTGGAACTAGTAGAACGTGCATAACATTTAATGTTCCATAAAAAATTTCCATTTTAACTCATTTGGCTGTTAGACTCAGATAGCAGAAAATTAAGTTATTACACAGCATCTGGTTATACCTTATCATTTTCTCAACCTGCTTTGCAACACTGTACTCCAGATCTGCTTCTTTCTGCTTTGAACGTCCTGATTTTGCCATCTTCTTTGATTCCAATATTCGTGGCAGAACATATAAATGATAGTCCTCATGTAAAAGTATATACTGCATTTTAATGTTTTCAATGACAGTCTTATCAAAAAAATGTTTTCAATGACAGTCAACTAATGCAATATAAGAGGTAATGCCAAATTTCAAATACAGTTTCAACAACCGATAGTAGAACTCACTTCATCTCTGAATAATGTAAGAACTAAACTCTCCTTCAGTACAACCTGTAGTGAGCCACATCCAATTAGAATATAAATAAATAATCAAACAAAAAGAAAGGGTAATGAAACAGACTCTAATTCAATTAGAAATGTTGAATCGTCTTTTTTTTTTGGGGGGGGTTAAGTAAAATGAAATATCGCATAATCTCTAAATCAAAATTGTTAACAAGATGAAAGTATCTACATTTTCCCACAGTAGAGTGTAGAGAAACCACTATAAATTTATGCCAATAGCAATAAATAGAACCGCAGATCAATATCTTTACATTTATGTACAGAGAAAACAACCCCCAGTTTTGTCAAAATTTCTTCCATATCCCAACTCCATCACTATTATTCACCTTCTCAGAGCTTCAGCCACCCCACATACTACCACCCTTCATCGGCTATCTCCTCCATTGGCATAGTGCCAAAGCCACTTTCCCATTTTGGTATCAAATTTATTTAAAGAGTGGAAAGGTGAAATCATTTATATTCGAGAATGAACTAGAAAAGGTGACCACTGACCACCAATATTACACACTGTTTTTGGGTAAGCCCACATGTTGGATGGTGCTTTCTGAGCTCGAGGAGCTTTTGGGGGGATTTTGCTTATGTGGGATAGAGGATGGTGGAAAATCTTGATATTTGTGCAAGGGAATGCCTCTAACGTGCCCACTTAGGTGGGCCATTAGAGTTGTAATTCAGGCGTTGCCATTCTTTGATCAATAAAATTATTTATTTATCAAAAAAAAAAAAAAAATTGTGCAAGGGAATTCCCAATAGCTGGTTTGTCCAGAAATGGGGTCAGTCACCATATATGGGCATTTACAGGAGTCTATGGCCCTAGTTATGATCAGGATATAAGTTTTCTGTGGGATGGGCTGGCAGTTTTGATCAGCTGGTGGGACAATGCCTTGGAGCACAGGGAAATACTTCAATGTCACTCAATTTTTGAGTGCAAGGTCAGGCACAACACAGTCATCTCCAGCTACGGTGGATTTCTAAGATTTTATTTTTTAGCAGAATTTTCTTGATCTTCCAGTGGTAGCAGGAAACTTCACATGGTTCATTAATGGTCTAGAATCAACAGATTCCCTATTTCTCTGAGTAGATAGTAGGGCTGTCAACAGGTCGGGCCATTTATGAGTCAGTGTGGACACGACACATTTATTTCATAGGTTGACGAGACTAATTTGATCCGTTTAACTATCCAAATGGATTGACCTGACATGACACAACATGTTTGACTAAAAAAAATCATTCCAAAATAAAATATTAGAATATATATAATATGCGCAATTACGATTTGCAATTGTTTCTTAACTGGCAATTTTCTCACATGAATTTGCAATACTTTCCCCTTTCGTAACATAGTTTTATTTTCTTTATTTTTTTTATTGGCACCGAGTGTCTGGGAACAGCGTCCATACTAATTCCATGAGTGCACAGGCCCTCGTTAAGAGTTTCCAACAAGTACACCTCAGGTAATTCAAGGGAAAAATCCCCCAGTCCGATAGCTCCTAGGAATTCTTTGCACCCAAGACAATTCAAACACTAGACCTAGAGGGAGCATACCACTTGAGCCAACCCCTAGGGGTCTATAAATTGACATGCAACTATATAGTTAAATGGGTTGTAGGGATATCAATTTTCTACACAACCAGCAAACCCGACACATATTAATAGGATTAGGGTTAGGGTTGGGCATAATTGGGTCAAACCGTGAAGCATGCCTATTGGGTTCGGGTCAGGGTGATTGACCTATTCAATTATTCGGATTGGGTTCAGGTTGATCCAAAAAAACCCGATCCAACTGACAACCCCAATGGGTTGTGTTGGGTCAGCCAACCCAACCAAGATAATAAAGATGCTTGACCTTTAATTGTCTTTTTTTGAATGGGAAAACAAATCAGGCCAAGTGGGTCAACCGTCATCCAGTGAATTTGTGGGTCAAGATGAATATGACATAGTCATATTTGGCTAGACCTGAATTGATCAGCCCAATTATATCCAATCTTAACTCCATTATTCTGTGTAGAGTTCACAAGTTATGACCACAATCAAGATGGATAGGAAAATGATTTAAGCGAAGTCTTGTGAGCCTTCTTTGGATCTCTTGACAAACCTTACTTCCCACTAAGGCTGCTAACTATAGGGAAAGGAATCTCATATGTGCTATGTGAACACTGTGATGCTAATTTGTGGCCAGCGTGTGTCAATAAGAAGTAAAGGCTGAATTGGATGTCATTGTCAAAAATCCCTTACATCAGTTCCAATAATGCCATTCAATATATTCTGGTTTCTTATTATCTTTTGTTTGACCTTAGCATGAAAGTCATGGAGATTCTTGCCAAGTCTTCTTTCACCACGTCAGAGGTTTGGAAAAATGTATATGCCTCCCAAGAATATAAGAGTTGCAGAATAGCATTATTTTACAAAATATCGTTAACAATTGTAGTTAACTGCATTGCTAGCACTATGTATGTAGTGCATAAAATTTCCTTATTGAATGCTTATCATATATTTGCATACCTTTTTCTTGCAAAATTTAAATGGAAGATTTATTGCATAATGGTAGCAAATAGGAAATAGGCAATTTCTGGGATTTACCATAGCAATATCAATGCTAGTGACACGGAGTAGTTCATCAGGACAAACAAGATACCCAAATAACACCCACTCCCGGTAAGAGGTAACATTTGCTAGATCCTGTGCCCTCTGCAAGCGGGAATAACACAAGAAATGCAGGACAATAAATAGTAAGCAACACTAACAAAAAAGGTGGAAATTGTAAAGTCATTGAAGGTCACAGTATCTACCATTGGGTGAGCAGAATTTGTAAGTATGTCTGGATAACGAGGATGATAAGGACTCAAAAACCCCTCATTTCTTAGCTTCCTTGTATCTGTTGATAGGAAAATAATAGGACCCACAGCTTCTAATACCTGAAAAAGGAAATTGAAATTTTCAAGGTAGTTTTTTAAATGAATGCCACTAAATATTTTTTTTCAGTTAAATTAAATAGAAGGAACTAAAAGTTTTGCAAGGCGTTTAAAAACATGAAGATCATAACCTTGAGATCATTTGAGCAAGCATTCCATTTCACTAGGACTCAAATATATAGGCATCCTATTTAATACAGTACCTATGGAACAAAAATAATTCTATTGTATCAATTTTTCTCCTGTAACATTAGAGGCATTGCTAGCAGTGTTGCAATGCATTTTGCTCTGGGAAGGCATTGCAAAAATAAATACCATGTCTACCAAAAACAGACTGGATATGTGCAAATAGTCAACAATAAACCACAGTTCTGGACAAGGAAAGCGACTTTCACATTGGAAACAGTTGCTCACACAACATGAACTTTATATAGGAATATAGACAATTTTTTTAAGTAAATGGGAAAAAAAAAAAAAAAAAGACAGGTAAAATAAAGATGTTTGTCAAACCAAAGATTCCATCTACCAGATGGGTATGGTTTCAAGCCCGTACATACACAAAAGGCTAATCAAGTGCAACAAGATTCCACGATACACTGGTTTTTGGAATAGTGGAATGCAGGATTATGAAAAATCCACCATCTTAGTACTCCTCCAATTGATAACATCCACCATCACCATGACATAAGAATTATTCCCTTCCTTTTCACCTAGCCCCCAATAATGTTGATATCCGAGCCTCAATCATCAACTGATCAACACAGGCAATGAAGGCATATCCAAAGATTCCTGACTGACAGCTACAGATCAGCTATCTCAATCATAGATGAGAATACCCAAAGATATATCATCAAAAAGCAGGTAGAAGCCCAGTCCTTAAAACCAGAATTCGCTGATCTGTCTATTGCTTCCACTTACCATGGCCATAAGGGCATCCACTACACTCATGTCCCAGAATTTCTGCTGGCACAAATATATAGTAGCAGTCTCTTTCAAAATTTGCTCTCTCATTCTCATTTCTAGAGATCCATTTCCCCAGAAAGCCATTATTAAACTCCTACCTGTGATCTCAAACTTCCAAACTTCCTGGAATGAAATCCTTACCTAAACAATAAAAAATTATACTTTATTTCCAGTCATCTTCAAATCCATAAAACGTCCCTGCAAATTTCTTCCCCCTTTTGGAGATACAGGAATAAGGTAGAAAGAAATAAAATTTAAGGATGTGAATGCAGAACCTGGTATAAGCACTACTCCATCCATCTTCAGACAAGCACAGGCTCTGATTCGACAATAAAGAGATACATGACTGTTGTTTGTACATCATTTTAGTTTATAATTTTTTTCTCATTATGAATTTGATGGCAAGCATTTTTGGAGGATTGAGGTAAAAGAGTAGAAGAGGAGCATATTGCCACACCAAGTTACAAACTTGGATACTTATCCAGATGACAAATGGTTTTAAAACTTATCACAAATCAATCCTAACTCTTAGAGACTAATGATATTAAGAAGATCCCAAGAGAAATGTGAGCACAAAATTGCCATAAACTGACCATCTTATCAAAGTAAAAGAGAAAATTTCATTTTGATAAAGGGATGGAATTGATCACCTCTCCAATACGTGGGCTCACAAAATTTAGGTCCTCGTGTAATCCTTTCAATGGTGGATCATAAGAGTCTGAAAATTTCATCTTCAGACAAGCACAGGCTCTGATTCGACAATAAAGAGATACATGACTGTTGTTTGTACATCATTTTAGTTTATAATTTTTTTCTCATTATGAATTTGATGGCAAGCATTTTTGGAGGATTGAGGTAAAAGAGTAGAAGAGGAGCATATTGCCACACCAAGTTACAAACTTGGATACTTATCCAGATGACAAATGGTTTTAAAACTTATCACAAATCAATCCTAACTCTTAGAGACTAATGATATTAAGAAGATCCCAAGAGAAATGTGAGCACAAAATTGCCATAAACTGACCATCTTATCAAAGTAAAAGAGAAAATTTCATTTTGATAAAGGGATGGAATTGATCACCTCTCCAATACGTGGGCTCACAAAATTTAGGTCCTCGTGTAATCCTTTCAATGGTGGATCATAAGAGTCTATAAATTGAACCAAACTGTCATTGAGATAAGAAAAGATATAAGGTTTGATGCACCAAGTGAGAATGAAATACACAAGACAATTTTCTTTATTGGAAAAGTGATACAAGCACCAGTGGATCTTGATCTGCCAACCTTACCCTTCAACTTGTTCGTACATGCAGAGGAGGTAACATGTGAGCTAGAGTGTATTTACAAATCATACAAAAATTGTCTTTTACAAATATTAAGAATTCAGAAATTAGAGAGAGAGAGGGGAGGGGGGGGGGGGGGGGGGGGGGGGGGTCATGCTGCAAAGGACCACCAAATGTTAATCTAAGCATATAATACATACCCATCTACCAAGATAACAATTTTTCTTTTTGATAGCCAAATAGAGTTCAAACATCCTTATGGGCTGGAAATTGAGATCCCACCCTCCATCCCTTGTTTATAGGATGTGATACCATTTTTCCCATGACAACAATTATTACATCAATTATTTGTCAAATAAAAGTGCCGGCTGTAAACACCATATGCAGGGAATTAAAATTGTGGATGTGACTTGTTCCTGTGCGAAACACAAAAAAAGGATCCTCTTCAAAAACTCACACAATTGAGTTACACAGAAGTTGCACAACCTCCTTTCCACGATCTTTGGAGTAACACTCATTTCTTTGACAGGTTGCCAAAAAATGGCCTCTCTTCTTGTATTACATAGAAACCCTACTTCATAAGTGATTTTGGCATAAATGGTATCCTCCAGGCATCTCAGGTAAGATGATATCCATATTTAGATATCACTTATAAGCTAACCACAAAATCATTATATTTAAAACACAACTCATCTAGCAGCACCAAGATAACTCAAAGAATTAGAAATGTCTCTTACCGATGGTAAAAATCACAATCTCGGTCATTACTTGACATCGCATGCAAAAGGTTATATACCTGAAGCACCATTTTCCTTGGCATCTGTTACAAAAGCATCATATTAGGAAAAAAAAAAACAAAAAACATGCATCTATATCATATACCTGAGTATACACACATAAAATCAAGAAAAAAACACTCAAAAGTTCCTAGCTTGAGGACAATGAGAGAAGCATAAAGGGATAAAAAATGAGATGAACAAACAAAATGGAAAGTTGACTTACCTTCTCAGAGAAAAGGTTAACACGAACAAAGGAGCAAAAGAGATCCATAAATGCATGTAGAATAAGCGAGTTCTGATGAGGCTGCAATATAATATCCAAAATTAACAAACCTAGCCATGATATCTTTGTTAACAAATAATTACTCCAAAAGTGTAAACAGTAAGGAAAGATTTACTATTTCAATATTCTTTCATATGCAAGCCCTATACGTAGGTCCTTTGAAACCAATTCAAGCATCCATTATCACAAATGTCATGGGTACTTGGGCTATGCCTATCTATATCATCAATAAATTCATGTTTACTGATCAAAAAACAAATGGCAAATAAAAGATGTATAACACTTTTTTGTACGGATACGATGCACAAGACACGCATCGAGTTTCCTTTTCCTTCTTTTATTTATTTTTTTACAAGTAATTGAGGATTTTATTTTAAAAAAAAAAATCAAAAAGCCTAGCCCAAGTCCATAGAAAATATACGAGGGGAACACCTAACTTAGACTTCTTCACTTCTTTGTGTTGATGTTAGTTTACATTCATATTGTATATCATGCACCGTAAAGAAAAGCAGTTTCAAAACTCACCAACAAGGTAATAACTGTGCTACTTAGATCCAATATAAGCCGTAGAGCTTGTTCCCGAAATGTCATCAAGTCAAGAAGCAGCTGATAGACACAAAAGAAAACCATTAACTGGGTACATATAACATGCGATTTATTCTAAAACTACTTGCCTAAAAAAGTGTGAATGATTTGAAACTATTTAAAAAAATATTGGCAATTCTCCTTTTGTTATTTGGCACTATAAAGAGTTTTATAAAATCAAAATTACGAAGTGGAAGCCAGATATCTACATATATCATTCCTAGCATGTGCTTTCAGTAGGATTACGATGTCACTACAAGAATGCAGATCCACAAAAACTAAAAGACCTGGATGAAATATGCTTAGTAATAGGGGAATCAGATGAATTGAAGAAATTAAAAAAAAAAAATAGAAAGGAGGAATGTCCGTCAATTCGTGAAAATGCCCAAAAAAAAAAAAGCATCAGCTAGACAAGCCATTCCACCCTCTTAGCAATTTTTTTGAGTAATAAAAACCTCATTAAAAAGGCCCAATCCAAGTAAGTCTATTAACGAAATAGACTAAAACAAAAAATCTTTACTCGTCAAGAAAAGCTCTAAAATAGTATTAACAAGACAACATAATACATAATGAATTTGAAGAAGCAAGTACTTGAATTGTTGACAGAAATAGGTTTGCAAGGTGCTCAAACCATTGGTATCCTTATGGATCCAAACCATCACCGATATGTCATACTTTCATAAAGCAACATACCTTTGGCTTGAGCCACAGACTCCCAAAAGGGTGAGCAACAGTTATTTGTGCAAGCTCCAAGTGTTTCACATCAAGATGCTCTCAAATTTTATTTTATTTTTTACAGGTAAAAGAGATTTTATTGATCCACGTAAAAAGGCGAAGCCCTAGTACACAGGGAGTATACAAGAAAAAGCCTAGTTACAAAACTAAGTGCTATTGATAAAGCCTAGTTACAAAACTAAGTGATATTGATAATAGCATAAAAGTCATTGAGACTTGTTCTGTTTGGTACAATAGAAGAAGCCCAAAGTAGTAAAGTATGAAAGAAAAAAACCCTGAAACCCTCTGGAGAGCATTCCCTATTCTCAAAGCATCGTCCATTTCTTTCTATCCATGTGCACCACATTAAACATAGAGGTAACATCTTCCATACAGCTGCAATCTGGCGATTGCCCCTTATCCCTCGCCAACAAGACAGAAGATCGATCACTCTCCTAGGCATAGCCCATGCAATACCAAGCCTCGAGAAAATTTCATCCCACAATATCTTGACTGCTTCGCAGTAGAGAAGAAGGTGGTCCACAGATTCACTATTGTATTTGCACAAGTAACACCAATCCATAATGTATAGTCCCTGTTTTCTTAAGTTGTCTATGGTCAGTATTTTACCATGAGAAGCCAGTCAGCCAAAAAAAACAACCTTGGGAGGGGCATTGATACTCCAAATGCTCTTCCAAGGAAAAGCATTAGGAGAGTGAGTCGACAAGGCCTTGTATTACGAACGAACTGAAAATTTCTTCTTACCAGTGTCTTTCCAGCATAATCTGTCCTCCCCTCCTGCCCTTTGTTTCAGCGCATATAACATTCTATAAAATTCAATGATGTCTCCCACCTCCCAATCTTGAACAGCTCTAATGAACCTCACAGACCAATGAATGACATCCGTAGTACTGCACATATTATTAGCCACCAAGAAGCCCTGATTAGACACAATCCTATAAAGAGAAGGAAATGCGTTTTTCAGGACGACATCCCCACACCAATTGTCGTGCCAAAACCTCGCGTGCCCCTTCCCACCACAAAACTGCTGTTACTTAGGAAATCATCCCAAACATTCCGGATAAGTTTCCAAACTCCCACTCCATAAGCCCCTCTTGCTTCCTTAGTGCACCAACCTCCCTGGACACTCCCATATTTAACCTCTAGGATCTTCCTCCAGAGAGCGTCTCCTTCAAGATGCTAAAGCCATAACCATTTTCCGAGTAGAGCCTTGTTGAAAATTCTCAAATTTCTAAAGCCCAACCTCCGCAAGACAAGGGGATGCATACTTTATCCCATTTGATCAAATGGAATTTTTTTTTCATCCTCTAACCCTCCCCATAAGAAATCACGGAAAATCTTTTCCAGTCTATACGCCACCCTTGTAGGAATAGGGAAAAGAGAAAGAAAGTATGTTGGGAGATTAGATAACATACTCTTAATAAGTGTGGTTCTCCCCTCCCTCCCCCCCCTAGACAAGTAAATTCTCTTCCACCCTGCCAGTTTGCCTTCAATTTTCTCAACGATCCCTTCCCACATTATCTTGGATTTATGAGTGGCCCCCAAGGGAAGTCCAAGATACTTCGTAGGCAAGGATGAGATCTTACAGCCCAATGTGTCAGCGACCTCACTTAAGTTATTGACCGATCCAACAGGGACTACTGCCAACTTGGATAAGTTAACCTTAAGGCCAGAGACAGATTCCAAGCAAAGTAGGAGTGCTCTTAAAGAGCGAAACGGATCCAAATCCGGGTCACAAAAGATCAAGGTATCGTTGGCGAAAAGTAGATGGGAGACTATCAGGCTTTCTTGCAAAGAACCACTCGCCGAGAAGCCTGAGATGAAACCCCCACCCATCGCCCCTTCCAACATTCTATTCAGCACACCCATCCCCTTGCCTCAATCCTCGTGAACTATTGAAAAAACCTTCAGGAGTGTCATTGACCAATACTAAGAATCTGACTGTTGTGATACAGTGCTTTATCCACTGGCACCATCTTTCCCCAAAGTCGTACCGAACAAGGATATGTAGCAAGAAGTCCCAGTTCACATGATCAAATGCATTTTCCATATCCAATTTACACAAGATGCCTGGAATGTCAAATCTGACTCTGCTCTCCAGGCATTCATTGGTGATAAGAACCAAGTCTAAAATTTGCCTTCCTTTCACAAAAGCATTTTGAGATTTCAAGATGATCTTTCCCATGACTTCACTCAACCTCTTCGCTAAAACTTTGGATATAATCTTGCAAACCCTACTTATCAAGCTTATGGCGCGGAAATCAGTCACTTCTACCGACCTCGCCCTTTTTGGAATAAGAGCGATGAATGAAACATTAAGACTCTTCTTGAATTTCATAAAAGCATGAAATTCGATAAAAACCTTCATTAGATTCTCTTTGACAATGTCCCAACAGGTGTGAAAAAAAGCCATTGGAAAGCCATCTGGCCCTGGGGCTTTATCTTTGTTCATACCTTTTAGCACACCAAGCACCTCATCTTCGTCAAAAGGTCTATCTAGCCAAGCCGCACTTGTGTAGTCGATGGAGTCAAAGCTCTAGGTCTTGGACTACTGTATTAACAAAATGGGCATCTCAGGATGGAAGGTTTCACTGATGCTGACCGAGCAGACTTCCTATCAAATAAGAGGTCCATTGTTGGGTACTATATGTTTTTTGGAGCTAAACTGGTTACATGGAAGAGTAGAATATGATAGTTGTAGTTCAAACAAGTGTAGAGGCAGACTATGGAACACCTAGTGAGTTAATGTGGTTACAAACATTTTCTCTAGTAGATTGGTTTTACGACTTTAAACTCCAATACCACTATTTTATCATAATCAAGCTACCCTTCAGATTGTCTCCATCAGTGTTTAATGAGAGAACTAAGTATATTGAGGTTCCATCACTTCATTATGGAGAAGATACTGGGTAGGGATATTTCTACACCATTTTTTTAGATATTTTTATAAAATCCCTAGGCTGCGATTGGTTAGAGTTCTTTTTTTTCTTTTTTCTTTTTTTGGATGATGGGGGAACCACCCCATGGCAAACTTAGGACTCACCCATGGAACCTAAACCCTCAGGACTAGCATAGCAACCCACCACCATGGCCTCCCACTTAAATCGCAATTTCATCCCAAGGGAAATCAAACCTGTGACATGGGGGCTCATGCACACAAGTTCGCCCTTACCACTTTGGCCACCCATGGGTGTTAGAGTTTATTTATATAAAGATGGATTTACATAATAATATGCATTATATGCTCTACCATGTGGGGGAGTTTGCATACTTCATGTGTACTTGAGCTATGCCTTTTTACTTGTCCTCAATAAAAATTTTCTTACCTATCAAAAAAATAAAAAATAAAAAATAAAAAGCATGAGGGGGAATGCTAAGGAAAGAATATTAGCTTCAATAAAGGATTATCGTAAAAAATGCTAGGTCAATTGTATTGTTTTCTGTAATTTGTATAATACAACATTAAGGAGGAAAAAATTTGGGCCTACCATTGGGCGCAACATTCAAGGCTAGAGCTATTTGGGATGGGGTAGTGAAGAAGATTGAGAAAAGGTTGGCTAGGTGGAAACGGATGTATTTATCGAAAGGAGGTCGTCTCACTCTCATTAAGAGTACCCTTACTAATCTACCCACTTATTATCTTTCCTTTTTCCTATGCCTATAGGGGTGGTGAATAGGATCGAGAAACTTTTTAAAGCGTTCCTTTGGGGGGGTATAGGGGAGGAGAAGAAATTTCATTTGGTTAAACGGAAGACAGTATGTGCCCCAGTCGAGCAGGGGGGGTTGGGAGTGTGTGACTTGAGAACTTTTAATAAAACTTTGTTGGGGAAATGGTTGTGGAGATATCAATCGGAAGGGGGATCTTTGTGGAAGACAATTATCGATGTTAAATATGGAGCGGCTTGGGGTGGATGGTGTTCGAATGAAGTGAGAGGGGGTATGGTGTAGGTTTATGGAAGTATATAAGGAAAGGGTGGCCATGTTTTGAACAAAATATTTGTTTTGTAGCAGGTGAGAGCAACCGTATCAGTTTTTGGCAGGATGTATGGTGCGGAGACGAGGCTTTGAAAAGGGCGTTCCCGGCTCTTTATAGTATTGCAGCGAATAGGGAGGCTTCAGTGGCGGAAATGCGTTTCTTTTCGCATGGCTCACATCAACGAAATATTCTTTTTAATAGGAATTTTCATGATTGGGAACTAACTTATGTATCAGATTTTTTCAGCCTGTTATACTCCAAGGGTTTGCCAATGACACAGGGGGATAGAGTGAATTGGAGGGTTAATCATAAGAAATGCACGGTTAAGGCGTATTACAATATCTTGACAACACAAGATCATATTCCGTTTTCCTGGAAAAATATATGGAGGTCCCGGGTGCCTTCCAAAGTTACTTTTTTCGTATGGAGTGCTGCTCTTGGAAAGATCTTGACTACGGATAATTTGAGGAAGAGGGGTTGTGTCATGGTAGATTGGTGCTATATGTGCAAAGAAAATGGTGAATCTGTGGACCACCTGCTATTGCATTGTGAGGTAGCAAGGGGGTTGTGGGATGAGATCTTTCGAAGGATTGATGTTCCTTGGGTGATGCCTCTGAGGGTTGTGGATCTGTTGGGTTGTTGGAGGAAGTTGCAAGGTTGTCATCAAGTGGCTGCGGTGTGGAAGATGATTCCGCTATGTATCATGTGGTGTCTTTGGTTAGAGAGGAATGCACGTTGTTTTGAGGATAAGGAACGAACAAGAGTGGGGCTGAAGATTTTTTTTTGCACACTCTATTGTCTTGGTTTTCAGCTATTGTACTAAATGGGGATAATGCTCATGATTTTTTGTCTTTAATTCAACATAGCTAGAATGTATTTAGGTGTTCTTCTGTACACTTCCGGTGTACATGGCTTATGCCATTTTCATTCATATCAATAATATTTTCTCTTATCTATCAAAAAAAAAAAAAAGGAGGAAGAAATATATTTACCCCTCCTTTCTATGAAAATACTAATCTTGACAACAAGCTAGTAACTAAACACTAGGGAGGCACATTCTTGGATACGAATTTGACCATACTAGAGGATGCTTGGGAAATGAGATGAGATAAAAATTTTGTGAAAAGTAATATGATGGTTTGTGAATAGTAGTGAGATAATTTGAGTTAAGTATTTATTGAGTCATGGGAAAGGATAGAGAAAATGTTGAAAAAAAAATATTATAAAATTAAAATATTGTTAGAATATAATTTTTTTAATATTATTTTTTATAAGTAAAAATATTATATATATATCAACAGGAGTAACCAAGTACACCGGACGTATACAAGAAAACACCTAGTCCATACTAGAGTGCTCCGAATCACCCAAAAGCCCATGAAAACTACCCTAAATACACCAAACCCAAATTGGAATGGAACACACCTCCCCAACCCCAACCCCAACCCCTTGTTTCCCATACAACTAACTCAAATCCCTCTACAAGACCGTCTTCACAATGCCCTCCCTTTAGTCTTCCCTCAACTTGAACTACCTCCCTTAGCGTCATAGTTAATTGCCCATAAAAGACGCTTTAACTCCCTGCTTTTCTTGAAACTTGATCTGGTTTCAAGCGTCTAGCTCGCCTCAATCATAGTGAATAGAGCTTTAATTTGGTCTTCAAATGCTGCATATGAAGAACCCAATCCAATGGTGAACCCGCTATATCATTTGACAAAGAAAGAGAAACCAGGGGAGCAACATTATCTCCAGACACAGTACCCAACGACAAATCCAGAGTCTCCTCGACAGCTAGAAGGTTGCTGTTCATTGTTTCTGTCACCATAAAAGGTTCCTCCCCTCCATTGATGATGGCATTGCTGAAATTTGCTTCACCCCCCAACGATCCTTGTAGTTCCACTTTGTCAGACCCTACTACTCCCTCAGGAATAGAACATGTAGGGTAAACACTACCTTCTATTACCCCATTTGTATCTTCAAGAGGCTCAATTGTTTCTTCCAAAGTAACAACCCCATTTGCAACTAGTGACTATGGGCCTACTACTCCCTCAGGAGGCATGGACAACACATTGCCGATGTCCTGAATCACACTAGCATGGACAGAGATGCTGACGTCCAATGACCCTATCTGTGCTAGTGTTGAAACGCCCTTTACCAACTCACTTGAGGCCTTCGAACCTATAGGATCTATCCCCCTCTCTCCCTCGTCCTTTTTCGACCCACCACCGAAACCCATTACTAGGTCCAGCCCCTTATCCATTTTAAACATCAAATCTCTCACATACTCCATAACTCCCGTCAATTGAGCTTTGACGTCCCACAAGACCCCCTCAACTTCTCCCAATGTCACCTGATGGCCTTTGTCTCCAACAAACACCTTACACTTTCCATCTACAGCGGAGCTGATCTCGCTGGACTACCCACCTGTGACCTCAACACCGCAGCGTACAAAGCACCTTTGACTAAGGAACACCTTCCCACTGTCTTTCCATCAACAAACTCCCCTTTATTTTTTGCATGCTTCAGAATAGTGTCTTTGTACCCAGTAACGCTTTAAATGGACTGAAGAAAGCCTTTCCATCCAATGGCATTAACGCCTTCCGTAATCACCAACAACCCTTTCCTCCTACCATTTTGGAAATCTAAGAGTTGCAGAAAGCTACCCCTTGCATTAGACTGATGTTGAATAATGAGAACTCCATTACCCATTCTTAGCTCTCGAAAGAATCCTTTATGACATTTAAGTTCTAAACAATCATCTATCCTCTTTGCCACCCATGAAACTGTCATCCCACCTAGACACATGAACTTAGCCAACCTTTTGCTATGTTCAGAGATACGAAATCTATTTCCTCCCTCTTTCATAAAAATGAAAGTTTTTTATTCCACCTTCAACCACCCATGAAACTGCTGTCCCACCTAGACACATGAACTTAGCCAACCTTTTGCTATGTTCAGAGATACGAAATCTATTTCCTCCCTCTTTCATAAAAATGAAAGTTTTTTATTCCACCTTCAACCACCTCTCACCTTCCACGTCAGGCGAATCCCTATCGCAGGTCGTTATCATCAAATCCCAAATCCCAAATCTCAAATCCCCACTGATTAATACAGATTCTACTCCAACTCCTTCCTTAAAGGAAGCACCATCATCTGAGGACCCCTGAGTTCGGTCAGAAAGGTTCAGCCCCAGGACTTATGATAGATCCACGGGAGGAGAGGAAACCCCTTACATCAAACGTAACTGCAAGTTCCAAACCACAGAAGAACAGCAGAGGAACAATGAAGGGCCAACTACGATTTCTGTGGCTGGGTGAAAGCTTTTTGTGGCTGTCGATAGGTGTTCCAACCTCTCTTAAAGTGGTCGACGTTAGACTACGACTCCCTCTGTGGTCGAGAATAGAACAAATCTTGCCGCCGGATGAAGCACAACAGTCTCGCCAAAGGCCGGCGACTCTATCTGTGAACTGCATGGCCAACGGCACACTTTGACAGTCAACCGAGAGAAGCCCTTTCAAACTTTCAGGCCACCGGAGTGCTTGTGTTTGATTTGAAAATTATTTTTTGTTTTTTATTTGAAAGTTTAGGAAAATTATAATGATTTCTTTGAAAAATTTGTAATAATTAGTTTGAAAGTGTTTGTGTTTAAATGATGTTTGGAAAGAAAATGAGATGGGATGAGATGAAAGGGATGAAATGAAAAACGTTTCCAAACATCCCCTAAATAGAAACTAGTTTTGACCATGGAAGTTTTAAACGTGAACCAACACAATAATTAGGAAGAGTAAGAAGAGAAATAATGTTACTACTCCCAGTCCTAATACATGCTACAGATGCAGAGAGCAAAAAATAAAATTCCAGTCAAAATCCCAACAAGAAGAAACAAGTACTTTGTCTTTTTATGCACTGGGAAAAAACGTTTTTGAGACTTGGGGGTGAAGCCATGCATGTTAATACTCACCTACAAGCTTAATTTTGAAAATGTTAAAAGAAAGCATGCAAATAATGGAGGAGCAAAAATAAACGAACATTAAGTAGACATAAGTACCAACTGTATACCTGAACCCATGGTTCCAAGCTTTGCAAGTGAAGTTCTGCACTATCATGCAAAGCATCCAAAGCAACTTTATCAACCTGCAGCAACATAAGAAATGAAAGAATTACTAGGATCACACTTGTAAATAATAAGAAACACCCAACATTTAAAGGGAAAGGAAATCAACTCTTACACGCTCAAGTTGTAATTTGCTAAAATGCTCTGGAAATTTCTTTGAGAGCAAAATGCAAATTTTTGGATAGTTAGGGAACACACCAGCTTTCCAAAATGCTTCAGTAAATACATGGCCAACTGGGTCTGGGTAGTCCAAGATTTGATTCAACCTATACATTTTAGCCAAAAGGCCTTCAGCAACTTCTGTAAGTTGGACTACCCACTTAATGTTCAAACCCTTTTGAGACCCTCCTGAACTTTGGACGGGTCCATCAGGACCAGCATTCCTGGAGCTCCTAGAGGTTGTTGGAGGTGTCATTTGCGGACCCAAGTACTCAGTCCATCTTGATGGGCCATCCAAATCCCTCGATCTTCCAACAGGAGATGACATTGAGGAATCTTGACTTGAAAAGTGTTGACGTGATTTTGCCATCGATTAACAAACCTACACTTCAGAATTTCTGCAAACCAATTGCGATTGCAAGTCAAACTTCTTTAAAAGTGCAACAACAATTCTTTAGAAGATTTTTTTTTTAATTTTTATGAGCAACAATTCTTTAGAAGATTTCTCTTGTTTCACATGTCCATCGTGCAAGATTTTTAGAAAACAAAGCAAAAAACACACAATCCAGTTGCCAACGGAATAGCAAAGAGTCAGAAAATACTAAAAACGTACAGCTCAACAAAAATCCAAGTTACATATCTTCCTTTTCCCAGTTTTTGTACTTAACAAAAACACGGGAAATTTCTGCACAATTAATCCAGCTTTACTTTTGGTTATTAGTTTTTAACCCACAAAATCCAGTATTTTGCAAAGAAGTTTAATTATAAGGCTTTCACTTATCAAAAAATGTTTGCACAAGTATTTCATGTTTGGTTGGCAGCTAAGAAAAATCAGGAAACGAGAACTTCAAGTTTGAGTGTTGAAAGCATGTTACGTAACTACATACGCAATAGATTTAAATCTCCACTGCAATAAGCTGAGGACAACAGTTTTGGCGCAGTTCCGTTGAGGATGAAAGTTTAAAACAGGAAGTATAATACCACTCAGAGACTCACTAATTTTCACTTTCTTTCCAATTCCTCCCACTTTCGCATCAATTAATCGTATGATAGCTAAATTACGAGCTAGTAACTGCAACGAAAAGCCTTTATATCCAAAACAAGAAACTCTACATCATTTGCCAGCCCAAGCCACAAACATGAAGAATTACGAGTCAATTTCAAGATATCCAGGTGGTGAATGGTATACAATGCTTCATATAGTTGCTGAGCCAGTGCGAGAAAAGTAAAGAAAATGAAAGTTTCCTAGCGTTGAACTTACTTTCTCTTTCTTTTCGAAGGATGACAAACAGGAACTTAGCCAAGCGAATGGTTAGCACAGCAGCAGCATTTCGGTTTCCCGGATCCCAATTAACGAAAAATTCAGGAAGTCAACATGTTCAGATTCTCATTTACTTTCCCGCAACCGTATCTCTCAGCAACGGAACGGAGCTGAAAAAGTGATGGAAGCAGAGAGTTTCCGTTGCTGAAACAGTGATGGAAGCAGAGAGAGCGAAGAGCGAAAGAGTAGCGTACAATTCAGAGCTTGAGATCGAAAAGCGTAGCAGGCTGCGAATGATTTGATCGAGGGCATGGAGCTCAGATCTGAGTCTCTCTCTTCTCCTTTCTCTCTCCCTCTCTCTCTCTCTCACTCTCCCTCCCTCCCCGTGCCTCTTTATTACACAGGATTTCACACTGAAGCTGAGAGCGTGCGTGGGAGCGAGAGAGTGGTTATTGTTGGTTTTAGTGCGCCAGTAGACCCCCGAAAGAGAAGCGTAAGAAAATAAGAGCCGGATTTTCGGTTCTGTGGAAAGAATATTTTAAAAAGAAAAAAAAAAAACAAAAAACTTCTCAAACTTTGACTAATTTTAGTTATGTATCGTTTTAAAAAAAACAGAATATGTTATTAAAAATTAATTTTTTATATAAAATTTATATTTATTTAATTTTTAAATAATTACACTGCAGCCACAATTGTAATTATTATTTTTCAAATTCTTTTTAGTTTCCATAAATTTTTTGGAAAAATATTTCTAAGAATTATTTGTATTTTTGTGAAAGTTGTTTTGATTTTCTGTTTTTATTTGTTAAGAGAAATGATTAGATGAACATTTTCCTAAATTAATTTTGGTTTTTTAAAAAATATAATTAGTTTTTTTTTTTTTTTACATTTAATTAAGACGATTGATGAGTTTTCAAGTTGATTTTGTGCCGATTAAGCCAAGTTTGAAGACGACCACATAGCACTACTCTTTTGAGACAGGTCATAGGCATTGCCCCATCTGGCTTGGCTTCTTTTTCATTTTCCTTTTATTTTATTATTTATCTTTAGCTGGATTATTTCCATTTTTTATATGTTAAGGCTAACAAGTACGCACGATGTATGAGTATTGTAACACCCACGCTGGGATGGTACTTGCTTTGAATTTTGATAATTTTTTTTATTTTTTTATTTTTTGTTAAGCCTTTGCCAGATTGAACCTAAAATCTCAAATGAATTCTTGGAATTTTAGTTGAGTAAAGACGTGTGTACTTGGCATGTAAGTCAGCATTTTGTAAGAATGTGAACCCTATCGTATAAATAAATAAATAAATTCTTTTACACTTATAGACAGTTTAATTCAATTTTTATAAAGATCTAAACGAGACTTATATACTTAGACCTTATACAAACCATTACTCTCAAGATAATCATTGCTCTATTATCATTATCTTAGTGTCTCGAAACAATGACAAAAAAATAGCTATATTGTTGTTGAAATCCTTTCTCTATATCTTTAACATGATAGTTTTCTTTGCACTTGGGGGAAGGCAACGACGAAGTCGTCAGCACTGAGGTTCTAATATTCTTTCATTTGGTATTAATGATGTGACAATGAACAACCAACAGAGTATATATATCTGGTATTAGTTATGTGCAAGTCAGAGCAAGATGGGTATTTTAAGGTGAGGAACCAATGATCGTTCTGTTGATTAATTGAATACAACTAAAAGCTTGACATTTTATGGTTTATTATTCCAATGGAAGTAGGTATCTGAGAAATTTTATTTCACCCATTTGAAAGTAATTTATACCAGCCTTATCCTTAAAAAAAAAAAAAAAAAAAAAAAAAAAAGTGTCATGCTACATACAGTTACTTTTGTATATTTATTACACGCTCTACTGATGTGATTGACTAAAACAGTTATTTTATATTAAAAAAGACGCAACTAATCATATCAGTAAAATGTGCAATAAATACGTAAAAATAACTGCTCATAGATTTTTTACAAAAAAAAAACAAAAATTAAAAAAATTAAACAACATTAGACCATTTTTGGTCATGAAAAGACAACAAAATTACTAAGTAAATTTGACATCAAAAAATAAGGAAGAATATTAAAGTAAATTTGATTGCTGTAATTGTAAATGTCACACAAGATCTTAAGTATCTTTCAGGATTTGAAGTGTGGCATTAACAAAGAGGACAATCATAAAGTTGCAAATGCTTTTAATTCAAAATGTCCCACCAAACACTTCTAAGTTTTTAGGTTTCAGGAGATGGTGATAGTTTTGTAGAACGTCGTTGGTTGCGGTGGTTGAAACTATTGTCCTTAGTTGTTGATACGACAAATAATATTATATATTTTAAATTCTAAGGTATACTTTTATGAAATTTTAAATAAAAGAAAATGATTAAATTTTATTATTTAATTTATATCGTAACACATGTCTACTATTATGAGTAAGTTTTAGTTAGACCTAATTATAAAAGGTGTTTTGTTTATATTAAGTAAATATAATACATGTATACAAACATCATTTAGGTAATATGGTATGAAATTGAATTTTGACAAAATCAAGGATGTTTTACCTATCCATAATATAAGAAATATGATGCTATCTCGGTATTTCTTAACCTTAAACTTGATCAATTTTTCCATATATATAGATCAATCAAAATTACAAAAACCAGATAATGTTGGACAAAGAATGTAGCTATTAATTTATCATTTTTGAGAAAAAAACAAATTAATATAACCCAAAACTATATATACATTAAATAATAAGTAATGTTACGTACAAGTCTCAAATAAAAAAAAGTCTCACTAATAAATAATAGTTTTTTTTATTCTTTTTTAGCTGTGATCCACTATTTTATACAAGTGATCTTGTACGGGATTTGTCTATTTGGGAATTGCAGTATAAATCATTTTTCTTAAATAATACCTCTAATTATGTAGTTTAGTAGTACTTTATGTATTATTCAATCAAGACATGTATTTAGGGTTAAAAATTCTGATATAATGAGACATGCTAGGGATGATAATGTCTTATGAAGATTATTAAATGACCCAAGATAATGTATTAATCAGTGGAATCCATGATACCGTAGGGCCTCTCACATTTTTTTTTTTTTTTTAAATATGATTGGTTGAGTAGAGTTTCTTTGGTTAGTGGGAGCTCCAATTCTCAAGCCCTGCGTATATTACAAGGTTTGTTTCTTTCACTGCAGAATTTAATATATTGTTTTATTATATTATTTGTGATTGAAGACATACTTGGCTTAGACATTAAGCCTGCATGATTACGTTTTTGCCTGTTAAAAAGGCTCCTAAAGCGCGAAACAGGGAACAAATCAGCCACCACCTTTGAGACGGTGCCTTGTGTTGATGATGATAATGCACCCACCTCAGAAACATTTTGACACGTGCGTTACATCAGAAACGGCCAACTTGTCGTTTTCCTTCTGGAAGAATGAAAGATCATTTCGTAGGAATTAGTGCAGGAATTTTATAAAAATAAATGGCTTCAGTCTCTCGGGGACGCGGAGTTTTTGATAGAGTTTTACTATATATAAATACAATCGGATACTAATCTGTATATTAATATTAATTTATTCATATTTAAAATTTAAATTAATATTATTTTTAATAAAATCTACTTTTTAACCAATCACATTATATTGATGCACAGATTAGTATACAATTATATTTGTAATTATATTTTTCTTTTTGGATATTAGAGACATGATTGTTTTCGCAATATATCTCATTTAATTAATATAATTTTTTTAAATTTTTATATAAAATAAAATAAATAATTTAATTTTTTTAAAATTTTTTAAAAAAATAATAATAATATTTTTTTAATTTTTAATTTTTATCTCAATTAATTTTATTTAATCTGCGCAAACAAAGGCGTTAAGGATTTTCAAGGTTTTTGAGGATTAGGGGAGAACGAGTTGGACCCTGCAGGCTGCAGGAGTTGACGATGAGTCTGCGGGCCAGCTGAATTAATACCCGTGTGGGGTTTCAGATATTTTTCCAGCCTCGTTATTTCTTGAATGATAGATAATTAATTTTGTTGAATGATTTTAGATGGTTTAAATAAATGTAAAAAATAATAGTGGCACCAGATGAGATTTTTCTTTTTTCTTTTATTTTTTTAAAAAAACAATTATCAATAGAGGCTTAAGAAATTGTATCTTAATTTTTTTTTAATTTAAAATTTCAAGAAATTGCCGTCAACTCTACCCAACTTGCGCCGTTGTATAGAGCGCATCTAGTAAAAGATTTGATATATACAATATATTTCACAACATATGTTTAAAATGAACATATTTTTATAAAATTACACTACTTTTATAAGGTTTTTTACTCATTTTAAAACATAATTGTGTAAAATATTGTGAAAAATAACATGCGTTTATCATTTTTCTGTAAAATCTCATACCTGGCAGAGCAGCAGCACAAAAAGATAAAACGCAAAAACCCAAATTCATTATTTTCTTAATTAAGATAGAAAATGTATTAAATTTTGTAGCTCCAAAGACACAGAAGAAGAGCAGTAAAAGCACATGTTTGAGTAGAAACAAAAAGAAAAACAAAAAAAGTGCACTCTCCACTCATAAGATTCGTTGATTTATCATCGTTATCCAGGAAAGAACTCCCAACAGAGTTACTCAGTGTTTTGCATCTTCTTCTTCGCAGAACTTGGAGTACTGATCAGCTTCCATCAAGTTCTTCAATTCACCACTGTCACTCACCTCGACCTTAATTATCCATCCTTTCTCATATGGGCTTGAGTTAACCTACACGGCAAGAAAGCTTTGATCAGACAACCGTAAAGGAAACTGAAAACTGGCGGGAAAACATGTTCTTGGTGGCAGAAGCAATGTTTTGAATACCGTACCGGATGGTGTACCGGTCAAGGCACTGGAACGAAATATTTCGATACCGGTACCGTTTCGTGTACCGTTTCGGGATAGTCGATATATAAATAAATTATATATATAAATATATATATATAAATTATATTTCAAAATAATAATTTATATATGAATAAATTATACATGAATACATATGTATATATAAATTATAAATAGTCTAATATGAATTGGGGTAAAAAAATAAGATTATAACTTAAAAAAATGAAAAAAAAAAAAAAAAAACATGAAGGCCGAAATACCGAAATATTTCAGCCGTACAAAACAGGTACCTTACCTGTACCGGCCTGGTGACCGGTACGGTACAGTACCAAAAACTATGGGCAGAAGTCAAAACTACACCAACGAGGAAACTAGAATTTCTAACATAATGGACATTATATGTTAATTACTAGCAATTAACTATAAGAGAAATTGGAAAGGCCAGATAAGAAATTCAGAACACTTGAGAATCGTTCTGATTAGTTACATTTCACGGGGCAGCAGTCAAAGTTAAGAGCAAATAAAGTGCTTGAATGGCCTACAACAGCATTTGCAGCTAACTGGTGACTATTCCCCCAAGGGTGGGAGGTAGGTAAATCCACTGCTGGAAATAAGACTCATCCAGCAAAGAAATAGAGAGATGTGTGGGACCCACCTGCCCGTGTGGTTTCTGGGCAGGTGGGCCCACTAAGCTCTCTCCTTCTCTTTCCTAACTGCCCACTGCCCATGACCCCAATACTTTGGACAAATGCCTAAATCTTGAAAACCCCCCAAACCAAAAAGCTAAAGTACACGTGTTTGGAATTTCATTCAACAACCAACAGAAGCTGCAGGACCGCTGCTACGTCCTTGACAAACCCAAAAACCAAGTTCAGAAATGTTGGCCGACACTATACTGAAAAAAAAACTCTGGCCATGTTTTCTTGCCAGTTCCAATATATGAGTTTACTTGAGTTTATCCAGATATAACGAAAAACAAAAACAAAAGGAACTGAGACTCAAATTAGAACTAGAAACTCACAAGACCAGGGGAGCTGCTGAGTTCTTCATTAACTTCAAGAATTTTCCCTGAAACAGGAGAATTAATATCACTAGTAGCCTTGACACTTTCAACTGCACCAAAGCCGCTGCCCTGTTCCACAGGAGCCCCCACTTCCGGTAATTCAACATACACAACATCCCCTAAATGATCTTGAGCATGATCAGTGATACCAACAATAGCAGAGTTCCCCTCCACTTTCACCCACTCATGAGAGTCTGCATACTTAAGATCCTTCAAAACTGCATGTAAATTGGGGAAGACAAGTATAAGCACCATGGGCAGGTCAATTTCTAGAAATCCAAGAGAGAAAGCATCTCCACATTTCTTAAAATTAAGATTTGACTGTGTTATATATGTCGAAATATAAAAAAATATTGCAGCATACAGAAAAACCAATGAACTAGATCATCATTTGTATGTGAGCAACATCTTTTTAATCTGCATGTATCTTATAGATTAGACATTTGATCAGATGACTTTATATGAGAAGCAAAAGCTTCAACAAAGGGAGAGAGAGAGAGAGAGAGAGAGCACAGAAACAAAATAAGATTGCCGCTTATTGTGCTTGCTGAAGCATTCATAGTTCTCTATAAGATGCCTTATTCTCAGAAACTTTCTGAAAATGAACTCATGTATCTTTTTTTTATATAGGTAAATGAACTTCATGTATCTTCTGTGCTGTGGCAATTTTAAATCTCAACAAGCATTATCAATAATTCAATAGGAGTCATTATTAGAATGCTTAGCAATCAAAGTATATTAGTGACTTTATCAATGCATTTGATTCAATCAAATAAATCCAAAACAAAGAGTAACATTCAGTATTCCTGACACTTCTCATGTTGTCGGTGATAAAATGATTCTATTGTTATGTGAAATTCCTTGAATCCTTGAAATTGAAGTATGCCCAAAAAGAATAATAGCCTATTGTCTTTATTAAACTTTGTACACACAAATTTTTTAGCTTCATGCACATTCGCACAAGATGAACCCTATTACAAGCAAGATGGTCACCTGAGCACAAGATGGTTCATCATTGTGCCCAAATTCAGAAATTTTATTCGGTTTTCTTTGGACAATAGTACACACTATAAAAATGCATTATTTTGAGACAGTTTATGATTGTACCAACATCTTATTTGTATACACTTCCTCTCAAGATAATTACAGATATTCAATTTGGAACCCCATGGCATTTCTAGGTGGTTATTTCATACAACATCTAAGCAACTTGAAACTCTCAACCGAATATAAAAAATAAAAATAATCAAAGTTACATCTCCGGTATGATATTTTGAATTGTAAAATGCTTGAATTTAGAGGGAGAGCTTTTGTTCCCACTGAAAGATTTTAAACCTTCACCAACGGTGATGAATAAGCAATTACCACAATATTGAATAGATATAATTCCCACTTTTATGGCAGTACACATAAAGGTTATCCTGTGTGCTTTTACATTTATATGTACTAGCATGTGAAATCATGCAAACATTATGAATAATAACCAAGCGCATAAGATTTTTATGACCATCCAACTAATACACCTATGCAAACAATTCAAATAGTCGTTCTCAAATTATTTATTGAAGCCTTCCCAGGGTAAAGATGTGTGGGAGAAAGAATTCTAAAAGGAAAGAAGATTTGGTCCACCAAGCGGAACAGAGTGCAACCCCTAAGCAGTTGGACAACTAGTGGCTTCTTGAAGTAGGTACACTAGCCTTTTTGATCGTTTGGACCTCTGAAATATTGTTTTTTATGCATTTTTTTTTTTCCTGCTTCTAAAAGTACATTAAAGAGGCCAAGCACACCCAGGTCGAGGAATGCAAGAGAGAAAACCCAATGAGATTCGATTCTTTCCCCATTATAGCCTAGATCATTCCGTACCGACACCAACTACTTCAGAAGTTACATTTTTAACAAAATAAAATGTGACAGACAATGGCTACGATGTCTTTCTTCATTAAAAAGAAATAAAGATGTTATAGAAATAATGGAGAACTGAGATTAATGGCAAATTGTGCATCACGATCGAGAGACTGGCCACACTGTAAAAAGTATATCTACAACCATTACAAAGAAGTTGCTTTCTTTCAGATAGAGATTCAAAAGCCTATTGATCTCTACTGCAATAAAATCCAAAACTTGGCAAATATGATAACAGTGACAAAAACAAACCAACTCCATCTCGAAAAAGAAAAACATATTCCGCTGGAAGAACTATAGATCAAGCATTTCAACAGACACGCAAACGGGAGATCCATATCCACATCCAAGCCAACGACATACCTAGAAATATTAATCCTCATAGCGATCAATAAACACACTTGAAAAGCTAATAAAGAACCACCAATCTACGCAAAAAGAACAACACGAAAGCAAAATTCTGATATACCAGAAGAAAAGCCTCTGTGGAAGACTGAGATCCTGAGGTATGAGGCGGCCCTCGAGGCCCACAACAACCTTGAAGCCATAGGTGAACTCAACCAAAAAAAAAACCTACTTTCCTTTTCCAAACACAATGGTTGATCGTTTCACTTTTTGTTATCGGTTTCTAAAAATGAGTGAAAAAACATGACAGGTGGAAATCTGGGACAAAATTAAGAATTATCAATGCTATACAAGGTGGTGGGTCAATGTGTCAACAAACCCATGGGCCATGAGATAAGTTGGAGGGGAAAGAGTGTGGAGTGTGGTAGCCTATGACGGCGATACCACGCGTTATACGACAGTTCTATGGAATTTTCATCGTACCCAAGTCGTCTTCACTCGAACGGGAATTTTTCAATTAGATATAATACTTTAAGGCATTATGTAATATATAAGATTTTTAAAAGAATTTAAAAGTTTACATTTTGATCTCTAATATTTTAATTGATGAACATCGACTTCTATCTCTTATTATATTTTAATGAAAAAAATAGATGAAATAAGTTGTTCATACAGTGTCAAAAAGTAAACAAAAATTCTATATACAGTCATTTTTATATACATTTTATATACTCTATTAATATGATTGATTGCATTATTTTTTTATAATATAAAATAATTATTTTTGATAATTACATTAATGAAGTGTGCAAAGAGTACGCAAAAGAATGTATAAGTTGAGAAAATAAACAAGTATGGAATAGGAAAACTAAAATATAATTAATTTTATATAAGTTGGTAAAATAATTAAATTTTTTATTTAATATTTTTACTAATTAAAATTAGTAACTTTATATGATATATTAATTTTTTATTTTATAAGTTTAAGCTTAGAGAACTTTATATAAAAATTACCTTTTAAGTAATAACAAAATCATCGTAAAAAAAAAAAGTAATAACAAAATCAAATTCTAAGGCTTTTTTTTTTTTTTAAATTTAATTGTTTTTTAAAAACTATTATTAGTACACATTCTGTGTATACGTCCATGTTCCCTCTTATACAGGACCACATCTCGTACCAAGTGCACAGTTAAATTTAACTGTAGAGGTCTTTGGCGATCTTAAACTTGGGAACAAACTGAAATAAAACTACACGTATACGGTATATGCCCAACCTTATTTATAAAGTTGTTGTATTATGTAGCTTATATCTAGTGTAACACGATTACAGAAAAAGTAGGCTGATGTCAGAGCGGAACGAGGGGAGCGGAGGTGTAGGGGTATTTTAGAAATTTTACTATACCCCTGTACGGCTAAGGTTAGTCAAATACACATGATATAACATTATCTTTTCATAGTGAAAATTTCAGCCGTCAATTTTTTTTTTTTTTTTTTATAGATATACGCATTTTGTTGAACAACGTTAAATTTCTATATTATTTTGCCTTTTATCTTTCTTTAATTTTTCTTACCATTCATCATAATTGCCGCGCGTTTCAGAACAAAGTCCTCCTCTTAATAGACTGGATCTTTATCAAAAGACATTATTTTTTTATCTTCTAGCATAATATTCATGTAAAAGAGTTCCCAGACACTTTGTCAATGTTCAGTGTTCTGTCGGTTTTTCATATGAAAAAATGAAAACTTTGGTGGATGAATTCACATAAAATCCAGTTCCTTGGACCATTTTGGATTCTTACTCAGTCACGGTGGAGCAGAAATACTTGAAAGTTAAAAAACCAAGGTGAGAGATGGTGCCTTTTGGCCCGCAAGGACAGCAGAACTTTTACAAGGACCATGTCCATTTTTGCAGTATGGCAGTGCGAGCATGCAATGTGTGGTTACTTTTCACCGGCAGTGTCAACAGGTAGGAAGGTTTCTTCCTGTAAACTTTATCTTTATGGAAAGATCACTGAGATATAACGTGGATGAGAATAACTTAGATAAAAATGTAATCCTGCAGTAGTTTTGTTGGAACCAGCTGGGTACATAGATGGCATAGTTACTTCTTTGAAATAAAGAAAAAAAAGGCACAATCAAAGAGGCAAAACCCTCGTATCCTTGTGCATTGTTCTAATTACAGTAGTAACCTGGTCAATCTGTTCCTGGCTCGAACATGCCGAGAGGAGTACTTTAGCAGTTCCACCATCTGGATAACAACCAGAATCAACCATTTCTTCAAAAATTTCAAAGCACCTTTTGTATAGTTTCTTTCTAGAATACGCTCCAAGCCGAGAAGTCCAAGTCACCACATCAGGTCTTAAACTCTTGGTGGGAAGTGATTGAAAGAGCTCTTCCATTCTTTCCAAAAACCCTGCCCGTCCATATACATTTATTAAAATGTTATATGTACTGATATCAGCTGCATATGGTCCTTTACTCATTGCAATTAAAACTTCCTCCATCTTTTCAAATTGGCCTAACCGGCCATACAGGTTCAGCATGCTGTTAAGAACAAAAGTGTCAGGTTCAAGCCCGGATTTCTGCATTTGGTTCACAATATCTTCACATTTAGCTACATTGCGAACTCTTGAGTGGGCAGATAAAAGTAGCATGTGGGATTTCATAGTTGGAGTTATTCCCAGTCGCATCATCTCTTCGAACACCGCTTCTGCATCTAAATACGTGGAAAGAAAATTCAGATAAACAGGGACAACTAGATTGATGTGGGATTGGGGATTTTAAAATGATAACAAGGTCAGCTTTGAGTGCAATAGACTTCTGTCAACGATTTGCATTATCCTTGCCCATCCAAGCTGTCCAGATATGAGCTATGATGTTGGGGAAGAGCATGTCCAGATAAAATGAAGTTAAAAACAAGCTTCCACTGCAATATTGGGTGGAATCCTAGATAAGTTTGCCAAGTGTTGAAAAGTAGAAATGGTAACCTTATTTTTTTTTTTTTTTTAATTTCCTCTCGTTTCTTTGGTCCATTGTTATGGTGCCTATGGGCTACACAACATGTGGTATCCTTCTCAAATCCCTCCCTTATCGCCTCTACTTATTTATTTATTTTCCAGACTCTTTTAAATATGGATGAGACCTCAAGTCTTTGGTCTGGCAACCAGCTCTAGGACCTTCTATTATAGAAAGAAAAATCTACTAGAAGGCTTTTAAATTTTCTGTCACAAAACAGCCTAGACATATGTTTGAGTTAGCAAAGAAAATGAGGCTCTTGACATAAAGACTGCACCATGACCAAGACATCAATTCATCATCTTTCACTTAAGATTTTAAGGAACATATCCTTTCTCTGGAAATAGACATAAAACTGAACAAATTAAGTAACATCAAAGATATGGTCATGATAAATTATTTTCATGCGCCAAAATCTACAGCATTTTGCTGCACATGAACATCCAAATATTGCAATATCCATCCTTTATCTCAAATATAATTGAAATCAAAACTGTAAAAAAAGAAATCATTCCATGGAAATGAAAACATGTCCTTAATTCTAAGTCAGGTTTTGCAATTGTTAAAAGTTACTTTACCAGATGCGTGTAGCTTCTTCATATTTGTAAGTTTTCAATTGATGTAAAACAGTGACAATTGGATAAATTCAAAATAGAACTTGTAGTTCAGCTAATCAATTTTCCCTATTAAGTATTTACCCTCATGAAGACCAGCTCTCCCATACGCATCTACCATGATATTATATGAAGCTCTATCTGGTTCACATCCCATGTGCTGCATGAGTGAAAAAATCTCTGCAGCCCCATAAGGAAAACCTGCACGACTGGTAAGAGAAGAAAGTCAGAAATTTTTCTGCATCTAGAACAGACTTCAAGAGAAATTTACTTTTAGTGGGTAAGACATGGTTTTCTAAGGAATGCGTTTCAACAGGATCTCTGAGAACAATGATGCACTCTTAGCTCCATCAGAAGAACACCTCTCTTGTTGATATTAAAGGTTATTCTTCAGGGGGACACCGAGCATACTTGAACTGATGAAGAACAAAGGGCCGTGATACCAAATCTAATGAAGGATTTTCTGGAGAAACTGATTTCAGGATCTAGGAAGAGCCAAGGTTAGGGTTTATGATGGTATAGGTAAGTAAAAGTTCACAATTGGAATATATGCACTAATAAGACCAAGCATGCACTTTATAAACTGGACATTTTCTACAACTCTTCTCAACAACCCAAACCAACTGATCAATAGATTGGATTTTGTTCTATCGTATGCAAGTAGGTATGATACATTAATGAAAATGACTCATATTTGTAGAGCATCCAGTTAATGGATATTACCTGTACGCTTCCATGAGAGCATTATAAGCATACACATCTGGCTCGTGCCCAGCCTCTTGAAGCTGCTCAAATATCTCTTCCGCTTTCTCACAAAGTCCTTCCCTAGCAAATGCATTTACCAAAGCAGTATATGTGCAGATATTAGGTTTACATTTTTTACTTCTCATTTCATCAAACACCTTCAAGGCCATATATGATTTACTTGCCTGCACAAACCTCACGTCGAGGAAAAATATCCATAAAAATTAAATCAGAGGAGACACTAGAAGTAATTTATTTCAATTTGAGATTGTCTTTACATGATTTCCTCAATTACAACCTAAATTGAGAAGATTAGAAGGAAACTGTTAATGCATAAATAGAAATAATAAGGTATAATAATCCGATGAAGCTGTCAAAATGGTTGAACATGATTTTCCTACGTAAAACTGACAATCAAATCTGCTCCAAGATTTTTTAGCACCCTTCGTCCACCAAAGAAGCTAACTAAAAGAATCAAACCTATTGTGAGAAACGATGACAATAAAGTGAAAATAAATATGGAACAAGAAAACAATCACACACGACACAAGATTTACGTGGTTCGGCAAACTGCCTACGTCCACGGGAGCTGTAGAGGATTTTATTATTGAGAAATATCACACTACTATAATGGATCAATTACTGTACGTCCACAATGTTTCTACTGTACGGTCATATGATATACTAATCATATATATAGTCAAACAGCGGAAAAAACCCTAGATCAGTGTAAAATACATGTTCGATCGAGCGGCGTGTCGAGCGAACTTCCTTCCCGCATCCGCTCGAGCGAACTGTCGAGCTAACATCGAGCGTTCGAATCTGCCTGACTTCGTTCGAGCGGCCAATGCCTCCGCTCGAGCGGTGTGGACCAGACTCCACAGTACTCAACAATTCTCCCACTTGGAGACTGGTACACTCGTTGTATCGCCATCTTCCTCAAACATGATGTCCTCCAACTCTGCAACTCACTGCTCCTGTCTTCATGCTAGAAGACCAACTGAAGTTGTGCACAACTTCAATTTCTCAAGTATAACACCCTTTGTCAACATATCAGCAGGGTTCTTGCTTCCACAAATCTTCTCAAGTAACAACTGTCCGTCATCTAACAATGATCGTATGAAGTGATACCTGATTTGAATGTGCTTGGTCCTGGAATGAAATGCTGGATTCTTGGTAAGGAATATGGCACTCTGACTATCACTGTAGAGAGTGTCTTCTGATTCTTTTTACCCAATTCCTCCAAGAAGCCCTGTAGCCATATCATCTCCTTTGCAGCCTCTGACATTGCAATATACTCAGCTTCTGTAGTAGACAAAGAAACTGTTTTCTGTAAATTAGAACCCCATGACACTGCAGTACCACCAAGTGTATAAACAAAGCCCGTGGTACTCTTTCTACTATCAATATCTCCAGTTAGATCAGCATCAACATAGCCGTGTACCTCCAAGCTCTCTTCAAAGAAACACAAATAGGCTTCTGAGGAGCCCTTTAGGTACCTCAAAATCCATTTCACTACTTCTCAATGTTGTTTTCCTGGGTTACTCATGTATCTACTCACAACTCCCACTGCATGGGTAATATCCAGTCTTGTGCAAACCATAGCATACATAAGTGAACCAATAGCTGAGGCATAAAGAACCTTACTCATGTAATCTTGTTCCTCCTCTGACTCAGGTGACTGATTCTTGCTGAGTCTGAAGTGACTGTCCAAGGGTGTGCCAACTGGTTTGGCCTTGTCCATATTGAATATGCTGAGTACCTTTTTCACATACTCAGCCTGTGAGAGTCTCGATGTACCTCTGACCCTATCTCTGACAATTTTCATGCCAAAGATTTGTTTTGCAGCTCCCAAATCCTTCATTGCAAAGTGCTATGACATCTGCTTTTTCAGATTATTGATCTTATCAATACTAGCCCCTGCAATAAGCATGTTATCCACATACAACAACAGAATAATGTATAAATTGTCAAAGTGTCTGACATAGCAACAGTGATCTGCCTGACATCTAATGTACCCTACACTGTGTATGAAATTATCAAATTTCTTGTACCACTGTCTAGGAGCTTGCTTCAAGCCATACAAGCTCTTCTTCAATCTGCAAACTGAACCTTCCTTTCCCTGTACCATAAACCCCTCAGGCTGGTGTATGTAGATGTCTTCTTCAAGGTTTCCATGAAGAAAAGCTGTCTTCACATCTAACTACTCAAGAAATAAATTTTCAGTAGAAACCATAGCCAGTACCATTCTAATGGTTGTGATCTTTACCACAGGAGAAAAGATCTCAAAGTAATCAATACCCTGCTTCTGCTGAAAGCCTTTTACAACAAGTCTGGCCTTGTACCTTTTACTGTCATCATACTCAGTTTTCACCTGGTACATCCACTTGTTGTGTAATGCCTTCTTCCCTTAAGAAAGTTCTGTCAACTTCCATGTCTGATTCTCTAATAGGGAATCCATCTCATCTTTCATGGCCAGCTCCCACTTGCTAGAATTTTCATCTTACAAGGTTTTTTCGTTGCTCTGCGGTTCTCCACCATCTGTCAATAGAATGTAATTCAAAGTAGGTGAAAAACGCTGTGGAGGATGTATAGTCCTAACTGACCTACGAACTGCAACTGTAGGAGTGGATGGTTCTGAAACTACCTGCGAAATAATAGGAATGGGTGCGCTGGATCCACTCTCGCCGTCACTCACATCTCTACATTGCACTGTGACCTCTGGTAGGTCATCCAATCTTACAAATATTGCACTGTGACCTCTGGTAGGTCATCCAATCTTACAAACTCGGACTCCTGAGGAGCTACTACAGAAGCTGTACTAGACTTATCCTTGTACATAATTTTCTCATTGAAAATCACATTCCTGCTTCTTATGATCTTCTGACCCTGATCATTCCAGAAACAATAGCCAAATGCCTTGTCTCCATAGCCAATGAAATAGCATTTCTTTGACTTGGCCCCAAGTTTACTACGAGCATCAGAATCAATAAACACATAAGAAAGACAGCCAAAAGTTTTAAAGTGAGAAAATTTGACCTATTTCCCGCTCCAAACCTCCTCAGGCAGTCCACAATCCAGTAGAACTGATGGTCCTCTGTTTAGCAAGTAAACGGCAGTGTTGACTGCATATGCCCAGAAAGTGAGTGGTAGTCTAGTGTGCAATCTCATGCTTCTAGCACGCTCATTAATGGTTCTGTTCATACACTCAGCAACTCCATTTTGCTGTGGTGTCCTAGAAATGGTCTTCTCCAGTCTGATACCCAGAGCTGCACAATATTCCTTGAACCCACCATCAACATACTCACCACCATTGTTAGACCTCAAACATTTCAGTTTCAAGCCTGTCTCTGTCTCAACCATGACTTTCCAAATTTTGAATACATTAAATACATCAGATTTGTGCTTCAAAAAATAAACCCATACCTTCCTACTATGGTCATCAATGAACGTGATATAGTAGCGAGAACCTCCAAGAGATGCCATTGGGGAAGGACCCCACACATATGTGTGCACAAGATTCAGTCTTCCTGTCTTAAGAGTCTTGCCACTTTTCAAGAAGCTGGCCTTCTTTTGTTTGCCTATAACACAACTTTCACACATACTGAGATCAACTGACTTCAGTTCTGGTAGCTTGCCTCTAGACAGAAGTTATTTCATACCCTTCTGACTCATATGGCCAAGCCTGCAATGACACAAATCTGCTGTGCTCTCTGCAACGGTAGTAGCAATAGTGTCAATCAAACCAGTAGTCATATATAGTGTACCAGTTTTCTTATCCCGAACCAGTACCAATGCCCCTTTTGTGACCTTTCAAGTGCTATCTGAGAACACCACTAAATGACCACATTCATCGAGCTGCCCAACAGAAATGAGGTGCTTCTTTAACTCAGGAATGTGCCTGACCTTTTGCAAGGTCTATTTGTTCTTGCCAGGGAGTGCAATATCAATGTCTCTCATCCCTACTACGTTCAAAGCCTCTCCATCAGCCAAATACACCTTCCCAAAATCACCTGCAACATAGTTCCGCATTAACTCCCAGTGGGAAGATGTATGGAAGGAAGCCCCTGAATCCAGTATCCAGTCATCAACTGGAATATGAACTGCAAGCAATAGTGCATTCTGTACTTCTTTAGTTACCACATTAGCATTATCATTCCCGGTCTTCTTAGGGTTTTTGCAGTTCTTCTTTATGTGGCCAGTTTTGCCACAATTCCAGCAAGTTGTCTGCCGATCAGACCTCGACTTGCTCTTGCCCCTGTACTTTGATTTTGATCTTCCTCTATTTGAGTTCCTGTCTTGTGATCTCCCTCGAGAATCAACATTTAGAACTGAACTCAAACCTAAGATCTCGCCTGAATCTTTCCTGCGCACCTCCTCAACCAAAATCAAATCACGAATATCATCATATTTCAATTTAGATTTACCAGCAGAATTACTAACAACCATTCTCATGACTTCCCAACTATTTGGTAGTGAAGCCAATAGTATCAGTGCACGTATCTCATCATCAAATTCAATTTCAACAGAAGACGATTGATTTGTGATAGTATTAAAATAATTCAGATGTTGTGCAACAGACGTACCATCTGCCATCTTCAAATTGAATAACTTTTTCATCAAATGTATCTTGTTATTCGCTGACGGCTTTTCATACATACCTGACAAAGCCGCCATGAGATCCGCAGCCGTCTTCTCCTTGATGACGTTGTGTGTAATGGATCTCGACAGGATTAATCGAATAACCCCCAGAACCTGTCGATCCAACAGGTTCCAATTAGCATCATCCATCTTTTCCGGTTGCTTTCCCAATAGTGGAAGATGAAGTTTCTTCCTATAGAGGTAGTCCTCTATCTGCATCCTCTAGTATCCAAAATCCGTGCCATCAAGCTTCTCGATTCCCGATGCCTTCAATTCATCTCTAGCCATCTTTTTTCTCAGACCCGAACCTTGGCTCTTGATACCAATTATTGTGAAAAACGATGACAATAAAGTGAAAATAAATATGGAACGAGAAAACAATCACACACGACACAAGATTTACATGGTTTGGCAAATTGCCTACGTCTATGGGAGCTGCAGAGGATTTTATTATTGAGGAATATCACACTACAATGATGGATCAATTACTGTACATCCACAGTGTTTCTACTGTACGGTCATATGATATAATAATCATATATATAGTCAAACGGCGAAAAAAATCCTAGATCCGTGTAAAATACATATTCGCTCGAGCGGCGTGTCGAGCGCGCGACGAGCGAACTTCCTTCCCGCATCCGCTCGAGCTCACTATTGAGCTAACATCGAGCGTTCAAATCTGCCTGACTTCGCTCGAGCGGCCAATGCCTTCGCTCATGCGGTGTGGACCAGACTTTACAATACTCAACAAAACCAAAAAACAAAACATCTAACCCAATAAATTTCCATTTTAAAAATAGATAATATGATGACCACATAATTTTTCCAAGTTCAAATTGCCAATCGTTCATATAACAAAATCCAATACATCGGATCCTTATATTGCTAGCACTGGAGCCTCACGAGTTGGTCCCTTTAGGCTACTAGAACTTAACTGGTCCTTATTGTCAAGGTGCTCGAGAATTAATTCTTTAGGTATGAGGTTTTGAAGCAACATGGGTAGATTGAATCTGACCCAATCCAAGTCCAGTGGGACTATTGGTAAAACTGGCCAGAGAATTCTAGATGCTGATTTTCGACTGTAGGCATTTTAGATCCCAATCTGATCTAAGGTCGTTTTAGACTTGACTTGAGGAATTGGACAGTTCAACCTTTCCAAGCTGACTCCTTAGGAAACTAAAACTGCATATGCACTAATATAACCATATTATGCTATCTAAAGAGTAAAGAGCAGCATATACTTTAAACTACTAGGCACACACTTTTAAACTACACTTCAATTGTAGCAAAAGGTGCTCTAATGTAGATTGCAAAAAAAAAAAGCCCCAGCCTTTGTGAATCTGAACCAAGCTTGGGTTGAGAAACACGACTCTAAGAAATGCTGACCTCTAAGAAATCTGGAACACCACTTTCCCTCTTGGGGTGGTCAAGATTAACCATACAATTTCACATAGAAATTTGAATACATTTTTTGAATGTAAATGAAAAGAAATTGTATAAGTTGATGGTAAATACCACCGAACTCACCTTTCCATATAAATTGATCAACATTGTGTAACTATTAACAGATGGCTGGCAGCAATCTTTCTTCATCCTCTGGAAGATCTCTTCTGCTTTTTGAGGATTTCCGCCTTTCATCAATCCATCAATGTAAGCATCATAGACAACTGCACCTGAGGACATATAAATATATTTCTGTGTAAATTTCACATCTGTTTACCATAGATATAAGTACATGTCCAATGAAAGAACATAAAAATATAATTCAGGATTTTGAGATAAAGTACCCAGGAGCTGCAAAGAAAGTGAATAAATTAGGTAAAGATAACAGGACTTGGCAGTGTACCTAGCCTGCATTAGATTCCAAGTATTCTCTTATCTGTTCTCTAAATACACGAGGCCGCAGAGAGGAGGGGATCCCCTCCTTTAGTTTTCTTTAACCCAAATCAATGCCCAACAGATAAATGCCTTAAAGACAAACAATGAAGTAGTTCGGATTCCTCAGCAACTATGATTACAGCTCTATTGATCTGGGCTTTGTCACCGAGGAAAGCCCTGCCCCAGAAACCTGAACAGCTTGTGTTGCCGAACTTGAAGGTAGGGCAGAAGTGTAGATTACAGCCTTCATGAATATGTAAATGCAAGACATCTTTTGCAAGAATCCCTTTCAAATATTAAAAAATATATCATCACACCTTTAGTTTGACCCCTTCAAAGATAAACTCTTGGTTTCACCACTGACCCATACCCAATGGTCTATTTCAAACTCCAGTCAGATTTTGTGATGAAGTAACTAATCAAAGTCTCATTTACTGATAAAAAAAAAAAAAAACTAATCAAAGTCTCAAAGTTAAGTGGTTAACCAGTATATTTATATACCTCATGCAAGAATTTCGGCTAAGATCAAGAGCAGTTGTTAATTGTAATACTGTAGTGTATACAAAGTCTTTAGGTAAAAACCTCTCAACATTCAGCAACCAAATGCTTCAAGGATCAGGGCAATTGATATGAAATTAAATGGCTTTGCTGAGCAGTATTGATACAGACAAGCATGTACAAGTGTAAGTGCACTATACATTAGGATTAAAATGGAGATGAAATTCCTGAGGAACTTTTGAGACTTTTAAGGATATATCCGTTTGAGGGCATCTTTATAGCTGTTGTAGGTAAACTAAAAGAATACTGATTTCTTATTATTATAAAAAGAAAAGAAAATATTTTAACTCATTAATCAAGCTCTCAATGTAAAAATGGCTATATGTTGATACAGAAACATACTTGGGGAAAGGCTATATTTTCGCATTTCAGCAAATACAGCTTCAGCTTTCTCTAGCAGCCCAGATTTGCAGTAGGCTTTTATAAGAAGGGCATAAGTATCTTCAGTAGGAATGCATCTGCTTTCAAGAAGTTCTAAATATGCAGATTCTGCGTCCTTATACAGTGATTTCTGCCCATAAGCATCTATTAGCAAATTGTAGCAGATAACATCTGGTTCGAAGGAGCTCTTGTGCAGTACCCATTCGCATATCTGAAAAAGATGCTTTCTATTTTATGGTGAAACATTTCAAGAAGTCAAGAATAGCAAGAAAAGGGAGGGGCATGCTCAGTTGTCAGTTATATTATGAAAATTGAATTCCTATGTTTGCTTCATATACTTTCTCAGTCTCGCGCACACAGATTTATATATATTTCTTTCCGTCTTCTTCTTTTTATAGGTCTTGTGTACGTGTATTGGAAAAACTTGAAGATTTCAATGTGTTTTTAGTTGGAAGTACTGAGGTTGAGAATACGTGGCTAGTAGCCTATTATAAAGAGCTAAGAGAAACCAACTAAAATGCAGACTTCCTGACCAGCCCTAAAGAAATATCATCAATTCATTGTGTAAGCAGTTTGACAAATCAAAAGTTTTTGAATTCGAGCACATCCAAACCCAAGAACAAACAAATCAACTTCGGACATTATTTTTGGGTCTTTGCATTAACAAGTAAAAAAGAGGGGAGAGGTTCTACGTTCTCACCAACACAATCGAATCCCACTGTTTATTGAGCCGCAGTTGAACAACTACATTGATGACATCATCCCACGTGGTATGAGAGGCTGGGAGAGTGTCTAGAGAACTCCATAGTTTATTGGAATCCGGGTCATTCTGTGCAAATTCCAAAATTTGCAGAGCGATGGGGCTCAGCACTGGAAAAATTCCATCAACAAAACCAGATCCATATTTCCAGCCTCGCCCTCTTAAAGAACCGCCTGTGCAAAGAAGATGAATCAAACACTTGAAGATATTAATGCTTTAAGACACATGATGTGAGTATAAAGCTTTGTATTACATCGTTTCCTAGACAACTTCTTGGAATTAAAGCTTCTCCATTTGCCCCGTTTGTCAATGTAAAGACCTTCACGTTTGCTCTTCTCAACAGCCTCACCACTTGAATCCTTGGCTTGGCATCTGAAACTACTGTTATAGCTTCTTGGTTCTATGAATATATAATTCAGTATGCAATCAGCGATCAACCTACACAGTTAATACAATTGTCACTATTCCATATTATTTTCTAAACTTGTTCCTCGTAGCATAGAGCTTCTACCAGAGACACCACCTCGCAGGAGGCACAACAGTACAATCATACAATTAAGAAACGCCATGTCCTGAAATGAATCAAAATGCTGTAAAAATGAATACAAGGGATTAAATATGTTAAGTTTCCGTGAAATACGGTATTGTGCAGCTGTAAGTGGGTAAGTTTGTTACTTAAACCTCGTGACAGATAAGTATAAAACCCACTGGATATAATGCATGTCTGTAGCAACTCTGTCCTGCTCGTGTTGCTTACTACTTTGCAAAAAAACCCATTTCCCAGAATTGAGAAAATGGCGTCAAAACAGAAAAACAGAGCAAGACTAACGAATAAATCCAATAAAATAAGGGAAAAAAAAAAACAAGAAGCTGCCTACAAAGAATCAGAATAAAACGAAAAACAGAGAATTAAGACGACAATACAAACGAGGAAAGTTATAACCCACGGAGACAGTGTGAGAACTAAGAGGAGGATTAGACTTACATGAATGCATGGAGGAGAAAGGTTCGGGTTGGCAATGTGTAGGAGCTTCTTCGCATGCGAGACACGAAAGATGATAAGCGATAATGTACAACAGGGTTGAGAACAACGGAATAAGAAGACTCGAAAAATATCTTTTCACGTACAGACAACGGGTTGTCTTGTTTTAAGAGGTGGTGGATCATTGTAATGAGTATTAGACGCAGATAATTTATTAAACTCCGTAGCGGAGCTTAAGTTGGGATTTGAACAGTGAGATTAGATGAAATAAGTGGATAGAGGTTGAAAATTGAATAAAATATTATTATAATATTATTTTTAATTATTATTATTATTATTTTAAAATTTAAAAAAGTTAAATTTTTTATTATATTTTATGAAAAAATTTTAAAAAATTAAAATAATAAAATGAGATAAAATAAAATACTTGTCTATACACTCAAATTCGATCCAAGGAAGCGCTTAATTAATAATTCTTATCCTTCAGATCTATCCTATCTAATTTTCAATGAGTAAGATGCCATTATTGATAACGTCCCATATGGAGAAGTCACCTTCCATTACTTCCTCCTACTCTTTTCTATTCAGTCAAAAAAAAAAAAAAAAAAAAAAACTTACTATTTCTAAAATCACATAAATACAGAATCGTTCGCACTAATAGTTAAAAAGAAAATTTTTGATTGTAAATGATTATGTACGTTAACATGCACATCCATCTAATGTAATTGGTTAGAAAATAAGATTTTAATGAAAATAACGTTAATTTAAAATTTGAATATGAAGACATCAAATTGATGAGCAGATTGGTATATGAATTTGTTTATATACAACAAAACTTAGTTAAAAATAATCGAAAGAAAAGTTAGGGAATGGATGATGCATTTAAAAGAGTAGAACTATTGTTTATATCCATCTCACTTAAAATGTCTCTATTTAGCATTAAATATGAAAGATTATACTGATTTGAAATGAAAATAGTGTCAATTTGAATTTTGAATATAAATACAACAATATTAATATACAAATTAGTACACAAATTTGCTTGTATGCAATAAAACTCAGTTAAAAATAATCGAAAGAAAAGTTAAGGAATGGCTGATGCATTTAAAAGAGCAGAACCGTTGTTTATATCCATCTCACTTAAAATGTCTCTATTTAGCATTAAAAATATGAAAGAATGTACTGATTTGGGATGAATCAGATACGTGTCTGATTCTCAGCGCTCTGTGAAGGGGCAGATATTGTCACCCCAGGCACTACTAGAAATGAAGAAAAGAAGCATGGTTTGTCAGATGCAAGTAGTAAGCTTTTCAATGCCAATTTCGACCGGTTCTCTCCCTCAATACTCAAGCCTTTGGATTTACATTTTCATTCAACCCAATCTACACTCCATTCGAACTTAGTATAGAAGGTAATAATAATAAGAACTTGATCCTGCAAATGCACTTTAAAATTCTAGAAAAACAACTTTTCTCATTTCCTCTCTGGTCTTGGGGCTGCTAATAATAGTAAACATTCAACGATCTTCTTTGGGAGAGCTTAAGGTGACAAGGTATTTGCCAGTCTGAAAAATAGGGACGACAATATAAGGGCCCAGCACCTTGCTGCTCCAATTCAAACAGGCTAGCCATTTGCTCCAATCGGTTCAGAAAATTAATCTACATCAATCAAATTGATCGCTCCTGTTTAAATACAAAGGAATGCAACACAAATTGGATTAATAATCACTTTCGTAGTTGTCTGGCAATGGCATGCAGTTAGCTACTCCACTTCAGCTAGATAATCCTCTATCTCAGCTGGGGTTAGTACTCTGCAAAAAAGCAAGCACAAGAGTACTTCAGCAACAGCCTTGTTTTTTTTAAAAAAAAAAAAAAAAGAACAAGGAATGTCTATAGAAGAGAATCATTTTAAGGACTCGACTGATTAGAAAATTTGACTTAATGAGGTCAGTACAATAAATAGGGAGTGAAAATGTCCATGGAACGGGTGGTGGAAAGCAACTGAAAGGGAGAAAAAGGAAGATAAATTTGGAAATTAGTCATTACAAAGCCAGCTGCATGCATCACAATTTGGAGATTAGTCAGTATGCTCATTAACAAATGATTTGGGAATTACTTGTCATGTCCAAATCATTTTTTAACCCTTAGCAGCCATGCCCATATCATATATACCAACACAAAATATGAATGATCTGAAACTTAAACAGAGTTTGTGAACTTCTTCATGCGTACAGCAGAAACAGTTTAGTATTCTGACAGCACAATAGATGACTTATATTAGCTTACGTGAAAAGTCCCAGCCAAGTAAACCGTTAGACTATTCTAGCCAGGGATCTGATCAAATCACAGAACTGGATCAGGTGATCACCACCAATGGAATGCCAATTTTATGCGTAATGAAGAAGAAGAAATGAGCAGCACATCTTTGCTGAACTTAGGCATACGCACACCATGTCAACCACATTTGCAAGCCAGGAAAAGGCCTAAACTTGTATTCAACACTTTTTCACCCACCAAAAGAAGCAAAGGCAATCTAAATGAGTCACAACAAAAACTGATGGTTGGTCAATAATTGTTAGGGGGACATCGTCAAATTTTATGTGAAAAATATCAAATAAAAAAGAGAACATGACCATCTCATTTGACTAGATATAAGCTACCTAGAGAGCAGTGAATTTATATAGAATGAGAAGCCCAAACATGAATTCCTTTTTTTTGGAAGGGGGGGGGGGGGGGGGGGTGTTGAGAAGGTGATGTTGATCCATTTTTCCAAAAATTTTTAAAGAAATATATCCACATGACCAGCTTATAACCATTTTAAAATTGCTCTTGAAATTTACACTTGAAGCAAGTTGCTCAGTATATCAACCGATACCAGGTCCAAGATCAGAGGAAGACCATCTACATACCTAGCGAGGAAGAAATGCGAAGCTTACCTGAACTGTTTGTCAGCACCAATTATTCCAATCTCAATGTTTTTGCCCGAAATTTGTCCTTCAAATCTGTACAAAGATATAAGCAACTAATTGTATCACTAAGGGTGGCTCATAGTCAAAAGAGAAAAGAAAAAAACAGTAACCAGCTCAAGTAATAAGAGCCTTGGTCTTGGTGGTATACTTCTTCTAGGTCAAGGTTCGAACCCATAGGGTGCAAACAATTTCTAGGGGCCATCAAACTGGGACAATTTCCCCTTGAATTACCCGAGGAGCACTTGCTGAAAACTCCTTACCGAGGGTTTGTGCACCCCTGGAATTAGTCAAGACTTCATTCCTTGAAACCTAGTACCAATAATACTAATAATAAAAAAGAACAGTTATTTACCCCTCCTTCAGCGTCAGGATAGATGTATGCACAGCATCATCAAGCTCCATATCATCAGTATACCTAAATAGAAAAAGGAAACATGGTCAACCTCATAAGCAAGTAATAGTTAAAAGAATGCTCATGCTGACGGAATTGGGGGATGGGGTGATATATAATAAAGTTGAGGGAAAATATCCAACATTAGATATCAAGAAAATGCAGAATATGGATCCAAGTCAATTGAAATGGAACTTCATAAATGTTTCAAGTATTGCTAACGAATTTATCAAAAAAAAAAAAAAAGTATTGCTAACGACATGAATTCTTTTCATTGTAAAGGATCCAACTCATAACAAGAATAAATCCGCAGATTATAAAGTCATATATTTGGATAAAAGCCTTCACAAGATCATCCCTAAGTTTGGATTTCAGCCAAGCTTTCACAAAATTTTCCTTTGCCACGTGGAGCTTATTTCACCTATTCCAGCAATAATGAATATGAAAAGAAAACGTGGTGAAGCAGTGCGATCAGCACATCCAAATAGTGTTAAGGAAATAAAATGTGCAATGAGTGTCAGATAAAAACACCAATTCATCACTGCAAGTATCCATATTCACAATAGATGGACCAACAGCAAAATAGTACAGGCCATGATATCTCTATATTCTGGAATGCTATGTTTCTAGATGATGCACTTTATCAAATTTCTCGATTTCAGAATGTATCGAGGCCCTGGGTAGGCACTGCCATTATTTGCTCCTTTATCCAGCAATGCAAAAAAAAAAAAAAAACTTAAAGCGGTTGAAAAAACAAAGTGGCAACCAAATTCTAATCAAATACCTCTTCTCTAGGAATGTTTTTGCATTTGAGACATTCTTTCCCATTGCTGAGGCTTTCCATGAGAAATATGAACCTGATGGGTCCACCTAGGAAGAATACTGAATAATAATTAATATTTCCAAAATGAACTCTCACATGCCAAAGTAAAAGAAGAAAGGATATAATTTACTTTATAACTGACTTTACATTCATCACAATTAGAATCTCTCTTTAAAGTTTACTGCTACAACCTGAATGATAATTTTCACAATTCCAGCTTACCAGAATGCAGGATTAGAGAAGAAAATGAAAACACACTATAATTACTTCAATCTAATTTTTTTTTTTTTTAAAAAGTGAAAAAAAAGTATTTATTAATACTGGCAATCCAGCTACAACCAAAGTCAAGCTAAACCAGCCTTTTGATAAAATAGACATCAAAATGATACTTCAAAATTCCATCCAGTCATTAGACAACATTTTAATGCATGTCGGTAAAAAATTACCTGATATAATTGTGGTCCATTGTCATCAAACCCAGCAACCAGTAAAGATACTCCAAAGGGCCTTACGCCACTAACAATAAAAGGAAAGAGTCAACCATATTGAACTTCAAAAATTATTGAAAATATTGAAAGAAGGATTGATATGGCTCCCTAGTTTAGATACCAGAACAAATTTTAGCTCAAGCTTATTAACCGTACCCCCATTTCCACCAACAAAAGCAAGGCTAGCTGTTTCCTTGACATAATGAATGAGAAAGTCAGGGAAACTCATTCATTATGTCAAGGAAAAAAAGTAGGCAAAAAATATTTCAGTTTCGAAAGCATCACATAATAAAGGCTTTTCTTAAGCGTTCGCTTTCTACTAGTTTGCCCCTTTTTTAATAGAAAAAATTCCTATTGCCTAAACCTTGCATTTTTTTATTTCCTCTTGAAATAACTAATTTTAACTTGCATGATAAATTTAGTAATTAGAAGTTGGACATAGAGAAGTGCATGATCATGTGAATTGAGAGTTTTTTCTGTACATGTTAAGGTCTGGTTTTGAAGAGAAGTATCGTAGTTGGATGGATCACTGCATATCCATTGTGTGCTTCTCAATCTTAGTAAATCTCACTCCCATGGGATTCTTTTATAGCTCATGCGGGTTGAGATTAGGGTCACCATTGTTTCATTTGTTTTTTGTTATTCGTATGAATGCCTTTAGCAGAATGATGTCGGGCCAACATTGGTTAATGGGGGTCTAATATCAGGCTTCTCAGTGGGGACCTGGATTGCAGGACCTTTTATCTCACCTTTTACTTCAGATGAGGCACTGATTTTTAGGTCTTGTTTGCTTACACAAATGAGATGAAAGTTGAAAGTTGAATAAAATATTGTTATAATATAATTTTTTAATGTTATTTTTGTTTTGGTATTTGAAAAAGTTGAATTGTTTATTATATTCTGTGTGGGAGTTTGGGAAAATGTAATGATTATATGAGATGAGATAGTTTGTAAAAACAAACAAGACGTTGAGGCCTTAGTGAGGCACCCTGGAGCACCTCCACTAAAATTGCTGCTTTAGAGACAATTAAGATAACAAAGAGTCTTAACAGTAACCTGATTGGGTTCAACCAGTTTTCCAGATTCTCAATACTCATATATCTCTTTTCCCTTACAATTTTGATAGTGATTGTAACACAGTTGATATCACACTGAAAGATATTTTGATTACCCAGACTGAGTGAACTCCTGCATAACAGCTGCAATTTCCCTTACAAGTTGAGTGACAGGAATTGGTTCCTACAATCATGACATTTGCACACAAGTTACAACCTTCATCATATACAGTCCAAAATGTGCATTAATTAAATAAGGGATGTGGTAAGTCATTAACCCAACTAACTGCCAACCAGCAATAATTGAAACTGGAACCACGATAATTACATTTAAGAAAACTCTTCAAAGACATATCATCATGACCCAAACAATACATAATTTTTGTATGGCCAGACTATTAAAAAATTAAGATTTGAAAAGCCTGAAATACAAGTCAGCCATGCAATCGCCTTAGCAGCATACATGGGTAAGGAGTATATTTAAAAAGGTAAAGTTACAATTTTTCCTTCAAACTACCATTCTTTATACAATTTTTGCATCCTCTAAGATCCAGTCTTTAAGATTATAACACATCACCTACTGTTCTTCTATCTTAATGGTCAGATCTTCTCCTTCTTCTTTTTATTTTATTTTTTTTATATCCGTGGGTATTCGGGCCAGCTTGAGCGCACCTCAACTAATCCTATGGGGCCCTGAAATTAACGGTCAGGTAAACCTCCAGTGGGGCTTGAGGAGACTGGTGACCATTGGGGGCAAACCCAATGCCTGATCAACTGAGTTATCGTTTTTGTTTGTGTGTGTGTGTGTGTGGGGGGGGGGGGGGGGGTTGGGAGATGTTGTTAAGTGTGAGTTTCCCTTTAAAAAAATACCAGATGAAAAGCATTTTGGCTAGTCAGTCTTTTGATCAAGGTGGCCCCAACCTAAGCTAATTATATCGGTAAGGCAGTATATTAAAAAGGAAAGGAATAGACTGGTGATTTACAAACTTGTATCAAAATGATAAACATCAGCTGTGTCACAACTTATCATCAACATACTGTAAAAGAAAAAGAATGAGAGAAGATGGAAAAATTACCTTGTACAATCTATGATATTGTTCAGCCTGCTTCCAACTTTTTCGAACCAAAACTCGAAAATCTGGACCCATACCACTGGAAGAGAAAAAAATTGACATGAAGATTCATGGCTTCAAAATTAGGTAAGAGAAACCAAATAACAAAGAGGGATATGTATCAATATGCCTCAAACCACTACAACACGGATTTGGGTGGAAGTGTTAATAATGTGTGGATGCTTTTTTGGAGCCAAAATATACTAGTAATGAAAAAAAGCTCAATTTTCTGGTCTTCCACATTGTAGTTGACTAAATGTATGTTCTGATCTTCCCTTACTGGACCATTACTGGCCGTATTGTATGTGCCAATTGCCATTTTCCTGTAATATTAGAATTTGGCAGCCAACACTGATACTTTACCCTTTTGAGGTGTCCATGCTACAAATTTTTTGATAAGTGAACAAATTTTTTATTAAGAAATGCAAAGAGCATGACCCAAGTACACAAGATGTATGCAAGAGGAACACCTCATTAGAAATAGAAAAAGGAGATGTTCAAGTTACAAATTAAAGCCAGATCAAGTTGTTGAATGATTTGTAGAATTCATAAAGTAAAAAGCACACTAGATCATTACCAAATAGTGAGCATTTATATCTAATATACCCAATCATCCAGCTCCAATTTTATTATTATTTTGGCACTGGAAAGACCTAATACATTTTTTTTTAATAAGTAACCCAATACCCTTGTTAAGCAAAATAATGTTTTCCTCTTACAGGAGTTTGTATTATATCAGGAATACTCTATGAAGAATTTAGCTTATTACGAAGAAACAATCAGATGACGAACCTGTAAACCACTCCAATATTTGGTGTGAGAGTTTGTATCTTTTGAACCTGACATAAGACAAATGAAATATTATGGACACTGAAGAATCTTTGGTGATTCGAGAACATTTAGAGAGCAGAAGGGAAGGTTTTGAAACCAAGCAGCCACATTATTGCAGAAAATTATTGAGATAATTCAAGTATTGGGAGAGAGCCATAGACAATCTGTTTAAAACATGCATCTACTAGTTATCCTGCTCTTTATGAACTGTTGGTTGCACCTTCTTTTTTCTTTTTATATAATTCTTAAATCATTTAATCTCCAATGGAAATTCTGTCAGATAAAGTTATGACTAACTATAATTATTTTAAATGTAGAAGAATATGTGTCAATACACACCTTCTTTTTTCTTTTTATATAATTTTCAAATCATTCCTCCAATGGAAATTCTGTCAGATAAAGTTATGCACTAACTATAATTATTTTAAATGTAGAAGAATATGTATCAATACCAAAGATTACCCAACAAGTTTTTGAAGGATACACACATGGCCACACCATGAACATAATAATGGCCAAAAAGTTACATGGGTTTCAGTAACTTTTTTTTATACGTACTTACATGGATTTCCATACCTTGGAGACCCAGTCTATAATCTATATCGCTCCTGCCCATGACATGGTCCAGATGAAGTTTTGGAAATCCTTTCTTACTTTAATGCTATTCAATATTTTCTTTGATCGGTAGCCATTCAATATTAACATTTCAGGTGTACGTGTCTTCAAAACTGTGTGGAGATTTACCCAGTCCAATAATTTTAAATGTCCAATCCTAGTATCCCACCCACATTTCACAACTGCATCTTCGAAAAAATAATCTTACAATCTCCAAAAAACTTTCTATTTATACGTTTCATCAATCATTTGCCTAGATTTCAGTAAAAATTTAAAAACACAAAAGTCAAAACAACTTTTTTTATATTGTAAACAAAATTCTATTGATCAAAACAACTTTTACAAAAACAAAAACTAATCTAAAATAATATATTCAAACAGCTTTTCAACTTTACCTATCCACTTTCACAAATCCCAATATAATAAGTATTTAAAAAAAATTATTCAAATTTTCCCATGAACTTTACAAAATCCAACACACAATGCATTTAAAAAAACATTCTCAAATTTTCTCATTTAAAAAAAAAAAATTATTTAAATTTTCCTATGAACTTTACAAAATCCAATACACAATGCATTTAAAAAAATTCTCAAATTTTCTCTTAACCAAAGTACCCAAAAACATCTACTTTCCTCTATTTACTGAAAAGATTATCTGTGATTACCTATTTTAAATGCAAGCAAAAGTGGGGCCCTTGAAGTGAAGTTGGCCTGAGTGCATAGTATGTCCATCAGTCATATGGCACATTGTTGGTAAAGAACTACAAACTTAACACCACTCCTGGGAAGTGCTATAAGCTCATGTCTCTAAAAATTATATCACTAGAATCACCTACTATAGAGCAAGAAGAGAGCAAATGATATAAGCCCAGGTCTCTAAAAAATTTATGCCTAAAACTGCCTACTATAAACCAATATGAGAGCTTATAATGAAAATAACGGTGAAAAATATAAATGTGGTGATAAGAAACTTAGGGAGCTACTCACAGATGATTCGTCAACCAAGATAGAAGGAAGTTTCTTCTCAGTTGCAATAACAACACCATTAGCAGCTGCAATACCAAATATATAGTTGATAAACAAATCATGAACAAAAAATCGCATCTCGGACTTCACTGTTGACGCAAATAAAGATAACCATCAAAGTAAACACTTGCATATACATTTATCTCTTGTATACCTCCTTGTGTACTTGGGCTATGCCTATTCTCATTAATACTATCGTTTACTTATAAAAAAAAAGACACTTGCATATGCATGAATTTTTTTTTATCTTGAAATAGAAAACGATCAAATGGGTATTCATAAAACTACTTAACATCAATCATTCTAACAAGTTTTGCAACTATTTGGCGAAGAAATTACTAAACCCAAAATGCCGCGAAAAAATTAAACAAAAGAAAAAAAATAAAATTTGGTAAGACACCTTTAATCCCAAGAGAGGTTTGGCCGGATCCGACCGCTGTCAAGGCGTGTTCGATCTGCACTAGCTTCCCTGAAGGACTACCCAAACACAATAACAAAAAAAAAAAAAAGAACATTAATAGAAAATATAACTACATATAAAAATGGTATTCAAATAATTATGAAAATGAATAGATGCTATACTAACCTGAAGGTAGTAAGAGAGAATGAGTACTGACTGTCTCCCATTCTATCTGTGAGAGAGAGTGTTGAGGAGAGTTGTGAATAGTAATAAAAAGTAAGTGAAAGGTAATAATAAAGTAATGAATATTAATAAAAAATAGGTAAAAAGTAATAAATAGTAAAAAATGTAAGTAAAAAGTAATAATAAAGTAATGAGAAGTGTTGAGAAATGTTGAAGATACTTTAACACCCAAACACAGCCTAGTCTGAGAGAATGGTTTCGCAGGGATTTCTTGGGGCTTTTCCTTCTTTATTCAGTGTCAACAATCGGGGGATTGCTTGCAGGAGAAGACATTTTTATAATTTTTTACCTTATTTTCATTTTTTTGTTCGTTTAGAACCGTTAGCCGTTTAATAATAAAAATGTTTGTTATTAGATTTTATTATTATAATTTAATTAAATTGTTATATAAAATATAATAAATAATTATTTTTTAAAATTTTAAAATAATATTAATATTAAAAAATTATATTTTAATAATATTTTATCTAACCTTTTTAACCTTTATTTAAAATCATTAGTCAAACTGTAACTTAACCTACACTATTACTATTATTAAAATTGTCCTGTGTTAAGAATATCTCAACACTTATTAATATATTTATCTATTATTAATTATTTTATTATTAATTTTTACTTATTTTTTATTACAATTTATTACTTTTTACTGTTATTTAATATTTTATTATTACTTTTCACATATTTTTTATTATTATTCACAACATACCTCAATACTTCTCAACATATTTCATTACTTTATTATTATTTTATATATATTTTTTATTATTTATTACTTTTTACTACTATTTAATATTTTATTATTATTTTTTATTTTTTTCACTATTATTTACTACTATTTTTTACTATTTAATATTTTATTACAATATTTTATTTCTAAAGTATTCACATTAATCTATGTATATGCATATGCAAAATCATTTTTGCATAATATAAGCATAAATTCAGCTGCATTAGATTATCCATTTTCAAATATTTATCTAGCTATAAATATTGACTTTATATTTTTACATATTTACTATTTCTTCTCCAAATTATATTTTACCTATTCTTTCTCTCTTCTCCCACACACTATTATTTCTCTCTCCTCCAAAATAATAAAATATAATATTTTATTATTATTTTATCTAAAATATACATAAGTCAATGCGAAAGTTTTGTTTAAATAATAAAGTAGATATGCAAAAAAGATGATTTTACATATGCATACATATAGACCAATATTAATACTCTTAATACCTAAACCCGACCTTAGATTTTTACGTTACATTATTAGTGTTTTCCGTATAAAGAAGGGAATTGAAGTTTAAAATAATGCTTAACCCCAAATCAGCAATATATAAACAGCAATGCTACTTAATCTTTCAGCCTCTACACACTATTTTATTTTTTCAAATTTTTAATATTAATTTTTTTTAAGTTTATTCTTCTTAATATATTCAATTTTTTTATTTATTATTTATATATTAAATATTTAATAAAAAAATAATAATAATTAAAAAAATATAATGGGTAAAAGTTGTGTGAATAGTAAGAGGTTTCGTACACTTTTTCATATATAAAAATGGATTAAGCCCAAATCAGGTCCAAACTCCTACTTTCCCGGTCCCAGCAATGGAGCAAAGGCCCAAGCCCGTGAGAAAAGCCTTCTTCCCCGACAAGAAACCTGAACCTTTACTCCTCTGTTCTCCATCAGACTCGGAACGGCTCTCTGCTTTCTTTCTCTCACTCACGCTCATCATTCAAACCGGTAAATCTCTCTCTCTCTCTCTCTCTCTCTCTCTCTCTCTCACACACACACACACATACACGCTCACGCACGCAAGCACGCACGCTTTTCTGGTTATAAAACTACGACCTACTACTGAAAGAAGCTCATTTTTGAGCTTTTGGAGATCCGCTAGCTCTATCTGCCTTTATGTCTTTCAGATTTCTTATTGATTTTGCAAAAAAAATTCTGCTACTTATATCCAGTTTTAGTTTTCCATTCGGTTCCCGATAGAATCAACGCGTTTTTCATATGCTCATTTATTTAGTAAATTATTTGAAGGAAACCGCGAAACTTTGTCGCCTACGGTACTGATCTAGGGTTTATCATCTGCAGATTGTAGGTTTTTCTTATCTAGTTTCATCGAAGATGTTTCTCACAAGGTGAACTGCATTTTTATTGCTTATTCTGTATATCTGAGTGCGTTTGTGTGTGTGTGTGTGTGTGTGTGTTATTTCTCATTTGATATATTTTTGATCGTGTGTGAAGGACTGAGTATGACAGAGGAGTCAACACATTCTCTCCGGAAGGGCGATTGTTTCAGGTTGAATATGCCATTGAGGCCATCAAGGTACTCCACTTCTTTCGCTCACATTCTTTGAGAAAACGTACTGGTGAGAAATGAAGTATACTAAGGGAAGTAGAACACAAAAAATAAAAGCCGTACAGAAAGCGTAGGTTCATCCAAAATATTTTCAGTAGCTAATCGTTGTTGGGATAAGAACAAGTTCTTGTTTACTTGCTGTCTGTGTTTATTTTTCTATCTTTTCGTTTGGTGGTCAAGTGGTTCTGATTGTAAATTTAATGAGAAATGATATTTGCAGTTGTGGTTGTGCAAGTGGCGTGCAATCGCTTTGAAAAAAATGAATTAATATGGGACTCACATGAAAAAAAACTAACTTTTTAATTGTGCACCCCACTCTTTTTTCAAAACGATTGCGCGGCGTTTGCAATTCCACGACTGTATGTAGCATTGCTCAAATTTAATATTGCCGTCTTTTAATGTCAGCTTGGTTCAACTGCAATTGGGTTGAAGACAAAAGAAGGCGTTGTTCTCGCAGTTGAGAAACGAATCACTTCACCACTACTGGTTAGCCCTTATTCTTTTGTGTCCTCCATGTTTTTGTTCCCGATGGACAAGTTTATGTGTAATCCACTTCCCTTTTAGGCACATCTTATCAAACATGGTATAAGTGGATGCTAAAAGTGATCTAGGGTTTAGATAGTCTGGAACACAATTGTTTTTCAGCGGTGTCAAATGAGTTTTATCCTAACTGTTGGACCGGGGAAGATTTTTCTTAACTAAATGTAAATTCTGACAATTTTCTTCTTGGACCATTTCTGAGATGTATGCTTCTGTGCACGAGCACACTACTATAGGAATACAGCTCAAAAGATAATTGGGTGTCACGATTTTGCTGCATATGTAGAAACTGTAAATGTGTAGTAGTAGGCGATTGGATTATCGATGATGTCTGTATGTGTACACTTGACCAGATTTGAAACGAAGACCTATTGAAGCCGTACTTGTTGGGATATAGTAAGGAGCACGCTAAGTTAATATGAAAATCAAGACTCATAGATTGATTTCAGGATCAATGGAACTTGCTATCAGATTTAAATAGGATATTTTTCCTCATCAATTATTTTCAAGCATTGTCGTCTAACTAACTTCTTGTCACTTGAAAAGTAAGAGTGGATCTGAAAACTTGTCCAAAGAAATAAAAGAAAAGAAAAAAGTAGTTCTATCTGAATGGGAAACTCTTCTCTTGTTCAGATGTAACCACATTTGTTGCTGTTATATAGAGGACCACCACTTGATTGAGACCTCATTTTCTCTTTCTCTATCTTTCAGGAACCAAGTAGTGTGGAGAAAATTATGGAAATTGATGATCATATTGGATGTGCCATGAGTGGGTTGATTGCTGATGCCCGCACACTTGTTGAGCACGCACGTGTGGAAACTCAAGTATGGTTTTTGTTACTTACATGCAAGTGATAAAACTATAGCTCCATGCTAATATAGTTACATTCATACTTTCAGAACCACAGGTTCTCCTACGGTGAGCCAATGACTGTGGAATCTACAACACAAGCTCTTTGTGATCTGGCCCTACGATTTGGCGAAGGTGATGAAGAATCTATGGTAATAACCACTTGACCTTGGGATGGTTCTGGTACGAACTCATTTGCATGTTTATAAATTTATAATGAAACATATAATACCAAAGAAGAAGCACGGCGGGTAGGATTTTAAGATGCAAATGATAACCTGTACTGTCTTTAATGTATATCCCCCTTTTTGTTTTGTTTTGTTTTGTTTTGTTTTTTTTTTTCATTTCCAGCTCAAGATACATAGATCTGATGTGTCCACGTGTATATACCAGATCTAACAGCATGATAATGCTTGGTTTTCTATATTTTGTACTCTATCCCCCCCCCCCCCCCCCCCCCCCCTTTTCTTTAATATGCATATGACATAACTTTTGGTTGTTCTAGGAGCTCATTTTTGTTTGTCTATCAACTGTCTTTATGTTAGCTGTCAGCTTCTCTAGGAGCCCAATTATCCAATATGGCATGTTGGGAAATTTTTCCCCATATATTCATAGGGAATTTTCGGATGATTGTAAATCGAGAGAAAATTGATGCTAAAATCTCCAATTTTTGTGGGTGTTTTTTTAATGACAATCTGCATAAAATTCATGCTATTCTTTTGGAGGAGCTAGATGGGGTTTCAATTAGGGAAGGTGGTGAATGTTCGCACTATAAAGAGACAACAGCACAGTGTTCATCCTATATTCATAGGATCTTTTTTTGTGAGATTTTGTGTAATGCCAGTCACCTCTTTCATTTTTGGTAAAGAGACAACAGCACAGTGTGTATAGAGTGCTCTTCACTTCTGTTGCAATTGAAAGGTCCTTGTTTGAAATTGGATTCCTTTATGATTTGATATTAGATCATATATTTGTCATTCTTAAATGTTCTCTGGCATATTGTATTCTTTTGTGCAGTCTCGACCTTTTGGAGTTTCTCTTCTCATTGCTGGTCATGATGAGAATGGGCCCTGCTTGTAAGTACTTGTCTGATTTGCATAGATACTTACTGTTGATTAATATCGACCTAAAATAGTTAAATGGCTGAGTTATGTATGTTCAATTTTTAGGATTTTCAGTCCCCTACTGATTATAATATGTGAATGTAGATCAACACTAATTTTTTTTTTTGTTAATGTTACACTCACCATGGTCGCTTAATCAATTCCATTGATGTGTATTAAATAAATATATGGGTTAAAAACTTAAATACACTTATCGTTTTACAGTTTGATGGTTAATGTGTCAGTTTTGTTAGTTTGGGGTGTTTAGGGTATTAAACACCTTGTAGTTTAGCGGTGAAGAGTTGATTTAACGAACATAATTGTTAGTGACAATCTGCAACTGGAGGGTGGTAAAATTAAACAGATGGTGAATCGGCAATGTGGATTTGGAGTGGAAGACAAATATTGGACTCAGTCCAAGCATTTGTTAGGAGAAGACAAATATTAGACTCGGTCCTTATCGCTAATGAATGCTTGGACAACAGGATTAAGTCAGGAGTTCCGGGTATTTTATGCAAATTAGGCATGGAGAAAGCCTATGACCACGTTAATTGGGAATTTCTTTTTAATTTGTTGAGGAGATGTGGTTTTGGGGAGAGGTGGAGGTTGTGGATGAGGTATCATGTGTCAACAGTTCAATTCTTGGTTTTGGTAAATGGTGACCTTGTGGGATTCTTTAATAGTTCGCGGGGGTTGTGACAAGGCAATCTTTTTTTTTTTTATAAGCAATAATTTTATTGAAGAAATAGGCATAAGCCCAAGTACACAGGATATATACAAAGGATAAACCTACAACTTCCAGAAAACAAAAAGAAAACAACCCAGAAAACTAAAACAGGTTCAGAAATTTTTTTTTTTGATCGGTAATCAAAACAGGTTCAGAAAATTATCCACTATTACACAAACTTTTGCCCAAAAACCCAAAGTACCCAAGAAAAAAACCCTAAGATCTTCCAAAGTGCGTTCTTTATCTTCAAAACATCTCCTATTTCTTTCTATCCATAAGCACCACATGAGACAAGGAGGAATCATCTTCCAAACAGACACTGCCTTCTTACATCCCTTCAAACCCTTCCACCCTACCATTAAATCCACCACATCTTTGGGCATCACCCAATGCAAACCTGTCCAGCTCAGAACCTCATCCCACAAGAATCTAGACACTTCACAGTGAAGGAAAAGATGATTTACAGATTCTCCATCCTTTTTGCACATGACACACCAATCAGAAATAAACATTCCTCTCCTTCTAAGATTATCAATTGTCAAAACTTTGCCCAAAGAAGCCACCCAACAGAAAAAAGCAACCTTGGGAGGAACTTTCACTTGCCAAATACTTTTCCATGGGAAAACACAACTACCATGACTTGACATAACTCTATAGTAAGAAGAAACTGAAAACTTAGCATTTCCAGTAGAAGACCATGCCATACTATCCTCCCTTTCAGTCACCAACTTTATGCTGTAAAGTTTAACCAACAAAGCCTGAACTTCATCCACTTCCCAATCATTAATTTCCACAAACTCACCCCATATGCTCCACTAGAGGCTTTTGAACACCAACCTCCCCTCAAACTTCCATACTTTACATCTATCACATTTTTCCACAGGGCTTCACTTTCCAAAGGATATCTCCAAAGCCATTTGCCTAGTAAAGCTTTATTAAAGACCTTCAAATCTTTAGTCCCCAAACCACCACCATCCAATGGTTGACAAACTTTCTTCCAACTAACCAAGTGAAACTTCTTTTCCTCACCGACACCACCCCATAAGAAATTCCGAAATAAACTCCCAATTCTCTTTTCAACCCATATGCTTAGAACCTCATCCCAATGCAAACCTGTCCAGCTCAGAACCTCATCCCACAAGAATCTAGACACTTCACAGTGAAGGAAAAGATGATCTACAGATTCTCCATCCTTTTTGCACATGACACACCAATTAGAAATAAACATTCCTCTCCTTCTAAGATTATCAATTGTCAAAACTTTGCCCAAAGAAGCCACCCAACAGAAAAAAGCAACCTTGGGAGGAACTTTCACTTTCCAAATACTTTTCCATGGGAAAACACAACTACCATGACTTGACATAACTCTATAGTAAGAAGAAACTGAAAACTTAGCATTTCCAGTAGAAGACCATACCATACTATCCTCCCTTTCAGTCACCAACTTTATGCTGTAAAGTTTAACCAACAAAGCCTGAACTTCATCCACTTCCCAATCATTAATTTCCACAAATTCACCCCATATGCTCCACTAGAGGCTTTTGAACACCAACCTCCCCTCAAACTTCCATACTTTACATCTATCACATTTTTCCACAGGGCTTCACTTTCCAAAGGATATCTCCAAAGCCATTTGCCTAGTAAAGCTTTATTAAAGACCTTCAAATCTTTAGTCCCCAAACCACCACCATCCAATGGTTGACAAACTTTCTTCCAACTAACCAAGTGAAACTTCTTTTCCTCACCAACACCACCCCATAAGAAATTCCGAAATAAACTCCCAATTCTCTTTTCAACCCTTGTAGGAAGAGGAAAAAGAGCAAGGAAATATGTAGGCAGGTTAGACAAAGAACTTAATAAGAGTTAATCTTCCCCCCTTAGACAAATAAATCCTCTTCCAACCCGCTAACCTCCTTTCAATTTTTTCAATCACCCCATCCCAAATGTCCACTGCTTTAAAAGAAGCTCCCAAAGGAAGCCCAAGATATCTCAAAGGCAATGAAGAGATCCTACACCCCAATAAATTTGCCAAATCTGACAAGGCGATCTATTATCACTCCTCTTATTTGTTATTGTCATGGAGGATCTAAGTAGAGTGTTGTCGGCTTCAGTTGAGGGTGGTTTTTTCTTAGGTTACTCGGTGGGTGATACTAACCATGGCTCTACCATTATTTCACATCTTTTGTTTGTAGGTGGCATACTATTATTTTGTGAGGCAGATCAAGGTCATGTCCAATCTCTGAAAGCTATCTTGCTTTGCTTTGAAGCAGTCTCCAGTTTAAAAGTAAATCTTTCTAAATCTAAGTTGGTTGTTGTGGGTATTGGGGGCTGGCCAACATATTGAACTGTGTGGTTTCTTCACTGCCTATGAAGTATCTTGGCCTTCCGCCGGGAGCACCATTCAAAGCCTATTTGGGATGAGGTGTTAGAGAGAAGATAAAGCGAAGGCTGGTTGGATGGAAAAAGGTTGTATTTGTCTAAAGGGGGTTGGATTACCTTAATAAAGAGTGCCCTCTCAAACCTTCCCACATATTTCTTATCATTATTTCCTTTCCCAGCTAATGTCGCCTTACGGATTGAGAAGCTTCAACGAGATTTTCTGTGGAGTGGACTTGGCAATGATTTTAAGCTTCACTTAGTTAGTTGGCACAAGGTGTGCTCTCCAATGAGGGGTGGTGGGTTGGGGGTTCGCAATATGAGGGTCTTCAATAAGGCTCTCCTTGGGAAATGGTTGTGGAGATATAATTATGAGGGAAGCATTATGGAAGGTGGTGATTGATGCTAAGTACGTGAGTATAAGGAGGGGTTGGTGCTCTAATGAATTTAGGGGGGCTTATGGAGTGTGGTTATGGAAGCATATCCGGAAAGGTTGGCGGTCTTTCTCTAGCCACACTAGGCTGTGTTTTGGGGATGGTAATCAAATCAGTTTTTGGCATGATGTTTGGGTTGGAGATACAGCTCTTAAGACTGCCTATCCCTCTATCTTCATAATTGCATGGGAACAAGATGCTTTGGTGGTGGACTTGAGAGAAATTACTAATGGTTCACAATAGTGGAATGCCAGGTTCACTAGGGAGTCACATGATCGGGAGGTGGGTGTCCTTGTCGAGTTCTTTAACTTGTTATACACCATTGGACCTGTTGATGCAATGGTGGATAAATTGTTTTGGTAGTCTTCCAGCAAAGGAAAATTTTCTGTACGCTCCTTCTATGAGGTTCTCGCTACTCGGGCTAGTAATCACTTTCCTTGGGAAGAGCATTTGGAAGAGTAAATCACCTCTTAGGGCTTTTTTTTTTTTTTTTTTTTGGGTTTGGACTGCATCCTTAGGGAAGATTCTGACCATTGACAATCTAAGGAAAGGTGGGCTTATTCTTGTTGACTAGCGTTGTATGTGCAGAAATAGCGGCGAAACAGTGGAACATTTACTTCTACATTATGAGTTTGCAAGGGCCTCATGGAATTACTTTTTCAGCAAAGTGGGATTAGCATGGGTTATGCCGGGGAGGGTGGTTGACCTACTAGCTAGGTGGAGAGGGATCACGAGGATACTATAGATTGCAGTTGTGTGGAAGATGGTTCCCATTTGTCTACCATGGTGCATTTGGAGTAAAAGGAATGACCGAAATTTTGAGGACTTGGAGCGCTCCTTAGAAGAGTTTGAGTTTTTTCTGGAAGATTTTATTTATGTAGGCCATTGATTACTTATAAAAAAAAATAAAAAAAAATTTTGGCCATTGTAATAGATTTTAATGTTTTAAAAAAAAAAAAAAAGATTTTAATGTTCTCAATTCATAGTTTCGTTGTAACCGTTTCTAGTTCCTAATTAGGTGTAATCACGTGTATACTTCCTGTACTTGGGCTATGCCTATTTCTTTATCAATAAAATGTCTTCTTACTTACCAAAAAAAAAAAAGGTGTACAACAATGTTTGAATATCATGCTAGTTTAAGTGTGAATGTAGATGAGAAGTGGTGAAGTTCTCTGTATTAATTAAAAGTACCAGCTTGACATATCCTGCAGTTGTGCTCAATCTTTTGCCCTAAACTCATGGAATTGCAGATACTATACTGATCCATCTGGCACATTTTGGCAATGCAATGCAAAAGCTATTGGTTCAGGTTCAGAGGGTGCAGACAGCTCTTTGCAAGAGCAATACAACAAGGTATCTTTTTTGCGTGTTCACATGCATCCACGTACTCTGAAATAAAGTATTTCTTCTTGTGTTCATGTTTGCATGATTTTCGTTCAAATAGTTTTTTACACCTCATAAGGCGAAATTACATTAGCGTTGTAAGTTCAAGACCTAGTCTATCGTGTCAGCTACTTTTACTAGTAAAAAAAAAACTTGTCAGCTACTTCAAAAATCTATTGTTTTGATGGTTCAAGGGTATTCAAGTTCCCGAAATGGGGTCCAATACATGTCAAGATGACCATATCCCATCTTTTCTGATGCTTATGACCTGATTAATTGAAGGAGTATATTGTATTGTTAATTGTTTACAGGACATAACTCTTCAAGAAGCCGAAACTATTGCTCTTTCCATTCTGAGGCAGGTCATGGAAGAAAAGGTAAGACTTTCTTGGAATTGTAGCTTTAATGTTGGCTATAAAGTTTGTCTCTAGTTAATTGAGAAATGATATTTAGAAGCCTTTTAATCAACATCCTCTAATGTGATATCAAATGATTGTAAGACGAATGGAATAACACATAATCTTCCAATAAGTTAATGTCATAGTTAAAAATGATTAGGAAAAATACGTTGCTAGTTAATTTTATTCTCTTCTTAATCACATGGATGAACTATGTTATTGAACCCAGGTGACTCCCAATAATGTTGACATTGCAAAGGTGTCTCCAACATACCATCTATATACACCTTCTGAGGTAGAAGCCGTCATTAATCGCCTATGAGTGCAGGCCTTCGCATGGCAAATCATCCTCCACTTCCTGTTGTTGCAATACTGTGTTTAATTAGTTTGATGGGGAAAATATTGTATTTGTTTTTGCTTTTGAGATTCAAGTTCGTAATTTTCATTTGGTTTTGGGTCATCTATAATTGCTTTCCCTCTCTTAAGAAAAAAAAAAACCACTTGCGAAAGTGTTGCACTTTTTTACTTGGAACATCTGCAAGAGTGCCTCCGAGCCTTAAGTTAATTCTCTCAAATTTTTAATAACTATTTAGCTAAGCTCCTGCGTCATATACAAACTACGACGTACGCGAGTGGTGCAAACCCATTGAAATGGACTAACGTATAGGATATACTCTAGGAATGAGATTGGATGAGAAATATGTAAAAATTTATTAAATAATATAAATCTTTTAAATAGTAATAAAATTATTTATGAATAATAATGAAATAATTTGTGAATAGTAATAAAATAATTTAATTTAAAAATTTAAGATTTTTTTTTTAAAGAGTTCTCGGGTGCCGGAGCAGGTAGGTGTAGTCGATTTTACACAATCTGATAATTGTGTGACACGTATAGGTTCTAGTAAATGAAAAATATAATTGATTGTAGATTAAGTCCTCTCCCCATCTCTGTTTCTACCCCTCTCAAGCGCTCTCTCTCCTCTCTCCTCCGAATACAAAGGTCTGGTTCTAATCCACTACAGCTGATCAAAGAAGAAAATACCAAAGATTTCAAGAAGAAAAGGCTGCTCTCAAATTTGACCAATCTGTTTGGGCTTCTTTCTATTCACCATTGCATCTTAAAAAAGGTTAGAAAATCAAATGCAGCCAAAATAAACTCCTCTCTTTTTCTACCCAAAGCGGGTAAATTGGTGAGCTCATAATCTTTAAAATCTTTAGCAAATACCCGCTTAGAGTTTTGTATTCTTATGATTTGATTTTGCCACTTTTTCTCTCACGAAAGAGAGGAAATACTGTTAGACACCATCTTAGAGAGCGATAAATGGGAAGCAAATGGAGGAAATTGAAACTAGTTGCTCTTAGCATCAACTCCTGCCTTTATGCATCAACTCCTGCCTTTACGCTCCTCACACTTTGGATCGCTCCTTGCTGCCAATGGCATCCGCAGCCAGACTCCCTAATTTTCACCCTCCACGGCTCATGGCTCTGGTCTTCATTAGACAACGCAGACTCCATCCTCCTTGAACAGTCAAAGATCGACTGAGGGAGAGTGCTTTTGCGGATTCCTATCTCTAGGGGAGAGAGAGAAAAAGGAGGAGAGGAGAGGGGAGGAGAGAACTAATTCCCAGCCATCGCACTCCCTTATTTTTACGTAAATCGCCTACATGTTGGCTTAGTTTATATAAGATAAAAAATTGAATAGAAATATTAAAAAATTAAAATATTAATAGAATATTATTTTATAATATTATATTTATTTAGAAGTTTAAAAAAAATTATGATAATTAAATAATAATTAAATGAAAAGGTTAAAGATTTAAAATTTAAAAAATATTTATATTTAAATGATGTTTAAAAAATAAATGAAGAGATATCAAACTGTCTCCATACAATCCCTTATTTACAAATATGAAAGGCCTCAATAAGGAAACTGTAGGCAAGGATGGGTTTTATTGTCAAAATCTCATCTACCAATTTTCAGTATTGCTATTCTATGCACTGAAATTACTGAGAGGATGTTTATAAAAGTTTTTCATTTCATCTCATTCCATTTCATTTTCTTCTCAAATATGATTTAAACACAAATACTTTCAAATTAATCATTACAATTTTTTTTAACTTTCTAATAAAAAAATAATTCAACTTTTTTAAATATCAAAACAAAAATAATATTATAATAATAGTATAATTTTATAATATTTTTATTCAACATTTTATCTATCATTTCCCAAAACCCAATAAATACTTAATCAAAACTATCTCACTCTTATTTACAAATCATCTTATTCATATTCAAAAAATTCTCATCTCATCTCATCTCATTTAGTAAGCATCCCTAAGTTTCTTGTTCAATTACGATTGTAGCAATCACGATTAGAGATATGTTTTTTTAAAAAAATTATTTTATTTTATTTCATCTCATCTCATATTATTTTCTTTTCAAATATTATTTTAACATAAACACTTTCAAATTAATCATTACAACTTTACCAAATTTTCAAATAAAATATAAAAAACAATTCAATTTTTGCAAATTCCAAAACAAAAATTATATTCTAACAATAATTTATTCAAATTTTTCTTTCTCATTTCCCAAAATTCAATAAATACTTAATTCAAACTATTTTATTACGATTCACAAACTATTTTACTATTATTTAGAAAATTCTCATTCTCATCTCTTCGCAACTCTTTTCAACTCATCTCATTCCATGTGTTCTATTCATTACAATTTACGATTTTTCAAATTTTCACATAAAATAAAATAAACAATTCAATTTTTTCAAATCTTAAAATAAAAATAATACCATAAATATATATTCTAACAATATTTTATTCAATTTTTAATTTTAATCTCAACTTATCTTATTTTATCTGCAAACATTTGATTAGCGATATATATCAGAGTTGCAACTTGAGTAAAAATAAATAAATCAAGTAGAAATGGAGTTTAAATGACTCGTTAAAAAAAATTATAGAGAAAAGGTCTAATAAAAATATTATAAAAAAATATTTAAATATATTTTTTAATATTAATTTTATTTTTAAAATTTCTTATTTTTATATTTTATTTTAGAATTTATAAAATTTGCGATGATTTGGTAAATTAAATGAAAAAAATAAAGATTTATATTTTAAGAATTTAATCCCAAAATGTAGCCTTTTAAAAGGATATTAATCCTCAAACTCGTGTGTATCAATTATCTGTTCTTTACAGATGATAGCTTCTTGTTTTGTAAGGCTTCCTCTTTGGAGTGGAGTACGTTGATCAGGTTATTGGAAATATATGAACAAGCATCAGAGGCTGAATAAAGACAAGACATTCATTTTCTTTAGCAAAAATACCAAGCAAGAAACCAAAGACATCATCACCACCATTATAGGAGTTAGAACATCAGATTCCTATGAGAAATATCTAGGCATGCCTGCTTTAATAGGAAGATCCAGAAATAAAGCTTTCAAAGGCATTTTAGATAGAGTGAGGGGCAAACTAAGCAACTGAAAAATGAAACTGTTATCTCAAGTTGGGAAATAAATACTCCTAATGTCACTGATACAAGTAATTCTCACTTATAGTATGAGAGTATTCAAGCTTCCTACAGGTCTATTGTAAGAATTAAATAAACTAATGAAGGGTTACTGGTGGGGACAAGTAGGACAGGAAAGGAAATTGCATTGGCTTAATTGGAATCAAATGGGGAAATAAAAAAACATAGGTGTGTTGGGCTTTAGAGACTTTAAAAACTTTAATTTTGTTATATTCGCAAAGCAAGGTTGGAGGCTTCTCCAGTCCCCAACCTCACTTGTGCATCAAGTTCTCAAGTTGAAATACTTTCCAAGAAATAAAATTTTTCTAGCAAAATTGGGCAGCTACCCATCCTTTGTATGGAGAAGCCTGATCTCAACTAGACCCTTGCTTAAAGAAGGGACCATTTGGAGGATTGAAAATGGTAAATGGCTGCCTCAACCAACAACTTTCAAAGCCCAAAGTCAAATAAACATTATGGATACAGAAGCCAAGGTTGAAGAACTAATCAATTCAGACACAATGAACTGGAACCTCAGTTTAGTCAAAGAATTTTTTACGAAGGAAGAAGTAGATCTTATAAGCCAAATTCCTATCAGTCACAACAATAGGCCAGACCAATTAATGTGGAGATGTACTGTAAATGGTAAATTCAATGTTAGGAGTGCATATTGTCTGCAAGGTGAGAGGGTAGAACAAAAGGCCAAAGCTCATAAGAAAAACAAAATTCAGAAGAATGGACCAAAATTTGGAAACTGTCACTCCCTCCAGCAACAAAAAACTTTATGTGGAGAGCATGTCTTAATATATCGCCAACTAAGCTCAACTTCTGTAAAATATATATATATATATATATTGGGAGACCCTCTTTGTCCTTTATGCTTACAGGAATCAGAATTTACAGAACATATTTTATGGTATTGCATATTAGCAAGGGATGTACGAGGACAATGCTCTATGAAAATTCAAAAAAGTTTTGGTTCATTCGAGAGCATTCAAGATCTGCTGAAACTCATGTTCATAAAGCTCAACAAATAAGAGATGGAGGAACTACCAGTAATGTTGTGGAAGCTATGGTGGAGAAGGAATGAACTAATTTTCAGAAATACTTTCACTCATCCTAATCTTCTGGGGAAACAAGCCTATCAATTCATATAGGATTTTAGAGCATCTCAGGTAATGGCTACCAATCAGCCATCAATCTCTATTGTTAGGAATGCAAGTTGGGAATCTCCTCCAAATGAATTTGCAAAATTGAATTAGGATGTTGTAGTGGATAGAGTAAACTGCAAGGTAGAAATTGGAATAGTGGTGCGTGACAATGAAGGAAAAATTTTGGTAACAATGAGAAAGAGGCAAGATTTGCTCCTTGATCCTTTTCTAGCACCTATGCTGCACTCTAAGCAGCTATTTTTGAAAATGAGCTAGGACTAAGGAAAGTAATTTTAGAGGGAGATTCAATGAAAATTGAGCAAGCTGACCAAGGACAAATGGAAGATTTGAATTCTTTTGAGATGTTAGTAACATATATAAAGATCAAGCTTCAATGTTTTGATAAACAGTTCTATTAAGCATATTACAAGAGAAGCAAATGTAATTGCACAACATTAGGCAAGAATGACTTATGATTGTTTGAATGTATTCTAGACATTGGGGATACTCCTTATTGTATACTCTCTGTTATAGAAAGCTTGATATATGGAAAATAACGTATCGTTCTTTAAAATAAAAATAAAAAAAAAACTGTCGCATTGGATCACATCACATCTTGTGTCACAATCAAGGTTTTGAATTCCGTTCCGTTCTAGCCAGAATGACCTGAATTTGTAGTTCCAATGTAGTGTTCGATATACTATACCACTCCATTCTGTTTCGTTTCAAATTCCAGTCATTCCGGTTCCATTTTGGCATTTCTAGTCAAATTTCGGCCATTTTTGTTAGAATTGAGCATTTTGGTCCGCATTTCATTTTAGGTTGTTTTTGTAATTTTCTTATACTTAGATAAGAATTTTTGTAAATTTTAATTCCAAAAAGTATTTAATTAATTATAAAATATAAATATATTTATATAATTTTAATTTTTTTATAACTTTAAATATGTCCCTTCATTCTCTATTTTTTTAAATATCATTATTTTTAATAATTTATCTATTATTTTATTTTTTTTCTTTATTTTTGTGTCTTAACTCAAGTTTGTGATTTATTTCAACGAATATTTATTTTATAAATATTCAATTCTTCTATATACATATTACATACACATATACAGCATATATTTACAAATATATATTTATTTTGTTAGTTGTTAGTTTATATACATATAAATATTTATATATAACATATAATTAATATTGAAATAATACGTCGAAATATATTGATATCAAAATATTTTATTTCAATATCTTAATTAAAATAATTACTAAAATGATAATCAAAACTTTATTACGAATATTACGAATACCATTAGCATAGCCCAACCTATACCCTAATGTTGCGCTATAAAAGACTTAATTTTTCTCATATTTAAATACCGCTTCACGTGATCTCTGTCTCTGTCTCTCTCTCGCACACGTTCTTTCGGTTTCCTTCGTATTCAGCACTTTCATGCAGAGTTAACCGCTGCCTGCTTTTGTCAATCGTTGATCCTTTTGTCTTTCTTCGAAATTCCAATTCTGGGACCGGAGAGAGCCAAACAGATATATTTTGCACTACACTGCAGGTCTCTCCCTCTCTCCGACCTTTTTTTTTTTTTTTTTTTCTTGTTTTTTGGTTTTCCCTTTTTTTTTTTTTTTTGCGCCCTTGGTTTCCGTATATGTAAAGCTGGTTAGTATGGTGTTCTTGCCATTAACTATGCCGATAAACCCTTTTTTTTTAAACATCAGCGTTTTAACATTCATTTTATGTGCATCTATATATGTATGTATGTATTTTTGGGAGATTTTTCCTTCGAGTATTTTCAGTCGAAACAAACAGAGTCTTAGTGAAGGCCGGATTTTTGTTTCTGAAATTGTTACTGTTCTAAGATTGGTTCTCATATCTTTGCATGAAGAAAATCTGTATATAAGCCAAGACCATTCATGCTAGCTTAGGGAAAAAAAAAGACCATTTATGCTCAAATCTCGTTGTTAGCTTTACTTATCATTTCGAAAGAACTTGTAATCATTATTAGTTGGTGTGGAATGGCTACAATATCGATATTATGTATTTTGTTCCTGCACGAGAGTGTCTGAACTTTTTTTTGATGAATCGAGAGTGTCTGAATGCCAAAAATTTCCATTAGATTCATGAATCAATCGTTCTTTTGCCATTGATATTGCTTTTGGCTAATACCAATGCTACGCTAATTACAAAGATCATAAAATTTTGATAAACTCAGTGGTCGGTCCTCAAGTTATAGATCTCTGTGCTTTTCATTTTGTTTGATTTCTTTGGTCGCTTGGTTGGCTTGGTCTAGCTTATAGCGTCGGTTTTTTAAGTCAGAATACGAGCATCATTACTATTGACATCTATTTAACTCTTGGTACTCTACTGCTTCTATGGTCCAGAAGTTGCAACAGATATGGAGGCAGTTATGTTAATTCTAACAGATTAGGATCGCATTTGTCAGTAGGTTTGGTTGACACAATTGATTAACCAGAAAATTTGGTAGTTAAATGGGAAGCTGGTTTCTGTGAATAATCTGAAATTCCATTTCTAACAGGTTGCCACTTTGAAGAGGCGATCCATGTTTCTTTGTCTTGTGAAGAATATGATGGAGATACGCATATATTCTGTTTATGTTGCTAGAAAATATGATATGGTTAAATGTTTCATCTTTTTGAGTCTCTTATAGAGCTTTTCATTAAGTAATTATCGTATGCCTCCTATGTACTCGGGCTTTGCCTATTTACGTGGATCAATAAACTTTTTACTTATCAAAAAAAATTATCGTATGCCTACTTAAGAGAACTAAAAAAAGAAGAACAACAAAGAAGTCCTCCTGGTTCATATAACTTTCAATTTATTGTTACATATATTGCTGAAGGAAGGCTTATTGCTCTTCTTCGTATTATCAAAAATTCAAATTATGGTTCAATTCTTTTTTTTTTTGATAGGTAAAAGAGATTTTTTAATACGCATAAAAAGGCAAAGCCCGAGTATACAAGAAAGAGCCTAGTTACTAAACTAAGTGCATTATGGTTCAATTCTTGAGCCTGCGTTGATCAATTTCTTCTTTATCTGGGAATTCAGGGAGTTTACTAAAGGATGTGCTTTTCTAACCTGGCAAAAAATCTCATTAAATTGCTCAAAGATAATATAACGGGCTGCAAAAGGTGCTGCTATGACTTTTATTTTTCCACACGTTTTACTTTCTTACAATTTTTTTCCTTTTTACCCTTGGTCACTTGGTCTGTGCCCACATAACCCTCTGTGTGTGTGTGCTCAGGCCTCATAGGGTTAGAGTTAGTAGTGGCATTAAAGTTTTCCCCAGCGTATCTGTAAGTAATGGGGTTCTTGACAGGACATGGGGACTTCAAAGTAAAGGATTCTTGACAAAACGGGGATATTTCTTTTAGGGCTCTAATCCATAGTACCCTGATATTGTTTATTTTTCCATTATCATCATTATTGAATTTTACAGCACATCAAGGAAATCGATGGAGTTTGATAAAGAGCAGCATGGTGTCCCTGGAAGTGTTCCTGAATATGGTGCAATTTTTATGTTGAGCAGTGCTACCAAAAGAGAGTGTTTCAGACAGAGACTAGTTGGCCTTCCAGCTTCTTTAGGTCACTTTGTAAAGCATGTTAAAGCCGGAATGATTTTGTTTTTGTTTGAATATGAGAAGAGAAAACTTCATGGTGTTTTCCGGGCATGCTCCGATGGTGCAGAGAATATTGTGCCCCATGCATTCCAATCATCCAGGAAGCAATTCCCAGCACAGGTGTGGACATCGATATCTTTCTTGAGTCCATTTCTTTTAGGGCCAATAAATTTTTCATTTCTCCTTTTAAAGTATTAGTAGGGAGCAGGATTTTAGGAGTTGTTTTGTGCTCCAAATTTTAGTTCTAAACTGTTTTTATTATTTTCTCAGGTAAAATTCACTCCTATTTGGAGTTGTAGCCCACTTATTGAAGCTGAATTTCGTGATGCGATAAAAGAAAACTACTTTTCAGCTAAGAAGTTTAACTTTGGGCTGTCTGAAGAGCAGGTATGCTCCCTTCCTATCAAATTCAGAATTCAATGAAATCAATTTATGAAGTATTTTATTGATGCCTTTTACTATGTGCATTTTTAGGTTCATAGGCTTCTGTGCTTATTTAGTTTGAGAAAGGTAACAGATGACCTACCTCAAAGGAGACCAAACAAACTTAAAGTTGCAGGTGCATGTACTATGGGTAAAGTCGTGAGATATGATGATGGTGGGGTTGTAATGAGTGATGAGATAAAATATCAGGATTATTCTGATGATTATCACAGACTGGTTGTTTCGACTGATGACACTCGGAAATCTTCTGGACGCATTGGAAGAGAACATGACGAAGGCAAGTTTGCAAAGATTCATGAAATGGAGAATAAACCTGAAGTTTACACTGAGCTTGGACCAGTTACCTTGGATGAGTATTTTGGGGACTCTTTGGCTAATGTTGGAAGGGATGGAGGCAGATTTGCCATGTGTGAGAGAACTGGGAGTGAATGTACCTTGTCTATTGAGCGTGGACATGTCATGTTGAATGACTGTTCTGGGCTCTATTTGGGTACAGTTGGACAAGTTCCTGATCATGGCAGGTTTGCAAAGACTAACAGACTAGAATGTGAGCATGATATGGACAAAGAATTTGTGCCACCCTTTCCAACTAAGAGCTGTACTGTATCTCAACCTAACCTTCATAGATCCATCTACTCCAACAAGGTCATTTGGGAAACAGACTCTGTGGTTCAAGATCAAATCGGTACACATTCCACGTTCTCTGGCTCAAGTGAGCCACAAATTTCTTATCCTTTACCTTCAACATTGGGCGGAGATGCAATTGGTACAAGTACACACCCTTTTGACCCTGACCTTCCCGGTATTAACTCAAGTTACTCATCATCTTCTGCAATTGATCGAAGCTCTCATTCATTTCAAGAATGTGCTCCCCCTTACAGGATGCATGCTGGGAATCTCATTCCTTCCCCGAAAAACCAATCCTGTTTTTTATCTATTGGACCAAATTGTATGAAGAGATGTCCAGATGATAGTTCTGGTTTTGGGAACCATGTTCCTTTTTCTACCCCCAAAAGTAATGAGGATTTTAACTACAGGACGAGTCTGCCTTTCTCTGGGGCTTCTAATTCTGAAAGCTTGGCCACAGAATTTTCTGGAAATCAAAGTTTCGAGGGCCTCTCTTTTTCATGGTGTCCAGCTGCTTTGACTTTATCAGAGACTGGGAATAATGGGAGTGAAAACAAGGGTCTTCCATCTTATTCTTCCAGTCCCAGTATCTACCCTTTTGATTACAGCTTTCCTGTTGAGTCACAGGGGAAGCATGAGCATGAAGGTGTCCGACGGGAAGAGAAGAACAAACCGTATACTAGTAATATTCCCTTGTTGAACGATGGTCAGGTCCTGTTGCATGGTTTTGATTGCTCTCTTGAACATAACAGTTTACGCCACCATGAACCAAAATCACTAAATCATGATCGCAACTTTTGTTCTTATTCTGAAAACATGCCTTCTATCTGTGAGAAGAGCAGGAACAGTGTATTTTCTCGTTTAGCTTCATCATCGTATGTACATGAACAGGGAAATGGTGATGATGTTGGCCATGAGGAACGTCATGGGGATAAACTAGCAGATGATGTCATGGCAATGCTTCATCAGAGTCGCTGCCGATGGGCAAAGATAAAAAAGTATGGTATCTACCCTTCCCCTAACTTTGGTTATAGCTTTCCAGTAGAGTCACAAGGGAAGCTTGAGGATGAAGTTTTTCAGCATGAGAACGAAGCATTTGCTGGTAATATACCCTTGTCAAACGAGAGTCAAGTCCAGTTGAATGGACATGATTATTCTCTCAAGCGTTGGGACATGTACCACCATGATTCAAAATCACTAAATCATGATGTCAACTGTTATCAGTATTCTGAAAATGTGTCTTCTGGTGGCGAGAAGAGCAGGAACAGTGTGTTTTCTCGTTTAGCTTTGGCCTCAGATGTATATGTAAAGGAAAATGCTGACGTTGGCCACAGGGACTTTGATGGGGATAAGTCAGCAGATGAAGTCATGACAATGCTACCTCAAAGTTCTTTCCAATCATCAAAGCCTGGAAAGCCTAGATTGTCGGTCAAGCGATATGATGTTGAAAACTTTGGAAATAAAAAAAAATCAACCTTTTACCCCAAGTTGGAAAGGGATTGCCAGGAAATGAACTTAAAGGAGATGAAAATGAATATTACTTCAACTGAGAATGTCAACCAAACTCATGTTGAGGGTACTCCTGTGGATTTCAAGAATCTGAGTGCTGGAGGGATACCATATAGGGATTTCAAACGACGGAGTGAAGTTTGGAAAATTCATAATGATTCAAAGGGTAGAGTGTGTGATGAAATTGCTGGGAGTGATGGCTTGTCAGGTGAGCAGTGCAAAAGAAGAAAATTGATCAGGCCAAACTTCAGTAAGAGTATGGATGTATTACAACAAGAAAATTCAGTAAAAAGTAAGGATAAAACCAGAAGTTGTGAGGAGTTGGTTGGAAGCGAGGATAAGGAAAACAAGTTATCCCAAAGTGTCAAAAAGTTACATGTGATTGGTCCAATTAGTGGTGAGAATAAGAATATTGATACTGATGTTGAAAGAGGTTCCAACTGTGTAGGAGAACCAAAAGCAGGAAATTGCAAGGGATTCTTTAGACTTGAATGTGAAAACGGAAAAGGGTCTTCACAAGATGCTCTTGAATGTGAAGACAAAAAGGCGTCTTCACAAGAGGCTGGCATCCACAATGCTTGTTAAGGCAAGAGTCATAATGATGAGGATGGCTTGGGAATTAAGGATCTCATTGCACATCAGTTGTCACTAGGGGGTCTGATACCTACCACTTCATCTACACAGTCATTTATAGGAAGAAAAAAAGAAGTTTATCAAAGAGTAAGAAATTCCCACCAACTTTGTCCTGTCACTGGTGGCATTGGCTCTGGTAACACAATGAACAGCTTAAGCAGTCGGATTTCTACCATGCAAAGGGTACCGGAAGAATCGATATACATCAGTCCAGATGAAGGTGAGAGAAAAAACCAGCAGTTGGCTTTGGGATCCATTGCCAAACAGTCTTAAGCGTCTTGTGAAAGTTTCAGGTGCTTCAATATTGGTAGAATCATCAACATTTTTTTTTTTTTTTTTTTTTTTTTTTGTGGGGGAGTTTGCGTGGATAGATATTGGCCTACTCCTGATAGAGGCAAAGACTGTGAAATGAAATTTCATCAAAATTTTAAGAGTAGGAATGAAGTTCTCCCCAGCATAGAGTCGCCAGATTCAAGGCATCACAACACGAGCTTGCAGATATTGGTGAATGGGGAAGTAAAGCTGTTTATGGAATATTCTATTATTCAAATTGAAGCATCTGAAATGTTTTTGACTGGGGCTTTAAAGTTTAAACTACAATGCTGAATGTTAAAGGAAGAGATGCTGCTGTTAATGTATATAAGACTGCGGTTTCGTATGTGGCTTGAACTAACAAAGTCATCTCTGCAGCTGTAAAGCATATCCAGCGGTTGCTCACTTTGGTTGTTACTTTTGTAGCCTTACTGCTGGTAGGACCTTTTCCTTTTAGGTTTCAGAGATTCTTTTGCTTGCTGGGGTTAATGCTTATACAGTTTCAGATACTGATGATTTCCCTTTTCTTTCTTTTTCTCTTTTTGGTTTTAGTGGTAGTCTGGAAGAATGCAGTGTTCTTGTATTTGGCAAATGGAAATAAATTTTTGATTGATGAAGGGATTTGATTCTAAGCCCGATGATTATTCTATTTTTACTCGTTTGGATTACCTGATGGACGGTTCTAGCTCTGGGTGGGTCCAAATATTAACTGTTGATAAAATCCTTTATCTATTAATATGATTAAAAATAATAAAATAATAAATAAGAGTAGTCTTTCTACTATAAAAAAGAAAAAAATTTATTAATTATTACATTTTCATTATCATTCTTAAATTATTAAAAAAATATTATTTATTATTTACTTGAATTAAAAATATAAAAGATCAAGAAAATTATTATTTTTTTATAAATAAAAATTTTATATATAATTATTTTTATAATTTATTAATATGATTGATTATATTATTTTTTAATATAAAATAATTATTATAACCAACCGCATCAATATATTTATATCTATAAAATGACTGTAGATAGCAATTTTCATTTTTTTTTAATCTTTTCCCGACAAGACAATGACAACAACCTCGTGCGTATGCTTTTCGATGTCATGGGTGAGCACGACTAGAACGACGTAGAGATGTAGGCCGAGGCTTCTACCCGTTGCCACTATTCACTGTTTAACACCTCAGTGCCTTTGGTTGGTTCACACTATGGCCGATCGGATCCGACTAAAATCCACGGTAAGACAGAACCTTGAACCTGAACAATCCCTACCGTTCCGCTTGCTCTCATTGCATGCGGGTGAAGTCTGTTGCTAGTTAATTCCAATTTCCAACGGCGAGATATGCTACGAAACCTCCGGACACGTCGGCGGCCACGGTACGGCGCCCACATTTGCGCCGTCATCTCAGCCCTTCTTCTCCTCCTCTCGGTCTCTCTCCTACACAGCCGCCTCTCTCACTCCCGATCTCAACCCGACCACCGCCGCTACTTCCCCGACTCCCAAAACGACATCGATGTCGACTCAGACCCCCTCGTCGCCGACACAAAAGAAGATGGGGTTGCCACCTCTGAGGACAAAATCGACGAGCTCGATTTCGTCGAGGAAGATCAAGGACAGCAGGACGAGGCGGAGGATGAAGAAAACGACCAATCGGATCAAATTAGGGTTTCCGGGTATTTCTTCGACCATTTCAGTGGGGCAATCAGGAGGGCTATCAACAAGCGCTCGATCGACGAGTGGGACGACGATCGTTTGGGGTTGGTGATAGGATCGAGCGTGGATGATCGGAGTAAGGCCGCGTTTGGCTCTGACGACGTGCCGGTGGACGAGACGGTGCGGCGGAAGGTAACCGAGGTGGTTTCTATCGAGGACGCGCTCTTGGTGAAAGCGACTGGCCGTCGGACCGCCTCGCCCTTGAGGGAAGGGTGGGGGGATTGGTTCGATAAGAAGAGCGACTTCCTGAGGAGGGACAAAATGTTCAAGTCCAACTTGGAGGCATTGAACCCTTTGAATAATCCGATGCTTCAAGACCCCGATGGTCTTGGGGTCACCGCGCTGACAAGAGGCGACCGGTTGGTCCAGAAATTGTGGCTGAATGAGTTCAGGAGAGTCCCGTTTCTGGCGAAGAAGCCGTTGAGTGTTTCGGAGGCGAATAGGAAATCGAAATCCAAAGAAAACCACATTGTTGTTAACGAGGCGAATAAGGAGAATGATGGCAGTCTAAATGATGATGGTGGAGAATCGGGACTAAGAAGTGAGATGAAGAGGGCGGAGCGTAGGACTTTAGAGGAAAATGTAAATATAGATAATGGATTGAATGGTAGGAAAATTATCAATACAAACGATGTGCTTTCAAATCCTTCTGATAAGAGGGAAAGTAAGAGAGCAGAGCATAGGATTTTGGTTGAAAATCTAGGAAATGGATTGGATGCTAATAGAATTATTGATTCTAATGATAGATATTTGAGTTCATCCAATAAGATTGGTAGGTTGGATAACGTGGATGATGATGAGGTTGGGGGTAAGACTGAATTTTCGGGTCATATATATGCAGACGGAAAAAGATGGGGTTACTTTCCTGGTTTGCATCCACGTCTTTCGTTTTCAGATTTCATGGATGCGTTTTTCAGGAAGGAGAAGTGTGATATGAGAGTTTTTATGGTGTGGAATTCGCCGCCTTGGATGTATGGTGTGCGGCAGCAGCGGGGACTTGAGAGTTTGCTTTCTCAGCATCGAGATGCCTGTGTTGTGGTGTTCTCAGAGACCATTGAGCTTGATTTTTTCAAATACAGCTTTGTGAATGACGGGTATTTTTTCCAAATTGCTCTTTTGCTTGCATCTCTCTGTTGGTTTGGTTTCCAACCTGAAAGTCTTCTTTTCTTTTATAAGTTACAAAGTTGCTGTTGCCATGCCAAATCTTGATGAATTGCTGAAGGATACACCGACCGATGTATTTGCTTCTGTCTGGTTTGAATGGAGAAAGACAAGGTTTTATAGCACTCACTACAGTGAGCTTGTCCGTCTTGCCGCTCTCTACAAGTAAGCATGCTTCGTTGCATATATATTTTCATATTAGGTACTGAATCTTCAGTAATTTTGTTTATAGAGTTTCTTCAGTCCATTTTGGAGTATCTACCATGAAGGCTTTGGTTGGTTTCTGTTTTAGTTAACATGAAGATCAGATGAACATATGCATGGGAAATGTAGTATGACCTTTTATTTTTTGAAAAATTATGTAAGGAAAATTTTGTTTAAAGAAAGTGGCGCTACGCCTGTTAACTGGAAGTATACAATAGGGAACACCCAACTCTTTATTCTATTGCCATCTTCTTGCAATCTTGAAATGTCCTAGCATTGTCTTTCCACCAAATACACCAGATCAGACACAAGGAGGCAATCTTCCAAGCCTTGGAGTTGCACTGACCACTCATACTATTATGCCAACATGCCAACATGTCCACCACCAGTTGGGGCATGACCCAATCAGTCCCGAATGTGTGGAAATATTTTGATCCATTGTGATTTGGGAAAGAATGATGTAAAACGGTGGAAAAAAAAAAACACTAGGTTGGTCATGCATATGATTTTTAGATGAATACAACCTTGGTCATGTAAAACTGAATAATCTCTGAACGTGCTAAATTTACTGTAATTCTGGAGAGAGCGCCTTAGATTAAAACACGTGTTTTACATGAAGAACCATCTTAAACTATTTTCATAACCCATTGAAGTGTATTGATATGAGAAGCAGAGGCATACCGTGGAAGGGTTGGTTATCCAGTGAGTGAGTCTTTGAGTTTATTTCCAGTTTCTTATTAGTAGAAAAAAGAGGTTAAATGTGAAAATTGGAACAGTTCATAAAAGACACTCGAATATAAATCTTCTAGTTCCTGCAACAAAAAAAGAAGGTTAAGTGAAAAAAAATGCAGAACAAATTATGAACTGTCAGATACATATCACACAATCACATTTGGGAAAGTTTATGTGAATAAACTTTCCTTAACGACCCAAGGATGTTATGTGCAAAAAGGATGGAGAATCTGTAAATCATCTTTTCCTTCACTGTGAAGTGTCTAGATTCTTGTGGGATGAGGTTCTGAGTTGGACAGGTTTGCATTGGGTGATGCCCAAGGATGTGGTGGATTTAATGGTAGGATGGAAGGGTTTGAAGGGCTGTAAGAAGGCAGCGTCTGTTTGGAAGATGATTCCTCCTTGTCTCATGTGGTGTTTGTGGATAGAAAGAAATAGGAGATGTTTTGATGATAAAGAACGTACTTTGGAAAATCTTAGGGTTTTTTTCATGGGTACTTTGGGTTATTGGGCGAAAGTTTATGTAATGGTGGATAATTTCCTGAATCTGTTTTAGTTTTTGGTTTTTTCTTTTTTGTTTTCAGGAAGTTGTAGGTTTATCCTTTGTATACTTCCTGTGTACTTGGGCTTATGCCTATTTCTTCAATAAAATTATTACTTATAAAAAAAAAACACTTTCCTTAACGACCTTTCATTGATGTAATTGCCTCTAATATAATTGCTTTTACTTATTAGGGGAAAAAAGGAAGTTAATGTGAATAACTCTACCTTGAGGTTGAAGGTTTGGAACTAAGGGCTATGATTTGGACATAAGAACAATACTAGTTTTATGGTTGTCAATTCATTATGTTCTACTTGGAACTCACTATGTAGAAGTATCTAGAGAATTTCATTACTGATAAACCACATCCCTTGGACGTCTGAGTCAGATTTCCAGTTAAAAGTACATTTTTGTCAGAAGCGGGATGTATATACTTGGATTAAAAAAAATCATTTTATAAGTTCGTTTAGGAATGAACATACTTGGATAAAACTAATGTGATTTCACTTGAGACTTGATTGTACTCAGGCTAGACACCTGCCCAAGGATATTTGTTTAAAATTTCTATTTTTTATTATAAATTGGTATCAGAATAAAAGTATCTATATCTACCTGTAAGAAAAAAGAAGAAGAATAAAAGCATATATCCTTATCAAGAAACTGACGCTGTTAATTAACTTCAACAGTGCTAAAGGTGAATGTTGATTCATTGAGTTAAGTGCCATTCTTAAAATAGAATTCAACCTTGGAAAAACCTTGAGGACGGTTGGGTGTGAAATTAATTTTCACACCGGCCAATCATCCAGTGCCACGTAGGCATCCCAAAGCAATTGAACTGGACCCGCATACACCCGATCCCCCTCTCCCTCTCCCTCTCCCTCCCCCCATCTGCACTCAAGACGCCGAAGGAACTGTACCAAAAACCTCTCCCTCTCCTTCTTTCTCTCCCTCTCCCTCCCCCATCTGCACTCAAGACTCCGAAGGAAGGCCAATGACCTCTCTGTCAGTCAGCTCCTCCTGTTGTGCCACCTTTGCTCCCTAATCAACAGCTCTAAATCCTCTCCTCATTGTTTTGGAGAACCGATCGCAGCGAAACATTGGACCCCATCTTTGAATAAGTATCAGTGACCATCACTTGAGTGAAATTTTGAACCTAGAATCAGCTCGATAATGTCCAAAATCAAATGGGTTTCAAGCTAAAACTTTGAAAAAAAGAGTTGCCTTTTGTGCTTGGAATCACAGACCAATGGCTCAAAATTTTACAGCAATGAAAAGTGAGAAAAAAGTTCTGTGCGTATATTGAAGTATGGATTTCGAACTCGTGGGTTGCAATTTACTGAGTGTGTGAGAGAGAGAGAGAGAGAGAGAGAGAGAGAGAGAGAGAGAGAGGAACAGCAAGCATGATCGAGATGGGAGAGGGATAGAAAGAATGAGAAGGAGAGGTCGATTGGGTGTATGCGGGTCCAGTTTAATTGCTTTTAGGATGCCTACATGGCACTTGATGATTGGCTGGTGTGAAAGCTAATTTCACACCCGACCAGCCTGGAGCGCCACTCTTCAACATTATATATATATATATAATTTCTATATATATATATTTCAAATAAACCCCAAGGGGTTGGCCTAAGTGGTGAAGGCCTTGGTCTTAGGGTCTCATTTCCTTCAAGGTCCAAGGTTCAACACCTCATGGGTGCAAACAATCCTTTGGGGCCACACCCCCTGGTGAAAAGCCAGCGATTTAACTAGTTCCGTGTAGGGAAACTTCCGAGGGTGCGGTGCACGGGACTGGGGTTTATTCTGCAGGGGTGGGTCCAAAGGGCCCTGCCTTGGAGAGGTTCCCCGACATAAAAAATATATATATATATATTTCAAATAAAAAAGAAATTCAAACCTTGGTTGATTAAATAACTTTTGAGGCAACAAAGTTTCTTCATAACTTTCTACTTTATTGTCAGGTGAGAGGAAATGGAAATGTTTTCCTTCATTTTATGTGTTTGGTTGTCAGTAAAAGATGCCATTCCCACCAGCAATTATGAAAAGAGGCTTCATGTCACTTTCCTCTAAGAAGGTTTTGACAATAAATGAGTGTCATTTTATTTATTTATTTATTATTATTTTTTTCCTGCTTTCTGAGATGCAAAAAGACATAGTTTTCCCTGCTGCATGTTGAGGAGGAAATTATTCATAGTTGTTGAATTCTTAGGTGGTGTCAAATTTTATCTGCTAATACTGAACAAGTTATTCTTGTTGGATCTTTGTGATATCCTTTCTAATTTTCTTGATGCTGGTTTCTGTCCATCTGTTTTTAGTTGAAATAGACTGTATCATTTTCATTTGTAACTTTTGCATTTATGTTGCCAAGTTTTTTTTTTCAAGTTAAACAATCATTTATCTTTTGCTTTGTTGTCCAGATATGGTGGAATATATCTTGATTCTGATATCATTGTTTTGAAGCCGTTATCTATGCTTAATAATTCTGTTGGTATGGAGGATCATTTCGCTGGAAGTTCTTTGAATGGCGCTGTGATGGCATTTAGAAAGCAGAGGTACTATCAAAAGATTCAAAACACATTCTCCAGTGATATAAATTCATTTGATAGTTTAGTTTAAATAATCTTCTATTGCACTTGTGCTTGTTTCTTCCCCTTCTTCACTATCAGGTGGATTGGGTTAATGATCAGAAACCATGCTATTTTCTATGTTTTGTTTGTTAATGTTGCTTTGCATTGAAATCTGCCTTAAGTTTGGGGGGAAAGAAAGCATTGAATCAGAAGATTGATAGGATAGCTTTCATTACTAAAGTTTTCTTCTGTGCATGGTTTCGGGTTTGTTTTGTGATACACTTTGTTCTTATTCTACTCTGTTTCTCAGCGTCCCATTTAGTTGAAATAGCTGTGTAAAAGGTTGATGAGAAAGAGCTTAGGGCTATTGGGAAATAATTCGTTTATGAATAAAAAGAAAGACTTAAGTTTGAGGTGTCAGACATGGAACTGATGTTTTCTTCATATGTTTTAACGGCATTTTGTATATGATAGTTTGTTTCTTTGGACTATACTTTGGAAGTTTGTATATGATATTTCCTCCCCTTTCCATGTAGTCCCTTCATAATGGAGTGCTTGAGAGAATTTTATATGACATATGATGATACACGTTTGAGATGGAATGGGGCTGATCTTTTGACAAGAGTTACAAGGAAGTTTTTGGGTCAAGAGAATGTATCCACTAAATGGCTGGAATTGAATGTGCAAGATTCTTTCATTTTCTTCCCTATCAGTTCTCAGAATATCATAAGGTATATTTCTGAACTCCATACCAACTTATACATTTTAGTTCATACATGGTGAGGGAATTTACAATCCAAACAACTTTTGAGTGTAAGCATGGCAATACTTTTAAGAGAAAAGACAAATCAAAAGAAATTTTTTTAGTTATAGCCTCTAAAATATTGAGTTTCTAGATAATCTATTCATTAAATACCTGTATACTTTTAGATGATATGAGCACCTAGACCCTTAGCCCTAAATCTTAAACCGTGTAGCTGGCCTGTTGATGTGTGAATTGTGTAAGAGAATGCTGCATTGTTCTTGCTTGCTGCACAATTTTCTGCTTAATTTTTAAAACTTTTTCCCCTGCTACCCCTCCCCCTTCCCACTATGTCTAACATCTCTTGGTTAATTTTTTTTATCAGTAAATAAGAGCTTTATTAGTCTCTTGGTTAATGGTTGAGAAAGTTTTATTACTGTAAATAGGTAATAAAATTACAGTTTCCTTACTTTTTTGTTGTACAGCTCTGGTGGCGTCATGTCAATTATGTTATATTTATGCAAGATGTTGAAGGTGACAGTTTGCCTAGTTTGTACTTCTTTGAAAAAAAAAAAAAAAAGTAGTTTGCTCAGTTTGTACGGTCCCTGGGTATACTGGAGAGTGGATCCTAAGGAGAGGGTTTAAGAAATTTAAAGTCTTCCTTTGTTTAGTCTACTAACTATGCTGTTTTCTTTACTTTGATGATGGCTAGTGATGTGCTTAATAATGATAATCCAAGAAGCCAAGTTGGATTATTATATCCTGCTTAACCAGAATGGAACCTTCCTATGCTTGATGATGAAGTTTGAGCAGAATGGAAGTTCCCAATTGCTGATAAAGAAACAATATAGACTCCATTTTTACTGCTGTTTTTTTCAATAATTATGGCATTTGATTGAGACTATCTTGTTGACACATTATCCCTTGTATAAATCAGGCTAGCTGGCATATGTTAATACTTTACGTAGAAACTCTGAAACCGTACCTTGTGTCAATGATTTTGGCTCTCCAGAACAGTGTAGTGGCCATGTGCGATTGTCCATTTTTAAATAAGTTGTGCAGCATGTTCACCCAGATCTCAAATTCTTCCTTGTTTATTGCTTAACCTATTTGAGCTGCAAACAGGTATTTTGCTACACCGGAAACTGAGACAGAGAAAGCTCAACAGGATGCTTTGTTCAAAAAGATTATGAATGAGTCGTTGACTTTTCATTTTTGGAACAGCTTGACATCTGCCCTCATTCCAATGCCCGACAGCCTTGCAATTAGGCTTATTGATCAACCCTGTATCCGATGTTCTGATGTATTGTGAAATTCACACAAGACTGTATTTGCCTAGAATCTGGTCAAAATAGAACACAGCAAATAGCATCCAAACTTATTGAAGCATCCATTTCCCGGCTGTTTCTTGAGAAATCTGAGGCTTTGAGTTGTGCTGATATAAAGATTGTATCAGCAGGCTGGGAGACCCAATAAAACCTGAGACCTATTCGTTGTTGAGCAGGCTGTTTTTATTTTATTACTCGCCTTCGCCTACCTCAGTCTTCTATGGTTGATACGATGTCATTTGTATGCGTTGTATATTTTTATTCCATTGATTGAAAGATTTTTTTTTCTTTTTTCCTTTGATGTAAAAGAGAATATTTCACAGGTGAATATGGAAATGTGGAAAGATGTTTCATGAAGGTTTCTTTTTTTATGATACATGCTATATCCTTGGACTACTGATTTTTATGTTGACGTTCTTCTTGGATTGACAGTCTTGAGGCGTAGCAGTAATCTCTGAACCTAGGACCCAAGAGAAGACACGCAATGGCTGTAATCTATGTTTGTAAACAGAAAAACTCTGTTTTTTTCCCTCAAAAATTATATCTTTAGGTCTCGTTATACAAATGAGATGAGATGTTTTAAATAATTATAAATAAAATATTTTTATAATATAATTTTTTTAATATTAATTTTGTATTAGAATTTAAAAAAATTAAATTATTTATTATATTTTATATAAAGATTTAAAAAAATTATAATAATAAGATGAGATTTGAAATTTTGATTAATCAAGTAGAGTTGTTAAAGGTTTGAAACATGGAGAGCAATCAAGATCTATCGATTTCAAAATAATGGGCACATTCCAACAATGCGTTTGAAAAAATTCATCTAATAAAAATTTCACAATTTTTGTTAGAATTCATGGTGTGAAAGATACTCTCTCCATTTCTACTAGTTCTGTATGATAAGTTTGCTACGACAGATTACATGTATCAAACTGTTGCTTTTATTAACGAAGTCCTTTTGCTGAGAAAAAATAAAAAATCTTCAGAAAATTTGATTGAGGTATACGATGAATGGAACGAGTAAACGAGTTCACTACTGAGGAATGACAATCGTAATATTCTAACAACTACCTCCGATACCATGTTCTTGCGGACCATGACCTTGGTCGGCAAGCTTCTTGAAGTTGAAGAAAGGTAGGTGGGGGGGCTGGGACAGTCAACTGAAGTGTCATCGCGTTGACTAAAATAAATAAGCCCACTCTCTCTGATACTCTGATCTACGACTTCAACAAACCCCTCTCAACATTCGCCACAAAAAAGCAGCTCAACAAGGTATACCTTATAGTCTCTCTCTCTCTCGTGTTGGCTTACATTGACGTGTTATTATTTCTGGGATTTTGTTGAACTGTTAAAGACACTAGCAGCTATCAAAGAAACCGAATGGCTTTTCATAAAGTTCTTTAAACTAGGTTTACTAGCACCATTACTGTGATTACAGCTTTTTATGAATTATTAAGTTCTCAGAATAATTTTTGACTTTCAGTTCTTGCATGGAGTACTCCTTCAGGATCTGTTTTCTGTGTTCTCGCCACAAAACCTCACGAACTAAATGAGGGGAGTTGATAAAGGGTAAATTTTGGTCTGATCTGGTTGTTTCATTGGAAAAATTTTTTGCGGAGAAATTTGACACGAGTATGATTTAAGAACCCATAATCGTATTCCATTATAAATAATGGGTTAATGCTGTAGTAACATTTGGTTTGCTGCTGAAAACATCTCTTATGACATGAAATTTTACTTATTTTAACTAAATAAAAGTTTTATTGAACATTTGATTTTTCCATTTTAGTTTCTTGTACACCGTATAAATTTGTTTTTATTGGATTTTGATGTCCGCAGAGTCATTGATAATTCTTTTACTTCTTTTGGTGAAGTATGCAACTGTTTTTAAGTGATTTTCAAGTTTTCGTGTTGCAATCTATTGTTATTATATTTTTTTGGATAAGTTACCTATTATTTTTATCTTGAACAAAATATTTGGGTTATCAGTTCCTTTGCAGAATTTCAGAATTCCACTTTTGCCTCCGGGATTCGGAAATCTGGAAATTACAATGAGTTATATGTCTAGCATTTCAGAAAAGTGAGGCATGCCTGTGGGTTGAGTTTGCTTAATGTATCCCCATCAGGCAGCTACTTACTATTTATGTGTAAAGGAATCTTTTCAGTTTTAAATGAGATCTTAACTATGAAGTGATTTGGTGTTGAAAATGACTGGATCTAGACAGAGATGTGTCAAATCGATCAAACCAGAGTCCTTATAGAATTATGTGTTACTGTAATTTTGTATTTTGGGTTTGTACTTTCCTTGTGCGCCTGTGTGTTACTTTAGTTTTGTATATTGGATTTATACCTTCCCTAAGGTATGACTTTTCTGCAATAACAGTATATAAAAGTTTCTGGTTTATTATGCTACTTCAAAGAGAAGTTGACAAGTCTTTGAACTGATTTATATGTTCCATTTACCAAGGCAAGAAAAAAACACAAAATGATATGTTTGTACGGTTTTTTTTTTTTTTTTCATGACGGGGGACCCACCCCACGGCAGAGCCCTTAGGTCTCACCCATGGAACCTAAACCCCATGAATTTTTAAAATGTTTAAAGTAATGATAATTTTCAATTGCATATTTTCCAGCACTTTGTTCAAATGGCTCAATCTTCACTACATGAGATATCGGATTCCGGTGCTTTCACGAGAACTGCTTCAACATTCCGTAATTTTATTTCACAAGATCCAAAATCCCAATTTCCAGCAGAATTTGGAAGGTATCATCTGTACATATCATATGCTTGCCCATGGGCTTGCAGGTGCCTTGCATACTTGAAGATGAAAGGACTTGACAAAGCCATTGGTTTCACGGTCAGTGCACTTTATGATAAATTTCTAGCGGAGGCTTCAAAATTTAATGACTAAATCAATCTTGTCTATATGCTTATGCTCAGTCTGTCAAACCCAAGTGGGAAAGAACAAAGGAAACTGATGAGCATATGGGATGGGCTTTTCCTGCTTCAAAGACAGAGGAACCAGGAGCTGAACCTGACCCTTTGAACGGAGCAAAAAGTATTAGAGAACTTTATGAGCTTGCTAGTAAAAGCTACACTGGAAAGTACACGGTTCCTGTATGTTACCAAGATGAAGTGCCCCTTCTCTCATCTGCTATCTTTTACTTTTTGTGGGAGTTGCTAATAGATGTTTAAACTCTACCGTTTTATTGGTTTTTGCTCTATGACAGGTACTATGGGATAAGAAACTTAAAACTATTGTTAATAACGAGAGTTCAGAGATAATCCGCATGTTTAATAGTGAATTCAATGATATAGCAGAGAATGCAGCTTTGGACCTTTATCCTCCTCACCTGCAAGCCCAAATTGATGAGACTAACGAATGGATATACCATGGGATAAATAATGGAGTCTATAAATGTGGGTTTGCGAGGAAGCAAGGCCCTTATGATGAGGTATGTATTGTTTCATGACTTGGTCATTTAGGTTATATAGGGGAATTGTTGTAGTGTTTACATTCTGAAAGGATTATTGCAATAGCTTTACTATCTTAAGTGTTCTAATTGATCCTTACTTATAAAAAAAAAAAAGTGTTCTAATTGATCCTTCTTTTGGCAGGCTGTGAAACAGCTGTATGAAGCATTAGACAAATGTGAGGAGATACTTGGGACGCAACGTTACATATGTGGGAACTCAGTGTGTGAAGCAGATATTCGATTGTTTGTCACCCTCATAAGATTTGATGAGGTAATCTATGTATTTCAAGCGACAATTGATGCCTGTCAGAAAAATAAGCAAATCTTGTCATTATCTGAATCGAACAAAAATAAAATAAAATAAAAGCTGTGAGGAAATATCATAATTGGAAGTCTGCTGATGGCACCATCGAGTGTTCTTTCTTGGATTTTTTGGGTTCTTTTTACTCTAGTTTGTAATCTTAAGGGTGTCCTTTAGTAGTTGCCCTTTCCTTTCTCCTTGTCTGATAAACATCTATTCATCAAAGAAACCATCATATTCGTCCAAGGGCTTGTCTTTGAGTAACTTCAAGTAGATTTTCAGATGGGACACAGTAGTCTCAATGTCAGAAGTTTTCCTCATTCCTCATCCTCTAGGCAGTGAAGCATGTGGAATATCTTCTTAAATTTGTAGTCTTCTACTGAAAATGTATCCTTTTGTATTGGAGTTTGAGAGTCAAGTATTTTGTAGAAATTACTGCTCAACGAACAGTTATTTCTTAACCGTGCTGCTTCTTTTTGGAATTAGCATCATTTGAGTGGTGTGGTCCGGGTCATTAAAAGTCATTTTATGTTTCTAAATCTAGAGGACATCTTAAGAAGCTTTGCTAATATAATTAAAGAAATTACACTGGAGAACCAACACTTCAAGACGATACTAATTTTATGCCATCCAAGCTAGAACTATGCATTATATGTCTTGTATGAAACTCTGGCATTTGTCTATACCAGACTCTTCAAGCATCTTAGAAATTTGAGTATTTTTGTAATGACAGGTTTATGCCATCCACTTCAAGTGTAACAAGAAACTGATACGTGAGTACCCGAATCTGTTCAATTACATCAAGGACATTTTCCAGATCCCTGGCGTCAGTAGTACAGTCAACATGGAACTCATCAAGCGGAATTACTATGGAAATCTTACTACTATAAATCCAATTGGCATAATTCCTGTTGGCCCAGGTATTGACTACTCTTCCCCTCACGACAGAGAGAAGTTTTCTGCATAGATTTTGTGTAATTGCAGACAATAAGATGAAATGTCTGTATCTTTAAGTCACAAGATGTTCACTTGGAATAAACACCTCAAGGCTTCATCTATCCAGAGGGAAAATAGAATCTTGAGAAGTTTGTGGTAGACGGTAGTGATAATTTTAGATAAACGCGATGACGAATATATGACCGTGATATCCTCCAAGTGTATATCTATGTCCTCCATGCAGGATTACATTTACTGTGATAGTTACATTTGGGGTCTCTCATATCACAACAGTCTCAAGAATTTTTGAAGAAAATTTCAATAGAAGACACCCAGTAATGGAAATTATACAACCACTACTTAATCTTTTCGTGGGGATTCTTCTGATTCTTTTCCCTTCTGTTTTTGGGTCTAAACTCAAGTTACTTGAAGTTGCGGCCACAGATGAGCAAGGGGGAAAAAACAAAGCAAGTAGATATCATCGGTCTGCGAACATTTTCAGTCACTCTAGCAAGCACCGTTTGAACATCATTGAAAATTTGCAGACTCAGGAACGTGATATTTTCAATATCAGAAAAAAGTTTCCTTCCTGATTTTGCAACTCTGTTATTCTTCGTACAAATTCATCTCCATATACAGCACAAACACAAAAGCTAATGGTAATCTACGACTGAAAGGGCTGCGTTTGCGTCAATGTTGTTGAAGGGAGCTGAGACACAGAGAGAGGGACAGCTGAGCCTGTTGGCACTGGGCCCGCTTTGTCGCGGTCCCACCGCTCGAGCAGAAACTCCGGACGGCCTCCGTCTCGTCCGGGCAGGCCAGCGAGACCAGGCATTGCGCCAGCGCCCGGTTAAGGTGCTTGCACGCCGCATCCCGAGCCGGACCGATAGGCACCTTCCTGTGGCACTCCTCCAGCGCCAGCTGGAGCCGCTCGCACCCGTCCGACACCATCTTCTTCTACTTCTCCTCCTGTGGGTCCTCCAGATTTAGGGTTTTTTTATTTTTTATTTTTGGGTTACTGGATTCAGATTTCAGCATATCGTACTTCCTCGCGACTCTGACTCCTTCACCTCCTCGATCCTCATCGACCTCCATGTTTTAGGACCCTTTTCTTTAGGATGTTTAGATTATTAATTCAGTTAGGATCATTTTTTTCTATTATTGGATTTTTTTGAAAAAAATAAAAAGAGTAGGGTGTTTTGTAAGTAATTAATAATAGCTTTCTAAGCAAATATATACACACGACAAATGTTTTATTAAAAAGAAATTATAAAAATTATTGTATGTATTGACGTGATTTAATAGATATAGGACGGGTAATTTTTTACACCTTAATATAACCCAATATAAAAATGGAAAATGAATTATGTTAACGTCTAAAAAGCGCACAAAAACTCGTGAGGGGAGCAGAATCCATTCCGGCCTGTCGAAGTTGTATTAGGCCTAGATTGGTGGTGTGTGGGTTTTTGATAGTAGTTCGATGTGGCTGTATTGTGTCAATGCGTATATGGTAAACAATAAATAAATATAAAAAATATAAAGAGAGACGAACATACAGATTTACATAATTTGGTATTGAGTTTACTTCCACGGGATTTAGAATGGAGAGAATCTACTATAATAAGCTTGTTTTAGAGGTGTGCATCCAGACCGGATTTCGGTCCGGTTTAGAAATCCAGATCCGGGTAAATATAACCGCTCGGATTACACACAGGTGGTTGTTATAAACTCGAATCCGGTTACGGATCCAGTTTTATAACTCGGTAATCCGTAACTGGGTTATACACTTGCTTCTTTATTTTTTTTTTTGGCTGACACCATTTAAATTGACTTCGTATTCCCCCAAAGTAACAATTTTTGGACACAACGATTTGGCCAGCCGGAGAGTAGTTTCGACGGCAACGGGTGTTTCGTCTAACAAATTGTATAGCTGAAGCATGAAGTTTACTGCCAAGAACTCATCCGACTTGACTCAGAAACTTGACTTGCCGAGCTCCTCAATTGGGGTCAGGCTCAAACATGAAATTCATCTTGAGAATATCAGCAAATTCGCGTAGTTGGTTTTCGGTTGCCAATAGGGAAGCAGCCAGAGATTTACCTAGAGCTGTGGCGGGTATGCCCGAGATGCGAATTGTAGTGGGCTCTTTGGTGGAACGGGTCACCAGAGCTTGTAGAAGTGCTACCCATTGAACCCCTTGAACGATGCCGAAATCTACTATGTGAATCTTGGTTGCCCCGTTTGTAGTTTCAAGGATTGCTTGGTGCTATTAAATGTGCAACTTTGAGTATGGACACGCATCATTAAGAGATTTGTAAGTCAGTGTGAAATCCTCGGATGCAGTCTCTTCTTTAGTGACAATCGAGCTTTTCTCACCAGATTTCACAGCACGACTAGGTTCCGAATCACCTAGTCTAACACAATCTAGGAACTTTTTGAGAAGAGGCTGTGCAGACTTGACTTCCAGTGAGTGGCTAGATGAGACACCACTGACGTCGTTCCTGTGTGCGCTTTGCAGTGAAGTGTTCGATGGTTTGGTGTCCTTAATTATTGCCGGTGAAGATGATGGAGGTGGTGTTCACGAGGGGAACTGGGGTTGAGGAGAAGGGTTTGGTGAGTATTTGTCCATAGATTCAGAGAGAGGAGATTGACGCTCAAAAAACAAAAAAAAAAAAAAACTGGATATTCAATTACAATCCAAATTGACTCCGGTTATCCGCCCTGATTGAGTCCGGATTCAATCTGAGTAGATAACCGCTTGAGTTTGGAAATCCGGATCCAGTTTTGACCGAATATCCAGATCTGGATGCACACCCTTAGTTTGTTTTACATTCTCTCATGGTCTCTTATCTTTATTATAAAATAGATTTCAGATGTCTCTCTTCCAAAGTCTGGAATCCATCGTTGGAACCCTGTCTTGAGGTTGAAAAAGCTTTCCTCGAGAAGCCTGACAAGAAGTATCCCTTGAGGTTGTAAGTTCCCACGTCTTTTATCTCCTACACTCAATTTGTTTTATGTCACTTAATATTTCCTTTATGTCATATCTCTTATTTTCCTCTTGACACCCTGACACTTTGTCTTCATTTCCTTCTCTCTCCCATTTTCTTCTCTCTCTCTTCTTTTGTCTTCTAGTGATAACCCTTTGATGAGCTAAGCCTCAAGAATCATTTTGGACCTCATGATATTTTACCCCTTTACAATAGATATACAATTCTTTTTACAACATTTTATACAATTATATTTTAAATTAAAGGCATTTTTATAAAACAACTTATAAAAATAACATCATTTTACATAAATATCTTTATTTTAAAACATAATTATATAAATAATTATAAAAGAAAAATTTGTACATTTATCATTACTCTTCTTATTTCTTTCCCGTCACGAGTGGACAAATTTCTTGACACATTGGTTTAAGTGAAGATAAGGTGAGGTTGCAAACGTGTTTTCCTCTTACATTTGATTTGGACAACTCTGTCAAAATTAAGTTGTGTAATCCCGGTTCAAATATTACAATCTCTTAAGGTAGTTTATTGAAAGCTTACGTGTTTCTTATATATATATATATATATATATATAATTCAAAATCTTATTCGTGTATATATATATATTTTAAAAATATTAGGTTTACATATAAATCTTACGCAATGAAATTTAAACAGGTGTGAATTAATATAATATTTCTTTTTTAATAATAAAAAAGAGTCTTACAATATGATCAATCATATTAAACCACACGTGGTTAAAATTGATTAGAAATTTATACTTCCATATAGAGGAAACATATTTTCCTTGAGAATTTTGGTTGTGCTTAGTTGGATGAGGATGCCCAAGTGAGTGCTCTTGCAAAATCAACCTTCTTTTTAAAGGTACAGATGGTAGTGGGAATCCCATGGCATCTCTCCAATAATTGCTTCGTTGAATTTGTGCCATGGATGACTTTTTGAATCTTTGATCTCTTCCACCCACATTGGAAACAATACGCATAATTCTAACCACACACACATATATGTATATATATTTTCCCCTTGAACAGCAAAGGGATTGGATGTATATAAATTCAACAGATATCATTCATTGAGAATAAATATCTTCAAATTGAAAGATCATTGAAACGTATAAAAATTCCATGAATCCAATCTCACAAGAAATGGTACATCATGATTTTGCTTCTAAATGTACCATTTTTTTCAAGTGTTATACGTGATGAACTTTTTTTAAAAAAAAAATAAAAACCAAAAATAGGGAGTTTCGAATTCAGATTTTTCATTTAGAAAATCGGTTTATATGCCATCAGATCATTAGGCCTCTCAGTCTGATGGCAATTATCTGAATCATTCCTAATTGAGAACCAGATTTTAGCAATATTACGTATAGTTCCTTAAGGATTACAATGTAGATCTATACAATTTTATTTTTAAAATTTTTTAAAATTATAAAAATATTTTTATTTAAATAATAATTTTTTTTATCTAATAAAAAACTTGTACATGCAGTTCTCAACTGTGAATAAAATTTCTCTTTCGTTATTTATTAACGAAACAAAACATTAGCACACCAGAGAGAGAGAGAGAGAGAGAGAGAGAGACAGGCTCCTTTAACTTCACTATTGAGATAAAACCCATTAAAGTAGACAAGTAAAAGTCGTAATGATATTTGAAGGGATATGGAGGCACTTGTCCAGCTCTCGTCTTTGTGCCCCACTTCTAAATTCATCCCACCATTGTCTCCGAGCCTTCCTTCTAATTATAAACTAAAAAACATCAAAATGGAAAAGAGCATACAGTAAGCAGGGGATCCCATATCTATTATCTTTGAAAAAATTGCGTGTGAATTGAAATGCTCAAGAGCAGAAGGGTGCAACCCTCTCTTTTCCCATATCCCACCCCCAATTGGGGAGAGTTGAATTATTCGAGGTGAAGCGTGTGGTACTTTTGGGGAGCAAACGTGAAGGGGGGCCTATATCCCCACCAAACTAACATATCAATGGGATTCAAGAAAATCTTAGTTCTCCTTTATATACTCTATGGCTCAAGTTCCATTTCTCCTCCGTTAAAATTCTCCACCCAGAATTGTTGTGATGCATATGAACGGCCGAAAAGGCAAAAAGAAAAGGAAAAGATTAAAGGCAACAGCAAAGGAAGAAAGTAAAGAAAGCGTGAATTTATATACATTTACTAGGGCGGTCGATGTGTTTTTGTTCTCCGACAATTTGTTTTTTTCTATGATTCGAAAGTAACAGATACTTTGGATTTACTTAGTTTTGTTTGTTTCCCTCTCTAAATAGAGCAGCGCTCTCTCACTAGAATTTGTGGCTCTCCCCTTCATGGCTCTGCCTCTCCCTCTATCACTCCCAAGGAATACCATACTAATCCCTATGCGGTGGGTAAATTACTTCCGTTGATGAAGGGTTTCTGTGCTGCCATCTGATCTGTTAGATGATGTGTGCGGTGCTAAATCTTTACTAGGGCATGAAAGTCGTCAAGAGCCTTAGCTCCGATTCCTCCTCCATTATAGCCCCACCATTGTTGACCGGTGAGTTCTGTCCGGATAAGCCTTCAAGTTCATATTTTTTTAAACATTTTATCTGGGTTTTTTTTGGATATCTGGGGTTTTCTCTGTTTACTCTCTCTCTCCATCTTTATGGTTACCTCACTTGTCCCCGTTTCTTCATTTTATATTTTCGAATGAAAAGGCGATGATTTTCGTTTCTTGGTCAGCATTAGTGTCATTAAATCTCCATTCTGTCTATGATTTCTCTTCTCACGTTCCTTTCGACAAATTTTCTTTACTCTCTTAGCTTTGAAGATGGTGGAGGTGGTAATTATTATATGTGTGTGTGTGTGTGTATTTGGTTTTTTTGGATTTGTGATCAAATATTGTTGGCCTCCTGCTTCCATTAAATGCGTGGAAGTTTCGTATTTTTATTCAGTTTCACTGCTTGTTTTAGTAGTCAAAGAAGACCATAAAACTTCTTTGTGCCGGAGGAGCCTGTAGGTTCTCTCACGTGCTCTTGATTTGGGCTTCAGTAACTTATTATATTCTAAATTGGGATTTTGTTTTTATGTCTCTATCTGCTTTGCGAAAAAAAGGGTTTATAGATTAAATGGATTTTTTATGTTTATATTGTAGTCTTCCATTTGTTTTATGGTTGGTAATTTTGGTTCTTGCTGTCTATATCATCTGTTAAATGTTTCTTGCTCAAAAGTATTGTTTGACGGACTTGATGCCTAGATTTTTTGATAAGTAAATTGTAATGTTGATGGACAATATTGATTAATGAATGATCTAAACTTGATGCCTAGATTTGAATTGAACCTTGTAGTTTCATGGATTTGGATTTCTTAGAGGCTTTGAATATAATGTAGGAGAACTGTAAGATGGACAGGAACCGACTAGATTTAATATTTCATCACTCGGGGTCGACACAATCAGACGAATCAGCTCTAGACTTGGAAAGGAACTGCTGCTATTATTCTAATCTGCCTTTGTCATGTCCATCACCCCTTCAACCTTTTGCATCAGGTGCTCAGCACTCTGAAAGCAATGCTGCCTACTTCTCATGGCCTACTTCAAGTCGATTAAATGACGCGGCAGAAGATAGGGAAAATTACTTTGGAAACCTTCAAAAGGGGGTGCTGCCTGAAACCCTGGGGCAGTTGCCAACAGGGCTGCAAGCTACCTCATTGCTTGAGCTGATGACTATTAGGGCGTTTCATAGCAAGAACTTGCGCCGGGTTAGTCTTGGCACGGCAATTGGTTTTCGAATTCGCAAGGGTGTGCTGACAGATATTCCTGCAATTCTTGTATTTGTTGCACGCAAGGTTCATAGGCAATGCCTCAACCATGTCCAGTGTTTACCTGCTGCCCTTGAGGTGGGGAAATTTGATACTTCTGGCTTTGCTTTGGGTGTTCAAATGATTTCTTTATATGTCTGTTGCCTTCTCATGAAGAAAGAAAAGAAAAAACTCTTTATCAATAAAAGGAGAATGTTCAAGTACACCAGAAGTATATGAGAACATCTCATAAAGATTTCAATGGAATTTCAAGGATTTATAAAATCTAAATATAAAAGTAATGAACACTGTCTAAAGCAGTCATCCGGTTATACAAAGAAGAAAAAAGATTTAACTGAAACTAGATTATGTCCTAACCCTCGAAAGTCCAATTGTCCCTTTGTCTCTGATTGTCCACATAAGACACGCTTCAGCTGCATTTCAAACTGTTATCCGATCTTGATGTTTTGAAATTTAAATCTTAAATTAAAAATTAATGCTTCCTTGTATATTGCCTTTATAAATTAATGTAAATCCCTTGTCCTGAGGTGATGTAGGATATACATTTCTACTCTGATTTGATATAAAACAAAGAAAAATGCTTCCTCTTCCAACCTCTTTCACAATTATACCCCAACTCATTAACCACTGAATTTAAGAAAGTTCATATGGTAACTAACCACTAGAAACTTATACAATACAAATCCATTATGGTTATGCCTCTCCTACAAATTTTGTTCACTTTCAACAGTCTTCCCCATGGAACCCTCCAACATACACCCCCATATGCTCTTCCAAGAAGATCCAGCAGTGCCGAGTCCTTCCAAATATATGCTCATAATCTTTGTTCATATGTTTGTTGATAATGTTTATAATCTTTTCAACCATAGGTTAATTTGATTGGTTGTCACATCAATTATATTCTGGTCCAAATAACCTACAAAAAAGAAGTCTATTCTGCTCCAAATAACAAGATATTGGAAACTCTTTAGGCTTGGTTGGAAGCCAGAAAATAGCTAGAGGGTTGGGAAAAGAAATATTATCTGTTACAAATTTCTAGCTTTCTAAGGATGAAACTGGATTTTTAAGTACCCAAAATTTTGCTGAGATTCAAGCTGTTGATGGAATGGACTGAGCTCTTACTTTTTGCTTTGGAAGTTGAAGGTCCTTTTCAATATTTGTGGCAGGGGCCAGGAGGTGTGTGGTGTGACGTGGATGTTGTGGAATTCTCTTATTTTGGTGCACCTGCTCCAACTCCTAAAGAACAGATATATACAGAACTTGTAGATGGTTTGAGGGGAAGCGATCCACTTATTGGTTCTGGCTCCCAGGTAGTTAGCTTCTCTTCAAGAGAACTCCTGTTTTATTTGCTTGTTAAATTATGTGGAAAACAAATGCAAATTAGTGGCAAGTAGAGTACTACTCAGGTTGGTTAATCCAAACTAACTACCATGCTGGATTTGAGTTTTTAGACAGTTCCTCAGTGATATTTTTTTTTTTTTATAAGTAAGAAACTTTATTGGTCCACATAATTACGCATAGCTAAAGTATACAAGAGAAAACACCTAATTAAAAACTAAGAGCTGGAAAAAGCATTAAAACTAGTCCCATCCAATACCACAGCCGATGCCCAAAGTAATAACGTATGGAAGAAAAAATCTCTAATCCCTCCCAACGAACGTTCTCTGTTCTCGAAACAGCATCCATTCCTCTCATTCCATATACCCCACGTAAGACATAATGGCACCATCTTCCAAACAGCTGCAATTTGACGATTGCCCTCAATCCCTGTCCAACAAGCCAATAGATCCATCACCCTCCTAGCCCAGGTAATACCATAAAACCTTTACCTCATCAAAATAAGGAGGTGGTCCATCGAGTCACCATTCCTTTTGCACATAAAGCACCAATCCATAATTAATATACCATGCTTTCTCAGTTTATCAATTAGTCAGAATCTTCCCATGAGAGGCCAACCAACCAACCAAAAAAAGCAACCTTGAGAGGCACTTTACTTCTCCAAATGTACTTAAAATCATTAGATGATTGGGTTGACATAACCTTGTACAATGATCTGACCGAGAAGTTCTTATTCCCAGGATGAATCCAAAGCAATCTATCCTCCCCGCCACACTCCATATTCAGTGATCTCTCAGTCTGTGTTAAAGCAAGAATTAAGATTGAACTTTTCTTTTTCTTTTTTTGCTAAGAAGAATCAAGATTGAACTAAATGGAAAGCTACAATATCTGGGACATGAGTACGTGTCGAACAAAAAACCAATAATGAGAGTCTCTCTCTCTCTGTGGTGAAATCTTGATGGAGTGGAAGCAATAAAATCCTGATATATTATGTTATTGAATCTGGTTATTAATAATAGCATACATATTTACAATCAGCATATGTCGGAAAAATTGTAATTATATAGCTGCTTGAAAGTTCTTTTCTGAACTTAATATTACTATGTGGGATTGGGTTGTTAAATCCAGTTTTCAATAAAAACAAAATGAACTCCCGGAATTTGGTGTGCAGTATTCTGGTATGCATGCAGTGCCCCCCCCCCCCCCCCCAAAAAAAAAAAAAAGAACTTGTACAAAAATTAATTTTTTGTCTCTCAATTAAATTTTTTGGATTCAATGTTAATTTTACTACACTGTTTGATCAAATTTAGTTCTTCTTTTAATGAAACCAGTTACACTCCTTTTGCCAGATTCCTATTATCTCTTATGCATGAAGCACAATTTTTTTTAAGAGATCTGTAACGCTCTGCTGATTTGCATCTTCCCCTTTGCCCCTGAAATTACCCAAGTGCTTTTTGCTTGTGCAGGTTGCAAGCCAAGAGACATATGGAACCTTGGGTGCTATTGTTAAAAGCCGAACCGGAAATAGACAGGTTGGTTTCCTCACGAATCGACATGTGGCAGTTGATTTGGACTACCCAAACCAAAAAATGTTTCATCCATTGCCACCCAGCCTTGGACCTGGGGTGTATCTTGGTGCTGTAGAAAGGGCAACATCATTTATCACGGATGATCTTTGGTATGGCATCTTTGCTGGAACAAACCCAGGTAATGCAGTTCCAAGTTGTAGTTATTATGAATGATAGACCGGTTTCACAATATCCAGAAAGGTGTGCTATCTTGCTGCCTAAAAAGACTGCTTGACATCATTTATTGGAAAATGCTTCTTGAAGGAGACAGTGGAAAACTAAACAAAGAAAAAAGTTAGGGGTGGTTTTATTTTGCATCCCCAAACTACCATTTCTTTTAAAAATACACCCCAAACTACCAAGAGCTACAATTTGGCACTCTTAACTATCAATTTCTTTCTTTGCACCTTCAGTCCAACTAAATCGTTAGATATAACAAAACCCTAGGTCGAATAAATTATCTAGAGTACCCTTGCTGCAAATTTAAAATTACACATTTATCCTTAATTTAAAATAGGAAAATAGAACAAAATAATAATTAAAAAAGGGATGATCCCCACTTTGGGTGGCCAATACCAGGCCACCACAGGGGCTGCAACCATTGGCCACTCCATTTTTTAATCATTACTTTATTATTCTTATTATTCTTATTATTATTATTATTATTATTATTATTATTATTATTTATAAGTACGAAAAACTTCTATTAATATGAAGGAAATAGGCGATGCCCATGTACATAGAGAGTATACAAAAGAAACACCTAAATTCATTCTAAGGAGAAGAAAACGACAACAGAAAATCATGAGCAGAGGGTCTGTTAATCACTACAGCAGAAAACCAGAGCAGTATTGTGTGCACAAAAAAGTTCCAAAGTTCCTCCAAAGTGCGCTCCTTATCACTGAAACACTGATCATTCCTTTTCATCCAAATACACCACTTTAGACACAAATGAACCATCTTCCAAACTGCATCAACTTGAGAGCAACCATGAAGTCCGTTCCAACACGCAAGAAGATCTACCACTCTCAAAGGCATCACCTGAGCCAAACCGGTTCTACAAAAAATTCTATCCCTCAATGCCCTTGCCACCTCACAATGCAAAAGTAAATGATCCACTGATTCCCCATGTTTCTTTCACATGAAACACCAGTCCATAACAATAAGGCCAAACTTCCTCAAATTTTCCATCGTCAAAATTTTCCCAAGAGAAGCAGCCCATATGAAAAAAACTACTTTGGAAGGCACATGAGACCTCCAAATACACTTCCAAGGAAAAGGAGGACTATTCTGAAATGTCAACAGCTTATAATACGATTGAACTTATAACTTTTTGCTCCCCTTGGACCTCCACAACATCCTATCCCCATCATTACCACCAAGCCTCAAAGAGTATAAAAAACTGAGAAAAGCTGAAACTTCATCAATTTTCCAATCCTGTACAGCTCTAGTAAAACAAACATTTCGTATTTTATCATTTCTTTATTTATTTTTATTCCACTATTATATTTGTTTTGTTTTTTTATTAATTTACAGGGAGGGCATTTTAGACAATCATTCAGAATCTTAGGGTTTCGTAATATCGGATTAATGGGATAGAGGATGCAAATTGAAAGAAATTGGTAGTTGTTTAGGTGCAATTGGAAAAACTTCATGTTAGTTTGGGGGTGCAAAAGGAAATTTCCCCAAAAAATATTATAATCAGATCAAGAAACTGTGATTATCAATTGGTTTAAACCGACTTTTTTTTTGGCCTCCAGCACGCATCCTGTCTTTCAATATTTATAATATAATCCTAGGCTCACTATAATAGTTAGTTAGTATATCATGAGGCCATTCTTTGGATCAGAACAGAGTCATCACAAATTTCTGTCCCAACCTTAAATTTCTGTTACACAAATCTCTCTCTCTCTCTCTCTAATGAAACAACAATTAAAGTTCTATTATTTTTCAACCCAGAAGCATTCACATGCTCCCTACATCAACCCCAACCAAACTTGGTTTTGTGCCTGTTTACATTGGTAACCAAGGTGCAGCCTTGTAACCTTAATCAGTTGAATAGTGCTGATTTCTCAGATAAATGGTAGATGTTTAGTGATAATGTTTTCAGATGCTTATAAGTGTGTAGAGTCATTGACTCAGGAAATATTTTTGAGTTGAATTCAGTGAAGAAGAATTGGTTAAATTTATTGAATAATACTCTTTCTCGTGTATCTTTTGGCTTTGTGCTGATTTAACCTATCAGGCTTAGTTAAAATTTTAGAAGTATCCTTTATTTGTAGTTTCGTGCATGTGATAACGATTTTCTCATTGCGTTCTAACCCCCACACATGCCCATTTAATTGATGATCATGCAGAAACATTCGTACGAGCTGATGGGGCCTTCATACCTTTTGCAGAAGATTTTAGTATGAACAATGTGACTACATCTGTAAAAGGTGTGGGTGAGATAGGTGACATCAACATCATAGATTTACAGTCTCCTATTAACAGTCTCATTGGACGTCAAGTAGTCAAAGTTGGAAGAAGTTCTGGGTTGACTACTGGGACCATAATGGCTTATGCCCTGGAGTACAATGATGAAAAAGGGATATGTTTCTTTACTGATTTTCTTGTTGTTGGAGAGAACCAGCAGACATTTGACCTTGAAGGTGATAGTGGAAGCCTTATTCTCTTAACAGGCCAGAATGGGGAGAAGCCACGACCTGTTGGGATCATTTGGGGTGGGACGGCTAATCGGGGTCGGTTGAAACTTAAAGTTGGACAATCCCCCGAAAATTGGACTAGTGGAGTTGATCTTGGGCGCCTTCTTGACCTCCTTGAACTTGATCTCATCATAACCAGTGAAGGGCTTCAAGGTTTGTGCTTCTGGAGCATTCTTCATATTTATTTTCCTTAGTCACCTGGCTTCCTGGTACTTCTGTGGCCAATTTCCTATGGTATGAGGGGGCATACTTGTCATCTACAGTAATAGACATAATTATGTTTTAACTAAATACTTAAAATCACTCTTGGCCCTCTAACTTGACCATGATTTAAATTGCCCTTGGCTTTTCAATTGCGGAAATGTTACCCATGTTTGGAATCAACCTATGTGCGGTATTTGTGCACAAGGGGATTTGCCACTTGAGTGGCATGCGACTATTATGTAAACTATTTTATTGTGTGGTATTTTGGTATTTCTTTTGTTGTTGTCTGTATATTCTTGGAATTTTGTAGTTTTTCCAGGAGCACAATATGTTCATGTGCTAGTCGCTCTCAGTTTCCTGTTCTTTTTTAGTTGGAATTAGAATTGAAAGTAGTGTCAAATATTGAGGTCCCTGTCTGATATTTCTGTAAACGTTTTAGCGGAACAATTTGAATGTTTTGATTTGGATTTAACACTATTGAGAACCATGCATTCGAGCTTCTTTCACCTAAGAGATTGCCATGGAAGAGCAGCCTTCTGCACAGAATTTTTGAAGAGCATGTCTCTTTCCTTATCTAGGACTCTAGACATCAAGCTCCCAAAAAAAGGGCCTAGCAATTGGTTTAGTATTTCTTTTATTAATAGAAACACTCATTCATAGGAAAATACAAGCATGGATGACATGTTCTCGATACTGCTAAGTAGGTTCATTTTAGGTTTAATGATGAGGATTGTGAGATAAGTGTAGCATGATTGGTTAGTTTTTATAAGCTGAGAGAGATATATTGATCCCTGACGTGTGATTCTTTCTTTGTTGTCTTATGGTAATATAGCTGCGTTGCAAGAGCAGACGAATGCTTCAGCAGCAGGGATTGGTTCTACTGTTGCGGAGTCATCTCCTGCTTACCGCATGCCATCAAAAGATAAACATGAAGAGAACTTTGAGCCACTGGGTTTCCATCACATTCCAGTTCAAGGCGAGTCCTATCCGGAAAAGAATGCACCATCCATACACACTGAGTTTCACATAGAAAACAAAATTGAAGCAGTTCCAAATGTAGAACACCAGTTCATTCCAAGTTTTGCTGCAAGATCTCCAGTTCGAATCAACCAAGAGAATTGTCTAGAATCTAAAAATCTCTCAGCATTGAGAAATGGCAGTGATGAAGAGATTTGTGTTTCATTGCATTTAGGTGAGCCTGAATCAAAGAGAAGGAAGCATTCCAATTGCTCCTTCCACATCGAAGAACCATAATGAAGTGGGGACAAGAAAGTTGGCTCATTTCTCGTAGGGGAACTGTCTTACAAGGAATGAATGAGTTCACACAATTGTTCCTCCATTCTGGCATTGAATCATGGGGCTTTGAATTCCAAATTGCAATCATCTCCAATGTCAAAACCTCAACGAAAATATGAGGTTCATCAACTTTGGGGTCAATTGCCATTCATCTGAGCTTGTTTTGGTCAAGGTTACACTATATACGTCACATATGTGAGTCATACGATGTTTCAAAGATAAACGTGTAGATGGTACTTTTGTTAGTTGGTTTTTAATCTGCATCATTAGACGTCATTGTACCATGAGCACTCCTTGAGGTGGGAGTATGAACAGCTATTGATAGTCAAGCATCGAAAATGTTATTTTTGGCTAGCCGCCTGGTTTATTGAGTACGACATAGAATCCCACCCCCCCCCCCCCCCCCCCCCCAACTTTTTTTAATTCCACGTTTATTGTAAAACAGCATTTATATGTCTTTACTGTCAATAAAGCAGACTTGCATTTCCTTGCCGAAGGTTGTCAGTTAATGTCTTCAAATCTGTTGAGTCTTTGTTATTGTGTCGTACATAATGAATGCTAGTGTAATCTATTGACTTCTTGTATTATACTGTAGATAGGTGAAATATTCTTTTTAGAAAGGGAATTAAAGTTACTTCTAAATCATTTAGAAAAAAGGGTTTGAAAGTAAAGGGAGCTAACTTATTTATAAAAAAAATAATACCTGAAATCAAGTCTCCCCATCATTATTCATTAGCAGTGCTGTAGGTTGGGTATTGGCTCGGGTGGTTCTAACACTAATTTGTAATCACTTATGATGTGTATATATATATATATAATTTGTCACAGCCATATCTAGTTAACAAAAATAACTAGATATAATTCCATTTTTTCCCCCATTAACGTTATGCTGTCAGTCCTCTGATGACCTATTATGACAGACGATATCAGTGATCATAACGGATGACAGTTTCCTCTGGTTGGTTGGTGATATGATTAATAATTTAGGACATCGTAATTTTTTTTTTTAATTCAACCACTTTTATTTACCTTGGGGCCTAAAGCTAGATCATTACAGTATATATGTACGTTGTTTGTATTTTATTGATCATATTTTTGCTCTTCGCCATGATGTTCAGATAGGACAACATACAATATGGACTGCATGATCGATGAGATGTTGTACTCTTCCTATTATATATATGTGTGTGTGTGTGTGACTATATTAATTAATTCTAGTTCGGCTATTATTACAATTTATATTACAGCTGCACGTTCCACCTTCCAATTTCATATTAACGGTCCATGTATGTACTTTTGCATATATATTATATATAAGTATTTATTTATTTGTATATAAATACATAATATACAAATATAGCCACAATTCGGTTTATTTATATATACCATCTGGAAGGAAAGGAACAACGTCAGACTCTATATGGAATCCAAAATTATTTAGCAAATTGGAGAATGATCTATCTACTGCATGCACGAGATGATCAACTTCTGTATTAAAACCAAGTTAGTTGATCTCTTTATCAAGGTAATTTGGACCATCTCCGCATAATATATATTAGTCTTGCAAGGAAGTCGGGGATTAAGATCTAGTACTGGTCTAGCTAGCTAGCTGTCTCTTGCTTGGTTGTCTACCATACATGTTCGATCTTTTCAGGTAAAGTGGCTTTATTGGTGCTGATGCTTTCCATGCTATCCATGCTTGCTGATGTTGAAGTGCTGGTTGAGTATTACTTTGCTTGTGTTGGAACTACTGCTGTCATTTATTGTACGTGTTGCTTTGGCCGGATTGCTGGAACTCTACGTAGTGCCAGTGTTAATTGTAATTCGCACACGATATTCACCATCTGATCACTATCATCTGCTGCCACTGCTACTACTTGCTGGAACCTGCTGGCTAACAGCTAGGTGCCGGTGCATGCTCTCCTTGCTTCCAAGTTGATCTAATTTGTGATCTTATCAAGTTAGGCTTTGTCCTTCTAGTACTCGAGGGTTCTTATATATAAGGCTGATGCATGCATCATGTATTCTGTCTAGGTAGGAGTGCTTGGTATACTTCTAGATCTGTATAACTACACTATCATTAATTAATATGATTTCTGATTAACAATATTTTATCTTACGAACCGGAAAATTCAAGAAAGTACTCCTGAAAGCACTGAGATAACAACATAGAGAAGAAGCAAATACTTTCAATATGGGAAGTGCAATGGTACACTACACATGAGATCTTTCGCTTTTAATTAGCAGAAAACAAGGGGAGGGGCCTGCCGGGTTAATATTTGGAATTTTATCCTGAAGTTATATATGAACTTGTGATATTCCAGCTTCCTTAATGACAGGAAAGATGCCATACATGCTTCTGCTGTAGGAAAGCTACGTACAATTCTCATTCTTGTTAGTATTTGAATGGGGACATATTGGATGGTCTCTTAAGAGTCCATAAGGTGGAACCTAACTAAGTAGAGTTGAGGTTGATCAGACCGAATTCATAGATTCTAGTAAATTGGTTGAATGGATATAGCCTTAATTCTTAACTGAGATGTAAGGGAGAATTGGGAGAGAATCTTATAAAGCCTATATCAAAAGATTTGGTTCTTTCAGTACTTGAACACATACATTTCCAAAGAAGTAAACCAAGAAAGATCTCGTCAGCCAAGTCATCATGTTATAGGAACTCTTAGGGTCAGGATATTTAAAATATGATCATCTCATTATATCTGTAAATAGTAATAAAATAATTTGAATTAAAATATTTTAATATTGGGTTCTGAGAAATGCAAGAGAAAAATTTGAATAAAAATATAAAGTTAATTAAAGAATTGTTTGAATGTAATTTTTTGATATTATTTTCTTTGATATTATTTTCGTTTTGAGATTTAAAAATGTAGTATCGTTTTTTGTATTTTGTTTGGGAGTTTGAGTGATTAGGTAATCATGATTATATAAAAAAGTTAAAAATCTGAAATTGAAAGTACTGTTTTGTGTTTGAATGATGTTTGATAAGTAAATATTTGAAAACAGTTGTATTGATTATTATTATGTATTCTTTTGCTACAAGTGAGAGTTTATTGATAAAATTTTGGGCTTTGTCTTCTTTTTCCAAAAAAAAAGGGGGGGACGTATCCGAAGATGTCATCAATTTTATATGCATGCATGTGGCCATACCATATCATGATCATAAATTTATGTATCCATACTTAGGGTTTCGAAAATGAGTATTTAAACATAAAGTAGTGATGATGATCAGCGATTGAACACCAAAATAGAATTGCAATTAACAACTATATTGATTGGGTGTCTAACTTTTAATTAATTAGATACGTGCTCCTTGATCCGTTGCATGTATACCATGTTCATGTCTTGTTATATAGACTATACATATATATAAACTGCTTGATCAATATGAACATGCATCAAAACGTACCGGACACGTAATAGCAGTAGATGATCATGTGACAAAGGTAAAACAATAGTAGTCGTACCTTTTCAGTCCCTTTTTCTGAAAGCATGCATGAGATGGTGAATGATATGATATATAGATATATATTGAGAGACCGCACACATATATTATCAGAGACGGGCATGATCCGCATGTAAAGTACCAGCGGCCAAAAGTACGTACAACTACGCTTACGCTTTCATAACTGTCCCGTTGGCTTGTCTTGAGAATTTGTTTTACAGTGTAGATGGTTCTAGTGTTCCAGATACTACCACAAAAATCAAGACAAAAATGCACATTCCGAGAGAGAGACAGACAGACAGACAGACAGAGATGAGAGAGAGAGAGAGAGAGAGAGAGAGAGAGATCAGAGATTTTCGTTTTCGTTTCCAAAATGTTATTACGAGGCATGGCTGGTTCTGGTTGAGTTGAAAACTCAAGAAGCCATGACAGCTACCATGGACAAGCAGGTGTGTGGCATCTGTCATGTCATGTATGTATGTATGCATAAGTACTACTATGTGTCTGTGGAAAGCCAAATAATTATAGCTTCTGAATGCAAAATCACCCCAGAAAACTGAATTGGTCTAGGTCTTCAAAATCAACAACAAAACTTCTCCATGAGATCAGAAGATACAAGAAATAAAAGAAATATAGAATATTGGGAGATCAATACCTGCTGGAATGCATTTGTAGGGTATGAACCAGTACTGATAGACATCCTTAAAAAGATGCGAAAGTTTATTCCTTTGTCGGAAGTGAGTGATTGAAGCTGCAGGATGACCTGATAGAACCCTATTATCTACGAAGCTGAAGTGGATCAACGAGATTTAAATTTCTCGTTGATTCTAGCTAATAATCCTTGGCTTCCTTGAAAACCCCTTTAAAAACTTTTCTGTTTTAGCTATAGAATCAATCTTAATATTACTCACATATTCATAGAATAAAATCAAGAAAATTGATCTGAAGCGGGTGATCTATATATATATATATATATAAACCATATGGGTTCCGCCAAGTATATAATTCTCCGCACCTATGTGTCTACATATCTGAATTTGTTGGTGCAAGATTCAGTACTCTATTGTCTAGACTGATTGGTTCTAATTACCAGATCATGCTGGCAGCTTCAACCTCTCAAACCAACAAACCGGACAAGTGAGATCCAAGAACCAGAAGGATGAATAGCATCTGGACTTTGTTGGAAACCACCTGTAAGGAACACTGGAAGAACCAAGAAGCTTAACTCTCCCATAATTAATATCGCCAAAAGGAGGCACGAGATATGCATGCTTTAGGGGCGCTTCTCGTGACTCAAACCTAGATCATCTCCATCTATATATAAATATATGCTTTTGTTATGCATCTCTCTGGCTCTCTATTCCTCTTCTTGTACCGTGCTATGGATGAAGTATTCAATGGTGGGTTTGGCCTTTACAGCTATTGACACTGACCTCTCTCTCTCTCTCTCTGGTTTGTATTAGTTTGCAATTATAAATTACATGAACAGAGACCAGTGTGTGCTGTCAGCAGTTTGGTCAGAAACTAAAAAGGTCAAGCGCTCGAATTAGCTAGAGACTACAGTATTGTTTTTAATTCCTTTATCATGAATAAATGGTTTAGTGCTGCTTTACATGTCAAAAATGTTGTTGGTCTTAATGTTACCATAAAGATTGAGTCCTTAATTGTAATCAACTTTTTCCTACTTCATAAATGAGGATTCTTTAATAAATTACAGGTGTCGTCTTTCTTTGAAAAATAGTACTGAAAGTATTTGCGTCCAGCCCAAGGTGGCATATATATATCACTAGAAAAATGGATTTTTGTGATGAAAATTTAATGACCAAAAGATTATTTCCAACGAAAACGTATATATATATATATATATACATGGGGTATATAATAAATAGTTGCTTTTATTCTTTTTCTTTTTAGTGGACGTTATAAGCAATAAAAATATGCTACTAGGTATACCTAAAACTTACCAAAAAGTTATCCACCATTTGACATATAACTTGGATCATCACTTTAATCTTGAGCATGATCACTAACTATCAAACTGATTCATGAAAGTATATATAGCTTGATATCTTGGCCAACTTTTAGTTTTGGAATTGCTTGTTTGCTGAAAATGATTTATATCTTGGTACCCGGCCGGCTTCCCTTTGTATTTATGTCCTCCACCCAAATTAGTAACGTACCCCGGCCAACCCATGCATTGCAAATGGTAACCTTTTGGTGATTGCTTTAAATTCGTGTACTGCACCGTATCAAAAGCTTAGAAAATTTTGGCCCAAACTAAGAGTTGGCCGGTATTGGTAATGAAGTAGGGTAGGTTTCTCGAGTCATTAATTACATCTGCAAAATGCAGCTGGGGAAAGCGGGCAGCCAGTTTCCATGAGCCCAGGCCCCAGTCAAGACGCCAGCTTGGGCAGTACTACTACAGCTTTACAAGTACACCAATAATATATTGCCATTATTTTTTTTTCTCACAAGCATTACAACTGTTTCATTATTTATATGAAGGGCATCATGAATCATCTTTATACGTTGGTAATTGCCTGGTGGAATCGGTTGAGGGTGTCTCTCTCTTTTGTCTTTAGCTTTGGTGGTTCTTCTGTCTTTGGACCAACCCTAATGGAAGGGAAAGGACCACACCTTTTTTGAATGGTAGGGTTTGATTATTAATGGATATTTTCACGTGTTTTCTTTGTAAGTTAGCTCAGTGAATTGAATTATCTCAATTGATCAAGGTAGGTGTGGCAATGGTACTTATGAATAAATGAGTCAAAATTTCGAGCTCTCTCTCTCTTCTTTTCTTTTCTTTCCATTTTTTTCCCCCTTATGTACGTTTTCCTTTACATTTGGTCCCACTTGTGTTTTATTACTCACCCATCCTGATGCTTTTTGTTTGTCCCAACTTTTCGGTTTCTTTTTAAGGGTACTGATGCAGATTCATGTGGATTGCATCATCGATCTCTAATAAGAGTTGGTGAACATATATACCAATATTCAGAGAAAAACTATCGAGCCTCTGAAGAAAATCAATTAAGTTAATTCTAGTTTTAACTATGTTTTAACCATGTATAGGAAGAGCTTTTCATCTATGAAATATATATATTGAAGAAGAAAGTGTACTACTTTCCTAGACAACCTGCTGCACTGGAAAGGCAACTGTACTTTCTGGTTTATGCAAGTTGCGAATTAGGAAAATTGCTGCTAAGCTGATCTGGTCCATATATATATATTTATATATATATATGCCTAGATATATGTGATTTCTTGTGGTTGGTCTACAGGTTTCATTTTCCAAGTTGATCTTTGGCCTTATGAAACTTTCGTGGGAACAAGATGATCAAGTGGCATGGCCACATGCATGCATGGGAACAAGAAGGGTGGGGGGGACAACGTGTGCCTGCATTTGCTCGGCATTTGTCTGTCTTTTGACCTTTACATTCATTCATTCATTGGGAAAATGGATGTGTAGCTTGTCCCATCTGCCTCATTTCTTTCGAATATTGGTCATGGAATCTTTTTCTTTACCATGCATTGAAAAGTATGAGAAACTACAAATAGGGATATTTTAGTGGTTAATGGAAGGAGACCTTAACAATCTAAGTCAAAAAGAACTCCGGCTAATTGGTGAGAAATGGTTATTGATGGGAAGTCCACGAGTTTTGGCAGGTGTAATTAAAATTATCAAGTTTTCTACGTTTAACAACCAGTAGGGTCCAGCCAATGGGATTATGTTTCTATGTTTCCTATGTTGCATGCTATGCACCAAAATAAAGGGTACATACTTGGGTCTATGAATTACATGCCAAACATGTTATATATGTCACATTTAAGATGCACTAATGATCTTATCATGTGATTAAGATGCATTCCTGAGACAGATTAGTACTATGATTACCTACTACCACAAATTAATTGGACATTTTTACCCTCTGCATCCCAACATCAACGAGTTTTCTGTTATCATCATTGATTTTGGTTTTCTCAACCCAAATAATTGATTGAAACAAGTTTTCAAAATATATATAGTCACAGAATAGGGACACATCATACTCTCGTCCTATCATAGAATGTTACGTCAATACAATCAGTACATATGTAAATAATTTTTTAAGTATACATCATGTTGTGATAAAGATGAAAATACCATGTCATTCATATCCTAGAAGTACCTAATAATTTTTTTAAAATGATTACGTGACTACGCCCACCAATATATACCATCGCCAAAGGTTAAGGCTTCAAAGTAACATCGCCAAAGGAAGAATATTGGGAAATCATCCAGAAGATCGATGACCAAGACAGTGTGGCTGATCTAATATATACACAGTTTCTCAAGGAGGAGACGATCATTCTTCACAGGCTGTGGCATATGCTACTGTCATGCACTGGTCACCTTCAAAATGACAAGACTAGGCAGCATGTCGTGCTGAATGCCGTAAGTTGATCGTGCATGCCTAAATCACTTCCATCGAATAATGAAAAAGGTTGAAAGTTTCCTATATATCTCCTGTGTGGTTAAGATCTGGGATATCAAGAACTTGCATACAAGATATGTATGATGATATGCATAAAAAGATAAGACATGTTTAGTTCAATGTATTTGTAGTCCTAGGCCCCATTGCATGCAAGACCTCGCAAAATTCACAAGTTTTGCTGATCAAAGTTGTTTACACCGAGTTTAATCATCTGGTGCCTTTGTTCATCATTTAAAATCTCAATAAAGGCACTCACTATGACCTTCTCCAAGCACAAGGTGAGGGGGGCGATTAATTTTGTGGTGCGGGCGCCACATAATGCGATTGCTCTAGATATCTGTGAGTACGAATAAAAACCAACAAGAACATATATTCACAAGTAAGTCTTTACATAAGCCGGTTCTCTCTCCAATACCACACACCGATCCGGTCTGACCGCCATGTCACGATTTTGCACTTGAACAGCTCGAAACCAAACCGACGCCATTTCTCTTCTCCCTCATCTTCTCCTTAGCGCAGGATCCAAACCCACTTTCAAATCCCACTTTTGTCCATTCATTTGCAAATGACCATAGGTGTATAAGATTGATAACTGATGCGGCAAACTAGAAGCAAAGAATCAAACCACCATCAAAGTATTTTTTATTTTTGCGAAAGACCAAAATAAAACTTTATGAGGAATCCAAAAAGAGTAATGCTACATACAGTCATTTTTGCGTACTCCCTGCGCACTCCACTGATATGATTGGCTGGATTAATTTTTTTTTAATACACAACCAATCATATCACTGGAGTGCGCAAAGGAGTCCGCGAAAATGACTGCACATAGAATTTTCCATCCAAAAATGACTCTACGGCCGTGAAAGAGAGAGCCCAAAAGATTTCAAATACTGCCCAACAAACATTCTCAACCATACAGTCAATATACCACTAATTTTGTTTACAAAAATCCAAAAAGGCAAACGAAAAAAAGTTTAATAATGGTTTGCTGAGAACACCGAGTCCATGCTTGCAAACCTTTCTTCTGGTTTGCTTAGAATGCTCGAAAAAAACACAAAAGGGGGAGAAATCCTATATTTAACTGGTATGTTTCTGGGTATCTAAATGGGGCTTAAAGTCTAAAAGAGAGAGAATAAATGCAATAAATGACAGATGATGGACGAGCAGCGGGAACCGAGTGGCGGAGGGGCGAAGTTGGATGGAGAACGTCTCTTAGAAATTCGAATGGAGCACTGATTTGGGGAGGAAAATGCTAAGTGCATTTTACAGTAGAAAAAAAAAATGCAAATCCACATCAGCAGTGTGTGGTGTTGGAGACATAAGGGGCTTATCTATAGACTTACTCTATATTCACATCTCAGTAGATTTGCGTGATATGTCTGGCAGTTTTAACAGTTGCTGGTACGACATTGTAACTCTACATAAACAAAGGAAGATGGGAATGTTTAAATAAAAAGAAATCGGAAGCGCATAGTATTAAATGATGTTTGTTGTCGGGTGGTTTCTGGGCTGGAAGAGGCAGAGGCCTCTGCAACAACATTATTGCCGAGTTATTGTTGACACAATAAACAGGGTATTCCAAAAAAGCATAGTAATCACACTAAATCAATATGGCGTTTACAATGCGTAAGCAATACATATATATTCAGTGTGCCAATCATCAGATGGCATGCTATTTACCCTACAAAGTTGGTACCTGGCTGAAGGCCTCTTCTAAACATGAGATCGCATGGGCCTTGACCTCCACTGAATTACATTGGTACACTTCAAGAGAACATTTGGTTACTTTTGACACCATCGATTTGTCAAAAATCTGGAGAAATCACTCCAAACCCAGAGCTATTAGAACCATAAAGCAGAAATAGCCAGTCCTTGAACATCCAAAATTTTCGTGATGTCCACTAGATCATTGGGTCACAAGCCAACCCAGTTTGATAAGAACATCTTGCTTGAAGTTGCGACCTGTGACAGAAGTGGACTCACCCTGGCGACGAAAACACTGCATAAAGGATGTAGGTGCTTATCATCAATTAAATAGCACACATAACCCAAGTACAAGCACTTGAAATTTGACTAATACCTAATACCTATTTGAGAAATAATTGGGGGCATGGAAGGAAACACGGAAAGGGAAAAAAATTACTTTTGAACAGTGAATTTCTGTGTTTCCATCCATGCATGTATCACCACTCTACCTCTTTCATTTCAGGCAACAAAGTGAGAGCTGAAAAGTCCCAAATGTTTTACGAGCTTGTTGCTTCAAGCTAACTTAATTAGCTTGCTTTCATTTTATTTTCATAAGAATATGAATAGGTTTACATTATTCCTTTTTTGGTTCACTTCAATTTTCTATAAATCAACAGCCACGGAAGACAAAATCTTGACTCCCGTGATTAGTAAGTGTAGGGGTTAACGTGATGGTTTAAGAGCCCAAAGTAAAATTCTTTTGCTTTCTCCTATCAGGAAACCATTGTCTGGGAAACATAAACATATTCTGCAGCAAATTTGAAATCTGGAGACACATAAGCCCTGAAATAAAATGCCCACACCATTCCAGAAATTTATACCCACTAAAATAATATAAGAAAGATCAAATCACATACCTTGTAGCAGACAACGGTATCATCTGGGTACATTGCAAACAGTTTAGTTCCTAGGCGGGCATGACAAGAATCACAAAGGCTTTCATCGTTGATCTGAACATGTCTTGATCTTTCCTCTAATCTCGCTAACTTTGCATCAACGTCCACGGCTAGGGATAGATTATGCACAATCTATAAAAACATAGCAGAGATCAAATTTACGGCACTATAATAGGTCTGGGTTAAAGAAAACAGACAAACCTATCACTGTGATTCAGGAGAACCTCTGGATGTTTGGCAAACTTTAGGACTGAGACAGCCATGAATTTTCTTGATAAAGAGGATGAGTTTCATTGAATAAAAGGCTGTTGCCCCAGTACAAAAAGTATATAAAAGATGCACCTAAATAAAGAAAGGAATAGAACTGTGAAGTCTTGGAAACTATAAATAGATGAGGCAACAGATTATTGTGGACCACCATTCAATGGCACAAGGTGTTTGGAAACAATGTCTTGAGGTCCATCTCCAACTTCTCCCAATCTTCAAACTTGCATCATCTTTCTCTCTCCAAATACATCAAATGGGTAGTGATAGGGTTACTATCCTATTACTACCCAAGTTTATTTCAAGTTTTTTAATTTTTTCATCATTTTCTTTTAGTATTTTTTTAACATCCTTAATCACTAAGAAAAAATTAAAAAAATATATAACTTTACTAATACTTACTTCCTTAATCATTAAGTAAAATAAAAAATTTAAAAAAAATAAAATACAAAAAGAGTAGTAGTAGGGTAGTAACCCTATCATTATTCACATTAAATAAACAGGATAATTTTCCACAATAAGCACGTTATCGAAAAGTAAACTACCCCTTCCAACAAGCTAGAAAATCCACCACTTGGGAAGACGACCCAAACTACCCCAAAAGGTCAAAAGTCCATAAAGTGCTAGTTACCTCACAGTGAAGTTAAAGGTAACCCATTGTTTCCACACTTCTTGCACATAAAACACCAATCTATTACTAGAAGTTAATGCGTCCTTGCATCGTGCAAGGTGAGAACTGAGAAACTTTCCTAAAGCAGCTGTTTATACAAAAACGTTTGCTCTTGGGTGAGCCTAATTAAGCCAAATCGTCTTCAAAGGATAAGGGGAGCAATCATGAACACATAACAAACTATGATTTGGAGAGGAACCAGACTGAACGGATCACCATAAAGCAACAAGATCAACTGATGAAGATAAAGAAAGACGCTACATTTGTGGAACAATAAAAGGATGATGTTGCATTTTTTGAGCCATAAAAGCATAATGTTGCATTTGTGGAGCGATAAAAGAATGATGTTGCATTTGTGGAGCGACCGCCTTAAAACTTAACGATCAACAAATGCAACTGTGACTTGGAGAGGAACTAAACTGAAGATTCATAAAGGAGATGTGTTTGTGATAGTAGTTCATAATTCTATAGTCTAATTTTGAAAAAATATTGTATTCACATGTATACTTCCGATTTACCTGGCTTACGCCTATCTTTATATCAATAAAATTTCTTTATACCTATCAAAAAAAAAAAAAAAATGAAAAATATCACATTCAAATTATATTTACCTGTCCTTGTCGATGATGATGAAGGCGAGCTCTGAACATTCTTAATATTGTCTCTGATGCTAGTTGTAGGGGCATATCCGGGGACAATTTCTGCAATATAAAAATCCATTTTTTTTAGTTGGAACATAATACCTTGAAACTCCAAATGAAAAGCCTAAATCAGATATAGGTTCTGGTTAGATCCCTAGATTAGTGGATGGGCTTTGAGTTTGGCATTAAAGTGTTCAATTCTCAATCCATTGTTACGCTAGTTAATATAGTTTAGAGTTGGCACTAATTCCTATAGCCCAATTCCACACAAGGTAACGATTAGAAACTCCACAACAGTGCAACATATGACGATTGCTAGACATCAGATTCTAGTTTGTGTCAATGCGTACCAATTTTCTTTAGTGGGCATGCATTACTAAATCTTAGACAGACTCATATGGGGCCCATCCCAAAAATGCATTTATTCCTTCCACTATTTACACCTGAAACTCTACAAGAAAGTTGCATAATTCCCTAAAGACTTGCCTCATTTTTTTGAAAAACAAGATTTTATGAAAGCATTCCCTAATGTTTGAGCAGCAGCAAACAATTCAATAAACAGGGACAAAAAAAAAAAAAAAAAAAAAGGAAATTAGCGCGGAAAAAAATAGAAAATCAAAATAGGCCCCCATAAGTTAATCTAAAGATTTTTTTTTTTTTTTTTAATGGGTAATCAAGAATTTTATTCATAAGTAAAGGAGGAGGCATAGCCCAAGTACACAAGGTTAATCTAAAGAATAATAGCAATACAGGGTTGTGTCGCACCCCTCCTTTTACTTATAAAAAAAAATTAGCAATACAAGGTTCATCAATGATTCACGCTAGAGAGACAAAGTGTTTATTAACCGGATAGATCCAATTAATAGGAAAAGTGGTGAAACTGTGGACCACTTGCTGCTTCATAATGAGGTTGCCAGAGCCCTATGGGATGACATTTTGGCAGAATTGAGTTAGCATTGATTATGCCTGGGAGGGTGATGGATCTTCTTGCCAGCTGGAGAAGTCTTCAACTCTTCATGGTATCCCACAAATCGCTGCAATATGGAAGATGGTTCCCATATGCCTTTTTTGGTACATTTGGAGGGAGAAAAACAATCATAACTTTGAAGATAAGGAACGCTCGCTAGAGGAACTTAAAAAATACATTTTCAACACATTTTTTTTCTAGACGATAGCTTTAGATTTTAATGGGCTCAATGTTCATGATTTCCTTGTATCTATTTCTTCTTCCTAGCTAGGTGTTTTCTCTTGTATACATCCAGCATACTTGGCTATGCCTACTGATATTAAAAAAAAATTACTTATAAAAAAGACTATTCTCAGACTAAGCAGCATGTAATGGACAAACAAAACGTGTGCATAAGTGAATGAAAGGGATTTATACCTCCAAAACTTGCAAAGGATCCAATGATTCTCCATGATTGTGTAGAAGGCGAACAGCAGCCTTAAACATTGGCTCCTTGCCATCTTGCGGATCCAAATACATATCAAGTAACCTAGTCATCATAAGCAAGGAAAGGAACAAGTGTCTTACAAAAATGTTATGCATGCGCTGTTAAATACATGAATAATTGATGAAAGGAAGAAGACAGGAAACCAACTGCATATAGGCATCTGGTCTGCCAATCTCAGCACAATACTGCTCAGCAGCTTCACTGTCTTCCAGTTTCCTGAGAGACAAAGTGTATATTAATTGGATACATCCATCAAATCACTTTTCATTGATATGTTTTTTACTTTTCTTTCTCTTTTCTTTCTTTCACTTTTCTTTCTCTTTAAAATTGGTAAGTGACAGGCACCCAGTGTGTATTCAAAATCTAAAACCATTTCCCCCATCCAAATGAGAGGAACTTCTTGAGTGTGACTGAGCATGTTTTTTTTATAGGTAAGTGTGACTGAGCTTAGACGACTAAAAGCTTAGATCTTTTTATGTGTATGATTAAAAATGATAGAACACAATTTGTCAGCAAAAATTACATATAAATATCTGTATAGAAGGAAAACATGCACGGGCACACATTTTAATTCTGTGCTAAAATATTTGGAACGATATCCACAGAAATAATGTTGTGGCCTTTTCTGTCCCATTTCCTCAGAAGGACCATTAACGGCAGCATTAGATATGATTTTATTGACAATAGGGATAGACGAGCAATAATTCTTGACAATAAAACTTCTACTTATGGGACATGTAAATTCCATGCACCATAACGAGAAAACAAATGCAAAATCCCAATAAAAAAAACCTTCTCCCCCTTTTTCCTGTATATGAGATATTATTATTTACTAAGTAATAGATTTTAGATAAAAATAACTTAACTCTAAAATTGGTAAGATCCAACAGTCTAGGATGTTGTATCAAAAATCCACTACTAGCCATAATTGGAACAATTCATCCTAATAACGGACAGTCCAGTGCACTTAAATGCCCTAGCGTTTCTCTCCTTCTACTGACTCCACAGAATACATAATGGGATAGCCCACAAAAATTGTGGATTAGAGGAGGTTATGATCAAAAAACAAAAAAAAAAAAAAAAAAGGTGGCAGCCTGCAAATTACACCGTGGTGAAATATGGGTCCTCCTTGTCACTTTTTTAGCGATACCCTTTTCCTTTGGACTAATTCTATAGAATTAAATGGGTAATTAGAATGTGCACCATTTATTATCACGAATGCTTTCGGAAGTTATTTGAAACTCACAAGGCCAAGATCTGTAGAACTGATGCCTCTTGCCCAAGTTTTCTGTAGAGAATCGCCTGTACATAAGTTCAGGAATAACATTGGGTGGTAAGCAAAAGGAAAGACCAATCATTTAGTTAAAAAAAAGTATCAATGCCATCCAAGTCTAACCCAAGCTAAGAATAAAAGAAATTGTTCAAATGATTAAGCTGTAAAGGTTTTTGATAGAACCAAATCAGCATACTCAGCTAATAGCAAGTACAGGGGGAAACAAAAAAAAGACACCAGAATTAAGGACAAGGTTATTATAAGAGTTCTGGTAGACCTTTTCTAACCATAACTCTGATCCTTCAATCAAGTCGAGAACTTCTTCTGAATCATACAAGTCAGAAGATTGTAAAAATCTCTGCAGTCTTTCTCGGACAGGACTTTCAAAGATTGAGTTCATTCTGTTAGCAGAAATTTCTGTATCATCTGCCTTTCCAACATCAGCATTTTGATGTGTATTTTGTGCTTCAAAAGCTTCAATGGCTGATTTGGCAAGTGATAGAGAATACAATGTGTGGAAACGAGTATCATCACAGTCCTGATCTTCAATCAACCACTGGATGTACCTGTGCAGTTAAAAGAAGGTGAAAAAAAAATTGTGCTCTGAAAATCACATGAAATAAGAGAAGAAAAACTCGAGGAATAAAGTGATAAAAACAATAGATTCCACCTGGTTGTGTGATGCAAGATAGTAAGAGATAAAACGTAAAGCTTTTTTTGGTTGTTGTAAATGTTAGAACTTTATTTGTGATCATACAAGGTTGCTTGGGTATACAAGGTGTATGTTTGAAAAACAGCAATCAAGAAAAGGAAAATTAAATAAATCTTGAAACTTGAAACACAAGAACTACAGTGAATATATATCCAATGTTCTAAAACGCTCTGCCGTCATCATCTCCTTATCCTCAAATTGACAAATCTCTTTATCTCATGGATGAAAATAAAATATACTTAGATGAGGGCAAACTGCAGCCGTAGTATTGCAGGGAACAACATTTTTTTATGTAAGTAAATGAGCAGAAAACAACACTTTCGAAAAGTAAATTTATCACGGCGAGGATACATTTCTTGACCTTAATTTGTACTTCATGGGGAAGTGTCTTTAAGCTTTTCCACAACCTTAAATTATGCGCCTTTTAAAATTGAATGAGTCATCTTTAGAGTTCAAGGTGTGTCCAGGAATATCCAAGGAGTGTCATACACATTTGCAAAGTTATAATTTATTTTGAAGATCGAGTAAATTCGTCAAGTATCGGTTACACTATAACCAATACATGTTACTTATACATATAAAAGGAAAAATATAGTTGCAAGCACAATTGTGCACTAATCTGTGCACCAATGTGATGTGATTGGTCAAAAAGTAGATTTTATTGAAAACAGTGTTAATTTAAATTTTAAGTATGAATGAATCAGTATTGGTACACAGATTAGTACGCGACTGTGCTTGTATATAGCAAAACTCTACATAAAAATAGTTTCAATGATTTGTCCTAAATATATCTTTTTAAAGAAACATAAAAGGCACTCTTGACCAGCATCTTGGTGCCCTGACAATGAAACCAGAGCCAGTTTGTGGACTCTTCAAGACCTACATTTTTTTACTTATATGACAGTGACACCAGAGCCAATTTATGGAGCATTTTGGTGCTCTAACAGTGATGAACATACCTCTGAAGAATTTCTACCTTTCTAGGATCAATAGCAGCAACAACTTCATCTGCAATAGGAAACAAAATAATATGAAAGGCTAATTACAACAAACACAACAAAAAGAGGACAAGTTTTCGAGTCAAGAAAAAAAGAAAATTATTTAAAAAGAAATAACAAAATGATTCAAATGAGGGATGTAAACTCTTCCCCTGCCATTATTTATGGTGAAAGTTGCTCGTCATCTTCTTCCCCCTGCCATTATCTATGGTGTGAGTTTTTCCCATCTTTATTCATTTATTTTCCACTAGCATTCAGTTGTACGCTCAATGTTCATTTTCGGACAAAAGTGAGCACTTATAGATGGTCATCCATATTCCATGTGGCCTATTTTTTTTTTTTTTTTTTTAAATTCTAGTAATGGCAACGAGGCAATAGATACAGTGGAAAAATTAGCAAAATTCAAAGTGAGCACTATTTTTTTTTTTTATAAGTACTTTTGCAACTAAAATTTTGAGAAGTCATTGTCAAGTAACCTTGACCTGAAGAATTGTTTATGCTTTTTAGCCTTTCCAATGATATTAAATATGGGCCCCTCCTGTCCAAATCATAGTTCAAACAACACCCCCCGCGGGGGGCGCCAAAAGAAAAGAGAGAAACTAAGGGGATGCTTGAGGAATGAGATAAGATGAGAATTTTTTAGTATTACTAATAAGATGATTTGTGAATAATAGTGAGATAGTTTGAGTTACGTATTTATTAGGTTTTGGAAAATAAGAGAGAAAAATTTAAATAAAAAATATTATAAAGTTAAAATATTATTAGAATATAATTTTTTAGTATAATTTTTGTTTCTAGATTTGAAAAGGTTGAATTATTTTTTGTTTTTTATTTGAAAACTTGGGAAAGTTGTAATGATTAGTTTGAAAAAGTTATAATGATTTGTTTGAAAGTGTTTGTTTTTTAATGATGTTTGGGAAGAAAATGAGATGAGATGAGATGAGATGAGATTGAAACATTTCCCAAACATCCCCTAAATGAATAAAAACCATCATCAATTCATATAATGTTATATTGGTGAGTGTGATACCCCATACCTATTGATGAGTGTAGGCGAGTATAGGTGATGTATGGTATCCCCCATTGTTTGGGAGAGAGAAATTCTTGCTCTTTATATTGATTCTAATGGGGTTCTAATTGCACCATTGACTAATACTTTAGAAGTATAGCACAAATGTGGTTTGGGCCTTCCTTTAAGGGGTTACAAATGGTATTAGAGTTTATCCCAACTGAAAATGTGGGACTTGAGCCATGCTACCTTTGAAGGAATGACCCGATTAGGATGTTGGGAATTTAAGGGGGGCAGATTGTGATATCCCTCACCTAGTAATGAGAATAGGTGGTGTATGGGATCCCACATCGCTTGAGAGAGAGAAGTTCTTGCTCTTTATAATGATCTAATGGGATCCAATTGTACTACTGACAACTCCTTTTGGAGTATAGGCCCAAATATGGATTGGCCTCCCCTTGGCTCTAATCCAAAACACAATTCTCCAAACATTTCAATCAATACCAGTCTAAGCCTTTCTACTAACTATAAATATTGATAAAATGCATATGGTTCACATCTTATTATTTTTGGTATCTGTAGTGGCTTTTAATTTCCACTAGGATAAAGTTTTTGAATCCAAATATTTAGCAGCTCACCAATAAACCTATAGAAATTATATTATATTTTATCTAGACCCTTAAATATAGGCAACGATTATACATCAATAAGTCATCTTAACCACATTTTCCATTAAAAGGTTATAAATACACAGAAAAACTTCTGAAACATGAGATTAGTTCTGAAAAATCTCAGAATTCGATGGAGTGAACTACCTGAGATATTCCCACAAGAAAACAAAAATAATTGGCAGCATATGCTCAAATTATATGTTCCATATAGATAGACTGGAAGTCATTTGGGAGGGGGGATCAGAGCCGAAGTTCAGCAAGATATGATGATTCTTATAGGACAGAGGCCCACCTGGTGAAAGTTGATTGGCTCTTTTCTCTGAGGTTAAAACTTGAACAGCAAGTGCCTGGTTGATATCGGCAACCTAATAGGAGTCATCAGGAAGATCTTGATTAGCCATTAAATATGTGGACCACAATACTTTGAGCTCCACAAAAAACACCAGTCTTGTGAAGAACTGCACATACCCATCCAAGATGTTGTAGAATTAACTCTTGATCGGATGATTCCTCAAGAATCTTTGATGCCTCTGTTGCAGCAATCTCCTTACCTGATATAATATTATTATTGGAATCCTGTGAGCCATTTTCCATATTGGGATCTTTCCAGAGGCCACTTGAATAATTCCTTGCCAAAATACGCCAAATAGCAAGAGCCTTGGAGCTCATCCCTTTACTTGCATAGAGGAAGGCAAGCGTCCGCAAGTGCCCAGTTTCATCTAATAAAGTTTCCAACTCCTCCTGCACCGTCCATGCAAGTTGCACGGTCATCCTTCAAGCAGGCTCCAGACAACGGCCTCTCTGTTTTGCAATGCATTGGAATACTAAGAGTCCTCAGTTTACCAACATCCTCACATATTGCATTGTCTCGAGGCCCCTAAAATAACTTGGTCCTGACCCAACAACTAAAAACGAATGCAACATTCCTAAATCCAGAACAAATTTACTGGTTCAAATGGTCCATATCCCTTTCCAGTTCAAAATCCCAAACTGTCTCATTTAAATTATATATTTATATATTTTTATATATATAGCTTCTGTCTCGCATAATTGTTCATTTTAAGAACAATGGCATGAAGTCAGGTATCAAATTCAGGCTACACAGACCAAGCAGATGAGACTTTACAAGACTGGTTGTCTGAGCAGAATTTCAGATGCATTAGTGCTTCATTTTGTTCTTATTCTTATAGAATCTTATTAAATTTACTTTAATATTTTTATCGAAAAACAATTATAGAAAGTCCATGCATTGCTTCAATAGAGGCAGAAATGATTTCACGTTCATGATCTTAATCTTGCTTTAATGCCTTCTCCCTAGGCCTTTCCTTTTCTTTTTTTTGGGTGGTTTTATTTGGATTAGTACGAATATGTTTGGTAAGTTCCTAGGGATTTCTAGAAATATAATAAAATTGACTTTTTTCTGGTTTTTCTTTCATTCTTGCGGGCCTATAAGGTAACCAAAATTTTTGAGAACCTTGTTTTCCTTGACAAGGAATTTCGAAGCATTTTTCTCATCCATTTTCCACAAAAAACTCTATTTTATTAAAAACCACAATTCGTTTTTTCTCAACTTCTTATTAATCACATTTTCTGGTTTTATTTGGAATCCCCTGAACTATTATTTTAAATTAATCCAATCTGTTTCTTATAGGTAACGGGAACCAGTCCATTTGACAAGTCCCTTACTAGCCCAGATGCAAAAACATTGCACAAGTCCCCTAGGACAAATAAATAGATATATTAACTGAAGTATGCAAAGGATGTACAAAATAAATACATGTGTGTGCTCGTGCATAGATATTTATCTATATGGCACATACCACGATACAGCTGTTTGCCGAAGATGCCAGCTTCTCCATGTCATTAACACGATTTAGAGCTCTATAAAGGTACATTAATAGTGTGTCAACTCCCTCTCTTACTGGCAATGCTAACTCTTTCACCCGACAGTTTTCCAAATACCTGTAGTAAATGAGAGCAATAGAATATTAAATTTTATTGATAAGTAAAATCATCTTTATTAGAAAAAAAGCACCAAAGTTGCAACCCAAGTACACAGTAGTTATTAAAAGAAAGACACCTATCTAGTAAAAGAAAAAGATAGCATTGGAGTATTCAACAAAACCACCATGCAGCCACATGCCACATAAACATTGATATAAGTACTGAAACAGAATGAAAAGAAAAGAATGAAAAACATGTGGATCATTCTATCTAATAGGCTTGTACAATTTTCCACTGGAAACTGGATAACCTCAAATCCTGTTGCCGCACGGGGGGGAATTGGAGAACAGGGCAATGCACAATAATTGTATGAAATTAGAAAGTGTGTGTGTGTGTGTGTGTGTGTGAGAGAGAGAGAGAGAGAGAGCACCTGGTGATGTTCTTGATTGCCGACTCCAACAAATCAGCCCTGCTTGGTGGATTTGAAAGAAAACCATCATCTATTAAAGTTTCTACACCTGCTTTTATCAGGAAGGTAGCTCTTTGGATGGCCATCAACCCATCATCTACAACATCTTCAAGAGGTTTAGGGGGGGGATGCAAACCCCAATAACGGTTTCTAGGAACCTGAAAAGGGAAGTTTAAACACCATACAAGCTTAAGAAAACTTGAGCTTTCTTTCTTTGCAGAAAGAATCCTCAGAGAGAGGGATTTCCCAGTGACCAGTGAGGGTGGTTGGCAAGAATGAGTTGTGCCTTCAGTAAATGTAAACAAGCTTCTACAACTCAATGTGTTGTTCACAAACAAAAATATAGGTTGCAGAAATATTTGCCAAAAAAGGGGGGCTGTTCTTATTTTTCTACAGCTTCTGATGTCCATGTCAACACACAACTTGTTCTGAATCAACAAACCATACCAAGAAATAGGTTCACTGTGCAAACCATCCATCCTCCACAATATTTCAGTTGCACAGCACCTTACAAAAACTTAACCAATTCATAATTACATAGATAAGCAGGAGATGTAATTCAAGAAAGCAAGAAACAACAGATGCAGACCCATGGACACATACTAACAGCAAATACGAGGCACAAACAAATTAAGGAAATCACACGGGAACCAAAATAAAGATCCTCATAGATCACACACCACACTTTTTTTTTTAATTCATTTTTTATTTTTTGTTTTATTCTTCCTAAACTAATTGAATTCTTCTACTCACTATCCGTGTACCACACATTTGGTAAAAGAAAAAAATTAAAACATTAAAAAATTGTGTGGTGTGAGGATGATGAGTTGAATTTTTCAAGTAAAATAATGGAAGCAAATATACATAAACATATAGAGGGAGAGAGGGGGAGAGAGAGAGAGGGGGGGGGGGGGGGAATATGTTTATTTTGATGTTTCCAAAAACAGAAGTTTTCATCTTACTTTATATTTTATATTTTTTTGTTTCCTTTTTTTATTTTACTTTCATTAACTGAGTTCAAAGTTCAGAATAATCAATAGCATGAGGTTGAAGCAATGTCCGATGTTACGTATGAATATAACCACCATAGATATGAGAAAAACAATACCAGCAGTGACCAGCGATTTGGATCTCGCATTATAAATGGAAATACTTCAGAAGGCTGCATCGTCTCTGAATGCAAAAAGTGATTTACTGCTTCCTCAAATCGCAGGTCAAAAAGCAATAGGAATCCCACTTGAGCATGAACAAAGGATAGCATATCCTTTGATATTTCACCATCATACTCAAGCTCCTCCGCCAAGGTGATTGCTTCTTTAAAGCTTTTCTTTCTCAACAAATCTTTGAGTTGGTCTTCAGAAGATAATTTCCGGAAGCAAAGAACCTAGAAAATTTAACACGAAACAGGAGAATTTATCAAGATGCCTCCAGAACAGTCTTTACGAGGTTCTTAGCTATAACTACAAGATAATTTAATATATATATATATATATGGATTACTTTAGAATCGCCTGTTCACAAGTTCCACTTACAGCAGATACAATAAACAGTGGGTGAAACCAAGCATAACATGTTAAAAGTACTAATTCAGATTCATAATTATCGTTTTCATTTTTATTGTCTTTAAATACAAAAAGATGCCAAATCAAAGAATCAATTTTTACTCATATTGCCTTCTTTTTACAATTGCATGAAGTTTCCTAACATTTGATATAGTTTCATCTGAAACCTTTAATTGCTCTAGTAATGCTAATGTTCTTCTTTTTTTATAGGTATAAACGATTATAGCAATAATGCTAATGTTCTTGGGCTATGCCATCTTGTGTACTTGGGCTATGCCTATTTTCATTAATACAATTGTTTAACTATAGAGGGAAAAAAAAAGCACTGCTAATGTTCAAAATGATCTTTAAATATGACAGCAATCCCCATATAATTGCTTTTTAATCTAAAAGCCAACAGGCTCTAGATCTAATGACATCTATCACTATAAGGACAATGAGGAGGATGACAGTGTAGGTTCAAAACCCATTGCATGAATTAGTAACATATCAATAAGGGGAAAAGAACTGTTTAATCCTGAACCCAACAGATTTTACCTACCTTGAATTATGTTACATGAACACTAAATCACCTGTAGGATAGATAAGGCCTTTAGGGTGTACCATATGTGACATACTTATCCAAATGACCTATATGTGGAGAGGACTAAAGATCCAAAGACAATTAGCGAACATATTGCACATTGATGTAGACCTTCAATCCCAACATTGGGCTTGAAGTGCTCTTTTTCATTTCTTGATATAGATATTTCATTTATTTTCATTCTGTGAAGAGCAAAAGCCACGAACTGGGAGTCAAATTGACGAGACATCAGGATCACATCACCTTACCTTACAACACCAACAACATTCATTTCTGATGTGAAGGAGGACAGATCAAAGGGGATTATAATGGATCAGCATAAAGAAGTGTGAGCACCGTAGGGGAGAAAAGGTGAAGGAGGCATAGCTCGAAATGGACAAAAAGAGACCTCAGACTCAACTTCAATACCAAAGATGAGCGAAATTCGTACTTTATGAATTATTGATTAATGTTGCCTAAAATCCTGAGCTAGAACGTAAGGGGACTGAAATAAACGCCTCCGTATAAGATCGCTGCAATGGAAGGCGGACATCATATGTTTACAAGAAACTAAATTGAAACTCTTTTTTATAAGTAATAAGAGAATTTTATTCATACGAATGAAGTAGGCATAGCCCGTGTACACAACAAGTATACAAAAGAAACACCTAAATTGAAACTTATCACAAGAAGAACTATTCGGAGTATCTGGGGCTGCCAATATATAGGGCATACTTACCTTTGGATGGGGCGTCAAGGGGAATATTGGTTATGTGGGATAAAAGGGTGGTGGAGAACATTGATGAGTTTGTGAGAGAATATTCTGTGGGATGCTCGTTTAAAAATTCTGAAGATAAATTTGTGTGGGCTTTTGCTGGGGTATATGGCCCTAATTTGGAGTGTGAACAGCGGTTACTTTGGGATGAGCTTGCCGATTTATGTTCATGGTGGGAGATTCCATGGTGTATAAGAAGGGACTTTAATGTGACAAGATTTCCAAGCGAAAGATCGGGAGAGGGATGGCAAAACCATGCCATGGGGGAATTCTCAAATTTCATTTCAGAGTTGGGACTCATGGACATATCTCTTATGGGAAGTGACTATACTTGGTCTAACAATCACACCTGGTCAAGACTAGACAGATTTCTCATATCTACTTCATGGAAGATACAATTTCCAGATTCATGTTAGAAAAGACTCTCTCGGTTGTGCTTGGACCATTTTCCTATTAGGTTAGATTGTGGGGGAATCCCGAGGGGCAGAAGGCCATTCAAGTTTGAGAACATGTAGTTAAAATCTGAGGGGTTTGTGGAGTTGGTTAGGCAATGGTGGAGTTCTTATCAAATATAGGACACTCCGAGCAAGGTGTTGGCGAGAAAGTTGAAAGCTTTAAAGAAAGATTTGAAGACATGGAATGAACAAGTATTTGGTAATGTAGCAATACAAAAGAAGTCTCTATTTCAAGAACTAGAAAGTTTGGAGGGTGTGGAAGATGAGGTTGGTTGCAAAGGGCAAGTAGTCTCAGAGTTAGAAAGGTTGATCTTAATGGAGGAGATCTCATGAAGGCAAAAGTCAAGGGCCTTGTGGCTTAGGGAGGGGGATAAATCTAACAAGTTTTTTCATCATGTGGCAAATTCTCATAGGAGGTTTAATACAATCGAGTCGATGAACATCGATGGCAATTCAGTTTTAGATCAAGCAAAAATTAAAGATTATGTAGCTGGACATTTTGAACATTTGTTGGAAGAATCGTATGCATGGAAGCCTACAGTTGATGGGTTAGCTTTTGAGGTCATTGATCAAAATAGTATGGCTCGGTTGGAGAGACCATTTGAAGAAGTAGAGGTACACCAAGTCATCAGGAAAATGAACAGAGATAAAGCTCCGTGGCCGGATGGTTTTACTATGGCATTTTTTCAGACTTGTTGGGAGGTGGTGAGAGAGGATGTTATGCTGGTTTTCCAAGAGTTACTTTACTTTTGGTAAATTTGAGAAGAGTCTGAATGCTACCTTCATTGCACTTGTCCTCAAAAAGGTGGGTGCAAGAGAGGTACAAGATTTCAGGCCTATTAGTCTTGTGGGTAGTGTGTACAAGATACTTGCAAAAGTCTTGACCAACAGGATGAGCACACTCTTGGATAAGATTATTTTGAAGTCCAAAAATGCCTTTGTACGAGGTAGGCAAATATTGGATTTGGTTATTGTAGCCAATGAATGTTTGGACAGCCAGCTTAAGTCGAGGGTTCCGAGTATTTTATATAAGTTGGATATGGAGAAGGCCTATAATCAAGTTAATTGGAATTTTTTGCTCTATCTACTGGGTCGTCGTGGTTTTGGGGAAAAATGGAGGGGATGGATAAAAGATTGTATATCTACGGCTCGATTTTCAGTCTTGGTAAATGGTGAACCTATCGGTTTCTTTAATAGCTCGTGGGGGTTACGACAAGGTGATCCATTGTCCCCCTACTATTTGTGATTGTGATGGAGGCTCTAATTAGAATGGTTTCGGCTGCTGTAGCAGGTGGATTCTTTTCAGGATTTTCAGTGGGGAATCCTTATGGTCCCATTATTATTTCTCATCTCTGATTTGCAGATGATATGTTGTTGTTTTGTGATGATAATGCAGGGCATATTCAATCTTTGAGGGACAATCTACGATGTTTTGAAGCGACTTGAAGACGGAGATGGTGGAGGTGGGGATGTAATGTTGGGAATTTGAACCTCCCAAATTCAACCCCCCTAGGATCTGCCATTTGCAGGAATAACAAGAAAAATATAGAAATAATAACAACACAAGACATTTACGTGGAAACTCCAAAACAAAAAAAAAAAAAAAAAAAAAAAAAAAAAAAAAACCATCAGATCCAAAGAAGAAAATTCACAATGTGAAAAATTATTACAATTACACAATTTTTCTTCTCACGTGATCCAGAGAAGAAAATTCACTATATAAAAAATTATTACAATTACACAATTTTTCTTCTCACGCCAAACACACCCACAAAACTTCCCCACTAGCAAAACTTTCCACCTCTTTCCCTTTTACACAAAAGGGTCAACAAATAAATTTAACTAAAGTCAAAAGTTACTAAATAAGCTTTCAACTGATGTAATTAAATTAAGAGGTTAAGCCTCCTATTTATAAGCCTGAGCCTATGCCTTTTATTTTCTTCACATCTATGTGGGACTAAAGAATGAGCAAAAAAGTTAACAATCTCCACCTTGCAACTTCGACTAGTTCCACAGCCAAGCTCCACCTCAATGAAGATTTTCATAACTTCCGCTATCATGCTTCACTATAAAAGCATACCCACTCAAAATAAACCAATTCCAAACATTTTACTTCAGCCCATGTCGAAAAACAATCTTACTGAAAATTATGGTGTAACTTTCATGTTTGGCTCTCTTAGAAGTTTATCGGTCATCAACATAAATTTTCACCACACACCCTGCATCAATGTCAAACCAATGCCTGTGTGCAAACTTGTGGACCCGCTAACATTAACACATCCTCTATCATGACAACTTTTGCAAATTAACGACATGCCATGAGGACGTACATGTCCTTTTTTAAATATCAAAATCTTCCATGAAAAGAGATGCAACGTTACCATAATTTCCAGTATCTCCATTTATTGACTTGGAGCTAGTTGTCAAACCTGCTCTAGCTCTTGGACAATTTTTCTTGAAGTGCCCAAATTGTCCACACTCCCAACAGACTATTTTCTTCTTCATAGAGTTTTTCATCTTTCCATTTCCAGCTACTACCATTACTAAGTTCTCAGGTAGAACATTACTTCCACTACTTAGCCTTCTCTCTTCAGAAAAAATTTTACTGGTAGTTTCTGAAAAAATTATTTTCGAATTCCCATGTGTCAAAATAGGCTTCATGTGCTCATAAGAAGGTGGAAGAGACCAAATGAGTCTCAATGCTTGATCCTCATCATCAATTTTAACTCTAATAGATTCTAGCTTAGCGACAATGCCATTGAGAACACTTAAATGATCTAAAATAGTTATACTTTCACTCATCCGTAGTGTATGAAACTGCTCCTTTAGGTACACACGATTTGAGACGCTCTTCGTCTGATACAACTCTTCAAGTTTTTCCCATAATTCATTTGCCGTAAATATTCCATGAACATTTACAAGAGCATTTTTTGCCAGGCAAAAACGTATCGCACTTGCTTTTCTCAAATCCAGATCATCCCAATCTTCATCGCTCATTTTAGATATGATCTTTTCACCAGTCACACTAGTACCAGTGCTGACTTCACGTGTTGGTCTGCCCTTCAAAACCTTGTGCAATTCTGATTGAATCAAGATATCCTTGACTTGTACTTTCCACAAGCCAAAATTAATTCTCATTAAATTTCTCCACATCAAATCTGATAGGATTTGAAGTCCTATTTCCTAACGTTGCTTTGATGAATTTACCGTATAAATGAATAGTATCTCACTAAGTAAGTTCCAATGAAAGATTGAAAGGTCACAATGGATACACTTAAATGAGCGATGAAGATTGAGAGAATCTCGATTTGAGAACAGCAAGTGCAATACATTTGTGCTTGGTCAAAAATGTTCTTACAAATGTGCATGGAATATCTACGACAAAGGAATTATGGGAAAAACTTGAATAGTTGTATCATACGAATGGCGTCTCAAATCATGTGTATCTAAATGAGCAGTTTCATACACTGCGAATGAGTGAATGTACAACTAATTCAGATCATTTAAGCGTTCTCAATGACATTGTCGCTAAACTAGAATCTATTAGAGTTAAAATTGATGATAAGGATCAAGCCTTGAGACTCATCTGGTATCTTCCACCTTCCTATGAGTACATTAAGCCTATTTTAATACATAGGAATGAGAAAATAATTTTTTCAAAAGTTATCAGTAAAATCTTTTCTGAAGAGAGAAGATTAAGTAGTGGAAGTAATGTTCCACTTGAAAATTTAGTAATGGTAACAACTAGAAATGGGAAGATGAAGAACTTCATGAAGAAGAAAGTAGTCTACTGGGAGTGAACAATCTGGGCATATCAAGAAAAATTATCCAAGACCTGGAAGAGGTTTGGCAAGTAACTCCAAGTCAATAAATGGAGATATTGGAAATGATGCTAACGTTGTGTTTTTCTCCATGGAAGACTTTGATCTTTTAAAAGGGACATATACGTTCTCATGGCATGCCGTTAATTTCCAAAAGTTGTCATGATAGAGGATGTGTTAATTTTAGCAGGTCTACAAGTTTGTACATAGGCATTGGTTTGGCATTAATGTAGGGTGTGTGGTGAAAATTCATGTCGATGGCTGATGAACTTCCAGAAGAACCAAGTGTGGAAGTTACACCATAATTTTTAGCAAGATTGTTTTTCGACATGGGCCGAAGTGAAATACTTGAAATTGATTTATTCTGAGTGGGTATGCTTTTATGGTGAAGCATGATAGTGGAAGTTATGAAGATCTTCATTGAGGTGGAGCTTGGCTGTGGGACCAGTCAAAGTCGCAAGGTGAAGATTGTTGACTTTTTTGCTCCTTCTTTAGTCCCACACCGGTGGGAAGAAAATAAAGGGCATGGGCCCAGGCTTATAAAGAAGAGGCTTAGCCTCTTAATTTAAGTAAACCAGTTGAAAGCTTATCTCGTAACTTTTGATTTTAGTTAAATTCCTCTGTTGACCCTTTTGTGTAAAAGGGAAAGAGGTGTGAAGTTAAAGTTTTGCTAGTGGGGAAGCTTTGTGGGTGTGTTTGGAGAGATGAGAAAAATTGTGTAATTGTAACAATTTTCACATAGTGAATTTTCTTCCCACCGGTGTGGAACTAAAGAATGAGCAAAAAAGTCAACATGTAAGAAACATTCAGGGGCTGGCCAACATTTTGGGGTGTGGGGTTTCTTTGTTCCAATGAAGCATCTTGGCCTCCCTTTGGGGGCATCTTTTAAAGCTAAGACAACTTGGGTGAAGGTGCTAGAAACATTATAGCACAGGTTGGCCGGGTGGAAAAGGTTATATTTATCTAAGGGGGGAGGCTCACACTTACTAAAAGCACCTTATCTAACCTTCCCACTTATTTCTTGCCTTTATTCCTCCTTCCAGCTAGCATTGCCTCTAAGATTGAAAAACTGCAATGTGACTTTTTGTGGAGTGGTCTAGGGGATGAGTTTAAATTTCACTTAGTTGGGTGGGATAAGGTGTGTACACCATTGTGCGAGGGTGGTTTGGGGGTTCACAATGTGAGAGTTTTTAATAAGGCCTTACTAGGAAAATGGTTGTGGCCTTATGGAAATGGGTGATTGATGCGAAGGATGAGAGTGCAAGGAGGGTTGGTGCTCTAATGAGGGGAGGGGGGCATATGGTGCGGGGTTATGGAAGTATATAAGAAAAGGTTGGGGGTATTTTCTAGTAACACCAGGTTGTGTATGGGGAATGGTCAAAGAATCAGTTTTTGGCATGATGTATGGGTAGGTGATACGGCTCTTAAGGCGGCTTACCCCGCTATTTTCAGCATTGTAGGGGAAAAAGACGTGAAGGTGGCTGATTTGTGGGGTAGTACATATGATGCCCAAGCTTGGAACATAAATCTCACTAGGGAGGCTCATGACTGGGAAGTGGGTATGCTGGTGGAGTTTTTTAACCTGCTCCATAATATCTCCCCTAATGTTTTAACTGAAGATAAGTTGGTTTGGAGACCTTCTGGGAAAGGGAAATTCTCAATAGGTTCTTTTTATGAGACACTTACAGCTCAACCTTCGCCCAACTTCCCATGGAAGAGCATATGGAGGAGTAAAGCATCTCCCAAGGCTGCATTCTTTGTCTGGACAGCAGCGCTTGGGAAGATCCTAACCATTGATAATTTAAGAAGGCGTGGTCTTATAATGATGGATTGGTGTTGTATGTGTAAAAATAGTGGGGAAACAGTAGACCATTTACTCCTACATTGTGATTTTGCCAGGGATATTTAGAATCATTTTTTTAGTAGAATAGGGCTAGCATGGACAATGCCGAGAATGGTAGTTGAACTATTGGCAAGTTGGAGAGGGATCTCAAGGACAGCACAAATTGCAGCAATGTGGAAAATGGCCCCCATTTGTATGTTACGGTGCATCTGGAGTAAAACAAATGATAGACATTTTGAGGACCAGGAAAGATCTGTAGAAGAATTTAGGAATTTGTTATGGAAGACTTTGTTTTCGTGGGCCATTTTTAGCTTTTAAAGCGGTATATTCACATGTATACTTCCAGTGTACCTAGCTTACGCCTTTCTTTATTTCAATAAAATTTAATATCACTTACCAAAAAAAAAAATTCAAAAGAAACAGTTATGAACAGATTGGTCTTGAGTGTGTAAGAAAAGTAAAGAGTTTGTTGATCATATTTTATACAATTGCAAGTGCTTTGTTGAATGACTTCTCCAGTATGGTGAATTTGATTTGGGTATGCCTAGAAGAATTGTGGACCTTTTTTATGCCTATAGAGGGTTAAGGGGCAGTTGCCATATTGCAACAGTGTGAATCTAACAATCTCATCTCATATTAGGAACATGAAAAGACCACATAGAATGGGTAAGTTATAAAGGTCGTCATTGGTACTAAGTCTTGTATTGGCTACAAATTAAGTGAACCTAGGCTTTATGAGTGATTATAGTGAAGCTTCAAACTGGGCCTTATAAGAAACATCGTCATGACAGATATGACTAGTGCTTTTCCTGGATTAAGGCCAACTCATATAAAGCGGCCCAAGAAAAGAGCTAGCCACGAATGTGCTATAACCCTAAAAAGGCTAGCCAACTTGAAGCTTCCCTAGGGAGTTATAGATTGGTATTCTTGGTAGAGCTGGGCTGAGTTGGGTTATGCCTAAGAGGATGGTGGAGGTTTTAGCCTGCTGGAACAGAAATCAGAATAGCTATCAATTGGATGCGGCTAGGAGGATGATACCATTGTTTTTATTGTGGTGTTATGGACAGAAAGGAACGACAGATGTTTTAACAACAGGGAAAAAGCAACTGAGGATATTTGGAATTTCTTCGTGTCTTCTCTTTTTCAGTGGTTTTCCACTATCGTATTAAAGGGAGAGAGTGTTCATGAGTTTTTGTTTTCTTTTCAGCTTTCTAGAATGTAATTAGGTGTGTCATCTTGTATACTTCATGTGTACATGGGCTCTGCCTAGTTACATTCGTTTCAATAAAGTTTATTACTTATTAAAAAAAACACCCATAACTACATTTATAACCTACCACTCTATGTAGGTTATTCATACTCCCAATGTAGGATTTGGGTGTTACAAACTCTCCCCTTAAATTCCCAACATCCTCATCAAGATAAATAACATGAAATGCACATGGCTGGCCTTACTAAGTAGCTCTAATATCATATGTAATGACCCATGGAAAGCACTAGCCACATCTGCACTAACTCCAAAAAGACTAATTAATTTAAAGCTTCCCTAGAATCAGTTATGAACCAAGTTTCACTTATGAACCAAGCTTCCCTAGAATCACTTATGAAATAAGTAGTCAATGCAGGACATAGCATCCATGATACCCTTAGAACTTACCTGCTCTATGTGAGCTATTCATATTCCCAATGTGGGAATGGGGTATTACAGAGGAAGATAGTCCCTACTTGCCTCGCATTGTATTTGAAGGGAAGTGAATAATAGAAATGTTGAGAATTGAGAACGGACGTTAGAGGAGCTCAAAACTTTCTTTTCAATACCCTGTTCCTTTGGATGGCTGCTATAAACTAAAATGGGTTTAGCCTTCATTATTTTCACGTGTCGTTTTTATATTTCTAGACAGGTGTTTCTCATGCATACATCTTGTGTACATGGATTGCACCTTTTGCACTTTTTAATGAAACTGATTACTTTAAAATAATTGTCGCCACAACAATTGGCCTTTCAGAATAATTTTTGTTTATGAGGCAGCACATTCTCTCACTACCATTGAAGCCAAGAGCCCTGATATTTTGCTTTACCGTGCAAGTGTGTTCTTTTAGCCCAACTTCTTTTATCAGTATGTAAACCCCTAATTAGGAAAGTAGAAATCAAGTGCAGATAAGACTGACAGCCAAAGTGCATAGACTTGCTATAAAGCTCAACAAAGTTCTAATATAAATTCCTTTTTCAGTATGTTACGTACCTTATTGGGTGTTGCAACAGCCAAAAGTTTCCCCCCTCCAACTTCCTCATTTGCAACAATGCAAGGTCCAACCCCTTCACCACCAAAAGTAACTTTTTGAATACAACCTCCCGATTTCTTATGATACAACTCCATGTTCCCATCCTTCACAACACCCACATAAGAAGATATCTCCCCAATAGAGTCCGGTCCACCACGCCTGAACACCAAACTCCCACCAACTGGCTGGCCGTGCGTGTTGACAAGAACACCCACATTGTCAACCAACAAAAGCACCTTCCAGTCTCTCCACAACAATTTAAGCTGCGGCAGGCTAGACACATCCGGCAAAGTAAATATTATACCACTTTGCCCCGTAACACACGAAAACAAACTATATCCATTAACCGTTCCGACAATTATAGAATTATCAAGCCACACCATGGTCATAACCCCATCAAGACACTGAATTTCTTTTAAAACTACGAAGGATCCATTTACGCCATCGAGATCTCTGTCACTTTTACTTACTATACCATCTAAGACGAGCTCCACCAGTATCAATCTTTTACCAATCACAACTGCAAAAACAAAATCACCTTCAGTCCGGTGGTTCAGTTCGGATTCTTTGTCTCTCAGACCATTAGCTCTAATCCCACCACCCAATCTCTGCAAAATCCGTTGACTCGTGCTCGTGTATTCCGAAGAAGAAGCGTTTGTGTTAGCACTATTCTCCGTCAAATTCGTACTCTCCGCTTGATTACTGCTCCGAAATCGCCTGGTTATAACAGACACTCCCTTGAAGAAACTCAACCTCCTCACGGGTTGTAATAAAAGGGAATCAACCAAGAACAAAGCCCCACCTGAAAGTAGTAGAACCTTCCCAATCTCACCTAGAAACAGTATCCGATCAACGGGAGAATCATCGCCGACCAAAACACTTCGCAGAAGCGAAACGTTTTGCTGCAAAAACGTAGCGACTTTGAGAGGTTTTTCGGGGGTGGTACTGGTGCTTGGATTTTCAGGGTTTGTAGAGAGCAGAATTAGGGTTCCGGATAGAGTTCCGACGTAAATAAAGGTCTGGGAGTCTGAGACGGTAGAGATGGCGAGGGATCGGGTCGGGCTCCCAGAGTGGCTGGAGAGGTCAAACTGAGCCAAGTGTTCGAGGACGGTTCGAGTCCTGGGCTCGGGCATGTCTACGAGCAGAGAGCTAGGGCGCTGGTGAGTCGCGACGAAGAAAGAGAGACAAGAAGATGCTCTGTCGAGACTACCAGTGGAAGGGACAAGATCCGACCAACATTTGGGTCGGATTGGATTGGCAATCGACCCCTTGTTTAAGTTGTTCTGTACAGATCCAAAGTCCGAATTTTCCTGAAGAAAAAGAATAATGCCGCCCTCATTTTGCTTTCTCATTGCCGTAATTTAAACATGTTAAAAAAATATTTAAAATTAAAAAGAAAAATACTATTTACATTTAAGGCTAAATATGACTGTTCATACGGGCCGATTTTTATCCTGCCCGCCCCGGAACCTGAATTATCAAGTTTCAGATTACAATTTTTCAGCCCGGATTTGACCCAGGCCGGTACCCGTATTCTAATAACCGGTTTCATATGGTTCGGATCCGAGTATGAAACTTGAATTCCGTATTAACACTCGGTACTACCTCGGGTTAGTATAAATTGAAAAAGGCCAAAACATAAGTCACATAACCCTAAAACAACTCCCTAGCCACTTCGTCTCTCGCATCTGACTCTCCCATCCATGGACCATCTGTCTCTATTTTAGCATCCGTATCTATCCCTCTCCCTCTCTCGCTCCCACACAGGCAAAACCCTAACTGCCATTGCCTTTCTTTCTTCTCTCCGTTCGGGTATTGATGGAAGTGCTTGAGCTTGGGATCCGTTTAGGTATGTTTTCTTTCTTCTCTCCGTTTGTTTTGTTCTCTCTTTGTTAATTTTGGTTTTTGATGAGAATGCTTTGAAGATTATTTTTGTGGTTTAGATATGCGTAGTTGAACAAAGGAGAAATAGACATTTTTCTACACAATTGAAGATTGGGTTTGTTGCTATGTGCATAAAAGGGAAAATAAATATATAACTATTTAGATTTGTTTAGATCTGTTTAGATTTGGAGTAGTCATCACCTTTGATAGAAAAACTAAATATACATTAATGTTGATAAGATTTGCATGGCCTTTCTGTTTTGCATATAAATTCCCATTTTGTTTTGCTATTTGTTTACCATTTTTCTTTTTATTATTTTGGTAGATCTAGGTTTCTTTTGTCATTTTGTTAAACATGTATAAAATATATGATGTTATTTTGATTTATCTGAGGTTTTTTTTTTTTTTTTTTTGTTAAACATGGGTATAAAGTATATCATCTTTATAGATCTTTGATATTTTATAATAGGGAGGCTGAATATTGTGTTATTGTATATGATGTAAATGCACATAAATCATTTGAAACACTGAACACTTGCATGAAGAATTCATCAAACAGATATCATGATGCCTCTTTAGCTCCATTGTCTCTCCAAGACGTTGTGTGAATTTTACAAAAATTAGGAGTCCTAAACTGTGAAGTTTGCTACTTTGTGGAAATATGGTAATAGGAAGCTATGAAATTATGTGACATCCAAAAGAGGGCACATGCATATGCCGTGAACTACATGGATTATCATTATTGGTATCATCTTTAAGCAGAAAAAAATTACATCATTAAACTCATGTAATTTTCTGCTACATGATGTATTTGGAAAACATATATTATCCAATATATGTTATAGTTGCTCTTTCTCTAGAGATTCTTCTCTTACTTTTTTCTACCAGCATACTTGATTAGGAAAGCATTGATCCTCATCTGCAGTATATTTGAAAAGGTAAAAATGGCAGCCTACAGGAGCTGGATTTGCTCCCTTTAAAATTCATTTCTGATAGAAAGAGGTCTAATCTCACCATTAATATTATTCAACATGATCATAGAATCATTAGTTCAATTATATCAGTCTGTAATATTTTTAATGTAATTTTCTTTGTGGTAGTAAATGATCTCTATTTGCATTTTTACATTTTGTGATTTTAACTTTTTAAACCTTTCTGCTAATCATATCAACAGTTATGGTTTGTTTCTATTTTTCTTTTGATGAGCTGCAGGTGGATAGCTAATCAAAATGAGACTATTTTCATGATAATAGCAAATCAAAGTCCTTCTACAATGATGTAATAAATTAGTTCATGTTTGTTGTTGTGTATTGGAGAGTTTAATTAAAGCAATGTATGTATTTTGTATTGTTCTTAGCAAATTAGTTCAAACAATGTAATAGAACTTTGAGGCAAATTAAAGCAATGTATGTGTTTTTTATGTGTTTTTTTTTTTTTTTTTTTTTTTTTTTTTTTTTTATTGTGAGGCAAATTAAGTAGAACTTTGATATAGGAGTTGATGATATTTTTCAACCTCTAAAGTGTACAATCAAATTTATTCTTTTGTTTTTTATAAAAAAAACAAAGTTACATGTGAAAATATTATATATATATTTAGGCTTTTATATAAGTTTATTAAAAAAAATAAAAATAAATAAAACCAGATTTAATCAGGAACATGAAGTTCTAGCTCGCATTTGAAATCCGATTTGGGTTTATCCGGATTCCCAGATGAACAGGCACTAAATGCCCGTAACGCTGCGTTTGATTCACAATAAAGTTTTCCGTGCAATCAATAACTATTTGGATAAAATTATTTCATAACCTATTGATTAAATTGATAGTATTATTTCTTAAAAATTAGTTTAAATTTTAAATTTTTTCTATGATTTGAATTTTAAATTCTTTATAATCGACTGCTATCTTATACAGAATTATGAAAAGAATTAATAAAAAATAAAATATGAACAAAAGAAATACTAATTCAAGACGCGTTACAAGATTTTTTTCTAAAAACAATATTACTTTTCGTGTTAGATATGAATAAATTTTAAATGATTTCAAGAATTAACAATTTTAAGATTTAAGCGGGTAATAAATATATTACTTGATAGGTAATGAGTGTATTTCTTTATCTAATGTGGTAAAATTTCTATCATTGAATTTGAATTTGAAAGCAATTGCTGAAATTGATAGAAATCAATACAAAATATTAACCTTAAGAAATCTAGAGAAATGGGATTCAGATCTCAGAAAAGTCAAATGTAAACAATGAGAGGGGACTAACTACTTTATTTTCAGTAGAAAGAGCTATTTTTCAGAATAAGCAAAACAACAGTGGCTGAAGATGACAACACACTTCCCGCAGTTCATTAATCAGTCCATCTTCTGCAGAGCAATGGATGCAGAAACTACATCTTCGTCTGTCACCGGCTTGTGGAGCTGCAGTCATGCACAAACGCCACATGTAAGGCGGCAGGAAGAGTATCCAGCAAAAAAAAAAAAAGGTTCCTGGGAGAGCCTCTGGAATCCCTTTAATCATGTTAACGAACTTACTGGCAATAGCCACAAATTGGTTGAAGATTTCGATAGAAATTGTATCTTATATATGCGTAGTCATCTACATAAATCACACAAGCTAAGAATATTTAGGAATCTAATCAATTGCTTTCAGACTACTCCAGAACAGTCCAGTTGCAAAGATATGAGAAAGCTGTCATGAAAGATGGTTCCCAAACACCCATCTTTACATGAATATAAGTTTTTTTTAAGTGATGTAGTCTCATTACAAAGGCGCAGAGGCTTACATGAATGTAATTGAAAGACCCTGATCTGATTCTCACCCATACTAACAGCAAATAATCAATATGTTTTAACTTCCAAGCCTGGTTTTCAGATTAAAAATTCAGCCCTTTCCATCATCCTGTAACTAGTACAAAGTTAACATACCACCCAAACAAATCCAAGCAAACATGTTAGTTCCCAGCATTTTAATCACAGCTTATCTGGTTATAGCGAGAATAAAATGCCACTCAATTTTCTTTTATAAGTAGCATGCCGCTTTAAATTGACCCACGTAGAGTATTTGTTTCCATGGATATTTACTCCGGCTTGGTATCTCAAGATTTTATTTTCATATCTGTTTTCTGTGTTGAATTCTATATCTCAGTTCATATATATCACTCAAATAATTCTACAAATGACGTGGCATTTTCTGGGTATAGAGCTTTTCCATCTTTACAAGAGGGATGAAAGAAACTTACTGCTTTTGCAACAGTGAGCCAGTGAAGAGAACGCAATAAAGCATCATTACTCGAAGGGAGGCTGTCATGATTCCAATATGTTACATTTTCAAATTTTGCATTCACCTCCCAACGGTTTGAGTTCCCATCAGACATGTCAGAAGCTTTTTTCTCAGCAAGATTCTTCTTTCCTAGGACAAAGCCTGAAGAAGACTAGTTTAGAAAGAAGAACTCCTTTCTAAAGAAAAATTAAGATCAAATATAACTTGGAGGAGCAATTAAACAAAATAATAGAAACAACAGCAACAAACAGAAAAATTAGAAATCCATTTAAACAAATCATATAAATCTAGTCAAGCAAAACACATTTTATAAAAGTAAAGTGAGAAATTTTCACAGAAACTTAGCTGTGGTCACGATTTCTTTTCCCTTTTCTGATTAAATAATCCTATAATGCTACGCCTGAAATTAATAAAAAAACGTGTCCAAAATCTACAAATTCATAAATTTGGGCTAAAAAGAGTCACCATGTGACCATGTTCCTGGTCAACGAACTGAGATCACCTCCATTGAAGGTCCAAACTATTAATGCGGTGGATAGGCGTGGAAAAGGCTGCCAACAGTATAACCATCAGTGCGGAACATGATGCATATGCTCAAGGATGAAGGTTTTGTGGTATTATATTCTACTATTAGTCACATTTAATGACCATCAAGGCCAATGACCCAAAATTAATGTCCCAGTATTGGACCATCATATTGGTTTGGCAAAGAAAAAGAGCTCACCCCAGTACTGATGTATAAAGAGGTCCATTACCAAAACCAATCATGGGTGAATGATATCCTAAACTCCCTAATCATTAGACTCACAACTTAAGTTGGGATTTTAGTAATCCCACCAGGAAATATTACTGTAAATACCAACCATATATGTGCTAAATCCGAAAGTAAGCCAAAAGAATATTGGTGGAATCAAGTAAATGGAAAATATTTCACCAGTATAGATCCAACCAAGATTTGATCGGCTCAAATGAACAAATCCCTTAACAAGTAAGCAATGGATTTGAAGGGTTGGAGACAAAACTTCTTAAAAGTCTATGAGAGTCAATTATTTCTTGTAGATCCTTTTGCTATAAGGGAAGTTATGGGTTTCCCAAGTATCCTAACTGCAAAGTCAGTGCATCACCCAAAATCATGTTTCATATCAGCTACAGATTCAATTACATATATTGATCAATTCCCTGTGCAAAAACTTCAAGGGCATATCCCGGCACACTCATAGACGAGCACAAGGGGTCTCTAACAAATAAATGCCACGAGCTTGAGCCATCATAACCTAGACAATAGGGGCGTAAATTCAAAACCGAATTAAAAGAAAGAAAAAAGAACATCAGTAATGCGAGTAATGCGTATGAAGTCTAATAAGCTTGTTTTAACTTCTGACCAACTTTTACTTATCAAAAAGACTTCTGCCACACGTTATGAAGTTTAATATAAACATCGTGTACACGTATGTGTTTCCTCTCACCCACTTCGCATTACAAAGACTTGCGCATTTCGACTTCAAATTATATTACCCACACCGTAAACATTTTTTTAAGAGGACGGCATTCTATATTTTTATTGAAAAATCCTCTCTTGTAACCGGAGGAAAACCATGCAATCAATCATCACCTTGAAGTTACCACACCGTAAATTTCCGAGCTTTTTCAACAGCCACTGTAGCGAAAATCACCATCCAAAAATGTACGCATTGAAATTAAAGGCATCGAAAAATTTATATAACAAATATATGAAATATATTTTTTAATAAATACGATGAGTTTCATTAATGACCAAGTTGAGAAAAAAGAGCTGGCATAATCGAAGTCCCCGTTGGGTATACAAGAAATACACCAGGAGAGAGAAGGAAAAAAAAGCAAGAAAATCATGAAAACGAATAAAGAAATGAATAAAAAGAGAAAAAGAATAGCATACCGCAATACCCTGTTGAAAGCGGAATCGTTGTTCCCTGCAACTTCCTCCCTCTGAAATAAGCTTCCTCCACCTTCAAGCCTTCAACCTCAATCCCTGTATCACCAAGAACACCCAGTACAGCGCAAAAAGAAAAAAGGCATGCCAATAGAGAGAGGGAGGGAGCGTTTGGGGTCATGTTTTACCAGTGGATCTGGGCTTGAAAAAGTCGGAAACAGAGCAAGGTCCGTCGTACCTGATGGCACAAGGAAGCTGGTGGACCTTACCGCTCAGATCCTCCAACTCAGAGTCGTCTCCGCCTTCCCTTTGCGTTAGATTTACTATTGTGCTCCCTTCGGACATCATCAGGCTTCCTTTCTCGATATCAGCTCACACCTCTACGCTTCAGTACACCTCGCCACTTGACTTGACCCCATAAAACAAACCCTAACCCCCTTTCTGCTCTTCCAATTTTCCCGCGCAATTATATTCCGTACGCTCACAAGTGCACCCTGGCCGTATCAGATATTTCCAGCTCGGGCCGGACTTTATCCGGAGTCAAAGCCCGGCGGGATCCGGTTATCCTCACTACAACCCGGGCGGGGATCCGGTTCTCATGTTATAAAGATTACTTGCATTTGGACTTCAAAAAAGCGGGCCGCTTATCTGTTGATCCGGTTCCGGATGGATAACCAACCGGATGCTCGGTCTGGATATCTGGCCCGTTTTTAGAAGCTGAAAAATCGTATCAGGTTTTTAACCTCTAGTGTTGAGAATAAAAACCGAAAAATCAATTCGAACCCGAAAGCATATACTGTTGTAAATTGTCGAAAAAGAAAGAAAATCTCCGAGACAAGAAGAGAGAGAGGGAGAGGTTTTCTTATTATTCCGTAATCTGAACTTAGAAATATTTATATATACTAGTAGTTGGGCAACGTCCAAGGGACGTTCGTCCAGTGTATAGAAATATTATTTTTATTAAGGAAAAAATTTTGAATAATAATGTAATACTTTTAGAAAAAAAATATATAAATTCTAACATCAAATAGTAAGATAGACTTAAATCAGTTTTAAAGCATTTAGAATTTATAAAAAAAAAAAAAAAAATCTTGAAACAAACATGTGCAGCACAGGAGATAAACTGTTAACAGTAAAAGAACGTGGATAGCACGTTTTCTTAATTTAATAAAGCGATTACTTTTAAAAAGTAACATAATTTTTATAAAGAAATAAAATACTAAGGTTTTTATAAGATATTATTATTTGATTTTAATGTTTCATAATGAATTTAAATTGATAAATAAATAATATTTTATTAGGATAATTGTATTCGTAAATGTAGTTGGTAAATATATTTAAACTTAATTATTTTACATTTTTCTTTGTTTATATAAGGAATGAATAAAAATTTTAAATCACATAAATAAATTGATATATAAATTATAATTTATATAAAAGATCATATATATATAATAGAATATAGAATATATATTTATATAATTTATATAGATATATATAATAGAATATATATATATATAGATATCTAATATACCTCATAAATAAATGATCATCAATGCATAGGTTACAGGATCATGCATGCTGCATGAATTTTAATAATTATGAATTTATTCATAAGTGATTGGGGAGAGAGAGATTAAAAAATTAAGAACTTTTAAGAAGAGAGAGCCACTTTAATTTATTCATGTAACTAACGGCGTTAATTTTAACGGTAAAACAACAAAAACCGTTAAACCAATAAAATTCCGTTAGATAGCCACTTTATATATATAAAGATATAAGAATACAAAAATTTTAATTAATGACTACGATTTGATCAATTATGATGGTTAAATGTGATCATACAATACAAATTGGTTTATAACACTTTACCTTTAGATGACCATAATTAAAAAATATGTCTCGTTAAAACCTGACCAAAGAAAAATCTTTTGGAAAAAAATCAATGGCAAAGGAAAAAGAGTACAGTATTCATGTGTACTGTTAATTGTTTTAGGATTGCCTCATTAAAACCTTACAAAGAAAAACTCAGTGGGATAAAACCTTAGCGAAACAAAAAGAGTACAAGTAACACAAGTTTTCAAGACATTACTTTCCCTGAAAAGTGCATGATAATAGGTCTTAAAGTCTCCGTATTCCAATGTTCTGCATAATCTTCTTAAATGTTGCAGTTGGTAATGCTTGACATCAATTTCACATTTCTTGTGATGACCCGCTTTTAAGTGTATTTTCGCTGAAATAATTGTTTTTATTTTATTTAATATATCAGTTATTTTATTTTAATTTATTTGCGTTTTAAAATTGGTTTTTAATTTAATTTAATTTATTTGAGGTTGTGTTTTATTTCTTTTAGTTGTTTTGTGGTTTTAATCTTTTTCGGCGGTTTGTTTCGTTTTCCCAGAGTGAGGATTGGACCTCATTTTTTTTCACACCATTTTCCTTTTTTCTCTTTTTCATTTTTTCATTTTCCCTTATTTTCTTTTTCCTCTCTTTTTCTTTTTCTTCTTTTTCTTTTTTTTTTCTTTTTTTCTTTCTTCTCCCCGCGTCCGAACCCCCCCGTGCTCTCTCTCTCTCTCCTCCCTCTCCCTCACGCCGGCGTCACCTTCTCCAGCCCCTACCGCCGCCGTCCGGCCACCGTTCGGCCTCCCACCGGTCCCATTCTCTTCCTCTCCCTCCGGTGCACCACCCCTCCAAAACCCACCCCCAACCGGCCGGCCGTTTGGCCGGAAAAGCTCCAAGAAGGGCGCACGGATTTTGCTCCGATCCGCCGCCGTCGCTCCACCTCCGGCCACCATTTCTTCACCACTTCATCATCGACTCCTTGCCGTCCTAACCCACCCATTTCCGGCCTCCAACGACCACCGGAACAGCTCCTACGAGCTAGCTTTCCGTTTTGGGTAACCCGGTCATTTTCCGGCGATTCCGCCGCCACCCACGGCCAACCACCACTTCTAATAGCTTCACAACCATCCCTAGACCATTCCCTATCAATTTCGTGTCCTAGTTTGTCCCCGTTCAAAAGTGGGTTTTTCAAACCCACGGCCACAGTGAATTTTCACTGTGACGTTGCTGTTTTTCCGCCGTTTGCAACGCCGCTTGTTTTCTAAAATTGCCATATAGCGCTGTAAGTATTTTCCAAACCCTATTTTCAGATTTTAATACATATTGCTCATTCAATTATTTACTGTTGTTGGTTGTTGATTCCGGACTGAGTCCGAGGAGTTTCGGGGGTCGGATGGATGGAGGACGGAGTTGCCTGTTTATTTGATTCATGATTTTTGGTTTATTTTATTATGCATTGTTTTGGCATTACATGGTGCATGCACGAGTGTTTGTGGAATTGTGTGAAAAGCCTGTGTATTGGCGTGAGTGGTTTTACGGGTGCGTGTGTATCACGAGCCCAAGCCGGGATGGGTTATTATCTCGGTGGAGCTCCTCTGGTCACTCGGGAGCGGAATAAACTGAGTGATGTCCCCTGAGTTGTCGAGAGAGATGACGAGAGCGGGGCTAGGGGATGCTTGGCTACGAACGCGCCGGGCGCGGAACCGGGCATCGCCCTACTCACCGACTCCGTGGCCCTTCGCTGGCGAGGGCTAGAGGATGCTTGGCTACGCACGCGCGGGGCGCGGAACTGGGCATCGCTCGTTAGGTGTCACATGCGTGGTGGTACTCTACGGTGTGACACTGGAGCCAGGGTGTGCGGATGACCCCTAGGGGAGGTCATGGTGCATACGGTTAAAATTGGTTAATGGTTTGTGAGGCCAAATGGGACTTTTGGCGTGGGCCAGATGGACTTCTGGCGAGATATTGGGCCAAATGGACTTTTGGCGGCCAAATGTGACTTTTGGCGTGTTTTCAGAAATGATGTGTTTTTGGGCCAAAAGGGTTTTTGGCGTGTGTGGAAAACTGGTATTTTTGGGCTTTGGGCATTGGGCATGGTTCATGCATATTGTTTGAGTTTTATGTGTTTTCATCTGGTAGTGTTTGAGTTTTACTTACCTGCGGTACCATTCGTAGTTCCGTAGCTTTTGGTGCAGAGTTAGAGGACGAAGAGGAGGAGGCTGAGCCCGAGGATGCGGCTCCGCCGGGTTGCTGATGCTATCTTTTTATTTGTTAAAACTGTATTTGTGTTTTGTAATATTTTATCTATGTATGTTTTAAACAGCTTGTATTAAGTTAAGAAAAATTCTGGTACTTAGTTATGACTTTCGTTATCCGCTGCGTGTTTTCTCTGTACACGTCTGTTGCCTTGCACACACTCGGCACCCGTCGATGGGATGGTGACCCGGGTTGTCACCATCCGGACGTCTCAATTTTTCCGTGTTCGGGCGTGGGGATTTTGGGGGCGTCACAGGTGGTATCAAAGCGGTTTGGCTCTGGGTAAAACCACATGTCCCGTAGGTAGTACCAGAATGTTTTTAAAGTTGTGTTTTGAAAATTATGTTAAGTATAGTTGTTTTTTTTTTGTTTTATTTGTGTGAGCTTGTTTGTTTGTTTTTATTTATTTAGTTATGTTTTGGCATGCTGGTTTCTTTCGTTTCTTGCTGTGTAGTGCTGTTTTGTTTTGATGGTTTTATTTGTTTTCTTAAAGGAGGGTCAAGAGTAGTGTTGTGACAGGAATATGGGGAGACCAGGGAGACCAAGGAAAAATACTCAGGAACCACAGGAGAATACCTCCAGAGATGACTCCATAGCCGAAGCAATTCGGCAGATGACGGAGTTTATGCAACAGAGTGCGAGGTCTCAACAGGCAGGGCCTTGGCCACCACAAGGACCTTGGCCACCACAAGGGGGTCCTTGGCCACCATCAGGAGGGCCTTGTCCACCATCAGGAGGACCTTATCCACCGTCAGGAGAACCTTGTCCGCAACAAGGAGGGTATTGGCCACAACCAGGAGGTCCCTGGCCATATCAGGGAGGGCCTTGGATGTATCCAGGAGGGTCCAGCAGCATGGTGCAAGCCGGATGCACCTATGAGCGCTTCCTAGCGCACCAGACTCCACACTTCACTGGAAATGAGGATCCAATTCAGGCTGAAAAATGGATCAAAGATCTGGAGAAGACTTTTGAGGTGTGTGGGTGCACTGAGGCACAGCAAGTACTTTACGCCAGCTACCTCTTGCAAGGCACTGCTTCTGATTGGTGGGATACCAAGAGGGTGCTGTTGGAATTTGAATTGGGATCTTTCGCTGCAGTGACTTGGCAGCGTTTCAAGAAGGAGTTCAATGACCGCTTCCTTCCCGCATCGGTAAGGAAGCAAAAGGCAAGAGAGTTCTCCAATCTGGTCCAAGGGGGCGCGACAGTGGAGCTGTACGCCCGGAGGTTCATAGAACTTGAGCGGTTTGCTCCTCATCTTGTCGCCACTGAGGAGATGCGAGCATATCGTTTCCAGGAGGGGCTGCGTCAGGACATACGCCGTATGGTGGTCAGCCATCGGATATCCACTTTTCAGGAGTTAGTGGATGTGGCCACCCTTATAGAGCGGGAAAATAATCTGAGTATGGGCTCCCCTTCAGGGCAAAAGAGGCGGAGTTTTTCTGGTGAAGGAAGCAGCTCGGGTTCGCCTCAGAAGTTTGTTCAGCGGACCGGAACCCAATCTCAAGCATCCTTCAGTGTTCGCATGGGAGGACGTATGCCTGTTTGTGGAGCTTGTAATAGAGCTCATGAGGGCTAGTGTCGGACGAGTAGCGGACCCCAGTGTTATCGGTGCGGCCAAGTGGGGCATATTGCTCGGGATTGCCCCATTAGAGCTCAAGGAAGCCGTGGAGGTAGACACGGTGGAAGAACCAACCCGAGACAAGCAGTGCAAGCCCGGGTTTATGCTGTCACACCCGGAGAGGTGGATGATGAGGCACCAGCGACCCATGAGGCTGGAGTAATCACAGGTATGGATTAATTTAATTTTTAGTTGGATTTAATTTTTGGTGCATTTGGTTTCTTCGTTGTTTTTTGGATTTCATGGGTTGTGTGTTTGGTTCCGAAAGAGTCCGTTTGTATGAGTTTTATGCTTGTACTTTGTTTGATTCCGGTGCTTCACGATCGTTTGTGTCTTCCACGTTTGCTCGGGTGTGTAACCTGGTCACGGAACCGTTGCCGAAGGCTATGGTAGTGGCGCTACCCGATGGCGAGATGGTGTGGTGTTCCAAGGTTGCTTTGGGATGCCCGTTAAATTTTGAGGGAAGATTCTTGGATGCTGATTTGGTGGTGTTCAAGCTGTTGGGTTTTGATATTATCCTCGGAATGGATTGGCTATACCGATATTCTGCGAGTATTAATTGCAGAAGTCGGATAATTAGCTTTCAGCTTCCAGATGGTGATTGTCTGGAATTTGTGGGGAGTAGGTTAAAAGAGAAACCGATAATTATATCAGCGATTCAGGCAAGACGAGAGATTGCATGGGGAGCGGATGCATTCTTGGTGCAGATGGTGTCCACGCCGTCTGAGAAGAAGTCTTTGGCAGACATTCCAGTTGTGGAAGAGTTCCCCGATGTATTTGTGGATGACTTACCCGGACTACCCCCTGTTCGGGAGATGGAGTTTGTCATAGATTTGGAACCTGAAGCGGCTCCTGTGCATAAAGCTCCTTATCGCATGGCACCGGCTGAATTGAAAGAGTTGAAGACTCAGTTGCAAGAACTGGTAGAGAAGGGATTTATTCAGCCTAGTACGTCGCCGTGGGGTGCACCAGTTTTATTTGTTAAGAAGAAAGATGGAACCCTCCGTATGTGCATTGACTATCGGGAATTGAACAAGGTGACCATCAAAAATAAATACCCTCTCCCGCGGATTGATGATTTGTTTGACCAACTTCAAGGAGCAGCCGTGTTCTCTAAGATTGATCTGAGGTCGGGATACTACCAGCTGAGAATCAGAGACCAGGATGTGCCTAAAACTGCTTTCAGGTCGAGGTATGGGCATTATGAATTTAAGGTGATGCCGTTTGGGTTAGCTAATGCCTCTACAGCGTTCATGGATTTGATGAATAGGGTGTTTCAACCTTACCTGGATTCCTTTGTGGTAGTATTTATTGATGATATACTGATTTATTCCCGAGATGTTGAAGAGCATGTGTATCATCTTAGTCTGGTACTTGAGAGATTGAGAGAACACCAGCTATACGCCAAGCTCAGCAAGTGTGAGTTCTGGTTGGAAGAAGTTAAATTTCTTGGGCATGTAATTTCCTGGGGCGGAGTGGCAGTTGATCCTAGTAAGGTAGAAGCCATTTTGTCATGGCCACGCCTAACTACAGTACGCGAGATCAGGAGTTTCTTCGGACTCGCCGGTTACTACCGAAGGTTTGTAGAGGGTTTTGCTCGCCTATCCGGACCTCTCACAGCTTTGACTCGGAAGAATACAGAATTTGTGTGGTCAGAGAAATGTGAGAGAAGCTTCCAGGAATTGAAGAACAGGTTGACAACGGCACCAGTGTTAGCACTCCCAGAACCGCATAAGCCATTCGTAGTCTTCAGTGATGCGTCTAAGTTCGGTTTGGGTTGTGTCCTTATGCAGGAAGGACGGGTTGTAGCCTATGCATCTCGTCAGCTTAAGGACCATGAAAAGAATTATCCGACGCATGATCTAGAATTGGCTGCGATTGTTTTTGCACTCAAGATCTGGCGGCATTTCTTGTATGAGGAAGCTTGCGAGGTATTTACCGATCATAAGAGTTTGAAGCATTTGTTTTCCCAGAAAAATCTGAATATGAGGCAGAGGCGTTGGCTGGAGCTAATCAGTGACTATCAGTGTGAGATCAAGTACCACCCGGGGAAGGCTAATATAGTTGCTGATGTTTTGAGCCGGAAGTCTCATTTGGAGGATGAAGCCGAACCGTCAGAAATGGATTCGTTACTGTATGGGATGAGAAGGCTTCTTATAGAGAGTTCGCAGCAAGTAGAGATTTTGTCTTCAGTTCTTGACATTCGGGTAACAGATTTTGAAGAATTGAAAGCTCTCCAAAGAAAGGATCCGAAGCTGCTGAACATCAGGAAAAGAGTCCGAAAATCTCGAGGGCCGTTGCACTATAGCATGGATAGTGATGGAATACTTCGGTTCCGAGATCGCAGAGTGGTCCCGAAGGACTCAGATTTCAAAGAACGGATCTTGGCGGAAGCTCATGCGGCCCCGTATTCAGTTCATCCCGGCAGTACAAAGATGTATCGGGACTTGAAGAAAACTTACTGGTGGGATGGAATGAAGAAGGACGTTGCCTTATATGTGGAGAAATGCCACACGTGCCGTCAGGTAAAGGCCGAGTATCAGAGGCCTGCAGGTATGCTCCAACCCCTCCCTATTCCTGAGTGGAAGTGGGATGACATCACGATGGACTTCGTAGTGGGTTTGCCGAGAACACCTAGTAGGAAGAATTCTGTTTGGGTGATTGTTGACCGGTTAACGAAGAGTGCTCATTTTCTGCCTGTTAACAACACCGACTCTTTGGGTAAGTTGACCCGTTTGTATGTCAAAGAGATAGTGCAACTACACGGCGTACCAAAGAGCATAGTGTCGGATCGAGACCCGAGGTTTACGTCGCAGTTCTGGAAGAGTTTGCAGGCAGCTTTGGGTACTAAGTTGAAGTTCAGTACTGCTTATCACCCGCAGACAGACGGCCAGTCAGAGCGCACCATACAGACCCTGGAAGACATGCTGCGAGCATGTGTCTTGGAATTCCAAGGGAGTTGGGAAAATCATTTGCCGCTCATTGAGTTTGCCTACAATAACAGCTACCATGCGACCATCCAGATGGCTCCCTATGAAGCTCTTTATGGGAGAAAGTGTAGGTCGCCCTTGTGTTAGGATGAAGTTGGGGAGAGTAGGGTAATTGGACCCGAAATAATTCAAGAAATGCAAAACCAAGTCCGGATCATCAGAGACAAAATGGCGGCAGCTCAGAGTCGCTAGAAAAGCTATGCTGACACCCGGAGGAGAGAGTTGTCTTTTGAAGTTGGTGATTGGGTTTATCTTAAAGTCTCTCCCATGAGAGGTGTTAAGCGTTTTGGTAAGAAAAGGAAACTAGATCCGAGGTACGTCGGCCCTTTTCAGATTCTGGAGAGAGTAGGGTCCGTCGCCTATAGGGTTGCTTTGCCAGATTATTTTGGGGATGTTCATGATGTCTTCCACGTATTATCCCTGAAGAAGAGCTTTGGGCAGCAAGAGCCTCGCTTCATCGACCCAGCAGGTATTCAGTTGCAACCGGATCTCACTTACGAAGTTGTTCCGTCGCAGATTTTGGATTGGAAGGAGCAACAGTTGAGGTCCAAGACGATACCTTTAGTTAAAGTGGCTTGGGGAGATCCGTTAGCTCAAGACTTCTCTTGGGAGCGAGCAGCGGACATGAGGGAGCAGTACCCGTATCTGTTCGAATGATGGAGGTATGTATTTTAATCTTGATCTCAGTTGGATTATGAGCGTTTATGTGGCTTGCTTTAAGTTGGTGGTTGATTTGCAATTTCGAGGACGAAATTGTTTTTAAGGAGGGGAGGATGTGATGACCCGCTTTTAAGTGTATTTTCGCTGAAATAATTGTTTTTATTTTATTTAATATATCAGTTATTTTATTTTAATTTATTTACGTTTTAAAATTGGTTTTTAATTTAATTTAATTTATTTGAGGTTGTGTTTTATTTCTTTTAGTTGTTTTGTGGTTTTAATCTTTTTTGGCGGTTTGTTTCGTTTTCCCGGAGTGAGGATTGGACCTCATTTCTTTTCACATCATTTTCCTTTTTTCTCTTTTTTCTTTTTTCTTTTTCCCTTCTTTTCTTTTTCCTTTCTTTTTCTTTTTCTTCTTTTTCTTTTTTTTCTTTTTTTCTTTCTTCTCCCCGCGTCCGAACCCCCCCGTGCTCTCTCTCTCTCTCTCTCTCTCTCTCTCTCTCTCTCTCTCTCTCTCTCCTCCCTCTCCCTCACGCCGGCGTCACCTTCTCCAGCCCCTACCGTCGCCGTCCGGCCACCGTTCGGCCTCCCACCGGTCCCATTCTCTTCCTCTCCCTCCGGTGCACCACCCCTCCAAAACCCACCCCCAACCGGCCGGCCATTTGGCCGGAAAAGCTCCAAGAAGGGCGCACGGATTTTGCTCCGATCCGCCGCCGTCGCTCCACCTCCGGCCACCATTTCTTCACCACTTCATCACCGACTCCTTGCCGTCCTAACCCACCAATTTCCGGCCTCCAACGACCACCGGAACAGCTCCTACGAGCTAGCTTTCCGTTTTGGGTAACCCGGCCATTTTCCGGCGATTCCGCCGCCACCCACGGCCAACCATCACTTCTAATAGCTTCACAACCATCCCTAGACCATTCCCTATCAATTTCGTGTCCTAGTTTGTCCCCGTTCAAAAGTGAGTTTTTCAAACCCACGGCCACAGTGAATTTTCACTGTGACGTTGCTGTTTTTCCGCCGTTTGCAACGCCGCTTGTTTTCTAAAATTGCCATATAGCGCTGTAAGTATTTTCCAAACCCTATTTTCAGATTTTAATACATATTGCTCATTCAATTATTTACTGTTGTTGGTTGTTGATTCCGGACTGAGTCCGAGGAGTTTCGGGGGTCGGATGGATGGAGGACGGAGTTGCCTGTTTATTTGATTCATGATTGTTGGTTTATTTTATTATACATTGTTTTGGCATTACATGGTGCATGCACGAGTGTTTGTGGAATTGTGTGAAAAGCCTGTGTATTGGCGTGAGTGGTTTTACGGGTGCGTGTGTATCACGAGCCCAAGCCGGGATGGGTTATTATCTCGGTGGAGCTCCTCTGGTCACTCGGAGCGGAATAAACTGAGTGATGTCCCCTGAGTTGTCGAGAGAGATGACGGGAGCGGGGCTAGGGGATGCTTAGCTACGAACGCGCCGGGCGCGGAACCGGGCATCGCCCTACTCACCGACTCCCTAGCCCTTCGCTGGCGAGGGCTAGAGGATGCTTGGCTACGCACGCGCGGGGCGCGGAACTGGGCATCGCTCGTTAGGTGTCACATGCGTGGTGGTACTCTACGGTGTGACACTGGAGCCAGGGTGTGCGGATGACCCCTAGGGGAGGTCATGGTGCATACGGTTAAAATTGGTTAATGGTTTGTGAGGCCAAATGGGACTTTTGGCGTGGGCCAGATGGACTTCTGGCGAGATATTGGGCCAGATGGACTTTTGGCGGCCAAATGTGACTTTTGGCGTGTTTTCGGAAAGGATGTATTTTTGGGCCAAAAGGGTTTTTGGCTTGTGTGGAAAACTGGTGTTTTTGGGCTTTGGGCATTGGGCATGGTTCATGCATATTGTTTGAGTTTTATGTGTTTTCATCTGGTAGTGTTTGGGTTTTAATTACCTGCGGTACCATTCGTGGTTCCGTAGCTTTTGGTGCAGAATTAGAGGACGAAGAGGAGGAGGCTGAGCCCGAGGATGCGGCTCCGCCGGGTTGCTGATGCTATCTTTTTATTTGTTAAAACTGTATTTGTGTTTTGTAATATTTTATCTATGTATGTTTTAAACAGCTTGTATTAAGTTAAGAAAAATTCTGGTACTTAGTTATGACTTTCGTTATCCGCTGCGTGTTTTCTCTGTACACGTCTGTTGCCTTGCACACACTCGGCACCCGTCGATGGGATGGTGACCCGGGTTGTCACCATCCGGACGTCTCAATTTCTCCTTGTTCGGGCGTGGGGATTTTGGGCGCGTCACATTTCTTCTCATGAATTGCAATGATCTCCTTATGTGGATCTAAAAAATAACATGCACTGTATATCCAACTAATTGTGAACTTGATTTATGTTGATAAAATAATCACTGAGATAAAATACTTCAGGACCAAGAATTTCTTCATCGTCTTCACAAGGACGAAATGGATCTGTCTACTTATCAAATAATCAAGCAACCATTCATTCAATATCATTTTAATATTAAATTCACTACTATTATGTAGTTGTGCTCTTTTGGAGTTCTTGTAAATAACACAGTTAGTGAAGAATTCATCAAAATTAAGTCGCTAACCTCATTTTTCAACAAAAACAGTGGCCAGTTTTTTAGACAAGACAAGCATCATAGGATTTTCAGCTCTTCTGTAGCTGTCAGGCGCCGCAGAGTTATGATACTATATTTTCTCGTCTCTTGTAGAGAGATGCTTCACGAGAGATGTTGTGAAGTAATTTGTCATAATTTTCTATATAAAAGAGATATTTAGCTCATCTTTATTCGCATCTCATCTTCTTCACTTTTCTGTAATCATACTGTATTCTTACTCTACAATCTCTTTCTGCATTCTTACTCTACAATAGTTCAGCAATTTTCTCATAGTCAATATATGAGGTATTATGTATCTCGTTCATCAGCTGTTCTTACTTCTACCACATGTACTATAATGCAATACAATAATGATCTGACTAATAAGTCAGATAATGAAGCTATCTACGAGCTTGTGAGTCTCGGTACCTGATACTCATCATCTATTGTCGCATTTTCTCAATGACTGCAATTCAAAACTTGTGGGGTTGACAAACTCCACGAGAGTGGAGTATATTTCTATCATTCAGCAACTTCTTTTGGAGTTCAACACGAAGATAGGAGTAATAAAGCAAGAAAATAGAAATTTAAAATCTTTACTTGAATCTTCTTTTCGATTACCTACTCTTTTAGATAAGGATGCTATGCAGATTCTTGAATAACAAGAACGTTTAAAGAATAAGACGAAGTGTCTCAAATTTCTGTAATTTTTCACAAATATAATAAAATAATATTTCACAAATATTTATATTTGTATTTCTATCTTCTGGTAGATGTTCTGTGTGCTCTATTTTATTTATCCTTTAATAATGCACACTTCTTATAAAAACTGTAATATGAATCTGAAATACTGATTGCATTTAAGAGATGATATTTCAGAACTAATAATATCATTCATCTTCCCCTTGAAGCTGCAAGGGTTTCAGATTTATATTTCAAATATGTGCAGTTTTTATGAGTTCTTCTGGAACCTTAATGACATTTAAATCATATATATAAACTGCAATAATAACTTGTTTCCATTTGCATTTGGATTATTTTAGATTATATAAGAATTTTTGAAACTTGATAAAATACATATTTCTAGATGTATTCAGATTAGAAGTTTAAGACATTTTCTATCATTCAGGGATTTTCATATATATTCCATGATCCAATGATCCATATAAATATGCAGTTAATCATGCATATCCAAACTCTCCGTAATTTTCAAGCGAATAAAAATCTCAATATAGTTTCAACTACTTTAAAAGCATATCAATATTGTTTTTTCGAGAAACTGAGTCGTGATTTATATATATCACATTTTCAGATTAGAAGTTTCATGCATTTTATATTGTTTATATAAATATCCATTGATATTCAACAATCATCACATCTTTAGGTGTTTAGACTACGAGTCTATATGTATCATATTTTACTAGTGATTATCAATTCTACAGGAATTGTCTGCCAGAAAGTGACTCGTGATTTATATATCACATTTTCATTTCCTTTATATAAATATCCACTGATATTTAATAAGCATCACCTCTTTAGGTGTTTGGACTTCAAGTCCATATGTATCACATTTTACTAGTGATATCAATTATGCAGGAATTATTTCTTTCAAATTTGGCCAATATTTTTACGGCGGTATTTTTCGACGGTTTTTTATTCACTTTCTTCATTACTTCTGATAATGTCAATTGCCATCTTATATGAACATACGTTGTCGACAACGATTTTATTTCTATCCAGAATTTCTCTAATATTCATGAAATGTATCAAGATCTCGTTATTTTCAGGTACTTGTTCCTCTTCAAGGGAAAATATTTCATGAAAAACCTCTTCAGGAGACACTTTTCAGGAGGTTTATACTTTTCAAGAGTTTATATAGAATAATTTTATACAGAAAATTTAGATGGACTTTTATTGCTTGTTTTGTGGGTATGACCTCTTCAGGAGCACCAAATTATTTATACTTTTCTCTTTCGATATGCTTTATCTTTTGTATCAATAGGTCTCACATGCTTTTACACATGCCTTATATTCATTAGACTACTGAATTTCTTAATTTTCCTACAGGGACTTCAATTCTCGCTGGGATTTTAGTAGCTAGAATATGAGACATTTTTATCTTATTGCATCCATAATTTAATTATCATTTGAATTTCCAGTTCACCTATGATAATCAAGATAATGTCGAATTATTTCATTTTATTTGCTTCTAACAAATTTTTCTTTTCACTTCTGGTGGTAAGACTTTATAGTAAAATAATCTTCTGGTTCTTTTATGGACATCCATATGAAAATCATTCGACTTATCATAATTAATTTTGGATGATCAAGATAATTATGAAAAGATACAAATATTTTAAATCATATCATTTTGATACATCATAATATTTGATTCAATAGTTGTATAATATCATTTCAAAAAGAAAGCTGATAGTTTAATAAAAAATTCATTATTTTGCTCAGCCACTAAAAGACCAGATATAAATTTAGAATATTTTGTGAACTTTTGCACTTAATATTACTATTTCAGGAGCACATTCGATATATTCATTTTAAATATATATTCTTTAGTGGCTTTTCTTCACATAATTTCAATTATGTAACTTCAGGTGCATTAATCATAATAAGCTTTTGATATACGTATTACTCATTTAAATTATGAGATACTTAATAAAATTATTAACTTAGAGCGATCATTCAGGAATGCTCAATTTCTATTCCAAAATGAATTTTAACATTAATAATTCATAACAAAATTCATAACAAGTATATAAAAAATAAATAAAACTTGTATATAAATTATGTGAATAAAAATTGATCACAGATATAATTGAAATGTAAATTATGAAAATTTTAATTCATTATAAATATAACTGAGATGTAAATTATGTGAATAAATATAGAATTTTATCAAGTAATTATAATGAATATAATCTTTAATATTCATCTTGAAGATTGCAAATAATATATTGAAAAACTTACTTGAAATAAAAGACTATTATTTTCAATATCATCATAATCTTTATATATAAAAATTAATAAAATCGAAAAAGGTCACGATACATTACTTCTGTCAGAAAAATTAAAATCAAAAATCAAAAACTTCATAATCATCAAAACCTTCGTGCTTAACACGAGATTCAATTATCCCTGGTAAGGGTGATGCAAGTACTTCCCATCAAATGTCAAAACCACGCGATCCTTCACATCCACGCCTTTAGCTTTGTCGACTGAGCAAAAGAAATCAATAGGTGACATGATGTCATCACCAAACTCCTCATTGATAATCTCCTTGATGCTCTCACCGAAATGCATGACCGCTTTATTCAATCGTGCATATTTTGTTGGGTTTAGATGTTAGGTTAAGTTGAATTGAGTTAAATTAAGTTGAATAAAATATTAGTTTTAAATATTATGAATGTGTTGAGATTTAAAAAAGTTAAATTTTTTATTATATTTTATATAAAAATTTAAAAAAATGTATGGAGATTTGAAAAATGTATAATGATTAGATGAAATGAATTGAGAAGGATTTGATTTCCAAACAGGTAAAGTCAAACTTTGGCTTCAGATTGCTCCATGCATCATTGAATCCATTGAAATCAAATCCCTTAGAGCACTATATTGATTTTTCTATATGTATCTTTAAAATTATAATTTTTAAAAATTAATTTTACATATAAAGAAAAACTTCCACAGAATTATGTATTTTTAAATCAAATAATAATAAAATTTTATTTTTTTATTTTTTTCTTAAAATTATTATTTTTATATATTTTACAATTAACATAATGTGTTCAAAAATACAAATTTTATATATCTAAATATTATCAATTTTATATATCAAAATGATCACTTTTATCAATAAATATTAATATATACTAAAAAAACACTTTATATCATCAACTTAATATAAATTTAAAATATTAAAATCATCTCAATATAAATTTCAAAAAATTGATTTTAATGGATAGGAGAGAGAAAAAATAATAAAATAATATTTAAAGAGTGAATTGTAATTTTTCAAATTTAGCTCTTCGCTTTTAAAAACTTTTATTTGCACGCTTAGTGGGTTCCTCTCTCTCACTCAAACTTGGTATATAGATGTTGCAGATGGAGATTTCGAACACAGGAAAAATAGAGAAAGACGATGATAAACCCAGAGAGATTCCCCTTACTCAGAGCCTTCATGTTTCTCTTCCTGTTTATGTTTTCCCTCAAAACAGAGGCTGAGGAGGAGTCAGACCTCATTTCCTTCCATAATGCTACCTATTTCAGCGCCAGAAAATATAATAGCTCCCTCTTTGTAGATCTGGAACTGCAATGGCACGGAACGTGATGATATATTGCTTTTACTTTTACTTTGCAAATGAGATCCGTGAGCTCTTCGGGATGGAGTTCTCCCATCGGTATTAGCAGCAGCACCATCAACGTTGGCTCGTGGTTTTGTTGGGGCCCACACGTAGTAGCTTCCGGCTGGGCCACGACTGGTGTTCGATCTGGATTTGGACGTTCCCCGTGGCACCAACAGAGCTGTCGATACATGTACTGGTGATTCAACATCGTGAACTGGGGGATTCTAGAGAAGAAACTCCCAGAGTCGATCTTCATGGTTTCAACCGGAACAAGATTAGACCGTGAACGATCTTTTTAGTCGTCGATGGTGGGTATCTGATTTCTGAAGAAGATGGAATGGTAGGCGGCGTGCTAGTGGCTCAAGCTCGTGCTGATAACGTGTTGTAAATTATTGAAAAAGAGAGAGAATCTCCAAGACAAAAAGAGAGAGAGGGAGAGGTTTTCTTATTGTTCCGTAATCTGAACTTAGAAACACCCATATGTATAGGGGTACAAAAGTATTAATTGACGACTACGACTTGATCAATTACGATGGTTAAATGTGATCATACAATATAAGTTGATTTATAACATATACTAATTTTATTTTTTTAAAATCAGTCCAATTTAAATTTTTTTACTTTTTATATTGGATCAAATCAAACTGGTTTATATGTATTTATAGTTTTTATTATATATAAATAATTTGTTACATGATTTATTTATATTATATATATTACATGCTAAATTTTTAATTAATATAACATGAAATTTTCTAATCTTAAAAATTCACATATAATAATCTAATAACATAAAATAAATATTGTTTGGGGTGTGTTTCACTTCCACTCTCCCACAGTTTAGGCGTTCTTATTTGATAAAACTTGAGGGGGGTTCCTCCTAACAACACTCCGATGCTAAAGTCAGTTCAGAGAGATTATTTTTTTAAATCTTAAAGATTACCTGTATATATAGACTCATTTGTCTTACATATCTCATCCAGGATTTATCGGAACAGATCAAGGTTTAGAATTTTGAATAATCCTATCATTTCTTGCTATTTTTATCCTTCCGTTAAAGGTGGCGTTATGTATGTCTCTTTTTGAATTCCTCTTGACCATCCCTTCGTGACTTTTGGGCTCATTTTGGACCCAAATTCTGGACTTCTTGGTGTTTAATGTATTATGGGCCATTTTTGTATGCTCCAGGGCCTTCCGGTTGGAATGGTCCCTACAGGTACCCCGCCAATTCTATTCGCCTTCTGACCAATGGAATTTATTTTCGACCAATCTCGTCGCTATGAAAGTACTGGGTGTGACTACATGGGCTTGGGTACTTGAAAATTATGTAGACATGGTCATGGGCCCAAACAATCCACGGCCTTTTTATGTTTTCTTGCCCGTTACACAGTCTGGCCGTTTTATGTCCTTTCCTTCCTCCCATAAAGATTTGGTTACGAAGAACCGTAGATTTGATATCATTTCCCGCTATTGTGGCAGAGAAGACAGACAATTTACTTGTGCTGGTTAGTCTTCTTGCAACGTTACTTTTTCTTTTCATTTGGTCTTTCGCATTTCACTACCCTTCAAAACTTCATTCTCGCCTTGCCTCTCATTCCTTCCCTTGTTGCGTTCTCTGCTTCTTCATTCCTATCTTTGCTTTTTTCTCATCTCGCTCTTTTCTTGCTATCATTTTCACAATGATTTCAATGGCTTCTTATGTTGAATGCAAGGTTTCTGAAAGCCCCTTTGCGATCCCTGAGGGCATAGTCTTCGTTGGGCACCGGTGGTGTTCATGTCTCCGAGAGAAAAATCTTCCCATGATTCAGGAAGACTATTGTATTCCTGAGACTATTGCTTTAAGCCTTCTTGAACGTGGAGTTTGTGACAGCGAGGGCTTTGCCCCTAGAGCGGTTATCACTATTTCTTATTTGTAGAACAGGTTGAGGCTCCCTTTCTACCGCCCTCTTTGCGACCTTTTGGATCTCCTCAACCTCGCTCCCTCTTAGATGCACCCTTTCGCGTTGAAGACGTACCTCTGCGCTTGTATTGTATTTCGCATGGCTTTGGAACCTCTCGGGGACTCTTATCCCGATTTGACCGCCCGAGAATTTTTGGCGTTCTATAACCTAAGGGAAGCTTCCAAAGGCAACGTTCTCATCTTCCATAGAAAAGATGATGGCCAAACATTGGCCCGGTTCAAGACTCGCTACTCCAATGCTAAGGCATGGACCACTAGGTTCTTTTATGTCTCCGGCCAAAATTGGGAATACCTCGGCACGGAAGAAGTTTTCCGTGATTTTCCAATTAGAACAATTTGGCGCCCTCTTCCCAATGAGAAGGATCTATGGCGTACGATGCCAGCCCTGTCGTGTCGTGAACTGGCTTGAATCGCGACAGTTGATTCTTAGGCCAAAGCTAATCCAGAAACACTCTGGACCGACAACTTGCTGACCACCGCCCACATAGATCGGTTCTTGAAGTCTTCCAACCGGTCTTTTGTTCAAGGGCGCGACTTCATGATTACAGACACCATTCCTCCTCCCCTGCCGAAGCCCACTGAGAAAATAGCAAGGTCTGAATCCTCTAAGCGGAAGAAGCGTTTGGAAGAGGGGGAGGAGGAAGAGGCTGCCGAAAAGAGGGAAAAAAGAAGCCAAAAAAAAGAATAATGGAGAAAATGAGGTGGCTGCCGAGAAGAGAGAGAACATAACAAAAAAGAAGAATGAAGCACAGTCGCCACAAGAAAACTCACTCTAGAGATCCCTCTCCGCCTTCTTTTGCTCTACAGGAGATTCTAGCGCCCTCAAGGGGCGTCCAAGACTTGGTGCCGCAGGAGGGCACCCTTTCTCAGGAACCATCGCAGCTGGCCACTGCTGAATCTCTGTTGCCCCAACCGGAGGTCGTTGTAGTATCTTCGGAGGAGAGCAACAGTCAGGGTTCTACTCGCCAAGTACCACCAAACCCTCATTAACTTTGCCATCCCCGTCGCCGCCACATTCTCGCAGCCTGAGGGACGTGGAGAGCTTAGCCCACCTGGCCCTTTTTGGCGTGGCCGCCTACCCCCAGGCCGTGTCTGGGACACAACAGCCCGCCCCAACACCTGCCCTTGCATTTGAGTTTCCTGTGTTGGCGGAGCGGGCGAGTCAATTCGAGCTGGGCACAAGAGTGGTGGCGGCCCTTAATCTTGACTCCATTACCTCGGTGGGAGCTTGCTCGCCCCCTTCTATTACTGTTGTCCCTGTAGAGGCGACCCCAGCTTTGCCCACAGGCAAATGCCAGGCACCTTACCTGTGGATGGGGCGGAATGTGCCATAAGGGATGTCCCTCCACGCCCGACTGAAACAGACGGCGAGGTTGGTTCACACCCAACTTCCCCAGAGAGCTTACCGGACACCATCTCTGGGGGGGAAACCCCTTTGTCTATCGACAACGGGCTTGGACTCTCCCTTCCTCTTACCCATGCCTCCTCTTTTGAAGGGGATACTGACTCCTTCCTTAAGGAGGAGTGGGAGAATTTCTTGAAGGAAGATGCCCGCCTTATTAAGGCTGACTTGGCTCAATCACCACCTCCTCTACCCCTTTTGCGTTTGGCTAATTCATCAGGGAGGACGATGACTTCGTCTGTGAGACTGGAGGGAGAAAACCTTTCAGCCCCTGGCGAGATCGTGAAGGGGGATGCTAGTGGTGGTGGTTCTTCAACAGTAGCCCACTCCCAGGCAGAGGCCACTGCCCAAATGGCTACTCGTTTGAAAAATTGGCTTTCTGAGGTATTTTGCCTTTTGTCCTTTCTTATGCATACTTATTTTGTATCTTTACCTTTTTTCATGTTGGTGACCTTTTTTTTTTTTTTTTTTTTTTTTTGCAGGGGATCAATGACTTGGCAGCATGGATTGTTGCTGACTGTGCCCGTCTCGAGCAGGAGGTCAGGGAGCATCGCCAGTTATGCTATATAGCCAAAAGTGCCTCTGAGAGATGGTGGGCTGATAGGGCCGAATTGGCAGCTTTGGCCGAGGATAGGGAGGAGTTGAAGATCCTATTGGAACAATTTGAGGGTTACTCCCATTCACTACAAGGTGATCTTGAAATACGTGAGGCTGAACTCCTCACATTGCGCGAAGTAGTCCGCCTAGCAAACGAGGCTAAGGTCAAAGCTGACTTCGCTTCGTCAATTCTCCTTTCGGAGAGGGACTCAGCCAGGCGGTAACTTTTAGAGGCTCTGGAGAACCTTATGGCTGAGAGCTCTCGTTTGAACTCCGAGCTTGCCGCCCGTGATGAAGAACTGTCCTCTCTTAGGGGAGACCTGACCCATTCTCAAGACAGCTGCAGATCTTCCGAGGAGGGTCTTCGGGAGGCAAACTTGACCCTTGGAGCCAGCCAACGGAGTCTATCCAAGAAGGAGGGGGAGCTGACTGCCACTTGAGAGGAGGTCGCAAGGCTTCACGCCCAAATGGCCCGCGTCCCTGTTGTAAGAGACGATGCTTTTGCTTACAGGTATGGCCGTGGCATTTTAAGGCTGAGGGACCGTCTTGTGGATGATCCTGCCGTCAACCTTGAGGTTCTTGACCGGAAGTTGTTCTATCCCGATGAAAATTCTCTCCGCACGGTTGATTAGTTTGGGAGGCAAGAGATTCCCGATGTCTTTGACAACGTGCCCTGAGCCTTCCCACCCGATCATGCTATTTGACCAATTTTGCTTTTTGTATATTTAACTGTGGATAATTTTTTTTTCTTTTTGGTATTTCTATATCTTGTACACTTGTAACAATAGACTTTGATTTGCTCTGTTGAATGTTTTGGCCATTGTGTTCTTTCAATTCTTGTCTTTTCCATGGTATCGCAAACTGTTACGATTTGTCCTTGGTGTTTAGGGTCGGTGTGGTTTGAGGACCTACATGCCTTTTTTTCATGGCACCACAAGCCGCTAAGGCTTGTCTTTGGTGTTTAGGGTCGGCGTGGTCTGAGGACCTACGCGCTCTTTTTTCATGGCACCACAAGCTACTAAGGCTTGTCTTTGGTGTTTAGGGTCAGCGTGGTCTGAGGACCTACACACCCTTTTTTCATGGCACCACAAGCTGCTAAGACTTGTCTTTGGTGTTTAGGGTCGGCGTGGTCTGAAGACCTACGCACCATTTTTTCATGGCACCACAAGCTGCTAAGGCTTGTCTTTGGTGTTTAGGGTCGGCGTGCTCTGAGGACCTACACGCCATTTTTTCATGGCACCACAAGTGCTAAGCCTTGTCTTTGGTGTTTAGGGTCGGCATGGTTTGAGGACCTATGTGCCATTTTTTCATGGCACCACAAACTGCTAAGGCTTGTTTTTGGTGTTTAGGGTTAAGCAGTCCCTGACCCTTCTCGCCCTTTTTTCATGGCACCACAAGCTGCTAAGGCTTGTCTTTGGTGTTTAGGGTCGAGCGGTTCCTGACCTTTCTCGCCCTTTTTTCATGGCGCTTATGTTTATCCTTGGGAACGTTTTTCTCTGTACAGAACTTTTTAATGAATGAAACGGAATATATTCATAAATAGTGATGTCTCAAACATTCAGACAGAAATAAAGATAAGGAACTTTAAATCAATGAGTATTACAAAAATTATTGATAAAATTTCTTCAAATGCTCTGCATTCCATGGGTGCGGCAGTTCCCTGTCCTCGCTGTCTTTCAATCTGTACGATCCAGGCCGGTTGTTGGCTACTAGTAGATAATGACCTTCCCATCGGGATTCCATTTTTCCCTCGCCTTGGGTAGTTACCCCACTTTTCTTCAAAACCAGGTCGCCCACTTTAAAGGTCTTAGGCCTTACTCTTTTGTTGAAGTACTGCGCGATTTTCCTCTTTTTCTGTAGCATTCGAACTTCGGCTATCTCTCTTTCTTCTTTGAGTAAGTTGACGTATTCTTCTATTTTTTTGTCATTCCGAGTACTCGAGAAATGGCTTGTTCTATAGGTTGACAGCCCTACTTCCGCTGCTGTAACTGCCTTGCATTTGTAAGCTAGCGTAAACGGGGATTCCCCCGTTGGAGTTTTTGTTGTAGTTCTGTACGCCTAGAGTACCCTTGGCAGCTTGTCCACCCAATCTCCTTTCTTCTCCGTGAGCTTTTTCTTGAGGATTGAGAGTAACACCTTGTTTGTCGCCTTAGCTTGACCATTTGCTTGGGGGTGGCCTGGAGAGGAATACTTTGCCTTGATCCTTAGCTCCGCGCACCATTCTCTGTAGTGATCTAAGTCGAACTAGTGCCCATTATCGGTTACAATACTGTGGGGAATCCCAAACCTGCAGAAGACATTCTTCCACAAGAATTTTGTCACTGTTTTGCCTGTGATTGTTGCCAACGGCTCCGCTTCTGCCCATTTTGTAAAATAGTCGACGGCGACTATCATGAATTTAACACCACCTTTTCCTAGCGGGAAGGGTCCCACCAGATCTACCCCCCACTGGGCGAATGGCCATGGTGCTGTTACTGATGCTAATTCCTCTGGAGGGGCATGCGGTATAGGTGCGTAAGTTTGGAATTTTGCACACCTCTTAGCGAACTCCCGCGCATCCCTTAGAGCATTAGGTTAGTAATACCCTACCCGGACTGCTTTCCTAGCCAAGGTTCTTCCCCCACTGTGGTTTTCACATATCCCTTTGTGTATCTCGGCCAGGACATATTGTGCTTCTTGTGCAGAGTTACATCGCAGTAAAGGAACAGAGAAGCCTCTTTTATAAAGGATCTCATCGATGAGTAGGAACCTTGCCGCCTTTTTTTTTATTATTATTATCTTTCTTGCCTCCTTTCTTGCTTCTGGCAATTTTCCTCCATCCAAGTACTCCACTATACTGCTCGCTCAGTCTAGGGCACTTGACCCCAGAACTCCTACTTCGACGCCTACAGTTGGGACCTCGACGACCCTTCTCTCGACTGGCCATGGTAGGGGTACTTCCTCCCCTCTTGATGCCGCTCGTGCCAATCTGTCTGCGATCTCATTGTCCGCCCTTGGTATCTGAGTTATAGCAAAGTATGAGAAGAGATCGCATATTTTCCAAACTCGTGCCAGATATTTCTTCAACTTTTCGCCCTTTGCAACATACACGCCCAAAACTTGATTTACCACTACTTGTGAATCCGACCTAGCGTCTACTTCGGTTGCCCTGATCTGGGCAGCCACAAACAAACCCGCTATCAATGCTTCACACTCAACTTCATTGTTCGTCACTTTGAACTCCAGTGTGACCATTTAATACAGCTCTTGGCCGTCCGGGCTAAGCAAATGTATCCCCAGGCCCCCGCTTATTTGGCAGGACGACCCATCTATTAACAATACCTAGGGCTTTCCTGACTGTGCTATTTCCTCCTCCTAGGGAAAGTCTGAGAATTCTGCTACAAAATCCGCCATTGCTTGCCCTTTAATGGATTTTCTTGGCTCATACTCTATATCGAACTCACTCAGCTCGATTGACCAACCTATCAGCCTCCCTGTACAATTTGGCTTCCTCATGGAACTTCTGTCAATACCTTCACTGCGTGGGCCTGGAAATAAGGATGGAGCTTCCTAGCCGCCACTACCAAGGCAAATGCCAACAACTCAATTCGAGGGTATCTGGTCTCTGCTCCTTTGAGTGCTCGACTCACATAATATACCGAATGTTGCATGGCTTCTTTTTCCTTTATGAGTACAGCGGTTACAGCGTGCGGGGAGACTACTAGATACGCATAGAGTACATCTCTCTTCTCTGGTCGCTTTAAAAGGGTGGACTGGCCAGATGCTGTTCTAACTTTTTGAATGTTTAGTCGCACTGTTCATTCCAAGGATGCACCTTCCGCAGTACTTGGAAAAAGGAGAGGAACTTGTCTGTTGACCTAGTTATGAACCTTCCCAGGGTGGCCACTCTCCCCGCCAGTCGTTGAGTCTCATTCAGATTCTTTGGTAGTTTCATATTAATTATGGCATCTATCTTATTTAGAGAAGTTTCAATTCCCCTCTCCGATACGATGAAGCCCAAGAATTTCCCTGACTGGACCTTGAAAGCACATTTCGATGGGTTCAGCCTCATCTTGTAACGATGTAAGACTCCAAATGTCGTTCGCAAATCCCCAAGGTGCTGGGCGGGCTCTTTGCTTTTTACTAGTAGGTCATCCACGTAAACCTCCATAGATTTCCCAATCTGTTCCTTGAACATTCGGTTTACCAGCCTTTGGTAGGTCGCCTCTGCATTCTTCAGTCCAAAGGGCATGACCTGGTAGCAATACAGCCCTCGGTCTGTGATGAAAGATGTCTTTTCTTCGTCCGCCGCATTCATCCATATCTGGTTGTAACCTGAATATGCATCCATAAAGCTCAACATATGATGACCAGCTGTAGCATCTACAATGACGTCGATGCGTGGTAAGGGGAAGCTATCTTTCAAGCAAGCCTTGTTTAAATTTGTGAAGTCTAAGCACATTCTTCACTTCTCATTCGCCTTTTTTACCATGACAACGTTGGATAACCACTCTGGGTAGTGGGCCTCTTTGATGAAGCCTGCTGCGAGCAACCCTTCAACTTCTTCACTAATGGCAGTGTACTTCTCTGCACTGAATGATCTCCTCTTTTGTCTCACTACCTTGTGCGACGGGTCCACGCCTAAGCAATGCTCAATGATGTTGTTGTCTATACCGGGCATTTCTTCATGGCTCCATGCAAATACATCCCTATGTTCTATCAACAACTTAAGGGCTTCTCTATCCGTTGGTGGGACTTGTGTCCCGATTCGATTCAAAAAGCAATGGTTCTACCCAATACTACACCTAGCGGGGGGTGAATAGGTGTAATCCAATTTTTATGGCCTTTTGAAAATTAGACAAACAAGCAGTTAATAAATGAATCAAATAACACAAATAATCAAAATCTTCAAAATCTAAAACCACTCCGGGTGTAAGACACCACCTCAAATCCACTATAGAAATTTTAGTTTGTTACAACCAATTTAGAGATACTCACAAAACCTTTGTAGTAGTTAAACTTGGCTTGCAACACCACGAGTGACCCACTCGATCTCTACACGCATGTAGTGTCGGAAATCCGACCTTCCTATAGCTTCCCACAAGAATCTCTCGATCTCTGCATCAACGGCAGCTCCGGACTCTTCCGGCCAACAAAAATCTCCACTTCAATGGATTTCAAGTAAGAGTTGATTTTGAATGTGTTGTGGTGGAGAAATGTTTATCCAAGAGATAGTCAACCAAATGGGGGAGAGTTTGCTCTAAGAAGTTCTTGGAGGCCCTTAGGGTTTTTGCTCTGATTCTCCACACATAGAACAGAAGTTAAGCTGTTCTATTTATAGTTTCCATCAAATGAGGCGTTCAAAACCCTACATTGTAAGTGATCTGGAACATTGGCTCGAGCGAAGTATCGAGCGAAGGTCGAGCGCCACAATCTGCCAAAGTTCGCTCGAGCGCCCTGTCGAGCGAGTATCGAGCGGTTGACTCTGCCTGAGTTCGCTCGAGTTCAGTGTCGAGCGAGGGTCGAGCGACACACTCTGCCTGGGTTCGCTCGAGCTCAGTGTCGAGCGAGAGTCGAGCGGTTGAATCTGCCTGATTTCGCTCGAACTCAGTGTCGAGCAAGGGTCGAGCGACCCACTCTGCCTGGGTTCGCTCGAACTCAGTGTCGAGCGAGGGTCGAGCGGTTGAATCTGCCTGAGTTCGCTCGAGCTGCATGTCGAGCGATGGTCGAGCGGTGCAATCTGCCCAAGTTCGCTCGAGCGCTCTGTCGAGCGAGGGTCGAGTGAAGTCACTTTCTTTTGACCAATAATGAGCACTTCAAGCCTTTCTGCAACAACACTTGTTATAACACTATTTTACACAGGTTTTCACAAGAATATGCCAATACGCTCATTTTTCCCTCAACAATCTCCCCCTTTGGCATTTCTGTGACAAAACCTCTAACCTATACATATGACTTAATCCTAGCACACCCAACTAGATCCATATTCTTGAACATGTTGAAATATTTCTGTACAGGCTTAGCAAACGGTTAAACATACCCATTCACATATGCACAAAAACGTGTTTGCAATTCTTAAATCATAGTTCATGAACAGTCATGTCAAGTACAGGTTTCAAAAAAGAAATATTTCATTAAGCAACAAATCAGAAATTGAGTTCAAGAAACATTAGTCAAACAACAGCAGCTAACAAGAGATATAATTCAACAGACATAACCAAAAGCTACTGTTCCAAAAAAAAAATGTGTTAGTACAAGTAACACTCCACACTCTCCCTGAGTTAATACTACTGTACTACTCCCCCTCAACAATATCTCCCCATTTTTGTCACAAGAGGCCAAGGTTCTCAATCATCACCATCGGCATCCTCATCATCCTCATTGATCTGCCTCTCGATGTCGTTGAAGCGTTGAGTCACAAGTTGCTGCAGGTTATGAACTTTCACATCAAGGCTATGAACCGTGGCATCGATAGTATCGAACCGGGCGTTAAGGCAGACTAGATACTCAAGTACCTGCTGAAGACTGGGCTCCGACGAATCGGGGGCTGAGGAAGATGGCTGAGAGCTGGATGGGGCTAAGGTAGACGGTTGAGAACTAAATGGTCGGGAGCTCGAAGACTGAGAGGAGGGAGCGGAAGGGTGCTCAACACGGAGAGGGTGTGGAGTTGTGTGAGCACGACTCAACTGGATCGTCCTACGACCAATAGGAGCCTTAAGTGCAATTCTAGGCTCCTGAGGATGTAAAGCAACAGACTGGGAGAGGGCCAAGCGGGTGATTAGACACGGTAAGGGCAAACCAGTCTGTATTTTGGAGGACCGATACGCTTCAATAATAACCCGACACAAAAGACTTCCTAGATCAATGGAGACACCATTGATCAAGGCATACAACAGAAGGGCACGGTCAAGACCCACATCACTATTATGACCAGTAGGATCTAAGTTCGTAAGAACAATCCTACTAGGAATGAGGTGATCAGGGGTAAAACGAGCAGTTGAAATGTCCCTTCCCAACTACTAGGCCGACCACAAAGACAACTAGCAATGACTTATGGACTGGGAGGAGATGTCCGTGAGTAGGGAAACTCGGGATAGGACACACGAGGGGCATTTAGCAGAGTCGCTATCATGCCCGGAGTTACTCGGAAAACAACATTTCGGAGACTAACTTCAAACGAGTCATCAACAAACACGTCGTGAATGTTGGAGTAAAACTCCCTAACCAACTCCACAGAAGGAGTGGGATGACCAGTGGTCAATGCCTGCCACTGACGAGACTAAAAAATGCGGAGAATGATAGTCTCGGTAAGCTCACCTAAGGCCACTTCACGCTCGACTATGGGAGTACGATGCGAGAAGTTCTAAGAATATAACTCCTGGGCTCGGGCACTATGGAAGTGAGCTCGAGCGGGTGCAGGGGGTTTTGGCGAGGACGAACATGTCGAGACATGGTTTCGGCTGTAGACAGAGTCAATGACGTTAGACAAGGCTAAAGCAATGTAAAGATGTGATGAATGCATGCCAACCATGCTGACACAACAATGCCAACTCATGTGCATGACCAACATGCATGCTAATGCCAACCCATGTGCATGGCACATGTGCAATGACAACCCACATGCAAGCCAATGCCACTTCTAAACTAAAACACCTTCAAACCTAATGAAATCCTAGTTAAACGATGTCCCAAACCTAGGATAGACATGAAATAGATATGGGGACAATGCTAAGCCAATGCATGATGAAAAAGAGAATACAAATTTCATTTAGGCATTTTATCGAACACTTGGAGTGCATCCAAGTGGGAAACTCGAGCATAAGCCCATGGGAGTTCCAAAAACCTCCTAAATACACTCAAAAACCCAACAAAGACTCCACAATAGCCTCAATAAACCAAAAGAAATGGAAAACAATAGAAGAAATATCTCAAAAACCAAATCCGAAACCCATATGCGCACAACACACGGAAAACAACCAAACTAAAAGCACCAAATCATGAAAATACAAAAGAGAAAGGGCTTTACCTTGATTTGGAGATGATTTCGGAAGGAAAACACACAATTAAACGAAGAAATTTGAGAAAAGAAGGAAGAAAATTGCACGGAAGGGGGAAAAACTCGAAACAGAGCAGTTTGCTCGAGCGACGCTCGAGTTTTGTAACAGGAGTTTGCTCGAGCGAACTTAAAACCCTCGAACAGCTGTCGAGTGGGTTTCGCTCGAGCGGGGTCGAGCGAGACCACCAGAAAAGTACATTTTGTCCAGTTTTGAAGCACACAATACTCACATGACTTGGACAAATATTGAGAATGTTAATTTTCACAGCAAGAGTACATATCAAATGTAGAGAAGCATCATATTCCCATAAAACACGTAGTTAAAAACAAAGTATCACAAGTAATATAGACGTGCGTGTTTAAAGCGGTCCTTGCTCAATCAAGAAATTTCAACCGTAAGGCGTGAGCGGGGTTGGGCTGAACATGAAATCATAAGTGCTTGGAAAGCTCATTCAAGACACAGAAAGTCAAACCCAATGATGCTAGGACCTGAATATTTCTGTTTAAATACTTGTTTCAGTATGTTCAAGAAAACAGAAAATTTATTCTGTTTTTCACCCTTTTTTTTTTATATTACAACTTCACTTTTCCTTTTCGTTTTGAGATACATATTTTTGCACAAACGAACCATGATGAGGTCATCTAGCCCATGGTCAATTCTGTATGAAGGTAGAGCTTCCTACCACTTTTGATTGCCTCCCCAATAAACTCACAAGTAGTGAAATGTCAATTGACCGAGTTTGAAGTGAGATGTGTGATACCAGTCACAGATTACAAGAGATACTCATGTTCCAAACCTTTGTAAAATATAGGTATATGATACAAATCTGAAAAGACATATGCACCTAGATTTTAGAATTAACAACCCCACTATTATATAGCGCAATCATGGAGTGCATGTAGGGGTAGTAATCAATGACAATGAACCTAAACAACTAACAAATACAACCCAAACATAAAAAAAAAAAAAAAAAAAAAAAAAAAAAAAAAAAAAAAAAAAAAAAAGAAAGTGCATGAAAAACATGTAATGCATGTTATGCATGTTTCAGGGCTTATGTCAAAGCACAAATCCCAATTGACGTGACCCACACACAGGAGTCTCCACTTTACCCAGCTCAGGCAACCCTATCACCATATCTTTCTTGGCAATCTTGGACATATTTTTATGATTCACATGTCCAAGTCTTTGGTGCCATAGGTCTGTTGCCTCACTCTTAGCACTGTTGCAACTATATTGAAAATTAGGAAAGATGCCATAACAATTGTCAGATGTCCTTGTTCCCTGCATCATGCAGTTTCCATCATTATCTGAAACAATGCATTTTTCTTTTAAGAAGCGAACCTCAGCACCATTGTCACACATTTGACTTATGCTGAGGAGATTTGCTTTTAATCCATCAACAAATATTACTTCCCTCAAGACGGGTAGTCCAGGTATATCAATTTCACATTTTCCAATTATATCAGCTTTTCCACCATCTCCAAAAGTTACTGTTCCACACTTGTATTCCTCAACAGTTTTAAACAAACTTCTATCACCTGACATGTGACGTGAGCATCCGCTATCAAGGTACCACACATATGTGTCCCTAGTCTTTAGAGCAATGTGTGCCACATGACATGTGTTTCTTTCTCCAATTCTGACCCACATCTTTCTAACTTTTGGAGAACCACCATTTTTGGTAGTTGACAGTTGGTCTAACTTGACATTCAGCATCTTATTCTGCCTAGTTAAGGCCATGACTTGACTCCAAAGATTCAGATGCCCTCTTCTTGGTTGTCTATCTCCATTTTTCATGTGATTCTTCCTAAGCTCATAGCAATTTGGTTGGATGTGGCCAGCCCTATCACAATTATGATACACATAGTTTTCTTTGCTATCTCTTTGTCTCCTGAATGAAGAGGTATACTTAGGAGCAGTTATGAGACGTTTACCCATGTTTGGAGGGTGCATACTTTTGCTTTGAGAAGGTGCATGTTCATATGCGATGTATCTTTTCAGCTTAAAACACTCCGTTACAACATGACCTGTTTTACCACAGTGATGACAAATAGGTCTTGCATTTCTAGTTCTTGGTTTCACATGAGACAGAACACCCATTTGGACATGAGATGATTTCTTGCCCTTGTCAGATGGGTTAGTCTTTCCATTGACAGCTAATTCACAAACAAACACAGTCTTCTTCTCATTTTTGTGGGAGACCTTTGAGGTGGTTGTAGTCTCAGAGTTTACTGCATCATATCCTAGTCCACTCTTGTCACTAGGGTACTTTCCAAAGCTTAGGATTTCATCCAACTTTTGTTTCCCGTTGGAGAAGGATTTCAGCTTTTCTTTCAGCAAGGTTATCTCACTTTCATGAGTTTTTAACTCATCTTCCAGAAACACCTTCTTCATTTTAAACTGATCAGCTAGAACAATGGCCTCAGTTAATTTCCCTCGAAACTCTTCATTTTCTCTTTTAATGAAGTCTATCTCTTCAATGTGCACTCTGTTGAGTTTCCTCAATTTAACACATTCCTTGTATAACTTCTCATAAACTTCTTGCAGCTCATCTTCATATTCAGATTCATTTCTAGACTTTCTCTCATCATCCGACACATTTTCACTGTGTTTACTCTTGCTATCTACCGAGACAGTGAATGCCATGTAATTCAGATTTCTTTTTGGGGAAGAGTTCCCTGATGAATCACTTGACTCTGACTCACTCTCACTTAGGGATGCAATTTTTGCTCTATCTTTTACCTTTTTGTAGTTTGTACATTCCAGGCGAATGTGTCCAAAACCATGGCATTCATGACACTGCACACTGGACTGACCCTTGTCTCTATTTGTTCTAGTGTGCTTCTCAGAGTTTCTATCATTGTTCCCTGAACTTGAGCCTCTGTTGTATCTTTCAAACTTTTTCTTCTCTAGGCTCTGATTCTTTTTATTTCTAGCCACAAACATTTTCCTGAATTTCTTAGCATAAAATGCTATTTCTTTGTCACTCATAGCCAAATCATCGGATGACTCATCTGACTCCTTTCTAACAGTATTGAGGGCTATGGACTTATGCTTCTTGTCCATTGGAAGAGTATGTTCATATGTTTGGAGGGAGCCCACCAATTCTTCAATTCTCATATTATCCACATCTTTGCTTTTCTCAATAGTCGTAACCTTAGGACGAAATCTCTCAAGAAGAGATCTGAGAACTTTTCTCACAACTCTATTCTCAGGAATTTTATCTCCTAAATTAAAGCGAGAGTTGACGATATCATTTAGTTTGGCATAGAAAGCATCAAATGTTTCATCATCCTTCATTCTCAACTCTTCAAAACCAGTAGTCAACATTTGAAGTTTAGAATTCTTTACAGCCTTGGTACCTTCATGGGTAATCTCAAGAATATCCCAAGCTTCCTTGCAATTTTGACACATTGATATCCGTTTGAATTCTTCCTGGGATACAGTCATAAAGATTGCATTAAGCCCTTCGCTATTCCAACCGCACTCACTTATTTCATCCCTAGAGTAATTTTCCACACTTTTGGGAGTTCGAACTCCGTCAACAAGAACCTCTAGTTCTGTCCAACCATTTGTTATGGAAACACATACTCGTTCATCCACAGATTTCAAGAATGCTCTCATTCTCACTTTCCAATAAGCATAGTTGTTTCCATCAAAATATGGTAGAGATGTAAGTGATTGAGACCTATCCATTTAAACCACTACAGCAGGATCATACTCAGGAACTAAATCCTAGCGGAGTGAACCCGCTCTAATACCAATTAAAAAAGCAGTGGTTCTACCCAACACTACACCTAGAGGGGGTGAATAAATGTAATCCAATTTTTATGGCCTTTTGAAAATTAGACAAACAAGCAGTTAATAAATGAATCAAATAACACAAATAATCAACACATGATTTTGATCACGGAGTGGAAACTCATTTGAAGAACATTTTCAAAATCTAAAACTACTCTAGGTGTAAGACACCACCTCAAATCCACTATAGAAATTTTAGTTTGTTACAACCAATTTAGAGACACTCACAAAACCTTTGTAGTAGCTAAATTTGGCTTGCAATACCACGAGTGACCCACTCGATCTCTACACGCACGTAGTGTTGGAACTCCGACCTTCCTATAGCTTCCCACGAGAACCTCTCGATCTCTACATCAACGGCAGCTCCAGACTCTTCCGGCCAACAAAAATGTCCACTTCAATGGATTTCAAATAAGAGTTGATTTTGAATGTGTTGTGGTGGAGAAATGTTTATCCAAAAGAGAATCAACCAAATGGGGGAGAGTTTGCTCTAAGAAGTTCTTGGAGGCCCTTAGGGTTTTTGCTCTGATTCTCCACACATAGAACAGAAGTTAAGCTGTTCTGTTTATAGTTTCCATCAAATGAGGCGTTCAAAACTCTACATTGTAAGTGATCTGGAACATTGGCTCGAGTGAAGGTCGAGCGCCACAATCTGCCAAAGTTCGCTCGAGCGCCCTGTCGAGCGAGTATCGAGCGGTTGACTCTGCCTGAGTTCGCTCGAGCTCAGTGTCGAGCGAGGGTCGAGCGACACACTCTGCCTGGGTTCGCTCGAGCTCAGTGTCGAGCGAGAGTCGAGCGGTTGAATCTGCCTGAGTTCGCTCGAGCTCAGTGTCGAGCGACGGTCGAGCGGTTGAATCTGCCTGAGTTCGTTCGAGCTGCATGTCGAGCGATGGTCGAGCGGTGCAATCTGCCCAAGTTCGCTCGAGAGCTCTGTCGAGCGAGGGTCGAGCTAAGTCACTTTCTTTTGACCAATAATGAGCACTTCAAGCCTTTCCGCAACAACACTTGTTACAACACTATTTTACACAGGTTTTCATAAGAATATACCAATACGCTCATTTTTCCCTCAACAGGGTAGTTGTCCTGGGGCGGTCATCGTAAAATGTCACGAGTTCCAGAGGTTCGTTGACTTTTTCATGTTGCTGAACCCAGTTATCCTTAACTTCTATATCTTTCTCGCAAGTTACCGCCACAGGTGGCGGTAGAGGCAGCAAGGCCCATCCTGTCCTGCGACCGTGCAGACTTCCTTCTTGACTTTCTTTAATTCCTGCACATAACATTCTCAAGCCAGGGCTTGCTCGCCTCTCCCAAGCCACCATATGTTGGAAACTTCATCTTGAGGTGGTAGGTGGACGTTACTGCCCTCAAATGGTTGAGTGTCGGTCTGCCTAGTATGGCATTGTAGGAGGAAGGAGCTTTCACTACTAAGAAGTCGGTCATCGTGTTGCTGTCCGCACCCCCGTGCCCACGGTTACTGGGAGCGTGATCGCACCCCGACTGGTTGGATGGTATCTCCTGAGAAACCCTTTAACGACATAGGAAAGAGCTTCAGTTTTTCAACATCAATCTCCATTTTGACAAACGCCTCCCAGAACAGTATATCAGCCGAGCTCCCATTGTCTACTAGTACCCGCCTAGTTGTGTAATTGGCTATCACGAGGGTTATCACCAGAGCATCGTCATGTGGATATATGATTCCTTCCCTGTCCGCCTCGTCGAAGGATATCACCATTCGCTCATTGTTGAGCTTTGGTTGTTTGTGTACTCTATCCGCCACGAATACCTCTTCAAATCTTGCCTTCCGTGCCTACGCCTTTCAGCTAGATGTGAAAATACCACCCCCAGCAAAACCTCCAGCTATGGTCTTTATTTCCCCTATGGGCGCCCTGTTCCGATCGTTTCTTGGGGTTGACCTCGCCCTCATATCCTGGCGGTTATTGGCATGGCGCCTTCTTTTTGGACTGAAACTCTGCCTTGCTTTTTGCCTAGCCTCCTAACGCCTTTTAGGTTTTGACCGCTCTGTGAGACTGCGACCATTCGCTCCAACTCGCCGGTTCCTACTAACTCAGTGACTCTCTTTCTCATGGTCGTGCAGTCCTTAGTCCAATGCTAGTTCGTCTGATGGTACTTGCAGTACTGACCGTCTGTTTCCAACTTTCCTTTTCTCTCTCTCCTTCCTGTACGCGTAGATTATTGTGCACCAATCTGAGGTTGCGATCTGATCGCCCTTCCCTCGCTTTTTCTCTCCTACTAGGATTACCTTTCTTGTCAGCCCGCCTGTTTCTCCGCTCGACTTGAGTATCTTCTTTATAAGGGTCTACCAAAACCTGCAGAGTATCTTCTACATTGACAAAATTATCCACCCTATCCATGAACTCCTTGAAGGTGGAAGGAGTCCTCCGGGCCAACTCCGCCATGAAAGGACTGCGTGGCCATACCCCTCCTAAAAGAGCGGCTAGAGTGATCTTCTCATCTTGGTCATTCGTTGTTAAGCGCTCCTCGTTGAAACGTGCCAAGTAGGGTTTTAAATTCTCGTCTTCCCTTTGCTTAACCGTTAACAAGTAGGCGGCTGGGTGCCGACGTCTTCGGCTAGGCATGAACTAAGTTAAGAATTGCTTTGCGAGTTCCTTAAAACTATCTATCAACCTTGGTCTAAGGGTCCCAAACCATCCTCGAGCGGTCCCTTTCAGGGTCAGAGGGAAAGCTCGGCATGCAATCTCCCATTGGAAACCGTGAAGCGTGATGTGAGCTTTAAAGTTTTCCAGATGATCTACCGGGTCCTTGGACCTATCGTACATATCGATCTGGGGAACTTTAAACTTTGGCTGGAGCGGTACAGCCATAATACAGGCACTGTACGGCATGTCTGTTTGGTGGAGCAGACTTTCCACCGAGAAAGAACCGCCTATCTTTTTCGCCATCTCTTCATATTTTCTTGCTAACTCTTTCAACTCATCATGCATCCTTTCTTTCTCTTCGCGTTCAACATCCTTTTCAACCCTGCAATGTGCTTCTTGCTCACCTTGCTCACTGTGAGCGGGCCTATCGTCCTTATGAGAATTGGCGTTCTTTCGTCTCAAGTCGTCGTTCTCTTTTTGCAAGACTCTCATGGCCTCTAGAGCTTGTTTCAACTTCTCCTTTGCTACTGCTAGTTGCGCTTTCACAGATGACGGTCCGGCGTCCATCGTTCAGCTTGCTACTAAGCGTGTTACAATTGGCATATGAGAACCACACTGAATCACAGGATCCCACAGAAGGCGCCAAATGTTCGGGGCGTGTCTCACTTCCAATCTCCCATAGCTCAGCCGTTCTTCTTTGATGAAACTCGAGGAGGGCTCCTCCTAAAAATACTCCGATGCTAAAGTCAGTTCAGAGATATTATTCTTTTAAACCTTAAAGATTACTTGTATATATAGGCTCGTTTGTCGTACATATCTCATCCAAGATTTATTGGAACAGATCAAGGCTTAGGGTTTTGAATAATCCTATCACTTCTTGCTACTTTTATCCTTCCGTTAAAGGTGGCGCCATGTATGTCTCTTTTTGAATTCCTCTTGACCATCCCTTCGTGACTTTTGGGCTCATGCTGGATCCAAACTCTGGGCTTCTTAGTGTTTAATATATTATAGGCCCTTTTTGTATGCTTCAGGGCCCTCCGGTTGGAACGATCCCTCCAAATATAATATTTGATATAGCGTAAGATAAAAATTAATCTTATAAATCTTATCTTATTATAACATTTGATATAATATATAAGTTTTAATTTTGTAATATAAAATTAATATAATATAAAATCTTTTAATTTTAATTTTATATAACCACCATATTATCACTAACATATATGATAAAATGATTCTTATAAATAATGTACATATGCTATAGTAGTTTTACTATAATTCTTATTTTTGTTGCATATCATTTTTATATTTAGATTTTTTTTTTTAATTTATCAGTTTGTTTATATAAGCTCAACTTCTTGAACGCTCAACCTTACTAGTTCATCAGAAAAATATGTAAGATCGGATCGAACCAGACCAAAACTGATACTGGAAATACTGATTTCGAGAGTGAATTGATCCGGTATCAATTATTCAAGATCTTTGTTGACAGTTATTCCGGACGAATTGATGCAATAGATTTTTAGATTAACAAATGTATTTAGCATGTCAATAAGTGGTCTTGCATATGTATATTTTTATTCTATATTGAACCCTCAGCATTTGCCATTTACAATTTACACTTTCTAAAATACCCTTCTCTCTTGGATCTCTCTTCTTTAATTCTCTGTTAATGAGAATTCCCAAACATATAAATGTGAATTTAGATCTTGTTTGTAATGGGAGGGGAAATTAGCATAAGAAAATGGTAATTTTTGTCGTTGATTTTCTCATCCCCATTCGCTATTTATAATGTGCATAATGAATGGTTTTATATGTCACTCATTTAAATGAACAACCACTTAGACTATGTCTTTCAATAAGTATTATTGAAAATAATAAATTAAAAAATAAAGAGTAGCATCTCCATCAATCATGATTATTTACTACCTCTTTTATTTTCTGTAATTCGAAAATGGTGTTTGCATTATGAGAAATTGTGATGCAATATTACCCGGATGATGGATTCAGGTTCTTCCTTCTTACCACATGACTTTCTTCTCCCTTGAAACCAATTAACCATTATTTATTGGTATCCAAATCGCTTGGGATCTCAATCGACTTCGGCTTTTGTCATTACCATAGCTTCTCAATCTCTTCCTTGCTGCCTTTCAAATTTCTCATCCAAAAATAAATACGTGGTTTTATGCAAACGAATGAAAGAAAAAGAGAAAGAAAAAGCAAAAGCAAAATATTCAACTTTCTATTTTCAGTAGCTAATACGTCAAGGTTAAGCACGCAATGTCTTAATATGAAACTTAGATTTTCCTTAAACGCTGTATGACTTGAGAAACCTGCAGATATTACTTGAGCATTTGATTTCATAACTGCATTTGGATTGCCTTTATTCACCAAATTGAAGTAGCGCATATTTTTCCTGATATATTGAACCAGATACTCATTCAAATACAATTCAGACAAGTTCTCAAACTCTTGATTCGACCAATTACTCACACCTTACAATAACATGGCTCAAAATGCTATGAATGTATAGAAAAATCCAGAAATATATTTTGATGTACAAAATGTCAAATAATCACAAGGGGAGGAAAACAGCCTAATCATGCTTATATGTAACATTTCAAAAGTATCAACTATTGATATCATGGTACATGTAAATGTGACCAAGAACAACATCAATGAACATACTTCCATTAACCCACTGAGGCTATATTGCGAAGAATTGTGTAACCCGAATCTACTGTGTCAAAATCTTGATCCAGAAAGACCAATCTACCAACATGTATATGACTGTGAAGCTAACCTTCTGAAACATCACTGTCAGAATGAAGTTAACAACTGAAACCTGAGTCCCCAGTTCTTTACTCCATTTATATATGAGTAACTTTCAGCTCTCAGGATCAGTGAAGATGGGGCTATCGAGTTCCATACTTGCAGAAGCAAAAGACTCAAAAGATTCCAGCGTAGAGAGGGAAGAAGCAGTGTCATCTGAATCCGTAACAATCTCATCCGGCAGAATGATGTGATCTTCATTGACTTCAGATGTATCTGACCCACATGATACCGATAGCAGTTTGTTTATTGCCAATTTAGCAGTTTCAACAAACCACTCATCCTCAGGGAGTGCACTATTGAGACACAGCACTTTTAGTTTCTAGTGAAAACAATGGGGGAAGACTGGACGGGAAATCAGAGAGAGATTCCAGAAGGTACCTTCCTGGGTCTATGCCCGTAGCAGAGAAGGTCCTGATTGCACGAGCAATTATGGCGGATGCACTCTGGTGCAAATGACGAGATGGGTAACCAGCATAACGTGCAATTTCAACGGTGAAGTGCATATCAAGAATTAACTGCCAAGGCAAAGTCAAATTTCAGAGACAGAAAGGAAGACATCACTCAGCCACCTCTAGGACCACTCACACTATGAAAGGTAAATTTAGATGACATTAATTAATAACATACTGAGTCAACTCGCAGGTAAAACACCATGGAGCACCAGAAACAATAGCAAATACTCATACATTACTCTTTTTTTATAAGATAAGATTTATTAATAACTACAGAGGGTGAATAATGTATATAATACTCATACATTATTCATAGAATGCTAGGAAGCACCGATACTTTCAAGCCTCTAGAATGTCATTTTCCGACACATATCAGGTATGGGTATGACTCGGACACAACCAGATATATGTGCTGTCTGTCTCTGATTATCATCAATTAAAAAATAACTCCAAATTTCAGACAGTCAGCATGGACACTTTTTGTTTCTCTCATCTCAGCTGCACTACCACAAAACTCTCTCTCATCCATCTATGCATTACAGCTACCAATGGATTTAAGAGGCTCAAAATTGTGTTCCTCCACGCAGGGATGAGCAAAGATGGTGAATGTAGAGTATGCCGATTTTTCAGGATCTATGGGTGTGTTTGATACCTTTTGACTCCTTACGAGATAGGTGGATCTTGGATCAAAGGTTTGGTGGTATGTCCATGGCTCTTCAGCACCTATGCTGGGTGTGTTTGGGTGTTGAAGTATCTTCAACACTTCTCAACTCTTCTCACTACTATTCATTACTTTATTATTACTTTTCACCTACTTTTATTACTATTCACCTACTTTTTATTACTATTCATTACTTTATTATTACTTTTCACCTACTTTTTATTACTATTCACAACTCTCCTCAATACTTCTCAACACCCAAACCCACTTGCCTTCAAGATTCGAAACAACTTTTTTCAACATCATTTTGCGAGAGGATTTTTGGCATACATGTTTCTTTTTCACAATTGAAGAAGAGAGTGTCTCTTATATGTGCTGAAGAATTAGGGGTTGTTTGGAAGATGGGATGGTTTCATCCCATCCCATCCCATCTCATCTCATCTCCTTCCCAAACATCACTACAACACAAATACTTTCAATTTCAAATATTCAACTTTTTCATCTGATTATTACCTAATCATTGCAACTTTTCCAAATTTCCAAATAAAACACAAAAAAGAATTCACAACTTTTTCAAATCCCAAAACAAAAATAATATTATAAAAATAACTTTATAATATTTTTATTCAACTTTTTCTCTCATTTTTTCCGAAATCCCGTACAACATCATAACTCAAACCATTCCACTACTATACACAAACCATTTCACTAATATTCACATATTTCTCATCCAATCTCATTCCCCAAGCATCCCCTTAGTGGTTGTACAAATCATTCTCGCATTTTAACAAGGAATAGTGAAGACTAAAATGAGCAAGCAAGATGCGTGGCATTACTAGAGGAGCTACTTGGTGGACTATTGAGACTGTAAGTGTTTCACTTGATGGGCTATAAAAATCAAAACTGTTCTTTCCATATATCGGTGATGGTTTTTTTGTATCCCAAGTATCATTTTTATGGAGCTTGATTGTGCTTCTTTGCTATTTGTTATTGCTTTTAAGGCATAGATGTTTTTTCAAAATGTTTTGAAGTTTGTCATTTAATTTTTAAAACATAAGATCAACACTAATCAATTGACATATCCCTCCCATGCTGTATCCTAGCTATTTGAACATTGACGTGGCAACAAATCCATATCATCTTCTATTTGTATTCCAAACAGCGTCAGAGCTCAAATCATAGTTAGGAAGCTTTTGAAGGAACTTCAATACAACATCGTATTTATGCGTAATAAAAATAAGTTCTATTTTTACTTGTATTTAAAAAATTTGATTGAAAAAAGTACAATTTGGAAGGAAGAAAGTACCTGCTGCAAACCAAGTGATTGAAGGGGAGTGGAATCATCCTCAAACACCCCCCAAAATTCTTGCTCATCAGACAACCATATTATAACTGTCTCTGTTAGCCTGGCTAGCAAAATTTTCTGCAGTTTCTCTTTTTCCGGTAGTACTTCGCCAGCCACAGTTGCTAACTCCTGCAGCTTAGCAAATAATGCCTGCAATAGCAGCAGAGTCTCAGTATTACCACTGCACAAGATAATTGGTTTCAAGAAACAAGTACAATTCCATAAAGTCGTATGACAACAACATTTATAACCTTTTTCTTTGATAAGTAATTAAATTTATTAGAAGCATGGAAGGGGCACAATAAAAGTACATAGGAGGTATACAGGAAGCATAGAAGGGGCACAATACGAGTACATAGGAGGTAAACAAGAGCATTGTGTATGGAAGAGAAATAAAAGACGGGGCATTCCGAGAATTGAACTCGGGATCTCTCGCACCCTAAGCGAGAATCATACCACGAGACCATTTAAAAGTACACATTTAAGTAAGTTTCTCAGAATGTGATCCAACCAGCATATAAAGAGAAATATACTCAACCCCAGCCAGTATATTCCTTCTCCGCCTGTTTTAAAATTGAAGGAACATGCTGAAACAAAATTACTGTTGGAGTTCAAGAACATATATTTTTCCATTATTGGTATCTTCCTATCTCGGATTGGGCTTTAAGATGAGGAAAGGAGCAAATGCAAGCACACGATTATAGATTGACTCAACTAAACTCAACAAGCATTGATCCTCATCAAATAATTAGTGCTGGCAACAAATATTAACTTTCACCGCGCGCACAACTACAGATTAATATTCAAATATCCATTTAAAAGAACTAGTGGAGATGTTTTAATTATAGAAATGCTATTGTTATTAATACAGATAAGATCATAGAAATAACACAAAACCAAATGACTTACTTTTTATCTTGCAAGGAAATGCTATTGTCATTACAAGAATTTTGATATAGGGCAGTAACAATAATGTATAAAATCATTAAAACAAAGGAAAAATTCATCAAATGGAAACCTTGGACACACAAAGCTCAGCATCAAAGGACCACAGAAAAACACTACAACATAAGACAGAGGGAACCTGAAATGGAAGTGAAGGTAGAGGATCAGAACCCCAATACAGATCCTCTCCAGTGTTCAAGTAAATCCGTGCATTTAATCGTGTTTTCCCTTCGCTTGCATAGATGAAACTCAGAACATACTGCCGGCAGAAGTGATCTCTCAGCTTGTCAAACAAGTGCTGAAGATGGCGCTTCCAATCCTTTAATTCTATTGTAGTGCTTGCACTAGGCACGGTGTTTTCAGGGGGTCCATTTTTAGGTTCACTGTTTTCATTTTGCCGCTTCCAAGTAATCATTACAGCATTTGGCAATAGTTCGTCAAAAATGGTGAATGCTATTGCCAATATTGCAAGTTGTTCTGAATCTGTTTCAGCTCTAAAGGGTATAGTTTCTTTCAGCTCTATAAGATTATCATCATCAGAGGGGCCTGGTAGAGCTTTGATCAAAGCATCAATGTATTTATCAAACAGCTGTGACATTCTACTTAATACACTTCCTCCAAAATGCATAATGGCCAAGGGGGTTAGCTGTTCCAGTATATCCTGAAATGAAATTTATATCACACTATAAATTGACTAATTGAGAACTGGGACACTAAAAACGGAGTTGTAAGTATCCAAAGATTTCTTGACATTGATGCTGTAAATGTACTTCTTATGCAAGTAAGCACTTCCAGACGTGTGCGCACGCTTGTGTGTGTTGAGAGAGAGAGAGAGCAAATGCAACCTTTGAATTCTGAACATACCACAATGAGTACTGACTAAAATTCAATTCTCAAGTGAACAATGTAATGAACATAAGTTTAAATATATAATTTGAAATGCTTGGATTAGTATTGAATTGGTGTAACTAAATATTCTGCATCAAAGTCTTAGGATGGAAACACAGTTTCACAAGTACCACTATGAACTGCAGCAGATCAAGAACACCTCTAGAGATTTAATGAACTCCAGTTGAACCATAGTGATGCCAAACCTCACCATGCCAATACCCAGTTACTTGTATCACAATATGATCAATTAACCAGAGTCAGGAAGACCCCATTTCCTAAGAGGTGTAGAAAGTAAGGCTTCAATGAATCAATTCGAGATAATTTATATTTTCTCTGGCAATTTCTCTAGCACTTTCCTTTTCCATTAAATTTTTCCCAAGGGAGAAAGATAAAATCACATGGTCTACTCATTGGATTGTGCTCTTTCCAGGTCAATGTCTGTCTCACTTGTTCTCTCAAAAGGAAAAAAAAAAAAAACATATGATCCAAGTTTAATGATCTTACTTCTTTTATAGTTAAGTTTAATGATCTTACTTCTTTTATAGTTAAGTTTAATGACCTTACTTCTTTTATAGTTAAGTTTAATGATCTTATTTTTTCAGGTTATCTTTTTGACAAGTAATGTTTCAGGTTACTTATACGAGTAAAACTTGTTGGCACCATGCATGAGCTAATTTATTTAAGTGCTAGTTGTGGTGAGAGAACAAAGATAAAATTGATTACTTTAATGATTGCCAAATCATAGTGAAAGAGAGCAACTTACTTCAACAATGTACATAAATCTTGTTCCACTATCAACAATAATGCAGCTCTCTGATGATGTTGCAAATGCGGACAATGAATCTGCAAAGAGACGTGAGAATAGCAAGCTCTCATCAGGTTCCACCAAATTGAAGAGCAATCTTCTAGCCCGTCTGAAATTCAACTCTAGGACTTCTTCAATGTATGTCCGTAAAACCACCAAAAGTAATTTTGACAGTTTCATGCCTTGTGATTCCAACATTAAGCAGTAGTTGAGACTAGACTGAATACAAATGCTTGCAGCTCGTAGTGCAGAAACTGTCTCAGAAGAGGGTGCGTTCTCTTTCACCAAGCGTACAAAATATTCAATTTCCCTCTCAGCCCATTGAACGATTTTGTTAGTATAAATAGGATTGTCCCCAAATATTGAAGCGGACTCCTTTGTTGTCAGTGAAATTATAGAAAATACAAGTTTAGATAATGTAGCAGAAAATGTTTTTGGACAGACACGACATAAGGGAAGAAGAACCTCAATGTTCTTTTGGAGACGTAACCCATAAGATTCTAGCAGTAACTGATGTGCCAAAGGACCTTTTCCAAGTTTTATCAAACCAGATAAGGCCTTCTTCATTTCCAGAACACCAGAAGAAGGCTGTTCAATAATCTGAACTAATTGATCTTCAAGCATCGTTTTTCTTTTCAAAAAAGCAGATTTGAACTCAGACACTTCACTGGTTGAAGTATCCCCCGAGTCTTTCAACTCTGAAGAATTTTTCTCTTCAGCATCCAGAGCCTCTAATGCTTCTTCAACTTTATGTTCAGCCAAAAGAACATCAACATTCTCCAAGAATATTATCTTCCCATCATTTTTTTCACTTGGCGAGGGATCTTGGAGTTCAGGAATTTCTGGGTCATGCTGAGATTCATGGTTGTCGCCAATAGATTGCTTCCACTCTTCCAATTCACGGCATACACCAGTCATTAAATCCTGCACAAGGATCCCTTGAGCTGAAATATGCTTTCGCAGCTCTATTAATTCATGTTCCATTTCCACAGCCTCTTCAAATATCCTACAATTTATCATTATAATGAGATCACATGTACGTGGACCTTACATAATGTTACTAACCCAAATGATTAAAGAAAATAAAATCAATGTTCTAACTTCCAGATTTGAAATTGCTTGAAATATCACCTCAGCAATAAGGCACAACCTTTTCCTGTGGTCTGACGAAAGAACATTTTCTCATACCATTGACAGGGCCACTAAGGTGACATCCCCAAGGTCCTCATAGTGGATTCAGAATCCTATTAGTGCTATCTGTCAAGAATGTTGCCACAGGGACCAAAGCATAATTCCCTCACTCATTAAATTACCCATGTCAAATGAGTAACATGGCTTCCATTTTTAACCGGATAAAGGTGAGTTATGAATGTACAATATGAGTTTCCTATTCTTCCTAATAAGCTCTACTCATTTTCAGAAGTAAGGGAGGTGGTGGTAGCAGTGCGGAGAAGAGGAGGAAGAAGGTGGTGTTAGTACACAAAGACATGTTTGAGCAAAGTGTAGGCCCTTTTCTGCCTTTTCTGGTATAATTTTATAATGAAAATGAAAATATTTTTCTTTGACTAGCAATTTTCAGTAGTGCCAAACATAGAAAAATAAGGAAAACACTTCTGGAAAATGTATAAAACATAAATAAAAGGAGTGTAGTGTGTTCCAATGCTGCAGGTGGGTGGGGACTATTTACTCTTCATCTATGTACTTGATTGTGATGCGGTGTTATGAGATGGAAACAGGCATTTATATTACCTCAAGAAAGCTAAGTACTTTGTGTGTATATTGCCACATAAGTTCTCCACGGCATCCTTTAAATTCAAGAGCTCACAACAAAGATTTCTTATCCCCTGGTCAGATAAACAATAAACTAAGTTAGTACAACCCCCAAAGTAATGCTATAATTCTAGTGCTTGAAACCAACAAAAGTCACCGTAGAAAGTGGGGGAAGAAAAAGATCGCCCACTCTAGAAATTGTTATCCCAAATAAACTCTCAAAATAGGGAGCATGATTACGCGTCAGCATCTTTGCTTACCCATAAAACGTATTAAGTTACGGAAGCATCAAACAAAAAGCTAGCATAGACATACAATTATATCAAACCGGCAGAGCATAATATCAATAAAAAGAGTATATATTCACTTCTTGAAGAAAGAAGTAAAATGCACCATTTACTTTAATCAGAAACGAAAAAATATCTACTGATGCATCATTCTCAAAAGCGTATAATTCAAAAGAGTGTTAATGCATTGGAAGACAACCCATGAGAAAATATACATGCTTTCTGGACAACTTACATTAAAATATTAAGGACCCAGATAAAAGAAAGCAATCTTAGATCCAAAAATGATGTAAATCAAGACTAAGGAGAGCGATGAACTTTCTCAGGGTAGAGTTTCCAATGTTATTATCGCGCTAGAATCGTTAATTGGAGACAATGTAGCGTAAAACTATGTATCGAAAGGCACAAGAAATCCAATCCATTCACTTCATGAGCAGAAGTAACTTGAAATAGTATTTAGCCAGAGGCCAAAAACTGAAATTTTTTCTCCGATGGAACCCAGATCAAAAGAAAGCAAAGAACTTTGTTCAAGCACACACGCCAATAAAGAAACAACACAACTCAAAGACTAAATTGGGAATGGGTAATTCTCATATAGCCAAAAACCAACAACAGTGAGATTCGAGACATCATGGATGTTACTGAACATGGAGGTTGGAAATGGGCAGGGAAAGAGGGGAGAGATGAGTAGACCTTCTCAGTGTAGGATTGGTAAAGAGAATCGACCTTCGACTGTGGGATGATTCTTTCAATTGAGGGGAAGTCTTCTTCTTCTTCACTGCTCTCCATTTTGAAACACCGTCTGCCTTCCCTCTCCTTCGTCTTCTTCTCCACGGTTACCCAATCCTCAGTCACTGATTTCAATTTTCAAGTGAGAGGGAGATAGGAGCACGGTTTGTCCCGTTGAGTAGCTGGCGAGTTTTGGGCTGTCAGGAGACTCAGGACTTGTGAACATGTGCAATGTTTAGAGAACGTTACTGAGATGATTGGTATTGATTTGCCAAAATTCATTTTAAACTAATATTAATATTTTTATACATTTACTTATTTTATTAAAATTTAATTTCTATATTAGATTAGTTATTTATTCTCTATATAATAATAAAATATTATTAAATTAATAAATTTTTTATTTAATTTATTTTCTCACATTTTGTAATTCTATCAATTAAATGTTAATAATAATTATATTCTAATTAGATTAATATTAAAAAAAGTATTATTAAATGTTAATAATAATTATATTCTAATTAAATTAATATTAGAAAAAGTATTATTAAATGTTAATAATAATTATATTATATTAAATTAATACTAAAAAAAATATTATTAAATGTTAATAGTAATTATATTCTAATTAAATTAATATTAAAAAAGTATTATTAAATGTTAATAGTAATTATATTCTAATTAAATTAATATTTAAAAAAGTATTATTAAATGTTAATAATAATTATATTCTAATTAAATTAATATTAGAAAAAGTATTATTAAATGTTAATAATAATTATATTATATTAAATTAATATTAAAAAAAATATTATTAAATGTTAATAGTAATTATATTCTAATTAAATTAATATTAAAAAAGTATTATTAAATGTTAATAGTAATTATATTCTAATTAAATTAATATTTAAAAAAGTATTATTAAATGTTAATAATAATTATAATTATATTATATTATATTAATATTACAAAAAAGTATTATTAAATGCTAATAGTAATTATATTCTAATTAAATTAATATTAAAAAAAGTATTGTTAAATGTTAATAATAATTATATTATATTCAATTAATATTAAAAAATATTATTAAATGTTAATAATAATTATATTCTAAATGTTAAATGTTAATTATATTCTAATTAATTTAATTTATTTGTTTGGAATGATAAATTAATATTTTAATATTTGATGAATGAGTAGTGGTCTTCCATCTTTAGCCAACCACTATAGCAAAAGTTTAAATTATTTTAAATTTGTCCAATCCAATGTGAAGAATTTTTTAGCCAAATTATGTAAAATTTGGTTAAGCATCTAATTTGACCAAGCCAATGTGAATGTTCTGACACGACCATTTTATTTTTGGACAATGATACCTTCGTACTGGTTTATAACTGAGATAATAAAATTATTTTACAATTGTATCATTTTATAATTAATAAAATTGATAAATTATTTCTTTTTTACTATTTTATTTTAAATATTTTTTTAACATCTTTAACTAATAAAAAAAATTAAAAAATACATATAACTTTCTTAAGAATCATTTTTTTAACTACTAAGTAAAAAAATTAAATGAAAATAAATAAAATATTCTAATGATAATTTTAAAAAATAATATTGAGAGAGTTAAAGTGGTATTTTACTTTATAAAATTATAAAAACTAATTTACATAATTAGTTTATTAATTTTTTAAACTCTTTTAATATCTAAGTTGTGAACCGGTGGTAAACTAGTTGCAATACTATCATTATTTCTTTTTTTTTTCTTAATTTACAAGGACAATATACCTCTCTAATTTTTTTTATATTTATTTTACAACTTACTTTAAATCAATTAATATAATTTATCATTTTTTTTATAACAAAATATTAATATTTTTAATTTAATTAAAGTAATATGAATGATTTGATACTTTTTTTTTTAAAAAAAAATCTTGTAAGTTTCATTGAACTTAAAGAAGAGTTACAGATTGTAGGAGATTTGGATTAATAGCCAGATCAACTATGCCATCAGGAAGAGATAGTGCTGCTTTTGCAAGTGTGTGCGCATAAGCATTACCATTTTTTTTTACAAAGGTTGCATTCCAGCTAACTAAACAGAAAAGTTTCCTCTTTGTATCACTAAGGATCATACACACTCTATCCCATCTAGTTTGATGTTGCATAAGTCCTTTTATTATTGAGTGAGAATCCCTTTCTAAAATGACTGAACTGTATCCTAAGTCAATGGACAACTTTGCAGCATATAGAGCTCATTGAGCTTCTGCAAGTAAGGGGTAAAAAAAGCTCGGTTTTGAGAATTTTTTATGTGCCAAAATTCTGCCTTGATACTCACGAGCCACGATACCAAAACCTACCCTTCCATTACTAGCACTCAGACTTGCATCCCAGTTTAACTTGATCACACTTGGTAGAGGAGGATTCCATATGCCTGTGCCTTCTCACAAGGAGACACCTGAGACTTTTGTTGAGCATCTCTGAAATCTAGGAGGGAATTCTTTGCAATCTGAACCAGGCTATCAGATGAGTGAAGGAGTTCTCAAAGATAAATAGGTTTCTCCTCAGCCAAATGCCTCTAGCTATAATAACAAATAATTTCACAGTCTCTAGATCATAACTAGAGTTTAGAGCATCTACTAAGTCACTGAAATTTTATAATCTGATTGAGCACTTTTGCAAACCAGAAGAGCCTTGGCTCCACACATCCATTGCAGAGGAGCAGTTCCATAATATATGGATCACTGTTTCATCTTCACACAGACACACATGGCACTTTGGAGATTTACAAATCCGCTTCTTAACAAGGTTTAGTCTTGTGGGCCAAGAGTTGAGACAAGCTCTCCACATAAAAGTCTTCACTGCATTTGGGATTTTAAGCCTCCAACATTTAGTCCAATCTATTTTCTTTTTAGTAACCAAAGAAGATTGCCCAAACATCATAGCATTTAGCTCATTTTGAAGATAGTAAGCACTCTTCACAGTGAACCCCCCATCTTTAATGCCTTGCCATATTAGCCTATCATCTGCACCAGTTAAACTAATAGGAATCTTTTGGATTGGTTCAGCTTCATCCTTTCCAAAGACCTCCCTCACCAATTCCATTTTCCATTCCCTCTCTATATTGTTTATAAGGCTAGCTACATTTGCATCTCCTGGCAGACCATGTATTGCAAATTGGACCTTGTAACTTGAGGGAATGGGCAGCTGCCTATCCTTTCATATGAGTGTGTTCTGGCCATTGCCAATACTTGAAATGGTGCCCTTTTCAATCAAGTGTCTTACTGAGCATATGCTCCTCCATATAAAAAAGGGTCTGGCACCCACTTTAACATTCATGAAATCTGTTTTTGGGAAGTATTTTACTCTAAGAACCTGAGATGCCAGTGAAAGGGGTTCTTGCAGAATCCTCCAAGCTTGTTTAGCTAATAGGGCATTATTAAAGCTCTCAAAATTTCTAAATCCCACATCTCCTTCATTTTTTGCCTTTCCCATTTGTTGCTAAGAAACCCAGCGTGTCTTCCTTTCCCCTTGTTGTTGTCCCCACCAAAAGTTGTGCATTACTCTATTGAGTTCTCTTAGAAGATTCTCAGGCAATTTAAGGACTCGCATGCAGTATGTAGGTAGAGCTTGAATGATTGCCTTAAGTAACACCTCATTTCTAGCTTATGATAGCAATTTATTTTTCCAGTTACTCACTCAACTTCTAACTCTATCCAGTATCCCTTTGAAAGCCCAAACTCTTGATTTGCCTAAAAGAGCAAGTAAGCCAAGATATTTCTCATATCTTAAAGTAGCTCTGAAACCAGCCATGCCAAAGATGTAATCTCTGGTCATTCTTTTGGTGTTTGCATTGAAATAAATGGATGTTTTTTCCTTGCTGAGTTTCTGTCCAGAGCCCTTTTCATACAGGTTAAGTAGTTCAATTATCTTAGCTCACTCCACTACACTTGTACGGCAAAACAGCAGACTATCATCTGCAAAGAATAAATAGTTGATGCTTAATCTGCCTTTTCCTAATTGGATCCCATGGATATGCTTTGAAGCTTCAGCTTGGTGCATAAGTGAGCTTAATACCTCAGCTACAAGTATAAAAAGATAGGGAGACAAGGAGTCTCCCTATCTTAGTCTTCTTGTTGGTTGGAACCAATTAAGGCTAAGGATTTCCATTGATGAGAATTGAATATGAGATTGTTGAGATACATCTCATCACCAAACCAATCCATCTTGAATTGAATCTCATCTTTTCCATTACTGCACTCAAAAAACTCCATTCCACCCTATCATAAGCTTTACTCATGTCTAGCTTCAATGACATAAAGCCTTGTTGCTCCTTAACTTTTGTGCTTATGGAATGCATAGCTTCAAACACCACAATCACATTATCAAGTATTAACCTTCCAGGTACAAATGCACTTTGAGTAGGGGAAATGATTTGATGCAAGATTAACTTGAGCCTGTTTACTATGACTTTAGAAACTAGCTTGTAGATAACATTACATAAGGGTATTGGTCTAAATTCAGTCACTGATTGGGCCTTGTTTACCTTAGGGATGAGTACTATGTAGGTCTCATTAATGCAGGACATGTCCCATTCAGCATTGAGAGCTTCTAGGACATCTTTGGTTACATCTTCTCCCACTATATCCCAGTGATTTTGAAAAAATACTGCTGAGAATCCATCAGGACCAGGAGATCCTAATGGGTTTGTTTGAAATAAAGTTGTCCTTACCTTCTCTGCAGTGAATTCTTTTGTTAGATGTCTGTTCATGTGTTCATCCACTATCTTCTCTACATACTTCAAGCAATCAGTAATCTTATCAGGTTGAGAGGTTGAGAAAAGACTCTTGTAGTGTCTGTTAAATATGTTTGAGATATCTTCCCTGCTGCATGCCACACTTCCATCTCCCCTTATAATGTTCTAAATCACATTGGCTTTTTTTCTCTAACTTACAGATCTATGGAAAAATTTAGTATTTCTATCTCCATTTTTTAGCCACATCTATTTGGCTCTTTGTTTTCACTTTATGTTGTCTACTTCTAATAGATCCTCTACCTCCTTTTGCATTTGTTTTACAGCTATTGTCAACTCTCCATTATTTTCTTCCTACATCTTTGAGATCATGTTGAGTTTGCCTTGTGTATGTTTTCTTTGCTTGTCTAGTGAGGTCTTTTTCCACTGACTTAAGTATTCCTTACAATTTCTTAATTTATTTTGCACTCCCATCAAAAGAGATCCCTGCCTGGCTGAACTATGAACCCAACTGTTATGTATGATTCCACTGCATTCCTCCCTTAGATCCTAGCTGGCTTCATATCTAAATATCTTTGTTCTGCCTCCCCCTTCTCTCCTATTACTCTTCCTTCCATTCCCCATGTTGAACACTAGAGTGCAATGGTCAGATAATTGTGCTGCAAGAGCATTGACCCATGTTTCAGAAAACTGGTTTATCCATGCTAGATGTCCAAAAACTCGATCTAGTCTTTTCTTTGTAAATTGAATTCCCTCCCTTCCATTATTCCAAGTGTATTTTGTTCCATCATATCCTAGATCACTCAGGCCACAATTTTCCACTACCTCTCTAAAGGTTTCCATTTGAATATAAGGCCTTAAATTTGCTCCTTTCTTTTCATGTTGGAGCATCACTTCATTAAAGTCCATAAATCAGATCCAGGGTCTATCTATGTTAGGCTTAAGCATTCTCAGCAACTGCCAATTGCTTTCCCTTTGAGAGGTGACATGATTTCCATAGAACCCAGTTACTAGTAGATCTTCAGTGGTATCATCCTTTTTATAAGACAATGATATATGATGTTGTGAGTAAGTTTCTAAGGAGAAATCATCAATGTTATTCCACATAAAAGCAATACCCCCACTTTTGCCTCTACCCTCAACTACAAAACTTCTATCAAAGCTCACTAAGTTTCTCACTTCTTCCACACTTAGTTTCCATTATAAAAAACCACTTTGGGACATTTTGTTTTCACCCATAGATGAAGTTCTCAAACTGTATGAGGGTTCTCAAGTCCTTTATAGTTCCAACTGAGGCCCATCATTGTTGTTGATGGAGCTGCTCAGTAGCCTCCACCAACTAAGTTTGAAAATTGTTAGCTTCCAACTCATCATTAGTTTTTTTTTTCTTCCCATATTCGTCTATGTCACCCATCTTCTTATTTCCCTCTCTCTTTTTACTGCTTTGTGTCTTATTTTCAGGGTCAAGTTGCTTGTTTTATTTTGCTTCCTTGACCCTTCTTTTCCAAGTGGACCCCTTTGGTTTTGACTCCTCCATAGCCTTATTGTTGTATATTAATGCAGCTGTCTCTCCAGGTGTGTTGTCTATAGTCAAACTTTCAATTATTATCAGACTTTTCACTTCAGGTTGGTAAGTTTCTTTTTCCATGTGGCCCTCTTTACTAACTCTTGTTAACTCATCTGTCTCCACTAGGTGTACCTTCTCCATAATTTTCTCTTCCTTTTTGGTTGCCTGATCCATCAAAGGCTCCTTCATTTCCTCCTTATAACCTCCACTCCCTCAGTTCTTTCTATCTTTACTCCCTTCCCTCCATCCTCACTATCCTCTGACTCTTGCCTCTCTTGATTTTGATTATATATAGTAGCACCACCATACTTCATTTGGTTAAAAATATTAGTGTTCAAAGGTTGTGCTCGAAACCAATGCCCATACTGTTGTATATTCCTTCCTTCTCTGGTCTGCTCAGTTCTCTGCCCTGTGCATCCCTTTTCTTGATGGAATAAAATGCCACAGTGGAAACAGAAGGATTGTAGTCTCTCATATTTGAAAGATATCCAGTATTGATGCCCTTCAAAACTCAGCCAAGGTTCTCTCAGAAGAGGCTTATGAATATCAATAGCTACTCTCACTCTAAGGCATCTATTCCACGCTGAGCCTTCAGATTCTACATCTACCCTAATAACATGACCAATGGATTTCCCAAATTGATTTCCCAATTCCTCAGACATAACTGTAAGAGGCAAGCTATGAAGTTGAACCCATAACAGTTCTAGATTGAATTGTATTGAGTTAAGCACATCATATTCATTCACTTCTTGTAAAGTCACTAGGTTCCTATTAAAACACCAAGGTCTTCCACTAAGCACTTTTTCTTTATCATCTACCAGTTGGAATTCAATTAAAAATTTTTGGTCTTCCAATTCTTTGAATCTCACCCACTCTTTCAATTTCTCTACTTGTGCCATTGTTTTCCTAGAAGCTTCATTGTTAGGCTTATTTCGGTTAGAACTTTACCAATTATATTATGACTAGTTCTAGAGGTGTAATACTTTTTGGTGTTGGCACCAATGTTTTCAATACCGTATCAGATATCGTACCGGTCAAGGTACTGGAACGATATATTTCGATACCAGTATCGTTTCGAGATAGTTAATTAAATATATATATATATATATATATATATTAATTATATTTCAAAATAATAATCTATATATAAATAAATTATGTATAAACACACATATATATAAATTATAAAATAAATATGTATTTAGTACCTTTCGCTATGCATAAAAACAGCTTTTACATGTGCATAGTAAAATCCACGGGTGGATATTAATTTTTACATAATCTTTCATCACTTTGTTCTCATCTCAGATCCATTGCTGGTGTAAAAGCAAAGCTTTTAGAGAATCATCCATGCTAAAATTTAACAGGAGACTACGCATGGATCTAAATATGTGCTTGTGTGTGTGAGAGATAGAGTACCTCTAGAATCCCATGGCCAAAGCTACTTTCTTTGTACGCACTATAATCAGGTTATTGGTCCCAACAGAACTTACTAGCTTGCGATAGAGCACGGAACCAAATTTTGTGAAAAGGAAGGGTGAGAAGGAGAAGGTGAATGAGCTAGAAAGAAGGATGGTGGAGACGAAGTGAAGAAGGTGAAGGAGCAGGAGAGAAGGAGAGTGGAGAACAAGAAAGAGAGAGAAAATGAAAGGCTCCGTGGAAGAAGAGAAGGGGAACGAGTGAAGTAGAGGGGAAGGATGTTGAATGAAACTCACTGTTTCACTAATCCACATAGGACACAGTTATGCACCTATCACACACGCCAATTGCATTAAGCATTTTTCATATAAAATACTAGGTCAAACTAGAAGCTTTTATTTTTGTAACTTTTTCATATTTCCATTTTCAAAAAAACATTTTGTGTTAATGGCCGATATGGTACCGTAACGCTATTATTTCAAACAGGAAAAGCAGACCAAGATGCATTAATCAATCTCAAGATATGGTTTTATTTTTTAATCGAATTGAGACTGTCTATATATATATTTAAATATTTATATATATAATATTATTTTATATAATAATTCTATAAGTTAATTATATAATTTTTATTTATTGAACAGATATATAATAAAATTATTTAGTATTTATTAACTATATATAAAATATTAAAAAAACTACTTAATTTTAATTCTATTAATTATTCTGTGAAAAAATAGAAGGAAAAAAAATTTGTAAATCAAATAAACCGATAAGTAAAGGTCCATCAAAATTGATGAGACGAACTTTCGATCGAACCGAAAAGTTACCCCATTGACACTAGCCAGTTTGGTTTTTAAATTCATCTCATTTAATTATTATAATTTTCTCAAATTTTAATATAAAATATAATAAAAAATTTAATTTTTTTAAATTTTAAAATAATAATAATATTTTATTTAACTTTTAATTTTTATCTAAACTAAATTTAACTTAAAATGCAACTTAGCCCAAAAACCTAGGGGACTGGTGCTTTTATAAAAGTCCAACGTTCTAGTACATTTTGTTAAGAGCTTGTTTGGGGTTGCGGTTTAAAGTTTAAAAAGTGCTTTAAAATAGTTTGAAGTGCTTAAATAATAAAATTGACATGTTTGATAATTTTATAATAAAGTACTTTTAAATAAGAAAAAGCTAAAAAAATACGTTTCAACAAAAGCATCAAAATGATGCTTTTTGTTAGAAGCACTTTACAAAAAGTAACTCCTAATTTTTCGTTACATGTATATTACAAAATACTCCTCACTATTTTACCACAACGACAATTTTGCCACTACCCTTCCCAGGCCCCCCTTCCCTATCTCTCTTTCTCTGTCTCTCTTGGCCTCCGAAGACCTCACGTTGATGACTTCAGAATACCTTCTAGCCGAATACTTCCAGATGGAGCTGAAGACCTTCACGCCGAAGACTTCAGATGGAGCTAAAGACTTTCACGCCTTCAACTTTTAGATGGAGCTGCAGACCTTCACGCCGAAGACTTTCAGATGGAGCTGAAGATCTTCACGCCGAAGACTTGCAGAAGACCATCACGCCTTCACGTCCAAGACTTTCTGAAGACCTTCACGCCTTCAAACCAAAGAGTTTAGAAGATTACTCACGCCTTCACCCACCTCCGAATTCTGAAAAAAGAGTCTCTCATGTTCCCACATTTTCTCGGCATCCAAACAAATTTTTTTGGATGATTCCGAGTTTAAACAACGGCAGAAAAATTACCAGAAAAGGGGTAACAGAGTCGAACACAGAAACAGAGCTTATTACGAAAGCGTGAGCTGGCTGGTATCTTCTTGACGCTGAATCACCATCTCCGATGCACGAGTTAATTTACAGCCATGAACGTAAACAGCATCAGCGGAGCTAAAACAGAGTTGAAAATGTTTATCACCATCTCGGTTGGTTATCTTTACTTTCCTAAAATTCGAGAAAATTGGAACCGACTGCGCAAGAAGATTGTATTGGATAGGTGTCTAGATTTATTGGGTCAGCTACCTACTCAAAGATTGGATTTTAAAAATTTAAAGAAGTCTCCAGATTTATTGGGTTAGCTACCTACTTTCTAGATTGGATTTTATCATCATAAAAAAAAGTGAAGAAAGGTATGAATAAATTTTTGTTAACTTCCATTCCGATTGATTCTCACGTATTTTTGATCTATTGAAACTCTTAAGTATCTGCTCTATTTATACAACACCCATGACTGAGTTCGGTAGTGTGTAAAAAAAAAAAAAAAACCTTATCTTCCATTCGGTGGTATTGCAAATTGTGTGGAGTGTGCATGCATTCGGTGGTATTGTCATTTGTGCACAGTGAGTTATAATCATCCATTCACAGTCGGCTGTAATCTAGGTACGTAGTGATTGGTATTATTTCCTCATTATTTGTTATTTTTGTTTGGAGTTGCTTCTTCTTCTTTTTTTTCTTTCTAAATTGTATATTTTGATTTTTTTGGTGTAATGGGGTTGCGACTTGAAAATGTTTTATGATCTGGCTGTCTATATTTGCTGGGAAATATGTTTCATTAGGATTGTTGTCATATTGCTTCTGACTTATCTTTATTTCTTCATGATGCACGAAATCCCCTGTATAATTGCTTGACAATTCCTATAATGGTATCAATATCCAGATTTTCTGCTTTCTAAAGTCTTGTTAGAGATGCTGCTGTGTAAGTTGTCTTTTGTTGACTTTCTTTGGTTATGAATGAAGTATTTTCCATTATAAAATATACACATATATATATATATCAATTTGTTGAATCAGAGTGATACTTGATTACCAAAAAAAGGAAAATATAAACTGATTAAATTGAATGGAAAGAAGTCAACCACGGCAGCCATATCAGTAGCCATTAAGTGATCCATATCAGTAGCCATTAAGTGAGATTGAAAAATACTGCCCCCCATGCCAGAGGAAACTCCCCACGCCTTTGCTTCCAAAAGATAGGTTTGGAGCCTTTTAATTTAGGTGTGTCTTCTTCTATCTTTAGGACATGATTTCCATCCTTATCAATGCTACTAGCATCTCTGTCAGAGGCAGCATTCAAATTAAGGTCTGCATCTTTTCTCTGAGCATGGTTCTTCAAAAGAGAGCATTTCATTGAAGGCCTTTGCTCTAAACATTCATCTTTTGCACTTTGCAAACTTTGGGAGGTGCCAGAGAGAAATGTGGCTAACTCATCACGTTCATCTTCATCCAGATTTACCCAATGAAGGGGTTGTTTTCCTTCCTCATTTAAACATTTCCGTAATGATGCTTCAACACGTGAGATTTGGTCTTCAATGGCCGAAATAAAAAAAAAATGGTTCTGTTGATTAAAACATGAAATGAATTGATTTTTAAATGTAAAAACGGAGTCAGAAAGTGACTGTGCTGAACATTGGAATTCATTGTCTGCATTCCTTCGTTCATTGTCTGCATTCTTCATTGTCTGCATTCCTTCACAGTGCATAACTGCGCCTTTGCTACCATATGGTACCATATGTATAATTCTTGATAAACCTGGAAGCTATAAAGATTGCTTCTCTTAACTTATTTCCTTCTATACTTTTCAGCATATAACAAACATGTCTAAGAGAAATCAAAACAATGTTGTTGCGGCTACACAAATGCAAGATAGTCAGACAGGGAGATTAATTTGGACAGATAAAATGCTAGAGGATTATGTAGACATATGTGTTAGTGAGATTTATGCTGGTAATCGTCCAGGAACCCATTTTAATAAAATAGGGTGGAAAAATGTGGTTAATAAGTTTAGCGAAAAAATTGGTAAAGAATTTTGCTATAAACAACTAAAGAATAAGTGGGATAGTTTAAAAAAGGATTGGAATATTTGGACGAAATTGGTAGGGAAGGAAACTGGCCTTGGATGGGATTCGGTGAAGAAGACAATTGACGCTACGGATGAGTGGTGGGAAAAAAAGTTACAGGTACTATGTTTTTACCAATTTATTTTCTTCTTTATAATCAGTTAATATTTACTATTACTGATTACATTGCACCCATATATAGGAAATTCCAGAAGCGGCTAAGTTTCGGAATGCAGGTTTGACTCATATTTCCAAGTTGGATATAATGTTTAGGGGTATAACTGCCACTGGTGAGGGAGCTTGGGCCCCATCCTTTAGATTGGGTTTTGAAGATGTAGTAAGATTTGATCAGGATAACGATGTGATGTTAGACGTAGAAGAGATTGATGACTCGGATGATGAACCTGGTGATATTCATGCAGATTTAGACACTCAGACGAAAGAATCTAAACGGGCTACACCTACAATCCAAGATAGGAAAAGGAAAAGAGGAATTCAAATATTTGATCAACATTTCACACGTCTTTGTGATGTTCTTGAAAAGCGGGTTACAACATCATCCTCTGATAAACCTGGCCGTAGCATTGATGAGGTTATGGCTATTGTACGAGAGTTAGCTGAGATAGAAAATGACTATGAGTTTTTTAGGGGTGCAAGTGAGGTACTCCTTACGAAATCACATAAAGAAATGTTTATTGCCCTAAAGGACCCAACATTTCAGATTGATTTTATTAAACGCATGAAAAATAAATAAATCAATAGTGACAATCATGATCTTATTTTTGGGGATTCGTTATTATTTTCTTTTCTAAATGCTTTGTAATGAACTATTTTAGAGGTTGTTGAGAATAAATTTTTTTTATTATATATTTTGTTCGAATTTTTACAGCCATTAATTTTTTTTTATTGATGCTTGTTCTTAAAATTGCGCTATTTTATTATTTATTTATTTTTCATATTTTTGTGAATTTAACAGACATGGAGAATAATGGTTACGATACTGAAGAATATACAAGCGATGCCGATAATGGTGAAAAAGAAGAAAAAGAGGATGATATTGACTTTATGATAGCATTACAATTAATGATGGCTTCTAAATATTACACAACATATATGGTCAAGGAACCTTGTAGGACCTCTCTGCATATAGGTCATAAGTTTGTTATGGAGATTCTAAATGGTCATCATGATAGATGTCATCAACAATTTAGGATAGAAAAAGATGTATTTCATACTTTATGCAAAGAGTTGAATGGAAAATATAACTTAACTAGTACTCGAAACATAACTATCGAAGAAATGGTTGGAATTTTCTTGATTACATTAGGTCATAGGTTCGGGAATAGAATGGCGCAAGAAAGATTCAACATTCGGGAGAGACTATTAGTAGGCATTTTAATAGTGTATTAATGGCTGTTTCACGAATGGCAGTCGACATTATCAGCCCCATTAATAGGGAATTTAAGGATATTCCAAAAAAAATTCGTGAAGATGAGCGATATTGGCCATACTTTAAAGATTGCATTGAAGCTATTGATGGAACCCATGTGCCAGTTACTATATCTCCAACAAAACAAATTCCATTTATTGGTAGAAAAGGCATACCTACTCAGAATATCATGGCAGTTTGTGATTTTCATATGCGTTTCACTTTTGTTTGGGCTGGGTGGGAAGGTACCGCACATGATACACGTATTTTTATGGAAGCTATTCGAAAGGAGGAATTGCACTTTCCACATCCACCTAGAGGTTTGAATTTAATAAGAATGACATTAATGAACTTTAATAAGATAACTGAATGATTTTTATATTACTTTTGATTTATTATCCTAAATTGTATGCAGGTAAATATTACTTGGTAGATGCTGGATATCCTCATATGAACGAATACATGGGGCCATACAGAAGGGAACGATATCATCTACCAGATTTTCGTCGTGGTCCTCGACCAATGGGAATGCGTGAAATATTTAATCATGCACATTCGTCGCTCAGATGCACTATTGAGAGAACATTTGGAGTTTGGAAAAATAGATGGAAGATATTAGATCATATGCCAAATTTTCCTTATCATAAGTTAAAATTATCGTGGCGTCTATGGCTATTCATAATTTTATTAGAACTCATGCATTAAAGGATATTGAGTTCAAGCCATACGATGATGACGAGGATTATCTACCTCCTGGAAGCATGGAGGATGAAGAAGCAGAAAATTACTCAAGCATGCAACAATCGGAGATATCTAATGAAAATGTTATTAATATTGAGCGTGACTATATTTCTATTTCACTTATGCATGGTTGAAGTTATTTTTATTCCATTATAATTACTGAAAAATCTATTAGACTATTTTCGTCGTTATTTTATTATAATATTTTATTTCTATCAAGCATATACCCTTTTGTGTCATTTTTACCTCAAAAAGTGCTTTTTAAATTCGTTTCCAAACAAATCTAATATATTTGAAAGTACTTTAGACATACGGATTCTAAACAGTAAATAGCTTTTTAATAGTAGAGCTTATTACGTTAAGCTCTAAGCTATAAGCCTTAAGTTAAAAGCAATATTTTCTACTACAACCCCAAACATGCACTAAGAGATTAGTAACATCTAATCTATACCAAAGAAGCCGTCTTAGCTCAGTCGGTAGAGCGCGTGGCTTTTAACCACGTGGTCGTGGGTTCGAATCCCACAGACGGCGTTTTAAAACTTAAACGGAAAAATTTTATTCATCATATCCACTCCCTCCTCGGTTTACTCATTTAAGAGGCAGCTGTATGCTGAAGATATGACGGTGATTCAGTGTTCCGCGGCAGTACAATCTCCCCTTCTCCCCCGCCATCCAAAATCACCCTCAAATGCGGTCTCGGCTACAACCTTGGTTTCTTCTTCATCTTCATCTTCATCTTCGCCAACAACAAGTAGAAGAGCGGCTCTATCTCTCTCTCTATTCTCCACTGCTTTCCCAACACTTGTCTTCTCGTCTTCTGCTGCTTCTTCTTCTTCAAAGTCCGCCGTATCGGAGTTCTCCGAGCTCCCCAATTCAGGCGGCGTTAAGGTATTGGACCTCCGCTTTGGTTCCGGAGATGTCCCGCGGAATGGCGACCAGGTCATTATTCTCTCTCTCTCTCTAATAAACATATTCGGGCCAATTATACACGTCATATTGAATTTAAACCTCTTACATAACATTGATTCAGTTTTTCGCTCATTCTAAGGCTCCGATTGAAGTGATAGAAAATATTGAAATCTTCTAAATCCGCTGCGGACGTGATAAGAAATTTTTGTGTATTATCTGCGACTCATCACTCAAACAACTAACTTCGTGCTGTGTTACCTTAAACCATTAAATGTAAGATTTGCGTGGTAAAGGAAGGAAAATTGTGAAATTGACAAGGGGCAGGAAGTGGATACAATCAGTGAGAGTGCTACAGAACTTTCTAGTGCGGACTTTAGCCAATGTCAGCTAGCAATTTACAATAGAAAAGACTATCAATATTAATTCACCAAATACCGTCCTTCTCACCGTGATTATTTACCTTACATGTATACATGTAGTTACAAGCTCATTGATCTGTTTTTATCTGCTCCTGCATGAGCCACATGGCTTTCAATGAGTTTTGGAACTGTGGCTCTATGTAATTTACAATGGTGCACTTAATTGACAAGTAAATCAGTATGTGTATTCGGACTCATGACCATCGCAGCCTATGACCAAAACAATTGGATGATGACTGCTATATATTTTTTCATACCTCCAAGTTTCCAACGACGGAAGTCCTGCATTTTGCAGCATTTTTTTGATAGTATGATATGCAAGCGGTAGAGTATTTATCTTTATGACTTCAGATATATCTTCTGTAAAATTGAAAATTAGGATATGCTAGACCATCCATTAATCCATCAATTTTTGAGTTTCAATGTGAAGGTTGCAGTCCATTACTATGGAAGATTGGCAGCAAAACAAGGTTGGCGCTTTGATTCAACATATGATCACAAAGATGAAAATGGTGAACCGATTCCATTTGTGTTTTTCCTAGGCTCTGGGAAAGTAAGTCCTGATATCATTACTCAAATTAGTTATCATTTGTAGAGACATTTATTTAATAATTGTAAGATATGATTATGGTGAATCCGCAAAGTTTGTTTTTTTCCCCCTTTTGTTCCTCGTAAAAGTTCCCAGTGAGTGAAAAGGAGTGGTATCATGCATTACGACTTCTGTTTTTTCGTGGCAATCTAGATAAAATGGTTGCATATGGCTGCATCATTATTTCTTCTTTTGTCTTACCATTTGTTTATATATCTTTTGATTGCAAGGAAGGCTATAAAACATGATATGACTTCAAAAGGCAAGTACTCCTCTCTTTTCCTGTTACTAATCAGAGCATTAAATGAAAACAAATCTTTAGAGCCGAAGAGGGAAGCCAAAGTACTCACTCCTATCATTCTCCACTGGCACACACACCCACTCACAAAGGCATCTCATTTTACCCAATACCTCATCACCACCGACCCTACTCATTGTTGCTGAGCATGCCTGATTCACAGGGCCATTTCAAATTAAACGCTTAAGAGTTGGTGTTTTTTTTTATCTTTATCTTTTTTTTTTCCCTTCCATTTTCATAGTTTCTTGTATCCAAGTGTAATTTACATTTTTTTTCTATTGATTTTTACTTGCTTATGATGTTTCTAATTTGTAAAGTGCTTTTGTCCGTTAATTAAATCTTTTGGGAGAAACTATTAATCATTGATGAAACTGATGATGGGCCTCACAGCTGTTGTAGCTGGGAAGGAGGTATTTTAAGATGACTTCCAATTTGTTTATTAGTTGTACAGGTCTGTACAAAAATCTAGGAATGTCATTCAATTTCCACTACAAGAATTTCCATAACATTTATTCTGCTTTTGCTGTCATACCTTTGTAGCTGTCTCCCTGAATGCTTAAATGATATTGCTGTCTGTTAAATCAGCATTCATATTCTCTATGTATATTTGCTGAATAAAATAAAGTTAAGCCAATATTGCCTTTATTTGAGAGAAACTCTGCCTTTATTGTGTGCATATCACTATTGTGGATGTTGAATTGTGGCAGGAGTTGGTATAGTTGTATGGCACTAGTGAAAACCACTGGAAGACCCTTTCACGCTTTCTTGTTTGCCTAGGGCTGGATTCCTGCTCTCCATATGTGCGTGTGTGCGCGCGTGTGCGTTTGTATGTGTGGAGAAGAAGTTGCTTTGTACATTGGTTTTAAAAAGAATGGTATATACAAGTAGTTTATGATATGTACCAATATATATATATATATATAGAGAGAGAGAGAGAGAGAGAGAGAGAGAGAGAGAGAGAGAGAGAGAGAGAGAGAGAGAGTTGCTTTGGATGGTGTGTGGTGTAGAGGCCTTAGAATAGAGTTATTAAAAAAAAAAGTAGTTTATGATATGTAGCCATTCTAAAGTGATAGGACATTCATGATTGATGAAACTGTCAGTAACTTCCTTCTTTTCTGTCTTCGATGGTGTGTAGTGTAGAGGCCTTAGAATAGAGTTATTAAAAAAAAAGTAGTTTATGATATGTAGCCATGTAAAGTGATAGGACATTCATGATTGATGAAACTGTCGGTAACTTCCTTCTTTTCCGTCTTCTAGACTATTTTGGTTGAACGAATTATTGTGCAAACAGAGAAGCTCTCTATACCAATATATCTAATATATGTGCAGGTAATTTCAGGGATAGAAGCAGCTGTGAGATCAATGAAAGTAGGTGGTATTCGTAGAGTCGTCATCCCTCCATCCCAAGGGTATCAGAGCACCTCACAGGAGCCGATACCACCCAATGTATTTCCTCTATTCTCTCCCAAATTCTGTGTTTACCGCTTTTATTTTTGCTGATTGGTGTTCTGGTAGATGTTTTTCTTTTCCTATGTTTGTACATAAAGTGGCTCAAACTTTTCCTTTGGGGGGGAATGCTTATTTCTTATTTGCTTGTTATCATATCCACATGTTATCTTGGTTTTCACCCCCAAACTATTAAGTGTCCTTTTTAAAAAAGTATAAAATGTAAAAACATTATGAAATTGATTCACAGAGTTGGATTTAGGACATTACGTGTATATGATGTTAAATATGAAAAATGAGGTTTGGAGTAGTGCACAGTAGAAAAAACTGAGAGGATGAATTAACATTTTCATGACATGACCTAGTGTAAAGTTATTTATATATACACAACAGTACACTAAGCAATGCGGATAGGCTTTGCATGAACTCTATTTTCTGATATTTTATTGAAATGTGCCTGCTTTTTGCCCCCTTTGCTTTTCAGTATTTTGACAGGCAGAGGCTGTTTACTACCATTTTCAATCCAACTCGTCTTGCCAATGGAGAAGGCTCAACATTGGGGACTCTTATATTTGATATTGAGTTGGTCAGTCTGAGGCATCAGTGAAGTAGAATACTGTAAACAGCTTTGCTTTTTACAGTGCCAGCTTATTATCAATGTTGTTCTACATGATTGGAAATCAGACTTGTGACAGCCTCTAGGATCTAGGTATAATATTTTGTCAAAAATGTTAGGGACACAACCCCATGTACAAGGGTCTGTGTACACTGACCCCGTGTCCCTAGCAAGACTCATATTTTGTCAAAGCTGCAATGTACAGATTGATTGGCAACGTCCAAATACCAAAATGGATAGTTTATAGTTTATTCCACTATGATGGGATATGATTTTGGGGGTGATTTTTTACTTACCAAAATGTTCTTTTTTACAAGACTTATCACAAGTACATTGGCGCCCGAGCATGCAGGTTTGCTTCAGGCTTCGGGGGTCCAATATGAGGGCATCATATATCACTTGGTGCCAGACGGACATCTTATCTGTTGTTACAGTAAGTTTGATCATCCGTTCATTTTTCTCTTCTGTGCAACTCTCCAAACCTCATTTTCATATTTAACACCACATACACTTGACTTATGCCTCTGCCACATTCAGAGAGACAATGTTATGTACAGAAATCTTGTTGCAAAGACCACTTCCTCCCAACTTTCTGGGTCGGAGTTCCCTCCTTCTCATTTCCCATTAATTCCATTTTGAAAACCGTGAGAGTAGAGATTGATGGTTTGAAATTTGTCAATACAATGAATAATACTACTCACCATTTTATGACGTGACATTAAATGATTGAAGATTATTTATTATATTCTACTTATAGGCTAATCATTTGATACCACATCAAATAGGCTTGTCTTAGTTTCCTGTAACTACCTACTCAGCCTTGTTTGGTTAACCAAAACCAAAAATCTCATTTCAGCTCATCATTATAATTTTTTCAAATTCCAATATAAAATATAATAAACAATCTAACTTTTTCAAATCCCAATACAAAATTAATATTCAAAAATTATATTATAACAATATTTTATTTATTATTATTTGAAACATCTCATCTCATCTCATCTGTGTAACCAAATGGGGCCTAGAAGTGTCGAGAGGTTGATAGTAAAAGTGACGATAAATAGAATTTTTCTTTAGAATATAGCTGTTTGATAGCCGGTTCTGTTGTAAAAACTGGTCCTTTGCATTTGCTTTCGTGGTTGTAAAAGCTGGAGAACCTAAATGATTTTGCGGTTCAACAGAAATTCCTAAGAGCAAACTCATCTAATCAGCCCGGCCCACAAGCTAATGTGGACCACACTGTTCTTTAGCCTCATACGTAGATGTTGAGGCCAGATTTGATTCAATCTGATTGCAGAAATGATACTGGACCAAGTTGCTTTAGTCAGCTTCAAAGTTCGTCCTTCCTTATATATAATAACAATTTATTGTCGGTATGGACGTGTCCCACCACTGAATATGATCGTCAATCTGCAAATTAAAGATAAATGTAATTGAATGCATGTGGCCACTCCAATGCCTAAATCAGTCATAAGTGATGTATAATGGTTCAAATGTATGATTAGAAGTGATTTTGGAGTTCCTTATATATATAAAAGTAAAGATTCATTGGATTAAGATTGTGATTGGATTACTTTCATGCGATATCAGGTCTATTGGATTAAGATTGTGATTAGATTACTTTCATGCGATATCTAGCCATGAGGCTTATCCCTAAATAATTGTTTCGATCTTATCGACCTTATTAATTAACCAGGGGGCCAAGCGGTATATATCTGCTGTCCAAGAATAATAGGTAGTTGTGGGCATTTTGTTTGCGATATGGGCTGGAACAATATTAGACCCTCCACTAGTTGTCATGGGAGTCCACTAGGCCTATTAAAGTGGAATCATGGTCACAATCACTATTACAAAAATATAATTTTGAAAGCAAACAGGCTTTCCTTATTCGCTCCACCATCAGAAGTTAAAAGAAAATAAACGAAAATGTATAACAAAGTTAGAGATTATATAATAAAAAATAATATATGTAGTTAATTTAGTAATTTCAATTAAAGTTAGTAAAATGTTTTACTATTTCTTAGGCATGTCTTTTTTGTTTTCTTGGCTTCTGCTTTTTAGTTTTGTACTCAATAAATTCATAAATGTTATTGAATATTAGAGAAAGTTATATATATATATACTAGTAGTTGGGCAACGTCCAAGGAACGTTCGTCCAGTGTATAGAAATATTATTTTTATTAAGGAAAAAATTTTGAATAATAATGTAATATTTTTAGAAAAAAAAAATATAAATTTTAACATCAAATAGTAAGATAGACTTAAATCAGTTTTAAAGCATTTAGAATTTATTAAAAAAAAAAAAAAAAAAAAAAAAAAAAAAAAAAAAAAGAATCTTGAAACAAACATGTGCAGCACAGGAGATAAACTGTTAACAGTAAAGGAACGTGCATAGCACGTTTTCTTAATTTAATAAAGCGATTATTTTTAAAAAGTAACATAATTTTTATAAAGAAATAAAATACTAAGGTTTTTATAAGATATTATTATTTGATTTTAATGTTTCATAATGAATTTAAATTGATAAATAAATAATATTTTATTAGGATAATTGTATTCATAAATGTAGTTGGTAAATATATTTAAATTTAATTATTTTACATTTCTCTTTGTTTATATAAGGAATGAATAAAAATTTTAAATCACATAAATAAATTGATATATAAATTATAATTTATATAAAAGATCATATATATATAATAGAATATAGAATATATATTTATATAATTTATATAGATATATATAATAGAATATATATATATATATATAGATATCTAATATACCTCATAAATAAATGATCATCAATGCATAGGTTACAGGATTATGCATGCTGCATGAATTTTAATAATTATGAATTTATTCATAAGTGATTGGGGAGAGAGAGATTAAAAAATTAAGAACTTTTAAGAAGAGAGAGCCACTTTAATTTATTCATGTAACTAACGGCGTTAATTTTAACGGTAAAACAACAAAAACCGTTAAACCAATAAAATTCCGTTAGATAGCCACTTTATATATATAAAGATATATAAAACTATCCGTAATAAAAAAAAAAAAAAAAAAAAAAAAAAAAAAAAAAAAAAAATTGACAGCCCAAATTCTAAGGAATATGGCTTAACATTGACATTCTGTCAACATTCTTTCAAAAGTTTATATTTATTGTATAATGGTTCAAAATTTGCTAATTTAATTGCATATTATATCGTGTTTATTGGTAAATTTAATTATTCATATGCATCGCACCATAATAAAATCACAATTACTCACTGTACGTTATGTGTCTGAAGCCGCCGCCGCCGCCCACTAAAAACATGCATGTTGGGCAATTCAATAACATTGGTTACTAGGCTACTAGCACAATAAGCAAAGCAAAATTCTAAACAAGATGGGGGGTCCCCATTTAGACTGTCCAGCGTTTAGATGGGATAAACAAAGAAACAAAAGCATTGCAGAAGCATGGATTTTTCTTTCTTTTCTCTTTTTTTTTTTGGGGGTAGTGGAAGAATATTATGTGCACAAACTATACCATTTGTCAAAATCTAATGAAGAATGGTTTGAATTTCCCTTTTTCTTGCTTGCTTTCCATTAGTTCGTCTTGAGTGGGGGTTTTATTCGATTTCGAGAACTAGTAAATGCTTCATAATCCCCCTAGCTTTTTGGGTCTCCTCCACTATCCTATCTGACCAGTTCCATCTCTTTGAAAAATCAATTTGCAGTCACCAATCTTCCACATATATAGAACTTCTGCAATGTGGAGGTATAATGATGCCATCTCTCTCTCTCTCTCTCTCTCTCTCTCTCTCTCTCTCTCTCTCTCTCTCTCTCTCTGTGTATGTGATGTGAGTGTGGGACCTTCCTAAGAGAAAGAATATGTCGTGGGGAGGACAAAGGGATGCAACATCATAATTAAGGTGAAGGACTAGTATTTGTAACTCGATTGCATATTTTGGGGCCCAGACTGCATAAGCAGTTTTCATTGGATCCATAAAATGCCAATGGCTCTGTCTCCACCCCATCAAGCCCCACCCAAGTGCATGGAATGAATATGGATAAATCTACAAAAGTTGACAACTTTTATGACACACCTTTCCATCCCTTTCATTTAAAGTGGGGCCAAAAGTCTAATCAAATTCGAAAAGATTAAGGGCACAGACATGGGCCTAAGATGCTGGGATCCTCCATTTTGAGCCAGATGGGTCCCATTCCAATTGAAAAACAGATACAAATAAATAGACAAAACCCACTTGTTTTCATGGTGGAGAAAGTTGGTTGGTATTATAGCATGTGGAAAGATGTAATAATGTAGCATGTACTATGAGTCAGTTGTGTCCTTGTTCTCTTTTATATTTTTGTCATATTTTCAAATTAAAAACTTGGCCCCATCATCATTGTGACACTACTTCTCAAAATCATCACACCACCTTTTCTGAAGTTAACGTAACAGCAACAAGAAGGTCCCATTTCTACAATTGCTCCAAAACTATACACAAATACCTTGTATAAAGAATGGAGCAGTACTTTGTGGCTCAAATGCCCATGCTTATCTCTTTTATAGATCATGACAATTAAGCGATGGGTCAGTATCATCTTGTGCAAAAAATTCAATATCCATCCCTAAAATTATTCCATATACATTACCTAAAAATTATTGAATTTTTTCCCCATACATGGCCAACCTAATCAATGCCAACTCCTATCGATTGTGTTGGCCATTATATTTTGACCCTTTTCTTAGGTCCGCCAAGGACAAACTCTCGATGCTATATGAAATCACCGTACCCATTTTTCAACTAAAGTTATTGTATATCTTGTTTTTAAAAAATATTATCTCAGCTAATTTTTGTGAACATGTTATACTATACTCGATATTTATCGAATTTTACAAGTAATTTGTCAATAATAAGAGCAATTCGATAGTTTTCAATTTGATCATGAGTCTTATCTATTAGATGATGGTTGTGTGGATAAGCATTGGTGACATAAAATAATACATAGTAAACAAAAATGAGTAGATATGCAATATTAATTAATATTTGAGGTTTATACATAAACAATATATATATATATATATGATTAAAATAATAATATATAGAACGTTTGTTGGGCAGTCGAAACTGGAATCAATGTAAGAGTGGAAAAAGAAAAGGATGATATGAATGTAGTTGAAATATCATGATGGATCGGTTTGACTGTCGAAATTCAATGTATAATTATTTGTCAATTAATGTCAGAAAACTCAAGAAAATTCATAATTAGTCAAATTGGTTAATTAGGTCAATTATTTTTTCCTCGTTCAACAAGGCATTTTTCACGCCTTGATGTGGGTCCAACATGCCTCACTCGGCGGCTTTGCAGACCATAATCAAAGGGAAAGATTTATATAATTCATCATATCAAAGGCTTATATGAGTTGAATATTTAATTTACAAGCAGTCAATATGAAAATGATGATAGCCATATGGAGATTTTATTTAATACCAAATTAATTGTTCAATTGGAAAATATAATTCTTATTTTTTTTAATGAAATCACTACTTATCTTAAAATTAAAGTTTAAATTGATAGAAAATGTATACTTAATTATTTATATTTAAATTAATATTTTTTTTACATATGAGTTAAATTTTTCTTTAATAAATAAGCTTAACACGTAAAATATTTAATTAAATGAATAAAATATAAAATTAGAGTTTGAACTTAAATTTTTATTATGATATTATGTGAAATTAATATTTATTTAAAAAAATTTAAAATTTATAAAAAAATAATAAATTTAATTATTTATATTTTTTTGAACTCTTTTCCAGTTAAACATGAAAAATTAAAGAAAATTAAGAAAAAAAAAGTATGAAAGGAACATAAAACTAATCCTACGGAAATTTTCAAGTGGAAGGTTGCTCTTAATTTTGAAAGTCAGAAACGGACAAAATGTGTCAAATTATTCGATCGATCGAAGGGTCCCACGAAGTAAATCACACGACAGTCTATCATCCAAATATTATCCTTTTCACGCAAGAGAAATATTACACATCATCCTACACTACATATTTTATATATTAAAATATTATTTTTTATTTTTTTATTTTTTATTTCATTTTATTCTTATTAAACTAATTGAATTATTTTATTTATTATCTATACACTATATATTTATTATAAAAAAATAAAAAAATAATAAAAAAATAAATATGATGTGTGAAATATGAGGATGACAAGAAGAATTTTTCTTCATCCAAATAACCCCAAAATCTTCATTTTTTTAAACAATAATTATTTTTTTAATATAATAATTATATAAATAAATAGGTGGACCCGAAACTAAGGCACGTTGTCAAATATCAAACAAACAAAGACTGTGGGCACTATAATTATTAGTATTATTAGTCAAAAGTAATATAATTATAATTAGGAAAACATCATCATAATAATTAGTTCTTTTTTGGAATCTTAAAAAGACAAAATAAGAACTTCTTTTTTGGGTAAGTTGCGTGTTACCCCCAACCTTATCTATTTTATTTTTAATAAATAAATATAATCTTTTATTAATTATTACTCAGATATTGGTGCACTTATCATGCTCCGATGTTGACCCCAAAAGCTAGTAAAGTATGATCCAATTAATTAAGCATAGCTTTTCTTTGCAGATAGCCGGCGGTGGGCGAGACAAATGAGAAACTTTATATATATATATATGAAAAGAATAATGTTATATATAGTTATAGAATATATAAATATTGTGTAATCGTTTTGAAAAAAAATAGAATTTATGATTAAAAAATTATTATTTTTTATATGGATCCTGTATTAATTTACTTTTTTTAAAGAGACTGTGTGGTGCTTGTACAACTATAATTATAAATATTATTTCTCATATAAAAAATCCTGAATTCAAATTAAAATTATATTTAGATGTTGAGATGAATTGAATTAAGTTATATTATGATTAATAGTAATATTTTACAAATCTCATTAAGATGGATTTAACTTTTTTAAGTTGAGATAAGTTTAAAATTTTTAAGAAAAATTAAAAAAATAGTGAATCTCATTAATGATTAATTTGAGATCAGTTGAAATGAGTAGAGTTAAATTCATCTTCCAAATACAGCCTAAAACAACTATAATTATCATGTGAGTTAAATAAATCAAATTAAAAAATAGTATAGCATGACCCAAGTTAAATCAAAATTTGAAATTCTAATATAGAAATAGACATATAAAACAGATTTTACAATATTTATGGAGTAATTGCTAACAAAGAGTCAAAGGTATGCACCTCCAACAGCTCTTACTTCATAATTGTGAGTAATTTACTTTGAAGACAGGGATGTCCAAGGAATATACGTATATAATGTCTGATCAATTAATAAAATTGGAGTACCGTTATTCTTAAAAAAAAAAAAAACATGATGTCTAATCATGAAACTAAAGTCTAAAAATTGTTTATTTATTTAGGTTGACTAAGTACTTAAGATAAATGATATCTTTTATTGTAGAGATTTGATCCTCTATAGAGTGCAATGATTCCGATTTCTTAACAACGTACGTACGTTACTTGGTCCTTAAACTACTTTAATTATCTTGACCCAAAGACGAAGAGAGAAAAAGAAGTTCAATTGGCTTACATTATGCAAATCATGTAATCAATCAGATTAATATTCAATTTACATGATACTTACAAAAACAAAGACATGCACATAATAATAAATAAGGAAAAATCTAATTACAAATATAGTTGTGCACTAATATGTGTACGAATCTAATATGATTGGTCAAAAAGTAGATTTTATTGAAAATAATGATAATTTAAATTTTGAATATGAAAGAATCAGTATTAGTATGTAAATTAGTACACGACTCTACTTGTACGTAACAAAACTCAATAAATAAACATGGCCAAATGTCCGAGAAATTAAGAAACAAATTATTTAATTTTATTATCATTATTTAAATTTAGTTTTTTGTTTCCCTAAATTTTTAATCCCTTCAAAGGATAGTAATGTAGGCTAGATAGACGAGCTAGAGTGATCACATACGCAATGTGTAGGGTATCACGCCATGATTAGGCCGGTTATTTGAATTAGCTAGGGCGCTGTCGATCTCAAGCCGATCGACCATGACTTGCTTGACGTACGTGCATATTGTTATTAGGCTTTTCTTGCAGGCATACTTTGAATTATTATGGAATAGAGACATTAATCACGACTATATACGTATGAAATTAGGCTTGGTTTTGGACCTAACTGATGATAATTTGTGATCATTTTCTTTCTTATGACCTAATATTTAGACACTGATCATGACCACCTTATTAATATTATGACAAACAATTTGACATCGACGCTCGATTCATATATTTTTATATATTTATCATATTCAATTGATATTATTGTGTATAGTATTTTATGCCGTTAGAAAGAAACGATAATGACGAATTAAGAGAATCTTTAATTGATAGATATAATCCGAGCACAAGATAATTAATTGGCAAAATTTATTTATCATCATTTTTATCATCATCATCTCAACATTTATTGATATAGCATTACTCTACTTAATTATTCGTAATTTCATCCAAATTACTCAACAACCACGCATTTTCTATATATTTAGAAATATCATTAAGAAAGTTTACATATATAGCTTGTGGAACTAGTACTGGCCCATGCTTACCTTATAGATATGGAAAATTCAACTCTCTAGGATGTGTATCATTACACAAGAATCCCCGATAGTGGAAGCTCTTATTTGTCTATCTTTACTTATAACTACAATGCAATAATATTTTTTTTAAGGAAAATTATCATCATTTATTTTCTAAAAAAACTTACATCCATGATTGCATACATTCTGGGATGTCTCCATCATAAACATGATATCATAAACCAAAATAATGCATTTGGAACTCCACTAATATACTATTTCTTTTGTGACATGTTTGGTATTCACTATTGTTGATACTCTCTATAGATAAATATCCAAGAGACGACACTCTCTTCCTAAACAAAGACTCAACCTCATCATTCATAGAAATAGATGACTCAACTTCGACAGACAAACATCTAAGAAACAAACTTTTTTTATTTTAATTAACAATAAGGAAATAAAAAAGGAAAACAGAAAGATAGATGTGAAAAATGACAGATTACAATTTGGACTAACTCCAGTAGACTTCAGAATGACGGCCCGTGAAGGTAACATACTTGTTTCTTTTTAGCCACAAATGTCGAATTTAAAGTGTCTAGTGGTATTTAGTCCGGTTATCTAGCACGTGAGTCGAGAAGAGCTATTGAAAACCCACGTGCAGATGTGGACGGCACGTGACAACCACGCATGGTGATTTTTTCAAAACCACCACTTTCTTCTGAATGATTTCTGATATTTGAATCTCCTTATGCCACACGTGTATCCTAAGAGTTGTCGAAAAGCTGTGTATCTATCTTTTTTGACTTTGAATAAAGAAAAATAAAACTAAGCAAAAGAAACTTTGATAAATAAGGTGGGCAAATGGAAGAAGGGGGAAGGAGAGGAAGGAGGAGGAGGAAACTGATGTCTCATTCCCCTCAAGTGAAAATCAGAACTGGATCCCTTGGATTTTTTAGGGGGAGGGGGAAGGCACCTCGAGTCTAAACTTCAATAATATTAATTACTACACAATATATAACACAACTTCTCAGGGAAAAAATATGTTATACAATACAATTAATATAAGTGGAAAGAAAACAGTATAGGTGAATGGAATGAGGTACCTAGGATGGTCCTTTGAGTTAATGCATCAAGCTCTCGATCCACCTATAAATGAAAGGCACAATTGATGACAAACCATATGATCATAATCAGATTATTCCATGAGTAATAATGCACACACAACATTCTCTACAGAATTTTATATAAAAATATTTAACAACAAGAATATTTGTTTAAATAAGTGATCTTATTTTTATAAATTATTTTATAATATCCCTTATTTAAAATATATTTATATAAAACATTATAAAAAGTATATATCGTGGGTCTACCATTTATGACTCAACAATACGTACATAATCTTAAAGTACTCTTAACGACATCTGAGAATACATTTATACCAGGAAGATTAATTCTTGATAATGTGATTGTAGCTTTTGAGGCTATGCATTCTATAAGTGCTAGAGTGAAGGGGCAGCAAGGCTATATGTCTTTGAAGTTTGACATTAGTAGAACCTATAATAGGATGGAATTGAGCTTTTTGAAAGCAGCAATGGAGAAGATGGGCTTCAGTTCAAGATGGATTGGTTTGGTGATGGGATGTATCTCAACTATTTCATACTTCCTTCTTATCAATGGTGCTCTTCAGCCATGGTTCCAACCATCAAGAGGACTAAGGCAGGAAGACTCCTGTGACGCCCCCAAATTCCGTTTGGGATCGGACGGACATTTGAAGCGTCGAGACATGCAACACAAGGTTACCTGCCCCCGTTCATGACATATAAGATGCAATATTCCTAACATGCATCTAACAATATGCAATATTCGCAGCGGATAAATTTTTTCTTTAGCAATACTATGCACCAAATTGAAAATATCCCAAATGCTTAAAACATACTTCATACATAAAAATCCATTGAACAACTAAGATCACAACACTAATCCAAAATGGTTATGATCCAAAAAGTAGTAGAGATGCAACTCAATCATACAAGTAGTAATTTACGTTAATTACTATATCAATATTTATGTCGCACCATCACTTAGTCAACTGTGTCTAGTTGATCAGCTCCTGATTCTCCTTCAGGTCCTGTAACAAGATCTACCATTCGGGGGGAATGGTAGTTGGGACTACCAAAGTGAGATTTGATTACAAATTTCAGTAAGTTAACAAAAAACTTCCACACAAGCTAATGATGCATGGATGACAGTAAAAGCATAAATGCATAATCAAATTCATAAGTAATTAAAGTATAACTTGGAGTACAACATAGCATAATTGACATAACTTAAATTGAAACATGAACTGAACTTGACTTGACATGAACTTGATCTGAAACTTGATTTAGCATGAACTTGCTTTGAAACTTGAATTAACATGAAAAATACATACTCCACAGTTGTTGTGGCTCCATGTATTTTACGTGTAAATACATACTCCACAGTTGTTGTGGCCCCATGTATTCTACGCAAACTTGACTTAACATGAAAAATACATACTCCACAGTTGTTGTGGCCCCATGTATTATACGTATAAATACATACTCCACAGTTGTTGTGGCCCCATGTATTCTACACAAACTTATTCTTTAACTGCTTAAATACATACTCCACAGTTGTTGTGGCCTCATATATTCTACGTGACACAATTGCTGTGTCTCACGTAGTATATGCGTCACAATTGCTGTGACCCCATACATAAGTAATCAAGATGAAACGTGACTGGAATACGAAAGGACTGGAGCCCTAACGTAACATAACGTGACTTAAATATAACTTGAAATACATGACCAACTTGAGATAGAAATATTTCGTAACATTGCATAACATATAATAGACAACATATTTAACATGACATACTTGCAACAGTGAATATTACATGACTTGACATACATGTAATAGATGGCATACTTAGCATGACGTACTTGTAAGGTACATTAATACATAACAGAATATATTATGTAACAGATAAAAATTTATGACAGAATAAATTCTGTATAATAGACAATTACGTGATAACTTGGCATGGCATGACATATATGATAACATACATACACTGTAGTTCCTTTACTTAGCACACATACACAGTAGACTGCTAGTAAGTTAAAAGCTAACTTACCTCGATCTCCGCATTTCTTATAAAACTTCAAGTGTGATCACGAGGAACTGTAATTAGTGATTCTAAAAGTTAGAACTAAATCACTAAAAATTTAAAATATGAAAAAATACTAACTTAAAGAGTAAAATTTTTATTTTACTCTCTACATGTGGGAAAATGACCGTTTTACCCATAACTTAAGGATTTTGCATACTAACTCCAAAAGTTTCCAAAATTTACATTTCTCATGTAAATTTTGTCCTAAATTTAAATATCAACTCAGAAAAATTTAAAACAAAACACAACTATGAAGAACACACTATGGTCGAAACATCCATAGGCAATTTCCCTTTATTTTTGTTGCAATTCCTTCCAACATCAAAACTCATGCTTAAACCAAAATTTTGCAACAAACATCTTCCAATCCTAAGTTCAAAACCATACTTAAAACATCCATTTAGAAAAAGCTAATAATCAACACCAAACTTTTTTGTAAAAAGATCCAAGCACTTGAATCACAAGTTTTGACATTAAATCAAAACATCTCCAAGAATTTCAAAAATCAAATCTTACTTCTAACATATTCATAATATCATCCTAACATCAACCATGCTTTAAATCATCAAACTAAAGTCACCAAAATCACAAAATAACATTTGGAGTTTTTGGTTTTACACTTAGTCCAAAAACAGAAACTTTTTCCTCAACTAGTTTTGATAAATCTCTTGATCTATGACTTATAAATATATAATCTTCAAACCAAACCATTACATGGTTTAAAAAGATGTCCTTAAACATATACAAGCTTCTAATTCAAGATCACATGGTTAGAAATTAACCAAAACATAAATTTAGCCAAGAATATCCACACTTTGGCTTATCTGAATATCTCTTTGCATAAAATTTCATATCTTTGAAACTAACATCAAATATCTTCAAAATAATAATATAACATGTATATAAGATGTTTAGGATCCTCCAATAAAATTATCAAAGTCATTAGAATAGGTTTAGACCACCAAAGAGTTAAACTTTCTCAAAACAGAAACTGTTTTTCCTCTTCCAGTTTCTAAGTTTCTAAATCTAAGAAAATCTTTCATCAAAACCTTTAATCATGCAAAAATCCTCAACCAATAGTCATATATACATGTTAACAATACTCCATAAAAATTTCGGACCAATATCTATCCATTAGCTTGGTCAAAAACTCCAAACTATAACATATTCTCCAGTTTATCTCCCAGAATGACCTTTGTATAGTTTACACAATATTTGACTGACCAAATGATCTTCAAATGGGGCAAATAAGATATCCATGTAAACTAGACTAAAAAAGGAACAACTTATAGGAAGGAGACTTTATGATAAAACACTTACAAAAGCTTCGAAATGGGTGTACAAAAGACCTCCTAAAAGCTGTCCGAGAGAGAGTGTTTGATATTCTTTTAATGGAAAGTGTAAATGAAGATAATTTCGTGGGGAGAGGTGGCTGGAGATACTTATGGATGAGATATGGAAGAGATGAGGCTGGACTTGAGAGTTGAGTGTAGTTTTCTTCTACCCAAAAAAAATCTATAAATGATTATCTTATAATATTCTATCCAATAATATCTAAAAAAAAATCAACTTAAAATATTTTTATCTAATAATATCTATCAATTCAAAATATTTTTACCCAATAATATTCACGAAATTTACCTCAAGATATTTCTTTTTATCCAATAATATCTACAGTTTTGAACAGACGTTTTGTCCGAAAATATGAAAAAATGTTATTGCGCCATAAGACTTTAAATAATCCTCCGAGTCTAATGGCACAAACCATAATACATTTTGACACTTCTAACTATCTCCAATAATCAAAAATACACTTATGATACCATAGTAAATAATAACACTAACTATATAATTAGACAAAAACCTATACGATTAATGGATTCGTGAAAACTTATGAGGTTTTCACGAGGTTCCTAAAGTTAATAGAAATTTCAAAATTGAATTTCTAGCGGGCTGTTACAACCCCTGTCTCCCTATCTTTTTATCCTTGTATCTGAAGTATTGAGTTCACTGTTATATTAAGCTAAAGCCTCTAAGCACATTCATGGGTTCCAATTTGTAAGAAGCAAGTTAAGCATAAAGTACTTATTTTTTGCAGATGATAGCTTACTATTTTGTCATGCAAATGTAGTAGAGTGGGCTAAGATACTTGATCTGCTTGATCTGTATAAAAGGGGCTCTGGATAGAAACTCAACAAGGATAAAACTTCTATGTATTTCAATGTAAATACCAAAAGAGTGACTAGAGATTATATCCTTGGGGTGGCTGGATTTAGAGCTACTTTAAGTTATGAGAAATACCTTGGCTTACCTGCACTTATAGGCAGGTCAAGAGTTCAAGCTTTTAAAGGGATCCTAGATAGAGTAAGGAGTCGAGTGAGTAATTGGAAAAATAAACTTCTATCACAAGCTGGAAAAGAGGTTTTACTCAAGCCAATCATTCAAACTCTTCGTACCTATTGAATAGGGGTTTTCAAATTACCTAAGGCTCTTCTAAAAAAACTCAATAGTGTAATGCACAATTTTTGGTGGGGACAACAACAAAGGGAGAGAAAGACACATTGGATTTATTGGCAACAAATACGAAAAGCAAAAAATGCATGAGGGTTAGGATTTTGAGAGTTTTAATAATGCTTTATTAGCTAAACAAGCATAGACGATCATGCAAAAGCCACATTCTTTTGGCATCTCAAGTTCTTAAAGTGAAATACTTCCCTAGAACAAAATTCTTGAAGGCAAATGTGGGTGCCAGACCCTCCTTTATCTAAAGAAGCATTTGTTCAGCTAAGCATCTAATTGAAAAGGGAACCATTTGGAGGATTGGTAATAGCCATGGTACACTTATTTGGAACAATAGGTGCTTGTCTATTCCCTCTAATTACAAGGTCCAATTTGCAATACAGGTTCTGCATGGGGAAACAAAGGTTGCTAATCTTGTATATCAACAATACAATGAAAGAGTGGAAAAACGATTTGGTTAGGGAGGTTTTTGGAGAGGATAAAGTTGAAAGAATCCATAAGATCCCAATTAGTTCCACTGGTGCATATGATAGACTAATCTGGCTTGGAACAAAAGATGGTGTCTTCGCAGTTAAGAGTGCTTGCCATCTTTAGAAGGAGCTAAATACACTGATGTATGGCCAATCCTCTTCTATTGTTAAGAAGAAAACAGGTTGGACTAACTGTTGGAGTTTTAAAATCCCAAATGCAATGAAGACATTTATGTGGAGAGCTTGTCTCAAGACTTTACCCACAAGACTTAACCTGGCTATGAAGCAAATTTGTGAATATCCTAAGTGTCTTATCTACTTGTGTGAGGATGAAACTGTGATCCATATTTTGTAGAACTGTCCATCTGTTATGGATGTATGGAGTCAAGGCATTTCTGGTTTGCATAAAAGTTCTATTAAACTTGAAATTTTAGTGACTTAGTTGAGGCTCTAATCTCAACTTGTAATCAAGAGACTATGTAATTATTTGCTATAATAACTAGAAGCATTTGGCATAGGAGGAATCAATTCATTTTTTAGAACTCTTTTACTCATCCAATTGCTTTGGCTCAAGTAGCAAAGAATTCGCTCTAAGATTTTAAAACTGCTCAACAAAAGCTTAAGGCATCTTTTCAAGGGTTAACAAAAGGGAATGGTTACTGGAATCCTCCACCTTCAGGTGTTATCAAGATTAATTAGGGTGTAGATTCGAGTGAAGGAAAAGGAAGGGCAGGGTTTGGCATAGTGGCCTGTGATTCTCAAGACAGAGTGTTGGCTACCAAAAGTTCTTCAAGAGCAAGCTTTTATTATCCCTTACTTTCTGAAGCCCAAGGTGCTTTTTATGCTACAGATCTAGATTTTGAATTGGGATACAGATCAATAATCTTAGAGGGTGATTCTCATCCCATAGTCAAAGGATTAGAGTAACAACTGTCTAGATGGGATAGAGTGAGTATAATTGATCCTTGTGATACTAAGATGAAACTATCATCTTTATTTAGCTGGAATGTTTCATTTGTTAAAAGAGATGATAATGTTTATGCTCGTAACCTTGCAAAAGTAGAACTATTATTACTAGCTAGATGATGTAGTTGATCTAGTTGTTAGTCCAAATACCTTGCAATATGTAATTCTTTTTTAAATTTAATGAACTTTATTATTTCTAAAATAGAAAAGAAAAGAGAGAATGCATTTATACAGTAGTAATTAAGGCCACAAATGTATTGTGTCCATATATGAACAGGGCGGGCATGCATGCATCGTTGCCATTCACGTGGGATATTTAATGCATCGTTACCTCGTCTGAACCATGCAATTTCATTTTACGAAACTCTCAACAAATTAACGTGTACAAGATTGTACTAGAAATCATATCTTGGTCGTCTTTTCTATACCATATATCAATATATAATTTTTTTTTCTTTAAATATTTATATTTATCTAATGAAATAAAATAATAAATCACATAAAATACAAAGAGTAGTATATAGCTGGCAGCTGGGGGAGATAGACTTGGATTTTGTACATAGTGGAGTTCATAATGACTCATGCACGATACATTATGTACGTACGGTGTACCTACGTAACTTAATTTTCCCAACCCCAATACTAAATATTGTCTGCACGTACGTACGTGCTCTCAGTCTAGTGATCTATAAATTAAATCCAACTGCACGCAGAATTAGATATTAAATAAAATTTCTATAATATTTATTAAAGGGTAACGTTAGGAGTAAATTTTAAATAGATGAGTATTGTGTAAGACTTTTTTTTTTTTTTTTTAAATGGTAGGTCTGACTGAAAATAAATAAGTTTTTTATATTTTTTTAAGGTGTGGTTTATCTTTTTACAAAAGTTTGTGTAGCATTTATATATTTAAGATTTTAATAAATCCATTTTCTTCAGTAAATATTTAATAATTAATAAATAAACATTTTTAATTAAATAAAAATTGCTTAGAGTACATTTTATACCTCTATTTTATTATTATTATTAAGTCACACTAAATATAACATAATTTTAATATATTTAAATTTCAAATGAGATGAGTTGAAAAAAAAATTGAAATAAGGTAAGATAAATTGAAAATAATTGTAAAAATAAATAAATTTTAAATATAAATAAAATTATTTTGATGGAATAAAATAAGGTAAGATGTGTCTATTTTTATTTTTTTAAATATACACAGAGTTACACCCGCAAATTAATTTCCTAACACGTTACCCCCACTTTAACGTACGTACGTCTAGCCAGTACAGGCGGCAGTTGTGGCGGTGGTCCCTCGCCGAATTTCCGTGGGTGCCCTCTCTTTTGGATTGTTAAGAAGTTTCAGATAATTTATAAATAATAATAATAATAATAATAATAAAGTAATATAAAAACGGTTTAATTTCCATAAATACCCTGTAGGTGTGGTCATATCCACTCAGGGTGTCCTAACACTACTATACTACGTACAACTGAATTCCTGTAATTCGCAAATTCGGCCCACTTGCCATGTACGTAGGCAGCAGGCTACCCTACCGTCCAATTATTTCTGCATGTGTTAAAAGAGTGGAGGAGCTTTATCATTGTAGGACTTTAATTAATGGAACTTTTATATATATATATATATAGCCCTCATCATTTTATAAATTTTTAATCTAATTTATTTCATAAAATTAATTTTATAAAATAATATTATTTATTATTTATAAATATATCTTATTGTAGAATTTATTTCTCAACATCTCTCTCACCTATAGATTTATATTTTTTTAATTTTTGTCACAGAATAAATAATATGAATTCGATTCGTCCTGCAACAAGTTTTGATATTAAAAAGAAATTCGTTTTTTTAACTCATCTCATAAAATTAATTTAATAAGAAAAAATTATTCATTATTTATAAACATATCTAAAACGGCATTATCCTTAGATAATATAGGATTTATTGTTCAACAATCACCATCCTGTTATTTCCTTGTTCATTTTTATTGTCTTTCTTATTTTCAAACAAGCTAGGCTGAAAGAGTTTGCCTGTTTTTCTTCAATTAATTTCTTATTTAAAAAAAACAGAAAACAAAATACTGCTCCAATTTTGTTTAAATTAGTTAGAAAAAAGAAGAAGATAAAATGGTGTAGATTTCGAAGCCATGGGGTCGGTAATTAGGCATACCTTTATAGACTAATTAACTAATAATAGGGCGGGCATGCCTGCCTTGATTTACAACGAAAGTGATCTTCTTTCACATGTAGAAATAATCAACCTAACTAGGAATTAAGTTGCTGTGATATTCTTTATTATCTTTTGAGAAAGGTCGATGGTGTCCCATAAATTTATGAAAAATATCATCGCATTTATGGTGGAAAATCGACTTCTTTTCTTTCGTTTTCCCCTATCTAATAGCTTGTTTCCTAACTTGCAAGAAAGGATTTCCACAAGAATCTAATTATGGCATAGGCTGTACGTAGCTGCCAGATTTTGACAGCAATTCCACCCGCAAACTGCTTCAAAACAAAATCACAAAAATATAAATAAAATAAAAGTAAATTCATTAGATGATATTATTTAGCATATTAAATTTATTTTATAATAAAAATATTTTTATAATCTAATATATTACATCATATTATATCAATTTATAAATTTATTTTTATATAATTTATTTATTGATATAATTTTTATAAAAATAAAATTTTTATTTACCCGTTTGAATTATTGATAGAGCAGTCAAAACTACTAGAACGTACGAACGTTATTGCTTCCAAACCGCAAGTACGTACATGATTTCCAAACATTATGCGGAAAGAAAAGAAAACAAGAAGAAAGGCCATGCATATTGCAACAATGCAACGTACAAGGCATATATCGACCAGGGCCTGTAAAAAATCCCTTGGTCTCCCTTTCCTAGCTAGGCTGATCACATGCATCCATCCATCGATCCATCAGTGCTACACCTCCTGGCCGGCCGCGTGCCTCAGACTTTAGACCTAATTGGCATTATTCAAATTCACGTTTCAGTCAAATCGCTTTCGCACTATAATTCTGCTGGCAAGCTGGCATCTTTACACCAATCACCAAACCCCTTTCATTAAAGATATACCCATGACATGATCTTAAACAATATATTTTAATTATTGGATATATATTAATATATATTATATTTATCCATAAGATCATCGATCATGTCATTATTATATATGGGTTTGGACCGTCTTAAATTCAGTGGCCTATCTATGTACTAGGATGTGCTACCAAAATTTATTAAGATATGTATAGGGGAGGAGACATTGGAACAAACAAAAAGGAGAGATTATTAGTTTTGTGTTTTAGTCAAAGAAAGGGACCGTCAAATTGAAGCAACATTTGAAAAAATCAATGTAGTGCAAGTTTTTCTTTGGTTTCGATTTGGAAAAAGATATATGCCCTAAGAAGGACACATGATCCTATCTATCTCTTATCGTGAATTTTGTTTTCAAGTAAAATGGCGACAAAAATCATTACACATCCACATCAGTGAGCCGACTCGATCATGAAAGCTTTCAAAAAAAAAAATGGCCAACAATGTTTTTTGTGGGGGAGGTGACATAATTTTGCGTAAGTACATGACTGATGAGTGATGGCAACACCGAAGTGCGCGCTCTATAACAGGTACAAAAATTTTCACTGTCGTGTTCGTCCAGCAGCCTCCAAAAGAGAACAAAATATCCAAAGAAATTGCGTGTCCAATGACAAGATCGGTACGTACGTACATTGGGTTTCTGGCATATTTAGTGTCATGTGGTGTGTGCATGCGTTTTCAAGATGCTAGCTAGCTTTCATCTTGCTCGATCGAGCGAATCATTATAATTTGTCAGACGTACATGGCCATTTTATAAAAATAGAATTTCGTGGAACCCTACCACGCTTCGGCTCTGCATTATTGCGTTCGCTATGATCTACTGCTTGTTGGTGGTCAAGATCGATCGAGATTCTCTAGGGCATGCATTCGCATGAGTAAAAAAAAAGAATAAAAAAACAGTGGGAATTGACTAGCTATCACGTGTGTTGTCATTTTTGTTCATGTCTTGCACAGATCATCGAAGAGAAGTAGCTGGAAGCTTGCGATTCCACTCATGTTATGACGGATTTAAATTTAACAACATGCGTGCATGACTTGGGAATTAAAATTAAAAAAATAAAAAAGAAGAAAATTAAATTCCTCGGTGGGAAAATATTAAAATATGAATGTTATTTCATACTTTTCAAATACTTCAAGACTGATGATAAATTTCGAAGAAATCCAGTGAAATGACAAAAGCAAATGAAGTGGCAATATTGAATATATCACCCAACTGAGTTGGTTTTCCAACAAGAAACAATATGAGATTATATTTTAAGGTGATTCTTTAACATATATAACAACGACAGATCGACAGCATTGCCTAAGGTAGTTGGCATCCACGAACACAAAATGGTGGTGTCAAATCATTTTGATCTCAATGATGGACCTTTTTCTTCTGTATTTTGTTTTTTTTTTTTTTAAAAAAAAAAAAAGAAATTAGGTCCATAATCACAACTTAAGCATATGTCCTGTATATCCTAAATTTAAGGTTTCTGGAGGGACCCAACTTCTCTTTCTTTCACTTTCAAACCAAAGCATAAGAACTTTATGTCAGTGACTTCCGTTTAACTATCATTTAGGTACCCACTTCATGAAAAAAAAAAAAAAAGTTGTACAAACTTGGAGTAGAGTGGTTTTTGTTTCAATCTCAATCAAACATGTTTACAAGATCATCATGTTTTCATGAGAGATATCAAACCTATTAAAGCGACAAGGAAAATGATCTATTACCTAGTTTAGTGAAAATCTTGTGAGAGAAGTTGCTTTTTCTTTTGCCTTTGTTTTGTATTTTCAGGCCATCCCTTGAAGTTAACATCATAAGAGCCGGACTGCAAGGTGTTTTCTTTCTAGGCTGTCAAGAACCACATTAGGAGGCCACGTACGGCCTTATCGCATGTGACAACTACTTTTGAAAACCATCATAAAATCTTTCCAAGTGGCTTTGAAAAGCAACCACCTTTCAAGATAAGAAAGGAGAAACAAAAGACTGGCCGTTTATAGTGGGCTATTGATGCTACAAACACTACTTTCAAAAGGGAGATCGGCATTTCCATGCATTTTATTTTGTTCGGAACTCCTGAGAATATTTTTTTAATGGGGGCATCGGCCAGCTCTCTTGGACATGCGGTGATATATATATATCTAAATGCTTTGATGATTCATATATGTGTTAATTCATGATCGATGTTCCAAGCTGACAACGCAACCAAAATCATGTGTACTTTTCATATGCAAAGTATTCACCATGATCATGTATGTATTTAGATCGCCACCCATTGCATGTGCACACCGATCTATCAAACACTATAAAAAAAAAAAAAAAGACTTTTTGTATCACTTAAATTTTTCATAAAAAACACAAAACACATCGCTAATAAATAATCACAATATTCAATTAAGATTTTCAACCAAACTCTTTTAATAATTGACATAAAATAATAAGGAAGTAGTACTGAAGATGAATAAGGCCCCAATTAAATTATCAAAACTCAGATAAAGTCCAATGCACTTGAAAGTTGTCTGATGATCTGTTGTTCCAACACATAAAGTGAGAATCTAATGTAAAGTTGATTCATATCTGATTTGGGCTATGATGATCATCTAGCTCCTTGTTCTAGGTTTTATTATTTGCTTTATTTATGATCAAGTCATTTGGTCGATCCATGCTTTGTTTGCGTCGATACTTTTGTTTTCTTTTGAGGTGGTTAAAGTCATGTATATAGCTTTGAAGGATATAGATAATTCATGTGATGATGAAATCAAGCAATAAAAGCAATAATGGGGGAGAGAGAGAGAGAGAGAGAGAGAGAGATGATGGGGGTGGTGGACGTGGGAATCCATCCGTGATCTACATTTATTTGCTCACTTTCTTTTGGTGGAAACTCCTTTTATTACTTTCATCTTCTTCCTTTGCTTTTTATTTGTGGGGGAATTTAATTAAGAAGATGTCCAAAGTCTCGGACAGTACGGTGTCCCACTATTGAATCGGAATCCTAACTTTGTTGAGTTTTGGGGAAATCAAAGTTTATCGGTTGCTGAAGAGTAGAGTTTGGGCATCTATTATAAATAATTCACCCTTTTCCAAGTTTTACCAATTTTAAAATATAATTCAATTTTTTTTTTCAATTTATATATAATTAAATTAAATTAATTTAAGAAACCGAACCTAGCATATGGTTTGTTTGGATGATAGCTACCTAGGGAACAGAACATAGAAATCAGACCACATTAAATTATGGAATGCAACTCTAGACTTCGTAGATAGAGCATTAATTGTTTCGCCCTCACACCCACATGCGGTGTTCCTGTCTATATATAAAAAAAAAAAAATTAACAAAAATAAATAATAAATATTACCAGCCTAGTTGTCCGTACACAGAGGCATCGGTTACAGAACGGGACAATTATTATACGGGGAAACTGCAATGAAACCGTAACGGGTCCCACTGTTCGCAACAAGAGCCTAAACCCTCCCACGTGCGACAAAAGTGGGCTCCTACAGTCCCACCAAAGGTCACGTTCGCAACGAGTCCCGTTCTGTTTTTTTTTTTTTTTTTTAAATGATAAATTAAATAAAAATTAAAAGGGTTTCCAAATCTGACTAAAGTGGCTTGGACCTCAGCATCTGCCACCGTGGCGTACCTTGGAGGAGCCACCACTTATGTCATTACGTGGCGGATACGCCGCACCTCATTGACCGAACGTTGTCACTAGCCAGTAAATGTGATCCCGGACAGGGACAGTAATGTTTGAATTTCCCTGAAAGTCCCTAAATCTTCTGTGCAATTTCGGAAGCACCAGACAGAAAAATATTAAATTTTTATTTCTTCTCTCTTTTCTTCTTTGTTTTAAAGCGAATCTAAGAACAAAGTTCTGTATATATAAAGTTCTCTCTCTCTCCCTGGAAGTCTTCGACTTTTCCCTCTATCTAAAACAACACAAAGCCAATCCTATAATAAACTTCATTATTTCATTCAGCCTCTTCTATTTGCATGCTCTGCCTCATCTCTCTCTCTCTCTCTCTCTCTCTCTCTCTCTCTAAGAACGAGAAGAAAGTGATTTCACAATTCACAGAAAAGCGAAAGAATTCCAACGTTCATGGCAGTTGAAGCTCGGCATATGTATCGATTTCCTTCTCAGTTACTCACAAATAGGTACCTTAAGTCTCCATATCCCCTTTCAGTGACTCTTTTTCCTTTTTTGGGTAATATATGGCTTGATTGAGTTTCCTGATGTTGGTTGGATTTTTGCAGAGGTTTTATCAAGCCTAATCAAGGCAACGCCGATATATACAGTACCCAGATGTATTCTGGGCTTCCGTTGGCTGGCACAATGCCTGAAGGGCTCCCACCTTTTACGCAATCCGTAGATTACAATCTGGGTTCTTCTAAAACGTTCATCAATAAGGCTGATAGCGGGCTTTCTTACAGTATCCCTGATCATAGAAAGCGTCCCACGGATTCGATCAATGAGCTCAGTGCTCTGACAGTCCCTCAAAAGAGAACCAAGTTATCCGGGTTGCCATCTTTTGTCGACCGGGACATTTTCTTCCAGGCTCAACAACAACAAGAAGGAGATCAGATCGACTGCTTCTTTGCCCAATATGTAATTATCTAATCTTTACTGTTTTATGTTATTTATAGTTTTTTCGATTCTATGGTCTGGAAAGAAAGGAAACCAAAAAAAAATTGCAATTTAAATAATTTTGCGTCGTTTTTTATGCGAAGACAGTGAAAAACCAAATAAGATTTTGTTCTGAATCGGGCGTTTCAGTTTCTGAATCGAGCGTTTCAGTTTTCATTGTAAGGCAGCAACAGAAACGTTCTTGATGTGTAAACTATGATTTTCTTTTTCGGATTATAGTGGTGATATTCAATGATCTAATAAATCCTCTGTTGATATCTTAACAGGCAGAAAAGTTAAGTTCGAAACTTGAGGAACAAAAAAGAATGTTGGTGTCGGCATTCCAGGAAAACTTCACGAAGAAACTGAAAGAAAAGGAGGAAGAGATTCAGAGAATGGGAAAGCTGAATTGGGTCCTTCAGGAAAGAGTGGAAAGCCTGTGGGTGGAGAACCAGATTTGGAGGGACTTGGCGCAGACGAACGAGGCCATGGCCAACAGTCTACGCAACGACCTAGAGCAAGTACTGGCCCACGTGACCAAGGACAGCGACGCGGAGTCGAGCTGTGGCAGCAACGATATGGGGGGCCAGTGCGAGGCGGCGGATGAAGGCGGTGAGGAGGCGGAGACGATGAAGGATAAGGCGGTGGTCGGCAGCGTCGGGGACAGAATGTGTAGGCAGTGTGGGGTGAGGGAGTCAAGGGTGTTGTTACTGCTGTGCAGGCATCTATGCCTCTGTACCACGTGCGGGTCCAATCTCCGCAGTTGCCCAGTATGTCATTCTGTCATCAATGCTAGCGTGCATGTGGATTTCTCCTAGTAGGGAGGAAAAAAAGATAAAAGAAAAAAAAACTCATTAGGGTTTGGAAAATACCTGTTAGATGAAGCGAAAAAAGGGTAAAAAAAAAAAAAAATTACAGAAATTGTTTTTATTTTTATTTCTGACTAATTTGGTAGATATTTTTTTAAATCTTTTTTGTGAATTGCTTCCGGAGCTAATTGGCCATAAATTTCCTTGACTGTTGGATTTGGCAATGTGGTAATTAGGAGTTCTTCCGTGTTGCAAAGGAAAGTTTGATAATCAAAATGGGTTATTAATTAATTTTTCCTAAAACCCATTAGTCAAATTCATGCCATCCAAAATGGGTAAGTGAAAAAAAAAAAAGGAAACGAAAACAGTACAAACATTTTTTCTTGGAAATATGATGCCCCACAAGTGTCACGCATATATATGTCTACATTGTCTGTTCCGGCGGGCAGAAGATAAGTCTTTTTCTAGGCCGTGGTGACCCTCACCATGCATGCGATGTAAAAGTTATCTTGGGTGGTGGAGGCGAATGAAATTATGAAAAGAACACGAGGAATACGACGCATATGGTTTCGAACGATGATCGATCGATCGAGTGGGTTCTTTCTATCTTTCGGCCACCAGTGACCTAAAAAGTTGCAACCGAGGACCCATGACTTTTGCAACTTTTTACAAAGGACAGAGTGGTTTCTTCTCAGCTTTTAATGATGATAATAATAGAGGGTAAGTTTTTGTTTGGTGGAAACCGGTAGAAAATGGTGTCATCATGCCCGAAGGCCGGTTAAAATTTTAAATTCTCACCTTTTTTTTTTTTTTTTAAGATCAATGATTACTGTAGAAAACCTTAACAACAGTCAACAATATGATCTAAGTTGAGTTTGGTTATGACTTTTTGTATATTATGATTGGTTAAAATAATTATTTTATATTATAAAAATGACACAACTGATTACATTAATAAAATATATAAAGTAATACATAAAAATTACTATATGGTATAAAATTTTTGAAAATTTTAAGACATGAGAGTTTAACTGTTTATTTCTTCAAGTTCCTTCTTTCAACTATGCGATAGATTTCTCTCCAAATGGCACACCCACTTCAGAAGATCGTGATCTGAGATATATACATATTCATGTTCTCAGCAACCCTAATAAATAAATTGGATGATCAATCATCCCATTTTCGACCACCATCAAGAAAAATGCCCGTTACCTACCATAAGATCAAACGCAAAAATAATGTGTCAAAGTCTTCAAAGAATATAAAATTTCAATGACTTTTGTTAAAAAAAGCTTTTATCTTTAGTGTCTTACCAGTTACCAAGTGGACCCACCACGATGTGATAGCAAAATCTAATGCCCTATTGGACGAATCTCTCTTCCACCTTTTTTTTTTCACCCTTTTATGTTCGTAATAACCGTTCTAAGTTAAAGAATAATTAAATCATTGCATTTCTAATGGCCACACCTATCATCAGAAAGTTAGAGAATGATTATTGTTTGTACTTCTCACTTTAGATTAAAATTATCTAAACGTTCTATCTTTCACCAAGCTTTTTCCCTTTCACCTCTTCCTATTCCTCATTGGTTCTTCTCGGATGGGGTGATAAAAAAATAAAAATATTATATATAATTATTTTTACATTTTTTCTAAGATTTATTGTAGATTAAAAAAATAAAACAATCAATCTCATTAATAAAATATATAAAAATATATAAAAAAATTAATTTTTAGATAGTAAAATCTTACCCAAAAAATCATATATTTAAGAGTATAAAGCCAATTTATTTGGATGATAAATAATTTATTGATCATGATAGAGATAAATACAAATCGTGCACCGACACGTATTCTATGCTTGTATGCATTACGCCATGCACAGATGGCATATGATACGAGGGTTAGCCCCCACAACATTGGCTTTTACTGTCATGGAGATCTGTCACTCAAAGGTAGGGTTAAACCTAGAAGAAGGAGAAGAAAGGACCCCCAAAAAATATGCAGACGAAGGCGTACGTTAGTGGGGTGTCAGGTCTCGACATCGTGGTGCGTATGCACTACATGCCAGAGTTGCTAAAGAGATGGTGATGCTGGAGGGTATAATGCCGACAAATTAAGGGCCGAGTTAATGGCATATGGTACTGAGAGGGGTCCTATTTTTGGGGGGTGGGACCCTTAACGACAGTATCATAATTATCTGCTAGATTTAGGTTGTGGGGGATGGTTCCTGGGTTGTCCCATGAAATTGTCTTTTGGAAATAGACAAAGTGTGCGTGGGTATACGTGAAAAATAACTAAATAAATAACAATAAAGTTTGCATTGCATTTTCGGCTCTCTGTGTTCTTTTCCAGCCCCCTTCCGTATGGACCAAAACAATAAATATGATTGTGCCTTTTTTTTACAGCCGGAAAATGTCATTTTTTTTTTAATGCAGAGAGAGAGAGAGAGAGAGAGGGAGGGAGGGAGGGAGGGTATCTTTCGGTGCTTTCTGGAACCCATTGATATTTTCGAGAACAAAGGCAAGTAATTATCAGTCAAGACTCAAGTACCACAAAAAGAAGAAAAAATGGTGGAGAGATGAGTCCTTTCTGTGCAGAAAATCTCCCAAGTTGGTTATGCAAAGACAAAGATTGAAAATAAACGTTATAAAAAGTGAGAGAACAGAGGAGATCTTGTCTTTTCTTTCTTCTTCTTTTGTTTTTGGAGATTCCGTTTACAAATATAAAGAACAAAAGAAAGACTAGAAACCCACAACCACATCACATGGTTTTATGCATTTATTGATCAAGGAGCTGGAAATATTAATTGGTAATTAAGGTTAATTGAATTCCATACACCCTTCAATTTCCTCCATGCCTTTGTTTATACCAAAGCATCCTTCAAACTTCGAAACGTTCCTTCCTAATTTATTATAAGGTGAAGTTCAAGACTAGATAATCTTCTTCCAAAAAAAAAAATAATAATAAGTGCTTTATGCGATATATTAAATTGTAAAATTATTTTTATTATAAAATAGATATAATATATTATATAAAATAATATCAGTATATAAATTTACTCTTATATAATTTCTTTATATGTATAAATTTTTAAAAAAATTATAAATTAACGTAATTTAATGTAACATATTAAATTATAAAATTATTTTTATTATAAATAAATTTAACATAACATAATTATAACACTTTTATAAATACAATTAAATTGGAGATAAAGATATGTTTGCAGTAGCAAAGGTAATGATGTTAAGCACTACGACGTTCCTGATGAACATCATTTTCTCGAAAGTATGGATGTTCTGTGTCCAAATAAGTATGATATTTAGTACTGAAATTGCGTCGTTAATTAGTTCTTCGATCTGACTAAAAAGTAGGCTGTTTTAATTAAGAGTGTTTTATTTATTGTTTAATCTTATTTTATCTATCGGGAAAAACATCGAACAAAACGAGGGACAAGTAAAGATAAGCACAGCTACTGGAATATTGCCATTTTGTCTTAATTCCCAGCCTCTCTGTATTCACTCCATACGCATGCAACGATGGCAGCCTTGGCTCCATGCAGCATTTCTTTTTAAAAATGGTTCATTTGATCTAGGAGACATTTATTGAATTGAGAACGGCGTCATTTCCAAAACCATTTCTTCATTCTATTTTTCTATATTTTTTTCTCATTAATTGTCGGTTTTTATTTGTTGATTGCTGCGGCCCCCCAACCTTCAGTACTGGCCAAGTCCCATGTGAGGAAATCACGTCAATCATAAATAAAAATTAAAATACTAATATTTCTCAGCATTAATTATTTTTCCTCAGAAATTAATATGACACGATTCCTGTTAAATGTATCATATATGACACTTTTTTAAAAATAAAAATAAAAAAATAAATAAAAATAAAGGAAAAGTAGTACCATCTGGCATCTGGGTATCCTCCATGCTTCTTGTTGATATCAACGTGCCAGCCTTGACAATTGAGATACTTGGACTTGATAAAATAATAATAATAATAAAGTTTTGCAGGCTTGGTAGGTTATATTTAAATTAATGATGGTACGATGGCGTTACAGACAGCAACCTATCATGATTAATAAATCAAGTAGTGTTATAGGCAATTAGCAAGGATCCTTAATTAAATCGAGATCAAGTACTTTTGTCGCTTTTGTGACCAGCATATATAGACACTCCTTTAAAATTAATATTAGTATGCATTAACATATCCTTGTATTTGGGGCAAGAATGTGCATTAATTAATATTAAACAAAGGATTATCTTATCTTAAAGCATGTTTTTGGCTCTAAAATAATTAATTAATTACTCCAACTAACAAGATTTGAGGGTACTGACTGTTTCTACATTATATATATATATATATTAAAAAATTATTAATTTTCTAAGTGATTGCTCTTTAATTGGAATCGTATCAAAGGTATTGTCTGATCAACAATTTAATTAAACGCATTGGTTGAGATTACTTTAGTCATATTTCTGAGACAAAGACTTTAATATTAATTGAGTCTTACGCCTGATGAGCATGCATGCAGGTGGTATCATATTTAATTATTGAGCACAGAAATGTAGAGGAAAATGGAATATTTAAATATTAATTAACTGTTATTTATTTTTATTCTATAGTACTACTTGTAGCGTTATGGACCTAGCTAGAGCTACATGATTATAACTCAATATTTCTTTATTATTCTGAAAAATAATATTTAACGCTTAGAAATTAAATTAATATTAGGTATTTTTTAATGATATAATATCAAGTGATACGACGAGATCTCAAACTTCGAAACGAAACTATCTGATAACTGGGTTTTGTATCAGCCTAAAGCATTATATTAGCATACCTTAAAATAACATAATTAATTGCATATATCATTGCAAGATGCCGGGCCATATGGCTATCGGGTAATGATCAATAGTTGTGATGATCACATGATCTAAAGATGATTATAAAAAATTGTCTATTGGAGGTCCCTTTAGTTACCTATAATTAACAAAGACGAATCTCTATGCATGATGTTTTTATTATATATATATATATATATAAGTACTGTTACATCTATGAAAAAATTACACATAAGTAATTTTTCAAACTGATGCATGTGGTTTTATTTGATTCGTTAGATCTACTTTATAATAAAAGTAATTTTATAATATGACGAAGTACATCAAGCTACATCAATTCGTCTGATTGTTTTTGTGTAATGTCTTTATGATTATAATATTTTCCTATATATATATATTAGATAAAGACAATCGATCAAGTTAACTATTCTGGGTTCGACTTGACCAAGCATACACTACTACATTAATTTGTATAAATTATGAATATATCTTGGGATCAGCCGATGCATTTCTATATGACATATTATCATATATATAAAATTGCCGGAAAGTCTTGGCTCCATTAACATTACCTAGCAAGGTAGCCCCCACCATTAATATGCTTATAAATTAATTTATTCGTGACCAAATAAATAGATCCGATCGATGGAGATTAATTAGTATTAATTTGTTTGCTATATATGGCTGTCACATGGAAGACCGGCACAAAATCATGCACTCATGAGAATATTGAAAGTAGTCATGTGTACTGGTTTTATTCCTTTACTTTCGAATAATATTTTAGGTTGTCACGTACGGCCTCCATCTTCCCATCATATATTTCCAACACCAACCTATCTTACGCTACATGCACCCAGTACTACTACTACTACACATGGTGAGTACGTACGTGGCAAAATACATTTGCTTGAATTAATTATAATCCAACGAGTTATCATGACTAATCCACCCTATACAAGAATAATATTTATTTTACATTACACCCAAAAAAAAAATTTTAAAAAATTCCTCTGGCATAAAGACGTTATGATAATTAATTAAATATATATATATATGTATATATATTTGTCTTATAGTTGTGGCACCTGTCCTGTTGTCTAGTCTCAATCAGTGTGTCACACGTACGTTATGCAACTTGAAGGAAGAGAGGAAATTAAATTGAAGTTAGATCAATTATTAAATAATGATGCGGATAGATGAAAGAAACAATATATTACGTACGTGATCAATACGACATATAATTGAGGACTCTTTTAACTTATCCATTGATGATCTGGCATGAGTACTACTCGTCGTTGAATATCAAGCTGCATGTATTAATATCTTGACCTTACCCATTCTTTATTAAATTATTAATTAACATCTCCCGATCACCAATATTTTTATCTTGAAAAAAAATCCAAATCTTTATAAATAATATGGGAGGTTTAAGTCCCGATTTTTACGTATTTTTTTTTTATATATTTTACTGATATATATAATTAGTTAAAATAATTATTTTATATTAAAAAAATAATATAACTAATAATATTAATAAAATTTATAAAAAATACGCATGTCGAAAAACTCTATCCATCCTCTGGCCACCTCTCGATCGAGCGGTCCAATGAATCTAATTATTCAAAGCTAGCTGCAACTTTGAAGGCTCATGATGCATGCCCTACGTCTACTTCCTGCTTTTATAATCTCCATGCAAGTTGTTTGTAACGTTTTAGAATAAAGACAATTGGACGATGTACGACGAAATAATGATCCATATCTACCTCTCATTTTCTAAACAACGACAACAAACATTATAGTGGAGCTAGGCTGCATTTATCATGACTCTCCATTGGTCTATTTCCCGAATCCTTCGGTACTGTGGACCACTTTGTAGAACAAAATGATATGGATCTTTTCAACTTTTACTCATGCACTTGATCATGACATCAAACAAACAATCTTAATTTGTTGTACGTTTGTCCTCTAAATTAACGTGCGTACAGATTTATATTCTATCAGAATTAAGCATTGCATGGCTATTAGTAAAAAAATTACTTATTTACGACTAATTATTTCTAGCGACATGAGTATTTTAAACTAAAATGAGTCTGTTTTAATTATAAATTAATAACCTCTTTTATGGTAAAAAATTGATAAAAAAGTACTCCTTTTTCTTGAAGCATATATATATACTTTTTTTGGAGCATCTGTACGTGCCACTCAATTGCTACCCTAACCGGCCAAAGTTTCATTTTCTGGTTAGAAAAATATACACCGAAAAGAAATGATCTATATTCCACTTTGTTGAGCCTTTTCCACCTTGATCATTGTGATAAGCATGCAGATCTAATTATTGGGGTTGTGAAAAAGAAAGATTAGTAATGAGTTACACCATTTTCTTTGTTCGGTGGAAGATATGTGTCTAATCTAATTTTTAATGCTTTTCTTCATATCGCAAACCAACTCAATGACCATGATTTCCAAGATAACTAAGAAAGCCAACCACCTCTCCGGCCATAAGTCTTTTTCGAATCGATTGAATAATAGAAGCAAGCTGCAAGAGAGAAGGTCAATACATTATATATAAATATATATATATCACGAGAGAGAGAAGAGAACAGAAGCGTGTCGTGTGGGCTAGTTTATTAATTAATTCATTTTCTTCCCAAGGCTCCTAGCTAGATAGTAGTCCCCAATATTTAGTAACATGACATAAATAGCACAACTTCTGGACAGAAGCTAGCTACCTCCATTATGAAAAGGACTTCTTTAGAGAATTAGGTGATCATGTACATGATGTCCGATTATATAGCTTTGAAACAAGACTTTTATGAGCACCATGTACACTCTTTGGATTAAATTTCAGACGTTAGAACGAGACCTGTTAAATGAGGGACACGAATTTGTGATGTCCTGTTACAAAACAAGTCTCCCTGAAAACAAAAAGTAAACTGTGTATCAATTATTGAAGGCCATAGGTATGTTAATATGCTAGATCGGAATGCGTAGGCGGCCAGCTAACTGAGATGATCGGACTTGGGTTTGATCAGATCGATCAGTTTGTGAAAGCATATAGATTTCAAGCATTCTAATTAGGAACTAGCTAGCTAGGACGCTAGCGTACTTTGGAGTACTCGATTAATCTTTCATTTGATCAATACATGAGCAAAAGCCTGGAATTCCCCTCCATATGATTGATCAATCCACAATTTCTGTCATAAAGCTGTGGGATATTAAGAAGAATTCCAAGAGAGAATCATCAATATATCACACAAAGGATGTTAAGATGGCAACTCCCAGCTCGAGCCCTCGAATCCAGGCCTTGCTTATTAAGAATTATTGGTCCGTAATGTTAAGGCCTTTATAGTAGTAGAACATTGGAACAAGACTTCAAAGCCATTGAAAGTGACGATCAATATGTCGAAAATATGTTGGGCTCAGAAGGCATTGGGCTTTGAAATTATCTTGAACTTCAAAATCTTATGTCTCTTATGTGAAAGCATGCATGGGCCTGGCTTATTGTTGAGCCATATGGACTGGGTCGTTCCCCGGGTCAACTAGTTAGGCGAGTCCAAACGTGGGGAAACAGAAATCATCAGGCCAGGGGTTGCCAAGTCGAAGGCCAAGGCTTTAATTAATTAGATGTGCTAGAGCTCATTCATTGCCATGCATGAATATATTATAAGGTGCCATTTGAAGTCACAACGTACGTGTACCGTGACTGGTGTACGTACGTGTGCCTGCCACTACTAGTATTTGAACGCTCGCGCGGCACCTGCAGTAGCGCGCCTCTTCGCCCTGATACCGCTACCTATCACTAATCATCGCCTGGACTGTTTACTCAGTAGCATGGTCGTAGAGTTTTCTGCCGCATCCGTTTCGACAGTGGTTTTAGCTAGAGCGCTCCTGCTAGCTGTTGCTAGTCCAACTATGGATTGCATTAAAAAAATATATTATAGTCATATTAAAATTATTTAAGAAATAATATTAAAAGGCTCCAAAAAAGGAATTCCCTAAAAAATAAAGAAATAATTAGCTAGAAAAACTATTAAGATAAAAGCTATTAATTATTAATCTTATTAGTTTAAAAAAGTAAATGAAAATGTTTATGAACGGAAGCAATTAGAAAGGAAGAAAAGTAAATTAGGCCGCCCCATGCTGAGTAGCATGGACATGATCGCGGCCTGATCTCGTCTCAGGCTTAATTTCAAAGGAAGAAAAGTAAAGCCTCTAGAAACGCGAGACAAGGCATGCAGCATGGAGGCCAGCCGGCCACGAGTGAGTCAAAATGCATTTTGGCATGGCATGTCATGTCATGTGGGTGGTAGATGGTTCTTGGTCGTTGTACATCTAAACTCTAAACTCCTTGAAAAATGATTGTATAAAGAATGATAATTTATGATGAATTATTTGCAATTAAAATGAATATTTATGATGAAAATAAACTCATTTTAAAATAAAATAACAAAACATAATTGCTGTAAATTAATGAACAGTTTTGTTACGGAAGCATTTAGTCCAGTACGGCCGCGATTGTTGCTGCACTCTCTCTTACTTCTTCCATGAGCGTACAGAGTTGATCGGGTTTGTATTATAATTGTTTTTCAGTTATTCATGATCTGCAGATTAGACAACAGACTCTGTCAATAACTCCCACTTAAAGGAGAAGATAAACTCAGTCCATGCATGCAGTACAATAATAATCCCATTTTGGTTGAGTCTTGAACTTGGCTTTCAATTAGTTGGAAAGAGAATCTAAATACGTATGTATACACAGGACTCGTACAGAGATTTTAAGTATTTTAGAATTTTATGAACAGGAATATTTTAATCATTTTTGAATAATTATAAAAAAATTTGAGTTAAAATATTTTATTAAAATTATGAAAATCAGAAAAAAATAATTTAATATTATTTTAAAAAAATGAGAAAAATTATTTAATATTTTTTATTTTTTTACCGAAAAGTTGTAATGATTAAATAATATTTATATCAAAAAATTGAAAATATAAAATTGAAAAATATTTTATTATATTTAAGTGATGTTTGAAAAAAAAATTATGAAAAATTTTCAAGTGATCCTGTTTGCCAAACATACGGCTATCCTAGCCAACCATGAAAGTACTGAAATTGTTAATGTTAACATAATTTTTCTTGGAATATGATAAGAGTGACATCTTCATCCGATCGAAGTATATGAATTTGATCAATAATCCTACTAAATTAAAATGATGTAACATAATTTCATTTCTAATTGAATATTCAATATCAACTTGAGAGAGAGAGAGAGAGAGAGAGAGACAGAGTCATTGCTGACGGATGCCAATGCGACTATTTAAGTGCTTTAAAGTCAAATCCGTATATAACGCAGTACAACGAACTGATTTGGAACGGCCTACATACATAGTACCTAACATTAACAATTTCGGTACATTGTTGTTGACAAATATTATGTCAATTTTTTAACAACCCCGGTTCTAATATTTAATGTCTAGTTGATAAAAATAAAAAATAAAGAGAGATTGGGGAGGTTTGGCTTAAAAATTCATCTCAAATCATCTGGTCGCATTTGATTATTATAATTTTTATATAAAATATAATAAAAATTTAAATTTTTTAAATTTTAAAATAAAATAATATTAAATAATAATATTTTAATAATATATTATTTAACTTATATATTATTTTATCTTAACTCATTGAGTAAGATTTAGATAATGAGATAAAATGAAATGAGATGATTCTAAATAAAAGTTAAAAGTTAAATAAAATATAATTAAAATATTAATTTTAATATTATTATTATCTTAAAATTAAAAAAAATAAATTATTTATTATATTTTATATAAAAATTTAAATAATTAATAATAAAAATATGAGATGAGTTAAAATAATTTTTGTATCCAAACTTAGCAATGAAGTCTCTTATGTCTATGTCTCTCGACATGGTTAGGGTTGTTCATCCGGGTTTCGGACCGGGTATCCGGGTATACCCAGCCCGGAATCCGGAGTCCAAATCTGGACCGGGTTTCGGCCTGGATATACCCAGGTCATGACACGGTCCGAAACTCGGATGAATCTGGATTTTTATAACCCGGAAATCCGGGTACCGGCTATACCTTTTTTTTTTTTTTTTTTTTTTTTTTTTAAACTTTACTACTAAGGCTTTATACTACTAAATTTTGTTCCAAAAAAGATGTTGTAAAGCAATTTTTTTTAAAAAAATCTTAAGCCTATATTCCATTACATTTGAAAAACTTTTTTTTTTTAATACAGAAAACTTATTATCTTTTTAACTAAATGCATCTAAAAACTAGTAATTCAGTATTTATAATATAAAATGCATGCATCGCATAGTACATCTCACTTCATATTACATTATTTGGTATTTAATTACATTACAAAATACAAAATTACAAGCTATTATCATTAGTTCAGTCATTAGTTCAAAGACCATGTGGAATGATCTCTTTGTAGGAATGACATGGGTCATGCCTATAAAGGCTAGTGAATACCCTAGCAAGTTGGAATGGTCTCCAAGGAAATCCACAGGTGACTACAATATAAACTTCTTTTATAAAACTTGCTCCTTCTGCGAGACGTTTCACATTATTTGCAGCTGCATCACGAATCGAGTAAACTTACAGCCAATGTCAATATTCAATAAAGCAAGCAAAATATATACCACATGTTAAGATGCAAGCCAATAAATATTGCATAATCATGCTTGTTATTTATACATCATAGTTTATATGCAAATGTTAAAACAAACTAGATAATCAGCCAAGGATGCCATTCGAGGATGTTTTTGAACATCCAACTGGAGGAAGAATTGATAGAAATTTCCTTACAATGATCTCAATGATTCTCTATCATGGGTCGAAGAGCATTCAATGCTCAAACCAAATTGGTGTTTGGAAAGGTTAAAATATGAAAGTTCAGAATAATTTCAATGATATTCTGGGCATATAAGATTTTATTTTCTTCAAGCAATCATTAATTATATTGACATATTTTCTGGTATCCTGGATGATCAAAATCATTCAAAAATATTATAAGCTTCCTTCAACAGAAGGATATACTTATCCTGAACAAATATTCAAGCTGGTTTTTCAGTATAGAGTATTCAAACTGCAGTTTTTGCATACATGTCTTGAAAACAAGTACTCTAAAAAATATGGACTATGGATACTTACTGTGACGCCCCCAAATTCCGTTTGGGATCGGACGGACATTTGAAACGTCGAGACATGCAACACAAGGTTACCTGCCCCCGTTCATGACATATAAGATGCAATGTTCCTAACATGCATCTAACATTATGCAATATTCGCAGCGGATAATTTTTTTTTTAGCAATACTATGCACCAAATTGAAAATATCCCAAATGCTTAAAACATACTTCATACATAAAGACTCATTGAGTAGATCACAACACTAATCCAAAATGGTTATGATCCAAAAAATACTAAAGATGCAACTCCATTGTACAAGTAGTAATTTACGTTAACTACTATATTAACATTGACGTCGCACCGTCGCTTAGTCAACTATGTCTAGTTGATCAGCTCCTGATTCTCCTTCAGGTCCTGTAACAAGATCTACCATTCGGGGGGAATGGTAGTTGGAACTACCAAAGTGAGATTTGATTACAAATCTCAGTAAGTTAATAAAAAACTTCTACACAATCTAATGATGCATGCATGACAGTAAAAGCATAAATGTATAATCAAATTCATAAGTAATTAAAGCATAACTTGGCGTACAACATAGCATAATTGACATAAGTTAAACTGAAACATGAACTGAACTTGACTTAACATGAACTTGATCTGAAACTTGACTTAACATGAAAAATACATACTCCACAGTTATTGTGGCCCCATATATTCTACGTGTAAATACATACTCCACAGTTGTTGTGGCCCCATGTATTCTACACAAACTTGACTTAACATGAAAAATACATACTCCAGAGTTGTTGTGGCCCCATGTATTCTACGTGTAAATACATACTCCACAGTTGTTGTGGCCCCATATATTCTACACAAACTTGACTTAACATGAAAAATACATACTCCACAGTTGTTGTGGCCCCATGTATTGTACGTGTAAATACATACTCCATAGTTGTTGTGGCCTCATGTATTCTACGTGACACAATTGTTGTGTCTCACGTAATGTATGCGTCACAATTGCTGTGACCCCATACATAAGTAATCAAGATGAAACGTGACTGGAATACGAAATGACTGAATCCCTGACGTAACATAACGTGACTTGAATATAACTTGAAATACATGAGCAACTTGAGATAGAAATATTTCGTAACATTGCATAACATATAATAGACAACATATTTAACATGATATATTTGCAACAGTGAATATTACATGACTTGACATACATGTAATAGATGGCATACTTAGCATGACGTAATTGTAAGGTACAGTAATACATGACAGAATATATTATGTAATAGATAAAAATTGACGACAGAATAAATTCTGTATAATAGACAATTACGTGATAACTTGGCATGGCATGACATATATGATAACATACATACATACACTGTAGTTCCTTTACTTAGCACACATACACAGTAGACTGCTAGTAAGTTAAAAGCTAATTTATCTCGATCTCCGCGTTTCTTATAAAATTTCAAGTGTGATCACGAGGAACTGTAATTAGTGATTCTAAAAGTTAGAACTAAATCACTAATAATTTGAAATATGGAAAATACTAACTTAAAGAGTAAAATTTTCATTCTACTCTCTACATGTGGGAAAATGACCGTTTTACCCATAACTTAAGGATTTTGCATACTAACTCCAAAAGTTTCCAAAATTTACATTTCTCATGTAAATTTTGTCCTAAACTTAAATATCAACTCAGAAAAATTTAAAACAAAACACAACTATGGAAAACACACTATGGTCGAAACATCCATAGGCCATTTCCCTTGATTTTTTTGTTGCAATTCTTTTCAACTTCAAAACTCATGCTTAAACCAAAATTTTACAACAAACATCTTCCAATCCTAAGTTCAAAACCATACTTAAAACATCCATTTAGAAAAAGCTAATAATCAACACCAAACTTTTTTGTAAAAAGATCCAAGCACTTGAATCACAAGTTTTGACCTTAAATCAAAACATCTCCAAGAGTTTCAAAAATCAAATCTTACTTCTAACATATTCATAATATCATCCTAACATCAACCATGCTTTAAATCATCAAACCAAAGTCACCAAAATCACAAAATAATATTTGGAGTTTTTGGTTTTACACTTAGTCCAAAAACAGAAACTTTTTCCTCAACTAGTTTTGATAAATCTCTTGATCTATGACTTATAAATATATGATCTTCAAACCAAACCATCACATGGTTTAAAAAGATGTCCTAAAACATATATAAGCTTCTAATTCAAGATCACATTGTTAGAAATTAACCAAAACATAAATTTAGCCAAGAATATCCACACTTTGGCTTATTTGAATATCTCTTTGCATAAAATTTCATATCTTTGAAACTAACATCAAATATCTTCAAAATAATAATATAACATGTATATAAGATACTTAGGATCCTCCAATAAAATTATTAAAGTCATTAGAATAGGTTTAGACCACCAAAGAGTTAAACTTTCTCAAAACAGAAACTGTTTTTCTTCTTCCAGTTTCTAAGTTTCTAAATCTAAGAAAATCTTTCATCAAAACCTTTAATCATGCAAAAATCCTCAACCAATAGTCACATATACATGTTAACAATACTCCATAAAAATTTCGGACCAATATCTATCCATTAGCTTGGTCAAAAACTCCAAACTATAACATATTCTCCAGTTTATCTCCCAGAATGACCTTTCTATAGTTTACACAATATTTGAGTGACCAAATGATCTTCAAATGGGGCAAATAAGATATCCATGTAAACTAAACTCAAAAAGGAACAACTTATATGAAGGAGACTTTATGATAAAACACTTACAACAGCTTTGAAATGGGCGTGCAAAAAATCTCTTAAAAGCTATCCGAGAGAGAGTGTTTGATAATCTTTTATTGGAAGATGTAATTGAAGATAAGTTCATGGGTGCTGGCTGGACATATTTATGGACGAGATAAGGGAGGTGATAAGGCTGGAGTTGAGAGTTGAGTGTGGTTTTCTCCTACCCAAAATATCTATAAAAGATTATCTCATAATATTCTATCCAATAATATCTACAAAAATCAACTTAAGATATTTTTATCTAATAATATCTATAAAAATCAACTCAAAATATTTTTACCCAATAATATTCACGAAAATTATCTCAAGATATTTCTTTTTATCCAATAATATCTACAGTTTTGAACAGACGTTTTGACCGAAAATATAAAAAAATGTTATTACGCCATAAGACTTTAAAAAACCCTCCGAGTCTAATGGCACAAACCATAATACATTTTGACACTTCTAACTATCTCCAATAATCAAAAACACACTTCTGATACCATAGTAAATAATAACACTAACTATGTAGTTAGACAAAAATCTATACGATTAATGGATTCGTGAAAACTTATGGGGTTTTCACGAGGTTCCTAAGGTTAATAGAAATTTTACAATTGAATTTCTAGCGGGCTGTTACACTTACAGTGGATAATAGCGTACACTGTCTTGGTTTAATATAGAAAAACATCCAAATCTAAAACAAGAAATTCCAAAAGCTTCACATTGATATATGCAATGAAGATAGGAACTACAGACCATCATCCTTCCAAGCTAAAACAACAACTTGGGGTTTGTTAACAAGTTAATAGCAAAGCTTAGCAAGATTGTAGTTTGTTCTTATCAAAACAACTTCAATGATGCATTACTGTATTTTAGTTTCTATTTTTCATGTTTAACAAAAGAAAAACTCTCCTTCATGGTCGCGACCCCTTCATCCCATCCTTTTATAACTTCATCTGAAATTGAAATGTTAAAGAAGCATATTAACGACACCTAATAAATGCAAACGAGATCTAATCAACTATTGTCTGATCTCCAAATAAAAAGAAATGATAAATCTATTAGTTTTCTTTTTCAATACTACACATAAAAACTAGAGAACGAGAGCAAGTATTGATACAAAAACATCAACTTGTGAAGTTTCTCTTTGGCTTGTACTCCCTCTATTGCATGGTGACACTCTGAATTTCATCGAGCAAATGGGAGACGAAACCAAAGCAATTACAAAAAATTGTCTTTCCAATAAGATTCTATAATTAGATTCCAGTTCATTCAAATTTTCATCCTAAATTTGGACCCATTTCAAGTCCCAAGTTAAACACAGTTTACAGCTTACTCCGCAAAGTTACCAAGCATGCCACCATTTTATGCATGTTGTATTCCAGAGTTTTATGCAACATTAGAGTTTTATGTTAAAATTCGCTCCTGATAGATTTTAATACCAACCTCAACTTGTTTCCTAAATAAACAATTTGCAATGTAAGTATAATTTTTTTGGTTCGTTTCATTCTGTGTTGTCTTGCTTCATAAACCAAACAGATAAACAAAACAATATTTCTTTCCCCTCGTTTTCCCAGCAACCAAATAGATAAACAAAACAGTATTTCTTTCCCCTCGTTTTCCTAGCAACCAAACAGATAAACAACAAAGTATTTCTTTCCCCTCGTTTTCCCAGCAACCAAACAGATAAACAAAAATAGATCTGAACTTGAATAGAGATGCTAGCACATACTTGACCATAAAAAACCCATTAAAAAAAAAAAGATACATTCAGATTTAATGTAAATAGCAGATCTAAAAAACTTGAAAAAAAAGATACATTCAGATCAAACCAAAAATAGTAGATGTACATTCTTTGTTGGAGAGAGAGAGAGAGAGAGAGAAGAGACTACCTATCTAAAGTCCGCCGGCGGCGGCGAAGCTTGAGGGCGAAGGCTAGGGTTATGTTCATTGGGCTCGGACGAGAGAGAGAGAGAGAGAGAGAGAGAGAGAGAGAGAGAGAGAGAGAGAGAAATGAGAACCACAATTATATATATATATATATAAACCAGGTACTAGGGTTTAAATTCAGTACCCGGATGTAAAATCCATAACCGGCCCGGATTGGGCCGGTTTAATGATGCGGATCCAGGCCGAAATCCATAATCGGACACTCGGTTATCCGGGTTTTGGGCCGGGCCGGATTTTATCCAGCCCGTATGAACAGTCCTAGACATGGTACATACCAAAACTTAGGTTATCATAGTTTATGAAGTTACTATTTTTATCTGTATTACTACAAGAAAATTATTTATTTATTGGTAATTATTTCTTACAAAATATTTATTTTTTATCAAATTAATATATTCTCATTACAAATAATCATGTTTATTACAAACAACTGGAGACAAATATATATTTCTTTTTTGTTCTGCAGTGTCAGTGCTCAGCAAACGAATAATTTGCTATATATCACGTATTGAAAGTATAAGAAATAAAAAACTCAAAAAATAATAATTAAAAAAACAACTCAGAAAACGAAAAAAGAAAAATAGTAAAATTAAAAAAAGAAGAAGTAAAAAGCCAACTTCGGATGGCTCTCCGCCCCACAGTTGGTTGGGGAGCGACTCCCTCCACCCTACTCATTGTGGTCTCCAACCCATACTCTTCTCTTTTTTCTTTTTTTTTGTATTTATTTATTATGTTTGCCACGTGTTAACAAAAGATTGGCTTGGCGACGTGAAAAGGGCAAGGAAAGGCCGGGAATAAAAATAATTTCCCTTTTAGTATAATAAAAATTTATGGCACTAATTTAAAAAATGGCACGCATGCAAGAGAGTAATTATTAATAGGATGCTTAGCTCTCCTTTCAAATTTAGATTTTTTAAAAATATTTTATAAATATCTTTGAATATTTTTTAAACTTAAAAAATAAAACAATCACTAATAATTATTTCTTTAATTCGTTAAAAATATAAAAATAAAATAAAATATCCAAACGATCAATTTAAGGCAACAAACTCGTACGATCAAGTATTCATTTTTCTTACTAAAGGTAAGTGGTTTGATTGTCATAATCCTAATTTTTAAAATAGAAGTCTAGAGTTCCAAATCTCTCTCTTTAAATGATTTAAAAATTAAAGTATTTATTTACCCATGAGTTTTCCTGGAGGTCCTGATAACTGTTACTGGGGGTATATGAGTGATGGATCTTATACCATGAAAAGTGGATATTATATTGTACTACAATAGCAGAAAATGAAAAAGGGTGAATCCTCAGTGGCGAGTGGTTTGGAGAAATACTGGAAGAGGTTGTGGAGCTCGGAGATTTTAGAGACAGTGAAGCACTTTTTGTGGAAAGAATGTCAAGATGTACTGCCAACTAGGAAGAATCTTTATAAGAAACATATTCTTCATGACCCTTTGTGTATGATTTGTAAGATAAAGGAAGAAACAGTCACTCGTGTTATGGAAGTGTATTGTAGCCAATGACATATGGGAGGACAATACCTACCCAGTTTAGAAATGGAATGTGAATGAAACTGATTTCATAGAGCCATAGAAGAGATTCAATGAGTGTTTGATAGAAGTTGAGTTAAAATGGGTAGCTGTTGATTTGCAAAATATTTGGCTAAGAAGAAATAGTTTTCTATTCCAAGGCAAGATAGTGGATCCTAGGAAAATAATCCAAGGCACTAATGAGCTATTGGAGGTGTTTCATGATGCATAGGAGAAAGGGCAGGGGTAACCAAGGGGATCCAAAATGCATGTTGCTCAAAGATGAAAAAGACCAACTGAGGGTTTGATTAAAGCCAATTGAGATGCAGTAATCGATGAAGGTGCAAGAAAAATGGGTATTGGGGTGATTGTGCGTGATAATGAATGAGAGATATTTGCATCACTTTTTGTTAGCAAGCCTTTCCATTCAAAACTAGTATTAGCCGATTGTTTTACTTTATATAGAGATATGGAACTATGTACAGAACTTAATTTCGGTAATATCATCTTTGAGGGTGATGCATAGGTGTTTGTAAAGGCAGTAAACAATAAAGGTGAAAATTGGCTTTGATTTGGAAAAATTGTGGATGATATACAAGAAATGCTTCAAAGGAGGTAAGATTGGAAGGTGTCATGGGTTACAAGATGTGGAAATTGTGTGCACATCAGCTAGCTAAGTTAAGTTTTTGTTATGAAAATGAGATTATAATGATCGAGGAGGGTCTTGAGATTATCTCAAATAATGTCTTATCATACAAATGTTATAATTGATCTTTTTTATCAATGAGAAGTCAATTAAAACAAAAAAATCCATTAAATTGCGTTTAACACACGCACACACGCGAATAACACGCACTTTGATCGAACGGCAAAATTCATGGCTCTGCGGCACATGGCCGTATGGTATATTTGGAATCAGAAATGATTTGTGCAGTCAGGAAATGCAGTCGGCGTGTAGTCGGCTGTAAAAAAAAAATTAATACGGGACCTATATGAAAAAAAAAAATTATTTTTATAACTTTTTATAATTCATGTAGGTCCCCCTGAATATAAAATAATTTTTTTATAATTTTTTTTTATTCATTCCGTATAGCCGACTGCACGCCGACTGTATTTCCCGACTGCGTGTAGCAAAGCCCATTTGGAATTCAAGGGTTGAATTAGAAGGCGTGATAGTGGCATGGGTTTGCTCATTAATGATATTCTAATTTGAAAGAATATTTCAGTTTTCCCAAGTCGTACGGATTTGAGGCATTCACATTGGTGTGACGTTTTTTGACAGATTTGATAACTTAATTAATTTGTGATTTTACAGTATTATATTCTGTTTTTTCTAATTAATCAAATTAAGGCACGATCTATTACATTTGCACATGAAAAAAAATTATATTTATAATTTTAAATTATAAAAGATCATATTTATAATTTTATAAATCTCAAACATTTTAAAGAAATTATATAATTTTAAGATTACCATTTACATAATAAATCATCTCTCTTAATTATAAAAATTACAGGCATCTTATTTCTAATTGTTTTATAGCTTTAAATCATATATACTTTCTCTCATAGTTGGGAATTAATATAAAACTTTTAGTGCTGCTTAAAAAAAAAATATGATATACGAAATCAAATCATATCATTTTATAAATTAATCATATCATTTTATAAATTTATGATTATAGCATCTCTATATATATAAATCTCGAAACTCTCCTAATTTTGTATGTATAGACCCATTTTATTTTCAAAAAATAAAAATACAGCACATGTGCATAAGGTATATATATGCATATATGGTTAAATAAACCCAAAAAAATAGTTAGAAATTGAATCCAAAGGACATTATTCGGAGTCGAGATTTTCTGCGGAACACAAAATTAATGAATTAAGAAAACAACTTGAAATTTTTTATTTTAAAGATATATTTCTTTAAGATTCCCACCAGCTCTCTATTTTTTTTTCTTTTACTAGGAAGCCCAGCCCTGGTTCCCTTCCGAATAAAAAGGGCATATTCCATAAATACGGTGTGTTTTTCTTTCGAGTTTTGTTATTCATAAGTCTCATATACCACGAATTATATAATTTTTTATTTTTTTTATTTTTTAAAATTCTTTTAAAATTTTATTTAGTTTTATTCTTCTTAAAATAATTGAATTCTTTTACTATTTATCCATATATCATATATTTAGTAAGAAATTTTTTTTTTAAAAATAATAAAAAAAATGATGTATGGTATATGGTATATAAGATTTATGAATAGAAATTTTCTTTTATCCCTTACTTTAATAATATTGTTGTCTGGTCCAGCTTATATGGTAGAGGTTGATTATGATAAAATATTGCAGTCATAAATAAAAAATCCTAAACTATTTAGTCTGAAACTCGCTAGCTAGCTAGTGGTTGAAGATTGTGCATATAATATAGGCGACTAGTGATCTCAAGAACTCTAGCATTACGTTTAGATATTGGATAAATTTAGATGTTTTATAATTATTAATAAAAATAAAAATATATATTAAAAATTAAAAAATAATAAATAATTTATGAATAATAATAAATAATTTATAAATAATAAAAAAATAATTTAACACTAGTACTTATCACTTATCAAACAAACTCTAAAGTATCCTTCTTGAAATTTTTTGTGGAAACAACTTGAAAATTTTTATTATTTTTATTTTTTGAAGATTCCACCGACTCCCTAGGAATTTTTCCCCCTATTACGCACGATGAGATTTTAGATGAGCTCCACTATTTCTAATCGATGTCAATACTTGACTACAAGATAAATTAATTGCACTAAAATAGATCCATATTGCTGTCTCTTGTTGACAATAGTTTTGGAGATAATCGTGGAAAAATATTATATGTCATTGATAGATATCACCTATAACTATTAATTGTGATAGTTAACCGGCAATAAGTTTTGTATGTGGCATTGTGTGTCTGTGACAACTTCGATACTTAAGTCAGTAACAAGTGAGAGATAATAATTTAAAAATGTGACAACTCTGATACTTAAGTCAGTAACAAGTAAGATATAATAATTTAAGAATGTGTAATAAGATAATTTGATAGTTACCTGTCGCCTTTATATATAGACGTAGAGACCCATTGGATGAGTTCCGTAGACAGATTAACTTTATGTAATACTTAGCTATTAGGAGGCTTATCCTTAATGTATCGAAATTATTCAATTGCCATGTCGTGAATATTCATAGGCTAAGGATTCATTCCTCCTAATAAGCAGAGCGACTTTGCCTGTATTAAACTGCACGACTCCCTTTAGTAGTTATCATTTTAGGGGTGATGGGCCTAGGGCTTTGTTTTGGCCAGACCAATATTAACCCCTTCAGTTATCCCGCTAACTCCTCTCGCATGTAAGCGTGGAGAATTTACTAATGTAGGACCATTACATATCTCGATTTATTTTGCAAAGGACATTTGGAAATCTAGGTTACCCCACTGGGGGTTTAGGACCTATGGGCTACCCTGCTAGCCCATTTATTATTTTGCTTTGTTGTTTCCACTTACCAAGAGGTCGGAATTTCAATCTTCAAGAGACGTGTGTATGTTACCTAGTAACCGTTGCTACATTCTCTCTCAATTGCGTCATTTAGTAAAGTAATGATAAGATCTACCGTTATCCCCTACCCCTGGAATAAGGTTCCAGACAGCAAAGGCTTGGTGGTAGCCTTGGAACCTTTGTCCAAACGGGAGCAATCCCATATTGATATGGTCCATGACTGGTCGGCTGACCATGAGGATGCATGTTGGATCGAGGCACTTTTGACATCTGCCAATATCGATAATTTTTTTTTTTTTTTTATAGTATCTCACTGTTCGAAAGTCAAGGGGCACCTCTTCCTAACCAAGGCTGTGACACCATCTCTCCCATCGAAGCCTTCCTTTGAGTCTATTTTAAAGGCTTCATGGAAACACTCTTGCCCTACTAATACAGATACACCTTCTCCTACATTAAAGAGGGGGGCTCTAGGCACAAGAGTTGGTGCCTCCCCTATTGCTAGTCAACCTCAAGGTATCCTGCCTTCCCAAACATTCGCCAGTGCACGTCTTCTCTAGGCATTGATGACGTCGAGAGTTTGATGGGCCAAGCCCTTTTTGACTTAGCGACCACATTTGATTTTGATATCCCTTCTAAAAATCTTTATTCAGTGTCTAGCCTCATCTTTGAATTCCCCACATTTGAAGATTCTATTGGGGAAAGCATTGAGGTCAATGCGGAAGTTGACATCACCTTTTCATTGAGTCTTGCTAACAAGGCGCCTTTGGGCAGTGAGCATGGCCACTTGGGGTGGAGAGGAGGGCGGCAAGGTCCTTGTTATAGAATAAGTTAAAGAAAAGGGTGAGGGAAGAAGTTCCACTCCCCACTCTTTCCTGATTACTATCTCTCAGAGAGAGACCTCTCCACTTGCCTTGGGAGTTGGCAGTGACTAGGTTTCCAATCCCTCTTCTTTTCCCTTCTTCTTTATAGATGACGTTGAGTCCTTTTCGCTAGAAGAGGGTATTCATCTAGGTTGTCTTGTGAGTGAGTACATCAGCCTGGGAGATGTGGAACTTGCCTAAGGTGACGTTGCTTGCCCTACGGGAAATCTTGGTGAGGCCCCTGAGATTGGTGCATGCTCAACGGTGGCTAAGGGTGTAAAAATAAATTGAAAAATCAGCCCTATTCGATTCACATATTATATATATCTATATTTTATTAATTTTTGATATTATATATAATTTTTTTATATAAAATTATGTATGAAATAATATATTATAATTTATAAGATAATTTTTAAATCTTAAACATGAATATTTACTTGATCATATGTTTTAAATAGAAAAAAAGTATATATTAAATACATTTTATTGCCTAATAAATTCTCAACATATTTTTTTTTATAAATACATTAGTAATACTAATATATTTAATATATATTTTATGGGGATAACCGGTGCGTAATCAGTTTCAAAAAATATAAAATCGGTGTTACCAGTTCGGTCTCAAATTTTGTCCAAAACCGAATCAAATCGGACTGGTTACACCTCTAGCACTTGCGGCATCTTCGAAGGCTTTCTTCGTCGATTGTTGCTATGGTCCAGAGGCGAGAGGCGATGGGGAGATTCTAGGGGGTGCTTCCTTCTCCTTTGCCCTTGGCCAAAATGAAGCCGTTAGTAACATGGCCAACTGACTAAGGAATTTCCTCTCTGGGTACTTTTAATTCTCTTCTCTCTTCTTCCTTTTTCTTTTTCTTTTTTTTTTTATTATAATTTTTATTATCCTTCTTTGTTTCCACCTTAATTTATAGGATGTTGATGACTTAGCAGCCTGAATTATGGCGGACCGTGTTGATCTGGAAGATGAAGTTTACTCTAGGCATGTCTTCTCTTTTTACACCAAGAGTTGTACTGAATATGAAGTTACTATATATCTTAACTTACAGGAATTCTCAGCTTCTTAAATATCTTGTTTGTCGGTTAAATGATATTAACTTGATTTCATTTTGATAGCATATAAAAAAATGATGACTAAGGATGATCATTAATAATATTTATTAAATAATTTGTTAGATAATATGCAAGCCAGATCATTGACATATATATTATGCGAATGATTAAATTCATCATTTCTCATTATGATCTTAAGGTCTTGACGATCAATAATTTAATATTATCTCTAATGTATATAATACTAAGATCGTATTATTTCTTTCTTCATTTAATAAATGATGATGATTATGATGACAATGGATGGATCCCATTAGTTTAGGTTGTAGTGTTGAATGTTTCAAAACTTAGAGGAATGAAGAAATGGGTAATGCAACTCATCATTTCTATGATGTGGCATGAGATCAATGGAGAGGATGATGAGAAGATGATAAAAAACTAAATAAAAAATACATTTCTTTCTTAAGGAATTAAGCCAAGGATTCCAAAGAGACACAGCCACTATTTTTTTACATTAGCATAAGTGACATAATCTACGTATCTCTATATGAAGGTACATCAAGCTGCACGGAATTCTAAGCCAAACCTAAGACCCAATCCTGCAGTAACCAAGGGCAGAGAGCCAAATGGCCAGTACTTCAACCGATCTCAAGCTCATCGTCTGCTTCATCCTCCTTTCAAACATCACACCCCATGCTCTTTCAGCCTCCGACGAATGCAAGACACAGTCCGGCTCTTGCCATGACAAGGCAAAAGCCTTGCCCCTCAAGATCATAGCTATTGTCTCAATCCTTGTTACCAGCATGATTGGCGTCTGCTTACCCCTTTTTACACGTTCAATCCCAGCCTGACAGCCAGATCGAAATCTGTTTTTGATCGTCAAGTCCTTTGCTGCGGGCATCATACTTGCTACCGGGTTCATGCACGTTTTGCCTGATTCTTTCGATATGTTATGGTCTAATTGTTTGAAAGAAAACCCATGGCACAAGTTCCCTTTTTCAGGCTTTCTGGCTATGTTGTCTGCAATAGCGACTCTTATGGTGGATTCTCTCGCCACCAGTCTTTATACCAAGAAATGTAAGGCGGGAGTTATCCTGGATAGCAGTATTTCCGTCGAGGGAGACCGAGAGATGCAGGCTGCGGTGAACTCCGGCCAGCATGATCATGTCCATCCTCACCACCTTCATCATGGAGGAGTACTGAAGGCTGAAAGTGGAGATAACTCTCAACTTTTACGTTATCGTGTTGTTGCCATGGTATGAGTTTTTGGCTTCAAATCCATGGACTTGTTCAAGCTTAATTTGATATTGATGTGCAATAAATATCTGTGTGTGTATATATATTATATTTATTTATATTTCAGATCGATTTGCATATTTGTATATTTATAACTTTATGTACACGTACGTAATTCCGTACGTCCCAAAAAATATACTTGTCCGATCACGACATATAGACTTCTGATTGAATTTAAAATACCATTACAATTTTATTTTCTAATTTGTTGGCTTCGTTTGGTTGCAAGATCCAATTAATATCAATTTAGTTCAATCTAATTTTAATTTAAATCTAATATTTAAATACCTAATTTTTAAATTATTAAATTCATTTCAATTAAAAATTTTCTTACACGTACTCGTAACTTTTTTAAACTCAACACATCTTTATACATAAGGTTTATAACCTTTTCCAACTTCTCATAAATAATACTAAATTTATCTTAACATTTAAATACATTTAAACTTATTTTAGATAGGCTCCACATAATTCAATACTCTACTTATTTAATTTACTACTATTCATAAAAAATTCAATTCAGTTCAACTCAACATTCAAACGTATTGTCATGTCCAGTACTGCCAAAAATCTTCATTCATAGCATGGTTTTGGTGTATTATACGTGTTGGAGACCAGGCCAGTAAGATCATGTCATGTCACGATGACACTCATAATGATTTTATTTATTGCATAATGTTTTAAGGCACTATCCTTACAAGTTACGTGTAGAGCATCCCTCTTTTAATAAATTTAGCTATTTTCTACACATTTTGCGAACTTTTCACTAGTTATGATAAGATTTTTAAGAAAGGGAGGAAAGAAAGAAGTTTAGATCATGTTAATATAATTCTTTTGTTCACACACGCCTATATTCAAACATCTATATATATATATATATATACTAGGTGGGAGTAACGTGCAAAGCACGTTTGTCTAATTTTATGAAATGATTATTTGTAAAAAATAATATATATTTTATAAAAATTATTGATGTCACTTAATAATTTAAGGCATATTGGAGAAAATAAAAAAATTAGTTCAAAATATCATATAATCCAATACATGTTTATAACATCTATAATTTTAGCAAGGATATATGCGAAAAATTTAATAAAAGTCTAACACAAACGGTAGTTCAAAATATGTGTTGTTTGATGTTTATATTATAATTCATCAATTTATGTCATCCTGTAGACAATCAATAGAGACAACATTGAAATTCTTATTTTGCTGTTGGTTGAGTTGATCAGGGACAACACAAAGATAAAACATAATCTTTTTATAAAATTTGTGGTATAATATTTTCTATATATAGAATATATATAAATCATAAAATATATTTTGAAATTGTTGGCCGAATTTACTCTTTCTTGATTAGCTCAAGAATCACGGCCTTTGTCACGTGCCTATCATAGCAAGCCTACGTATGGAATATGACTTAGCGGAAGCTACGTCCTACTACCATGAAAAAAAAAACACTTGATTAAACACATTTGTATTATATATTATATGAGATTTTTAAATTTGGAATGCTCAATAATCTGAATTAATGAAACGTATAATATATGTATATTATATTTAGGGATTCACGTCTTATGCACCTAATACACGTGTATATGTTAAGGAGAAAGAGAAAAATATAATAACTAATCTTTAATTACTTATTATTATATAAACTATTAAGTATTATAATTATTGAGATTAATAAATCATATAACAACATTGAATGTTATCTCTCTCAATATTTATGTCTTCATTTTATGTGCCAAACCGTTAAAACAAACGGTGTTAACTTTAACGGAAAAACAAGAAAAACCGTTAAAACAAGATTTTCCGTTTCATACACACTTTTTATATATAGAAGATATAATATGGAAAAGTAACATAGGTACAAGCCAAATAGTTATGATAAGATTTTGATGAAAGGGAGGGAAGGAAAAGAAAAGTTTAGATCATGGTAAGATTATTCTTTTGTTCACACAAGCCTATATTCGAACATGTACACATATATATATTGAAGAGTAAAGCTAGGTATAAGCCAAATGAAAAATAAAGTCGTGAGTGTACAAGCGTCGTGTAATTATTTTAAAAAAAGTAAATAAATATGAGATTTACAGGAAAAGAAATTTATTTTTTTAACAGTAGAACCTACTATTTTTCAAAGTGATTATACGATATTTGTACACTCACATAATTATATGAAATATTACTCAAGCCAAATAAACAAGCTTCACACTTTTTAAGGTGGGTCTACTTTTTTTTATTAAAGACTTGTACAGAAACTTGTCTATTTGTGACTTGTATAAATCATTTCTCACGGATGAAAAAAAGTTTAATTTAGGATTATGAGACTAATTGATCCTACAATTGCTTCTCCGATTTGATTATAGTACTGTTGTGTTTTTAAACTCTGACCACCACTACATACTGGCCGGCAGGTACTAGAATTGGGAATAGTTGTTCATTCAGTAGTGATAGGGCTATCACTGGGTGCCTCAAACAACACCTGCTCAATAAAAGGTCTCGTGGCTGCCCTTTGCTTCCATCAAATGTTTGAAGGGATGGGTCTTGGGGGCTGCATTCTCCAGGTCAACAAAAACATGAATTTCAAGCACGCATGCTCTCACGTACTTTTGACATCCAAAATCACAGCTTCTTTAATTAACATGTGTTTGTTTTGTGAAACAGGCAGAATACAAGTTGTTGAAAAAGGCTTTAATGGTGTTCTTCTTCTCTGTGACAACTCCATTCGGAATTGCCTTGGGGATGGCGCTGTCGAAGACGTACAAAGAGAATAGCCCCAACGCTTTGATCACGGTGGGGCTCCTGAATGCATCATCGGCTGGCCTCTTGATCTACATGGCTTTGGTCGATCTTCTTGCTGCAGATTTTATGGGTCCAAGGATGCAGGCTGACATCAAGCTCCAGATTAAGTCTTATGTGGCGGTTCTTTTAGGTGCTGGGGGCATGTCTGTGATGGCAAAGTGGGCTTGATGATGTAAATCAAGCATTAATGTAATAAACTGAAAAGTTAACTACTTTGGACTTTGTAGTATAAACCATATGATGTTTTGTTTGTAGGCTGCCATGGTCGTTAAGTTGATCATCATCATGTGACACGATTGATGTATAAGATTGTTTAATTTCTGTTTCAAAAGTGCTGGGTCAGTCATTTAGTACCTTCTTCCCCTCCAGGCTTATTTGTGTTCAATAAAACCCACTGCAGGCTTGGGTGACCCAAGCCCAACTACACACAAGCCCATCTTCATACACAGATCTAACCCAAACTCTTTATTCTATTTTTGTTATTTTAATTTTATGAATAATACTAGATACAGTTATTTTTACGTACTCTCTATATATTTTATTAATATAATTAATTATATTATTATTTTTAATATGAAACCAATCATATTAATAAAATATATAAAAAAATATGTAAAAATAATTACACATAAAATTTTTATAATTTTATTGTCTCTTTGATGTTGTAAACATTGCCCCCAAAAGACAGGAAATATAAAAGTTAAAACCCACCTTCATAATTAAGAGCGTTAAATGTCTTGAACTTGCATCTGCTCATCCTCCGCATAAATGTTCGTAGTTATCCATATCCAACTAAAAACAAAGATCTCCTTAATGTTATGAAAGATAAAGATGTGTGGTTTCATGGCAATCATAGAGCCCTATCCTCATGTCTCTGTCTTCTTCTTTCATCTTTCTTCCCCATACTTTTAATCTTTATTAATATCTTGTTCCAACCACACTACCAACCATACTCACCCTGCCCCAAAAAAAGCGAGATAAAGAGCATCACCATCACCAAGGTCCAACCATACTAACCATGTTTTTGCCTTTTTCTTCAAATTTATTTCTCTTAGTTGCTATTATAAGAGATCGTAACAATACATCAGAATCCACCTACCTGTTAGAAATTTGGACCTCCAAATTCACCTCCCTAGGATCTACCATTTGCAGAAATAACGAGAAAAATAGAGAAATAATAACAACACAAGAAATTTACGTGGAAACTCTAAAATAGGAGAAAAAACCACCAGACCCAGAGAAAAAAATTCACTATGTAAAAAATTGTTACAATCACACAATTTTTCTCCTCACCACACCTACAAAGCTATCCCACTAGTAAAACTTTAACTTTACACTTCTTCCCCTTTTACAAAAGGCTAATAGAGGAATTTAACTAAAGTCAAAAGTTACTAAATAAGCTTTCAACTGATACACTTAAACTAAGAGGCTAAGTCTCTTATTTATAACTTAAGAATTTGCCTCTCATTTACTCACCCACCGATGTGGGACTAAAAAAAGTGCAAAACTCAACAATCTCCACCTTGCGACTTTAACTGGTCCCACAGCCAAGCTCCACCTCAATGAAGATCTTCATAGCTTCCGCTATCATGCTTCACCATAAAAGCATACTCACTTAGAATAAACCAATTCCAAGCATTTCACTTCGGCCCATGTCGAAAAACAACCTTGCTGAAAATTATGGTGTAACTTACACGTTTGGCTTTCCTGGAAGTTCATCAACCATTGACATGAATTTCCACCACACACCTTGCATCAATGCCAAACCAATGCTTGTGTGCAAACTTGTGGACCCGCTAACATTAACACATCCTCTATCATGACAACTTTGGAAATTAGCCATGCCATGAGGATGTACATGTCTCTTTTTAAAGATCAAAATCTTTCATGGTGAGAGACACAATATTAGCATCAATATCAGTATCTCCATTTACTGACTTGGAGCCACTTGCCGAACCTGCTCCAGCTCTTGGACAATTTTTCTTGATGTGCCCAGATTGTCCACACCCCCAGCAGACTACTTTCTTCTTCATGGAGTTCTTCATCTTCCCATTTCCAACTGCTACCATCGCTAAGTTCTCAAGTGGAACATTACTTCCACTACTTAGTCTTCTCTCTTCAGAAAAGATTTTACTGGTAACCTCTGAAAAAATTATTTTCTCCTTCCCATGTATCAAAATAGGTTTCATGTGCTCATAGGAAGGTAGAAGAGACCAGATGAGTCTCAAGGCTTGATCCTCATCATCAATTTTAACTCCAATAGCTTCCAGCTCAGCGACAATGCCATTGAGAACACTTAAATGATCTGAAATAGTTGTACCTTCACTCATCCGCAGTGTATGAAACTGCTCCTTTAGGTACACACGATTTGAGACGCCCTTCGTCTGATACAACTCTTCAAGTTTTTCCCAGAGTTCCTTTGCCGTAGATATTCCATGCACATTTGCAAGAACATTTTTGGCCAGGCACAGACGTATCGCACTTGCTGTTCTCAAATCCAGATCCTCTCAATCTTCATCGCTCATTTTAGATCTGCTACTTTCACCAGTCACACTAGTACCAGTGCTGACTTCATGTGTTGGTCTGCCCTTCAATGCCTTGTGTAATCCTGATTGAATCAAGACATCCTTGACTTGTACTTGCCACAAACCAAAATTGATTCTCCTATCAAATTTCTCCACCTCAAATTTGACAAGATTTGAAGGCCTACTTCCTGACATTGTTTTGATGAATTTACTGTAGAAATGAATAGTACCTCACTAAGTCAGTTCCCAGGAAAGATTGGAGGGTCACAATGGACACACTTAAAATTTCCAATCTCCTAGACAGAACCTCCTTAGACTGTACGTATCCACATTACCACATCAAAACTCCACCCCACAAAAAGAACCTAGTGACTCTGATACCAATTGTTGGAAATTTGGACCTCCAAATTCACCCCCTAGGATCTACCATTTGCAGGAATAACAAGAAAAATAGAGAAATAATAACAACACAAGAAATTTACGTGGAAACTCCAAAATAGGAGAAAAAACTACCAGACCCAGAGAAAAAAATTCACTATGTGAAAAATTGTTATAATCACACAATTTTTCTCCTCACCACACCTACAAAGTTACCCCACTAGTAAAACTTTAACTTTACACCTCTTGCCCTTTTACAAAAGGCTAATAGAGGAATTTAACTAAAGTCAAAAGTTACTAGATAAGCTTTCAACTGATGCACTTAAACTAAGAGGCTAAGCCTCTTATTTATAATTTAAGAATTTGCCTCTCATTTACTCACCCACCGATGTGGGACTAAAAAAAGTGCAAAACTCAACACCACCCACTTCAATGCTTCGGTAATCAGGTAATTCTTAATCATTCCCTAAAAGCGACCGTACGTTTGTAATCCCCCACTGTTTTAACTCTCTCTCTCTCTCTCTCTCTCTCTCTATGTTATCACTGCAAAAAAAATAATAATAATAATGGGTTATTTGCGATGAATTAAAAACTATTTGTAACGATAATAGACAAAAAATTATAATTTTAATAATAAATAATTGATAATAAATAAAAAACTTTGTTAAAATATGTAAATATTATATTACTACAAGAGTAAAGGATGTGCGAGTTGGGTGGTAGTCTCAACAAACACCACAAGTTATACTTAATACAGTGTATGGTAAAACAAAACAAAAAAAATGTAATTTGGGTTCTCTCCTACTCCCATGGATCTTGGTCCAATTAAAGAGAGAGTCACCTTGGATGACAGTTTTGTCTAATATGACCCACAAGTTATTACTTTATAGGTGTTAAATCATGCATACATTTTTTAGAACTATAGATGACAATATTCCGGTCATGCGAATAGTAAATGCATGAATATGATGTACCAAAAATCTTGCAACTCTATCATGATCATTTGGAGTCTTAAAAACAAACCAATAGGAGGAAGTGTTGGGATTAACTGGCTATTAGTAGCTAATTTGAAAAATAAAAGCAGAAGCAAAATAAAAGAAAATAACAATAATCACAGACAAAATATCAAGATTTAAGTAGTTCGACTCAAAGGGAGCCAATATCCATTGGCGAGGTCGATTTCAATGAATTCATTATCAATAGAGGTGGAGTATAAGAGATTAATTACAAAATCTTCATTCTCATAGTCCCATACAACCAATAAACTCTCAAGAATCTCACAAAATGACTTTTCTCTCTCTTTCTATATTCTGGCTGCTCAGAAGTCAAATACAATGTAATTAGGTATGTATTTTTATTGAAACGGAGCAGGAATCCTAATTACGGACATTCGCTCAAACAGAGTGTCGAGCAAGATTCGAGCAAGTATTAAGACTAGAACTCACGAAAGATGAGTGTCAAGTAAACTCTCTATCTGGATCTCGCTTGAACTGATTATCGAGCGAGAGTTAAGTAGACTATCTGTAAAGATCTTGTTCAAGCTGAATGTCAAGCAATTGTCGATCCAACAAATTGTCTGAAATTTCACTTGAGCGTCTAATGCTTGGCTTGAGTGAACAACCTGGAGTGGTGCTTTCAACAAGAATCAAGCCACACTCAACAAGAAGCGTACTTATGGTAAGAATTCTAATAAACTCGATCTAGTTGTTATAAGGTTGTGGTTTGAGATGGCCTTCTTCAATGAGTTTTCGTAAGTGTAAGACTAGACATTCATTCCTGCTAAGAAACATGTACTTCAAACCCTATGAGGTGGCATTACACAGTGGTCCTGGAATAAGTTATAAAAAAAAAAACTGAATGTTCTGAATTCGAAAGTCTAAGCTGCATTCACATTCTTGGAGCTACCAATTAAACTAATTATTAGAAATTAGATATGTATTTTGTCTTGAAACTCCGAGAGAGAGCTATCAGTGATGGTCTAAGTATTTTCCTAATTATAATCCAATGAGTTATCATGACTAATCACCTTATACAAGACTAAAATTTTTTTAAATTACACCCAAAAAAAGAAAAAAAAATTTCCTCCATTATAAGGACCACTACAAGAGATATGATTTTTTGAGACAAAAAATTTTGTCTCAAAAAATGAAAATTTCGTCCCTAAAAGTTTTGGGAGACGAAAAAATTTCGTCTCTATTTTGTCTCAAAAAGGCTGTCTCAGAAATGATTTTCATCTCCGAAAAGTATTTTTAGGGACAAAATTGGGCGGAACCGGTCGAAACTGTTCGAACGGGAAATTTTTTCTGAGACAAAAAAATGTCATCTCAGAATCAAGTTTGAACGGAAATATTTTTGTTCGAACAACATGAAATGTTAATTCGAACCAATAACCATATCTGACCAAGTCCGTTCGAACAAAAAAGTTCGTAAGCGACTTTAGTTCGAAGAAAAATATTAACTGTTCGAACAAATAATCTATTTATAGAAATCTTATGTTCAAACAGACTTTTAGAAATGAATTTATTCGAATGAGTATTTAGTTGTTCAAACAAACGCATGGATTGTATTTCCCAGTAAGTTCGAATGGGTATATTTTTGTTCGAATGGATATGTTTTTGTTCGAATGTATACATAAATGGTAATTTACCATTCAAACGATATTGATCAAACAAAATGAAATTGATATTAATACAAATTGTCATCTATATACATCAATTTTTCAAATGTTTACAAACATCGTAAATATTAAAGGCAATTAAAAAAAAATAATTATGATTGTGGTGGTGGTGGTGGTATAGGGTTTTGGGACATCATTAATTGAAATTGTTCAAACATTTTTTGGTTATTTAATTGTAGCCTCTCTTCTAATCTTGCTTCTAAATCTGCTGCTTGATCTAATCGGGTCAACAACTCTTTTTCCTTCGATTTCAATCGTTCTATCTCAAGTGCAGCTTCCTCTAATTTTTTAGTCTTGTCGTCTTTCGATATGGCTTTAGAAGATGATGAAGATGTTGAGAATGGCTTCACGCAACGTCGTAAGCCCCTCAAATATCCAGAACGTGATCCAAGAACTTGAGAAAAGATTTGAACATCGTTGACAGATGATTCATCAGATGGATCCGCAACAGTGTCTTTAAGAGATATCATCTTGTCCTGGAAAAAGAAAAACATTAAAATTAGTATATGTAACAAAAATATATTTAGACAATGAAATTAAATAAACTTAAACTTACATAATTTGCCTCTACCTCAGGATTGCTCCAAACACCATCACGATTTTTATGTGCTTTAGCATACAATTGGGTCAGATCATAATCAGTAGGATTTTCTTCTTGCTGCAAAATGAAAATTAATATCATAATTTATACGAAAAAAGTGTATATATTAAGATTTAATGGAGACAATAAGAACTAACCATTTTTTTTACAAGCGATGAAAAGATCGAGAACCCGCGTGATGGTGTATCGTTAAATTTGATCTATTTGTTTTGTTCACTATACTCCGTTTCTAAAAAAAAATATTATAATTTTTATTTAATACATCTATTATATATTATTAAAATAAAAGATAGTAGCGAAATTACCTGATAAGCAGGATCTTCAAACACATCACAAACTTTCTCCCATTCGTTTGGTGGCATTGCTTGGAATGGATTTTGACGCGCCTCTATCGTAGTACTGAACTTCTGGTAGTGTGCATGGCATCGACCTTTGTACCTCCGGAATGCATTCGACATGAGTTCTTCAATCGTTAGTCGATCCTCCCACCGACCAAAATTTAGTTCAAACTCGTCCTTCAAAGAATTATAAACAATTAGTATAATTTCAAACATTCGCATTTAAATAAAAATGTTATACAAAGTAACTTATTACCAGACAACGATTTTTGATGTGGTCTTTCACATCTTGAGAAACTTTCGCCCACGATGATGTAGCCATCGGTGCATACGTGCGAGTAAGTGTACCAACATAAGAAGCAAGCCAAGCTGCCGAATCCCCAGAGCCATCGGTGTGATCATCAGATATATCAACTTTAATTTTACCCACTTTCCTTACTTTTTCTATGCAGACACCCCTCGTAATGCCTCTAACTCAGCGCTAGTTTACAACAGCTATATATACAAATGGCTTAGAATATATTTTAATTAAATTAATCTTATTTGAAAGATATATATTGAAAAAATACCTTGTTCTGGTTCTGGTAACGGTGGCCCACCATTGTTGGTAGGTGAAGCACACGGGGATTCGCTAAGTGGTGGGGATGGCTCACGTGTTCTTTTGCGTTTAGGAGGCATATCTGTTTGAAATTATAATAAATTATTATTCGAACAAAATACATGAAATATTTTTATAAGAATTTTACCTACACAAATATCTGTTTGAAAATCATTCGGTATCAGTATTACTGGATCAATCGCTCTCATCCTCAGTAGACACTTCAGTTGATTCATGTTCTTCCGACATGTCACCTTCAATTACTTCGGGTTGAACATCTTCTCTGCGCAATGGGATCATGTCATAATGGCTTAGATCAACAAATAGATTGATGCCTGATTCATTTTCTTGATATGCTTCTTCATGGTCTGGACTATCAACTTCTTCATGTGGTTTGTCTGCCTCTGGAATATAATCATACACATTTCTTGGCGCAAATTTCTCGACTATTCCCCATGGATTTCCGAACTCCAGATCATCTAAATAAAAAACTTGATTTGCTTGGCATGCGAGAACAAATGGATCGTCCTCATACCATTTGCGAGATGTATTGACACTTACAAAATATTCATCCTTACGCACTCCCAACCTAGGATTCGAGACATCCCACCAATTACATTTAAATAACCAGACCATATATCCCCCCACATACTTTAATGCTATGATATCCTCCATAATTCCGTAAAAATCAATATTTTCATCCCCATGGCTTCCTTCGACAACAACCCCACAATTTTGAATTTTCGTATATCGTTCTCTGTCTGCTGTGTGAAATCTATATCCACGCACCAAACATCCTGAATATTGGATAGCCCGCTTAGACGGACCACATGCCAAAGCATATACTTCTGGTGAGATTTCACCTGAATGTTCATTATATTTCGATGCAACCTACATAAATAAATTTTATTCTACTTATATCAATATCATATATAAATATGATGACACCTACAAATTAAATAAAGTTTAAAATACTTTCAAGCATAATTTTTTCCCGAATAATACCGTATGTTCAAACCATGAGGCAAATTCTTCTTCATGCGTCTTTTCTACATCAGTCACACCATTCGTGCGAAGTAATTGTATATGTTCGCTGCATATGTTAATGTGAGTTATTAATTTGTATCAATATATACTATATTATTAGAAATGCACTTAATACAACTACCAAATTAGATGATCATCACGAACCTCAAATATTGTTCAATCTCTTCACAATTATTTAAGACATACCATCGAGCTCTTTCAAACTCTCGCCCACATAGGTCATAGCCCCCCTGTGCACCTATAGGATGTACTTTCTGGGAAAACACGGTAAATGCTGACGAAACTCCCATTTGTCCACCTTCATAATTTCGATCCGGTCTCGTAAATCTAGTATCAACCCCACGAAAATACATTGAACAAAATATATGCCACTCATTATGAATATATGACTCTGCGATCGATCCTTCCGGACGAGCCTTATTCCCCACAGATCGCTTAAGTTTTTCCCAAAAACCGTTCAATAGGATATATCCATCTATACTGAACAGGGCCAGTAACTAAAGCCTCACGAGGGAGATGCACAGCCAAATAAACCATTACATCAAAGAATGAAGGCGGGTACAAACTCTCCAATTTACACAATATCAATGCAATGTCAGCTTCCATTTTTAATAAGGCATCAACTTTCAACGTTCTACTGCAAATATTTCTGAAAAATCGCCCTAATTCTGTGATAGCTGTACGAACATCTGGAGTAAGCTTTCCACGCACACCAACTGGCAACAATCGCTATAAAAATATATGGCAGTCGTGACTTTTTATACCAGTTATCTTCCAATCATGAGGTCGGACACATCTTGACATGTTCGAAGCATAACCATCGAGTAATTTGATTATCATAAACCAATCACAAAATTTCTTTCTCTCATCACTTGAAAGTGTATAATTTAAATTTCATTCGAATGAATATAATTTAATTCGAATGGAATTAAAGGCCATTTGAATAAGCAGTTGTCAACCATGACAACACAACATCATCATTCCTCTAATTCACTTTAATTAGATCACATATATCTTTTATATATCAACAGTATACTAATGGCAAGCAGCAGCAGAAGAAAACGTTCCAAACCCCAGACAGTCGAAAGTACCTCCGCATCTCCTTCTCAGCCGGCCGTCAGGCCTATACTAGTTGAGCGGGAGATCATTCTAGGTGACTTCTGTGACCTCACTTGGGATGAGCGGAGCATACATGACATCATCACCGATAGTGGATGGACCTCGATCTGTCGACAGAGGGGCACAGCATATCCTGAGATGGTCGGTGAGTTTTACCGTGCCATGAGTGAGCAGTCTGGTAATGCTCTATGCTATAACTTAGTAGTCGGGGGAGTGAGTATTATATTCTCTCCCCGCGTTATTGCCGAGTTTCTAGATTTGCGGCGAGAGCCCGATGCCTATCCTGTAGCAGCAGCAGCGAGAGGAGCAGCGAGATCAGCGACTGCACCATCTGGAGAGGACACAACAGTTGCATCCTCATCGCCAGTGCCGAATGTACAGACCGCAGAGCTGGATGCTAGCTCGGATGATAGCGAGAGCGATGATGAGGTACCTGATGATGGTCTCATAGACGATTAGGTTCGTGACCTAGTGCGAGACCCTGAGACTCCTCCATATGATGGCAATAAAGTGATCTGACAGGCCGACTGTATAGCATTTTTAAGAATGCTTAATTTGATTGTTGGGTATAACATTGATTCGAAAAAACACAAGACTGATTTCGGGATCGAGCGGGCCAGATTTTTGTTATGGTTAGCACAGGGGGAGCCGATTGATCTGGCATTATATTTCTTCCTCCGCATTCGCACAGAGTCACGCTATTCTAGTGGAGGTAGTCTACCATTTGAGCTTTTGATATCTAACCTCTTACTCCGTTCAGGGGTTACAGTGACTTTGACTGAGCGGAGGTCGCCACAGATGGGGCCCGTTAACAAGATTACATTCAGTAAGAGCAAGGGTCATTTGTCGAAGACTCGTGCAATCCTACAGGATCAGCCTCCGCCTACTGATCCAGCTTCTACAGTTCTACTGCTGCTGCCCCTATTGAGAGACACCCTGCTGGGGCTACTCCAGATGAGGTACGAGCTATATTGGTGGACCACCGCGACATTTTATTAAGGGACTTCATTCAGCCCATGATGGAGAAGCTTAAGGACCTAGAAGGACGCTTGCAAACTTTACAGGGGGATTTTGATTTATATAATAAATAAATATTGTTAGTAATTTTTTACTTTTTTATGTTGTATAGAACGTCTAACTCATTTTGGAATGTAATTAATGTAGTATAGTTTTTATTTTTAGTGTTTGCTAGCCTCTTTATTGTTAATTATATTTTCTTCTCATTATACTTAGTATTCACGATAATTGAAAAAATGACACTATCTTTAAATTAATATTTAGTTAACTAAAATATTTTTAAATTAATTACATAAAATTAATTATTTATGAATTTGTAAATATTTTAATTCATTGTAAATCATAATATATAATATATAGAACTTTTTATTTACTTTGGAAATGATAAAAAATTAATAGAAAAAATATGTATTCTTACAATTTTAACAATATATCTTTTCAATTAAATAATACCATTCGAACACGTTAATACTAATTCGAACAAATAATATTGCATTCGAATTAATTAATTTTCTGTTCGAATTAAATTTAATTAGTTCGAACGGTATAGATTTTTGGAGATGACCTAATTCGTCTCAGAATTTCAAGTTTGAACTAATATGTTTTAGTTCGAACGGATTTATAAGGTTTTCCATATTTTGAGATAAAATTTCGTTTCAGAAAAGTACTTTTAGGGACGAAATTAATCCCTAAGAAATTTCGTCCCTAAAAATTAAATTTCTTGTAGTGGATGTTATATATATTATTTTTATTACTTGTATATATATATTGTTAGATAATTAATTAAATAATTTACTTCTTTTTATCGATTTACAAATATAATTAAATATATATATGTGTGTATATATATATATTTAATTTAAAAAATGATATACTTACTACTTCATTACAATCGATTTAATACTCTTTTTGTATTTGATTTTTTTTAATTTTTTATTTTACATAATGATTAAAAAAGTGAGTATTAGTAAAATTATATATATTTTTTTAATTTTTTTTTAATAGTTAAGAATGTCAAAAAAATAAATAAAAATAAAAATTTTGTAAAGTATTTAAATAGTGAATGGATAGTAATAGGCTAATAAACCAATCACTACTCATTTGACTTATTGTTATGGCACCTGTCCTGTGTCAAGTCTCAATCATTGTGCCACACGTACGTATGCAACTTGAAGAAAGAGAGAAAACTAAATTGAAGTTAATTAGATCAATTATTAAATAATGATGCGGATTGATGAAAGAAACAATATAGTACGTACGTGATCAGTACGACATATGTATAATTGGGGACTCTTTTAACTTATCCATTGATGATCTGGCATGCGTACTACTCGTCGTTGAAAATCAAGCTGCATGTATTAATATCTTGAACCTACCCATTCTTATTAAATTATTGATTAATATCTCCCGGTCACCAATATTTTTATCTTGAAAAAAATCAAAATCTTTATAAATAATATGGGAGGTTTAAGTCCCGACTTTTTATCTTATTTTTTTGATTTTATTTTCTTTATACAAATGATTGGATAAATTTTTACGTCTATATAGTTATTTTTATTTATTTTTTATATATTTTATTAATATAATTAATTAAAATAATTATTTTATATTAAAAAAATAACGTAATTAATTATCTTAATAAAAATTCATAAAAAATAGGTAAAAGTGAATATGTCGAAAAACTCTATCCATCCTCCTGGCCACCTCGCGATCGAGCGGTCCAATGAATCTAATTATTCAAAGCCAGCTGCAACTTTGAAAGCTCATGATGCATGCCCTACGTCTACTCGTGCTTTTCTAATCTCCATGCAAGTTGTTTGTAACGTTTTAGAATAAAGACAATTGGACGATGTACGACGAAATGGTCCATATCTACCTCTCATTTTCTAAACAACGACAACAAACATTATAGTGGAGCTAGGCTGCATTTATCATGACTCTCCATTTGTCTATTTCCCGAATCCTTCGGTACTGTGGACCACTTTGTATAACAAAATGATATGGATCTTTTCAACTTTTACTCATGCACTTGATCATGACATCAAACAACCAATCTTAATTTGTTTTACGTTTGTCGTCCAAATTAACATGCGTACAGATTTATGTTCTATCATAATTAAGCACTATATGGTCATTAGTAAGAAAATTGCTTATTTACCACTAATTATTTCTAATAATATGAGTATTTTAATCTAGAATGATTCTATTTTAACTGTAAATAGTCTTTTTCATTACAAAAAATTGATCAGAAATATCCATTTTTCTTATAGTGCATACATATTTTTTCTTGAGCTTGTGTGCCACTCAATTGCTACCCAAACCCGCCAAAGTTTCAATTTTTTAGAAAAATATTCACCGAAAAGAAATTATATATATTGTTCAGCCTTTTCCACCTTGATCATTGTGATAATCATGCAGATCTAAGTATTGGGGTTGTGAAAAAGAAAGATTAGTAATGAGTTACACCATTTTCTTTGTTCGGTGGAGGATATGTGTCTAATCTAATTTTTAATGCTTTTCTTCATACCGCAAACCAACTCAATGACCATGATTTCCAAGATAACTAAGAAAGCCAACCACCTCTCCGGCCATTAGTCTTTTTCATATCGATTGAATAATAGAAGCAAGCTGTAACAGAGAGAAGGTCAAATACATTATATCTGTTGTGAATCAATGAAAATAAAGAGAAAGAAAGACAGAGAGAGAACGAGAGAGAGAGGTTTTCATATTTTTATTATTGAACCTAGAATTATACCTGTAACAGCCCGCTAGAAATTCAATTAAGAAATTTCTATTGATTTTAGGAATCTCGTGAAAACTCTGTAAGTTAGCTTATTGTAATATCCGCTCATTCTTTCTTCTTCTTCTTTATGAGCCTCGATCCACGTGTCAAACTTCGGTGTAGGTGCTGAGCCTCGTTCTACGTGTCGAGAGTCAGTCTATCTGACGAGCCTCGATCTACGTGTTAAAACTTATTTTACGTACTGTATCTAGATGGCATGTTCTGAAAGTTATCTTGTGGATTTCAAAGTAAGATAAATATTTTAATGCTTATAAATATTTTAAATATCTATAGAAAATATTTATAGAAGATATCTATAGAAAATATCTATAAAAGATATTTGCAGTATTATTTGATAAGCTTGTTTTAATGTAGCACAATTATAATATTTTAATGAGCTCTAAAAATATTATAATTGTGGATAATATCTTATATTAAATATTTTAGTTGTTTTAAAATATTAAGAAGTTTAACTTTACGTTGAAAATTCTTATTTAAATTAAATGGTTTTATCCTCTTTGAGTAATTAACGATACTTCACATTTTAAATAATGATGAAGAAATATTATTTTATAAACTTTAGTTTATAAAATAATATTCTATGTTAATTTCTTTCAGTGTTTTATTTAAGTGTTTTATTTTAAATAAAACAGTTACGCATTTTCAAATCAGTGTTTAAACTCATCATTAGATCCTTTTGAGGATCCCAAAGCGTAGGACTAAGATTAAATACCCAAGCCTCTTTCTTTTCTTCCTCACTTTTTCTCTTTTTCTTCTCTCTTTTCTCTCTCCCTCGTGCACGTCCAGCCGTTCCTCTTCATCACTGTGCATGCATTTCATCTTCACGGTTTGAAGCTCCCAGTCGGTGCCACCTCCGGCCGCCGTGCCTCACCTCCCATACCGGCGTGATCTCCTCCCTCCGGCGAACACTACCTCACCGATGGTGAGCTACACCAGCCACCGAGTCTCTCTCTTTCTCCCTTTAAAGAAATGGGTCTTAATGTTTTTTCCTCCTCTTTGGACCACCATACACGGCCGAAACGGCCACCAAACACCACCAACGGATTCACCATGTCATGGGCTTCCTTCCCATGTCCTTCTTTCTCCCTAACTCTCCCTCTTTTTCCAATGGGTCTCCACACACACACGTTCGGTTGCACCGTCGTGCACCACCATCCACGGCCACCCATGGTGTTTTACCACCACCACCTTGTTTCTCTCATCACCATGAACTTTCCCAAGAAATTCCATGGCCAACGGAGCTATGTAGAGCTCTCACTCTCCCTCACTCTCCAAGGCCGAAAATGGCTTCAAACGGCCGATCCGCCGCCGTGAGCCACCGTATGGCCACCACCTCGCCACCACAGCTCCACCACATGTTTATCTACCTTTCCCTAGCTTTCCATGAAGTTCTATGGCTTTCATCCACCTCAAGCAAACACCCACCATTCGGTTCACTGTTCACGGCATGATGCCGCCGTGCTCCGCCACCTCTGACCACCACGAGGCCACCATGATCCTTTCCAAGGCCACGCCTAGCTATTCTCAAGCCTGAACCGCCACTTTACGTGGTGGACAGCCACCGCACGCGGTGTTACTGCCACGTACGCTCTTTCGACGCTTAATCATGACGAGCAGCGAGCGGCGCACGGGTTAGCCCGTCGATAGTATAACCCTCTATCTCTAGTTATTTACGTTTAAAGTAGTTGATTGGTTTGATTTTTGAAATTCTTGGAGATGTTTTAATTTAAGGTAAAAACTTGTGATATAAGTGCTTGGATCTTTTTACAAAAAAGTTTGATGTTGATTATTAGTTTTTTTTCTAAATGGATGTTTTAAGTATGGTTTTGAACTTAGGATTGGAAGATGTTTGTTGCAAAATTTTGATTTAAGCGTGAGTTTTGAAGTTGGAAGGAATTGCAACAAAAATCAAGAGAAATGACCTATGGATGTTTCAGCTATAGTGTGTTTTTCATAGTTGTGTTTTGTTTTAAATTTTTTCTAAATTGATATTTGAATTGAGGATAAAATTTACATGAGGCATGTAAATTTTGGTGACTTTTGGAATTAGTATGCAAAATCCTTAATTATGGGTAAAACGGTCATTTTCCTACATGCAGAGAGTAAAATAGAAATTTTACTCTTTAAGTTAGTATTTTTCATATTTCAATTTATTAGTGATTTAGTGCTAACTTTTAGAATTACTAATTACAGTTCCTCGTGATCGCGCTTAAGGTTTTATAAGAAATGCGGAGATCGAGGTAAGTTAGCTTTTAACTTACTAGCAGTTTACTATATATGTGTGCTAAGTAAAGGAACTACAGTGTATGCATGTGTGTTATCATATATGTCATGCCATGCCAAGTTATTACGTAATTTTCTATTATAAAGAATTTATTCTGTCATCAATTTTTATCTGTTACATAATATATTCTATTATGTATTACTGTACATTACAAGTACGTCATGCTAAGTATACCATCTATTACATGTATGTCAACTCATGTAATATTCACTGTTGCAAGTATGTCATGTTAAATATGTTGTCTATTATATGTTATGCCATGTTACGAAATATTTCTATCTCAAGTTGGTCATGTATTTCAAGTTATGTTCAAGTCACGTTATGTTACGTCAGGGCTTCAGTCCTTTCGTATTCCAGTCACGTTTCATCTTGATTACTTATGTATGGGGTCACAGCAATTGTGACGCATACACTACGTGAGACACAGTAATTGTGACACGTAGAATACATGGGACCACAACAACTGTGGAGTATATATTTAAGCAGTTAAAGAATAAGTTTCCGTATAATACATGGGGCCACAACAACTGTGGAGTATGTATTTACACGTAGAATACATGAGACCACAACAACTGTGGAGTATGTATTTTTCATGTTAAGTCAAGTTTGTGTAGAATACATAGGGCCACAACTGTGGAGTATGTATTTACACGTAGAATACATGGGGCCACAACAACTGTGGAGTATGTATTTTTTATGTTAATTCAAGTTTCAAAACAAGTTCATGTTAAGTCAAGTTTCAGATCAAGTTCATGTCAAGTCAAGTTCAGTTCATATTTCAATTTAAGTTATGTCAATTATGCTATGTTGTACTCCAAGTTATGCTTTAATTACTTATGAATTTGATTATGCATTTATGCTTTTACTGTCATCCATGCATCATTAGCTTGTGGAAGTTTTTTGTTAACTTATTGAGATTTGTAATCAAATCTCACTTTGGTAGTCCCAACTACCATTCCCCCCGAATGGTAGATCTTGTTACAGGACCTGAAAGAGAATCAGAAGCTGATCAGCTAGACACAGTTGACTAAGTGACGGTGCGACATAAATGTTAATATAGTAATTAACGTAAATTACTACTTGTACGATTGAGTTGCATCTCTAGTACTTTTTAGATCATAACCATTTTAGACTAGTGTTGTGATCTTAGTTGTTCAATAGATTTTTATGTATGAAGTATGTTTTAAGCATTTTGGATATTTTCAATTTGGTGCATAGTATTGCTAAAGAAAAAATTTATCCGCTGCGAATATTGCATATTGTTAACTGCATGTTAGGAATATTGCATCTTATATGTCATGAACGGGGGCAGGTAACCTTGTGTTGCATGTCTCGACGCTTCAAATATCTGTCCGATCCCAAACGGAATTTGGGGGCGTCACAATATCCATATATATATCTATGGGTACAAAAGTCTTAATTGACAGTTAAGACCTGGTCAATTAATTATGACGACTAAATGTTTTCATATAATCGAAATTGGTTTATAACGCCCCCCCTTTGAATAATCATATTTAAAGAATATGTTTCGTTAAAATCTTGCCAAGGAAAAACCTTGTGGGAAAAAAAATTAATGGCGAAAGAAAAAGAATACAGTATTCTTGTGTACCGCCAAGTGCTTTAGGATTGGCTCATTAAAATCTTGCAAAGAAAAATCCAGTGTGATAAAACCTTAGCGAAAGAAAAAGAGTACAATTAGTTCAAGTCTTCAAGACATTACTCCTCCTGAAAAGTATATGATAACAGGTCTTCAAGTCTCCGCATTCCAATGTTCTGTATAATCTTCTCAAATGTTGCTGTTGGTAATGCTTTAGCGAATAAATTTGCCAAATTATTACTTGACCGTATCTGCTTGACATCAATTTCATATTTCTCCTCATGAATTGCAATGATCTTCTTTTGTGGATCTGAAAGATAATCTGCATTCGTGTGATGACCCGCTTTCGCTTGTTTTTTTTTTTCCCTGAAATGGTTATTTTTATTTAAATTAATATATTCGCTTATTTATTTTAAATTATTGCGTTTTAAAATTAGTTTATAATTTAATTGATGTTGTATTTTATTTCTTTTAGTTGTTTACAGTTTTTAATATCTTTGCGGCGGTTTAGTGTTGTTTTCCCGGAATGAGGATTAGACCTCATCTTCTTTCCCTACACCCATTTTCTTTTTCATTGTTCTTTTTTTCCTTTTTCTCTTTTTTTCTTCTTTCTTTTTCCTTTCTTTTCTCTTTTTTCTTTCTTTTTCTTTTTTCCTCTCCTTCCCGCTCGACCCCCCGTCCCTCTCTCTCTCCTCCTCTCTCACGCTGGAAAGCTTCCCACCCTCGAACCGCCGCCGTCTGGCCACCGTGCGGCTCACCGCCGGCACTGGTCGACTCATCTCCCTCCGGCGCACCTTCCCACCAAAACCCACCCCCATCCGGCCGGCCGTTTGGCCGGAAAACCCCTTTAAAGCCCGCACGGGTTTTGCTTCCATCCGCCGCCGTCGCTCCACCTCCGGCCACTATTTCTTCACCACTTCATCACTGGTCCCTTGCCGTCCTAACCCACCTATTTCCGTTCTCCAACGACCACCAGAACAGCTCCCACGAGCTAGCTTTCCTTTTTGGGAAATCCGGCCTCTTTCCGGCGTTTTCGCCGCCACCCACGGCCAACCACCACTTCCAATAGCTTCACAATTATCCTTAGACCATTCCCTATCAATCCCAAGCCCTGGTTTGTCCCCGTTCAAAAGTGGGTATTTCACAACCCACGGCCACAGTGATTTTTCACTGTAACGTTGCTTTTTCATCGCCGTTTGCAACGCCGGGTGTTTTCTAAAATTGCCATATAGCGCTGTAAGTATTTTCCAAACCCTATTTTCAGATTTAAATATATATTGCTCATTCAATAATTTATCTGCTGGTTGGTTGATTCCGGACTGAGTCCGAAGAGTTCGGGGGTCGGATGGATGGAGGACGGAGTTGCTTGATTTATTGTTTTATGGTTGGTTGTTTGTGTTGTGCATTGATAATTGCATTTGCATGGTGCATGCACGTGTATTTTGTTTTATTTGAGAAATCCTGTTTTGCTGGCATGATTGGATTTTCGGGTGCGTGTGTCTCACGAGCCCAAGCCGGGATGGGTTATTATCTCGGTGGAGCTCCTCTGGTCACTCGAGAGTGGATAATACTGAGTGACGTCCCCTGAGTTGTCGCTGGGCGACGACGGGAGCGGGGTTAGAGGATGGCCCGGCCAAGTACGCGTGGGGCGCGAGTCTGGGCATCGCTCTACTCACCGACTCCGTGGCCCTTCGCTGGCGAAGGCTAGAGGATGGCCTGGCCAGGTACGCGCGGGGCGCGAGTCTGGGCATCGCTCGTTTAGGTGTCACATGCGTAGTCGTTACCTGCGGTGTGGCACAGAGCCAGAGTATGCGGATGATCCCTAGGGGAGATCATGGTGCATGCAAAACCGGATTGTTTTTATGGTTTTTGGATGTGGGCCATTTTCTGGGAAAATGACGAGTTTTGGTTTTGAGGCTTTTGATCCATTTTATGGGGAAATGGTGGTTTGGGCCATTATCTGGGATAATGGCGAAGATTGGTTTTAAGGATATGTTTTTATTGGGCCAAATGGGTTTTTGGCGTGCGTGGTAAAAATGTGGTTTTGCGGGACATGTGCATTGGCTTTTCTTGCATCCATGTTGTTTGAGTTCTATGTGTTTTTATCTGGTGGTGTTTGGGTTTTACTTACCTGCGGTACCATTTTTGGTTTCGTAGCTTTTGGTGCAGAGTTCGAGGATGAGGAGGAGGAGGCTGAGCCCGAGGATGCGGCTCCGCCGGGTTGCTGATGTTATGCTATGTATTTGATATTATATTATATGCGTGTTTTGTAATATTTTAATTATGTACGTTTTGGAATAGTTTTGTATTAAACAAGAAAAATTCTGATACTTAGTTATTGACTTGCTTTTCGGTGCGTTTTTCTCGTGCACTTTGTTGCCTTTGCACACACTTGGCACACGTCGTTAGGGTGGTGACCCGTGATGTCATCATCCGGACGTCTCGATTTCCCCGTATCCGTGTGTGGGGATTTGGGGGCGTCACAATTCGTATATTTAACTAATTGGGAACTTGATCCATGTTGTTAAAATAATCACATATTCAAGACTTCAATTGAACTGGAGATAAGGTATTTCAGAACCAAGAATTTCTTCATCGTCTTTACAATGACAAAATGAATCTTTCTGCTCATCAAGTGATCGAGCAACTATTGGAGTACTCAGGGGATGAGTTTTGTCTATATAAAAATGCTTCAAGACTTTATAATGAAAGGTCTTTGCGTTGATACATCTCAATATTGTGTACTAACTCTTTAAATGATGCAGTTGATAATGTTTTGGTAAATAAATTTACCACATCGATTCAAGATCATTAAATTCACTACTCTTCTGGAGTTGTGCTCTTCTGGAGTTCTTGTAAATAATATAGTTAGAGGAGAAGTCATCAAAATTTACTCGCTAACCTTATGCAAGCCTAGCTACTCTCTCCACCCAGCGAGTCTATCTCACTTGACTTGTCCATTTTCAACAAAAACGATGGCCATCTTTTTTAGACCAGAAAAGTACCACAAGATTTTATAACTCTTATGCAGTTGTCAGGCGCTGTAGAGCTGTGATGCTACATCTCTTATCTTTTATAGAGAGATGTTTCACGAAAGATACTATGAAGCAATAGAAATGTTTTGTCATAATTTCTCTATAAAAGAAATATTCAACTCATTTTTATTTGCATCGCATCTTCTTCACTTTTATGTAATTAGTCTGCATTCTTACTTTGTAATCTCTTTTTACATTCTTATTCTGCAATCTCTTTCTGCATTCTCACTCTACAACGGCTCAGCAATCTTCTCATAAGCAATATTTGAGATATTCAACACCTCGTTCACCAGTTGTTTCTGCTTCAACCGTAGGTGCTATAATGCAATACAATAATGATCTGACTAATAAGTCAGATAATGAAGTTATTTACAAACTTGTGAGTCTCGGTACCTGATACTCATCAATCATTATCGCATTTTCTCAGCGACTACAATCAAAAACTTGTGGGGTTGACAAATTCCACGAGAATATTTCTATCCTTCAGCGACTTCTTCTAGAGTCCAACATGAAGATGGGAGAAATAAAATAAGAGAATATGAATTTAAAATCCTTACTTAAATCTTCTTTTCGATTACCTACTCCTTTAGATAGGGATGTCATGCAGATTTTTGAAAAGCAAGAGAGTTTAAAGAATGAGGCAGAGTACTTCAAATTTCTATAATTTTGTTTCGAGATAATAAAATAATATTTTACAAATATTCATATTTGTGTTTCTATCTTCTGGTAGATGTTATGTGTGCTCCATTTTATTTCTCCTTTAATAATGCACACTTCTTACAAAATCGTAATATGAGTCTGAAATACTAATTGTATTTAAGAGATGGTATTTCTGAACTAATAATTTCATTCATCTCCCCCTTGAAGCTGCAAGGGTTTCAAATTTATATTTCAAATATATGAAATTTTCATGAGCTCTTCTGGAGCCTCAATAACATTTAAATTATCTATATAAACTGTAATAATAGCTTGTTCCATGTGTATTTGGATTGTTTTAAATTATATAAAAAATTTTGAAACTTGATAGAATACATATTTCTAAATGTATTCAGATTATAAGTTTCAGGCATTTTCTATCTTTCAAGAATTTTCATATATATGTCATGATCTAATGAACTATATAAATATGCAGTTAATCATGCACATCCAAACTCTCAGTAACTTTTAAGCTAATAAAAAGTTCAATATAATTTCAACCACTTTAAAAGCATATCAATATTTTTTCTGCGAGAAACCGATCGGTGATTTATATATCTTATTTTCAAATTAGAAGTTTCAGGCATTTTATATCCTTCAAGGATTTCAATATATATGTAATGATCTAATGATCCATATAAATATGCAGTGAATCATGCATATCCAAACTCTATTTTCTTTATATAAATACTCACTAATATTCAACAAGCATCACCTCTTAGGCGTTTGGATTACAAGTACATATGTATCATATTTTATTAGTGATATTAATTCTGCAGGAATTGTTTCTTTCAAATTTGGCCAATATTTTTACATCGGTATTCTTTGACGGTTCTTGATTCACTTTTTTCATTACTTCCGATAATATCAATTATCATCTTATATAAAATACATTGTCGACAACGGTTTTATCTTTATCAATAATTTCTCCAATATTCATGAAATGTATCTAGATCTCGTTATTTTCAGGTACTTATCCCTCTTCAAGGAAAGAAATTTCATTAGAAACCTTTTCAATAGGCCCTCTTCAGGAGTTTTTATGGGAGAATTTTGTACATAAAGTTTGGATGGATCTTATTGCTTGTTTTGTGGATACGGACTCTTCAGGAGCACTAATTTGTTTTATTTGTGCTTTTCTCTTTCAGGATATTTTATCTTTTGTATCAATAGGTCTTGCATGCCTTTAGACATGTCTTATGTTCATTAGACTACTAAATTTCTTAATTATCCTACGGGAACTTCAATTCTTGCTGAGATTTTAGCAGCTAGAATATGAGACATTTTTATCTTATTGCATCCATAAATTAATTATCATCTGAACTTTCAGTTCACTTATGATAATCAAGATAACGTCGAATTATTTCATTTTATTTGCTTCTAGCAAATTTTTCTTTTCACTCCTGGTGGTAAGACTTTATAGCAAAAGAATTTTCTGGTTCTTTTATGAATGTACGTATAAAAATTTATTCGACTTATTGTAATTGATTTTGGATGATCAAGATAATCATAAAAACATATAAATATTTTGAATCATATCACTTTTGATGCATCATAATATTTGATTCAATAATTATATAATATCATCTCAAAGAGAAAGCTGATAGTTTTTCCAATACGAGCTTCTGGCCTGAAATCATAAAAGTATTATAAAGATATTCATTACTACGTCTAATCTCTTAGTTTTTTTGAATAAAATGCATCATTCTCTTTACTTCAGGGAATAAAATGATATAAATCCAATATCATTCACTTCAGAAAATGATATGAAACTATTAGGAAGTGACTAATGATTTCTTAACAAAAGTTCATTATTTTGCTTAACCACTAGAAGACCAGATATAAATTTAGAGTATATTGTGAACTTTTGTAGTGGATATTTTTACTTCAGGAGCACATTCGAGGCATTCATTTTAAACATATATTCTTTAGTAGTTTTTCTCTACACAATTTCAATTATACAACTTCAGGTGCATTAATCATAATAAGCTTTTGGTACACGTATCATTCATTTAAATTATCTCATAGAATTAATAGATATTTTATTATGAGATATTCAATAAAATTATTTATTTAGAGCGATCCTTCAGAGATGCTCAATTTTTATTTTAAGATGAAACTTAATATGAGATACCTAATAAAATTATTGGTTTAGAGCGATCCTTCAGGGATGTTCCATTTCTATTCCAAGATGAATCTTATCATCAATAATTCATAACAATTATAAAAATAAATAGAATTTGTATATAAATTATGTGAATAAAAATTTACCACATATATAACTAAAATGCATATTATGAAAATTTTAATTCACCATAAATATAATTAAAATGTAAACTATGTGAATAAATATAGAATTTTATCAAGTAATAATAATGAATATAATCATCTTTAATGCTCACCTTAAGAATTGCAAATAATATATTGAAAAACTTAGTTGAAGTAGAAGATCACTAACTTCAGAATCAACAGAATCTCGTGTTATTAGTGCCATAATTGACAAGGTTGGTGAACAGATAAGTTGGAATAAGATGTTCAATCCTCCACGTATCCTCACCGGAGCTATTTCCAAAAGGAACAATGGCACAACCCCACACAGAAAGCAAAGTCAATAAAGTAATTGGAAGGGAGAAAAAAATAATCCAAAACATCACGTTATTCCACAAAAAAATGGAGAACTTTTTCGAAAGAAAAATAATTTGAAAGCAGAAAGGCAAGATACAAAGAAGGTGGGTTTTTAGTCGGCTTTCTTTGTATGAGTCCAAGAAACTTTTATCAGGACATTTTGATATTTTGTCAAACTAGCCAAGGCCTGATTAGCGAAGCCAACCCCACAGCCAAGCATGATTCTACCAATAATGAGCATGGCAAGGTCTTGGTTAGTAGCGTTAAAGACAGTCCCAACGATGAAGAAAACACTAGCAATCAACATGGTTAGCCTTCGACCAAGCCTTCTGGTTGTGTAGGAATCGAAGAAGGTGGAGAGAGAGAGAGAGAGAGAGAGAGAGAGAGAGAGAGAGAGAGAGAGAGAGAGAGAGAGAGAGAGAGAGAGAGAGAGAGAGAGAGAGAGAGAGATGGGTAAATTCAAGTCAAAGTGAGCGCCTTCCTTTTGAAATCCAAACCTTTCAAGATCTGGTCCTCAAATCTCAGCTGAAAAGCTTTATTAACCATGGAAATTTCATCATTGCCTATAGATCTAATCACAGAACCAAAAAACTTGGCTTTGAGTTTGACCTATGTTTCTCCAACTGGGTTTTTAGCAACCCAATCGTCCACAAATCAAGATCCAAGGTACATGACAGTGAGACACACAACGAGGAAGAAGATGAAATTGGGAGAAGGAAAGAGTAAGATGATGAGAATTGTACTGATAACGTGTTGTGAATCAATGAAAATAGAGATAAAGAAAGACAGAGAGAGAACGAGAAAGAGAGGTTTTCATATTTTCATTATTGAACCTAAAATGATATCCATATATATAGGAGTATAAAAGCCTTAATAGACGGTTAAAATTTAGTCAATTATGACGGCTAAATATGGTCATACAATACAAGTTGGTTTATAACAATATATATATATACTAGTAGAATTAAAACGTCCAAGGGACGTTTGCGTAGTGGAGGCAGATTATAAATGTAAAACTTTTCCATGAAAGTAAATAATAGTATAAAAGAAAAATACAGCAATTGTATTAAAACAACTGTATGTATGAGAAATTGGAACATAACAAGTTATTTTCTACAACAATAATAGATTGAGAAATTGCATAAACCCAAAATTATATTTTCACATTGCCTCTCTCTCTGTCTGTCTCTCTCTAATAATAATACTTAATCCATCTCCGTTAAAATCGTTTATTTTTTGTTTGTCTGACTTCTCTCTCATTTTCTTGCTTATAGTGTTTTTTTGTTTGTCTGACTTCCCTCTCCTTTTCTTGCTTATAGTGTTCCTTTCGGCCTTCTTCCACATTTTTTTATCTCAGTCTCTTTCAACCTTACAGCTTCAGACTGTCTCTCTCTTATATCGCTCCCAATAGTATTTCGGTAGGGTCCCACATGCATGGGCATTTTTGTTGTCGAAGAAAAGTTTACATTACTATTTTAGATAAAATATTATATAATATATATTATCATCACTCCCAATAGTATTTCGGTAGGGTCCCACATGCATGTGCATTTTTGTTATCGAAGAAAAGTTTACGTTACTATTTTAGATAAAATATTATATAATATATATTATCATCATCAATATTGACATGATTTACTTCGTGGAATTTTCTTATCAGTTACTATTTTCTTAAGACAGCAAGCACCACTTGCATGATCAACCTGATCCTAACTTCGAGTCCCTCACGTCTATGATTCCTGTGGTAGCTTTCGCTTAACAACAAAATTGACACGTTCGGAAATGTGTACTTCCAAGTGCAGAAGCGTCAAGTTGTATCAAGGATAAGTCCAGGATCGTATTCCACAGGGACAATGGGTTATCAGAGCATATATGAAGTATTTGGGTAACAGTTGTCACTATTTTGAAAGATGAAAATAAAATGTGATTTTTTGATTTTTGGTAACAAGATGTTGATTATAAGTGATGAAAATAAAATTCAAAACAACGCAACAAGATAATCGAAATTGAAATTGGAAAAACAAACAAATTAACGAAAACTTGGGTTGGGTTTGAGACTCTCTTTATTTCGGATTCTAGATAATTTTCTCGATTAACAATCCAGTCAAGGCATTGATAAACGGAAGATAAAAAGATTAAGTTCAAGTTTTTGTTGCAATATTTTCCTAAGGGATTTTCTATTTTACTAGCCGAACACACATTAACAAACAATCGAGAGAAGCCTTGATAATTTTCAAGCTTGTGATGTGCCTTACGTCAACAACAAAACAAGAGCAAGAGCTTCAATCTATTGTTTTTGAATCCTAAACAAATCACGTTCCGTTCAAGCTTTTGCTGTGCCTTACGTCAACAACAAAACAAGAGCAAGAGCCGTAATCTATTTTTAATTTAAATCCGACTAGTAATATAGTGAAATCATCAATCAATCACAAAATATTGCAACGATCTAGAATCTAAAATAAATTAAATCTCATTCCACAACCCAAGGAAAATGCGTAAAAGTTGAAATTGGAAAAACAATAGAACAAACACTTGGGATGCAATTTTCGCTCATTTCTAATTTGAAATTGGTTTTACCTCTAAGTTCGTCTTCTCTCAACCATTTTCTCGTGTCAAGAGATTATGATCGGTTAAATAAACAATAAGCACATTTTTTCAGTATAATCAAAAGTTGCTTGAGGGATTTTATATCAAGTGTAAAAGTGCAAGAAAGCTATCAAAATCTTGTTACAAGTTCAAGCATCAATCGTGCCTTCACGTCTACGACTGATCAAGTTCGAGAACATAGAATTTTAATCCTTCCCATATGTAACATGAAATATAATCTATCAAGTTAATCATTTAAAATCCATAATCTTGAAGAAAATCCAACCCCAAACAGTTATGAGCTACTCATTGAATCCCAAGCTAAAAATTAATTACATATGATGCTTCTAGCGATAAAAGTAAAACGAAGTTGAGTCATGACAAAAATAAAAGCTGAAACGTAAATTGCAGAAAATATCCAAATGAGAACAAATACTTAAATAAGAACTGAAACGTAATTTGCAGAAAATAGAATGAAGAGTAATCATGAAAAATAAAACGAAGAAATAGCCGAATGAAAATAAAGATACTGTCTGAAACGAAAATGATATAAAAATAAAACTGTTGCAATTAAACCACACAATAACATAAAACGAAAGAGAATAAAATAAAATTCAAACATATTTAATACAAATACTCTAGAAATATTGTTCCGGATAAAATTAAAATCAAATACAATGAAACCACACAATAACATAAAACGAAAGACAATAAAATAAAATTCAAACACTCTAAGCTTAAACACTCTAAGAAAATAAAATTCAAAACCAAACACTCTAAGCTTAAACAAAAAAAAGAAAACAATTGAAAGAACATAAAAAAACTTAAACTAAACTACTCTACAAAATGAAAGAAAAAATAAAAACAACTTCAAACTCCAAACTTAAGCTACTCGATTCTCCCCCCCTCTTAAACTCCTCAACCGGTCTCAATTTATAGCAAAAGATTCAATGGCCGAATGACTCCCCTTGCCTCTTGAAAATCATTTAATTGGTTGTTTAATCTTGCACCCACCGGTTCCACTCTTCCACCAATTTTATTCCACTAACCGGTCCCTCTCTCTTTGTCATCTCTATCCTTTTTCTACTTCAGAACTTGCCTCTTTCTATAGCAGAAAAATCAATGTGTCGTCCCTCTCCACTTGCCTCTTGAAGAATCAATCAATTGGTTGTTTAATCTTGCACCCACCGGTTCCACTCTTCAATCATGCATTGAGTAATTAATCCTAGCCAACTACTCCACTTGCTGCCTTTGATCCTTTCTTTCCTTTAAACCATTCGGCACTTTCTTTCTCTACCAAACCAACCCCACACATCACTTCTATATTCATGCATTCACTTTCAGCGACTCCACTCTCTCTTCATCTTAGGATAATTAACTAATAAAGGCTAAACACAACAGCCCCACATCAATTGTTCTCCTCCATCACGGATGATCTCTTCAATCACCTCTCAACCGATTGCTGCCTCTCTTTCCAGCACAACTCACCAGCTCCAATATCACCACTCTCTTCCGTCCATCGTGCTTGTGTGCTGCTTCCAATTTCTTTAATGAGGGGCCCATGTTTCTTCTTTCACTTTCAGCTCATTTTCCATCTTCTCGGCTGGCTGCTCTTTCCTTTAATGAATTCAGCTAGCTGCCCCACACATCACTCCTCCTTCGGCTCTTCAATGTCTTTCAGCTAATATCCTTTCCGTGTGAGTGGCTGTGTTGCAATGATGTGTTTGTTTGTCTAGCTTGCATGTGCATGAATTGTCTGCTGTATGTTCTGTCCATCTGTCCGAGTGATTCTGCTGTCATGTGAATTTCTGTCCATGTGTTTTCTGCTTGCATCGTGTGAGTGGGTGTGTGAAAGTGAGTCTGCTGCTTGTGAGAATGAGTGGCTGTGTGCTGGAATGAAACTGTCCGAATGGAGCATGAGTGCTGTCATGTGAGTGCATGTGTGAGGTGTTTGCATGCAGGTTCTGTTCGAAGCTTGTGTGATCCGAATCCTCTTTCTGCTGTGCATGTGCTGTCCTTGTGTCTGGGTCCCTTGTCCGAATGATGAAATGCTTGTGTGTGGTTTTGGCATGTTTGCTTTGTGTGTAGCTGTCCCACGTGATGCTGCATTTTGGTGCTCAACCGAGTGTGAGTTTCTTTTTTCTTTGCACGGAAAGGGCCAAGTCACATTTGCCAAGTTGCCATAAAGAGAAAGTCTCCTCAGAACCTGTAGACAAAAACAAAACAAAAAAACTAACTAACCCTAACAATTCTCTCTTTGAATTTTATTTAAACTGAAAATAAGAAAGAAAGAAATAACACTCAAAATTAAAAGAAAAATAAATTATCACAAATGAACTATATATGTGAGGAAATATTGTCCCATTACATCATAGTTATAAAATTAAGCATAAACTCATGCTTTTAATCAATTTAAATCATAACTCGTATTTATGCTTATTAACTATTTTTCCATCTAAAACCAATAATAATGTCATGATGAATTTAAAAAACATTGGTTTTAAATAGCTAAAATATGCAATATTTCAGCTCAATCACACCCCCCAACTAGCTTTTTGCTAATCCTTGAGCAAAATAGTGAAAATCAATTGAGATGAATATTGCATAAAGCTCGAAATTCAAACAAAAACAATCAAACATGATTCTGAATTCTCACACAAAAAATCGATTCGTGATTATTCAACACCAGGAGTTGTATCCACAAGGAAAGTCTCAACAATTGTTCACATAGAATTAGGGCAAATGTTTCAGAACTCGGATATGTGTGTGGCTAAACTTCTGTGTGTTCCTCACTAATAAACATGATTTATCATAGGATTTTTCAACCTTAAGATTAATCATTATTGATTCTAACTACCTCAAAGCCTAAGGGACTAGCAGTTTTCACGCCAACTCTGTTTAAAGGTTGAACATTCAACCCCCAAAGTTTTGGGTAACTGTTTCTAACCCTTTATTTAAGAAAACTTACACGATTTTTTTTTTCCTTTTCTTTTCTTTTCTTCTTTTCCCTTTTTTTTTTTTTTTTTTTTTTTTTTTTTTTTTTTTTTTTTTTATAAGGCTCGGTAGTCCTGCAGTTTACTTCTCCTGTTTTAAATCAATGAACATTAATGAGGAACACTACAAGTGTAAGCATGTGCAGATTGTTCTTTCAAAACTTGCCATTCATTCTATATAAATCATATTAATTCTTATTTTTGTAAATATCGCATCCCGGTGTTTCAAATCACTCCTCAATAAAATATGATGCATCATAAGTCATGTTCTATGCTTAAGGTTGAAAATAAATCTTCACAAAATAATTCCGCTCAACTACTCCACCAAGATACTCAAATCTAACAAAAATACCAGAAGTGTGTGTTAATCGTGCACCTCACAAATTTTATTTTAATTTTTTTTTTTTTCTATTTTCATTTTTTTTCTTTATTTTTTTTTTTTTTTTTTTTTAAAGGAATTTAACACAATTAACAGAAAACCCTCCCCCCAACTAAATGTGACATTGTCCTCAATGTTCAGCAATGAATATCCGATGATGTATGTTATACAATCATGATTAAACAAAGAGGAAACAAATTCACTTGAGATATTCGAGTGTACAAAAGGGAGTAGATTTCTGTCGAAGTTAAAAAAAAAAAAAAAAAAAAAAAACATAACAGAAAACAAAAGAAGGAAAAACAAAACAACACATATGGTATATACAATGATGAATCAGAAATTAATTCTGATACGCAAGAAAATACAAAATAAACAAAATAAACAAAACAAAATAAACAAAATACAAAACAAGCAAGAAAGAATTTTTTTATTTTTTTATTTTTTTTATTTTTTTTTATTTTTTATTTTTACATAAACTTGAGGTTTTTAGCCTCAAGTTTGAGTCGCTCATGCTCTTCATATATCATCAGGTCATCCTTAGCCATGGGAGCTGGCAAGCGGAATGAAGAATCTAAAAGAGACTTCATCTGTCTATTCTTCTGTCGTTCTATTCCTTCCCTTATGTGAGCCTCCTGAGCAATTCGTTGAAGTACAACGATTTGTTCTTTCAGCCTTTCAACCTCATTGTTTTTGGCTTGTACCCTTTGGGAAAAAGCCACAATGGAGGATGAATAGCGAGTCCCAAGACTCACCAGGTCGTAGATAGCATCTTGGTCCGACCTATTAGCCATACTATTGTTTTCTAGTTGCAGCACGGCACTAATGGTGGCTGCAGAAAGAACAGGCGGTTGGGATGCAGAAGGCCTCATGGATTGATCTTGAGGAATGTTTGAGGAATGAGCCATTGATAGAAAAATAGAAGGTTTTAAACACGAGAATGTTGAAAAAAATGCAGATGAGTTTCTGGAGACGAGAATGAAAACTTGATGCGGATTTGATGGAGTTCACGACTGATTTTATAGAGGTAGTACAATGAACCAGACGAGCTGTCATCCACGTCAAGGATAATGTGATTTCGGTGATATGACAGCTCGGAGCCTCAAATCCCGTTTTCCAAAAACATCATGTGATCTTTTTTTTTTTTTTTTTTTTTTTCAAATCTCCAGCCACTCCTGTCGGGTCACGGACGGATCTAACTATTTTTTTCACTTTCAAATTTCACAGCCGCACTTGTCAGATCACGGACGGACCCAACTATATTTTCAACTATCTACAGTGTCTACTAACGCACCGTTTTATTCAAAGGTTGAATTATGCATGAGGGTGTGCTAGTTCTAACAGGCTGAAGATATTCTCGAAGTGTCCTATTTGGATTCCTCATTTCTCTATCATGTTTCTCATTTTCAGCCATGATGCTATCAGTGTCTGATGATGATTAGAAGATTATGCAGAGCTAACAGATGTCAATGATTCTGTCCTAAACAATCGAGATGTATGGATTCTAACCCAACCAGTCATACAAACAGGAGCAGAAAATCAAAGACCATGAAAAATAAACAAAGCGAAAGAAAGAAAAAAAAAATTTAGAAATCACCCAGGCTGTGAAGAGATTCACAGCTCCACGAACGTCCTCTCAGCAGTAGATGAATGCTCTGATAAACGCCAGTTGTCCCCGGCAACGGCGCCAAAAACTTGACACGTTCGGAAATGTGTACTTCCAAGTGCAGAAGCGTCAAGTTGTATCAAGGATAAGTCCAGGATCGTATTCCACAGGGACAATGGGTTATCAGAGCATATATGAAGTATTTGGGTAACAGTTGTCACTATTTTGAAAGATGAAAATAAAATGTGATTTTTGATTTTTGGTAACAAGATGTTGATTATAAGTGATGAAAATAAAATTCAAAACAACGCAACAAGATAATCGAAATTGAAATTGGAAAAACAAACAAATTAACGAAAACTTGGGTTGGGTTTGAGACTCTCTTTATTTCGGATTCTAGATAATTTTCTCGATTAACAATCCAGTCAAGGCATTGATAAACGGAAGATAAAAAGATTAAGTTCAAGTTTTTGTTGCAATATTTTCCTAAGGGATTTTCTATTTTACTAGCCGAACACACATTAACAAACAATCGAGAGAAGCCTTGATAATTTTCAAGCTTGTGATGTGCCTTACGTCAACAACAAAACAAGAGCAAGAGCTTCAATCTATTGTTTTTGAATCCTAAACAAATCACGTTCCGTTCAAGCTTTTGCTGTGCCTTACGTCAACAACAAAACAAGAGCAAGAGCCGTAATCTATTTTTAATTTAAATCCGACTAGTAATATAGTGAAATCATCAATCAATCACAAAATATTGCAACGATCTAGAATCTAAAATAAATTAAATCTCATTCCACAACCCAAGGAAAATGCGTAAAAGTTGAAATTGGAAAAACAATAGAACAAACACTTGGGATGCAATTTTCGCTCATTTCTAATTTGAAATTGGTTTTACCTCTAAGTTCGTCTTCTCTCAACCATTTTCTCGTGTCAAGAGATTATGATCGGTTAAATAAACAATAAGCACATTTTTTCAGTATAATCAAAAGTTGCTTGAGGGATTTTATATCAAGTGTAAAAGTGCAAGAAAGCTATCAAAATCTTGTTACAAGTTCAAGCATCAATCGTGCCTTCACGTCTACGACTGATCAAGTTCGAGAACATAGAATTTTAATCCTTCCCATATGTAACATGAAATATAATCTATCAAGTTAATCATTTAAAATCCATAATCTTGAAGAAAATCCAACCCCAAACAGTTATGAGCTACTCATTGAATCCCAAGCTAAAAATTAATTACATATGATGCTTCTAGCGATAAAAGTAAAACGAAGTTGAGTCATGACAAAAATAAAAGCTGAAACGTAAATTGCAGAAAATATCCAAATGAGAACAAATACTTAAATAAGAACTGAAACGTAATTTGCAGAAAATAGAATGAAGAGTAATCATGAAAAATAAAACGAAGAAATAGCCGAATGAAAATAAAGATACTGTCTGAAACGAAAATGATATAAAAATAAAACTGTTGCAATTAAACCACACAATAACATAAAACGAAAGAGAATAAAATAAAATTCAAACATATTTAATACAAATACTCTAGAAATATTGTTCCGGATAAAATTAAAATCAAATACAATGAAACCACACAATAACATAAAACGAAAGACAATAAAATAAAATTCAAACACTCTAAGCTTAAACACTCTAAGAAAATAAAATTCAAAACCAAACACTCTAAGCTTAAACAAAAAAAAGAAAACAATTGAAAGAACATAAAAAAACTTAAACTAAACTACTCTACAAAATGAAAGAAAAAATAAAAACAACTTCAAACTCCAAACTTAAGCTACTCGATTCTCCCCCCCTCTTAAACTCCTCAACCGGTCTCAATTTATAGCAAAAGATTCAATGGCCGAATGACTCCCCTTGCCTCTTGAAAATCATTTAATTGGTTGTTTAATCTTGCACCCACCGGTTCCACTCTTCCACCAATTTTATTCCACTAACCGGTCCCTCTCTCTTTGTCATCTCTATCCTTTTTCTACTTCAGAACTTGCCTCTTTCTATAGCAGAAAAATCAATGTGTCGTCCCTCTCCACTTGCCTCTTGAAGAATCAATCAATTGGTTGTTTAATCTTGCACCCACCGGTTCCACTCTTCAATCATGCATTGAGTAATTAATCCTAGCCAACTACTCCACTTGCTGCCTTTGATCCTTTCTTTCCTTTAAACCATTCGGCACTTTCTTTCTCTACCAAACCAACCCCACACATCACTTCTATATTCATGCATTCACTTTCAGCGACTCCACTCTCTCTTCATCTTAGGATAATTAACTAATAAAGGCTAAACACAACAGCCCCACATCAATTGTTCTCCTCCATCACGGATGATCTCTTCAATCACCTCTCAACCGATTGCTGCCTCTCTTTCCAGCACAACTCACCAGCTCCAATATCACCACTCTCTTCCGTCCATCGTGCTTGTGTGCTGCTTCCAATTTCTTTAATGAGGGGCCCATGTTTCTTCTTTCACTTTCAGCTCATTTTCCATCTTCTCGGCTGGCTGCTCTTTCCTTTAATGAATTCAGCTAGCTGCCCCACACATCACTCCTCCTTCGGCTCTTCAATGTCTTTCAGCTAATATCCTTTCCGTGTGAGTGGCTGTGTTGCAATGATGTGTTTGTTTGTCTAGCTTGCATGTGCATGAATTGTCTGCTGTATGTTCTGTCCATCTGTCCGAGTGATTCTGCTGTCATGTGAATTTCTGTCCATGTGTTTTCTGCTTGCATCGTGTGAGTGGGTGTGTGAAAGTGAGTCTGCTGCTTGTGAGAATGAGTGGCTGTGTGCTGGAATGAAACTGTCCGAATGGAGCATGAGTGCTGTCATGTGAGTGCATGTGTGAGGTGTTTGCATGCAGGTTCTGTTCGAAGCTTGTGTGATCCGAATCCTCTTTCTGCTGTGCATGTGCTGTCCTTGTGTCTGGGTCCCTTGTCCGAATGATGAAATGCTTGTGTGTGGTTTTGGCATGTTTGCTTTGTGTGTAGCTGTCCCACGTGATGCTGCATTTTGGTGCTCAACCGAGTGTGAGTTTCTTTTTTCTTTGCACGGAAAGGGCCAAGTCACATTTGCCAAGTTGCCATAAAGAGAAAGTCTCCTCAGAACCTGTAGACAAAAACAAAACAAAAAAACTAACTAACCCTAACAATTCTCTCTTTGAATTTTATTTAAACTGAAAATAAGAAAGAAAGAAATAACACTCAAAATTAAAAGAAAAATAAATTATCACAAATGAACTATATATGTGAGGAAATATTGTCCCATTACATCATAGTTATAAAATTAAGCATAAACTCATGCTTTTAATCAATTTAAATCATAACTCGTATTTATGCTTATTAACTATTTTTCCATCTAAAACCAATAATAATGTCATGATGAATTTAAAAAACATTGGTTTTAAATAGCTAAAATATGCAATATTTCAGCTCAATCACACCCCCCAACTAGCTTTTTGCTAATCCTTGAGCAAAATAGTGAAAATCAATTGAGATGAATATTGCATAAAGCTCGAAATTCAAACAAAAACAATCAAACATGATTCTGAATTCTCACACAAAAAATCGATTCGTGATTATTCAACACCAGGAGTTGTATCCACAAGGAAAGTCTCAACAATTGTTCACATAGAATTAGGGCAAATGTTTCAGAACTCGGATATGTGTGTGGCTAAACTTCTGTGTGTTCCTCACTAATAAACATGATTTATCATAGGATTTTTCAACCTTAAGATTAATCATTATTGATTCTAACTACCTCAAAGCCTAAGGGACTAGCAGTTTTCACGCCAACTCTGTTTAAAGGTTGAACATTCAACCCCCAAAGTTTTGGGTAACTGTTTCTAACCCTTTATTTAAGAAAACTTACACGATTTTTTTTTTCCTTTTCTTTTCTTTTCTTCTTTTCCCTTTTTTTTTTTTTTTTTTTTTTTTTTTTTTTTTTTTTTTTTTTTATAAGGCTCGGTAGTCCTGCAGTTTACTTCTCCTGTTTTAAATCAATGAACATTAATGAGGAACACTACAAGTGTAAGCATGTGCAGATTGTTCTTTCAAAACTTGCCATTCATTCTATATAAATCATATTAATTCTTATTTTTGTAAATATCGCATCCCGGTGTTTCAAATCACTCCTCAATAAAATATGATGCATCATAAGTCATGTTCTATGCTTAAGGTTGAAAATAAATCTTCACAAAATAATTCCGCTCAACTACTCCACCAAGATACTCAAATCTAACAAAAATACCAGAAGTGTGTGTTAATCGTGCACCTCACAAATTTTATTTTAATTTTTTTTTTTTTCTATTTTCATTTTTTTTCTTTATTTTTTTTTTTTTTTTTTTTTAAAGGAATTTAACACAATTAACAGAAAACCCTCCCCCCAACTAAATGTGACATTGTCCTCAATGTTCAGCAATGAATATCCGATGATGTATGTTATACAATCATGATTAAACAAAGAGGAAACAAATTCACTTGAGATATTCGAGTGTACAAAAGGGAGTAGATTTCTGTCGAAGTTAAAAAAAAAAAAAAAAAAAAAAAACATAACAGAAAACAAAAGAAGGAAAAACAAAACAACACATATGGTATATACAATGATGAATCAGAAATTAATTCTGATACGCAAGAAAATACAAAATAAACAAAATAAACAAAACAAAATAAACAAAATACAAAACAAGCAAGAAAGAATTTTTTTATTTTTTTATTTTTTTTATTTTTTTTTATTTTTTATTTTTACATAAACTTGAGGTTTTTAGCCTCAAGTTTGAGTCGCTCATGCTCTTCATATATCATCAGGTCATCCTTAGCCATGGGAGCTGGCAAGCGGAATGAAGAATCTAAAAGAGACTTCATCTGTCTATTCTTCTGTCGTTCTATTCCTTCCCTTATGTGAGCCTCCTGAGCAATTCGTTGAAGTACAACGATTTGTTCTTTCAGCCTTTCAACCTCATTGTTTTTGGCTTGTACCCTTTGGGAAAAAGCCACAATGGAGGATGAATAGCGAGTCCCAAGACTCACCAGGTCGTAGATAGCATCTTGGTCCGACCTATTAGCCATACTATTGTTTTCTAGTTGCAGCACGGCACTAATGGTGGCTGCAGAAAGAACAGGCGGTTGGGATGCAGAAGGCCTCATGGATTGATCTTGAGGAATGTTTGAGGAATGAGCCATTGATAGAAAAATAGAAGGTTTTAAACACGAGAATGTTGAAAAAAATGCAGATGAGTTTCTGGAGACGAGAATGAAAACTTGATGCGGATTTGATGGAGTTCACGACTGATTTTATAGAGGTAGTACAATGAACCAGACGAGCTGTCATCCACGTCAAGGATAATGTGATTTCGGTGATATGACAGCTCGGAGCCTCAAATCCCGTTTTCCAAAAACATCATGTGATCTTTTTTTTTTTTTTTTTTTTTTCAAATCTCCAGCCACTCCTGTCGGGTCACGGACGGATCTAACTATTTTTTTCACTTTCAAATTTCACAGCCGCACTTGTCAGATCACGGACGGACCCAACTATATTTTCAACTATCTACAGTGTCTACTAACGCACCGTTTTATTCAAAGGTTGAATTATGCATGAGGGTGTGCTAGTTCTAACAGGCTGAAGATATTCTCGAAGTGTCCTATTTGGATTCCTCATTTCTCTATCATGTTTCTCATTTTCAGCCATGATGCTATCAGTGTCTGATGATGATTAGAAGATTATGCAGAGCTAACAGATGTCAATGATTCTGTCCTAAACAATCGAGATGTATGGATTCTAACCCAACCAGTCATACAAACAGGAGCAGAAAATCAAAGACCATGAAAAATAAACAAAGCGAAAGAAAGAAAAAAAAAATTTAGAAATCACCCAGGCTGTGAAGAGATTCACAGCTCCACGAACGTCCTCTCAGCAGTAGATGAATGCTCTGATAAACGCCAGTTGTCCCCGGCAACGGCGCCAAAAACTTGACACGTTCGGAAATGTGTACTTCCAAGTGCAGAAGCGTCAAGTTGTATCAAGGATAAGTCCAGGATCGTATTCCACAGGGACAATGGGTTATCAGAGCATATATGAAGTATTTGGGTAACAGTTGTCACTATTTTGAAAGATGAAAATAAAATGTGATTTTTGATTTTTGGTAACAAGATGTTGATTATAAGTGATGAAAATAAAATTCAAAACAACGCAACAAGATAATCGAAATTGAAATTGGAAAAACAAACAAATTAACGAAAACTTGGGTTGGGTTTGAGACTCTCTTTATTTCGGATTCTAGATAATTTTCTCGATTAACAATCCAGTCAAGGCATTGATAAACGGAAGATAAAAAGATTAAGTTCAAGTTTTTGTTGCAATATTTTCCTAAGGGATTTTCTATTTTACTAGCCGAACACACATTAACAAACAATCGAGAGAAGCCTTGATAATTTTCAAGCTTGTGATGTGCCTTACGTCAACAACAAAACAAGAGCAAGAGCTTCAATCTATTGTTTTTGAATCCTAAACAAATCACGTTCCGTTCAAGCTTTTGCTGTGCCTTACGTCAACAACAAAACAAGAGCAAGAGCCGTAATCTATTTTTAATTTAAATCCGACTAGTAATATAGTGAAATCATCAATCAATCACAAAATATTGCAACGATCTAGAATCTAAAATAAATTAAATCTCATTCCACAACCCAAGGAAAATGCGTAAAAGTTGAAATTGGAAAAACAATAGAACAAACACTTGGGATGCAATTTTCGCTCATTTCTAATTTGAAATTGGTTTTACCTCTAAGTTCGTCTTCTCTCAACCATTTTCTCGTGTCAAGAGATTATGATCGGTTAAATAAACAATAAGCACATTTTTTCAGTATAATCAAAAGTTGCTTGAGGGATTTTATATCAAGTGTAAAAGTGCAAGAAAGCTATCAAAATCTTGTTACAAGTTCAAGCATCAATCGTGCCTTCACGTCTACGACTGATCAAGTTCGAGAACATAGAATTTTAATCCTTCCCATATGTAACATGAAATATAATCTATCAAGTTAATCATTTAAAATCCATAATCTTGAAGAAAATCCAACCCCAAACAGTTATGAGCTACTCATTGAATCCCAAGCTAAAAATTAATTACATATGATGCTTCTAGCGATAAAAGTAAAACGAAGTTGAGTCATGACAAAAATAAAAGCTGAAACGTAAATTGCAGAAAATATCCAAATGAGAACAAATACTTAAATAAGAACTGAAACGTAATTTGCAGAAAATAGAATGAAGAGTAATCATGAAAAATAAAACGAAGAAATAGCCGAATGAAAATAAAGATACTGTCTGAAACGAAAATGATATAAAAATAAAACTGTTGCAATTAAACCACACAATAACATAAAACGAAAGAGAATAAAATAAAATTCAAACATATTTAATACAAATACTCTAGAAATATTGTTCCGGATAAAATTAAAATCAAATACAATGAAACCACACAATAACATAAAACGAAAGACAATAAAATAAAATTCAAACACTCTAAGCTTAAACACTCTAAGAAAATAAAATTCAAAACCAAACACTCTAAGCTTAAACAAAAAAAAGAAAACAATTGAAAGAACATAAAAAAACTTAAACTAAACTACTCTACAAAATGAAAGAAAAAATAAAAACAACTTCAAACTCCAAACTTAAGCTACTCGATTCTCCCCCCCTCTTAAACTCCTCAACCGGTCTCAATTTATAGCAAAAGATTCAATGGCCGAATGACTCCCCTTGCCTCTTGAAAATCATTTAATTGGTTGTTTAATCTTGCACCCACCGGTTCCACTCTTCCACCAATTTTATTCCACTAACCGGTCCCTCTCTCTTTGTCATCTCTATCCTTTTTCTACTTCAGAACTTGCCTCTTTCTATAGCAGAAAAATCAATGTGTCGTCCCTCTCCACTTGCCTCTTGAAGAATCAATCAATTGGTTGTTTAATCTTGCACCCACCGGTTCCACTCTTCAATCATGCATTGAGTAATTAATCCTAGCCAACTACTCCACTTGCTGCCTTTGATCCTTTCTTTCCTTTAAACCATTCGGCACTTTCTTTCTCTACCAAACCAACCCCACACATCACTTCTATATTCATGCATTCACTTTCAGCGACTCCACTCTCTCTTCATCTTAGGATAATTAACTAATAAAGGCTAAACACAACAGCCCCACATCAATTGTTCTCCTCCATCACGGATGATCTCTTCAATCACCTCTCAACCGATTGCTGCCTCTCTTTCCAGCACAACTCACCAGCTCCAATATCACCACTCTCTTCCGTCCATCGTGCTTGTGTGCTGCTTCCAATTTCTTTAATGAGGGGCCCATGTTTCTTCTTTCACTTTCAGCTCATTTTCCATCTTCTCGGCTGGCTGCTCTTTCCTTTAATGAATTCAGCTAGCTGCCCCACACATCACTCCTCCTTCGGCTCTTCAATGTCTTTCAGCTAATATCCTTTCCGTGTGAGTGGCTGTGTTGCAATGATGTGTTTGTTTGTCTAGCTTGCATGTGCATGAATTGTCTGCTGTATGTTCTGTCCATCTGTCCGAGTGATTCTGCTGTCATGTGAATTTCTGTCCATGTGTTTTCTGCTTGCATCGTGTGAGTGGGTGTGTGAAAGTGAGTCTGCTGCTTGTGAGAATGAGTGGCTGTGTGCTGGAATGAAACTGTCCGAATGGAGCATGAGTGCTGTCATGTGAGTGCATGTGTGAGGTGTTTGCATGCAGGTTCTGTTCGAAGCTTGTGTGATCCGAATCCTCTTTCTGCTGTGCATGTGCTGTCCTTGTGTCTGGGTCCCTTGTCCGAATGATGAAATGCTTGTGTGTGGTTTTGGCATGTTTGCTTTGTGTGTAGCTGTCCCACGTGATGCTGCATTTTGGTGCTCAACCGAGTGTGAGTTTCTTTTTTCTTTGCACGGAAAGGGCCAAGTCACATTTGCCAAGTTGCCATAAAGAGAAAGTCTCCTCAGAACCTGTAGACAAAAACAAAACAAAAAAACTAACTAACCCTAACAATTCTCTCTTTGAATTTTATTTAAACTGAAAATAAGAAAGAAAGAAATAACACTCAAAATTAAAAGAAAAATAAATTATCACAAATGAACTATATATGTGAGGAAATATTGTCCCATTACATCATAGTTATAAAATTAAGCATAAACTCATGCTTTTAATCAATTTAAATCATAACTCGTATTTATGCTTATTAACTATTTTTCCATCTAAAACCAATAATAATGTCATGATGAATTTAAAAAACATTGGTTTTAAATAGCTAAAATATGCAATATTTCAGCTCAATCAAAAATTAAGTGGTACCCATCTCTTAAATTTAATTTCCCCACTGCCTCGGTTTCAATTTCAAGAGAGGGATGGTACGTTAAGGCCTTTTTCGTAAATATACTCCTCATTCTTGGATCTTTTACCTTTTCTTTTCTGGTTTTTTCTTTTGTTTTTATTTTTAATTGTCATGATCCTTATAATTACTTTTTCTTGGGGTCCAGAGTCCATACTCCTCCTAACACATTCAATTAATGAGCGGCTCATTATCATGCTTTTCACGCCTACCTATCTCTAGTACTACTACTATACTATTATTATTATTATTTTATTAATTGCTATATAATAAGTGGTGAGGTGCGTGAAGTGATGGTATTATAAAATAGATTTAAGTTAAAGCTGAAGTTTATAAATTTGTGAATTTAGATCTTTTTATAGATAAATACTTTTTCAAAAAAAAAAATAGAAGAGATAATAGAACGTCAACATGCATTATTTTAAAAAAATTGGAAAATAATGCACCTCTTTAAGTGAAAAGAATGAAAATGGGGTCGCGGTAATGACGAGCGCGATGTTAATTAATAAAAGATGAAACTCATCATACATATATTTATTATTTACTTTGTTTTTAAGAATAAGAATTTCTCATTTTTAAACAATGTAAAATCTCACACACTAATTATCTTCAATTTTATCGATAAAAAATAGATCAATATAATAGGAATTAAATTAACATGAATTCCTAACGAAGATGATCGAATCAATTTATGATCAATTCGATACTTTTTACCATGTCCAAAAGAATGAAGAAATGCCTACAAATCAACTTGCATATATATTTTTCTTTATTGGCCGGTTATGCTTTCGAGAATCATCACTGGCCATTTCTTTAAGCTGAAACAGCATGCATGCCTACTCTTACCAAAATTTCCAGTCTTATTTGAGAGAATAAAATATAATTTACATCATCTAAAAAATGACAAAAAAAAAAAAAAAATAGGAGAACCTAACTAACTATATATAAATATGCATATATATATATATGCAATTGACAACTGATGTTACATCGACCATTGGAGCATTAAAGACATGATGATAAATGAGAAATCATACAAAATTATATTATATTATTATAATTAAATATATTTGATGCGAGTTGGGGAATGATAATCCAATTATAACATATATTAATGTGCAATACTGTACGCATCTAATCTTTCCCAGCTATCCAATTAGAATTTCTGATTCCGTATGGCGTAGGCAAACTTAACGAAATTGAATTCATACCTCACAAGCAATCTAGAGAGAGAGAGAGTAAGTGAGTGGTTGCTTTCATTGGAGAAGCATTATTGTCAAACTTTGGGCAAATTGCTTTTATATTTTTTACTTTGAAACAGGAAAGAAATGTAAGATAAGGAAAAGGATCCCACAACCCTTGCAACCGACCCTACCCACTTCCTATATTATACTCCATAATATATTATCACGGGATAAATAGAAAGCACAATAGATTGAGAGTGTCTCCACACTATAATGATAGATTCGTATATCAGTAGGAAATAGTATTTTTTAGCGATAAGAACGCATGACTCATTCCTAAAAATTAGTTTATCCCACATGTCTGCAAAAAGCTTGAAAAATAATAAACGACAAAGCAAATTATCCAACGAAAGGTGTCTTAAAAGTCAAAAGTAGAAAGAAGAAAATCATCAATATTCGATGATCATCATCGGTGCCAAAAAAAATAAATTATAAATATTTTTTCCCGAGCCACTCCAAGGGACGTTTGCTTAGTGGAGGCAAAATATAAATGTAAAACCTTCCCATGAAAGTAAATAATAGTAATCAGCAACACGTTCAGCAATCAGCAACACCGCTATGCACCGCTCAACAGCAGATAAGAGGGGTGAAATGCCCTAAAATAAAGAACATAAGAAATAAGTACATCTCATTCAGTATACTGAAGCAACTGAGGTTATTCATGTGAATCAACCTGTTTAGAAGGAAAGCAGCAGCGCTGTCACGATTGTTGATATCTTGATCTCGTGGAATTTTTCCAAATAACAAGCAAAGATTTGTAAAATGAGAAGCTTCAGTTGGGATTTAGAGAACATTCATGGAGGAGATGAATGAAATTATTAAATCTAAAATACCATCTCTTAAATACAATTAGTATTTTAGATTCATATTACAGTTTTGTAAGAAGTGTGTATTATTAAAGGAGAAATAAAATAGAACACATAAAAGATCTAACAGAAGATAGAAACACAAATATAAATATTTGTGAAGTATTATTTTATTATCTCAAAGCAAAATTACAGAAATTTGAGGCTCTTCGCCTCAATCTTTAAACGCTCTTGCTCTTCAAAAATCTGCATGTCTTTCCTATCTAAAGGAGTAGCCACTCAAAAAGAAGAGTTAAGCAAAGATTTTAAATCTCTGTTCTCTCGCTTTAGTGCTTCTATCTTCATGTTGGAATCCATAAGAAGCCGCTGAAGGATAGAAATATTCTCGTGAAATTTGTCAACCCCACCAGTCCTAGATTGCAGTCGCTGAGAATATGCGACAAGGGTTGATGAGTATCGGGTACCGAGACTCACAAGCTCGTAGATAATTTCATTATCTGACTTATTAGTCAGATCATTGTTGGATTGCATTATAACACCTACGGAAGAAGCAAAAACAACTGGTGAACGAGGTGCAGAATACCTCATATATTGGTAACAAGAAGATTGCTGAGCCATTGCAAAGTGAGAAAGCAGAAAGAGATTGCAGAGTAAGAATGCAGACTAATTTCAGAAAAGTGTAGAAGATGAGATGCGAAAGAAGATGAACTGAATAATTCTTTTATAGAGAAAATTATAATGAATCATCTCTCGTGAAGCATTTCTCTACAAGAGACAAGAGCGATGTAGTATCATAGTTGCGGCGCCTGACAGCTACAGAAGAGCAATATATTATCATAGCTGCGGCGCCTGACAGCTACAGAAGACCTGTACAAATTCTACGGATCAGAGTTGTTCGGTCTAAAACAGATAGCCACCGTTTTTGTTGAAAAAAAAGAGAGAGAGAAAGAGGTTAACGGCTTAATTTTGATGAATTCTTTACTAACTATGTTATTTAGAAAGACACTTAAAGTATATCGCTTATGTTTTTCTAAGGCAATCGAGAGTTTACCACTGAAACCGAAGATCTTAGACATGGGTACGGCTGAAAAAATCCCAAGAGGTCGAATCTGCACCGTTTTCCACCAGAAAACCCTCCAAAGAGAAAAAAAAAAAAAAAAAAAAAAGAGAAACCCAAAGAAGACAACGACCAAAATCTATTTGTACAGAGCTTTAGGCCAGGAGTTCATGAGAGTAACAGAACTATCAGGACATGAAAACCCTATGAGATAAGGCAAAAAAAAAGTAGAGAAAATAAGTGAGAGGAAAGAGAAGGTGAGGAGCGAAATGATAGGAGTCGGGGTGGGTCAATGGGGAATACTTTTATGAGTTTAAGCACAGTCGCGTATTAATCTGTGTATCAATACTGATTCATTCATACTTCAAATTTAAATTAACATTGTTTTAAATAAAATCTACTTTTTGATCTCATTTTACTAAATTTGTTCATATATACTGGTTTAAACCCGTATATGAACAAATATTTTTTTATTTTTTATTAAATATTTAGTATATGAATAATAAATAAAAAAAATTAAATTAATTTAAAAAAATAAATGTAAAAAAATTTAAAAATTTAAAGGGAGAAGCGGACACAAATTGGCGAGTGTACCAGCTGGTTCTTTATTGTGCATGTGATTTTCAAGTTTTCAACTATCAAGGATACAATCAAAATCAAATTAGGATTTGGCAAATCCTAATGAAGTTGACAACAATGGAGACATGAGAGGATTTTGATGGGCAAAAGAACAGTAATTTCCTACTAATATCTTAAATCAATACTTCAAATGTATTGCCATATTCCACTAAATTTTGTCTTCTGTAATGAAAACAATAGTATCAAGTAATTGGGCAGATATTATCCAAATATGACTAAAGATATACAGTAATAGATTATAAGTCATCATGAATCGCAGAAGGATTTGGTTGCAGCAGTGGTTTTGCAGGGTGATAAGACGTCTGGATGATTGAGGACAACAGGAACTTTGAATAATTGATAAAAAAATTAAATTAATTAAAAAAACTAAATGTAAAAAAAATTTTTAAAAAAAATGTAGAAGCGGACACAAATTGGCGAGTGCACCAGCTGGTTCTTTATTGTGCATGTGATTTTCAAGTTTTCAACTATCAAGGGTACAATCAAAATCAAATTAGGATTTGGCAAATCCTAATGAAACCGAAGACACGACTTATTTATCTTACCTGTCCAAGTCATGATCAGTTTCAGATTGTACACATTCAATTATCGTCTCATGGTGGGACCGTTTTGTCTTATTAGATGAGAGAGTTATGATGATCTTTTGTTAAATATTTAGCAATCAACTAACATTAAAGAATGATTTTGGTCATAGTGATGTTGCATTAAATGACAAAAATGAGAGATCTTGCATTAGATTTGTTTCCCAAATTATGTTAATTCCCAAAATTTGGTGGACAATGGGTAATAATATAATAGAGAAGTGGCCTTCGAGACATGATCTACGTCATAGATATATTTTTTTTTATTAGAAAAGATAATACCGCCATTTCATTATAATAACCAAGAAATACAATGAGGTGAATCCTCCGTGATTACGATGAGTTTAGAAATGGTAAAAATATCTTTTACAAGTAAGTGAGTAATTGTGTTGCTGTCCCTGAGAAATATCTCACTTTACAAAATATTTAAGACAAGATCTTGGGCCATACATGAACATATACTATAAAAAAATAAAAAAAAATAAATAGATTTTTGTGACTAATTTATTATAATAAAAAAATTATTCATAATTAAAATTAATTATAAGTAATCTTTTTGTTATAATAAATTAATTCTAAAAATTTATTTTTCTTATAGTGATATGGGTACTATTCCAAGCTTAATTTTCTTCTTATAAGGTCTTTGTAGCTTGCAAACAGTCCCCTTCGAGTGCAATCTTTGATAATCTCAGATCCAGTGTTAGTTGGGCAGCACAAGTGCTCCATATGAATGCGCTGGAAGGGGTCCAGGAAACATCTTTTCTTACCTACGTGATAGATAGAAAGAAGGGTAGAGGTGGCATTATAATATAGAAAATAATAGAATTATTACTTCACTACAATCTATTTATTACTTTTTTAGTATTTAATTTTTTTTAATTTTTATTTTATTTAATAATTAAAGAAGTGAGTATAAATAAAATTATGTACTAATTTATATATTAATATTAATTTTTTTATATTTAAATTTTAAATTAATATTATTTTTAATAAAATTTATTTTTTAACTAATCATATTAAATTAATATACATGTTAATACATAATTACGTTTACAATTAAATTTTTTCTATATTATAAACTCCAGTTAATGTGGTGTGGAATATGAGATATGTCAGTGTCAGGTTGTTGATCCCAATGCTGTTTTAATTAAAATGCGTATGGTAGGGATCATTGGATTTCTCCCGTCCACACTGCCCCCTGGCCGTCTTCCCATTAGACATCAATCAATGGAACAGGTGGCGCTATCAAATGGAGACTTTAAATGTGGAAAGTCTAAATATGGTGGGCCTATTAGTTGAAATTGGGAATTACATTGCACCCACCTCTTTCGCTCTCATCTATCGTCTTCTTATGTATGTGTTTGTAATATTTGATAATTATCATCGGTGCCAAATAATATCATTTGACTGATGTGCGTTTGTTAAATTCGATCACCTTACAATCTTGATTAATTTTATAAGATTCTTTCTTTCGATTCTTTTTCATCAAATAGAATTAATTAATGGATCCTCTTTTTATAAGTTATTCGTTCGATCAATAACCATGTATTATCTTTGCAATCCACCAAAGATAATCTCTACATTAAATAAAGTTATCAAAAGATCTCCCGACAAAATATAAAGCACGAAACTAATCATGCCGCCAACCTTGTCTTCAGAAGAAGAAGTTAAAGAGGTGCATTATTTTTCAGTTTTTTAAAATAATGCATGTTGACGTTCTATTATCTCTTCTATTTTTTAAAAAAAAAATTATTTATTTATAAAAAGATTTAAAAATAATAGAACGTCAACATGCATTATTTTAAAAAACTTAAGCTCTCACAACCACTGTTTACTCCTAATCATCTCGATAATCTTTTGTCAAAATCACCAACAACTTCACCACTACATCTAAATCTTAATCATTCTTGGGATCTTATTAAAAAAAAAATGATACACATAATTTTTTTCAAAATGTTTTTTTATGTAATTCTATTTTAAATAAGATATGATTTTGTAAAATAACCAATAAAAATAGCATCGCTTTTTATAAAAATACTTTCAATTTAAAATAATATATAAAGAATTATAAAAAAATTTATACTTGCATCATTGCTCATAAAAATAATCCCTAACTGTACTTGCTTAGCCTAAAAAATCATGTCAGTCTTCTACCTCAAATATCTTAAAATAAAGATCAGCCTTATTTGAGAGAATAAAATATAATTTACATCTTTTAGAAAATGAGAAGAAAATTAGGAGAACCTAACTAACTATATATAAATATACAAGGAGGAGAAATTGCATATAAAGTTCTAATACTGTTCAATACTAACCCCGATAGTGGGTCTTCAAATCATTATTGTATTTCTATAGATCATCACAATAATATATAAGGATGAAGGTGAAAAACGTTCAAGGCTTTAATGCACATGATACGGGTTAAACACACACACACACAGCTCTCCTTTCCATTTCATCGTCGCCCCTTTGACCGCCCGGTACACTGCCGTCCGGAGGCTGTGTTATACACCACCCCCACCATTCTCTTCCCATCCTACCAGAGATCATCCCCACCAATTTTCAGAGCCATCGGACCAGCCGTTAGCCGCCACGAGCCCCTGGAAGTCACGGCACCTGCCTGTTTTTTCTCCCCTGTCGCCGGTTGCTTTCGCAGCCCAGAACCGCCGCCGTCCGGAGGCTGTGTTATACACCACCCCCACCATTCTCTTCCCCTCCTACCAGAGATCATCCCCACCAATTTTCAGAGCCATCGGACCAACCGTTAGCCACCACGAGCCCCTGGAATTCACGGCACCTGCCTGTTTTTTCTCCTTTCCATTTCATCGTCGCCCCTTTGACCACCCGGTACGCCGCTGTCCGGAGGCTGTGTTATACACCACCCCTACCATTCTCTTCCCCTCCTACCAGAGATCATCCCCACCAATTTTCAGAACCATCGGACCAGCCGTTAGCCGCCACAAGCCCCTGGAAGTCACGGCACCTGCCTGTTTTTTCTCCCCTGTCACCGGTTGCTTTCGCAGCCCAGAACCGCCGCCGTCCGGAGGCTGTGTTATACACCACCCCCACCATTCTCTTCCCATCCTACCAGAGATCATCCCCACCAATTTTCAGAGCCATCGGACCAGCCGTTAGCCACCACGAGCCCCTGGAAGTCACGGCACCTGCCTGTTTTTTCTCCCCTGTCGCTAGTTGCTTTCGCAGCCCAGAACCGCCGCTGTCCGGAGGCTGTGTTATACACCACCCCCACCATTCTCTTCCCATCCTACCAGAGATCATCCCCACCAATTTTCAGAGCCATCGGACCAGCCGTTAGCCGCCACGAGCCCCTGGAAGTCACGGCACCTGCCTGTTTTTTCTCCCCTGTCGCCGGTTGCTTTCGCAGCCCAGAACCGCCGCTCTCCGGCAGCGTGGCCTACACCACCCACCCAGTTTTCTTCCCCTCTCACCGGTGAAGATCCCCACCAAGTTTCACCTCCATCCGAGCCACCGTTAGCCACCAAGAGCTCCTCCAAGCCATATGGTTTTTCACCGATTCCGGCGCCGTCGCACCACCTCCGGCCACGATCTCTTCACAGTTTCTTCCCCTACCTCTTGCCGACCAAAACCAGTGGGGTGGAGTGGATCTTGAAGCTTTGGCAGAGAGCTGGGTTCGTGAGCTTTAGAGAGAGAGAGAGAGAGAGAGAGAGAGAGAGAGAGAGATATGAGAGAAGAGAGAGACAAAGAGAAGAAGAATCGAGAAAAATAGAAAAGTAGAAAGAAAAATATAAAGCAGCCAACCTTCTGACACAGTTACTAAAGACCAAAAAATCCTTATATAAACGGACACAAAGGAAGAAAATAAAAGGTTAAAAAAGTAACTATGCAATAAAAACGGAAGGAAAAAACGGAACGCAACAATTCACTGCTCATTCCTGTAGAAGCGCGATAGGCGCTTATATAGATAGATATATGAACTGATTTTTAACTTGTTTTGCTTCCAACTCCCTTCTGATTCTTCACGAGAGAAAGAAGAGAACAGAAGCCTGTCGTGGCTGCATATAGCATCAAATCTTTTTTAAAATATATCTTGTGGGCTAGTTTATTAATTAATTCATTTTCTTCCCAAGCCTCCTAGCTAGCTAGTAGTCCCCAATATTTAATAACACTAAATGGCACAACTTCTGGACACAAGCTAGCTACCTCCATTATGAAAAGGACTTCTTTAGAGAATTAGGTGATCATGTACATGATGTCCGATTATATATAGCTTTGATACAAAACTTTTATGAGCACCAAGTACGCTGTTTGGATTAAATTTCAGTTAGAACAAGACCTGTTAAATGAGGGACACGAATTTGTTATGTCCTGTTACAAAACAGGTGTCCCTAAAAACAAAAAGTAAACTGTGTACGTATCAATTATTGAAGGCCATAGGTATGTTAATATGCTAGTTTGGAATGAGTAGGCAGCCGGCTAACCGAGATGATCGGACTTGGGCTTGATCAGATTGATCAGTTTGTGAAAGCGTATAGATTTCAAGCATTCTAATTAGGAACTAGCTAGGAAGCTAGCGTTTGGAGTACTCGATTAATCTTTCATTTGATCAATACATGAGCAAAAGCCTGGAATTCCTGTCAACATGATTGATCAATCCACAATTTCTGTCATAAAACTGTGGGATATTAAGAAGAATTCCAAGAGAGAATCATCAATATATCACACAAAGGATGTTAAGATGGCAACTCCCAGCTCAAGCCCTCGAATCCAGGCCTTGCTTATTAAGAATTATGATAGGTCCCAACTTGTGATAACGTTAACGTAAAAGAATACTTTCTCTTCCGGTGAGAAATAAACCGTAATAGTTGAATAAATTATCTCCCAATACTTGACAATTTTTGGGCTGCTTTAAGTAAGCCAAGCCGATTACAATCATGCCGAAAATAAAGGAAAACTAGTAGCTAACTAACCGACTCAAACACGTAAACAGACACGTAAAACAGAGCATGCAAATACATAAAAACTGAATAAAACTAACGGAAATAAAAGTAACGTAAAACACGTAAAACTCTCAACTATCCATTCCACTTCTGCACGTTAAGCCTCGACCCAGTCCATCTAGTGTACTCCTCATTCTTCACGTGGCTATAACTTCTTCCACTACGTCCCACCTTCCTATCTACATGCCGCATAGCTTGTTAAGTCCAACGTTATCCCAATATTTGGAATTTTGGCTTAAGGGACTTACGTGACTTATCAATACTTCCCCCATTAAGTGGACCTTGTCTTCAAGGTCCACACTTGGAAACATGTCCAGCAGCTTACTCGTAGGCTCCCAGGTCGCCTCATCTGCCTGACGATGCTTCCATTGGACCAAATTTATTTCACTGCACCTCCACCTTGGTCAGCCTCCAATGCCTGTTGATCAGTAATTTCCTCCAGTATCACGTTGCCAGCTCCCGCATATCCTTCCAAGAGCAACAATTGTGCTTTTTGGCATTTATGTCCTGCCGTGAATCGTTCATTGCAGTTGAAACAGAGACCTTGAGCCCTTCTCCTTTGCATTTCCTCCCATGTTAAGCGCCTGATTGGAACAGCAGGTGCTGCGGAAGCTACACTAGCTGCTGGTGGAAGAGTTAGAGCTGCTCTTGTAGGTGGGGGTTGCAGTAAGAACTCCAGCTGCCTCGTTAGCTGGTCATCTCTCATGCGCGCGAAGCTAATGGCATCTTTCAATGTTTGAGGTTTAAACATTCGAATCCTGTCCGAGATTTCCGTTCGTAAACCGCCCATGAAAGTTCCCACAAGAGCTTTTTGTGTCCAGCCCCTCACACGGTTGCCCAAGCGTTCAAATTCCTTCTGGTATTCGCGCAAGGACCCAGTTTGTTTGACCCTCGAAAGGGCTTCGTTGAAATCCTCGCACTCCGAAGGTCCGAAGCGAGCCCAGAGTTCCTCCTCAAAATCCAGCCACGAGAGCACGCGTCTGTCTTCCTGGAATGTTCTGCGAATCCACTGCCACCACTGGTTGGCTTCTCCTTCCAAGTGGTAGGAGGCCAATGAAACTCTTTGTACCTCGGGCGTATTCTGGAACTCGAAAAATTGGTTCACGCGATTGAACCACTCCGTCGGATCGTCTCCTGAAAATCTGGGAAATTCAAGTTTTGCCGTTTTGGACGATACCACCAGCCGTCCTCCTTCGTGGCCGTCTTGGTGATGATGTCCGTGGATGGGATTCTCCTGGTTTGCAAGCAAGACATCGGAAAGGCGGTTGAGAGTTTCTTCTACATGACAAAGTCGGTCAGCCATACCGAGCTCTATCCGGTGTAACCCTTCTTGTACTCCTCCAAGTCCTGCTTCCAGCTGCTCGATTCGCTCCTTATTGGTTCCCATTAAAAAAATTCAACCTAGCTCTGAGGCCAATGATAGGTCCCAACTTGTGATAACGTTAACGTAAAAGAATACTTTCTCTTCCGGTGAGAAATAAACCGTAATAGTTGAATAAATTATCTCCCAATACTTGACAATTTCTGGGCTACTTTAAGTAAGCCAAGCCGATTACAATCATGCCGAAAATAAAGGAAAACTAGTAGCTAACTAACCGACTCAAACACGTAAATAGACACGTAAAACAGAGCATAAAACAAAGCATGCAAATACATAAAAACAGAATAAAACTAACGGAAATAAAAGTAACGTAAAACTCTCAACTATCCATTCCACTTCTGCACGTTAAGCCACGACCCAGTCCATCTAGTGTACTCCTCATTCTTCACGTGGCCATAACTTCTTCCACTACGTCCCACCTTCCTATCTGCATGCCGCATAGCTTGTTACGTCCAACGTTATCCCAATATTTGGAATTTTGGCTTAAGGGACTTACGTGACTTATCAAATTATTGGTCCGTAATGTTAAGGCCTTTATAGTAGTAGAACATTGGAACAAGACTTCAAAGCCATTGAAAGTGGCGATCAACATGTCGAAAATATGTTGGGCTCAGAAGGCATTGGGCTTTGAATTATCTTGAACTTGAAAATCTTATGTCTCTTATGTGAAAGCATGCATGGGCCTGGCTTATTGTTGAGCCATATGGACTGGGTCGTTCCCCGGGTCAACTAGTCAGGCGAGTCCAAACGTGGGGAAACAGAAATCATTAGGCCAGGGGTTGCCAAGTCGAAGGCCGAGGCTTTAATTAATTAAATGTGCTAAGAGCTCATTCATTGCCATCCATGAATAGATTATAAGGTGCCATTTTAAGTCACAACGTACGTGTACCGTGACTGGTGTACGTACGTGTGCCTGCCACTACTAGTATTTGAACGCTCACCTGCAGTAGCGCGCCTCTTCGCCCTGATACCGCTACCTATCACTAATCATCGCCTGGACTCTTTAGTCTTTACCCAGTAGCATGGTCGTAGAGTTTTCTGCCGCATCCGTTTCGACCGTGGTTATATAGCTAGAGTGCTCCTGCTAGCTGTTGCTAGTCCAACTATGGATTGCATTAAAAAAATATATTACAGTCATATTAAAATTATTTAAGAAATAATATTAAAAGGCTCCAAAAAAGGAATTCTCTAAAAAATAAAGAAATAATTAGCTAGAAAAAATATTAAGATAAAAGCTATTAATTATTAATCTTATTAGTTTAAAAAAGTAAATGAAAATATTTATGAACGGAAGCAATTAGAAAGGAAGAAAAGTGAATTAGGCCTCCCCATGCTCAGTAGCATGGACATGACGACAGCCTGATCTCGTCTCAGGATTTAATTTCAATGGAAGAAAAGTAAAGCCTCTAGAAACGCGAGACAAGGCATGCCGCATGGAGGCTAGCCGGCCACGAGTGAGTCAAAATGCATTTTGGCATGGCATGGCATGGCATGTGGGTGTTAGATGGTTCTTGGTCGTTGTACATCTAAACTCTATAAACTCCTTAAAAATTGATTATATAAAAAATGGTGTAAACTCACTCCCACTTGAAGAAGAAGAAGATAAACTCAAGTCCATGCAATATAATAATCCCATTTTGGTCGAGTCTTGAAGCAGGCTTTCTATTAGTTGGAAAGAGAATCTAAATACATATGTATACACAGGATTCGATCGTACGGAGATTTAGAATATTTTAAAATTTTATGAACATGAATATTTTAATCATTTTTGAATAATTATAAAATAATTTGAATTAAGATATTTTATTAAAATTTTAAAAATTGGAGAATAATATTTTAAAAAATGAGAAAAATTATTTAATATTTTTTATTTTCTTTACTAAGTTTAAAAAAATGGTATTGATATTTATGTTTTGTTTTGAAATTTATAAAAGTTGTAATGATTAAATAATATTTATATCAAAAAATTAAAAATTGAAAATTAAAAAATATTTTATTATATTTAAGTGATGTTTGAAAAAAAAAATTATGAGAAATTTTCAAGTGATCCCGTTTACCAAATGTACGGCTATCCTAGGCTCCTAGCCAACCATAAAAGTACTGAAATTGTTAATGTTAACATAATTTTTCTTGGAATATGATAAGAGTGACATCTTCATCCGATCGAAGCATATGAATTTGATCAATAATCCTACTAAATTAAAATGATGTAACATAATTTCATTTCTAATTGAATATTTAATGTCAACTTGAGAGAGAGAGAGAGAGAGAGAGAGAGAGTCATTGCTGATGGTCCGATGGATGCCAATGCGACTATTTACGTGCTTTAAAGTCAAATCCGTATATAACGCAGTACAACGAACTGATTTGGAACGGCCTACATACATAGTACCTAACATTAACAATTTCGGGTACATTGATGTTGACAAATATTATGTCAATTTTTTAACAACCCCGGTTCTAATATTTAATGTCTAATTTGCGGTCAATTAGCAGAGATTAAGTTGATAAAAATAAAAAATAAAAAGAAGATATTGGGGATGTTTAGATTAAAAATTTATTTCGATTTATCTCATCATTTAATTATTATAATTTTTACTGATTTTTATATAAAATATAATAAAAATTTTAATTTTTTTAAATTTTAAAAATAATAACATTAAATAATAATATTATAATAATATATTATTTAACTTTTATCTTATCTCATCTTAACTTATTAGGTGAGGTTTAGATAGTGAGATAGGATGAGATGAGATGATTTTAAATAAAAGTTGAAAGTTAAATAAAATATTATTAAAATATTAATTTTTAATATTATTATTATTTTAAAATTTAAAAAAAAAATAAATTATTTATTATATTTTATATAAAAATTTGACAAAATGCTAATAATAATAATAATATGAGATGAGTTAAAATAATCTTTGTATCCAAACTTAGCACAAAGTCTCTATGTGTTTGTCTCTTGACATGGTACATACCAAAACTTAGGTTATCATAATTTATGAAGTTATTCTTACTATTTGTATTATTACAAAAAAAATTATTTATTTATTGACAGTTATTTCTTTCAAAATGTTTATTTCTTATCAAATGAATATATTATAATTACAAATAGTCATATTTATTAAAAATAACTCGACACAAATATATATATATATTTTTTTTATCAGTAGTGTCCGTTTAACTCATGTAGATGCCAAACAAACCTTTGCTCAACAAAACGAATGATTTCTTATATACCACATATCCAAAATATAAGAAATAAAAAGCTCAAAAAGTAATAATTAAAAAATAAAAACTCAGAAAAGAAAAAAAAAACTAAAATTAAAAAAAAAAAAAGATAAAAAAAAAAGAAGATGTAAAAAGTCAACTTCGGATTGCTCTCCGCCCGGTTGGTTGGGGACCGACTCCCTCCACCCTACGGTTATTGTGGTCTCCAACCCATGCTCTTCTTTTATTTATTTATTATGTTTGCCATGTGTTAACAAAAGATTGGCTTGACGACGTGAAAAGAGCGAAATATTTCAACTTAAAATTAATATTATTGTCGTAAAAAATATATATTAAGAAAACAGTTTGACAAGGGATCAAAATCTAGCTAGCTAGGTCCTGACTTTGATGGGTGGGGGTAATTTAGGTTTTTAACTTTGAGTACAAAAGTAACTTGATTCCCTTCCAAGGAGAGGAAATGTTAATTTATGGGGTTGTTTTAACTTGTTTTTATTTTTATTTTTATTAAACTAAAAGTGAAAGGAAAGGCCGGGAATAAAAATAATTTCCCTTTTAGTATAATAAAAATTTATGGCACTAATTTCTAAAATGGCACGCATGCAAGAGATTAATTATTAATAGGATGCTTAGCTCTCCTTTCAAATTTAGATTTTTTTAAAATATTTTATAAATATCTTTGAATATTTCACTAATAATTATTTCTTTAATTCGTTAAAAAAATAAAATATCCAAATGATCAATTTAAGGGAACAAACTCGTAGGATTATGTATTCATTTTTCTTACCAAAGGTAAGTGGTCCGATTGTCATGATACTAACTTCTAAACTAGAGGTCTAGAGTTCGAAATCTCTCTTTAAATGATTCAAAAAATTAAAATATTTATTTACTCATGAGTTTTCTTGGAGGTCCTGATAAATGTTACTAGAGGTGTATGAGTGATGGGTATTATACTCTGGCAAGTGGGTATCATACTATACTACAACAGTAGAAAATGAAGAAGGGTGAATCCTCAGTGGCAAGTGGTTTGGAGAAATATTGGAAGAGGCTGTGGAGCTTGCAGATTCCAGGGACAGTGAATCACTTTTTGTGGAAAGCATGTCAAGATGTGCTGCCAACTAGGAAGAATCTTTATAAGAAATATGTTCTTAATGACCCTTTTGTGTATGATTTGTAAGAAAAATGAAGAAATAGTCACTCATGTGTTATGGAAGTGTATTGTAGCCAATAACATATGGGTGGACAATACCAGCCCAGTTTAGAAATGGAATGTGAATGAAACTGATTTCATGGAGGCATGGAAGAGATTTAGTGAGTGTTTGACAAAAGTTGAGCTAAAATGGGTAACTGTCGCTTTGCGAAAGATCTGGCTAAGAAGAAATAGTTTTCTATTCCAAGGCAAAATGGTAGATCCTAGGAAGATAATCCAAGGCATTGATGAGCTATTGAAGGTATTTCATGATGCACAGGAGAAAAGGCAGGGGGTAACCAAGGGGATCCAAAATGCATGTTGCTTAAAGATGGAAAAGACCAATTGAGAGATTTATTAAGGCCAATTGGGACGTAGTAGTCGATGAAGGTGCAAGGAAAATGAGCATTGGGGTGATTGTGCGTGATAATGAATGGAAGATATTTGCATTAGTTTTTGTTAACAAGCCTTTCCATTCAAAACTAGTCTTAGCTGAATTTTTTGCTTTATGTAGAGATATGGAACTATGTAAAGAACTTAATTTCATTAATATTATATTTGAAGGTGATGCACAGGTGCTTATAAAGGCAGTAAATAATAAGGGTGAAAATTGGCTTTAGTTTGAACAAATTGTGGATGACATGCAGGAAATGCTTTAAAGGAGGTCAGATTGGAAGTAATCATGGGTTACAAGATCTGAAAATTATATGGCATATCAACTAGCTAAGTTAAGTCTCTGTTATTAGAGTGAAATTGTAATGATTAAGGAGGGTCCTGAAATTATCTTAGGTAATGTCTTGTTAGACAAATTCTATAATTGATCTTTTTTTATCAATGAGAAGTCTCTTTCAAACAAAAAAAAAAAAAAAAATACATTAAATTGCGTTTAACACACACACACACGAATAACAAGCAATTTGATCGAACGGCAAAATTCATGGCTCTGCGGCAGATGGCCGTATAGTTTATTTGGAATTCAAGGGCTGAATTAGAAGGTGTCACAGTGGCATGGGTTTGTTGATCAATGATATTCTAATTTGAAAGAATAATTCAGTTTTCCCAAGTCGTACGGATTTGAGGCATTCACATTTGTGTGACGTTTTTTTGACAGATTTGATAACTTAATTAATTTGTGATTTTACGGTATTATATTCTGTTTTTTCTAATTAATCAAATTAAGGCACGATTTATTACATGAGCATGGTTACTCATAAGCTCTATACACCACACATCTTATATTTTTTATTTTTTAAAATTGTTTTAATTTTTTTTAGATTTATTTTTTTTAAACTAATTTAATTTTTCTATTCATTATTCATATATCAAACATTTGATAAAATAAAAAAATAAAAAAATTATAAAAAAATTTTAAAAAATAAATGGTGTGTGGTGTATGGACTTATGTTTAGAATTTTTCTTATTACATTTGCACATGAAAAAAAATTATATTTATAATTTCATAAATCCCGCACATTTTAAAGAAAATATATAATTTTAAGATTACCATTTAATCATCTCTCTTAATTATAAAAATTACAGGCGTCTTATTTCTAATTACTTTATAGCTTTGGATCATATATACTTTCTCTCATTGTTAGGAATTAATGTAAAATTTTTAGTACTGTTTAAAAAAATATGATGTACTATATCAAATCATATCATTTTATAAATTTATTATTGTAACATCTCTGTATAAATTTAAGAGCTCTCATAATTTTATATGTATAGACCCATTTTATTTTCAAAAAATAAAAATAAAAATAAAAATACAACACATGTGCATAAGGTATATCCATATATGGTTAAATAAATCCAAAAAAATAGTTAGAAATTGAATCCAAAGAATATTATTCGGAGGCGAGATTTTCTGTAGAACATAAAAATAATGAATTAAGAAAACAACTTGATATTTTTTATTTTACAGATATATTTTTTTAAAGATTACCACCAACTCTAATTTTTTTTTTTTTTGTTTACTAGGAAGCCCAGCCGTGGCTCCCTCCCGAATAAAAGGGACATATACCGTAAGGGAAAATTTAGTAGTAAGTATAATTATATATTAATATATGTATTAATTTAATATGATTAGTTAAAAGGTAAATTTTATTAAAAATAATATTAATTTAAATTTTAAATATAAAAAAATTAATATTAATATATAAATTAATACGTAATTTTATTTATACGCAACAAAACTATATCTCATAAATAGGATGTGTTTTTCTTTCTTAGTTTAATAATATTGGTGTCTGGTCCCAGCTTATGTGGTAGAGGTTGATTATGATAAAATATTGTAGTCATAAATAAAAAAAAAAAACCCTAAACTAGTTAATCTGAAACTAGCTAACTAGTGGTTGAAGATGTACATATAATATAGGCGAGTAGTTATCCCAATAACTCTGACACTACCTTTAGATATTGTGATGAATTAGGATGATTTGTAAATAATAATAAAAAAATAATAAATATTAATAAATTAAAAATAATAAATAATTTATAAATAATAATAAATTATTTATAAATAATAATAAAATAATTTGAGACTATTACTTGTCACTTGCCAAACAAAGTCTAAAGTATCCTTCTTAAAATTTTTTTGTGGAATACGACTTAAGAAACAACTTGAAATTTTTTATTATTATTATTTTCTTAAGATTCCACCGACTCCCTATGAATTTTTTCCCCATACTACGCACGGTGATCACTCCAGTGATTTTAGTTGAACTCCACTCTCTCTAATCGATGTCAATAGTTGTAGTTGACTACAACATAAATTAATTGCACTAAAATATATCCATATTGTTGTCTCTTGTTGACAATAGTTTTGGATATAATCGTGGACAAACATTTTATGTCATCAATATATATCACCTGTAAAGGATGTGTCCCACCAACGATTGTGATTCTTAATCTGTAAGTCGTTATGTATGTGGTATTGTGTACCTGTGATAATTCTGATACTTAAGTTAGTAACAAGTGAGAGATAATAATTTAAGAATGTGACAACTCTGATACTTAAGTCAGTAATAAGTAATGCATAATAGTTTAAGAATGTATAATCAGATGATTTAATAGTTACCTGTCGCCCTTATATATAGGCGTTAAGACCCATTAGATGAGTGTCATAAACATATTAATTTTATATAATGCTTAGCTATTAGGAGGTTTATCTCTAATGTATTGGAATTATCTAATCGCCACGTCCTATTAAGCAGGGCAGCTAGGCTTATATTAAACTACACAGCTTATGTGAGTAGTTATCTTAAGGGTGATGCGCCTAGGGCTTTGATTTGGGCCAGACTAATATTAATCCCTTTAGCTACTCTGCTAATTCCTCTCGCATGTAAGCAAGGAGAATTTTTCCATGCAGGACTGTACATATATTGATTTATTTTACTAAGTACATTTGGAACTTTAGGTTACGTCATTGGGGGTTTTGGACCTACCAAGAGGCAAGCATGTCAAACTTCGAGGGATGTGCCTACATTACCCAGTAACCGTCGCCACATTCTCTTTCAATCACGTCATTTAGTTAGGTAATGATGAGATCTAACGTTATCCCCTACCCCTTCAATTCACTGCTCCTTCTCATTTTTCATTTTCTCCCCGATTTCTTCCTTGTATCCTTACTTTCTTGAACTCCAATATCTTGGTTTCCTGCTCTTTCTGCGACTATCTCATTTCTTTATGCTTTTTCCCTCTCTCATGGCCCAATGAAACACATCCTAAAGGCTCTACTTTCCTAAAGTCTTTCTCTGTTAAAGATGTCCCCACTTTTGAAGGTTATGGGTGGTGTTCCTCTTTCATGGCTAGGGACTTGACAAATTTGAGCAACACGTACGGGATCCAAGATTCAATACTTCTAGAACTCCCTTGCTGTAGTTGCATCGACGAAGAAGGGTTCACCAAAAAAGTTTCCCTTCCTGTCTGTGCCCTAACCCATGATTTGCGATTTCCTTCTTGTTGCCCTATATGCGACGTTCTTGATGTTCTTTGGTAAGCCCCTGCACAGCTTCATTACCATGTGTGGCTTGCATGGTGTTTCAAATGGTTTTAGAACCTGATAAGGAAGAATACCTAGATTTAATTGCCCTAAAGTTCTTGGCATTTTACTCTTTGTGGAGCTCTTTGAGCAATATTCTCAATTTTCATATAAAAAATCAATGACTGGCTCATTCTGAGGGTCACTATTCAAATCATGCCAAATAATGAATGAGAAAACTCCTTTTGGTTTCTGGCATGGGTTGGAAATTTTCCAATTCGGAGGCTATGCGACAGGAGTTCTCAATTAGAGCCTCTTGGAATAAGGTTCCAGATGACAAAGGCTTGGCGGTAACCTTGGAACCTTTGTTCGAATGGGAGCAATCTCGTATCGATATGGTCCATGCTTGGGCGGCTGACCATGAGGACGCCATTTGGACCAAGCCTTTTTTGACACCTGCCAATATTGATCATTTTTTGGTAGTACCTAACAGTTCAAAGGTCAAGGGGCATCTCTTCCTAACAAAGGTTGTGCCACCATCTCCCTCACTAAAACCTTCCTTTGAGTCTACTTCAAAGGTTTCATGGAAACACTCTCGTCCTAGTAATACAAATACACACTCTCCTAAGGCATAAAGAGAGGGCTCTGGGCATAAGAGTTGGCGCCTCCCTTGTTGCCAGTCAACCTCAAGGTACTTCGCTTTCTACCCCAAACATTTGACAGTGCATGTGTCTTCTCCAGGCCTTGATGACATTGAGGGCTTGATGGGCCAAACTTTTTCTGACTTGGCGACCGCCTTTGTTTTTTATCTCCTTTATCAAAATCTTGATTCGGCTTCTAGACCCACCTTTGAATTCTCCACATTTGAAGACTTTGTCGAGGAAAGCGTTGAGGTCAATGTTGAAGTTGACACTGCCTTTTCATTGAGTCTTGTTGACAAGCGCCTCTAGGTTGTGAGTATCGCCGCTTGGGGCGGAGAGGAGGGTATCGAGGTCCTTGTTATAGAAAACGTTGAAGAAGAGAGTGAGAGAAGAAGTTCCACTCCCCACTCTTTCCTGATTACTATCTTTAGGGGAGAGACTCCTCCACTTGTCTTGGGTGTTGGTGGTGATTAGGTTTCCATTCTCTCTCCTTTTTCCTCCTTCTTTGGAGATGACTTTGAGTCATCTTTCCTAGATGAGGGTATTCGTCTGTGTGGTCTTGTGAGTGAGGACATCAACCTGGGGGATGCGAAACTTGCCTACGATGACGCTGCTAACCCTACGGGATATCTTGGTAATGCCCCTAGGATTGGTGTAGGCTTAGAGGCGGCGTCTCCAAAGGCTTTCTCCTTTCGGTTGTTGCTATGGTCTAAAGGCGAGGGGCGATGGGGAGGATCTAGGAGGTGCTTCCTCCTCCTCTGCCCCTGCTCAAAATGAAGCCATCAGCAGCATGGCCAACCAGCGAAGGAATTTCCTCTCTAGGGTACTTCTATTTCTTATTCTCTTTTTCCTTTTCATTTCCTCTTCTTTTTTTAATTAGATTTTTTATTATCCTTCTTTCGTTCCACCTTTGTAGGATATTGACGACTTAGTAGCCTGAATTATGACGGATCCTGTTGACCTGGAAGACGAAATTTGCTCTAGGCGTGTATTTTTTTTTACACTAAGAGTTGTACTGAATATGAAGTTACTATATATCTTAACTAACAGGAATTCTCAGCTTCTTAAATTTCTTATTTGTTGGTTAAATGTTATTAACTTGATTTCATTTTGATAACATATAAAAAAATGATGATCACTAAGACGATGATCATTAATAATATTTATTAAATAATTTGTTAGATAATATTTAAACGAGAGCATTCACATATATATTATGCGAATGATTAAATTCATCATTTCTCATTATGATCTTAAAGTCTTGATGATCAATAATTTAATTTTATCTCTAATGTATATAATACTAATTAAGATCGTATTATTTCTTTCTTTGTTTAATATATGATGATGATGATTATGATGACAATAGATGGATCCCATTAGTTTAGATTTTAGTGTTGAATGTTTCAAAAGTTAGAGGAATTAAGAAATGGGTAATGCTACTCATCATTTTTATGATGTGACATTAGATGATGATGGATTAAAAAAAAATATTAGATGATAATGCAGTATTAAATGATCATTAGAGTGGATGATGAAAAGATAATAAAAAAACTATATGATAAATAGATTTTTTTCTTAAGGAATTAAGCCAAGGATACCAAAGCGATAATGCTACTATTTTTTAATAGTAATACTATATACCACACTACCATCTTACTTGTATCTTATTATATATGATTTGACACATTTATTACTATTTGATAATAAAAAAGTATGCAATAAATTATCATTCAATGGTAGTAAATATGTCATATAATAAATGATGATTTAATGGTGATAAATATATCATATCTTACTTAATAGGATGTAAGTAGGATAATAATCTCGTGTATATAACTTTTTATTTTTTAAAATTAGCATAAGTGACATCATCTACCTATCTCTATATGAAGGTACATCAAGCTGCACGGAATTCTACGCCAAACCTAAGACCCAATCCTGCAGTAACCAAGGGCAGAGAGCCAAATGGCGAGTACTTCAATCGATCTCAAGCTCATCTTCGTCTGCTTCATCCTCCTTTCTACCATCACACCCCATGCTCTTTCAGCCTCCGACGAATGCAAGACACAGTCCGGCTCTTGCCATGACAAGGCAAAATCCTTGCCCCTCAAGATCATAGCTATTGTCTCCATCCTTGTTACCAGCATGATTGGCGTCTGCTTACCCCTTTTTACACGTTCAATCCCAGCCTTACAGCCCGATCGAAATCTGTTTTTGATCGTCAAGTCCTTTGCTGCGGGCATCATACTTGCTACCGGGTTCATGCACGTTTTGCCTGATTCTTTCGATATGTTAGGGTCTAATTGTTTGAAAGAAAACCCATGGCACAAGTTCCCTTTTTCAGGCTTTCTGGCTATGTTGTCTGCAATAGCGACTCTCATGGTGGATTCTCTCGCCACCAGTCTTTATACCAAGAAATGTAATGCCGGAGTCATCCCGGATAGCAGAATTTCCGTCGAGGGAGACCGAGAGATGCAGGCTGCTGTGAACTCCGGCCAGCATGATCATGTCCATCCTGATCACCACCTTCATCATGGAGGAGTACCGAAGGCTGAAAGTGGAGATAACTCTCAACTTTTACGTTATCGTGTTGTTGCCATGGTATGAGTTTTCGGCTTCAAATCCATGGACTTGTTCAAGCTGCTTAATTTGATATTGATGTGCAATAAATATTTGTGTGTGTGTGGGTGTGTCTATATATATTTATTTATATTTCAGATCGATTCGCATATTTGTATATTAATAACTTTATGTAAACGTACGTTCCGTACGTCCCAAAAAATAGACTTGTCCTTTATCATCGTCACGACATATATATGGAGTACTTCCGATTGAATATAAAATACGATTGCAATTTTATTTTCTAATTTGTTGTTACTGTCATGTCCAGTATTGTCAATAATCTACCTTCATGGCTTGGTTTTGGCGTATTATACGTGTTGGAGACCCAGTAAGATCATGCCATGTCACGTTGATTTTTTGTTTTTTTTCGAAAAGAACAAAAACAAAAGGATGATCAGCACTACCCTAAGCAAGCAGCTAGCTAATTAGTTTTTTTAAAAAATTTAATTAGTCATGATAACTTTTATGATTTGTTTGAATAGTGAAATAAGATAATATAGTTTTAAATAAAAGTTAAAAATTAAATAAAATATTGTTAGAATATTATTTTTTAATATTATTATTATTTTGAAATTTGAAAAACTTGAATTATTATTATATTTTATTTGAAAATTTTGAAAAATTATAATAATGAAATGAGATAAGATGATTTCTGAATCCAAACGAGACCCCATAGATTTCTTAGATTTGTATTATTACTATATTATATTATTAGATAACAATTAGTCATGATCAAGTCACACAACGATCATCCACTTCTCATAACATGTGCTTTTTTAAACATTAATATATATCAGTGAGTCAAACATGAAAGGTAAAAGATAATATATTTGATTAATTAATTACTAATTTTAAATCAGTAGTACTCTTTCAATTTTTGATCTAACACATGCTTTTTTGTCTATATCTATTATCTTCATTCAAGCAAAATTAGATCAAGTTTTCTAATCAAAAGTATATATAGATATCAAAACGCTAGTATTGACACTCTTATAATGAATTTATTTATTGCATAATGTTTCAAGGCACCATCCTTATAAGTTATGTGTAGAGCATTTCTCTTTTAATTTAATAAATTTAGCTATTTTCTACACATTTTGCAAACTTTCCACTAGTTATGATAAGATTTTGAAGAAATGGAGGAAAAAAAAAATGTTTAGATCATGGTAATATAATTCTTTTGTTCACACACGCCTATATTCAAACATGTATATTATATGTATATTTGGAAAAGTAATACTAGGTACAAGCCAAATAGTTATGATAAGATTTTGATCGATGAAAGGGAGGGAAAAGAAAAGTTTAGATCGTGGTAATATTATTCTTTTGTTCACACACGCCTATATTCAAACATGTACATATATATATGGAAGAATAATGCTAGGTATAAGCCAAATGATAAATGATATTTGCAATCGTGAGTGTGTAGGCGTCGTGTAATTATTTAAAAAAAAAAAGTAAATAAATATGGGACCTTCATGATGAAAAGAAATTAATTTTTTAAAAATATACTATACTCTTTTGTAAAATAATTGTATGGTATTTGTGCACTCATGTAACATTACTCATTTGTGATTCGTATAAATCATTTCTCGTATATGAAAAAAAGTTTAGGGCTTGAGACTAATTGATCCTACAATTGCTTCTCCGATTTGATTATAGTACTGTTGTGTTTTTAAACTCTGACCACCACTACATACTGGCCTGCAGGTACTAGAATTGGGAATAGTTGTTCATTCAGTAGTGATAGGGCTATCACTGGGTGCCTCAAACAACACCTGCTCAATAAAAGGTCTCGTGGCTGCCCTTTGCTTCCATCAAATGTTTGAAGGGATGGGTCTTGGGGGCTGCATTCTCCAGGTCAATAACAACATGAATTTCATGCATGCATGCATGCTCCCACTTACTTTTTACATCCAAAATCACTGCTTGTTTAATTAACACGTGTTTGTTTTGTGAAACAGGCAGAGTACAAGTTGTTGAAAAAGGCTTTAATGGTGTTCTTCTTCTCTGTAACAACTCCATTCGGAATTGCCTTGGGGATGGGGCTGTCGAAGACGTACAAAGAGAATAGCCCCAACGCTTTGATCACGGTGGGGCTCCTGAATGCATCATCGGCTGGCCTCTTGATCTACATGGCTTTGGTCGATCTTCTTGCTGCGGATTTTATGGGTCCAAGGATGCAGGCTGACATCAAGCTCCAGATTAAGTCTTATGTGGCCGTTCTTTTGGGTGCTGGGGGCATGTCTGTTATGTCAAAATGGGCTTGATGATAATGTAATAAACTGAAAAGTTAACTGCTTTGGACTTTGTAGTATAAACCATATGATGTCTTGTTTGTAGGCCGCCACGGTCGTTAAGTTGATCATCATCATGTGTCATGACGGATGTATAGGATTGTTTAATTTCTGTTCAAAAGTGCTGGGTCAGTCATTTAATACCTTCTTCCCATCCAGGCTTATTTGCGTTCTATAAAACCCACTGCAGGCTTGGGTGACCCAAGCCCAACTAGACACAAGCCCATCTTCATACACAGATCTATCCCAAACTCTTTTTTCTATTTTTGTTTTTTTTAATTTTATGAATAATGTTATTTACAGTTATTTTTATATATTTTTTTACATATTTTATTGATATAATTAACTATATTAATTTTTTTAATACGTAACTAATCATATTAATAAAATACATAAAAAATATGCAAAAATAATTACATATAAAATTTTTGTAATTTTATTGTCTCTTTGATGTTATAAATATTGCCCCCAAAAGACAGGAAATATAAAAGTTAAAACTCACCTTCATAATTAAGAGCGTTAAATGTCTCTCTCTTGCATCTGCTCATCCTCTGCATAAATTTTGGTAGTTATCCACATCCATCCAAAAATAAAGATGTAACAGCCCGCTAGAAATTTAATTATGAAATTTCTATTGACTTTAAGAATCTCATGAAGACTTTATAAGTTTTCACGAATCTATTAATCATATAGGTTTTAGTCTAACTACATAGTTAGTGTTATTACTCATTATGATATCATAAGTGTGTTTTTGATTATTGGAGATAGTTAGAAGTGTCTAAATGTATTATGGTTTATGCCATTAGACTTGGTGGGTTATTTAAGGTTTTATGGTGTAATAACTCTTTTTCATATTTTCGGACGAAACTTCTGTTCAAAACTGTAGATATTATTGGATAAAAAATATCTTAAGCTAATTTTGTGGATATTATTGAATAAAAATATTTTAAACTAATTTAGTGGATATTATTGGGTAAAAATATCTTGAGTTGATTTTTGTAGATATTATTGGGTAAGAGAGTCCTACACTTAACTCTCACTCTAGGTAAGAAAGACTTACACTTAACTCTCACTCCGGGTAAGAGAGACCTACACTCAACTCTCACTCCAACCTCATTTCTTCCATATCTCGTCCATAAGTATCTCCAGCCACCTCCCACGAAATTATCTTCATTTACACTTTCTATTAAAAGAATACTAAACACTCTCTCTCTGACAGCTTTTAGGTGTTCTTTTGCACACCCATTTTAAAGCTTTTGTAAGTATTTTATCATAAAATCTCATTCATATAAATTGTTTCTTTTTTAGTATAGTTTACGTGGATATCTTATTTATCTCATTTGAAGATCATTTGGTTAGTTAAATATTATGTAAACTATAGAAAGGTCATCTTGAGAGATAAATTGGAGAATATGTTATAGTTTTGAGTTTTTGACCAAGCTAATGGATAGATATTGGTCCGAAATTTTTATGGAGTATTTTTAACATGTGTATATGATTATTGGTTGAGGATTTTTGCATGATTAAAGGTTTTGATGAAAGATTTTCTTAGATTTAGAAACTTAGAAACTGGAAGAGGAAAAACAGTTTCTGTTTTGAGAAAGTTTAACTCTTTGGTGGTCTAAACCTATTCCAATGATTTTGATAATTTTATTGGAGGATCCTAAGCATCTTATATACATGTTATATTATTATTTTGAATATATTTGATGTTAGTTTCAAAGATATGAAATTTTATGCAAAGAGATATTCAGATAAGCCAAAGTGTGGATGTTCTTAGCTAAATTTATGTTTTGGTTAATTTTTAACCATGTGATCTTGAATTGGAAGCTTATAGATGTTTTAGGAAATCCTTTTATGGTTTAGTTTGAAGATCACATCTTTATAAGTCATAGATCAAAAGATTAATCAAAACAAGTTAGAAACAAAAATCAATGGAAATAACATATAGGAATTTCGGCCCTATGGAGTTTTAATAGTTGTGATTAGTTTTAAATTTTTCTAAATTGATATTTGAGTTGAGGATAAAATTTACATGAGGCATGTAAATTTTGGTGACTTTTGAAGTTAGTATGCAAAATCCTTAAGTTATGGGTAAAACGGTCATTTTTATATCCATTTTACTCTTTAAGTTAGTATTTTCCATATTTTAAATTATTAGTGACTTAGTGCTAACTTTTAAAATTACTAATTACAGTTTCTCGTGATTGCACTTGAGGTTTTATAAGAAACGCAGAGATTGAGGTAAGTTAGCTTTTAACTTACTTGCAGTCTATTGTATATGTGTGCCAAGTAAAGGAACTACAATGTATGTATGTGTGTTATCATATATGTCATGCCATGTCAATTTATCACGTAATTGTCTATTATATAGAATTTATTCTGTCATCAGTTTTTATCTGTAATGTAATGTATTACTGTACATTACAAGTACGTCATGCTAAGTATGCCATCTATTACATGTATGTCAAGTTATGTAATATTCACTGTTGCAAGTATGTCATGTTAAATATATTGTCTATTATATGTTATGTCATGTTACGAAATGTTTCTATCTCAAGTTGGTCATATCTTTCAAATTATGTTCAAATCACGTTATGTTACGTCAGGGTTTCAGTCCTTTCGTATTCCAGTCACATTTAATCTTGAGTTACATTCAGTTTCATGGAGTCCACAACAACTGTAGAACACGAAGTATGGGGTCACAGCAATTGTAACGTATACACTACGTGAGACACAGCAATTGTGACACATAGAATACATGGGGTCACAACAACTGTGGAGTATGTATTTAACTGTATTGTGACACGGAGAATACATGAGGCCACAACAACTGTGGAGTATGTATTTAACTGCATTGTGATGTGTAGAATACATGGGGCCATAACAACTGTGGAGTATGTATTTTTCATGTTAAGTCAAGTTTCAGAACAAGTTCATGTTAAGTCAAGTTTCAGATCACGTTCATGTCAAGTCAAGTTCAGTTCACGTTTTAATTTAAGTTTTATCAATTATGCTATATTGTACGTCAAGTTATGCTTTAATTACTTATGAATATGATTATGCATTTATACTTTTACTGTCATCCATGCATCATTAGCTTGTGTGGAAGTTTTTTTATTAACTTACTAAGATTTATAATTAAATCTCACTGTGGTAGTCTCAACTACCATTTTTCCCGAATGGTAAATCTTGTTATAGGACCTAAAGGAGAATCAGGAGCCGATCAACTAGATACAGTTGACTAAGCGACGATGCGACGTCAATGTTAATATAGTAGTTAACGTAAATTACTACTTATACGATGGAGTTGCATCTCTAGTACCTTTTGGATCATAACCATTTTGGACTAGTATTGTGATCTTAGTTGTTCAATGAGTTTTTATGTATGAAGTATGTTTTAAACATTTAGGATATTTTCAATTTGGTGCATAGTATTGCTAAAGAAAAAATTTATCTGCTGCGAATATTACATAATGTTAGATACATGTTAGAAATATTATATCTTATATGTCATGAACAAGAATAAATAACTTTATGTTGCATGTCTCAATATTTTAAATGTCCGTCTGATCCTAAATAAAATTTGGAGGCGTTACAAAACCTCCTTAATGTTATGAAGGATAAAGATGAGTGGTTTCATGGCAATCATAGAGTCCTATCCTCACGTCTCTGTCTTCTTCTTTCCCCTTTCTTCACCATACTTTTAATCTTTATTAATTTACTGTTCCAACCACACTACCAACCATACTCACCCTGCCCCAAAAAAAGCGAGATATAGAGCATCACCATCACCAACCATACTAACCATGTTTTTGCCTTTTTCCTCAAATTTATTGCTCTTAGTTGCTTTATAAGAGATTGTAACAATACATCAGAATCCACCCACCCACTCCAATGCTTCGGTAATCCGGTAATTCTTAATCATTCCCTAAAAGCGACCGTACATTTGTAATCCCCCACTGTTTTAACTATATATATATATATTTTATATCACTGCCAAAAAAAAAAAAAGGATCATTTATGACGATAATAGAATTTTGATAAAAAAGTTTCATTTTAATAAAAAATAACTGATATTAAATAAACAACTTTGTTATAATATGTAAGTATTATATTACTATAAGAGTAAAGGATGTGAGAGTTGGGTGGTACGTAGTGTCAACAAGCACCACCAGATTATAGTTAATACCGGTCATGCGAATAGTAAATGCATGAATATGATTTACCAAAAATCTTGCAACTCTATCATGATCATTTGGAGCCTTAAAAACAAACCAATAGGAGGAAGTTTTAGGATTAACTAGCAATCACCAGCTAATTTGAAATATAAAAGTAGAAGTAAAATAAAAGAAAATAATAACAATCACTCTCAGAATATTAAGATTTAAGTGGTTCGACTCAAAGTAAGCCTATGCCCACTGGAGAGGTCGGTCTCAATGAATTCACTATCAATAAAGGTGAAGTACAAGAGATCAATCACAAAATTTTCAGTTTCATAGCTTCAATACATCTAATGAACTCTTAGGAATCTCACAAAATGACTTTTTTTTTTCTTTATTTGTATTCTGGCTGCTTAAAAGTAAAAAACAATGTAATTAAGTAGGTATTTATACCGAAACGGTGCAGAAACCCTAATCACGGATATTCGCTCAAACTGAGTGTTGAGCGAGTCAAGCGAACATTAGGATTAGAATTCGTTAGAGCTGAATGTCAAGCAAACTCTCTATCTGAATCTCGCTTGAGCTAACTATCAAGCGAGAGTCAAGCAAACTCTCTATAAAGGTCCCGCTTGAGCTGAATGTTAAGTAATTGTTGATTCAACAATCTGTCTGAAATTTCGCTCAAGCATCAAATGCTTGGCTTGAGTGAACAACATGGAGTGGTGCTTTCAACAAGAATCAAGCCACACTTATGAACAAGAAGCATACTACTAGTAAGAATTATAATAAACTAGTTGTAATAAGGTTGTGTTTTGAGATGGCCTTCTTCAATGAGTTTTCATTAGTGAAAGACTAGGCATTCATTCCTACTAAGAAACATGTACGTACTTCAACCCTATGAGGTGGCATGGTGGTCCTGGAATAAGTTATAAAACAACTGAATGTTATTAATTCGAAACTCTAAGCTGCATTCACATTCTTAGAGCCGCCTATTAAACTTAGAAATTAAATATGTATTTTGTGCCCTAATTACTTGCCATGTTCAGTATTGTAGCAACTCATGTCTTCATTTGCCAAAGTTAGAAATGCTAGTCAATAGAATGAAAGAATCAAAGGACAAGCTACGTACAATATATATACACGGATAAGGGAGTTCATGAATGATTACCTTTCGAAGGTGAATCCAATTACACTGTGCCTGTGGCATAAACATAAAAGAAAAAAAAGTAGGAAATATATTTCTGGCGAGTTTCTAATGATCAATAGGACACATTTTATATTGGCAACTTGCGAGAACGAGAAAATGTCATTAAAGTTGGCGTGCAAGTTTCATTAACGAAAGACTTACGAAAGTAAACGATTAATTAACTTACAAATGGAAATGGTCGCAATCTAATGCCATCATGATGGTCTTGTTCTTGTTTTGTTGGACATACAAAAATAAGAGAGAGAAAATGTAACGTGCACTATGCAGCTTGATCTCTTCACAGGGCTGAGAAAAACCTAAGACACAGTATATACCTTTGTTTTCCTAAATGTAATTAGATACATAATATAGGAGGCCGAGGTATATGGGTAATCATTATTTCTCTCATTTTTCCTCATTGAACAGACAAAAATCCCATGTGCATAGTTTTTTGTTTTGGCATGTGCTTAGGAAATCTTAAACCAAGCTTTTTCTCGCTCGAAATGGTAAAATATTATTATGAATAGTATTAGGTACATGCAGTCATATAATGCACAAATACTGTATAATCGTTTTGAAAAAAAATAAAATTTTTTATTAAAAAATAATTTTTTTTTCATGGAAGTGACACAATTTCTTTAGGAGTGTTGCTATACATGAGTTGGTGTGTTAACATACCACTTATAGTGAGATTCATTATAACTTCAAAAAAAAAAAAAAAATCAAAACGTAAATAATATTTTAGCATAACTGACTGTTAAAAATTTTCCACATCAAGAGTGTGTTGGAAGTGTAAAAAATAAGTCTTACTGATGCTAAATTAATAGAGAATGATTTTTAGATGCTAAAAATTGTCTTCCATATGTTATGTTCATATGATAATTTAATAACTTAACCAAATGTTTGAAATAAAATAGGGATGCTACTAATCCTTCTACACCACATATCTTATATATTTTAATTTTTTATATTTATTTTATTCTTACTAAATTAATTGAGTTATTTTACTTATTATCCATACACAATATACTTGTTATGGACAAAAAGAAAAAAAAATTAAAAAAAATAATATGATGTATAGTATATGAGATGTAGAATCATTCTTGAAATAATTTGAAATAGAACTTTCTCCAAATTTAATTTAATCTTAATGCAACGTGTCTTGCAAGTCAATGAAATGCTCATTTATTTAAGTTCTCATGGTACTTCACAATGAAAATTTTACTCATCATTCTCATATTACACATCAAACATAATTTTTTAATTTTTTCTCTTATTAAATGTGATATATGGATAATGAGTAGAAGAATTCAATTAGTTTAAAAAGAATATATATTTTTTTTTAAATGTGATTTGTAGGGTGTAAAAATGATAAATAGTAAAACTCACTTCACAATTATTGAAAAGAAAAATGATAGTTAAAGCCGTGAGTGAACAAACGTTGTGCAATCACTTTGAAAAAAATGAATAAATATGTGACTTATATGAAAAGAAATTATTTTTTTAATAATAGACTCCACTATTTTTTAAAGAAATTATATAACGCTTGCATACTTCACAACTGTATTTAATATATTACTCGAAATTCTTTCAAAGTTTTTATTATTATTTTAAATGAAACTTTCAAGTTTAGTTTCTTGAATTCATGCGTTAGAGAACTTCTATCCAAGGTTTAAGATCTAAAGTCAACAAGAGATACTTATATAAAATAAGCCTATAATATTTATAGTAAAAGAAAATTTCTTTTACTCTTGCTAAAACCTAAAAACAGTAAAAATATCTAATTGCTAATTTCCTTTTTAGGGCAGATTGCCCCAAAAATCTTAGATAAAATGTGATAAATGATAAATGTATAGATCTTCTTTATATTAAAAATGATAAATAAATGCAAAAATTTTATAAAAATAAATTTATAAAGTCATCGTAACAAGAGACTATTCTAAAGATAAATAAAGAAAAAGGCTGGGGCCTGCCAAATTCAACTCTTCATAGTTCATGGTCATATTTTTTTGTCCTATATTCTTATTTTCCAAATGCCAGAGAGGTATTTATTTATTTATTAGAGGGAATCTGGAAAATTGTTCAAATTCAACTGTATGCAATGGAATTCAGAGAACAGAAGAATGCCAGCAAAGCAGAGATAAGAGATTAATGTTCCTTACGTCTTACGCGTAAATAATCAACCATAATAGTAACCGATTACTCTCTCTCCACATCCCTGTTATAGTGAGGACTGAGGAGAACAAACGGAGCAGTTGTCATATTAGGGTTTTTATTTACGAATCCCCCCTCACACGGACTGTCTTTCAGAACACCCCACCCAAAAGTCAATTGTATCTGATTCCCCTTCCACATTGCGTGAAAACCGCCTTGGTATGGAAGCTTCACTTCTAGGCTTTCTATTGGCTGCCCCTGTCTGTATATTTGTTCATCTCGTATATACATTATTATTTTCTTCTTTTGGTAAATTGTGGTTGAATTTGATTATGTGAAAGATCCAAAATAATATAAATTTTTTGTTTTATGTCCTTTTTTTTCCCTCAAATCTCTCTAGTCCGTTTTGTGCTTTTTTGGGAATATATAGGCTTGAAGACGGAATTTTGAATTGATCCCTCGATGGGTTTGTTTTCTCAGATGTTGATTTTGTAACAGGAGCTTAAAGATCACTGTTTTGATATGAAACTTTGCTTTTAGGAGTTGATGCAACAATTTTATTGTTTTGGATGAATTCCATGGTGGATTTTCCTGGTATTCTGATTCAGAAATAAGGGCTGAAAGATCACTTTTTGATATGGATTTTTTTGTCACTTTGTGATGTATAGTCGCTGAAACACAGGGTTTGAGATCGATTCTCTTGTGGGTCATGCGTAGATTTTGATATAAATTACAAATCGGAGTATTTGACTTGCAGAGCTGTTTTGGGATACTCGAGAAAGTGGTATTGGAAATGGAGCATCGGACAGTTCTTGGTGATGGATCTTCAGCGAATTTAGTCAGGGAAGAAGATGAGGAAGATTTCAGGAGTTGTTGCGAGGATGATGAAGTGTGGAAGGAGACTGAAGAATCAGCGAAGGAAGAGTCAAAAGACGATCTTGATGAATTTTCAGTGAAGATGTTCTTCAAGGGTATTTCAATAGCTGATGTTGGGGACTCTGGTTCTGGCCTTTCTGGAATTGGGGTGGTTATGGAAAGATCAACCAATAACCCTCTCATTCAGGTGCAGAAAAAACTCGACTTTCATGTTGAAGCATCTGTCGCTGATTACCTAGCTTTGATGGATGGTCTGGCGGCGGCTACACAAAATAGCATCCGTCGGGTATATGCTTTCACCGATTCTGAGCTGTTGTATGACCAGGTGAGTCGTCCATTCTAAAGCATTTGATAATTCTTCATCTAATAATCTCGTGATATAAGCCTTGTTTAACGTTTCAAATGTAATTTCCTTCCCACAAAATGAATAAACTTCACGATGCTAATTTGCCGTGTCATAGAAATTGTCATTTTTTAATTGAATATGCAGCATGCTTTTCATCTTTTATACGGTATGTCAGTTTTGAAGATTTTCCAGATGCAAAACACAAGATTTTCCTATCTTCTTTTTACTGTTCAGTGGCTTTCCTAATTTATATTTAGGCATAATAAAGTCATCAGGGATATTTCACTGAGGTTAAGGGTAAGGTGAACCCCCCAAAAAAGGGTTCTTTAAGAGGTGTGATAAATAGGAATTAGTTTCTTTTTTTCCTTTTGTGGAATCAACTGACAGTAATGCTGTAATTGTATTTGGTAATTAACAAGGAGCAGTTAAACCGAGATTCATAACAATAAAGATAGAACCCATGCGTGAGCATCGACGGATACTGCCCCTTTTAACTCAGTTCTATCTCTTTTTCAAAATTGTGGGAAGCACAGACTCCTTCCCCCTCCAATCGATTACTTGTAAAATAAACTTTTAGTATTCACGGATTTTCGTCATAACAAGGCTAAATGTATCTTTAAAATTCATATTTTGGTTATGTAATTATTGGGATCGACTCTCAGCTCTAGCATGCCATTGGGCTTTTCAGCAAGTAATCCTCTGGTTTAAGCTTTCAAGTATTTTCAAAAGGAAGGCCAAGTATGAAGATTTATACCAAGGTAAAGTACAAATAGAAGACAACACAAAAGAATCAAAGCTTTTCTTTTTCTATTCACTATGAAAAAAGGGTCTTTTTCCTCTCCTTCATTCTTAAGGTTTGAGTTTTGTTCTTTTACTTGTAAAAAAAAAAGGGTTTGGTTTGCTGGAGAGATGGCAGTGTTGTCAAACGCTCTGGTTATTTCATAGCTCTTGCGCTTGGTGCAGCATAGAGCACAAATAGTATGGTCAACTCGATTCCCATTGAAGCTCAGCATTAGCTTGTAGAAGGGCTTGGAATTTGGTGACTAGGATTTTCATGAAAAGGATTCAAATATCCTTATGGCTTAAATAATTGAATCAATTATTAAAGTTGAGCTGGAAAAATCATTTCTCGTAGAGAAGGCAAAATTGAACCTGTAGAACCATGACAGTGGATAATCAAAAGTGATCTCTCTCTGGACTGACTGGAATACATGAATCTGGAATTTGTCATTAATATGGTTGTTAAACCAGTGTTTCTTTAATTTGCTCTGGATATGAAGTTGGTGGGTTTGTGTTAATCATGAAAAAGAAAACAGAAGAAATTGTATCAATACATAGTTGAAGACGGTGCACCAACTTTTTTTATGGTGCTTTTAGTTTCAGAAAATGGGAGTATATTTTTTATGCAATGATAATTGTACTAATCCTATCAAAAGATAATTGTATTAATGTACTAGGTTCACACTTCGATGTAAGAAGGTAAAGCATTAAAAAACTCCTCTGCATTTAAAAAACTCCATAGTTATGGGGAGTAATGCAATATGACTATAATGGATTTAATTGTGACAATGCGTTTTATAGCATTATTTTTATTGTTTTTCATGTGTCTGTTCTTCTTGCGGAAGAAATAATGGATGTTTTTGTTGTTTTGAGTTCCAGCGTGTTTTTGTGATGTGATGTGAATTGTCACAGGTAACCCATGATGCAAAGCTTGAAGTCCCACTTCTGATAGCACTTAGGGAAAGGATTCTAGAATATGCCGGTAATCTTGAAGCTTTTGTTTTGAAGCTTATCCCCAGTGCTGATCTGGAACGGCCTTTGCAATTAGCCCAAGTGGCAATCGGGGTTGTCTCTTTTCCTTCCCAGGATGATAAATCACTTGAAAACTGTTCCATCTGTTGCGAGGACAAGTTATCACTGATGATGATTACCATGAAATGCTCTCACAGGTTTTGCTCGAATTGTATGAGAACCTATGTTGATGGAAAAGTGCAGTCCTCTCGAGTTCCAATAAGATGCCCTCAGTTGAGATGCAAATATTTCATCTCCACCGCTGAGTGCAAATCTTTTCTTCCACTTGCTTCCTATGAATCTTTAGAGAGAGCACTTGAAGAAGCAAATGTCCTCCACTCCGATGGAATCTACTGCCCTTTCCCAAATTGTTCTGTCCTGTTTGATCCCCATGAATGTTTGTCAACTGGTGCAAGCTCATCAAGTCAATCAGATAATAGCTGTGTTGAGTGCCCAGTCTGCCAGAGGTTTATCTGTGTGGAATGTGCCGTTCCTTGGCATTCTTCAATTAGTTGTGAAGAGTACCAGAACCTCCCATTGGAGGAGAGGGATGCGGCAGACATTACCTTACATCGCTTGGCACAAAATAAAAGGTGGAGGCGTTGTCAGCAGTGCCGTAGAATGATTGAGCTTACTCAAGGTTGCTATCACATGACCTGCTGGTAAGAGACCATTTTTGTACATATTGCTTCTCTATTTGAGCATGGCTCATTTATTGAATGACATAAAGTGAGCATGTTATGGTATATGAAGTGATTTCGAATATTGTATTGGTGCATCCTTCTTTAGAAATTATTCTTATGAATTAAATGCATTGATACTTACAAAAAAAAATTGAATTAAATGCATGGATCAACTTGGACAAATCTTCCTTAAGTGATGACCAATCAGATGATTAAGTGCCCATGTCCAACACTAATGGAAGACGATGTGATTACATGTAATCATAATGTTTTTGCTATAGCACTATCTATACATTATGTTGGATTTTCTACATTCCTAACTATTTAACTGTTGGTGGAGACTTTTTCTTCAGAATGGTTGGCATTCTATGAGAAGTATAAAATTAAAGTAGTCATCCTCAAATGCACTAATTAAATTTAGATTCTAAATTAAATTGTGTTTAGTGCATCTATGATATATTTCCACGAAAAGAAAACATAACATTTCTTAATTTCTACATACACAACCAAGATCAATTGTTTTTTGGAGTTGGGGATGAGGATTTTTGAAAGATTGATTAATCTAATTGTGTATGAAAAGGATAAGTGAATGAGGATTATTAGAGTCTTTTACTTAAGATATATTTTATGGGTAAGTAGAGCAGTTGAAATTGTGGTGTACATTTTGAATTTCCTTCATCTTTATACTGTTGCTCTTGGAGAATAGAATCAAATTTTCTGTGCATTCAGTGTCTGCATTAGATAATTTGATTAATATGAGTGAGCTTTTGATAATACTTTTAGATGTACCTATCAAAAATATAATATTTTTAGATGCAAGATTAAAGTTCAATCTTACTTTAATTTATGAGGAGATAAAAGAGTAAAAGTAAATTATTTTTATATCCTTGATTCTCTTGCTGTAGGACAGACTTGCCATTGCTATTTCACTGTGTTCCTGGTATTGTTGTATTATCTTCTTCCAAGCACGTGTACCAGATTTCAATGCTCTACATGCAGAGCTCAATGGTTTATATTTGGCTTTGGCCGTTGATTTTAAGTTCCTTGTGACAATTTTTGGCTTACATGACTCATTTTCAGGTGTGGGCATGAGTTCTGTTATTCTTGTGGAGCAGAATATAGGGATGGCCAACAGACCTGTCAGTGTGCCTTCTGGGATGAGGACAATTCTGAAGATTTTACCCACTCCATGCAAGAGTCGGAACAATGGGCTTGGGAGACTTTCAATTCGCTCCCAATGATTATGGATGCGTACTCAGACCAAGAAAGATCACAGCTGGCTTTGATCCAAAGGTTCCTTGCTGGAGGATTCAGTCTGAGTGACCATCCCCCTTACCAATCCCCACCTCGCTGTACAGACTCCTACCTAGACGCAATGAAGGATCTGCATCAGCTTCCTTGGCTTGAAAGGTTTGTTTCTGTGATAAGTGACAATTATTACGAAGACTATATCCAATGAAGCAAATACAGGATTCCACAGCAAATAAGTTGCTTTGCTCCCCAAAAGTGCTTCAAGGGAGGGAAAGAGTCTCTCACTCTTTTCACACGCATTTTCATTTACAGCAACATTCAGAAATTGGCTTCTTTTCTTCTATGTAATTTTACTAGCTTTGACACGTTGGGAAATTGTGATCCCGATGGTCGTTGGGTCGTTGCATTAGATTGAGGGGAAGAATTCTTACTTGATCAGTTTCTTTCTTCTCTATAGAAAAGGAAAGAGAATCGAGATTCTTATATCAGTATATTCAAAGAACATTTTACCATGTCACTTAAAGCTAAGCCAACGAAATATATGTTCCCATTGTAAATGGCATGAGCAATGTTGTGGGTCTTCTCCCTGCTTTGTAAAATTGTTGCTCAAATATATGATATTGTGCTTCTTAATGCCAATGTTCAGACCAAATGGCATCTTACTCAATACTCCAGATGTCAAGGGCGGGGTTCTGATTTCAATCTCGTGTGGGGGGAGAATTCTCTCCGTCCATCTGTTCAGCCATGGTACTTCGCTTATTTACAGATGATTTGCATTCTGCTAATTTTATGTTTGGCTAGAAAACAGGTACAGAAATTAGCAATATATTGATGATTACGAAGATGATGCTGATGGTACTGGTGGTGTAAGACGTAAGTCTACTTTGGTAAATTTGGGGATGATACAATCATGGTTACAAAGGGATAGGACCATGCGTGTTTGAAAATCCTAGCACAGTTTTCATCTGCCACAAGTGATGGCCTTTGAGAAATGAATAGGGTATCGTAAGCAGATGTGATTTTACTTCCACCCTGTCTTGTTCTTGGGTCCTGTGAACGTGCTCTAAGATAAGCCCCCGGGTGTTCAAACATTGCTTCAAAAGAACTTCAATCTGATATTTCTGCAGCGAGATGAATTTTCAAAGTCCCTGTCATTGACACCCCAACGCTGAACTGGTTTCAAGTTCTAGATAACGCCATGACACTTTCTTAGTTCCTTTTCTCTCTCCTTTTGATTTATATTTTTTTCCCTTTTCTTCAAACTGAATAAGAAGAAGTGTAGCCAGTCCCCACGCTTGTCACCTCCAAACTAAATATAATCATGAATGAATAATATATGTTCCCAACCTACTGTTCAGATGCCGCCGTGTCGGCACCTGTAACATTCAAAGTTTCTTTTGGCGTGTATGCTATTATTTCTTTTTGGAAGATGATATAGCCACGACTATATCAGAATTGGTTTAGAACTAAATACTAAATAATTATTTTTTTCTTGTACTTTAGACTGTTTCAAGGACAATCATTTTGAATTAAAGTAAAAAGAAATAGTTTTTTAATATAAAGTTGTAGATAAATTGCAGAATAGTTGGTCTTTGTTTTTTGATGATTGGTGGTGTTTTACTGAACATTTTGTTTGTTCTAGATTCCTTCAAATTCCTGCTCTTGGAACATTTGTATGCTCACTAGTTTTATAGTTTTTTATATAACAATATTTTAAAAGGGGAATATTTTATAATTTTTTTTTTAACACAGACACATATTATTCCATTCATCACCCAATGCAGGATTTGTCCAGTAGGACATACTTATCAATTAAAGATGGCCCTTCTTCTATCCATACACATTCAACATCATAAGCTAAAGCCAGCTTTGCTAAATTATGTGCAACACAATTCGCTTCTCTAAATACAAATTGAACTTTCCATAGTGGTCTCCTGAGTTGCATTCTCCTGGTGTCCTCAATGAGTTGGCCATGCCACAACCAGTTTTCATCAATACTGTTTGTTGCTTGGATAATAGATTTTGTATTTCCCTCAAAAGTCACATTTGAAAAGGCATGTGCTTCAGCTACACAAGGCTAAACTACACTGTAAAAACTCTTAAATAAAAGTAGCCAATATATCACCTTCAGAGTCTCTAAGGACAACTCCAAGCCCCACATTTTTTTCTTTTGCGTATATAGCAGCATTCCAATTGGCCTTAACCTCCAGTTGCCTTGGTTTTTTCCACCTTGCCATTCATCTCCCAGTCCCTGATGCTATGTGAGTTAGATTTGGCACATTCTGAGCTTGCTTGAATTCCTCAGATTTAGCCACTGCTGCTGTTATTAACTTATCAGATGGCTCAAACTGGTTTTGAAATATCACAACATTTTTTCCAGTCCAAATTCTTCGCATAATCATAACCACCTTTTGAAGATCATCACATGATAACTTCTCTATTAAGTTCTGCCATAAACCCATAAAATTTCCTCTAGCTTCGACCATTTTTGAACAAGATTGCCAATATTAGACCACACATCACTGTTAGCAGTACAACACCACAGCACATGACAAATTGATTCCTCTTCATGCAGTTAGATGGGACAATTAGGTGATTCCACACAATGCTTATCATATAACTTTCTTCTAGTAGGTAATATCTCATGTACAGCTTTCCAAATAAATTGTTTAGCATATCCTGGTACATTTTATCCCCATATCTGCTGCCACCCAATACCTCTATCAGTTTGATTAGATGATTCACCTCTTATGGCTTTTTTCCTAGCCATTTCAAGATGGTATGCACTTTTGACTAAAAACTTCCCATCTTTTGTATGCCCATCTTCCACACCTTGTCTACTGATTGGGACGTTCAGAATAATCTCTACCTCTTGAGGACTAAAATTTGCATCTATCACTTCCTTCTTCCAACATCCAGTATCTGATTGGATAAGCTCAGCAATCTTGGAATTGCATATATGAACTGAACAGGTGACTGCACTTTGTGTGTAGAAGTTGTTGGTATCCAAGGATCCCTCCAAACACTAATTTTCTGACCATGAACTACCCTCCACATTAAAACAGCCTTTATTAAGTCTAGAGAATGCCACATGCTTATCCATATGAGAGATGGTCCCTATCCAAGAGTTGCATGAAGAGTTGACTATTTTTACAATACTTTTCCTTCATAATCTGAGTTGTCGTAGATGTGGAATCACTCAACATCCTCCAGCATTGTTTTGCAAGTAGTGCTGTGTTAAAACATTCAGTATCCCTAAATCCCAAACCTCCACTCTTTTTAGGTTCTCTCATCTGTATTAGAGCTGGAAAAAAAAAAAAAATTGAAGTCTCGTAACATAGTGTTGTATAAAGAGTTTAGAAACGGATTATAGCTGACATTTTTCCTATATTATAGCAATACTACACTTTTTCTTGGGATGTTATTTATTTTTGAGAAGTTACTTCGTGTCTATATAGATAACTATAAAATAATTTTTGAGTTAATTTTTTGTTAAACTAATACAGACAAATTAAAATATAACTTACATTTTGTAAAAAACTTGAATTAACGCAATGAAAACAAACGACAACTTTTTTCTTACCGCATGAACCTCGAGCAAGGGTAGACAGAATTGTGACATACTGAGGTCTTATTTGGATACAAGAAGTATTTTATTTTATTTCATTTAATCATTATAATTTTTTTAAACTTTTAAATAAAATATAATAAATAATTCATTTTTTTCAAATCTCAAAATAATAATAATATTAAAAAATAATATTATAATAATATTTTTTTTTTAATTTTTAACTTTTATCTTAACTTACTGTTCAAATGGCACTTAGAGTTATGATAATATCTAGATAAATGGCATACATTTTTAAACTTGAACTTCTTGTCCTAATAAAATAAATATCAAATCTTGAGCTTCCATATTAAATGATTACATATCTCAATGGTGCATATTCCCTTCACAATAAGGGTTCACTAGAAAATAAATCTCATCTTAAAATTTTTATATCATCTTATCTCATTTCATTTCATCTCTTTCTAAAAAATAATTTAAATATAAAATTTTCAAACTAATCATTATAATTTTTTCAAACTAATTATTATAACTTTTTTAAACTTTCAAACAAAAAATAAAAAATAATTTAACTTTTTAAATCTCAAAAAAATAATAATATTATAAAAATATATTATAACAATATTTTAATTTTATAATTTTTTTTATTCAACTTTTTTCCTCTCATTTCTTAAAACTAAAAAAATACTCAACTCAAACTATCTCAGTACTATTTATAAATTATCTTACCATTATTCACAAAATTTTAATATCATTTCATTATCCAAGCGAGACCTAACTTTATCACTTCATTGGATGGTTCTAAGAATAGACCGATCACAATTTGTAATATTTTAAAAATATTTTTTAAATACTTCTTTTAAAATTTACAAAAAATCACTAAAATGACTTCCCCAAGGACCTCAACCATTAAATAAAAAAAAAAAAAAAAATGGGAAGACTATCTGCCACAGCAAGGTAAACCACTGTTGGAGTTTTCAGGCCAATAATGTTCCCCACCCTTTCCTTAATCTTCTCTTTGCTGCTACAAATCTGGCTTGTGTTTAATCTCTGCTCTAATTCTTATAGTAAATCATCTAGTCTATTTCTGTTCTCATGTGGATGGCCATATAAGGCACTGGATTTAATGTAGATGTATTAATTGTAACGCCACAATGAAAGGTCCAAATCACATAAATAGCTCAATTCCTAATCTGATCAATTGAATTAAACACATTTAATTAACATAAAAATATGTCCTCAAACCTTATCTCAGCTCTAAAAATATTGCCACTAACTAAAAACTTAAGAGTTACCTCTGTTATCCATCTCTTCACATTCTTTCTTGATCCTCTCAAAAAATACTAGCATAGCTGGGGTTCTCTTCAATTTATTATTGGTGGGTTTGGTTTTGATTTAGATGAACCGGCAAACTTGTACCTATTAACAGATGGAACGTGTACAATCAAAGGTCTTTCTTTTATTATCTCATAACTCAAAGCACGAGCACACACTAGCCTATATTTGATATAAGCTTTATAGTCCAATTCTCCATTTTCATTCTCAAATTACGAAGGTGCCATTTGAATAGAAAATATTATGACAAAAATAAATAAAAAATTATTAATCCAAAACAGTTATCAAGAAATAAAATTTCGAATCACTCCAAAATGCAACAAAGATTATATTCATAAAAATAGTCATTACAAAACTCCTAACATAAGAAAATAGTATAAGTTTCTTTGAAACAGAATTTTATTTTATTTAAAAAAAAAAATCCAACTTCTTCGTGACATCAATCCAACATTGTTACCAAGTATTGTTTTCTTCAGTAGTGAGTGCGTACACCCGTGCAGGAGCCATCTACCTTTGATCGTTTATTAGAGTAGGATTACTTCCTTGGTCTGAGCAACATTCTTTAGCAAAAAAAAAAGTATAGTTGCAAGCACAATTGTACACTAATTTGTGCACCAATGTGATGTGATTGGTCAAAAAATAGATTTTATTGAAAATAATGCTGATTTAAATTTTAAGTATGAATAAATCAGTATTAGTACACAGATTAATACGCGACTGTACTTGTATGTAGCAAAACTCTTAGCAAAATGTCATTTCTTACCACATTTGAAGCATATACCTATTCCATCTCTACATTCATAATTATGATTCTTTCCACTCTTTGCACATCTCTTATCTTGACTGCTTGAAAAATTTTCCTCATATATCATATTAGTCATTGTATTCTCTGTTGACTTATTTTTCTTCCATTGACCTTGACTTTTATTATGATCGTATTTCTCTGTTGACTTATTTTTTTTTTCCATTGACCTTGATTTTTATTATGATTTTTTTCTTGTGTTGCTACCCTTTTGTTTTGAGCATTATAAATATCAGCACTCCTTCAAAGACTTCGCTCAATAATAGACACCTTATCCACTAACTTAGAAAAATCTCGTATTTGAAAACATAAGACTCTATCGTAAATTTTGAGATTTAGTCATTCCACAAATTTTCGAGCGTTCCATTTTTCATCAAGAATCAAAACGAGAGAGATCAACAAACTTCGCTGTGTACTGGTGCACATCCATCGACCCTTGCACTAAATTGATAAACTCCTTAGTCTTAGCATCTTTGACAGACTTTGAAAAGAAATGCTCACAGAAAATATCTTTAAAATGATTCCATGTGATTGGAGTTTGCTCTGGTACTTGTTCCAAGAGCGTCCTTTATTTATTTATTTAATATATCCACCAATGTTTTTGCTTCTCCAATCGATGTTGAGAACAAAACTTTTTGTTGATCGGTGTATCGCAAAACTCTAAAAATTTCTTCAGTGTCATGAATCCAATCCTCAGCTGCAATTGGAACAGCCTTTTCCTTCAAATGTTGGGTCGCAATCAGTTAAATTGTTCTATGGTACATCCTTCATTTACTACATGTCCATTTCATATGTAGAGTTACGTGCAATTTCTTTCATCACTTGTTGTGCTACTTCCTGTATTACTGTAGAACCATTGGAACTTGGTCTAACCGGAGCCTCCCTATTGATTGGCTCATTCAAATTGAAGAAATTATGTTGAGAAGCCATCCTAAAAATCAAAATAACTATTTTAAAACTAAATAACTAAGTAGGCAAACTTAGCTAATTCATAAAAAAAAAAAAAATTTAACCAATCTCTTACCCTACCCAAATTTCAAAATCCAATAAAAATCTTAGTGTTTGCAAAAACTATAAAACCTAGCTCTGATACTAACTGTAATGCTCCCAATTTTTCTAATTATTGGAGATATTTTCATTGACATGATAATGTAACAATAACAAGAAAAGAACTATGAGAAAACCTTTATATATAAAAAGAGTTCAAAACACTAATATCTTCAAATTGTTCGTTCATAAAAATATTAAAAAAAAAAAAACCTCAAACTAGAATTCAAACTATTCCATAACCGACACCTATTCCACCACGCTTAATCTAACCCTTACACATAACATCTAAGCTCCTTTTTTGTCTTGCTCCTTTTTGACATCTATAAAATAAAATTTTACAGGTGGATTGGTAAGTTCACGGCTTGATAAGTAGGATTGATTAAGTTGGGTGTAACATATAAGTCTCGTTAAATAAATAAATACATAAAAAAATAATAGCCAATAACGTGATTAATACACCATAAAAATAAAATGCCTATACTATGTAATTCTAAAAAAATAAAAACTTTCCCTATGGAGAAACTACCCCTTTAAATGTAGATATCATTCCCATAATCTTTTTTTCCTTTAGGAACTACACTACCTTAAATATCCTTTAGTGTAGTTATCTTTCTCTTTTTTATTTAGGGTATACACCTTCTCATTATTTTTTAGTGTAGTTATGCTCCCTTTATATTTCTCACTTATTGAGTCTATACCCTCTCAAAGTCCTTTGGTATAGTTATCCTCCCAAATAAAAATTGGTAATAGAAAACATGCTATCATGTAACTCATATAACATTTGGTATAACTATAATGCATATAAAATTTCTATAAATGTATCTTGACTAGTTACATACAAGTTTAGGCTCGAATTACACATTTCATGATATAATAATTTATCTGGAGGTGCTCTAATATTTCTATATGATGCAAAACAAATTTTTTGTACAATACGTGGTTTCAATTTAGAAAAAATTCAGAATTTTTAATAAAAATGTCAGATTAATTAAACTTACTTATCTAGTAAACCAAAATACTACTTGCCACAACTGTACTAGGCAAAATAGAAATCCACCAAGTTGTAAGAAGATTCAAGAGATAAATTATTCTGAGAAAGAAGTGGTAGGGTTTTCGAAATTCTCTTGGAAGAAAACTTTGAAGTTTTTATAAGGATAAAAAAAGAAAATTGATGACTATACATTAAGGGGACTACGTTATAGATCGGAAAGAGTGATGATTTTATCTTCATGGATATTTATGATATATGTTTGGATGTTGAGGTATTCTCAACACTTCTCATTACTATTCATTACTTTATTATTATTTTTTCTCTATTTTTATTACTATTTATTATTTTTTACCTACTTTTTATTATTATTCATTACTTTATTATTACTTTTTACTTATTTATTATTATTATTCATAACTCTCTTTTTAACACTTTTCAACACCCAAAATGCTAAAGAAATGATGCGGTGCGGCTGCTCTGTAGAATGAAAACTGAAAAATAAAAGAGGAAAAAGATGAAAGCTGTGTGCGTAAGATGGAAAAGTAGAATTAAAAGCCCCGAGTTTCACTCGAGTGACTCTCTCTCTTTTTCTTTTTATTTTTTTCCACAAAAGCTATTGGGCTGGACTAGTTTAAAGGACTGGATATTACAATTTTCACTCTTTATAGAATCCTATATTGTTGGGAATTTTTTTTTATAAAATTTTAATAAATTCTAATTATATTATTAATTAATTATTTTAAAATATAAATCATATGATTGAACCTTTTATTAGAGCGTTACAACAGACCTCTTAGAAGACAGAACTACTGCCATTTTGTTTAGAATCAATTATGCTTTTGACCTTCATATATTTCTCTCCGATCTTGGATACAACTTTATCTGCTTCATTTTATTATATATAGCACCTCAATCCCACCAAGGCTAGAGAATGAAGGAACTCTAATAACCAAAGCAATAACGACCAAGACAACACATTTAAGGCTCGTTTAATTCCTTGACTGCGCTAAGCTGAGCTGGGTTTGGTTCAAATTTGAACCTCTTCTAACGTCTAAAGTATGCAACCGGTTTCAACTCACATGATTTTAACACTGTATCCTAACAGTCGCACGTCCCTAACATGCACAAAACTGATCCCATCATAGCTGTATAGCACCATCAGCTATACTTCCCTGACAAGGACGTGCAGAGCCTTGATGAATTCGCTTCAAGGACATGTCAGTAACGTATTGCACCATAGAACGCGTCCCATCTCCTACATGCATTGACTTTTGGTCTTTGCTCATAAAATATATATTATGCTTTAATTTATGCTTCTTTGCCGACAAACTGATCCTTCAATTTCAAGTGAATAATATTTTTATAGGTGAGATTTATATAGTTTTTAATTTTTCATAATATATTTAAATTTATTTTAATATTTAAATTTGTTTTAAATGAGCTCCGCATAATTTATTTAACTATCTTAATTGACTAATATTTATAAAGAATTTACAGCTCCCACGCAACCAGCTGAATGCTAGAGGAACCACAATGAATTAGTATTTGACCTGAAATTATTAATAAATTTAAGTTATGATATTAGTATTAAATGATTTTAAATTTCTCTCAACTTTAAAAGTTAAGTCAAGAGTTGATATTTTTACTCATTTATAAACTGATTATTAGTCGATTTCAAAAAAAAAAAAAAAAAAAAAGGTTCCTGTTACTGGAAGTTAATCGAAGAAGTTGTACCCTAGACATGATATTGACGAGAGCCACGTCATGACTATTTTCAAAAAGTAGAAAATTAAAAAACATGGAACCCTTATGTGTCCAACCTAATGAAGCAACCCTTAGTGGCAGAATAGCATTTTCCAACAAAGAAAGATGATGGTCATGACTCATGCCTGATGGAAAGGAATCACAAAAGCCTGAATTCCAGCAACCCAATTAAAGCAACAAGACCAACCATTGAATCATGCCAGCTTTACCTACGAAAAAGGTAAAAGAAAAGGAAAACACGACAAAGAAGACAGTCACAAGGAGGACGAAAAGGAAATAAAGGAAGTAGAATCTGCTGTGAACAGCTTGATTAAGAATAGAATATCAAACCTAAAAAGTGGAGTGAAAATGAGTCTGAGATCATAAATGTACAAAGAAGAGATCGATGGGTTGAACATGAACTACCCGATCAGATAAGAGGTAAAAAAAGACAACAGACACAGATACAGACAGCCATGCTCCTAGGAATAAATTAATAATTGACTTTTCTACAGGCGAATCCAGTTCCAACAAACTATCCTCCTTTAATTGTGGAGACAGGGACCACCGAATACCTATAAATAAGTTTTAATTATTTAATATCACGTCTAAATAATAATGAATAACATTATCTTTGTAACGTTGTTTTATTTTTTAATGTTCCGACACTTCCCATTTTCTGTATGAATTATATACACAATTTATTCAAAACCATTTAACAAAATATTAAGTTTTTAATTTATTTAAATTCGAATGGATTTGAATTAAAAAATAATAAATAATTGTATAAAAACTACGAGATAATTGATATGCTTCTGATTCTTAGGAATATTAGTTCATAGAGTCGACAAAAGTTGGGATCGAGGAAATTAAAAATATACAAGTCTACAGGAGCATGTCGGGTTGGAGTAGACACGACTATTCTTATTATTTTATATACATAGAGGCATAGATATATGAAACAAATCTTCTCATATTTTTTAAATATTTAAAATTATCTAAAAAATTTATACAGACAACAATATTAATATTACAATACACACTATATGTCTACATCTCCTCTCTTTGCGTCTTCAAATTCTTGCCCAAACTTAGAATTTCAAAGTCGTGCATGTTCATCAACCAGTAATATTATTCATCAATGATATGCTTTATTAATTATTAAGAAAATGATAGAGTTACTACTCTATTACTATTCATCTATTACTCTTTATTTTATTTTTAATTTTTTATTTTACTTAATGATTAAGAAAATGAGTATTAACAAAATTATATATTTTTTTAATTTTTTCTTAGTGATTAAGGATTTAAAAAAAATACTTAAAAGAAAATAAATAAAAAATAAAAAATTTTAAATTGCACTTAAGTAGTATATGAGTAGTAATAGGGTAGTAACTCTATCACTACCCTTAATACTATCCCATGATCATGATCAATTTCATTTGGTTAAACCTAGCTAGCTCTAACCCTTTTCGATTTGCTTAGTTTGGATATTAAAATCATCTCAACTCATTATTATAATTTTTACAAACTTCCATATAAAATATAATAAATAATTATTTAATTTTTAAAAATTTTAAAATAATAATAATATTAAAAAATAATATTATAATAATATTTTATTTACTTTCAATGTTCATCTCAACTCACCATCCAAACTTAACCTAAGCATATCGAACATATTATTTCTGATTATTTGAACTTTGAGAATCATTTTCAGGGCATTTGATGACATTAAAGATGCAAACATACAATATTAATAAAAACTTAAAAAAAATAGAAAAAAAAAGAGAGAGAAAAGAGAGAGCCTCAGTGCGTGGCACGATAAGGGGACGGTGGTCCTTTTTCTTTTCCTCTTAATACTCTTTGTAAATTTTCATTTTGTTAAAAGTGTTTAAAGTTGCCATTTCGGTGAGCACCATCGAGGGAGACGGTGACACTTTTTTTTTTTTGATGTATCATTAATATTTTTATAGAATTATTATTATTTGTGTTTTATCATTAAACTTAAGCTTTAAGCAATGATATTTAAATAATTCACTCGAATCATTTAAAGTTTCATCACATTTTTCTATTTTTAAAGGGAGGTGAAAAGTGTAACAAAAGTTCAAAGAAACTTATCGTTTGTGATACTAAAATTCTTGATTTTAATGATTTCGGATGAAATTTAAAAAATAAATGATATAAGATTTAAAATGAGATCAATCCATTAATTTTAAATATATGTTAAATTTACACATTAATCTTATAAATGAAATTGATAAATTGAGCTGATTAAATGTGATATAATATTAAATATATATTTTTATAAATTTTACAATCTGACGTATTATATCTAATTACATTAATTTGTAAAATTTATTTTGAATTAAAATAAAGAATGTAGTGAACAAAATCTCATATTATATGGAATTTTAATTTTCTTAAAAAAATATTATTTATATTTATAATTTTATTTACATAATCATATATACTGACGTGTTCAGTTATTTAAAATGATGAAAACTTTTAAATTTTTAAATTTTAATTTAAATTAAAAATAAAATTATAACTCAATACATATAATATTGTACTACTCAATAAATATACTATTTTGCTTAAAATTATATATATATATATACACACATGACACCATTCTTATGACATTACGTTATTCAGGTTCTAGAAATTATGATCCTTTTGAACGAATAACGTTAACTTGGCTAGTGCCATAAAATATATAGTGAAGTTATGCTTTTGGTAGAATTCCACAGACAGCGTTATCGGGTACAAAAGCCTTTGCATCGGTTTACATCGAAGCTTCTGGAACCTCCTAGGATGCTTCACCAACTCCCTTGTCCTCGCCCATGACCACACCGTCTTCACCCACCTTTGTCTTCTTTGACGCGCAGTGGAGCGGAACCGGTTTGGAGCGACGATTTCCCTAGCTCGACTTTCCTTGACTTGGGTACTAAGCAAAATAAAGATTCGTCATTTTTCTCATTTATTTATTTAGCTGAGCTCCCATCCGGCCTCCTTCCGCAAACAAACACACGCTCTGCCTTTGCTCTAATTTTGCTTGTTGAATTTTGCTACTTTGTTCCGTGTCTGATTGTTCTGCGTCTTTGAGAGTTTGCTCCCGAGATCCAATGGAGAGAGGTGGTTGGAACAGAGGGAGAGGAAGAGGCAGAGACGGAGGAGGAAGGGGTGGTCGTGGTGGTCATCAACAACATCAGCAGTGGAGGGGTTCGCGGCCTGGGGGGCCGTGGGACCGACAACAGCAACAGCCGCAAGGCGTTGGCATTGTTGCTTCTGGTCCTCCCATGGGTCAGGTGGTGGAACCCGCTTCGTGGGGCCGTTCCGGTGAGGGTTCGAGCAGCGCGGCTGGTCGTGGTGGTAGAGGACCAGCGTGGAGGGGTGGCGCGGGTCAGCTTCAGTGGGTGGGAGCAGGATCCCCTACCCCTACTGCTGCTGCTCCACCCGTTCAGCGTCCGCCTCCTATTTCACCTGAACCGATCCCAGGTATTTGATCTCTTAAGGAATTCACTATATGTTTTTTGTTTGGTTGTTGATAATAAAGGGGAAACGAGAGGAAAGGGAATATGGATTCCTGAATGAGTATCTGTTGCATTTGCCTGAGTTGATCGGCATAATCAAATTCATTCATCAAGCTTTATTTTCTTGTTGTTTCTGCCTTCATTTTCTTCGTAAACATAAGTCGCGAAAGTCAGATCTTTTATATTCAAAGTGAACCATATTAATTTATATTTTGAGCAGCTGCAGTGATTAACAATTTTTTTCTTCACAGATCCTGTTGTTCGAGAAATGCAATCAATGAGTATTTCAGAAAACTTGACAACTCCTCCAGAAGATTCAAAAAGAATTCTTCCAGTTAAACGACCCGATAAAGGGGGCGCACTTGCAGTCCGAACGAGTAGGCTCCGTGTCAATCACTTTCCTATCAACTTCACTCCAGAGACTGTTATAATGCACTATGATCTCGATGTGAAACTGGAGGTGCCTCTCAAGAATCGTCGGCCTGTGAGAATATCAAAAGCTGATCTGTCTGTGGTGAGAAGCAAATTATCTTCTGATGATCCTGTACGATTTCCCTTGACAAAGACTGCATATGATGGCGAGAAGAATATTTTCAGCGCAGTATTATTGCCCACAGGAAAATTTAATGTGCAAGTCCCTGAGGGAGAAGACGCTAAGGGTGGTTCATATGTAGTTACTATCAAGCTTGTAAATGAGCTCAAGCTTTGTAAGTTGAAGGATTACTTAAGTGGGTATCTCTCATCAATCCCCCGAGATATATTACAAGGATTGGATCTTGTAATGAAGGAGAATCCAGCTAGGAACATGGTCTCAGTTGGCCGAAGTTTTTTCCCCAGAGAACCTAGGGAAGGAGATGATCTTGGTTGGGGCATCATGGCATCTAGAGGGTTTCAACATAGCCTGAAGCCCACCTCCCAGGGTCTGGCCATGTGTCTGGACTACTCGGTTTTGGCATTTCGAAAGCCATTTCCGGTTATAGATTTCCTCAGGGAGCGTATCTCTCAATTTGATATCCTTAATTTTCAAAGGTTTAGGGCGGCTGTAGTTGAAGAATTGAAGGATCTGAAAGTAACTGTGACTCACCGAAAAACGAAACAAAAATACATCATCAAGGGTTTAACTTCCGAGAATACACGACGTATATCATTTGATGAGGAAGACCCAGAGGGCAAGAATCCAACGAGGAAAGTGAGCATTGTTGATTATTTTAGGGTCAAATATGGCAAAGATATTGGGTATAAGGATATTCCCTGCTTGGATTTAGGGAGAGGAAATAAGAAAAACTATGTGCCAATGGAGTTCTGTATCTTAGTTGAGGGCCAAAGGTTTCCTAAGGAAGACTTGGATAGAAATGCAGCCATAATGTTGAAGAACATGTCACTAGTACGTCCAAATGATAGGGAGAGGGAGATATGCAGTATGGTACGCTCAAAAGATGGACCTCTGGGGTATGTAAATATGACACTTCAGTCTATTTATATAATAATATGTAATTATCCTGTGCAAGTTCTTTTGTCGCTTTCTTATATTTTTTCTTCTCACTGTTTCACAAAATAACAAATTGGTCATTGAGTGCTGTTAGTATTTGTAGGTGGTTGTCTCACTTACAGCAAACACAGTTGTTTGGTTTAATAATTTGTTTTATGAATTTTTCCTATCAAAAAAATATTATATGAATTTTTATGGATGCACTTGAAAATACATGCTAAACTGTTGTAGTAATATTTGTTCTTTATTTTGCTTACAGAAAATTGAGTATATATTGTTGGTAGCTGCAATCGGCCGTAGCTTGTCTATGAAAACAAATGCTAAAAATCTCATTATAGTGTACTTGGATTCCATGCTTTATGATTTGTGAAATTCTTCACCTCCGGTAACCACTATGCAATGAGCAGCATCACTTTCTTTTTGGCATTGATGTTGTTACTGCAATGTTTATGATAGCCATGTAAAAATAATGTAATTTGAGGGCCACAGAACTAAGATTTTAGTTACATGGCATTAGTAGGAGCCTGTTATGATTATATAGCTGATCAACTAATGTTGGACATATAGACCTTGCTATAAGAACCTGAGACATTTTGATTCGTCACCTTATGATGCAGATAGTTTTGGTTTGTCAAATTCGTGAAACATAAACTTTTTATAAGTAAATTTTAGCTACATGGCATTAGTAGGAGCCTGCTATGATTATGTAGCTGGTCAACTAATGTTGGACATATAGACCTTGCATCTCCTGTATCTTGCTGATTTGGTTGTCCATGGATAGAATGTAGAAGAACCTGAGCATTTTGATTCTTCACCTTGTGATGCAGATAGTTTTGGTTTGTCAAATTCATGGTACATAAATTTTTTTTAAGTAAAATTGTTTTGATAACTTAACATAACTTTGCGTGGTTTTGCATTCATTAACAGATTAGATCAATATGCAAATTATAAATTGGTTCTTGTTCTATTGGCAGTGGAGGCATGGCCCAAAATTTTGGAATGGAAGTGAACATGAACATGACCAAAGTTACAGGACGCATTATTGGGCCACCTGAGTTGAAGCTTGGTGCTTCAAATGGTAAAACGATCAAGGTAATGGTTGAGAGAGAGAAATGTCAGTGGAACCTTGTTGGAAAGTCAGTGGTGGAAGGCAAGAGTATTGGCAGGTGGGGTGTTATTGACTTCAGCTCTTCTGACAGATCCAGACTAAATCCTGATTTTTTCATTCCAAAGCTTATTAACCGGTGTGGAAATCTGGGAATCCGCATGGAGGAGCCTCTTATATATCAGTGCACAACAATGAGTAAATTTTCAAGGTTTGACATGCTGTGTGAACTACTTGAAAGTATTAAGAAAGAGGCTTATAGGATTTGTAAAGGTAATCTACAAATTCTTCTTTGTGTTATGTCCAGGAGGGATCCTGGTTACAAATATCTCAAGTGGATCTCCGAGACCCAACTTGGTATTGTGACACAGTGTTGTCTGTCCACTTGTGCCAACAAAGCAAATGACCAGTATCTTGCAAATCTTGCTATCAAGATAAATGCCAAGCTTGGAGGTAGCAATGTAGAGCTCAATAATCCGTTGCCCTGTTTTGAAGGGAAAGGGCATGTTATGTTTGTGGGGGCTGATGTTAATCATCCTGCTGCACGGAACACTACAAGTCCATCCATAGCAGCTGTTGTTGCAACCATGAACTGGCCTGCTGCAAATCGTTATGTGGCACGTGTCTGCCCACAAGTTCATAGGAAGGAAAAGATTCTGAATTTTGGAGACATGTGTTTGGAACTAGTTGAACGTTATGCTCAGCTCAATAATGTTAGGCCAGACAAGATTGTGATCTTCCGTGATGGAGTAAGTGAGGGCCAATTTGATATGGTTCTCAATGAAGAGTTGCTAGATCTCAAGAGGGCACTCCAAGCTATAAAATACTCTCCAAGCATTACACTTATTGTGGCCCAAAAGAGGCATCAGACTCGTTTCTTTCCGGAGAGTGCAAGGGATGGGTGTTCTACTGGAAATGTGTCTCCGGGCACAGTTGTGGACACAATAATAGTTCACCCTTTTGAATTTGACTTCTACCTCTGTAGTCACTTTGGAAGCCTTGGGACAAGCAAGCCCACGCACTACCATGTCCTGTGGGATGAGCATAGGTTTACTTCTGACCAATTGCAAAAGCTCATATACGAACTGTGTTTTACCTTTGCTCGGTGCACTAAACCCGTGTCGCTAGTCCCACCAGTGTACTACGCCGACCTTGTTGCTTATAGGGGACGGCTTTACTATGAGGCAATGGTGGAGGGGCGGTTTCCAGCTTCAACATCATCGGCATCATCGTCGTCGTCATCGTCACTTGCATCTTTTGATCTGAATTCCTTCAAGTTACATGCAGCCTTGGAAAATATCATGTTTTTTGTTTAGAGGGCTGCATGGTTTGCCACTTGTTCTCCTCGCTTCAGAAAGGAGTAAGAAATAGACAACTTTTGTTGACAATGCACGACGCCGTCCTTTCTCGTGTGGATTGATGAAGGAGTTTGTGCGTGAATCTAATGGGTTCTGTCTCAGTTTGTCTGAGAGTATTTTACCCATGTTTCTTTTGCTCTTATAGTTGTGATGGTTTACTGTTATGCTCTTGTGTGTCTTGTGTTTTGCTGTAAAGAATCAGGGATTGTGTGGACTGGACCCTGTCTATTTATAGGTGTGTTTTGCTTATGTTCTCCTTGTCTGTGCTTGCCATCTCGTTCTCTCGTATGTTAAGCTTTTGTATGTTTAGACATGAATTTGATCTGTTTGAATCCTCAAGGTAACTGTGGATATGTAAACTGGAGAAGTTGGAATTCGTCAAACCAATTTTTTTTAATCAAACTTGAGCTCTTTCTTTTCTGAATATGTAATCCCAAGCTGTTCTCCGCCGAAAGTGTTTCAATTAAATTGAGATACTGTCATCTTTTATAAATTAAGAACTTGAGCTCTCTAATTAAGATTTAAAAAAACAAATAAAATCTGGTAATCTAAAATATGTGGGTCGGGGTCATGGCTTCGACAGCACAATTTAAAGATCTAGTTGAGAACTCGTGTCGGCTTAGAAACTTCTTATTTTATTTTCATTTTGTAGCTGCGATTATACAAAATAACTCGAGGTGTTACTCGAAGAAACTCATTGCATGAACGAGCACCTACACCAAAATGCTCCGAATAGAGGGTTCTTCATGTTTTATTTGTACCATTATAACCACTGCTATTATGTCTGCCAATATAACCATATCTGGGACAATACTCGACGCTCAAATAAGGGAGTACAACATAGGTTTCCAAACTTGTTCTCCCCTGTCCATGGGAGCAGGCCACATTGATCCTAAAGGAGCATTTGTTCCCAGTCTGACATCTGATGCAACCCCACAAGATTATGTGAATAATATATCTTCTTTATCCGGTTTGGTTATTCAACTCAGTTCAGTTTAATTTTAAGTTAAATCTAAAATCTAAATACTTAATTCTCAAATTACTAAACTCATATTAACTCAAAACTTCCTTACACGTGGGACCTACAATCTTTTTCAACTCAGTACATCTTTATATGTGGAATTCATAACCTTTTTCAATTTTTCATAAATAGTATTAGACTTATCTTAACAATCAAACACATTTAAAATGAATCCCACATAACTTACTCTACGAACTCAATTTCCTACTATTCATAAAGAACTCAGCTCAATGTTGGTGAAGGCACCACAACTTACAATGCCACTGGTAGAACCACATGGTTATGAACTTAGGCGGTTTCAGTTATACGAATGGCATGAGTTTTTGGAAGGAAATATGAGAAGCTATTCTATCACCATAGCTTCTAAAAAGAAACAATGGGTTAATTTGGGCAGAAGAAAATGGAAAACATTTTGTGAGTCCCATTGTTGTCTACGGTAAGGACTTGTCTTGAGAATAGTCACACTTCTATATATCTGATGTGAAACCGATTAAAAATTTTCTGCTTTCTGCAACCAATGTCTTTTGATTTTTTTTAAAATTTGGTAAGGCTGACAAGAAAATAAGGTTGAAAATAAATTGTTGGAACTTTATTCAAAATACCACTTCATTAAAAGATAAGAGTATTTAATTTCATTATTTTTTTAAATAATACTAGATTGAGTTATAAAAGTATTTCCTGTACTCCATTTGAAAGAAAGGAGGCACACTATTAAAAATAGATATTTCATGTAGATTTCATATTTGTTCATTTTTTTTAAAAGAATATACAAAATTTACGTATCTTAAGACTATACAGATCAGTATGTTTCACTAAATATATTCTCTTTAAAAATGGAGGGAAAAGAACAAAAAATGGAAGAAGGAAATATTACACAAACACTCAACCCTAACAACATTCTACAGATATTCTTTCCTTAACTTGCAGGTAAAGAGATTCCAACACTGGTCGGTAAATAGCGAGAAAAAAGGGAGTTCAAAGTTTGATGATTTGCTTCCATTTCCCAGCTATTGACTCGAGCTGCATGTGATGATCGAAATAAGCTCCCTAGCTGTCCATGTCACTAGCGAGAGATTCTGGAGATTGCCCAGCAATTCTTTATCCCATGATGAGAGCATAGAAACACATTCTGTAGACAAAATAGACGAAAAATTTTGGTAAAGAGAGAGGCAAACAGCTGAAACTACTCAGCTCATCAGATATCAGAATATTGATTTTCAACCCATTTAACAACGAAATAAAAGCATCTAATCAATCTTGGTTTCTGAAGTGGGACGAGTTGTACAAATTATCTCAGCTGCTTTTCTAATAGGGAGAAAGCATCTTCACTGAGCTTTCTAATACAAAACTATGCTTAGTAATTCCCTAGTCATGGAAGAACAACATTTTTAAGCAGTATTTTTAGATACCATTCTGTCATCCTTTATAAAAAGGAAAATATTCTAGCCACAAAGGAATTACATAAAACAATCTCATAGACTGATGTGGTTTAATGTGGTTCGTTAGATTGTAAAGTTACTTTTATTGTAAAGTAGATCTAACAGATCAAATGAAACTAAGTCAGTTTGTATGATTATTTTGTATAATTCATTTGTGAATATTGCAGTACTCTTATAAAAATACTTCAGAAGACGGTGAAAGATTTCATACCTGAATTCTTGAAGAGATTCAGTAGTGAATATGAAGCTAGCACTCTTTCCTTGGGATCTTTCCTGCAATCCATCGATTCAAGCAATCGTGGCATGAGAATTGAGCATGCCATGGACTGCAAATCTTCATCTCCAACTGAATGGAGAAAGCTGGTCATCCAAGTGACAGTAATGATACTTGCTTGTGCTAAACTCGGGATGCCATTGGCTATGGATTCTGAAAGGGCAGCCAATAATCTCTTATTCCCACTTCGGACCAAAACAGTGGCTGCTTTCCTTTGCCAATCTTCTTTTACCTCTTCCTCTTCATTCTAATCAAGTAAAAGAAACCACAAAAATCAACCAACCATTAGGACAGAGAAGTTTAGATTAGGACTTATAAAATACAAGGGAGAGGTGAAGCCCCATTCTTGCTGCAAAAAGAAAAATTACTGTCATTCTCTATTCCTCTTGACTATTTCATTTTTATATAATTTGCAGGTTTAATGTAATGCAAGCTTACTGAGTGCATGAAACCATCAATAACAATTTCCTTGCTACGAAATGAATCCCCTGTATTCTCATGGAAACCTGCTCGTTGTGAAAGCCTACTTTCTGCTGATGCCTCTCCACTATAGGAAAAATGGCCTCCCAACATCAGAAGAGCCCTCGCTGATTGTTCTTGAACCTTATTGTTACAGAGTCGACAGTCCAAAGAAGTTATCACCGCCTCAACAGCTTCTTCTCTATATACACTGTACTTCATAGTATCACCCTGCCACGAGTGCTACTTGTTATGCTTATTGCTCAAGACTGCACAAACAAATTCTTTTATACAAATGGCCAGTTTGGATTCTCAGAAGATGGAGGAACAAACGGTGGAGAGATTCTCTTTTGAATTCTCGGGAATCATAGAACTCTGAAAACAAAAGTGAATGGTATAGAATTACCAGAAGATGAAGCTGCAATAAATTTGCTGCCACCAGTGGATATTCTTCTGGTGGGGCTCTCTTGAGATAGGCTAATAAAATGTTCATGGTGTTCATACCACTCCATGCTTCTTTCAGTCCGCATAAGAACTCTATCATCTGGGTTCTTCTGGTAAAAACCACGTGAATTATGAGAAAATGGATTGAGCTTCTGAAAGAGAAAAGACTGCAAAAGGTAAAAATTCATACCTACTAAGGCAGAGTAACTCGGTTAGTAAAGCAAAAGCACGGCCATTAGAATTCTTGCGGCACTCGAGAAAAAGAAGTTCAAGGAGAGATGCTTTGTTCAAATGTTCAGCCAAGTAATTTCGGCAGCTTCCATCAGCTCGAATGCATCTCAACATGATCAAAGCAGCATTGCTCCTATCATGAGAATCCCCTCTCTCAATTCCTTGAGCCAGAAGATTCATTCGCCCCAGAGAAACCACCTGTCTAGCATTCTCGAAGTTTCTATCTTCATCAAAACCTGTAAGGAGTTGGTGTAAAAGGTAAATTGCTGCCACTCGAGGACTGCACCGTACTGTAAATAGGATTTGCATCTGATCTCCAAATTCTAATACTCGAAGGACTAGTGGCACCCATTCAAATGATATCATCTGTTTTGCCCTGGGCTTTAATAGGTAAAGCAGAACAGCAGCCTTTAAAACTAGACTGCTGCTCCTAAGAAGTCTCAAGAAAATGTCTAGCCGTGGATCCGAGTTCAGTATAATCTGCCTAAACACCTCCTTCCGTCCTACAAATTCAGCAAAAATCGATAATATGAGTTCTAAAATTTCATCATCTTTAGAAGCAAATAAAACCTCTAGCATCCCCTCAATAATGGAGGCTTCTGATAATGCAGCTTCAATGGCAGGATCACCATGTGAGTTCAACCAGGCTTTGCAGATTATACGAATGGCAATTTCACACTCGCATAGAGAATCCGAGGAACAAACAGTGTCAATGGCTCTGCTTAATTCACTTGAATGGGTATTTTCTTCCTTTCTGACCGAACCTTTCTTGGCTGTGTGATTGCGTTCTGTTGGCAGGCTTCGGCAATCAAAGAATTGGATATAATCTGCATTTTTGGTCTCAGTGCATAATTCAACTCTCGAATCTCTTTAGTTTTGGCTTGATGACCTTCGATGAGTCCTATCTTCTTTCTGTACAAAACAGGAAAAAGGCGATCATCTGCAACGTAACAGTCATTTTTCATGCAACTTTAAATTAAGACATTAATAAGTAACCCACATTAACAAAACTGCAGTTATCTTCGTGTGTGCAAAGTTTCACCTCTTCCTTCAAATCCCTAGTATCCATTGAAGGTCCATCTAGATCAACCAGGTCCATAGATCTCCGTTCAATAGTAGGGACGAGCACATCTCGGTATCTTCGTTGATTAGGAAATCAGGAAGCAAAATTCACTATTAGCAAAAAACGGCCTAGTTTGTTTTCACAAAACTTTCATCTCATCTCATGTTAATCATTACAACTTTTTCAAATCCCCATACAAAATAAAATCCCAATACAACTTTTTCAAATCCCTATACAACTTTTTCAAATCCCAATACAACTTTTTCAAATTCCAATACAAAAATAATATATTTTAATAATGTTTTATTTAACTTATCTCAACTATCTCTTCAAACAAACTAGGAATGTCAACTTTTTTGACATTTTATAGAAATGATTAAACCGTATCCTTCGTTACAAGTTTTTGTTCATGGAGGACAGTGAAGTGTAAGAATCTGATGATCTTCTTTTCGATGATCCATAGGTGGGTTTTGATGGCAAAGGCACAATAGGAACTGGAGGGGCCTTAACCCCAACTTTAAGCCACTCTTTATAGTAAAGAGCAAAGACAGCAGTTCCCTTGTCCATTTGATCATTGTATGCTTTGCTCAAGGCCTTCATTACCTTGTCCTTTTTAACATAGTCCAAGTTCGAGAGAGTCTCGACTTCGTTAGTGTACCATATCTTGAGATGGAGAAGATGGGGAAGAAAGAAATGCTCCCAAAGATCAGGAAGCAAGTGGGTTCGAGCTAAAAATGGCGAATCGCAGAAAACTTGAAGTACGTGCCTAGCAGAAATCCGATTGTTTTTCTCAAACTTGTAGACAATTGCCAAGTATAGCTGAGCACACGCAGAAATATGAGAATTGGGTGTTCCGCATGTTGAACCATTCTTCAACTTTTTGGAATTTCAGGAATCGACGATGCTTAGAAGCCGAATACAGTTTCTTAATGTCTTCATGATCCTTAGTTCCTTCCTGGTCGCTTGATCTTCTACCAACTTCTCTACGCTCTCAAAACCGAGTTCCATGTTCACAAAAATTCCATTATCAGGTTCCATATTTTTTTTCACCAAGCAAGAGTTGCACTTCACCCGAACTGTTTCCCGGAATTTCACATCTTTTACGTACCTTCCAATATATCTGCTGAGAATAGAAATCACAGCTCTAATGGCAGCTTCATCAATTGCAAGCTCATCTCTTCTTGAACCCTCTGGCACCCATGACTTGGCATTTGATCCCTCTGTGTTGAGTACTGTGGAGTCTGGTCCACACTGCTCGAGCGGAGGCATTGGCCGCTTGAGCGAAGTCAGGCAGAGTTGAACGCTCGATGTCAGCTCAATAGTGAGCTCGAGCAGGATGCGGAAGGGAAGTTTGCTCGACGCGTGCTCGACATGCCGCTCAAGCGAACATGCATTTTTAGGGTTTTCTGCCGTGTAACTATATATATGATGTTTTTGCATCATATGGTCGTACGAGTGAATACTGTGGACGTACAGTGTTGAGATCCATCTTGTAGTTTGCTATTCTTCAATAATAAAATCCTCTGCAGCTCCCGTGAACGTAGGTAATTTGCCGAACCACGTACATCTTGTGTCGTGTGTGATTGCGTGTGTGTTTTTTTTTTCTCATTCGATATTATTTTTCAATTCATTGTCATCATTTTTTTACAACAATTGGTATCAAGAGCCAAGGTTCAGGTCTGAGGAAAAACGATGGCTGAAGATGATTTGAAGGTATTGGGGATCGAGAAGTTTGATGGCACGGATTTTGGATACTAGAGGATGCAGATAGAGGACTACCTCTATGGGAAGAGACTTAATCTTCCACTATTGGGGAAGCAATCGGAAAAGATAAATGATGCTAATTGGAACCTGTTGGATTGACAGGTTTTGGGGGTTATTCGATTAACCCTGTCGAGATCCGTTGCACACAACGTCATCAAGGAGAAGACGACTGCGGATCTCATGGCGGCTTTGTCAGGTATGTATGAAAAGCCGTCAGTGAATAACAAGGTACATTTGATGAAAAAGTTATTCAATTTGAAAATGGCAAATGGTACTTCTGTTGCACAACATCTGAATGATTTTAATACTATGACAAATCAATTGTCGTCTGTTGAAATTGAATTTGATGATGAGATACGTGTACTGATACTATTGGCTTCACTGCCAAATAGTTGGGAAGCCATGAGAATGGCTGTTAGTAATTCTGCTGGTAAATCAAAACTGAAATATGATGATATTCGTGATTTGATTTTGGTTGAGAAGGTGCGCAGGAAAGATTCAGGCGAGACCTCAGGTTTGAGTTCAGCCCTAAATGTTGATTCTTGAGGGAGATCACATGACAGGAACTCAAACAGAGGAAGATCAAAATCAAAGTACAGGAGCAAGAGCAAGTCGAGGCCTGGTCAGCAGGCAACTTGCTGGAATTGTGGCAAAGCTGGCTACATAAAGAAGAACTGCAAAAATCCTAAGAATACGGAGAATGATAGTGCTAATGTGGTAACTGAAGAAGTACAGGATGCACTATTGCTTGCAGTTCACAGTCCAGTTGATGACTGGATACTGGATTCAGGGGCTTCCTTCCATACATCTTCCCACTGAGAGCTAATGCGGAACTATGTTGTAGGTGATTTTGGGAAGATGTACTTGGCTGATGGTGAGGCTTTAAACGTAGTGGGGATGAGAGACATTGACATTGCACTCCCTAGCAAGAACAAATGGACCTTGCAAAAGGTCAGGCACATTCCTGAGTTGAAGAAGAACCTCATTTCTGTTGGGCAGCTCGATGAGTGTGGTCATTCAGTGGTGTTCTCAGATAGCACCTGAAAGGTCACAAAATGGGCATTGGTACTAGCTCGAGGTAAGAAAACTGGTACACTATATATGACTACTGGTTTGATTGACACTATTGCTACTACCGTTGCAGAGAGCACAACAGATTTGTGGCATTGTAGGCTTGGCCATATGAGTCAGAAGGGTATGAAAGAACTTCTGTCTAGAGGCAAGCTACCAGAACTGAAGTTAGTTGATCTCAATATGTGTGAGAGTTGCGTTATGGGGAAACAAAAGAAGGTCAGCTTCTTGAAAAGTGGCAGGACGCCTAAGACAGGAAGACTTGATCTTGTGCACACAGATGTGTGGGGTCCTTCCCTAGTGGCATCTCTTGGAGGTTCTCACTACTATGTTACGTTCATTGATGACCATAGTAGGAAGGTATGAGTTTATTTTTTGAAGCATAAATCTGACGTATTTAATGTGTTCAAAATTTGGAAAGCCATGGTTGAGATAGAGACAAGCTTGAAACTGAAGTGTTTGAGGTCTGACAATGGTGGTGAGTATGTCGATGGTGGGTTCAAGGAGTATTGTGCAGCTCTGGGTATCAGAATGGAGAAGACCATTCCCAGGACACCACAGCAAAATGGAGTTGTTGAGCGTACGAACAGAACCATCAATGAGCGTGCTAGAAGCATGAGGTTGCACGCTGAACTACCACCCACTTTCTGGGCAGATGCAGTCAGCACTACCGTTTATTTGATAAACAGAGGGCCATCAGTTCCACTGGACTGTGGATTGCCTGAGGAGGTTTGGAGCGGGAAAGAGGTTAAATTTTCTCACCTTAAAACTTTTGGTTGTCTTTCTTATGTGCTTGTTGATTCTAATGCTCGTAGTAAGTTAGAGGCTAAGTCAAAGAAATGTTATTTCATTGGCTATGGAGACGAGGCATTTGGCTATCGTTTCTGGGATGATCAGGGTTGGAAAATCATAAGAAGCAGGAATGTGATTTTCAATAAGAAAATTATGTACAAGGATAATTCTAGTACAGTTTCTGCAGTAGCTCCTCAGGAGTCCGAGTTTGTGAGATTGGATGACCTACCAGAGGTCACAGTGCAGTGTAGAGATGTGAGTGACGGGGAGAGTGGGTCCAGTGCGCCCATTCCTATTATTCCGCAGGCAGTTTCAGAACCGTCAACTCCTACAGTTGCAGTTCGCAGGTCAGGTAGGACTATACGTCCTCCACAGCGTTTCTCACATACTTTGAATTATATTCTGTTGACAGATGGTGGAGAACCACAGAGTTACGAAGAAACCTTGCAAGATGAAAATTCTAGCAAGTGGGAGCTGGCCATAAAAGATGAGATGGATTCCTTGTTAGGGAATCAGACATGGGAGTTGACAGAACTTCCATAAGGGAAGAAGGCATTACACAACAAATGGGTGTACCGGGTAAAAACTGAGCATGCCGGCAGTAAGAGGTACAAGGCTAGACTTGTTGTAAAAGGCTTTCAGCAGAAGCAGGGTATTGATCACTCTGAGATCTTTTTTCCTGTGGTGAAGATCACAACTATTAGGATGGTACTGGCTATGGTTGCTACTGAAGATTTATTTCTTGAGCAGTTAGATGTGAAGACATATTTTCTTCATGGAGACCTTGAAGAAGACATCTACATGCACCAGCCTGAGGGGTTTGTGGTACAGGGAAATGAAGGTTTAGTTTGCAGACTGAAGAAGAGCTTGTATGGCCTGAAGCAAGCTCCTAGACAGTGGTACAAGAAATTTGACAACTTCATGCACAGTGCAGGATACATTAGATGTCAGGCAGATCATTGTTGCTATGCCAAGCATTTTGACAATTCTTACATCATTTTATTGTTGTATGTGGATGACATGCTTATTGCAGTGGCTAGTATTGATGAGATCAATGATCTGAAGAAGCAGATGTCAAAGCACTTTGCAATGAAGGATTTGGGAGCTGCAAAGCAAATCCTTGGCATGAGAATTGTCAGAGATAGAGTCAGAGGTACGTTGAAACTCTCACAGGCTGAGTATGTGAAAAAGGTACTTAGTAGGTTCAATATGGACAAGGCCAAACCAGTTGGCACACCCTTGGGAAGTCACTTCAGACTCAGCAAGAATCAGTCACCAGAGTCAGAGGAGGAACAATATTACATGAGTAAGGTTCCTTATGCCTCAGCTATTGGTTCACTTATGTATGCTATGGTTTGCACAAGACTGGACATTGCCCATGCAGTGGGAGTTGTGAGTAGATACATGAGTCACCCAGGAAAGCAACATTGGGAAGCAGTGAAATGGATTTTGAGGTACCTAAAGGGTTCCTCAGAAACCTGTTTGTGTTTATCTGGAGAGAGCTTGGAGGTGTAGGGCTTTGTTGATGCTGATTTAGCTGGAGATATTGATAGCAGAAAGAGTACCATGGGCTTTATTTATATACTTGGTGGTATTGCAGTGTCATGGGGTTCTAATCTACAGAAAACAGTTTCTTTGTCTACAACAGAAGCTGAATATATTGCAGTGTCAGAGGCTGCAAAGGAGATGGTATGGCTACAGGGCTTCTTGGAGGAACTGGGTAAGAAGAATCAGAAAGGCACTATCTATAGTGATAGTCAGAGTGCCATATTCCTTACCAAGAATCCAGCATTCCATTCCAGGACCAAGCACATTCAGATCAGGTATCACTTCATACGGTCATTGTTAGATGACGGACAGTTATTACTTGATAAGATTTGTGGAAGTAAGAACCCTGCTGATATGTTGACAAAGGGTGTTACGCTTGAGAAACTGAAGTTGTGCGCAGCTTCAGTTGGTCTTCTAGCATGAAGACAGGAGCAGTGAGTTGCAGAGGTGGAGGATATCATGTTTGAGAAAGACAGCGATGCAGCGAGTGTACCAGTCTCAAAGTAGGAGAATTGTTGAGTACTGTGGAGTCTGGTCCACACCGCTCGAGCGGAGGCATTGGTCGCTCGAGCGAAATCAGGTAGAGTCGAACGCTCGATGTCAGCTCGATAGTGAGCTCGAGCAGGATGCGTAAGGGAAGTTCGCTCGATGTGCGCTCGACACGCCGCTCGAGCGAATATGCATTTTTAGGGTTTTCTGCCGTATAACTATATATATGATGTTTTTGCATCATATGGCCGTACGAGTGAATACTGTGGACGTACAGTGTTGAGATCCATCTTGTAGTTTGATATTTCTCAATAATAAAATCCTCTGCAGCTCCCGTGGATGTAGGTAATTTGCCAAACCATGTACATCTTGTGTCGTGTGTGATTGCGTGTGTGTTTTTTTTTCTCGTTCGATATTATTTTTCAATTCATTGTCATCGTTTTTTCACAACACTCTGATTCCGACAGCACCCTTTGAGATGAGAATACTGAAGACCCTTTTTCTGAAGCAGTCTTCTCGATCTTCTGTTTCGAGATATGGAAATAACTTCGGTCATGGCAGATGTACATAGGCAGCACAGGTGACTCGTGTGGTTGTGTTCTCTTGCTAGGATTCACAGGCTTTCGAGCCTTGGGAAGTTTCCTGCGTTGGAGCGCAAGTCCTTCCTCGGCAAGCAGTTCTTGTAAGGAAGTCATTTCTTGGTAATGAAATATTGGACTTTGGTTTTGGAGAAAAGGGGAGAGAATTTGAAAAACTTCACCATTAAATAAGAGAAATGTAGACTACTAAGTTCGAATCCAAAATCAGTTAAAAAAATTTAAATGGATAAAAGGAGATAGATTTAACTTTTTATATTTGTCTTTAACAAATTATTAAAAAAGAGAACGAGACGAAGGAAGAACATGAACGAGGAGGGCAAGAAAATGGTTCCTATGTTTTTTCAAACTGTTGATGCCATTGTCCATTAATTAAAAGAATAATATTATATACAGTTGTGAAATGTGTAAGTATCGTGCAGTCATTTTAAAAAATAGTGGGACCTACTATTAAAAAATTAATTTTTTTCATCATATTTATTCAATTTTTTTTAAATAATTGTACGATGCTTGCAAACTCATGACTGCAAGTATCATTTTTGTAATAAAAAAGTGTTCGAAAAGGGAACAACTGCATTACCGAGCCTGATTTACTTCCACATGCATGTTGAACTAGTTCAACTTGTCTAGACCCGATTCTTGCTCTAAAGAACACGATGAGGAGCACTTGCATCTTGACTCCGATCATCATGACCTGCACCATCCTATAAAAGTGTTACTCATTATTTCCATACACCACATGACATCATACTTATTTTTTTAATTTTTATTTTATTTTTTTAAAACTAATTGAATTGTTCTACTCATTATTCATATACTAAACATTTGATAAGAAAAATAAATAAAAAAAAGGATATATGATGTGTGAAGATGATGAGTCAAATTTTTCTTTAAATATTTCATGTAATTGCAAAACCCTAATGTAATACAATTATATAAAGTAAAACAATTATTATAAAAGTCCAAAGAACTAAAGAGATCATTGAGAAGTCAGGAAGTCAAGGGTTAGATACAAACTATACATATGGACAAAACAGGATCTAATCCTCTATATATGAATATATATATATAAATATAAATATATATTGTCATGGTTATTGAAGTGGCTGAAAAGATGCTTAATTTGGTTAACCCATGTTATACAACCAAAAGAATCAAACAATGGTATGTGTATGAGAATATGAGGAAATTCGGAACATGTGATTAGTGTTCTTAGCCACTTGCCCGACTGCTAACCTTTTCAAATCTCAAAATTTCATTAAATATATTAATTCAAATCATTTCACTATTATTTAAAATCATTTCTTTATACTTATTCACAAATTATTTCATCTCGTTTCATTTTACTATTCAAACTAGACCTAAATTTTCAGTCATTCTGCTACTATTTATAGACTTGGAGTTCTATGTGAGATTTTTCTTTCGTTGTTTGCTCTCTCTGGTATGAGGTTTTTCTTTCGGAATGATGATGTGCGTGATGTGTTAAAGTTGTGTTTTGGTTGCTGTTTGGAACCTGTTTTGTTTATTGTTTGTTTGGAGATTTCTTCTATAAGGGTTTTGAGCTTTTTTGGTTCGTGTTGATTTTCTTTATTTTTGGAACAATTATGGTTTCAGATGCTTAATTCCTTTTACTTTGATATATAAGTTCACAATTTAATTTGAAGATGTAGACATATTATAGTTTAACGCAAGTCACTCAGACACCAACATTGTGCCCTTTCAAAAATTGTTATCTTGCTCTGTTTTTTTTTTTTTTTGGTTAATTGAATTAGGGTTTGAAAAGCGTGAACTTTGGTGGTTGAAACATTTTGGTTGCTGGATTTTAAATTACTTAAGTTACCACTGACTTACATCCACACTCATGTGAACAAAAGGAGACACAAAACACACATTGGTGATATTAAGGACTAAAGTTAACGATTGTTCTCTGATGTGCAGCTTCTAAGGATAGAGGAAGAGCTTGGATCTGCAGCTGTCTATGTTGGATCAAAGTTCAGAGCACCCGTGGAACCATACTGAAGTTGTTATCGATGTCATTCGGCAATTTCTGGATAACCTTCTACGATCTTCGGCTTTATGATACGTTGTGTAATTTTGCAGTTTTGTGGTCACTCAAGCACCGGTACGCATAGGAATATAACAGTATGGTGAATTGAGAATTTATAATAAGTGAACTTCTTGTGATGGGTTATGAATGTCTGAGTCCATAGTAATTTTGGATGTATTTTGTTTGCCAAACCTCATTTAATTATGTAAGTGTGCAGTTCTGTTGCTTCATGATTGTAGCATTGTAGTTTGCTTTCCCCATCTTTCTTTCTTCGCTACCTGAAATATTGTTGTTTAAAAAAAATACAATTCAGCCAGAAGTGAAATTTATGGCCTAAGTAATTGAAATAAGCTTGCATAAAACTGGGCACTTGGAAGACTGCAACATTCAACAAACTTGATTGACTTCTTGCTTTACCATTGGATAATTGAACCCCAGTGTATCGGCTTGCATGGTCAGCTCAAATTCTCAAAACTAGAAAGCATATTTTTCATGCTCCCCCCCCCCCCTCCCCAACAAAAAAAAATCCTCTCTCAAATAGCACTGGTTATTTGTTTTTAATAAACTAATGCTCATTTGTTTTCGTTTCTCCAATTAATGCCATTAGGGTATCACTTGGATTGAACGTAATGGAGCACGCCACAGAAAGTAACAGCAAAACAATGGAAACAACAGTCTTTGGCAATTGAGCATCAGAACTAAGTTTTGGCATCTAGAGATGTGACATGGGTTTAGCATTTTAGAGTTTCCTTTCAATAGTGGCTGTTTTTACAATGTCAATGAGCTACATCGTCAGACTAAAATCACCACAGAATGCAATAATTCAAGAGTACAACCTCTGTACTGCATATTCTAATACTTTCTATTCCATCTTTAGTAATAACTAAATATAAATCTGTGTGGAATCGATTTGATTATTTAAACCCTAAAAGCTACTAAACTATAACATAATAAAAAAAATTAAGTATACACGATAAAAGCATGAATAATTATATCGTTGAATCTTAAGAGTGAGCTTCAATATCTCATCCAGTACATTCCCTCCGCTAGGAACTTGTAACAAGAGTTTATGGCTTTTAGCTTGTTACAGCAATTAATTAAAACATTCCTTCAAAGTTCTTGCTTCCAACTTAATTTCATGAATCCCAGAGTTTAATTCTACACCCCATATGTCGACAACAATGCCCAATCTTGCATGCTAGTGCAAACCAGAAACTATTTTTCTCCAGCCTTGAGTTATAAATGGCCAAATCCTAGCACAATGTATTTAGGAAATATTAACCTTCATAACTCATTATAAGTATCTAAATTCTTCAAAACACTTGAAATTTCACAAAAAAATTTTCTCAATTAGTTTCCCATGTGAGAGCTGACGGATCCAAAATTTACAATCTTGGACAAAGTTTTCCTTTTTCTCAAAGACCCAATCATTTATGATGAAACACTTCTTCACATCTTTTTGCAGCAAGTGAAAACCTCCAAAACTGAGGGAAAACATGAATGCAGTGTGATCAATGAACATCGACCAACTCTACATCAAACACAAGCCATGAATTTGGCGGAATCTTCCCAGCACGTTCAGATCCATAGCTACATAAGAAGATTTGAGTATCAATATTTCTTGATTTGGCACCCAAAGCTTTGTAGAGGGAAAACCATTATCGGACAGAAAACAAGAAGGCAAGGGGGCGTGAACTAACAACACTTACCATACCATCAATGAGTGAGAGAATGCTAAAAAAAAGCTATAGATGCTATAGTGCTCAAACTCAACAAGAAAATAGGATGTTAAAATAGAAAGCAAAAGATAGAAATACGATTGTATACCCCATGGATGGTGGAATTGTGAGTCTTCTTTTGTCCCCAATACGCATGCCTGAGGGTTTTATATACGATTGTATACCCCATGGATGGTGGAATTCGAGAGAAGCACAGGGGAAGCTACACGCATGACGAAGAGGACGTAGACTCTCTCTCTTTTCAGATTTCACAGCTGGGTTTTACTCTTATCTGATTTTTAATCACCTCAAAGAGAATGCTAGACGCCTCTCTCTTCAGATTTCGCAAACTGGGTTTTACTCTCTAGCTTTTACTTAGCTCACAAAGAAAGACGCAGACTCTCTCTCTTCTACGATAGTAACTTTACACTCTCTGATTTTTACTCAGCTCAAAATGAAATGCTAGATGCCTCGTGAAGAAGAAGATCCCCAACGAAGAAGGTGCAGACCTCTCTCTCTCTCTCTCTCTCTCTCTCTCTCTCTCTCTCTCTCTCGCAAAACATTTTTCTCTCTCTGGTAGTTTTTCATTTGAAGGACGCTAATCTGAGGAAAAAATGGAGGCGATGGGTCAGTCAACTTCGATGAGTTTTGAATAAATCTGAGGTAAAAATGAAAAAATGTTTCAAGAATCTCAGCAAACATGTTTGGGAGACTGGGTTTTGAAGAACCGAATCACATCATCACCATCCAACGCGAACACAGACCTCAGAGATATCCACCACTTCAACCACGACTCAGAGATCCACTCCCACTCTGTCGCTTCGCTCTCGCAGACCTCAAAATGAAATGCTAGATGCCTCGTGAAGAAGAAGATCCCCAAGGAAGAAGATGCAGACTCACTCTCTAGATACTCTCTTTCTCTTCAGATTTTGCAAATAGTTTTTCTCTCTCTAGTTTTAGTTCTTAGCATTTCATAGACAGTTGAAATCTGGTTTCTTGCTTATTATTATTTTTATTTTAATAAAACACCACGTCAGCCAAGACGCCGCAGCGGGGACGCAGCGCGGTTGCCTATAGCATTATTGTTTCTCAATATAAATTAATGGCCGTTGGGATGGCGACCCCTCGTGACTATCGAAGACGCATTTATTCACGGGATATGTGAGCAATTTTTCCAAGATTTATGGGGCCTCTTTGTTTAATTAATTCACCACGAGATCTTTGTCTTGTGTACGTACGTGGCATGCAATTACTATTTGAAGAAAGCATTATATTGCCACAAGACATATATAGCCATGAAAGTGAGTCAAAATTTTGAAAATATGCATTTGTGAAAATTCAAATCATACCATTTTGATTCTTATGTGTGAGCTCTTTTGCAGGTTGGTTTATTTTGGTTGTTTTTTGGTCTTGTCAGTTGTTGGTTTCTTTAGTTGGTTTTGGTTTTTTGATTCCTGGGTTTTGGGTTTTTTTGTAACCCCCAGGCATCGGGTTGTAACCACGGTTTTCCTCTGCCATAAGTGAGGGTTTTTTAATAAAATTGGGAATGAGTCACTCATGGACAGGTGACCTCGTCTCTTTCTAAAAAAAAAAAAAATCATACCATTTGGAGACTAGAACTTATGTCATTTAGTCTAAAAAAATCTTGATAGGCTTACTTTATATAATTTTATACACATAGAAATATATACTGATCATATGATATAAATTTCAACATTAACGTATATTTAACATTATTCTCACAGAATATGATTACATATATGCTAATGAAGACGATAGATAGGGGTGAAATTTGTAAAACACAAAGTTACAATGGTCTAGGTAACCAAAAAACGCTCGATAAGGAAACTATGTAAAAACGCTCGATAAGGAAATTACGTAAAAACGCTCTGCTAGGGTTTTGCCGAACTTTGCCAGGCCTCTTGTGGCCGTGGAGGACTTGCCTCCACCGGCAGGCCATCACTGGTCGTTCTCAGAGACTGTTTCAGCGGTGCCGCAACCTCTCCTTGAGATGGACATTGCAGTGCTTCCTCCTAAGATTATAGACGGTGAGCTCTGTTTTATTTTTTCAATTGAAGAAATCGATTGCACGGCACATCCTTTTCGCTTCTCGTTGGTGATGAAATTCTTAAAGAAAAGACCCTCTCTTGATACTATACGTGGTTATATCCGAAGTAGATGGGGGTTGAATCACGTTCCTGTAGTGTTGTCCATGCAGCGGGTACGGAATATTTTCGTCCGTATGACCAATGAAGCAGATTTCTTCAAGGTGCTTTCCAGAGAATCTTGTCATATCAATGGGGTCTACTATTGGCACTTTGCCTGGACTCCTGAGTTTGATGAAGAAAGTGAGCCTTCATGCATACCGATATGGATCTTTTAGCCTGGGCTTCCTCCTAATCTTTATCATACTTCTGTATTGAAGTCTCTTACAGCACCGATTGAAAGACTGATTTGTCGAGACAACCCTACCCAATGTGCTACAAGAACGGATGGGGCTAGGGTATGCGTTGAAATAGATGCATCTAAGGACCCTATCCCATACTTTTGGATCGGAAAACCTGGTATGTCAAGTAGCCGAAAACAGAGTATTATATATGAAACTTTGCCGGCATATTGCAAAAGCTGTAGAAGACAGGGCCTTATTCAAAAAAACTGCCATTTGGGTATTGATAATAAGATTAAACAAAACAATGGAGGGAAGACCTGGGTTCCAAAATCTGAGAAATCAAAACTGGACGTGCAAGTTGTAGGGGACACTCAAACCGGGGAGCACATGGTATCGAAGGTGAACGCAATGGAGGAGCCGGAAAATTTGATAGACGATGATGGACGGGAGAGGGGAACCAGTAACTCAAATGATATTATTGAGGTTGTTTCGGAACCTCCAGAACGTGCTGCCACAGTCATGGAGAATGTGGTGGCCAAGAATCAAGATCTTCACATGGAGCCTGTGGTCGATGTGCAATTGGGATTTGATGACCCAAGCAATGTGCATGAGATTGAGTCCTGCTTGAACCCAGTTGAGACAACCGTGGTTATCAATGGGGCTAATTTGGAGCATCCTACGACATGTACTCCTAATGTAAATGGCTTGGAAGTGAGTCCCACGTTGATAGTTCCTTATGAAGTGGATGGTGTTAATGTTGCATGTGGTGAAGGACATTCGGTGGAGGAAACTGATGCTTTGGAGGAGATGTTAGAATTATGGCAAGTTCAACATATACCCAATAATTCTTTGGTTGCTGGTGGTAAGGATTTTGAGATGGATTTCAGTTTGGACGACACTCAATCGAAAAATGAAGATGATCGAGACATGCTGAGGGAGGATATGCAAAGAGTATTGCACTGACACAGATATCCCTCGAGGTAATGCCGGTAAGGTTTAGACAAGAAGTTCCGTCAGGCAGGTAATACGACCCTATAAATTTAATCTATGATTAGTCCTATTCTTTTTTTGGAACATAAGGGGTATTGGTACATCTCAAATGCGTTTAAAAAATATTATTCATAGTTATAAGGCTAATATCATTGCTCTTGCTAAACCTTTTTTTCCGGATAGTAGAATTCCTAGTTTTTTAAATAGGTTTAGATGTGATTCTTATCTTACAAATGCTATGCATGATGGAAAAATTTGGGTTTTGTGGAATTCTGTTGTTTCTGTTAACTTGTTGGCTGATTCTAGTCAATATGTGACTGTGTAGGTGAAGGATAATGATCATGAGTTTCTTCTTACGGTTGTGTATGCAAAATGTAGTCGTGCTGAGAGGCAGATCCTTTGGGAGGATTTGGAGGCTACTGGTAGTGGTACTCTTCTGTGGGTTCTATGTGGGGACTTTAATATTATTAAAGAGGATTCAAAGAGGAGAGGTGGGCATCCTCGAAATTTCTCTGCTATGGAGGACTTTAACCTTTGTCTTCATAATTGTGGCCTGATGGATATGTGTTTTAAGGTTCTCTTATGACTTGGTGCAATGGTCAAGGTGGTTTAGCTCGGAGTTGGGCTAGATTAGATAGGTGCTTCATTGATTCTAATTTTATGAACCTTTTTTCGAATGTTTATTATCATGTTTTGGGTCGTCCCACTTCAGATCATTCCCCTCTGGTGATTGATATGGGGAAAGACCCTTTTAAGTATAGCCCGAGTCCTTTTCGTTTTCAATATATGTGGACTGATAATGAGGATTTTCTGAGTTTTATTAAAGGGGTTTGGAATCAAGTCAGGTTTGGTTTTGGGCTTCATAAGTTTTCTTCTAAATTGAAAAGGGTCAAGGTGGCCTTAAGGGAGTGGAATCAACGTGTGTTTGGGAGAACTACGGTTATCATAAAAGATCTAGAATCTCGCATTGAGAGGTTAGACAACCGTCTTCAGGTTTGTTTTAATGATGAGGATGATTATGATTTCATGGTCTCTAATTTGGAACTTTCTACTTGGAAAAAGCGTGAGGAGATGAGGCTTGCTCATATGGCTAAAAAGACCTGGTTGAAAGATGGAGACCAAAATTCTAAATTTTTTCATGCTATTTTAAAGTCTAAATATCATAAGAGGATTAGTGATATGTGTCTTGCGGATGGTACTCGTTTACAATCTCCCCTTGAGATCCATAAGGCTGCTGTTGATTATTTCCAAAATTTCTAAAATTTTTTAGGCGATAGTCGCAGAATTGATTTACATGATTTGAGTGATCTTGTCTCTCCTGTGATTGATGATGGTGATAATTCTTCTCTTTGTCAAGATCCCTCATTGGATGAGGTTAAAAATGCTCTCTTCAGTATCCCTATTGATAGTAATCCTGGCCCTGATGGTTTTGGTTTTGGTTTTTATTGTGTTTGTTGGGACTTTATTAAGGATGATTTATTGGAAGCTGTTACTGAGTTTTTTCATACTAAATCTTTTCCCAGGTTTTACACGGCTTCGTATATTGTTCTCATTCCTAAGGTGGATAAGCCTTCTGGTTTTGATAAATTTCGGCCCATTAGTCTCTGCTCGGTTATTTATAAGGTCTGCTCCAAAATTCTTGTGGCCCGCTTGACGAGTCTGCTTTCTAAAATGATTTCTCAGGAGCAAGGGACTTTTATTCCTGGTCGTAGTATTTTTGATAATATTAGTTTAACCCAGGAGATGGTCCACTTTATTAATAAAAAAACAAACGGGGGGGGGGGGGGGGGGAGGTAATGTGGTTATCAAATTAGATATGTCCAAGGCGTATGATAGAGTGGATTGGAATTTCTTACTTCATGTTATAGATGCGTTTGGGTTTTCTCTGCAGGTTTGTGATTTGAATAAGGCTTGTATTTATCTGCCTTGATACTCGGTCATGATGAATGGCACTCCTCTGGAGTTTTTTAAAGGTTCTCGTGGCCTTCGGTAAGGAGATCCTTTATCCCCTTATTTGTTTATCATTATGCAGGAGGTGCTTTCGCGTCTTTTTCGACGCTATTTTGATCTTGGTAAAATTGAGTAGTTCTTTCAAGCTAGGGGTACTCTGCTTGTTTCTCATCTCATGTATGTTGATGATATTGTTATATTTGCAAATGATGGTAAAAGTTCTATGAGAGATTTGATTCAAGTGTTGAAGCTTTATGAGGATTGGTCGGGCCAAGTCCTTAGTAAGGAAAAAAGTGCAATTTATTTCTCTAAGCGCATTCCGGCTCCCTGTAAGAGATGGATTCTTCAGATGACCGGTTTTTCAGAGGGTTTTTTTCCTTTTAAGTACTTGGGTGTCCCTATTGTGACCAGTAGGTTGAAGGCTTCTGATTTAGATGATTTCCTTGGAAAAGTTAAAAGGAAAATTGCTGGGTGGAAAATGAAATTGCTTTCGGCTGGTGGTAGAACTATTCTTTTGAGGCATGTTTGTCGAGTATGGCTACTCATTTGCTTGCTGTTCTACATGTTCCCAATGTGGTCTTGTTGGCGTTGAATAGACTCCTGAGTTCTTTCTTCTGGGGTGATACTGCGGGTAAAGGTAAGCGAAAATGAGTAGCTTGGAGATATATTTGTAAACCCATTCAGGAAGGTGGGATTGGTCTCCGTGATTTTGGTGATATACAGAGAGCTTTACATATGAAATTCACCTCGAAATTGCTTTTGGGGAACTCTTTATGGGCATATTTTTTCAGAGGTAAATATGTGCGAGGTAAGCATTTATCTCTTGTGGATTCTAATAAAGGTACACGTTTTTGGAAAGTGATTGTTAAAAGTGTCCCAGATATTTTAAATAATTCTCAGTGGCTGGTGAAAGATGGTAATGTTTCCTTTTGGTATGATACTTGGGATGATGATGGTCCTCTGCATGATCATTATCAGGTTATTGATAAGCCTCTTCTGAAGATTAAAAAGTGTCATATTGATAAGAGATGGGATATTCCTCTTTTGGAAAGGCTTGTGGGTCATCAAAAAACTACGGAGTTGGTGCATTTCTTCGCCACTTGTAAGAAGGGGCAGGATGTCCTTATTTGGAAAAATGATACTGCTGGCAACTTTAACACTAAGCTTGCTTGGGATTGTATAAGGGTTAGGGCGCCTATTTTACCTTGGGCTCATTGGATTTGGCATGCTATTCTCCCTAAAAACATTTCTATTCTAATGTGGAAAGCTACTAATAATTGTTTGATGGTGGATGATAAGATCAGGTTGGTAGGTATTCCCATAGTCTCTAAATGCAATTGTTGTTTTGTGGGTCATCTTGAGGATCTTAATCATATTTTGTGTACAGTAACTCTTCTTATACTCGTATTATTTATGGCCTTATTCCGTCTATAGTTTCTTGGAAACTCTGGGCTAGACGTTGCAAAGCTAGACTTAAGGGGAAGGAGGACACGTCTGAATCGGTATGGAGCAGTATTAGATTTTGGATTTGTCATCTTATGAAAGGGTCTATAAAACAGTTGAGATTGTTTAAACAAGATGGTGATATTTTAAGGAGGTTAGATATTCCGGTCCCTCCTTCTCCACTTGAGAAGGTGACGATGGTGAAATGGATTAAGCCTCAGCAGGGTTGGGTGAAGCTTAATATTGATGGTAGTAGCTTGGGTAACCCGGGTCAGTCTGGTGCTGGGGGTGTTATTCGGGATACCAGAGGTCATTTGTGTATAGCGTACTCCATGGCTTTAGGTCAGGGTTCCAATAATTATGTTGAATTGAAAGGTTTACTGGAAGGTGTGAGGAGGTGCTGCCAGTATGGTTTTTTTCAAGTTTATATTGAGGTTGATTCTCAACTTCTGGTCAACTGGGTTACTAAGGGTGCCTGTAATATCCGGTATCTTGAGGATTTTTTGGATGAACTTCGTGCTTGCCTTGCATGTTTGGATCATAGACTAACTCATGTTTTTCGTGAAAGTAATGTTGTGGCTGATTTTCATGCTAAGCAGGGAGTTGGGGGCCTTACTTGGGATTGGTTTGATGAGAAGGAAGATTTGCCTAGCCAGTTGCGCGGTCTCCTTCGTATGGACAGAATTGGCTTACCATACTTGAGGCTTTCAAAATGAGGTATTTTCTTGTAATTATTTTTTCTCTTTTAATTCTTATGTGTGAGCTATTTTGCAGGTTGGTTTATTTTGGTTGTTTTTCCTTTTGGTCTTGTCTGTTGTTGGTTTTTTTGGTTGGTTTTGGTTTTTTGATTTCTGGGTTTTGAGCTTTTTTTTGTAACCCCCAGGCATCGGATTGTAACCACGGTTTTCCTCCGCCATAAGTGAAGGTTTTTTAATAAAATTGAGAATGAGTCACTTATGGACATGTGACATCGTCTCTTTCAAAAAAGAAAAGAAAAGAAGAAGACAATAGATTTGATCCATTTAATGAGCAATGCTATACAACCTCCCAACCTCTACACACCACTTTTTTTTTTTTTTTAATTTTTTAATATTTTAAATTTTTTTTGAGTTTATTCTTTTTAAATTAATTCAATTTTTTATTGATTATTTATATATTAAATATTTGATAAAAGAAAAAAATAATAAAAATTAAAAAAATAGTGGTGTGTGGAAGTTGTGTAGATTTTTTGTTTAATTATTGCATATCTTCTTCATGTAGGAATTATGAAATCATCCCAAAGATGCTTAATTTCTACACCTATGTGTCATTGAAGATATATTATTTAAATTTTTTTCTATTATACTATTTCCCTTTTTAAAATTTTTTTTGCTTTATTTTTTAATTAATTTATCCTATTTAGAATTATTTGGATTTATTTTTATTTAGAATTTTTTGTAGCGTTTTACACGTGATACTAGTACTCCACATGTGACATCATGACTTCAAACGTCAATCCTATTTTTAGGCTTTATTATATACAAGTGTGTAACATACTAGTTAATGTGGAATCTATTATATTTATGATAAACTCAAAATACTAATATTTTTAACATAAAGTTGTGTGTCAATCTTAAACAAGCTAGCTTGTAATAGTAACGTATTTAGAATGGGATGAACCTTTTTTTTTTTTTTTTTTAATGCATGTGTAAGCAGAAGTACCAAAATTAAGTACCGGTCCATATATTTAATTTGTTTTTACGTAAGATCCACGCCGACAGACAAATAATAAAAAAAAAGCATGAAAAATAGAATCATGATCATACCAAAAAAGGAAAATAAGAAAAGAGCCGTGCTAACGTCCGCGAGACGGAAGAACAATTTTTTTATATATATATATTTATTTAAATATTATTTTAAATAATTATTTTTACGTATTTTTTACATATTTTATTAATATTATTAACTATATTAATTTTTTAATATACAATCAATTATATCAGTTAAGTGTATAAAAATTTATATAAAAATAACTGTATATAAAATTTTTAAATGATTAATGACTATTTATTGATAAGTTTAACTTTTATCATATGTCTTATATATTAATATTTGTGTGCAAATTGATGCGTGAATTCTGTTCGAATGAAGATGGGGAGGAAAGACTATGCAACTTTTGGTCATGTTGGTACCGCCTGCGAGAAATTTTATGGCTTTTCTTGATGTCATTAATTCGTAGGGTCATGATTTTCTTTTGAGAAAAGCTAGACTCCCCGACAGTATATATATAGCTTGAAATTAAGACATCGAGTGATGTAAAAACACCATTGATCCTCTCATTGATTTCATCGACACCTGGTCCTGTTCTTGTCGGCCTCCTCTATGATCCTTAATTTATCATTTATATCGTGTATATATTACGTGTCTACTCTATGCTTAAGATTTTTTATTCCTACAATAATGCTCAATCTTCGACTTGGATATCCATCATTTTATTCGTATCAGGAAGGGTGATAAATCATTTTTTTTTTTTTTATCGTATTCGTATGGTGTAAAATCATAAATATTTAATTATATAAGTCAATTTAATACTAATTTATTAAATTAAATGTGTCAAATTTTTAAATCTTAATCCAACTTATTTAGATAACAGATCATGTATTGTTACTTATTTTGATCTATTTATTAATTAGAAATATTTTTATATGATACGGCTTATTTAAATCTATTTATTTTACGTAAATGAGTTGAAGTAAAATACATAACTCATTTAATATAATTAATATAATTTCACATAAAAATTAAAATCTTTATTTATTAATGACCACAATATATTAAAAAATATATATCAATATTTTTCAAATTTTAACTTAGAATAAAATCAATATTACAAATTATACAATAACAACTATAAGTATAGGTCTAAAATTACAATTCCAATAATAAAAATAATAAAAACATAAGCATGCTGAGAAATATCAATATTAAAATTTAATAATAATAAAATTTTAATTTTAAAATAAATTTTAGACAGGTCAAAATAGATTGATTTCTTATTAAATGGATTGATCCATTATTGACGAATTTATAAATAGTATCTTAATGTGTCAACTTGTTTCGATCCAAATTCACTAATTTTATATTATATTCCTATCGAATTCACAAATTGTGGCTAATATCGCCGCCCCTAATACCATCAGCACATGTCGATCAAATATGTTGTTTTCCTCGAGGTACACAATTTGGATTACTCTACCCATTTCTTCACCTTCCAAGCATGGAATATGAAATCGTCACATCAAGCTCCTACATCAAACCCTCCCTCCATATCATGATCAGGCATGGGTTCAGTTTCATAAAATACGAAAATGTTATGTAGGTATCCCTTTTTATATAAAATAAAATTTAATCTTATTATTTATGTCTATTAATCTTAACTAATAACTTAATCTTATTGATAAGTTAGACAGAACTTAGTATAAGCAGATACTATGAATTAGTAATTATTAATAATAAATATTAAACTATAATAATTAAATTGAAGGTTGAAAAAATTATAATAATAATCTTATGTATGTATAAATGGTAAACCGGAAAAATAAGATCGGATTGTACCGAAATTGAAAAATCTAAAAACTCTAATTTTAACGATGAATCGATTCCTATCGATCATTTATTAAAATTTTAAAACTTAAAATTTTAAAATCATATATACCGATTAAGTTTTAAAATTTATATAAAATCAGAGCGAATCGACCCATTACACCTGGCCAATCGCAGTTCAAACAGTTGGGAGATAAAGCAAAGTCAACCGTAGCATTTTATCGTTACTCACCCAAATTTTTCATCTGGCATTAATTAAAGTACTTTAGATAAACACTGTAGACTTTACAGAAAACTTTAGATGTTCGGGGTAGGGACTTTATCCCTACATTACATATTAATATTATCGTTAATATTATCGTGTGATTTATTATTTTTATTATTTTATATATATGTATTTAAATAAAAAGATAAAAATAACAAATTACATATTATTATATGGTATAATAAATGATAAGTAAATTTTTATTAAAATTTTGTTACGTACAAGCAAATTCACATATCGATCTGCGTATCAATTCTGTTGTGTTTATATTTAAAATTTAAATGATATTATTTTATTAAAATTTAACTTTATGACCAATCATAATAGATAAATATGTGTATTAATATGTAAAATCGCTTACAACTGATTTTTTGTTTTTATTGAGGTAATGCTATCTCTTGATCCACTAGCAATCTCAACTCAATAGGGCATGATCAGAGGCTCAAGAACTAAAGATTGGATGTTGTTCCGAGTCTCTCCATCTTGAACTCCAAACCCATCTCCATGGCGATAAAGGCCGTGCACCGTACGAGCAATATTCGTTGCCATATTGATAAATGGTTGCAGAGTGGGCAATTGGGTGAAGCATTGCCCATTTAATCTCTTCCAAGTTATGTTTATCATTCCTTCGATATGCTTCCGAGCTATTTCTTCTGAAACATTCTCTTCTCTCATATAACACAGGATTGATGAAGGAGCATCGCCTCTTTCCACTTCAGCCTGGTCCCAAAGTCATATATTGTACCAAAGAATGAATGAACAATTAAGAAAGGAGTCATATATATTTATAAGTTTCTCTTTAACCTTAATTTAAAGGATCAAACAGTTGATCTTACGTACCGATGATGTTCCAAGATCATTGCAGAACCGAATTATCATGGACAAATTATACAGAAGTTCTTTGTTTTTCTCCATAAAGTTTTCGTGCTCCTCCGTTACCTTGTGCTCTAGACAGAAAAAAGCATGGGCCAAAAGCACAGAGCCGGATGATGTTATCCATGCGTTGCTTAGATATTCCTCTAGAGATGGAGTGTAGCCCGTGTTGTACCACTTTGCTTCCACAAATAATGCGTTACAAAAGCCTGCCCACTATTAAACGCAAGAATATTAAGAGATTTAATTTCTCTAGGCTCTAGCTAAAGGTTTCAATATCGAAGATCTTTATAAATTATCCATGGAATATGTTCAAAGTATAGGAAATGAACAGGTGAGTACCTACCACTTTCTTTAGATGAGGTAATAATAATTGGTCCCAACCCTTCTCTCTTTGAACTTCATTAACGAATTCATTGACTGTATTGTAGAGTGCTAGGAAGCAAGTCTTCATGCACACTGGAAGCTGTTGAGTTTCTCTGACATCCCACCTGAATTTAACATGTTGAGATTAGAATACTTAATATTATAGAACAACCATGTATGCATGATTCATGCATTAATTGATATTAACCTAGTTACTGCATTGGTGAAGTGGGTTAGTTCTTCCAACGTGCCATAAACGTCATAAACATCATCAATTATCGCAACTAGATTGAGGACTTTAGTAAGCCATTTTCTGAAACATCTGTTCTCAGGCTCAAAAGCAAACCCCACTGAGCACATGAACGTTTCGACCAGTCTGTCTCTTGCAAAACTCAAGCTCTCTCTGAGGCCCAGATTCCTCCACCACCTAAATGACAAAATTAAAAAAAAAAAAAAAACCAACAATTAAATTCTTAATTATCCTTAATTGGTACATTAATATAAGTATATATCTTTTGTAATTACCTAGACAATTCCTTTAGATCTTTTTGGAGTGTGGCTTGAATTACGTTGAAATTAAGTTTAGAAAGTTCAAGTAAAATAGCTTTCGTGTTCCCGTCTCTCTCCTTGACGTTGATGTGCCATTTGACATCAAACCACTGCACCCTCCTATGTGAGGGAAGCTCCAAAGCATGGGCCACCTGCTTCACGCGGTGATCGTCTAAATTGGGAATGGCTTCTTCGAGAGTTGTGGTTGAGAATTCTCTAGCCTCATCCAGAATGTCTTCACCTTCTAAAGCTAGGTGCGAGGCCTCCAAAAGCTCCAGCATTCCTTTGATATCCTCGTGTTTGCTTTTCCTGAATGTTCCTGTCTTTTCATCCATGAAGCCGCTAAACATATCTGATGTGGGTTCCACGTAATGCATCGGATCGAGTTCAATGGATAATCAGCAATTGGGAATGCATTTGAATAAGATATAATAGTCTAAAATTTTATAACATATAATAAAATTTTTTTATTTAAATTCCGTAAAATCTAACTGGACAAAAAAAGGACTTTGGTATCCACTCGAGAAAATCACTGATTACATTTTGGAAAAATATAATTGCAAGCATAATTGTGTACTAATCTGTGCACTAATGTGATGTGATTGATCAAAATGTAGATTTTATTGAAAACATTATTAATTTAAATTTTAAGTATGAATGAATCAGTATTGGTATACAGATGAATACGCGACTGTATTTGTATATAGCAAAACTCTTACATTTTTACCTAAAATATTATAAATTTATAACCATTTAATAATTACCTTGTGAAACATCATAGCCATGCTGCCGGAGAAGCTTAAAGCACAGAGCAGTAACGTATAAAGGACCCTCTTCTCGGCCTGGACTCTGATTGTTGATCTTGTTGATGGATGCTATGGTGTCTAGCGCCGCCTTGATTTCCACGTCAAAGTGGGTGGCTAACCCTAACTTTTGCACGCTGTCAATCAGCTCCAACTTTGCCTCTGAGTCAATCGCTTCCCCAAATATAATTCTTACGTCTTCTATCAACTTCTCTGCCCGTCTTTTATATTCTGGTCCCTGCAAATACATCATCGTTCCAAATCTCAATGGAAAGTAGAGTAGATCGATCGCCTTGGTTTACAATATTAATCTCTGACAAAGTGAACAAACATGCAAATCAAATATTGCTGCTAGCTGCGAGAAAATATGGAAATTACTGAAACTAGCATCAAATTATGACGATGCCATTATAGTCTGGGAATGATCGATCCTCACATCGTAAATGCTATTAAGAGATTCCAGGATATCGTATTTCCAAATATTTGGCTTATAATTGGCAGACCGTCTCTCATGATGCATTATATTAAAAGCTGCAGACTTCATGATATCTGGAATGGGAAAGTTTGCTGCTCGTCTCGGTCTTGCCTTAAAAATGGATTAACGCTTCAGAAGGAAATGCTTATATCATTAATGGAGAGAGTTTAGCTTAAGCAATGCTGAGTTGACGATGGACTTGGTCGAATAATTCGCCCAGCTGCTTTATATAGGCCATGGCGCACAAAATCTCGCAGAGTTTTTAATTAAGCCATCCAAAGTCAAAGTCTCCGCCCACCTGCCTGTACAAATTCTAGAGTAGAGGTATAACCGATCTGGTTCGATTCATTTTTAGATGTATTTTAAATTTGAATTGGTATATTATGATTTTGAAATTTGAAAAATTGATATCGCATTAGTTACACCCTTAAACCAATACTTATGATTTTATTGGTTCCAATCCGGTTATGTCCTATTTTTCATGTATATTATATAGTATATTATAGTATATAATAATATGGTGATAATATATATTAGTATATTATAATATATAGTGATATATTATTAGTATAAATATTAATACAATAGATTATAGTACTGATATAGGATTTTAAAATTTAATATTATATTAATTAGTAATTTATCTTATAATACAAAATTATTTCATATATATTAATTATATATATTCTTAGGGAAAAATTTCTCCTAAGGAGTTCGACCCAAACCCAAGAAAGGATGACATCCGGCCCAAGGCCAAACCTAAGCTCATCTAACTCCGGACCACATAACTACGGGTACCCCCAACTCAAGAGGAAGTGGGTCAGGTTGACGGGCCGGGTGGGCTGTGACAAGAGGCACTTAGCACCCCTATCGCAAGAGAAAAAGCAGTACGCCACCTCGATGGGACAGTACGATTTGACCCCCATCTTTTAGGCCAAGTCGCATTTATGGGGTTTTGGCAGAGGCCACTTGAGTGGGGGTTGGGGGTATGGAGTTTTCTTGAGGATAGGTATAAGTATCTACCTTTGAGCACCATAGAAGGGACCTAGACAATATTCCCCATATTCTGAGAATTTTCCTATAAATAAAACTAACTTAAGCATCAGAGGCTCCATCCAGCGACCCACCAAGCTGCTGGAGTTGGGAGTGGTTTTGTGTGTGCAGGTATGTGAAGACTCGAGCTCCTGAGTAGTTCGGCCTGAAGGCATACGAAACACGTCCTTAACATATATTATATATATAAATTATATATAATATAAAAAAAATCATATAACAAATATTTTATACAATACAAAAAATTAAAAAATATATATGAACTAATTTGGTTCGATTCAGTGTCAGAAAAAAAGCTAAAATTGAATCGATTTTAATCAGATTTTAAAAATAAATAAAACGGACACCGAATTAGACCAAAACCACCAATTCAATCGGTCTGATTTGATTTACTGGTTCATCGGAAATTCTTTTTCCCACTATCGTAGAGTAGTATGTATGGCTTTCCTTTCCAGGTGAGGAAGCAAGGCATTAAATGCATGCTTGGTAATCAAGTAGGCAACTTAGAGCATTGTTAATGGATTATGCATATGTAAATGACAATTTTGATGAATGTAAGATAAATTTAGATTTTGAGTATTCCGAGTGTACTCTCTAGAGAGAGAAGCTCTGCCCCCTCTCTAGCAAGAAAACAAATCGGTTCTCACCCTTGAGGGAGGAGCGCTCCCTCCTCCCTCCCTCCTCCCTTTAGTTCTGTTATTCAGTTTTTTAGTTTTTCTGTTTCTTTTTCCTTTAATCTGTTGTTTTTTGGTTCTGTTTGGTTTTATCTCAATCGGCTCTTGCGGTTATGGTGGCTTAACTCTTGGCCCCTAGTTACAGCGCCATCCTGAAGCAAGGATCACTGGTAAGGGTCCCGAGCAACCCTGCGAGGTGGCTCTTTGCGGAGGAGACGTGCGGTGAGGGCGTAACAGATAGGTGGATCTGGACGGGTAAGAAGCTAGCTACCCTTTCTTGTTGAAGCAAGGCTGACGGCGTTGGACTATGATGAGGCGAGGATACGACGGGGTGGCTCGACGGCAAGAGGCTCGGTGCTCTGTTTTGTAACAGAGCGATGGGTTTCTTAACAGGACGATGGGGCTGCTGGTTTCTCTATCTGGTTCTGGCCGATGGTTTTGACGGGCTTATCTAGGCATCGTGGGGCTTCCCGTGCCTTGTGGTGTTGGTCGGCAGCAGCAGCTCACGCTGCACAGTAACAGAGAAGGAAGAAAGGGCGGCGGGTTGTAGCGAAGAAACCCTAGCTCGATCCAAGCCTAACCTAGTTTAGGCGCCTCCTTTTGTATCAGTTTGGGCCCCAACGAGAATGTTGGGTCCTTGGCTTGGGCTAGGCTTTCTGTTTGTACAACCCTTTCCCATTTTTGTTGTTCTGTATTTGTTTTTTGTTTTGTTTTAGCTTTTATAAATAAAACATTATCTAGTGTCTCACTCCTTTTTTTAAAGGAATGTGGGTGTTTGTCCTACTCCTCTTTTGGAGGAAAGTAGGTGTTAGTGCTCTTCCTCTTTGGGAGGAGAGAGTGTGGTTGTACTCCTCCTCCTTGGGAGGACGGAGCGTGGGTGTACCTCTCTTCTTTGGAAGAAAGGTCGTTTATCTCTGTTTTAACAGAGAGCTTTTTTCTTTTGACTACTGTCAAGAGAGGAGGTATAAAAGTTTAGACAATGTCCGTCACAAAGAAATTTGTTGACGGGGAAGCTCCTGAATAGTTGCGTTAGTTGGCTTATAGTCTGGTTCTCCAAGTTTGATAAGTCACAGTTGTAACTTCGATTATGAATGAATACAGTGAAGCACTTTCCATTAAAAAAAAAAAAAAGATTTTGACTATTCTATTATATAAGTTTCCACATTGGAATAGCTATTTTTTCTATTATATAATAATAAAATTATATAAGATGAATTTGACTTTAACTATTTACATCAAATCACCACATTGGATATCTATTTATTTATTATATAGTAATGAGTAATTAATAATTTTAAAAACTATTTCATTTTTTAATTATTAATTTATTTTATTTTATCATATTTTAATTATTAATTATTAATTTATTTTATTTTATCATATTTTACTATTTAATTTAAAAAAATTATGAAAGTTTGTGGATATAGATAGAGAGAAGAGAGAGTGTTATAGTATTTTCTTTACAATTATTGTAGCTAAAAATTATAAAATTTACTAATAGCTATTTCATTGTAAGTGAATTTTGTATCCCATAATTAAAAAGTATACTTATTTTTAAATATAAATAATTCAATAAGACTGCTCTTATGATGTTATGGAATACTTATTTCTCAACCCGACTTAAACGGTGGTTGCCAACTTGCCAATCAAGTAGGCAACTTATGATGTTATGGATTTATTTGTCAACCCGACTTAAATGATGGTTGCCAACTTGCCATGCTTTCTGTCGTGATATCTAAATAAATTGTGTGGGTCTTTTTGCATAAGGTTAGGATATTTTATTTTATCTTATTATTATAATTTTTTTTAAATTTTTTAACATAAAATATAATAAATAATTTAAATTTTTTAAATTTTAAAATAATAATAATATTAAAAATAATTTATTCAACTTTTAATTTTTATCTCAATTCCCTATCTAAATTTTCCATTATCTAAACCTTTCTTTTAAGTGTGCATATATTCAAAAAGTTGAAAGAATAGAAGAGATCAGATATGTACCTCTAGCTGATCTAGAGTAAAGGATAGCCAATTTTACTGTTCGATTAAAGGATAGCTGATCTCCTTTGAATAGCGGTCAATATTAAAGATATTGTACTGATCAATTTCGAAGCCATTACATAATTATAAAAGAATAATATTTGTAGATTTGAGTATACAAAGATTGTATAATTATTTTAAAATAAATAAATAAATATAAAATTTATATAAAAATTAATAATTTTTTAATAATAGATTCTACTCGCCTTAATAATAAATTCGGGACCACCCACAACCACCATCGATAGCATTGCTCTAATTATAAACATTATCCTAATTAGCTCCAAAGACGCGTCGACGCAACCTATATATGCTTAACAAGTACTGGATAAACGGCCGGTCACAACCCTAGTTTATTTCCTTGTCATATAGACACACGTACACATGACACACTATACTATTCTAAATTTAGCTTGAAATGTCAACTACGTACTTATCCAATTCGATCTGTAATTAGGCGTTGTTCTTCTTTTACCCGTTCGTACTGTTTTATATATATATATATAAAAGAAAATTCTTTTTATCATCCTCATACCTCACACACTATATTTATTTTAATTTTTTTATCATTTTTTCTATAATAAATATGTAGTGTGTGGATAATAAATAGAATAATTCAATTAGTTTAATAAGAATAAAATGAAATAAAAAATAAAAAAATAAAAAATAATATTTTAATATATAAAATATATAGTGTGAGATGATGTGTAACATTCTTCATATATATATATATATATATATATATATCGTCTATAGCTCATACGTCAACGACATCGAACTTAATTCTGGTTTGATCAACTACTCCAAGCTTGTCATGACTTTTGTGCGATATATATGTAGATACTAGAAAAAATTAATTTTTAAAGAAAAATTCTATTATCATCCACACACACCATATTTATTATTTATTTTTTAATTTTTTATTAAATATATAGTATATAGATAATGAATAGAAGAATTTGATTAGTTTAAAAAAAAAATAAAATTAAAAAAATTTTAAAAAAATAATTGTGGTGTATACAGAAAATGATGAATAGTAAAACTCATTTTTAAAATTTCTTCGAAAGTAATCAGGCCCGAAAATAGGGATGCAAACTATTATATACTTTTATTTTTCCAATTTTCCATTTTGTCAAAGGGACGGGGTGCCATGCATGGCTCACATCAAAGCACTTTTTAAAACTCCTATATAATTCATTATATTTGTATAAAGTGATCGCTTTTTTTATTATTACTTTTTACTAGTATTCAATACTTTTTTCATTATATTTTTACTACTATATTCACAGAATATCGAAGATCACATCACTACTCAAACACAACCTTAGTACTTTATAATAAAAATTGATTTAAAATCTAACTTACCACGTCAAGCTATATGTTAATTTATAAATTTATTTTTGTATATTAATCTTTTTGTGACTTAAGCATTTCTCTTTTGTCTAAGAGCAAATTTCACACCCGCGTGCCCCTCCACGCCCACCACCTCCCAATAATATTGTTTATCGAGAGATGTCCAATAATATTGGATATATGACATCTTGCATTAATATTAGTTAGAAAAATCCCTTCTGACTTCAACGCGGTCGTAGTTGAACTTCATGAAGAATGTTCAGAGGTAAACCAACTAATATATCCAGATCGAGAATTTCCTTGGCGTACGATATTTTCAAATATTTCAGGAGCACTTTTTTCTTGACCATAAGAGGCCGATCGATCGAGTTTCTTTCTTTCACTTTGCGTTAGAATTCTAAACGCGCACACATCAATAATATAATAACGAAGAAAAGTAAAAAACTAGACCTTAGAATAGTTCAGTTTGGTTCAATAAAATTGTCTACGTTTACGGCATGAATGAATATTATGATTATGGAGTCTCCCCTTAATTAATTAGCATCAAAGAAAAAAATGGATTTGGATCTCTTGAAGAGAGAGAGAGATAGATATACATAGTGTATTTAATTTTCTCTCGTATTTTAGAGCTCGGACAAAGATTTTAAGGGATCTAAGTACTCTTAAGAAAAGTAAAATAATTCTCAGTTTCTCTATCTCTAACTTTGTATTATTCAATAATGCAAAATCTTATTGTTGTGATAGGCTAGGCTAGCGCTCTCTCTCTCTCTCTCTCTCTCTCTCTCTCTCTCTCTCTCTCTCTCTCTCTCTCTCTCTCTCTCTCTCTATATATATATGTAGGTAAAGAAAAATAAGTTTGAACTAACTTACATAAAAAATAAAAAAAATAAAAAATAAAAAAAGGAAGTTTGAAATAAAAAGCAGGACCGAAGATTCAAGTTGTCTTTAGGGGCAAATTCCCACGATATATCAACCTCACACAATTTTTTATAAAAAAAAATTAAAAAAAAAAAAAACTTCATACAATTTTTACATATACATGGGTCCATGGGAGGCCTAGCTCTTTGACTTAATGATCTAGATATAAATGAGTATTATTATATGAGATATCGATCGATCGAGGTGATCAACAGATAAGAGGACGATGAAAAACAAATGATTTAAAACTTTACATATAATAAATATTATTTTTCTATAATCACTTGGGCTTAGCCAATAGGGATCGTGAAACCCCATAATTAATTTTTTTCTTCCGAAATATTTAATTAGCTTGGTTGGCTCATGAGCCAATCAGAGTAACTTTTAAGGTATATTGTTTGGATAATGAGATAAGATAGATATATGAGAAAAAAAATTTTGAATAAAAATATTATAGAGTTAATTAATTGTTTAAATATAATTTTTGTTTTAAAATTTGAGAAAGTTGTTTTATTCTTTTGTATTTTGTTTGAAATTTTTGAAAAGATTATGTAATGATTAGATGAAAAAGTTAAAAATTTGAAATTGAAAATTGTTTTGTTTTTAAATAATATTTAGGAAAAAAATTATGAAAAGTTTTGAAATGAGATGAGATTATCACATCTCATTTAAATATCCAAACATAACCTAGTATTAATTGGGTCGTTGGGTTAATTATTTCAAACCCAAAAGAAAAAATAATTAAAATTCATGATCAAGATTAGTTATATATAAGCTGCTCGATCAGCTTGAAAAATGTTAGCCCAAAGTGGCTATATAATAAAAAAAGAAAAATTATATTTGTACTTATAGAGTGCGTAAATACTATACTTCTTTTAAAAGAAGTGAGTAAATAAGAGACTCATAAAAATTAATTTTTTAATAGTAGAAAGTACTATTTTTCAAAAAGAATACATACAACCCATGACTATATCTTATAACAGTCCGCTAGAAATTTAATTGTGGAATTTCTATTGGCTTTAAGAATCTCATGAAGACCCCATAAGTTTTCACAAATCCATTAATCGTATAGGTTTTAGTCTAACCACATAGTTAGTGTTATTACTTACTATGGTATCAGAAGTGTGAAATGTCCAAATTAAGTTAGAAAAGTTTTAATTGGACACCTTAGCATTGATTTTGGTTAAGTAATTTCATCCACTTACATGGCTAATCAGATGTCTTGAAGAGAATCTAGAAGGTTCTAGAAGGAAAAAAATCAAAGAGTTACCTTACTCTTCCAAGTCTTTACTCTACCATTAGAAAATATCTTGGGCTGATATTTGTGGATATTTTTGGGTAAAAATATCTTGATCTGATTTTTGTGAATATTATTGGGTAAAAATATCTTGAGCTGATATTTATGGATATTTTTAAGTAAAAATATCTTGAACTGATTTTTGTGGATATTATTGAATAAAAATATCTTGATCTGATTTTTGTGGATATTATTGGGTAAAAATATCTTGAGCTGATTTTTGTAGATATTATTGGGTAAGAAATATCTACACCCAACCCTCACTTCAGCCTCACCCTCTTCCATATCTTGTGCATAAATATCTCCAGCCCACTCCCCACGAAATCAGCTTCCTTTACACTTTTTATTGAAAGAATACCAAATACTCTCTCGGACAGCTTTTAGGTGTTCTTTTGTACGCCCATTTCAAAGCTTTTGTAAGTGTTTTATTATAAAGTCTCCTTCATACAAGTTATTTTTTTTAATCTAGTTTACATGGATATCTTATTTGTTTCATTTGAAGATTATTGGGTCAGTCAAATATTGTTTAAATTCTAGAAAGGTCATTCTGGGAGATAAACTGGAGAATATGTTATATTTTGGAGTTTTTGACCAAGTTAATAGATAGATCTTGGTCTGAAATTTTTATGGAGTATTGTTAACATGTGTATATGATTATTGGTTGAAGATTTGTTGCATGATTAAAGATTTTGATGAAATATTTTCTTATATCTAGAAACTTAGAAACTGGAAGAGGAAAAACAGTTTCTGTTTTGAGAAAGTCTAAATCTTTGGTGGTTTAAACCTATTCAATGGCTTTGATAATTTTATTGAAGGATCCTAAGCCTCTTATATACATATTATAATATTATTTTGAAGATATTTGATGTTAGTTTCAAAGATATGAAATTTATGTAAAGAGATATTTGGATAGGCCAAAGTGTGGATGTTCTTGGCTAAATTTATATTTTGGTTAATTTTTAACCATGTGATATTGAATTAGAAGCTTATATATGTTTTAGGACATCTTTTTAAATCATGTGATGGTTTGGTTTGAAGATCACATCTTTATAAGTCATAGATTAAAAGGTTGATAAAAACAAGTTAGAAACAAAAATCAATGGAAATAGCATATGGGAATTTCGGCCCTATAGAGTTTTAATAGTTGTGATTAGTTTTAAATTTTTCTAAATTGATATTTGAATTTAGGATAAAATTTACATGAGGCAGGTAAATTTTGAAGTTAGCATGCAAAACCCTTAAGTTAGCGGTAAAATAGTTATTTTCTCACAAGTAGAGGGTAAAATGGAAATTTTACTCTTAAGTTAGTATTTTTCCATATTTCAAATTATTAATGATTTAGTTCTAACTTGTAGAATCACTAATTACAGTTCCTTGTGATCGCGCTTGAGCTTTTATAAAAAACGCGGAGATTAAGGTAAGTTAGCTTTTAACTTACTAACAGTCTACTGTGTATGTGTGTTAAGTAAATGAACTACAGTGTATGTATGTGTATTATCATATATGCCATGCCATGCCAAGTTTTCACATATTTTTCTGTTACATAGAATTTATTCTGTCATGAGTTTCATCTGTTACACAAGATATTTTGTCATATATTGCAAGTACATAATGCTAAATATGCCATCTATTACATGTATGTCATGTCATGTTATTTATGTTTCTATTACATGTGATATCATGTTATAAAATATTGTGTGTTACATGTTTAAGTCATGTTACGATATAATCCTATCTCAAGTTATTCATGTCTTTCAAGTAATATTCAAGTCACGTTATGTTACGTCAGGACTTTTGTCCTATCGTATTCCAGTCATGTTTCATCTTGAGTTACATTTAGTTTCGTGGAGTCCACAACAACTATGGCACACGAAATATGGGGTCACAGCAATTGTGACGCATACACTACGTGAGATACAGCAATTGTGATACGTAAAATACATGGGGCCACAACAACTGTGGAGTATGTATTTAATTGCATTGTGACACGTAGAATATATGGGGCCACAACAACCGTGGAGTATGTATTTAAGCAGTTAAAGTCAAGTTTCAGAGCAAGTTCATGTTAAGTTAAGTTTCAGATTAAGTTCATGTCAAGTCAAGTTCAGTTCACGTTTCAATTTAAGTTATGTCAGTTATGCTATGTTGTACGTCAAGTTATGCTTTAATTACTTATGAATTTGATTATGCATTCATGCTTTTACTGTCATCCATGCATCATTAGCCTGTGTGGAAATTTTTTTGTTAACTTACTGAGATTTGTAATCAAATCTCACTGTGGTAGTCTCAATTACCATTCCTCTCGAATGATAGATCTTGTTATAGGACTTGAAGGAGAATCAGGAGCTGACCAACTAGACACAGTTGACTGAGCAACGATGCGACATCAATGTTAATATAGTAGTTAACATAAATTACTACTTGTACGATGGAGTTGCATTTCCAGTACTTTTTGGATCATAAACATTTTGGACTACTGTTGTGATCTTAATTGTTCAATGGGTCTTTATATATGAAGTATGTTTTAAGCATTTGGGATATTTTCAATTTGGTGCATAGTATTGCTAAAGAAAAAAATTTATCCGCTACGAATATTGCATAATTTTATATGTATGTTAGGAATATTGCATCTTATATGTCATGAACGGGGGCAGGTAACCTTGTGTTGCATGTCTCGATGCTTCAAATGTCCGTCTGATCCAAAACGGACTTTGGGGGCGTCACATATCTAACATTACTCATATGTTTATTTATATGGACACACTTGATACCTCCATGGTCCATGGATATTGGTTTTTTGTACAAATATATATATATATATATATATATATATATATAAGATCTTATGCATGCATAAGCTTAAATATCTCACTATATATTGCTTAATTTTTATTAGAAATTAAATGCAGCATATGTGACTTGAACTTCTATGAGAGATTTACAACTTGCAGCCTCCAAACCAATGTTTTGAATACAGTACCGGATGTCGTACCTGTCAAGGCATTGAAACGAAATATTTCGATATCGATACCGTTTCGAGATAGTTGATATATAAATATATATAAATTATATTTTAAAATAATATTCTATATATGAATAAATTATACATGAATACATATGTATATATAAATTATAAATAGTCTACTCTTAATTGAGGGTTAAAAAATGAAATTATAATTTGAAAAAATGAAAAAAAAAAAAAGATAAAGGCAGAAATAGCGGCCGGTACAGGTCGAAATATAAGCCGGTACGGTCGGTATTTCAGTCAATACGAAACAGGTACCATACCTGTATCGGACTAGTGACCGATACGAAATGTACCGGTTGGTACAGTATGGTATCAAAAACAATGCTCCAAACAGATTATAATTATCAAAACTGTTGTAAAACTAAAGAAATATAATAAGAATATTCAAGATAAAATCGACTCTTCATGAGATCAATATTATTCACTACTAATATTTAATTTTTCTTGTGTAGTACGTATACATATTTGTGAATAGTCCCTATAGGAACCTTCCATTCTCTTCCTCTATTTCTCTTCTTTCTTTCTCACTTTTTCTTCACTTCACTCCAACGCCTATTCTCCAGTAGACCTCTTCTATTTATAGGAGAGGTTTGATTACATAGTAAAACAGTGTGTGCATGTGAATGTGCAGTCATCCACGCTTTACGAATATTTATAACACTCCCCATTGGATGACCACACACAAAGAATATGTCTTTGTAAAACCTTGCCAAAGAAAATCCAGTGGAAAAAACTTTTGGCAAAAGAAAAAGAGTACAACATTCTAATGTGTCTTTGAATGCTTTAGGATTGCCTCATTAAAACCTTGCCAAGGAAAACCCAGCGGGATAAAACCTTTACTAAAGAAAAAGAGTACGATCCGTCTGATTATTTTTCTCCCCCTCAAATGTATGAGAGTTTTATTGTCTTTGTAGTAAAAGGTCCTTGCTTTGATGCATCCCAATATTGTATACCAACTATTTAAATAATGCAATTTGTAATGTTTTGGTGAACAGATTTATCATATTAATTCAAGATCGTTTTAAAATTAAATTTACTACTCTTTTGGAGTTGTGCTCTTCTGGAGTTCCTGTGTATAACATAGTTTTTGCAAAATATTCATTGCTCTTTTTGAGCCGTTTAGGTCGGACAAGCACCACAATATATTCTCTGTTCTTATGGATTTGTTTAGGTCAGACAAGCATCACTGTATATTCACTATTTTTCTGGAGCTATTTAGGCTAGACAAGCATCACGGGCTATTCACTATTCTTCTGGAGTTGTTTAGGCCAGACAAGCACCACGTGATATTTACTGTTTTTCTAGAGCTGTTTAGGCCAGATAACCGCTGCAAGGCTATGATGTTAGCTCTCTTTTTGGGGTTGCTGGAATTGTTGTGTCAATAGAGATGTTGTGAATATTTTTGAAAAACTATGAATTTCTATTTAAAGGATTATCCTTTCTCATAAGAAACTCACGAGAGAATGATATTCATGAGAGAAGAAATCCTCACATTGTTTATTGATCTTGCCTCTATTTATCCATAACAATATTATTGTTGGACAGTTTCCTTCTACCAATGTTCCAGATTTGAATCAAGAACCATTCGTGCCTCAGTTTCCCGTTTATTCTCCTAAGGATGTTAATCTTATGATAAGCGCATAAATTCATTTCCCTTGAAGGACAAATTTTGATGTTATTGTAGAATCAAGATTTAATAGTGCTCAATATACTGCCTCTGTTACAACCATGTCATGTAGGTTATTAGTGAGAGCAAATGAGATCAACCAACTCAATAATCAAGTATCTGAGTTGCGTTAGAAGCTCTCTATGAAGAGCTGTAAGAACAAGAAGCTAAAGTAAGAGAATAAGGAGCTAAAACAATTTGCAGAATGGTATGCTCGTGATCTTCAACCATGTATAGAGGATCTAGAAAGAGAGGGGGCTCAAATACAGGATATCTGAAGAGGTCCAAAGACTTAGAGAGTAAGGACAAGTTGCATTTAATTTCGTCGTGGATATCTGATGAAATCCAACGTCATAAGGCAAGCCGCATTTAATTTCACCTGCCTAGAAAATAACTGCAGGTTATCTGCGATTAGCGTATACTGTATCAAGATATGTAATTTTATCTTTCTTTTATGGTTTTTGCTATAAAATGAGTATTCAGCTTATTTTCACTCGTATCTCATCTTCTTCATTTTTCTATAATTAGTTTGCATTTTCACTCTGTAATTTCTCTTTGCAATCTTTCTCTGTAATTTTTTTTGCAATTGCTCAGCAATCTTCTCATGATCAATATATAAGGTATTATTCACCTCGGTCACCAGTTGTTTATGCATTTACCATAGGTGCTATAATGTAATACGAAAATGATTTGACTAATAAGTAAGATGATAATGCTATCTACGAGCTTCTGAGTCTCCGTACAATACTTACAAGTCATTGTCGCCTTTTCTCAGCGATTATAATCTAGAGCTCGTGAATTTGACAAACTAAACGAGAAAATATCTATCATTCACTGACTTCCTTATGAGTCCAATATGAAGGTTGGAGCAATAAAGTAAGAGAATAATAATTTAAAATCCTTGCTTGACTATTCTTTCCGATTGCCTACTCCTTTAGACAAAAATGACATGCAGATCTATGAAGAGTAAGATCGTTTAAAAAATGAGGAGAAGAGTCTCAAATTTCTGTAATTTTGTTTTGATATAATAAAATAATATTTCACATTGTGTTTCTATCTTTTGGTAGATGTTCTGTGTACTCCATTCTATTTCTTTTTTAATCATGCACATTTCGTACAAAATTGTAATATGAATATGAAATACTAATTGCATTTAATAAATGGTATTTCAGAACTAATAATTTCATTCATCTCACCTCAAAATTGAAAGGGTTTCTCATTTAGATTTCAAATATATGTAATTTTCATGAGCTCTTTTAGAATTTCAATGACATTTAAATTATTTAATAATGAATATATATGAACAAACTAGATTATTCTCAAACGTTTGGTCTACATGCGTTTGGATTGCTTTAAATCATATAAGGATTTTTGAAACTTGATAGAATAAATACTTCTGGACTATATGCTTCATGCATTTCATATCTAGTGATCTATATAAATATGCAATTAATCATGCATACCCAAAATTTCTGTAACCATCAAGCTACTAAAATTCTCAATTTAATTTCATTCACTTCAGGGGCATATGATTTATGCGAGAAACCAAGTCATGATTTATATATTATATTTTCATTTCCTTTATACAAATACCCACTAATATTCAACAAGCATCACCTATTGAGTGTTTAGACTACAGATATATATATTTATATATACATATCACATTTTACTAGTGATATCAATTCTGTAGGAATTGTTTCTTCTTATTTTGGCCAATATTTCTACGTCGGTGCTTTTCGACGGTTTCTTAGTTTATTTTTCATTATCACTTCTGGTGATATCAAAGGAAAATATATTGTCGACAACAAATTTTATTAATATAAAATAATTCTTCCGTATTTACATAATGTATCGAGATCTCGTTATTTCACTTCATTAGATAACTCTTTAGGAGTTTCCTCTTCAGGAGGATTATATTATAAGAGGATTTTGCACATAAAGTTTGGATGGATCTTATAGTTCTTATTACTTGTTTTGTGGGCACAGCCTTTTCAAGAGTACCGATTTCTTTTCTTTGTACTTTTCTCTTTCGAGATGTTTTATCCTTTGTATCAATAGGTCTCCAACGCTTTCATGCATGTCTTATGTTCATTAAACTACTAAATTTCTTAATTGTCCTCTAGGGACTTCAATTCTCGCTGGGATATTAGTAGCTAGAATATGAGACTTTTTTATCTTCTTGCTTTCATCAATTAATTTACAATGAATGATCATCTGAACTTCCAGTTCACATAAATTTATATAATAATCAAAATAACATCGAATCGTTTCATCTTATTTGTTTTTGTATTTCAGGCAATGTTTCTCCCCCTTATGGTGGAAAGAATTCTTAATAAAAGAATCTTCTAGTTCTTTAATGGACGTCTCTATATGAAAATTATTTGACTTATCATAATTGATTTCAGATGATCAAGTTAATAATGAAAAAACATAAAAATATTTTAAATCATAGCATTTCTGATGCATTATATTATTTGATTCAATATTTGTATAATATAATCACAGAGAAAACTGTCAGTTTTTCCAATATGAGTTCCTGACCCAATTTTATGGATATCCATCACTGTCTTCTATGATGGCTTCAATATTATAACCATTATGATGAATATTTTCAAATAACTATCTTACAAATGATCCTTAAGACCTCCTTTTAAAGGCAATTTTCATGGTGGTTTGTTGTACCAATTAATTCATATACACAACAAACCAATTCACATGCATAATAATATTTACAACAATAGACATATATTTACAAGTTTCATGTAGTAGTGACCCTTTCAATTCGTACAATTAAAAGAGAAACAAGGGAGGAAAAGTGGTGCATCGCATGCACACATTATTTGAAGTGATAGAGGCAATTAGGTGTGTGGGGGCCAATATTTATTTATTAACCATCTTTGTTCATGTTGTAAAAATTGAAGATGAGGCTCTTGTTGGTAGATTCCCATGCTAAACACCTCTGAAATCTATGGTCCAAACCAATACCACAATCAGACCTTGACTTCCCAGCACATGTACCACTAAGGTGAATGGAAGAGCCTTCACACCTAATGCCAGGGTTTCTATTCCCAAAACTCTCTTTTCTAATCTTCAATTACTTTCTTTTAGTGGTTTTTTTCTCTATGCAATTTTAACTGTATATTTTCAGATCCATCAATCTTCTCACAATTTTAATTGTTCAACCCACTACAAGAAAACAGGTTTTTGCAATCAAAATTTTGCAACCAAAAAGACTATTTTCGATTTCACCCGCTTTTCTTGTAGTGACCTCAGGTGCATTAGTATTTTCATAATCTCAATTGTGCAACTTCAGGTGCATCAATCATAATGAGTTTTTAGAAGGAACACGGTCTTCTGGTACATATATCACTCATTTAAACTATCATATAAAATCAATAGATTTTTTTATTGTGAGGTACTCAATAAAATTATTGGTTTAGGGCGATCCTTTAGGGATACTCTATTTCTATTCCAAGATTCATTCATCAAGATGAACCTTATCATCAATAATTCATAACAAATATAAAAAATAAATAGAACTTGTATGTAAACTATGTGAATAAAAATTCACTATAGATATAACTGGTATGTAAATTAACTATGGGAATAAAATCCATCATAGATATAACTGATATGTGAACTATGATAATATTAATTCATCACAGATATAACTGGTATGTAAACTATAAGAATACAATCCACCATAGATATAATTTTATGTAAACTATAGGAATAAAATCCACCATAGATATAATTGATATGTAAACTATGGGAATATTAATTCACCACAGATATAACTAGTATGTAAACTATGTGAATACAATCCTTTATAGATATAACTGGTATGTAAACTATGAAAATAAAATTTATCATATGTTGCCCAGATGACTAACACAAGAGGGGGGGTGAATTGAGTTGTATTAAAAAAAAATAACAATTATAAATCAAATATATAATATAAAATATAAACAAAATATGAAATAACAATAAATATAAAGAGTAAGGGTAAGAGAGAAGCAAACTCAGTATGTTAACGAGATTCGGTCCCACTGCCTACGTCCTCGCCTCAAGCTACCCCTTGAGGATTTCCAAATTCACTATTCAACCTCCTTCAGGTGGAGATAGAAACCTATTACACCTTTGAACAACACCGCTACAAAGGATCCGTGTAGAATACCCTCTACACTTGCAATCACCTTACAAGTAGTGATTCAACTATTCCCCGTATAGAATACTTTCTACACGTACAAGGGTTATACACACCCTTTTTCTGATACAAAAACTGATAGTGGGTAGGTTATCAGAAAACACTCCTCAATGAGTGAAATAAGAACAATACAGCACAAACTATATCTCTCAAAATAAATAAGGATTAAGGCTCAATGCTTAGAGAAGAGAGAATGAAAGCTTTGAATGAATGTTGTATGCTCTGAATGTTGTGAATGTGAAGCTCTCAAATGATCTATTTATAGGCATATGAGACTTCATATTCAAATTTAAAAAGATTCACATGTCAAAGACAACATCATTCACTTTTTCAAAAAATTCAAATAAAAGGTTCTTCTTTTTCAATTGTCAAAGACAACATCATTCACTTTTTCAAAAAAATCAAACCTAATCTTTTACTTTTGGCATATGACAAAATGAGCACACTTTCATTTTCAAAAAATTCAAACCTAATCTTTTACTTTTTGCATATGATAAAAGGAGCACACTTTCCTTTTCAAAAATTTCAAACCTAATCTTTTACTTTTTGTATAAATCTAAAAAAGCATTAATCACTTTTGAAAATATTCAAATAAAACATGCACATGTGAAATATGACAATCAATCATCTTTAATATTTTCAAAGTTCAACCCTTTAATCAAGGCATGCACATGTAAAAGATGACAATCAATCATCTTTCAAAATTTTCAAATTTAATTTTCAAAAATATTCAAGCACATGTGAAAAATGTATTTTAATGCTTTATGATAAAATATTAATTTTGAGCATTAATCCTAATTTCAAATTTTGAAGAGATTTACAACATTACTCTATAATTTTAATGTGAACTTGTTCCCTTCTTGTTCATGCTTGTTTCCTTGATGTGCTTGACTCCATTGTGTAGACAACTTGATCTTGAGACTTCTTCATTCTTTGAATTCATTTGTTATCATCAAAATCCATGTGTAAATATATAATTACACAAAACTTAAAATCTTGAGTTCAACATCATAGAAATAACTTATATGCACTACAACATTTGTTAGTTTTTGCCGCAAGGGCATGTAGTCGGAAAAACTATAGTCATAGTGGGAAATGATCTTTATCCACTAAATCTATCCATGGGAGACTAGTGACTTAAAGTTTGTGACACTAAGTGTTTTTTCCCACTAATTCATGAATTGGTGGAAAATTGTGACATTTTTTCACCAAATAGATAGTGGAGATAGCCAACGAATTTTGTGGCAAAAAGTTACTCAAATTAAATTGGTTTGTGAGAAATACTATATTTTATAACGAAATGTGCTGGTGGATATTAACATTACCCACTAGAGCATTTGGTGAAAAAAAATGTTTTCTAGCAAAAAAAAAAAAAGTGTATTTGCCACGAGACATATTTGCGGCAAATAGTAAAAGAATTCAGAAAATAAAAATAATTGTAAAAATAAAAATAATGATATTGTTTCACACCTACTAATCAACATTCAACTAAATTACTAAATATCACATATAAAAGAATTCATAAAAAAAAAATTGTAAAAGCAGAAAAAGTCATCTTATGGAAAGATTTACAATCGTTGACAATTTGTACAGATATGGAAGGATTTACAATCGTATATTACACAACTATGGAAACTATCACCTAGAAATATATCCTATAATCGAGGAGGATTTCGTGAATATGGTTCACAATCAGAAGGCAATATTCTCGAATCCTCGACACAACTTGTAAGAATACTAAGCTCCTACATACAACCCATGTTTTTGGACGATGCCTATTGATATTATCAATCAAATTTATGATTACCTCTAAATAACTCAAGTACATTATATACCTACTTTTACAGGGACAAGCCCATGTATCCAGGCCTTTGGTACTCAAGTTTGAACTGAAAAATCCCGAATCAAGAACATCCTTGAATGCCGTAAAAAAAATAATTATAAAAAGAAAAAATTGATATTGTTTCACACCTACTAATCAACATTCAACTAAATTACTACCAACACAAACATGTATGCAGTTCACAAGAGGGGAAAGAAAGAGAGAAAGAAATATAAAAGAATAAAAACACAATTGTATTGGCAAAACTCATCTAATTGCTCTTTTGATCTCAAATGTATACTTGAGTTCCAAACGACTTCTCTTGTCATCATCTTCAAGAAAAGAAATGGCACCATAGTTCCAAGAAAAAAAAAATAGACTTCTTGAGTTTCATTGACAAAAGATTCAACCAAAAAGAATATAAGCAAAATGAAATGACACCTTCTCATGTTCAACTACTTGGTATACACGAAGCATAGTGCAAGCAGCTTCAGCAGCTTATTTGAGAGTAAAAGGTCTATACAAAGCCCAAAAAAGATCAATTAAATTAACTGACAGCACCCTAAGACACAGAAAGGACCCAAGTATTACTCCTTAACAAAATTACAACACTCAAATATTGAGATACGTGTTCAGATCCTGCATTGCATCATGCATTAGAAGTAACAAACAAGTAACACAAGCATACACAATCACATTACCCAACCAAGCATACCAATACAACCCTTCCTCCATACACAATCAAATCCAATCCAACACTAATCTAACACCAAATCAGGTTCCATTTATTTCTGACATCCAAAAGCATAACATAACACTAATATGATGTATATGTACGCATAGTTGAATCAAGTTTAATTCTCACCTGTTTGCGCAGGGGCAGGACATCGAAAATATGAAACCGGTAGGTATAATTATCAGCAACACAAACTAGAGATTTCCTCTCAGCCCTGTGCAAGAAAAGCCACTTCATCCAAAAAAGAATCAAATAGTTCCAAGAACCATGCTATTAACTTCAATATTTAAAAAAAATAAAAAAGAATCATGCATTAAGGACCCAAGTATAGTTAGTGTACACCTAAAAAAGTAAAAATTTACATTAACATGCTGTATAGATAGTTAATTACTCATGCATTATCAATTTTCAAGTCTCTAATTAGAGGATAATCACAGCTCATTCCTTCAAAACATCCCAATAAAAAGAACCCTAATATTAACTCAAACTCATCGAGTGCAAGTCTGCAACATCCATCCTAAAAATAAGCAAACCCATTTGAATCAAACATAGATAAAAATTAATCTTAGCTTCACAATCCAATTCACATTCCATCTCCCACTCTAGGAAAAGGAAAAGAGGAATCCCTCTTTCTCACACACACAAGGAATCATTTGAAAAATCAATCAATTTCCATAGAAATTTAAGCACAGATCAAATCTAAATTCATTTTAGACAAAATTTTCAAAGACAAGACTGCATTAACTATATACAAACGAATTTCAAGAGAGAGTTTAAATTTTTGTTTTACCTTCAGGTTCTCCACAGCGCTAGAAAGGTCGTTCTTGCCCTAAACTCCATTAGTCCTACAAAAAGGAAAACCAAAAGAATTACATTTATTTACAAAAAAAATTGTAAAACAATAAAATGGTGAGAAGATGGTGGCCAATGGTGGTGTGACGGCGGCGCGGGGACGATTTTTTGCCACGACTTGCAGCCATGCGTGGAGGAGTTTGGCAGCGTGAGAGGGGCTGAAAATAGAGGGGTGAGGTCGCTAGCTGATAGGGAAGAGAATGGGAGCAACGGCAATATAAATGGGCAGTGCACGGCTGCGCAACAACCCACAACCCGAATGGGTTTCGCACGGTCAACGGGGAGGAGAGAAAGAGCGTGGGGAAGCGAGGTTGGGGTGGGGGAGGTCGCCGGAGTGTGGGGGAGCTGGTGGGCTGGGCGGTGTTGCCGAACGGTAGCGCATGACGTGGCTGGGTGGAGGACGGAAGACGGAATGTGGGTTGCGCACGGGCTGGGGAAGAAATAAGGAGGAGAAAAAGAAAAAGAAAGAAGAAAGAAAGAAGGAAAAAGAAAAGGAGGAGAAAAAGAAAAAGAGATTAAGGAAAAAGAAAGAAGAAAGAAAAAGAAAAAAGAAAAAAGAAAAAAGGAAAAAGAAAATGAGAGAGAGGAAAAAAAATTTAAGAAAAAGAAGGAAGGTGTAGTCTTTTTAATCTTAGTTTTAAAATTGATCTAACCAAAAAGATTTTATCATGGTAAATTTAAATAATATAATTAAAATGTAGTGATTTAGTAAAATAAAATTTATTAAATACAAAACAATAATTAATAACAAGAAAGAATATTAAAATTATTTTTACAACTAAAAAAATCATAGAATAAATCTAGCGAGAAATCTGATAAATTTAAAATAAAAAATTAATATTTTAATTCAATTAAAATAATCCTTCGATAAAAATACACTAAAATACAGACTTCAAATTCAAAATGTCCTTCTGATTCTCCAAAACACGTTTTAAGAAGAAAAGAAAAAAAAAAAAAAAGATAATCGACGTCAGGTGTGGGTGTGAGCTATACAGTAGGCTGATGTATAGTATTCCTCTATTTAAAAATATGTAGAGATTTTTGCATTGAGTAATATTCGTGGGAATTACTTATCTAGTAGCGGGCAAAAACAATAAGCCACGATGATGAGAGTACAAATTAAATAATTTTTTTTCGGCGACTTTAATCCGTGGTAAAAAGACAATTTAATTCGTCACAATAACTATTTTCCCACTAAAGGTTCATATGCTGCCCATATTTATTATCCAGGAAACAAATTGGTAACAAAAACTACAGACGTGGTAGGAAAAAATATTTTGCCACCAAATATTATCGACCAGGATAATTTCATGGGAAAACACCTATATTTATTCTCTCTAAACAATTTAGTGGCAAAAGATCACTTTTTCCCACGACAACTAGTTATGGAAAAAGAACTCATGGCAAAAGCCCCTATATGTTGTAGTGATGTAAACTATGAGAATATTAATTCACTACATATAGATGTAACTAGTATGTAAACTATGGGAATACAATCCACCATAGATATAACTTGTATATAAACTATGAGAATAAATATAGAATTTTATCAAGTAATAATAAGTAATATAATCTTTCATATTCATTTCGGAAATTGCAAATAATATATTGAAAAATTTACTTAAAATAGAAGACCACTAGCTTCAGAAAGGGCAGAGCCAAGTGCTGATAACATATTGTAAAACTAAAAAAATATAATAAGAATATTCAAGATAAAATCGGCTCTTCAGGAGCTTAATATTATTCACTACTAATATTTAATTTTTCTTGTATAGTAGATATACATATTTATAAAGAGTCCCTATAAAAACCATCACTTCTCTTTTCTTTTTTTTCTTTTTTCTTTTTAATTTAAAAAAAAAAAAAAGAGACGGGGTCTCATGTTCAAAAGTGACCCATTTTCAATTTTATTAAAAAAATCCCTCACTTATGGCGGAGGAATACCTTTGTAGAACAAAAGCTCATGAGCAATACACATAAAACCAAAGAAATCAGCCCAAAAAACCCCAACAAAGAAATAATTCGAAAAAACAAATACAACCAGCTACTAGCAGGCCTTAAAATCGAAAAGAAGGAAAGCCAATTCTGTCCAGTCTAACCATTCATTGTGCGACCCGTGGTAACCTGTCACTCTCGCCATATCTTTTATTATTACCCTCCTCACCATCCCTTGCTAAAAAATCCGCAACTTGGTTGCCCTCTCCCAAAAGATGAGAAATAGTGAAAATCATACCTTCAAGGCCTTCAATTAACTGCTCCCAATAGTCCCACAAGTACCACACGTTACATGCCTTTGTAGTCATCCAATGCACTAATAAAGCAGAATCACATTCAAATTCCACCCGATAAAAACAATTCTCTTTACACATCATAACACCTTGTGACAAAGCTCTCAATTCGGCAGTGTTATTGGTACCAAAACCAAAATATTCCGAGAAAGCCGCTTTGACATTTCCCTGATGGTCCCTAATTACTCCACCACCACCACAAGTCCCCGAGTTTCCCCTACAACTCCCATCCATGTTTAGCTTCATCCATCCCGGTTTCGGTTTCAACCATGTCACCATCTGTATGTTTCGATTAACTATTTGCTTAATAGGCACATTAAGTGTTGATAATAAATCATGATCCGTTGATGACAACCTGCTACACTTAGTAATGTTCTTCGATAATTGGCTCAACCAGAATTTCACCACAATCCAAGTAGCCTCCACCGATTCATACTAAGACTCTGTTCTTACTCTGCACCTACAAAGCCACAGGCACCAAGTGATTAGGCTTGGAAGTAAGCCTACTAGAATACTATGTTGAGAGGCCCTCTTCACACAACTGAACCATGCAGATACTCGAGCACGCCAATTTGAGAAACCCATGCACCGAACGCCCAGCGTAGCAACTGGTTTCTCCTAGACTTCTTCAGCCACATCCCCTGTGCATAAGACATGATTTAGAGTTTCCAAACATCCTGTAGCACAGCAATCACATCTAGACGCAAGAGCTACTCCCATATCAGTAATTCGCATATCAACAGGCAAACAACGAAACCAAGCCTTCCAAACACAGACCACCACTCTTCTAGGAAGCAAATTATGCCAAAACCATCCCTTCCAAGGACGTTCTTCTCTTCTTACCCTGATAATGTTCCAAGCTGATGCAGTTGTGAAAATACCACTCTGATTCGGTTCCCATATGTAGACATCAGACCCTTCTTTCCCAGCCACGACAGCATGCATTACCTCGAGTGCTCTGTTTTCACCAACCAATTCTATGAGAGCATTTTCATCCCACACGTTGCCACCCCATAGATCCTTTACTCGAACCATCGGATTAACTATATCTTGGACTTTAACACTTAGGGGTCCACTCGATAACCACTTAACATGCCAAAACGACACATTTCCTTCCTTAATCCGCACCCTGGTGTTTTCATGTACCTCTGGAAATACCTGCATCATAGCCTTCCATAAACGTGAACCATTCTTCCTTGAAGCTGCCATTACAAGATTCCCGTCTCTCGCATACTTCGCACGAAAAAACTGTGCCCAAAGATTATCCATCGTGATGAGACACCACACTAGCTTCATGTGCATCGCTCTCTGCATTTCCTTAAAATCCCATATCCCTAAACCCCTTTCATTTATTGGTTTGCAAATGGACAACCAGGAGACCCATTTCCTCTTTGGCTTGCCATTATGTGCCCCCCAAAAGAATGTCGATAAAATGGAATTAAGCTTTGATAAGAGAACCTGAGGAACATTTAGAACTGCCAAAAGGTGATTGCCATACTAGACAACACATGTTTGATCAAAGTTAGCCGACCTCCTTGAGATAATGTCTTAACGTTCCAGCCCACCACCTTATTGCGTATTTTATTAACCAATGGTTCCAAGTGCCTAGCTGTAAGTCGACCTGTCACCAGAGGCACTCCTAAATACATTGCTGGAAAAGATCCCTCCGCAAACCTTGTTATGTTAAGAAGGCCACACCTCCTCGAGTAAGGTATCTTTTTTGACATAAAGAGAGCTTATTTGTCCTTGTTTATGGCTTGACCAGACCATTGAGCATACTGCTCCAGCGTTCAAATTAGCCTTCTAATAAATTTCTTAGCTCCATTTGCAAAAATAAGAAGATCATCTGCATAAAGAAAGTGCGAGACCAAAGGTGCGCCTCTCGGAAGATAATAAGAAAATATTCTACCTTGAGCAAAATTCTTCCTCAACAAACGAGTAAGGACTTCCTGCATTATAATAAATAAATATGGTAAAAGAGGATCCCTTTGACGCAACCCTCGTGAAGGTTTGAAAAAACCTTTACAAATTCCATTCATCATGATCGAAAACCAAGGGAAATTCATGCACTTCTCTACCAAACCACAAGCTTGATCCGCCAAGCCAAAAATTTTTAGAACCAAGCTCAAGAAAGACCAGTCAACTCTATCATATGCCTTAGCTATATCTATTTTCAACATTACATTGCCTCACTTAGTCTTGCGAGGGAGAGAATGTACCATTTCTTGGGCCAGGGTAATATTTTCAAAGATACTACGCCTTGGGACAAAAGCTCCTTGTTGCCAAGAAATCATCCGAGGAAGCAAAATCGCCAACCGATTCACAAGTATTTTTGAAAAAATTTTATAAGCAACGTTACACAAACTAATCGGCCTGAACTTATCAAAACTTTGAGGATCCTGAACTTTGGAAATGAGAACTATGTACGAGGTTGAATAAAATCTAGGCAAAGGTGTACCTCGAAAAAATTCACGAGCAGCTTCTATCACATCCCGTTTAACAATAGACCAACACTGCATATAAAATTCAGAGCCAAAACCATCTGGCCTGGGCTGCTTTATTTAGGAATAGAAGACAATGCCTTCTAAACCTCCTCCTCCGTAGGCTCCTTAACAAGCTCTTGGTTGTCCTCCTCATTCACCACCAATGTTAATAAACCACATAAATCTGGCGACCCCGTAGGACCCTCCCCCGTGAGAAAATCTTGAGAGTAATCCACTGCTGCATTATGAATCTCCTCCCGAGAATCCAAGACAACCCCATTTGGAAGGGCCATTTTTGAGACTACGGAAGCCTTTCTACGTTAATGATTTATCACGGCATGATAAAATTTTGAGTTGAGGTCTCCTACCGTAAGCCATTTCTTTTTTGCCTGTTGAGACAAACAGAGTTCTTCCCTGTTTTCCCACATCATATCTCTAACTCTGCTTTTGTACGAAAATATTCTTGCTCTAACTCTGGGAGATAACCCTCTTGCATCTGAGCCTCCAGAACTTCCACGTGCGGTCTCTTCTTTCTTTCTTCACTTCACTTCACTCCAATACGCCCATTCTCCATTAGACCTCTTCTATTTATAGGAGAGGTTTGATCACATAGCAGAGCAATGTGTGCATTTGAATGTGCAGTCATCCACGCTTTACGAATATTTATAACAAAAACCTCGTTCTGAAGCTTCAGGCTCCGGTGATCGATCTCCAGAGCTAGTAGTAGATAAAAACGTCTTTTTTCCAGCACAGCAAGATTCTTTCTCCAATTCTTGAAGTGCTCGTGGTGGTCCCATTTAATTATTTCTACAAACGTCTTTCATCCTTCCTCTTTTTTTTTTTAATTTTAATTTTTTTTATCTTTAATTTATTTATTTATATTTTATTTATTTAAAGGACCAAATAATCAATAGGGGACCGAAAATGGTGCCCTCGTTTGGACCGATATTGTGTGTTTTTCTTTTAATTTAATGGTTAAAAAATCGATTATTAATAAATTGATTTTTTTAATTTTTAATAAATATTAAAAAAATATTTTAAAAAATGACTACGAGCAGATGTAGCACGAGATCAGTCCCGAGAAGAACAATAAAATTTTTTTATTATTTTTTTATATTCATTTTTTTTCTTAAACATTTTTTTCTTTTAAAAAAAATTCACAATATTACTAAAAAACGACTCCCTTAATCATTGACTGCACTTAGTGCAGTTCATATTTAACTTGCCAACCTCAACATCCAAACACACGATTTATATTGCTTTAAGCTAGTCCAGTTCAAATTGAATTCATCGTGGGGCCCGTAAGTGACAAACTTTAATAGCTCTTCCTATCAATTTTCCATCTCACTCGTGGGGCCCATTTGGCTGGCACCATACTAGCAGATCATATGCAATCTTTTTATTACTTTATGCGGTACTTTATTGCTTTTGCACATTGGAGCCATGGCTACAAGTGAGTTTGTACACAAAAAAATAAAAAAAATTGTCTTTTGCACCAGCAGTGAGAATGAATACTAGGTGAACAGTATATTTTAATGATGAGATTTATTTATTTTTACAATTTCATATATATATATATATATATCTAAACTTATATTAACATGTAAATACAGTTTAAATTAAATCATTTCAAGTAGATTCCACAAAACTTATTTAATTATCTCAACTCATTATTATTTATAAAGAGCTCAGCTCAGTTCAGCTCAATATTCAAACACAGCTTAAGTAAAAATATAAAAAATAAAAAATTTGTTGGGACCAATCGGGACCCAACTATAAGTGACTCTTATCATATCTGTTGTACTATATATGGTACAATGTAGAGACACCATTCTTGATCCTTAGCATGGTCCTTAATTCATCATATCAAGTACCGTTTGTCATTCGGCCAAGAGTCGGGCTCACGGTTAAATATATAATTAAATATATATATGATAAATAATAGAATTTAATTACTTTCATTTGTTTAAATTTTTGTGATAAATGATAATTTTATATGGTATTAGAATAGAGGTTTAATCCATTCAAATCCTAATTTTTCATTTTATTCTATTTAGTCAGATATTCTTTTTATTGGCCTTACTTATTAAGAGAGATGTCTCACTCACACATATGTGAGAGCGTTACGAATATAGAAAATAAATAACAAAGTACAAGCTCAACATTTTTTCATTAATTTAAAATTTTAGGACACATAAATTAATAGCGATTTTATATAATCTTGTAAAAAGCAAGAAATAAAAAAGCAAGCTCACGAAGAGTTTTTACTCATATTAATGCCAGAGTACATCTATTTTTAAACAACAGACTACTATATTTGTAAACTCACAGAAAACTAACACAGATGCACGGATCGGTACTTTTATTAAAGATCACAAACTAAAATGACCCTAATTTTATTTATTTAAATGATAGAGACAAGGGCACGAACAAAACCATGCATCTTTATTTAGATTCTAAGACTAGTACTACTTCAATCCAATGCGTTATAGCTAGGATGTTTGTTCCTATAATGCATGAGATTTCAGTTGATCAAGTAGATCAGCTAGCATGAGAGAGGCTCAAGCAGCAAGGACTTGATTTTGTTCCGCTTGTCTCCATCTTGAACACCAAACCCATCTCCTTGGTGATAAAGGCCCTCCACCACACGTGCAATATTCACAAATGTTTCCATGAGCTGCATGGGCATGATCTGCGTTAAGCATTCCCCGTTTAGTTTCTTCCAGCTTTCGTCTATCATGCCTCTGATATGCTTCCGAGCTATTTCCTCTGAAACATTATTCTCTCTCATATAACATACGATTGATGATGGAGCATCTCCTCTTTCAACTTCGGCCTGTTTTAAATTAGTTATATATTGCACGAAGCAAAAGTTCAATTAATTTACAATGCCTATACGAATGTTAAGAATATAATAAAAATAATTAATTAAATCTATCATTTTCAGTTCCCATCAACTTAAACTTTTAGGATAAGTGATGATTTTACAAAGTATCAAAGCAAATCAGATCATGAGTTCGAATCCGGATTCTATACTCTATCTCATTTAATTAAATATTCCACATATTGAACCCACTTATTAAGGATGAGTCTGGCCCACACGTAAGGGGGAGTTTTAAGAATATAATACAAATTATAATTAAAACTACCTCTTCTAGTTCCCATCAGCTTAAGTTTTTGGAAAAACTTGTTATTTCACATAGACAACAAACCAATATTCAATCATGTTTAAAGGAATTCATTTTTTTTTTCAAGGTTGTTTGGATAGTGAGATGAGATAAGTTGATTTTAGATGAAAGTTGAAAATTAGATAAAATATTGTTAGAATATTATTTTTTAATATTTTTATTATTTTAGGATTTGAAAAAGTTGAATTGTAATTTGAAAAAGTTGAATTGTTTTTTATATTTTGTGTGAAAATTTGAGAAAGTTATAATGATCATAAAATGAGATGAGATGGATTGAGAGTGTTTCTCAATCCAAATGGACATGCGCACAAGAAAATTGGATAATTATTATCACTTATTTTCTATAAAAATGACTATTTCCTACTAAAATAGGGTCATTTTAGCAAGAAATAAGTGGCATAACGATATGCATGCATATGAGTAGTTACCGATGAAGTTCCCAGATCATTGCAGAGTCGAACTATGACACATATATTATACAGGAGATCTTGACTTTTCTCCAAGAAATTCTCGTATTCCTCAGCTTTCATGACCTTATGCTCTAGACAGAAAAACGCATGGGCAAACAGCACAGGGCCTGACGATGAAATCCATGCGTTGCTTAGATATTCCTGTAGGGAAGGAGTGTAGCCCGTGTTGTACCACTTTGCTTCTACATATAATGAGTTATAGAAATCTGTCCACTATTAAACAAAAGAAGAAAAGATTTTCACCCAAAAGAACAGAAAAAAAAAATATATATATATATATATTCTAACAAACAACGATGATCTTTAGCTATGCATTAATGTATTAATCATCGTGATAGGAAACGAATATATGGATGTGTACGCACCACTTTCTTTACATGTGGTAATAACTGGTCCCAACCCTTCTCCCTTTGGATTTCATCAACGAAATCATTTGTCATATTGTAGAGTGCTTGGAAGCAAATCTTCATGCACTCCGGAAGCGGTTTAGTTTCACTGACATCCCACCTGAATTTGTTTAACATGTTGATTAGAATTCCATACGTTAATCTAGGAATTAAGAAAATCTCAGGGGTTGTATTAATATGCTGCAATACTAACATATTTACGGCATTGGTGAAGATCTCGAGTTCTTCCAATGTGCCATAAACGTCATAGACATCATCAATTATTAGTATAAAATTAATGGCTTTTGTTAGCCATTTTCTGAAACAGCTGTGCTGAGGTTCGCACGCAAGGCCCACCGAGCAGACGAAAGCTTCGACAAGTCTGTCTCTTGCAAAATTCAAGTTCTCTCCGAGACCCAGATTCCTCCACCACCTAGAAACACAAAAAAGCAGTCATTAATTTGATCTTTTATGGTACAAGTATCATTCGTGAGGATGTCACATCAGTTATTCATCTCTTTGATTACTTTTGGTTAGTTACCTGGATAGTTCCTTCAGATCTTTTTGGAGTGTGGCTTGAATTACGTTGAAATTAAGTTTTGCAAGTTCAAGTAAAATTGCGTTCTTGTCCCTGTCTTTTTCTTTGACACTGATGTGCCATTTGACGTCAAACCATTTGACCCTCTTTTGTGAGGGAAGCTTCAACGCATGGACCACCTGCTTCGCAAGGAAACCGTCTAAATTTGGAAGGGTTTTTTCGAGAGTTGTGGTTGAGAATTCTCTAGCCGCATCCAAACAGTTTTCACCTTCTAAGGCTAGATGTGAGGCCTCCAAGAGCTCCAGAATTCCTTTGATATTTTCGTGTTTGTTTTTCCTGATGAATGCTCCCGTCCTTGCATCCATGAAGTTGCTAAACATATCTGATATGGTTTCACATATATAATTCATTGAAGACGTTAGATATTATCAGGATTTGGAAAAAACAATATTATCTTAAATAGTACCACGTTGTACTCTGATTATACCTTGTGAAACATCATAGCCATGCTGCCGGAGAAGCTTAAAGCACAGAGCAGTACCGTAGAGATCATCCTCTCCATTAAGATTCCCATTTTTCTGCTTCATGGATATTGCTATGGTTGCTAGCACCTCCTTGATTTCAACTTCAAAGTGGATGGCTAAACCTAACTTTTCCAAGCTGTCAATCAGCCCCAACTTAGCCAGGGAGTCAAGTGCTACAGATTTTCCAAATATAACTGATCTTACATCTTCTATCAACTTCTCTGCACGTTTTTTACATTCCGGTTCCTGCAAAAACAAAAAACATCCGAGTATAATCTCAATATAGGAAACAATATATATGGAACTTTCTAATATAATTAATGAATATAATGCGGCTAGGAATTAGGATTCTAACATCGTAAATGCTGTCAAGAGATTCTAGGAAATTGCATTTCCATATATTTGGTTCGTAATTGGCAGACCGTCTGTGATGTATAATATTAGAAGCTTCAGAATTAATCTGAAATGGAAAGGTTTGCTGTTCGTTTTGCATGAGTGGTTTCTTACGGTCCATAATGATCGAGTACGAAGGAAAAAAGGCTGGCTAGCTAGCTAAAGCCTAATGCAGAAACTAGCGACGTTTATGTTAAGATATATAGCAACGCTGAGCTATATAGCTGGTGATATTGGATGTGGAGAAATTTGCAGTTCTTAGAGCTTTATATAAGGCAAAGGGACACAAAATGACAAAAATATAAACTAGGCCCCGCAAGCATTAATTACAAAGACTAACGACTTGAATGGAATATCTTCTATGAACCCAAACTTATATGCGGTATCTAAGTCCAATTTTATATTTATTGTAGTGAACTATAAAAGTTTTGTCTTACGTATGAAATATTTCATTTTCATTCAGTTTTGTCTACGTATTAAATATTTCATTTCAAGTTTTAGAAGTGATTTTAATTTTGATTTTGGCCAAATTTTTTAATGGAATATTTTTTATTTATATATTTAATTTTCATATAATAATTTAGATTTTATCATTTTTGAAACTATCATCATAATTTCAAATTTTGAAATTATTTAAGCCTGGCTATTGGGTTTCATAATATAATCTCGAATTTGATCATTAATCAATATTGTACAGAGTTTTTTCTTTGTTCTGCATCTTTTTTTAATCTCAATCTCTAGTTTTAATGATTAACTAACCACCAAGATAATCCTAATTATTTTGTCAAGTGTAAGTGGCATAAGAGGTTTAGCATTTTCCTTTGGTGACTTATCATCAGTTTTTATGGCTGGTGATAAAGGTAGTGGTCGGTTTCGGCAGGTCCCAAATGAGGAAACCCCTCACCATGATTGTATCATTTAGGGTGTGATGGTTGCAGATTTACAATGGCAAATAGCATAATTAATTAATCCAACGTCTAGAGGGTCAAAGTTGATTGTATCATACAATGCATGACCATGATTCTTACTTCAGTTTCAAGATCCCATATCACAATTGTAATCTATTTTGAAAGCACCCTATTCCGATGGAACAGCATGAAGACCTAGGGTTTAGAGTTGATTTACCGGAATTTTATGGTACTTTGTACATTGAATGTTTTGTTGATTTGTTGCAAGAGGTTAAATAGATTTACTACTTAGAGGAAGACTTTGTGGAGAAACAGTCTTCCATAGGGTGAAACTCTACACCAATATACAATACCTATCTTGACGAAGATAACTTAGTGGAGGAGGTAATTATTTTCAGGAAAACGATAGACATACAATAGTTTTTACAACCTTTTATACAACTATGTTTTAATTGAAGGTTTTAATGTGGAAAGCTTTAAATGGTTGCCTTCCTGTCGATGATAGATTGAGGAGAGTGGGTATTATTTTGGTTTCAAAGTGTGATTGTTATGCTTTGGGCACCTATGAGGATCAAGATCATGTTCTTGCTTTGGGTGAATTTGCATCACAGATTTGGTGTCGGACATGTCTCCTCTTACGCATGCCAAATTTGATTGGAAGAAATTGGAAAGAGCGGATGGCATGTTGGTTTCATCGGGCCAAACGCTCCTCTTGTCGTGGTCAAATTCTTGGTCTCCTTCCTATTATTATCACTTGGCGTTTGTGATGGCGGAGATTTAAGGCTTGGATGGAGGGTTCCTTCAAATCTATTGATACGGTTTGAATATCTATTAAATATTGGTTGTCCTGGGTGGCCTTAAAATTTAAAGACCAAACTAACATCAATCAAGGGGATGAGAAGCTGCTTCAATCTTTAAACCTTCCTATCCCGAATGCTCGTATGAGGGGAGATAAGATTGTGAGATGGGAGAAACCAAAGTGTGGCTAGTATAAACTTAATGTTGATGGATGCTCATTGGGTGACCCGGGTGCTTCATCAGAAGTAGGAGGAGTAATTCGTGATCATGATGGTGAGTTGCATTTGGGCTTTTCTATTCCTACTGGTTGTTGCTCTAATAACCATGCTGAGGTTATGGGTTTGCTTTATAATTTGAGGCATGCTAGGCGTACGGGCTGTGATGCCATTGAGATTGAAATGGATTCAAAATTGATTTTTGACTGGATTGGTAATGGAAGGTGTGGTTTGTGGTATCTCGAATATTACTGGGAGGAAATCATGAGCCTTCTGGGTCAGATGCATTTCACTTTTATACACATCTATCGGGAGTGCAATGCAATGGCTGACGTCCTTGCAAAATTTGGAGCTAAGGGAAGTAATTCTACTTACTTTTCTACTTCGGACCTTTCTAAGTTGGCAAGAGGTTTCTTAAGACTTGACAAGGATGGTTTGCCATATTTGAGACGAAAGTAAGTGCAGGTTTTTTTTTTTACATGGTTTTGTTGGTTTTTTTAGAATTCTTTCGTTTATTTTTAGTGGCTTTTTTGCATACTTGGGTTTGGTATTCTTGTAACCCCCAAGTATTTGATTGTTTTCATGGTTTTCCTCCGCCATAAGTAAGGGATTTTTAATAAAATTGGGAAGGGATTACTCATGGACATGTGATGTTCGTCTCTTTGTTAAAAAAATGTTTTAATTGAAGGGTATTTTTATAAATTAACTTATAAAAGCAAAGTCACTTTACATAAATTAGCTTTCATGACCTTATGCCCTTGAGTGAAAAACTCATGGGCAAAAAGCACATAGCCGGATGATGAAATCCATCATGCGTTGCTTAGATATTCCTGTAGGAATGGAGTGTAGCCCGTGTTGTATCACTTTGCTTCCACATATAATGCGTTAATTCTGTCCACTATTAAACAAAAGAAGAAAATATTTTCACCCAAAAAAAAAAAAATTCTAACGACGATGAATGGATGTGTACGTACCACTTAATTTCTTTACGTACATGTGGTAAACTGGTCCCAACCCCTGCATGTGGTAATTTCTGCCTCTTGCAAGATTCAAGTTCTCTCTGAGACCCAGATTCCACCACCACCTAGAAACGCAAAAAAACATAAGATCATTAATTTGATCTTTTATGGTATAATGTATCCTTTGTGAGGACGTCACATCAGTTATTCATGTCTTGACTATGTTCTGTTAGTTCCCTAGATAGTTCCCTTAGGTCGTTTTAACATAGTTCCCTTAGGTCGTTTTGGAGCGTACATGGCTTTAGCTATGTTACGTCAAAATTAAGTTTAGGAAGTTCAAGCAAAATAGCGTTAATGTGCTTGTCTTATTCTTTGATAATGATGTGTCATTTGACGTCAAACCATTGCACACTCCTTTGTGAGGGAAGCTCCAAAGCATGGACCACCTGCTTCGCAAGGAAACCGTACATTTGGAATGGTCTCGGCCTTCGAGAGTTGTGGTTGCGAATATTCTCAAGCGGCATCCAGAATGTTCTCATCTTCTATGGCTAGATGTAAGGCCTCCAAGAGCTCTGAGATTCCTTTGATATTTTCGATCGTCCTTTTCCTGATGAATGCTCGATGCCGACGTCTTTTCATACATGAAGTTGCTAAACATATCTTATATGGTTCGACATATATAACGACTGACCTTACTTCTTTTATTAACTTCTCTGCATGTTTTTTACATTCGATCCGGCCGGTTCCTGCAAAAACAAAAACATCCGAGTATAATCTCAAAATAGGAAACAATATATATGGAACTTTCTAATATAATTAACGAATATAATGTGGCTAGGAATTAGGATTCTATCATCTTAAATGCTGTTAAGTAAGAGTTTCCAGGAAATCGCATTTCCATATATTTGGCTCGTAATTGGCAGGCCGTCTTTGATGTATTATATTAAAGATTTAGATTTCATCTAAAATGGTAAGTTTGCTCGTCTTGCAGTGGTTGTTTCTTACAGTCCACAATGATCGAGTACTTGAGAAGGAAAAAAGGCTGCTGGCTGGCTAGCTAATGCAGAAACTAGCAAGATTTGTAGTTCTGATAGCCTTATATATATATAAAAAGCCAACTAAGTCTCATTTGGATAGTGAGCTAAGATGAGATGATCTATAAATAGTATTAAAATAATTTGAGTTAAGATGTTTATGGGGTTTTCGAAAAAGAGAGAAAAAAAAGTTAAATAAAAATATTATAAAGTTAAAAAATTGTTATAATATAATTTTTTAATATAATTTTTGTTTTGAGATTTGAAAATATTGAATGTTTTTTTTATATATGTTTTATTTGGAAGTTTGGAAAAGTAATAATGATTATATAATGATTAGATGGAAAAATTAAAGATTTGAAATTGAAAAGTGTTTATGTTTGTGATGTTTGGATGCCTCATTTGTTTTCACGTATGAGATGAGACGAGTTGAGATTTAAGTTGAAAATTGAATAAAATATTATTAGAATATATTTTTTAATATTATTTTTATTTTAAAATTTGAAAAAATTGAATTATTTATTTTATTTTGTGTGTAGATTTAAAAAAGTTGTAATAATAAGATGAGTTGAGATGATTTATGAAAATAAATCAGATAAAATGAGATGAGAGTATCTTACTATCTAAATCAGGCCTAAATATTTATCGAATCAAGCATATTGTGAATCAACCACCATTTTTTTTTTTTAATCATAATTAATTTCGTAGTTAATGTTTGCTTGTCCTTCTTCTTCTTATCGATGCGTGTTTTAATTTATGGCGCCATGCAAACAAATCTCGTTTGGTTAACATAATTCGAAAATTCTTTACAAACAGTATTATATTATATGTTGTAAGATTATGATAATTATACGTCCCTCTTTTTAGAAATTAAGTAGGTAATTTAATTTAGTCAAATAATTAAAAGAATTAATTAAGAAACTAGAAAATAAACATAATTTAGAGGAAATTAATGATCTTGAGGTTAATTTTAAAATCGGTTGCAATCGATTAAGCATACGATACCGAGCCGTTCCTCCTTCAATAACGGGTCAATAATGAAATAGTGATAAGTTTGGGAAGTGCATTATACTCCACACACAGTTCTACGAGGAGATAATATCTCAATTAATTCATGGTACGTACTTTGTTGTGTTCGTAAATTCCACATGCATGCATTTGCGCAAGGCATCGTTGTCGTTATTTGAGCGTGCTGCATCATATTATATGATCATAAACGACCCCCAGTCAATGTGGGACCTTTGTACTCTAGGGAAGCCACATAGTTTTTCGAGGTGATAATATATATATATCTCAATTTCATGTTACGTACTTTGTTGTGTTCGAAAATTCCACATGCAGTTGCGCAAGGCATCGTTGTCCGGTTGTCGTCGTTCTGGCGTGCATCATGTAATTATTGATAAACGATTCCTAGTCAATGCGGGATCCTTGCCTATGGGCCGGAGCCACGTGAAGGCTATGCACAAACATCAGCATGGACCACAGGACCAGGAAGCAAACGTACGTCGTACGTCTCAGCAGTAAAACATATTATTTGGAGTGAAATGTAGCCTGCTAATCATCATTTTCATGCATTATATATTATACTTTTTTTTATATTTTAAGTTTTTTTATTATTATTTGTAAAATACTTGAGTTCTTTTTTTTATTATCTGTATACCACATATTTAACAAGAGAAAAGAATAAAATATAAAAAATTATATATGATATATAATGTGTGGAGATGATGATCAGTAGAGTTTTTCTTCAAAATTTAAACAATTTTCTTGCGAAGCAGATGATCCATGCTTTAGAACTTCCCTCACAAAAAATTTCTTAACGGTTTAACGTCAAATGGCACATTACTGTCAAAGAAAAAGACGCGGACGCTCTACTTTAGAGCATCCTCATTAATTTGGCCAAATGAAGATATTGGCCAAAATTTGAATTATTTGTGTAAAAATGACCCACATTAGATTAGACAAATTTAAAACATTTTACATTTTTGTTACAGTCATTAGTTAAATATGGAATACCACTTTCATCCACCAAAAATTAAAATATTATTTTCTCACTCTTACACTTTCATTTCACTAATTAAAATACTAAAATATTCTACACTTTCGTTCCAAATGATTAAATGACATTAGAAAATATATTTTTTTAATATTAATTTAATTATAATATAATTATTAATAATCTTAAATTGGTAGAATTATAAAATGTGATAAAAATAAATTTTTAAAAAAATATTAATTTAATAATATTTTATTATTATATAGAGAATGAATGGCTAATCTAATGTGAGGATTGAATTTAGATAGAATACCCAAATACAAAGAAACGTTGATATTGACCAAATTTGAATATGAATTTAGCCAAGCCAACGAAGATATTACTCTAAGTTGAACTTTTTTTTTAATCAAGCATACTTTTGGTTTGGATCTAGGTTTGGGATTTTTTTGTTTTTATTTTTTATTTTTCTAATCTCTAGTCTATTTTTCGATTTTTTTTTTCTTGCTAGTCATCTCTTTAGATGTTGCCACTTTGTTCATTAAACTTTTTTTCCCTTCCTTCTTGGTTTGGATCTGGGTTTGGGTTTTTTTTTTTTTTTTTTCCTAATCTCTAGTCTATTTTTTATTTTTTTCATGCTATTCATTTCTTTGGATGTTGTATGTCAAGAATCTGAAGTTCTCTATTTCTCCACTGTGTTCAACCCTTTTTTTTCCTTCATTTTTTGTTTGGATCTAGTTTTGGTTTGGTTTTATTCTTTTCTCTAATCTCTAGTTTGTTTTCAATTTTTTCTTACTATTAATCTCTCTGGACATTGTGACTATGTTCAATTAACTTTTTTCCCTTCCTTTTGGTTTGGATCCAGGTTTGGAGAAATTTGATTAGAAACCGCAACACATACTTTAGTTTAATAGGCCTCGATTGGTCTCTAGTCTCATTCAGGTATATGTCATTTCTCCTATGTCCAAACCATGAAAATCTTTAGTATTTTTAGTTTCTAGTTTATGGATTCTATTTATATTTATGGTTATAGCTGTGTATGTTAGTTGTGTTTTATGATTCATTCATATCCTTTGTTGTGCCTTTCTCCATGAATACCCAAAACACTAGTCATGGCGTCTACTGTTCTTGTGACTTTCTTGTTTCTCATGCCACTGTTTTATTTCACTCCCATTGTCATCTTGATTTCATGGCTTGTTTGTGCTCCTTTCTTTTTCATCTTGATTTCATGGCTTGTTTGTGCTCCTTTCTTGGTGTTCTTTTCATTTCACTGCCAATAGGTCTTGCCATTGCGGTAAGCTTTTTACTACTCCCATTAGAGCTTTTCACTCTCTTGTTATCCATGATTAATTATACACAACTTATGTCTATATGTAGGTATCACTATCTGGGAACTTCCTTGTAGCAGACAGATAAAGATGACATGGTCGACATGAGTTATGTTATTATGTAGATGAGGTTCAAATTACAGTCTTAGCCTTCTGACAATTCAAGTTGCTGGCAGTAGTTCAATCTTTCATTAACTGCCCCAAAACTATAGAAGTCTTGAGATGTTAGCTATAATTTACTTTTGAAATATAGAAAGCTTAAGTTCATAGAAGAAAAAACTAGAGAAGTTTTGAGATGTTTTGCATTGTGATGTAAACAACAATGTAATATGTTGTGTATTGTGTGTGTATTGATGTCTATTAGTATTTAGTTTATTTTATAAAAATTTCAATGGGCATTAAAAGCTTAAAATGCCTATAAAGATAATCATTATATAAAAAATGCCTGTAAAAAAATAAACATAATGGCTGATCAAAGGAATGAATGTGAGATATCAACATGTTTTTAAAGAAGGAAATTCTACAGTCGATTAGCTTGCGCGACTGAGTAGTAGGGGCTGTACTGAAGAGTTTACACATGGTAATTTTCCTCACTCGCTTAAAGGAATTTTGCAGATGGATAGTTGTGGGTTGCCAAACTTTAGAATTGTTTCTTTTACGTAGGTTTGTTTTACACGGCCTTTTGGTTTAAGTAATAGGCATGTTTAGGTTGGTTTAGTCTAATGTATAGGTTGTTTACGTTTTTTTGGTGGTTTTTATTGTATTAGTTGGATTTTCATAAGTTGGTTGTTATTATAACCACGGTTTCCCTCCGTCACAAGTGAGGATTTACTAATAAAGTGTCGGAGGTGCCACACACCTTCCTTTTGGCCAAAAAAAAAAGTGTTAACAAGTTTTTTTTTTTTTTAAAAAATACCTTTGAGAAATTGTTTAAGTGATATCTTTTTTTGAAAAAAAAAAAAAGCCTTTTAAAAGGTGCTAAAAGAATTTTTTTTTATAAAGTGAAAAATGTTTTTAAAAAAAATATATTTAAAAAGTGTTAAAAATATAATATTAAAGAAAAAAGAGTATTAAACCCGGATATCCAGTTACAATCCAGGTATCCGGGTCCAAATCCGATACCCTCCCGGGTTTATAACCGTGTTTATCTAGGCAGATATTTGCTCGGTTTTAAAACGTTGGATCTGGATCTAGATCCAGTTGCACAGCCCTACGTCTCAGCAATAAAACATATTATTTGGAGTAAAATGTTTGATTTATTATATAATCAAGGGTCCTACCATACAAGTACCTATCTACTGTAGCAGAACATCTACACACTGCTTATGTGTATTTTTATTTTATTAATATTTTTAAAATCAAATGTGGGAATGTATAGAAATATTTTGGCATTCCCACCCCTCCACCCCTTGTCTTCCGTCTCCCCAACTCGGTTCTCTTCCATACGGTTTCATCGCACAATATGCGGTGTTGCTTTCTACCATCGTCTTATGAATGGTACCATCTATGGCCGCTAACAATAGTTTGTTTCGAAAGAAGGGTTTGTGTTTTTCTCTCTTTCTCTCCATACTATGATAACGTTATCGTGCTGACTCCGTGGCCCCTCTGCTGGAAGGGCTAGAGGATGCTTGGTCATGGTATGCACTAGGCGCGGAGCTGGGTATTGCTAGTCACGAAGTCACATGCATGTGACGATGAGAGCCAGAGTATACGGATGATCCCTAGGAGAGATTATGGTACATACGGTAAAAAATAGATAATTGGTTTTGATAATTGGATAATGGGTCATTTTATGGGAAAATGACGAGTTTTGGTTAAAGAACATGTGAACCATTTTCTGGAAAAATGGTGGAATTTATGTTGGGCCATTTTCTCTGATGTTTTAATGGACTGGTTATGTTTTTTAGCCAAAATGGGATTTTGGCGTGTGTTGGAAAATATTCACTTTTAGGGAAAATGATTTTTGGATATCATACATCTGTCATCATGTGCATGCAGATTTGTTGGCTGCATCTATATATTTTTATCTCGTAAGTTGTTTGGATTATTACTTACCTGCGGTACCATTCTATGGTATCGTAAATTTTGATGCAGATGATGAGAAGGTTGAGCCTGAGAAAATGGCTCTGCCAGAGGAGTGATGTGGTGCTTTTACTTGTATTTTGGGAATTGTTTTCTCGCCTTTGAATTATGTATTCGGTTTATATTATGTTTTTCCGGACTATTGTAATAGATTTGGTATACTTATGTTTAAACGAATTTGTATTTTAACAACTCTGGTACTTAGTGATTAACTTAACTTATTCCGCTGCGTCGTTTTTGTTATTATACACGTTTGCATGTACACACACTTGACACGTAGCGATGGGATGCATGACCATTGTTATCATTATCCCGATACCTCTATTCCCATGTTTCCGTACGTGGGAGTTAGGGACATCATAGTCACAGTGCAATGTTGGTGCTGCGTGAAGAGGAATGCCAAGGTCCTTGCATAGATGTTGCGCCCAGATAATTTCTACTGTGAAATTTTCTATGGCTTTGAATTCAATTTCAGTAGAAGACCTCACGATAGTTGGTTGCTTCTTGGATGACCATGAAATCAAGTTGGAACCAAAGTATATAAGATAGGCATTGGTAGATTGTCTATCACCAGGGCACCCAGCCCAGTCGGCGTCCGAATATGCACCGATGGTCATAAAAGAGGACTTGCTAAATAACATGCCAAGATGAGAGGTGTTCCGCAGGTACCGAAGTATTCATTTCACTGCTTGCCAGTGGGGACCGCGAGAAGCATGCATGTATTGATAGACCTTGCTCATGGCAAAAGTAAGATTGGGTCTTGTGAAAGAGGGATACTACAATGAGCCCACAGTACTTCGGTACAAGGAAGGGTCCTCATACAGATTGCCAATGTGCAAAGATAATTTTCTGATTTAGCCATAGGGGTCTTGACAAGTTTTTCCATGGCCATGTTGGTGCACTTCAGGAGGTCCATAATGTATTTTTAAGTGTGCCTAGATTCAAGGGACAATACCAAACAAATTGTAGTTGTCTTAATGACTGGACTAAATGTTTGGTCATAATCCAAACCAGATTTTTGTAAAAAACCTTTGGCCACCAAACAAGCTTTGCGATGCTCGATGGTGCTATCGGCATTGTGTTTAGTCCGAAAAATCCATTTACAGGTGATGACATTTGGTGCTTTAAAGGGTGAGACAAGAGTCCATGTTTGATTTTTGAGAAGAACATTGAACTTAGACACCATTGCATTGTGCCATTCTAGGTAATTCTGGGTAGTTGAAAAGCAAGTGGGACTTTCAAGAATGGATGGAGTGGTAGACAAGTGGGCACGAAGGGGAGGCCAATTGATGGTGCTGTTGGTAAACTGTCGTAGTCGAGCTGAGCCTGTTTGGGATCGTGTCAAAATTGATCGAGCAGGTTGCTGAACATGACAGTGAGACATGCACCTAAGAGAGAGAAGGAGGAAGACTATGTGAGGAAGATATGAGAGGTGGTGGCCCAAAGATTGATTAGGTTGGAGTTGAAGAGCATGAAGGAATTAACGGGAGCGGAAGTGAGGTGTGAGTGGGCTCAGAATTAGTGGTGGGCTGAGTTAAGTGAGTAAAGGGGAAGAAAGTTTCATTAAACCGAAGGTCTTTGGAAATGTAGATGCATTTGGTGGGAATGTGATGACAAATTGAGCCGTGATGTGCTTGGCTAGCTCCCATATAGACACATTGGATGGCTCGATAATCGAACTTATGTTAATTAAAGGGCCTGGTTAAGGGCCAGCAGGCCGAACAGAAGACTCGAAGGCTTTTAAAATCAGGTTCAAATTTATGCAATAGGAGAAATGGAGAGTTGTGGTGCAATGAGGGAGAAGGGAGCAGGTTGATTAATTTGACTTCATGTTGAAATGCATAGGGCCAGAAATTTAAGGGAATGGAGGCATGTGCTAATAAGGCTAATCCAAAGTCAACAATATGTCTATGCTTCCTCTCAATGATGCCATTTTGGGTATGTGCTTGGGGACATGTAATGCAATGTCTAATACCCGAGGTTGATAAAAGTTGAGTAAAGGATCAAAATTCTACACCTCAGTCTGTTTGTAATTGTTTAATTTTGGTGCTAAATTGCAGTTCAACATAAGATTTAAACTTGGTAAAAGTAGACAGTGCTTGGGATTTAGCTTGTAAAGGAAAAAACCATGTATAGCGTGAAAAGTCATCTACAAACATTATGTAAAGGCGAAAACCTTCAGTTGAAATATAGGGTGAAGGGCCCCATAAATCACTGAAAACAAGTTGAAAGGTGTTGTAGACTTAGTAAGTCTTGTGGGAGCAGGGGTGGGATGGTGTTTAGCCATAGTGCATGCATTACAAAATTAGGGAATAGATGACTAATCAAAAGGAAGTCTAGTTGATGGAGGATGGATCGAACAATCTTCAAAGATGGATGGCCTAATCTCGAGTGCCACATCAGATTAGAGGTAAGGTGACTGGTATGAGCTTGAGATGATGGTGTTGAGAACATGTATAGGCCATTAATGGTGGTCCCTTGCAATAGAATTGTTCCCATGGTGCATTCCTTAACATAGAAACAGTAAGAGAATAATTGAAAGTAAACATGATTGTCCAAGGAAAATTGTCAAACAGAGATTAGGTTCTTAGTAAAAGAGGGAACAGATGAGCCATCACCAACGTGAAGGTGTTCTTCACCATTATGTTTAGCAGACTGCAAGTTCAAATTTGCAAAATCACTTGTGATGTGGTTAGTAGTTTCAGTATCAGGATACCAAGCACCATCAAAAGGTTGAGGGGAGGAGCTATAATGGGTTGAGGGAGGGACAGAAGCCATGTAGGCTTGGTTGAAGTGATCAAGGCATGTAAGAGCTATGTGGCCGAGCCTGTTGCAGACTTGTCAAACAGGGCGAGAGTCAGTAAATGATGAAGTGGAGTTGGAGAAGGAGTTACCTAAAGAACCAAAGGAACTGCGGCCTCGATTGTTATTAGAGCGATTGCCTCTATCACGATTGTTCTAAGAGAGGCCACAGGATCCATGATTACAACCACCATTGTAGGAGGTACAAGCTGTAAAATTTGCTTCAATAGGGGAGAAAAGAGATTGGTTGGCCGCATGATGCTGCAAGCAGGCCTCATGTGCAAGGCCAATTAGAAGATAGGGTACAAACTCTGCAGAGAGCAGAGGACGCCTAGCTACTGCCATCATATTGGCGAGTATTTTAGCACGTCTAAAATACACTTGAACTGAGTCAATGCCCTTTTTCAGTGATGCCAATTGAAATTGAGTCTGAATAAGACGTACTTGTGATGTTGAAGCATATGTGGACTCAAGGGAAAGCCAAACGTCGCATGCAGAAGCACATCCAACAACCTGAGCAATAATCTACTCAGAAAGAGATGATATCAATGCAGACATGACCAATTGATCATGCTGGACCCAAACTTCATAGTCAAGATTTAAGGAGCCATCGAGGAGTTTTGCAGAAGGAGAGGGGCAGGTTCCATCAACGTATTTATAAAGACGTTGCCCTCATAAATATGGAATGACCTGAACCTTCCATAGAAAGTAATTTTCATGTGTGAGTTTGACCGAAATGAGATGAGAGAAATTAGGTAAGGAAGAGGGGAGGGAGGAAGAAGAAGAAGAAGAGGGCGAAGATGAAGACGACAAAGAAGAAGAAGTCATGGTGGACAATGAATCCTAGCTATTACTATAGCTCTATTACCATGTTGAGATATTTACTTGTATTCATTTCATGTGTATTACAGTAATGCAGTGTGCCTTTTTATACAGAGTGTAGGAATGAATATTCTATGCTAACAAAATTGTACAACAGATGCTATGCGTTGATGCATGCACGTTACATAAGGGACAGTATTTACAACGGATGATTTGTTGAGGAAACTTTGGTAGGTGATGGCAGCGTTTTGGAATATTCGCTTGAGTGTGCATGGGAGGTTGTATCAGCTTGATCTTCATGGGCAGCATATGCATAGGGTTAGCAGTAATCAATAGGCGATCGTGAATCTTGCCCTTGTTGATTTGGACTAATTTTGTGTCTTATTTTAACTTAATTGTTAAGAAAGAGATGATTAATATATTGATATTTCTTTTAATTTTTTAAAAAAATTTAAAAAAGTATTTATACTATGGTACTACAACGTTGAGACACCATTCTCGATCCCTTGCATTGTCCTTAATCTTTTGCCTATTCATCATATCATGTATCGTTTGTCTTTAATTCCAAGAGTAGAGCTCACGGTTAAATATATCTATATATAAAATAAATAATAGAATTTAATTATTTTCAGTTATGTAAGTTTTTGTGATAAATGATAATTTTATATGGTATTAAAATAGAGACTTAATCAATTTGAATCCTAATTTTTCATTTTATTCTATTTAGTTAAATATAAATTTTGTTGGACTTATTTATTGAGAGATGTCTCACAGCTCACACGTATCAAGTACAGCATCTATAATATTTTTCCATTAATTTAAACTTTTAGGACTGATAAATAGCGATTTTATATAATCTTGTAAAAAGCAAAAAATAAAAAAGCAAGCTCACGAAGACTAGTTTTCACTGATATTGCCAGAGTACATGTATTTTTATACAACAGATCTTATATTTGTAAACTCACAGAAAACTTACACAGATGGATCGGTACTTTTATCAAATATCACAAACTAAAATGACCCTAATTATCTTTATTTAAATGACATGAGAGACAAGGGAAGGCACAAAACCGGCAATATTTTATTTTATTTTGTTTATTTAAAGGACCAAATAATGATCAATAGGGGACCGAAAATGGTGCCCTCGTTTGGATCGATATTGTGTGTTTTTCTTTTAATTTAATGGTTAAAAAATTGATTATTAATATATTTATTTTTTTAAAATTTTAAAATATATTAAAAAAATATTTTAAAAAAGGACTATGAGTGGATGTAGCACAAGACCGATCCCGAGAAGAACAATAAAAGTTTTTTATTATTTTATTTTTTTTATATTCATTTTTTTCTTAAACATTTTTTTTTAAAATTTATAATATTACTGAAAAAACACTTCTTTAATCATTAAGGCTGCGTTTCGTTCCTTGGCTACACTTAGTACAGTTCATCTTTAAATTGCCAGCCTCAACATCCAAACATACGGTTTATATGGCTTTGAGCTAGTCTAGTTCAAATTGAATTCATCGTGGGGCTTATAACTGACAAACTTTAATGGCTCTCTCTATCGATTTTCCATATCTCTCGTAGGGCCACATGGCTGGCACCATACTAGCAGACCACATGCATACTTTTTATTACTTTATGCGGTACTTTATTGCTTTTGCATATTGGTGCCATGGCTGCAGGTGGGTTTGTACAAGAAGAAAAAAATTGTCTTTGCGATAGTAGTGAGAATGAATGCTATGCGAATAGTAGATTTTAATGATGAAATTCATTTAGTTTTACAATTTCATATATATATATATATAAATATCTAAACTTATATTAACATTTAAACACAGTTTGAATTAACTCATTTTAAGTGAACTCCACAAAATTTACTTAACCATTTCAACTTACTACTATTTATAAAGAACTCAGTTCAACTTAACTTAACATTCAAAAACAGCTTAAATAAAAAATAAAAAATTTGTTGGGACCAATATTCGGGACCCAACTATAAGTGACTCTAGCATTTCTGTTGTACTATATATGTTATTTCTGTTGAACTATATATGGTACAATGTAGAGACACCATTCTTGATCCTTAACATGGTCCTTAATTCATCATATCAAGTACCGTTTGTCATTCGGCCAAGAGTCGGGCTCACGGTTAAATATATAAATATATATATATATATGATAAATAATAGAATTTAATTACTTTCATTTGTTTAAATTTTTGTGATAAATGATAATTTCATATGGTATTAGAATAGAGGTTTAATCAATTCAAATCCTAATTTTTCATTTTATTCTATTTAGTCAAATATTCTTTTTATTGGCCTTACTTATTAAGAGAGATGTCTCACTCACACATATGTGAGAGCGTTACGAATATAGAAAATAAATAACAAAGTACAAGCTCAACATTTTTTCATTAATTTAAAATTTTAGGACAGATAAATTAATAGCGATTTTATATAATCTTGTAAAAAGCAAGAAATAAAAAAGCAAGCTCACGAAGAGTTTTTACTCATATTGCCAGAGTACATCAATTCTTAAACAGCAGACTATATTTGTAAACTCACAGAAAACTAACACAGATGCATGGATCGGTACTTTTATCAAAGATCACAAACTAAAATGACCCTAATTATCTTTATTTAAATGATAGAGACAAGGACCCGAACAAAACCATGCATCTTTATTTAGATTCTAAGACTACCATTTCATTAATCCAATCATGCGTTATAGCCAGGATGTTTGTTCCTATATATATCATGCATGGGATTTCAATTCAACTACTAGATCGAGCATGAGAGAGGCTCCAATAGTAAGGACTTGATTTTGTTCCGCTTGTCTCCATCTTGAACACCAAACCCATCTCCTTGGTGATAAAGGCCCTCCACCACACGTGCAATATTCACAAATGTTTGCATGAGCTGCGTGGGCATCTGCGTCCTTAAGCATTCCCCGTTTAGTTTCTTCCAGCTTTCGTCTATCATGCCTTTAATATGCTTCCGAGCCATTTCCTCTGAAACATTCTTCTCTCTCATATAACATACGATTGATGATGGAGCATCTCCTCTTTCAACTTCGGCCTGTTTTAGATTAGGTAGCAAAAGTTCAATTAATTTACAATGAGTATATACGACTGTTAAGAATATATCTAATATAAATAATTAATTAAATCTACCATTTTCAGTTTCCACCATTTTAAACTTTTAGGATAAGCGATAATTTCAAATATTAGAGCAGATTAGGTCATGAGTTCGAATCTGGATTCTATACTCTATGTATTTAATTAAATATTTCACGCATTGAACCCACTCATTGAGAATGATTCTTACCCACACATGAGAGATAATGTTAAAAATATAATATAAATTATAATTAAAACTACCTCTTCTAGTTCCCATCAGCTAGTTTTTGGAAAAAGTTCTGATTTCACGTGGACAACAAACCAATATTCAATCATGTTTAAAGGAATTCAGTGTTTTTTCTAGATTTAATGGATATGGATGCATATGAGTAGTTACCGATGAAGTTCCCAGATCATTGCAGAGTCGAACTATGACAGATATATTATACAGGAGATCTTTGCTTTTCTCCATGAAATTCTCGTATTCCTCAGCTTTCATGACCTTATGCTCTAGACAGAAAAACGCATGGGCAAACAGCACAGAGCCTGATGATGAAATCCATGCGTTGCTTAGATATTCCTGTAGGGAAGGAGTGTAGCCCGTGTTGTACCACTTTGCTTCAACATATAATGAGTTGTAGAAATCTGTCCACTATTAAACAAAAGAAGAAAAGATTTTCACCCAAAAGAACAGAAAAAAAAACGAAGAAAATACTCTAACTAACAACGATGATCTATAGCTATGTATTAATGTATTAATCATCGTGATAGGAAACGAATGGATGTGTACGTACCACTTTCTTTACATGTGGTAATAACTTGTCCCAACCCTTCTCCCTTTGGATTTCATCAACGAAATCATTTGTCATATTGTAGAGTGCTTGGAAGCAAATCTTCATGCACTCCGGGAGCAGTTTAGTTTCACTGACATCCCACCTGAATTTGTTTAATATGTTGATTAGAATTCCATACGTTCTAGGAATTAAGAAAATCTCAGGGGTTGTATTAATATGCTGCAACACTAACATATTTACGGCTTTGGTGAAGATCTCGAGTTCTTCCAATGTGCCATAAACGTCATAGACATCATCAATTATTAGTATAAAATTAATGGCTTTTGTTAGCCATTTTCTGAAACAGCTGTGCTGAGGTTCGCATGCAAGGCCCACCGAGCAGATGAAAGCTTCGACAAGTCTGTCTCTTGCAAAATTCAAGATTTCTCTGAGACCCAGATTCCTCCACCACCTAAAAACACAAAAAAGCAGAACATATGGTCATTAGTGAGGACGTCCAATCAGTTATTCATGTCTTTGAGTACTTTTGGTTAGTTACCTGGATAGTTCCTTCAGATCTTTTTGGAGTGTGGCTTGAATTACGTTGAAATTAAGTTTTGCAAGTTCAAGTAAAATTGGGTTCATGTCCCTGTCTTTTTCTTTGACACTGATGTGGCATTTGACGTCAAACCATTTGACCCTCTTTTGTGAGGGAAGCTCCAACGCATGGACCACCTGCTTCGCAAGGAAACCGTCTAAATTTGGAAGGGTTTTTTCGAGAGTTGTAGTTGAGAATTCTCTAGCCTCATCCAGAAAGTTTTCACCTTCTAAGGCTAGATGTGAGGCCTCCAAGAGCTCCAGCATTCCTTTGATATTTTCGTGTTTGCTTTTCCTGATGAATGCTCCCGTCTTTGCATCCATGAAGTTGCTAAACATATCTGATATGGTTTCACATATATAATTCATTGAACTTAGATATGATCAGGATTTGGAAATAACAATATTATCTTAAATAGCACTACGTAGTACTCTGACTATACCTTGTGAAACATCATAGCCATGCTGCCGGAGAAGCTTAAAGCTCAAAGCAGTAGCGTAGAGATCATCCTCTCCATCAAGATTCCCATTTTTCTGCTTCATGTATATTGCTATGGTTCCTAGCGCCTCCTTGATTTCCAGTTCAAAGTGGATGGCTAAACCCAACTTTTCCAAGCTGTCAACTAATTCCAACTTAGCCAGGGAGTCAAGTTCTACAGCTTTTCCAAATATAACTGATCTTACATCTTCTACCAACTTCTCTGCACGTTTTTTACATTCCGGTTCCTGCGAAAACAAAAAACATCCGAATATAATCTCAATATAGGAATCAATATATATGGAACTTTCTAATATAATTAAGGAATATAATGTGGTTGGGAATTAGGAATATTCTAACATCGTAAATGTTGTCAAGAGACTCCAGGAAATCGCATTTCCATATATTTGGTTCGTAATTGGCAGATCGTCTTTGATGTATTATATTAAAAGATTCAGGTTTCATCTGAAATGGTATGGTTTGCTGCTCGTCTTGCTGTACTGGTTTCTTGCAGTCCATAACGATCGAGTACTTGAGAAGGAAAAAAGGAAGGCTGGCTAGCTAGCTAGCTAACGAAGAAACTGGCAAGCTGGTAACGTTAAGATGGCAACGCTGCGCTATATGTAAGCGGGTGATGTTGGATGTACATGGAGAAAGTTGTAGTTCATGAGCGAGCTTTATATAAGGCAACGGGACACAAAATGACAAATTATAAAGTAGGCACTGCAAGCAATTACAACGAGTAACATACGTACGTATAGGAAGCTTAACATACGTACGTACGCGCCCATTTTAGATTGATAATGCTGACCTCTAAGAAGGTTAACATGTACAAATATAACAACAAGCTTATAGGATATTAATATCAATTATTTTTTCTTCAAATCTTCTATTCGAATGATCATTGATATATATTATATAGGGGTGGGAGATTCGAAATTAGTTCTCTCATTTGGAGATCAATCCTTATACCATGTACTCTAAAAGACCTTGGCTTATTGAACTATTATTTGATGAAAAATGTGTTATAATTTATATAATAAAATGAAAATAAGATAAAAGTATTGTATATAATATTATTCCTATATTTAACAAATAAAAAATAGATAATATTAAATATAAGTTTTAAATAGACGAACCTTTTGTAAAAACATGAATCTCACTTAAAAATAAAAATAAAAAATAACTTTTTTTATATTTTTTCAAAATAGGATATACATTTTAGAGTCTTACGAGGGGACAAACCCACGAGCTATTAATTACATATAGTACGTACTTGGATCTCCTCGAAAATCCCAATTCAAGTAATTGCGTAGGACCCGCCACAGCCACAGAAAAAACGTATTGAAAGAGGCCACGTAATAAGTTAATTTTCTTTGTTGTCGCTGCTCGGACGTGTTACACGCTATACACTCTTCCTAGTCAATTGGGGCGGCGCGTAGGCCACAGAGATCATGGACCAGAATGCTACGTACGTCCGTACGTCCCAGCAGAAACGTACATGTATTATATCGAGAGAAATGTTTGATCTACTGTATAATCAAGAGCTTTAAAAACTAAAAAATTAATTTAACAAATTATATTAAGTAATTTTAAGGTAGATTTGAAAAACGGGACGAGACATAAATTTTTCTTTAATCTTATTTTATTTTATTATTAAATATATTAAAATAAAATTTTAAATGAATCATTATAATTTTTTAAATTAGTTATTACAATTTTTTAAAATTTTTAAATAAAAATAATATTATAAAACTATATTCTTATAATATTTTAATTTTATAATATTTTTTAATCAATTCTTTTCTCACTCAGTTTTAAAAATTTTAAAAATAATTAATTTATATTATCTTATTATTATTTATAAAATTTTTATCTTACCTCATTTTATAAACTTATCCTTAATTTATAATTTCTTTTTTTATAAATCTAATAAATATTTTTATTGAGTTAGCTTACTTTACCGTCAACCCTGTTTGTATGGTAAGGTAATCTCAAATAATTTATAAATAATAGTAAAAAAATAATAATAAAATATTAAATAATAGTTGATAATAATAATAAATAAAAAATAATTAAATAGTAGTAGATTGATCTCGCCCTAATACAACCTAAATTTTCATTCAAGAGAAATCCTCACTTCGATCCCTTTATGTGAAAAATAATAAATTCATAAACTGGTGAATAATACATCATTAACACAATATTTTCTTAATGCAAAATAATAAGATGTGGTACTATATAGTGTTTTTTTAATAAAAAAATCATACATATCAATAAGTTATGGAATTATATATATTACACTATTATCTTACTATTTTTAACTGTGATATTGCAGCATTAATACACATCTATAATTAGATTAACTCTTATTTTTTTAAATAATAAATTTAATAATCGATGATGTTCGATTAATAAAAAGTCACCATATGGTACATGATATTTTCCAGTCACTTTCAAATTATTGGTAATTATTAATCCATCCATTGAGCATGGAAAAGGCCAGTACTCGTAGTTGGCCATTCGCTGGCCAGACAAGTTTTAAAATTTGAATTTTAGGAATTAAATTATGTTATACGGCTAATATTAAAAATTAAAGGATTAATCAATAATATAATTAAAATTTTTTTAAAATTGTATAAAAAAATAAAAATTTCTTATTTTCAAATAATATTTTAATATTATAAATTAAATTATATTACTTGTCATCCTAACACTTCACACATCACACTTATTTTAATTTTTTTTTATTTTTTTATAATAAATATATAGTGTGTGGATGATAAATAGAATAATTTAATTAATTTAATAAAAATAAAATAAAATAAAATAATAATATTTTAATATATAAAATATGTGATGTGAAATAATATGTAATATTTATTTTAATTTATATAGGAACCGAAAGGACCAGACCGGAATGGTCCCAAACCCAATGCCCAAGTCAAGTCATCATCACCATGAGTAACATACGTAACTACGTTCGACGTATGTGTCTAACTGGTCCCCTAGTCAGACACATACGTCTGAACTGTTCGTGCTTCATGCGCAACGTCGTTTTCCCGGGTCATGTATAAATTAATGATCTGTCGGTTCATGTTTAGATTCGCAAAGATTAATAACCTGATTATAAACGAGCCTAACAATTAGATTTATTTATAATGTATTTTAATTAAAAATCTAAAATTCTCGTCTTCAGACAATTCACATCAGATTAATTATATAAACATATATAATATATCAAAATGTAATTAATATAACTGCAAATAAATTAACAAATGATTTCGGAATAGAATATTCTTGGCAATATTTATATATATATATATATACACACGCGCATCTCAATTTTCGATTATTTCGTCCCAGAATCATTTTCTCGTTCTCTACGAACAAGTCCATCGGGTGGATTTCAGTACCAAAAAATGTTTTTGGTGAAATTTTATTCTTAGTCTAAAAAAAAATCTCTTGAAATTGAGTTTTTGAGACGAGACATTGTTTTGTTTCAAAAAGTAATTTGGGATGAAAGTATCATTTTTGCCGGGGTGCAATGATATTGTGGTTTAGGTAATATTCTTGGGGCCACCTTGGAAACTATACCTATCATAACCCAAGAACATTCTCTTTCGACTTATGTGTCATTAATTTGCACGCATGCAGTGTACTAAGACAATCACAAATTTATTTTATTAGATTAGTAAAGGTTTAAATAGAGAATTGAGTTGCAATATATGGAAGTTAAAAATTAAAATATTATTAAAATATTATTTTTTAATATTATTTTTATTTTAAGATTTGCAAAATTAAATTATTTATTATATATTTTTTGAAAGTTTAAAAAAATTATAATAATTAGATAAAATAAAAAGATATGAGTTAAGAGTATTTTTAATCCAAATATCTCCTAAATTTCTAAATAGATATTTTTATATAATATGTTATATTAGATATGTATATTATAATAAAAATAATTTTATAATTTAATATATCATATTAAGTTATGTCAATTTAAAATTTTATATTTACGTGATCTTTTATAACTAAAACATTTCTTTTAGACTAATGTTTTGTCAAATTAAAATATTTCCGTCGGACCCTAAACGTGATACATGCGCCCACATCATGTACACATCCGATTCCCATGGATATTTGGGACCTGATCTCTGTCGTATTGTTAATTTGTGGCAGGTAGAGCGGGAAGGTCCCCAGAGCAAAGTCCTGGAAATTCAGCTAGGTACTTGTTACGTGCGGGACTCATGCATGGTTTCTGTGAATTATTATGATGGGACTGACCGACCAGTACAGTTGCATGCATTAATATGCAAGAAAAATAAGATTTTGTTTGATGGAATGATATAAGATGAGATAAGATATTTTAAATAATAATAAATAAAATATTATTATGATATAATTTTATAATATTAATTTTATATTAAGATTTAAAAAAATAAAATTATTTATTATATTTTATATGAAAAATTGAAAAAATTATAATAATAAATTGAAATGAGATAAGATAAGTTTTATGATTTTGTGTACCTAATTCGGGTTTTTTTAGAGTGTTTTTGGAATTGATTGTGTATTTTTGGTTTGGTTATATAGATAAAATAAAATAAAATATTATAAGAATAAATTTTTTTATATTATTTTTATTTTGAAAGTTAGAAAAATTAAATTATTTTTTATATTTTTTTTAGAAGTTTAAAAAAATTATAATAATTAAATTATATAAGATGAGATGACCTTATTCGTTTTCACAAATTATCTCATTTTGTTTCGTCTTCTCTTATTTTCTTTTATTTAATTATTATAAATTTTTTAAATTTTTATATAAAATATAATAAATAATTTAATTTATTTATGTGAAAATTTAAAAGAATTATAATAAATAAATGAGACCATATAGGATAAGATAATTTACGTAAATAAACAAGTCATCTTTAATACGACTCCTGTAGGCACATCATAGAAATGCATGGATGCATTATTGGATGGATGCCTTCTCCGACAATGACATTACATCTTTCCCTCTGGTTTCGCCACAAATGTTCGATGGATGGCAGTTGGCAAAATTAAGGGAGCAAGATAGCATGCATGCATGCATGGAGATAGATGTTTATGACAACCTATTCATGACGTCACTATAAGAAATTTAGCCTTTTGTAGTGTTTAAAAATGTTGCAAATACTATATAAAAATACTGCAATATCTCAATTACAGCATTTTTATACTCCTTACACGTTTGATGCTATAATTCTTTCTTTTTTGATCAATTAAAACAATATCAAAAAAACGTTGCAATTGATATCAATTACAGCATTTTTTTCATTGCAAAGTATAAAATAGAACGCTGAAAATACACTACAAGATATATGATTTTTTGAGACAAAAAATTTTGTCTCAAAAAATGGAAATTTCGTCCCTAAAAGTTTTGGGAGACGAAAAAATTTCGTCTCTATTTTGTCTCAAAAAGGCTGTCTCAGAAAGTTTTCGGAGACGAAAATCAATTTTCGTCTCCGAAAAGTATTTTTAGGGACGAAATTGGGCAGAACCGGTCGAAACCGTTCGAACGCAAAATTTTTTCTGAGACAAAAAAATGTCGTCTCAGAATCAAGTTCGAACGAAAATATTTTTGTTCGAACGAACGCATGGATTGTATTTCCCGGTAAGTTCGAATGGGTATATTTTTGTTCGAATGGAAATTTTTTGGTTCGAATGGATATTGTTTTGTTCGAATGGAAATTTTTTTGTTCGAATGGATATGTTTTTGTTCGAATGTATGCATAAATGGTAATTTACCATTCGAACGGCATTGATCAAACAAAATGAAATTGATAATACAAATTGTAATCTATATACATCAAATTGTAATCTATATACATCAATTGTTCAAATGTTTACAAACATCATAAATATTAAAGGCAATTAAAAAAAACCAAATGAATTATGATTATGGTGGTAGTGGTGGTATAGGGTTTTGGGACATCATTAATTGAAATTGTTCAAACATTTTTTTGTTATTTAATTGTAGCCTTTCTTCTAATCTTGCTTCTAAATCTGCTGCTTGATCTAATCGGGTCAGCAACTCTTTTTCCTTCGATCTCAATCGTTCTATCTCAAGTGCAGCTTCCTCTAATCTTTTAGTCTTGTCGTCATTCGATCTGGTTTTAGAAGATGATGAAGATGTTGAGGATGGCTTCACGCAACGTCCTAAGCCCCTCAAATATCCAGAACGTGATCCAAGAACTTGAGAAAAGATTTGAGCATCGTTGACAGATGATTCATCAGATGGATCCGCAACAGTGTCTTTAAGAGATATCATCTTGTCCTGGAAAAAGAAAAACATAAAAATTAGTATATGTAACAAAAATATATTTAGACAATGAAATTAAATAAACTTAAACTTACATAATTTGCCTCTACCTCAGGATTGCTCCAAACACCATCACGATTTTTATGTGCTTTAGCATACAATTGGGTCAGATCATAATCAGTAGGATTTTCTTCTTGCTGCAAAATGAAAATTAATATCATAATTTATATGAAAAAGTGTATATATTAAGATTTAATGGAGACAATACGAAAAAATAATATCATATTTTATTTAAAAGATATGCAGTGATAAAATACCTTGTTCTGGCGCTGGTGATGTTGGCCCACCATTGTTGACAGGTGAATCACACGGGAGTTAGTAAGTGGTGGGGATGGCTCACGTGTTCTTTTGCGTTTAGGAGGCATTTCTGTTTGAAATTATAATAAATGTATAAAATGAAGTCTTAATCTATTTAATTAGACTACTTAAATATTTTTAATTATACATTATAATTCTTTAATTAAATATTATATAAGTATATTCCATCATGTTAATCATCTTAATTAGAGTACTTAAATATTTTTAAATATTTAGTTATAATTTTTTAATTAATTATTTTATAATTATATTTTAACTAATTAATATTTTAAAATTTCGTCTCAGAATCATATATTTTAATTATATTTTATTAGAGTACATAAATATTTTCAATAATTCATTATAATTATTTAATTAAATATTTTATAAGAGTATTTAGAGTATTAATCTATTTAATTAGAGCATTTAAATATTTTCAAATATTTAATTATAATTTTTAATTAATTATTTTATAATTATATTTTAACTAATTAACATATTAATCTATTTAATTATAGTACTTAAATATTTACAATTATACATTATAATTATATTTTATAATTACATTATAAATATCTACGTAATTGGTACTGTTCGAACAAACACTCAAACTGTTCGAACGAAATTCTGGTCAAGTTAGATTCCGTTCGAACGGAGAAAATTCAATTCGAACGGTATTCAGAGTGTTCGAATGGGACCAAGCCAGAAACCATTCACGAAACATAGCAAAAAACTGAACCACAAAACACAATTTTTCCATACACTACAGCATATTTCAATATAATATATTGAAAACTAAATTATTATCCCTAAATATGATTATTAAATAACTTAGAAAACTATAAAAACTTACCTCTAATTTTTGCAATCTAATAAAAATATTAATCCACAATACCTATATGTATAAAACACATTAAACCGTTGTTCTATCCCAACAAATAAATGCAGCAAATATCAAGATACTTATAAAAGAAAATCGGAATGAAAAATAACAAAAAAAATACATATTACCTCTTGTCCTTGTCTTTTCTCCCTCAAGAATCTCTTTTCTCTCACTTCTTTAAGCTCTCTCTCTATACAACACTCTCTCAAAGCCTCTGTCGCTCTCTCTCCTTCTCTCAAACTTCAATCCGAGTGAAAATGAAGTGAAATGATCGGTTTAATAATATGTGAATTTACGTTCGAACGGATTTTTTAGCAGTTCGAACGCGAAAATTCAAAAAGACCGCTAATTTTTCCCACAATATTTTCCCGTTCGAACTAATAATATAAGCGTTCGAACAAAAAAATGGAATATTCTCCAGCATATACTGATAATTTGGCGCGAATTTTCCCTCCAAACAAAAAAAATTCGTTCGAACATACTTTATCTCTATTCGAACTATTTTATATTCGTTCGAATATATAATTCTAGAAATATATAAATATACACATAATATTTTCAATATTATTATTAGTATTTGTAAAAAATATATACACTATATAATACTAAGTGTCACTAATAGCATAATACTAAGTTTCTTACCAATCTATAATATTAAGTATTACTAATAGTATAATATTTTATTTAGTATCACTTATAGTGTTATACTTATAATTAGTATCACTATAAGTATAATACTAAGAATCACTAATAGTATAATACTAAGTGATATTATAGTATAGATAGCATAAATATATGAAAACTAATAGTACTATAATATTTTATAATATATTCTAAGTACTTGGTTTATTACTAATATACAAACTAAATATATTAGATATATGTATTTTGTACTTATATTTAATGCAATGTTTTACTATATACTTAGTATATTACTTTATAATGCAATGCTTTACACAATATTATTTTATACTCATCTAATGCATAATATATATACTATTATATATATACTAGTTACTTACAATATATATAAGTAACTAATTAAATACTCTATACTATATAATATATATATCTAATATATATTATATATATACTATATTATATATACTAGTCCAGAAATTTTTTATTAGTACTAATATTAGTATTATATACTAGTATTAGTAATATAAAACGTATTGTTTTACCTCTTGTACTTATATATATTTTTTTATGAATTATTATATAATTCATTCGAACTTATACCCTTTTCGTTCGAACGAAATTATGTTATATATGCCGCGATACAGTTTCTTCTCTGACCCCATTTTGTTGTTTTGGGGCTAAATGACACAAAAGTAATCGGTGGAAATGATGGGGCTTTACTCCTAAATCATTTCTACCAATTAAAATCTTGGATTATGGTGAAATACTAGTTTGTAGATTCGGGACTGAGTCGACTCAACCATGTCTGTTTGGCTTAGTTCCGTTCGAATGAGCCTAAATTCCATTCGAATGAAATTAAAGACCATTCGAATGGAATTTATTGTCATTCGAATGGAATATAAGTTCATTCGAATGGACTTTAACGTCATTCGAATGAAATTTTTGGCCAATCGAATTGAATTTTAATCATTCGAGCTAAAGATAATATTTGGCAGCCCTTATTGTTATTTATATTGAGGGAATTCATTCAGCCCATTATGAAAAAGTTAAAGGACCTGGAAGGATGCTTACATACCTTACATGAGGATTTTGATTTACTTAATAAATAGATATTGTTAGTTATTATTTTACTATTTTTATGTTGTATAGAACGTCTAACTCTTTTTGGGATGTAATTAATGTATGGTTTTTATTTTTAGTGTTTGCTAGCCTCTTTATTATTAATTATATTTTCTTCTCATTACACTTAATGTTCACGATAATTAAAAAAAGGACAATATCTTTAAAATAATATTTATTTAACTAAAATGTTTTTAAATTAATTATTACATATTTTTTATATTTTTTAATATAAAAAATATGTATTATTACAATTTTAACAATATATCTTTTCAATTAAATAATACCGTTCGAACAAGGTAATACTCATTCGAACCAATTATTTTTCATTCGAATAGATTAATTATCTGTTCGAATAAAATTTTATTAGTTCGAACGGTTAAGATTTTTGGAGACGATCTAATTCGTCCCAGAATCTCCGGTTCGAACTAATATGTATTAGTTCGAACGGATTTATAAGGTACTCCATATTTTGAGACGAAATTTAAATTTCGTCTTTGAAAAGTATTTTTAGGGACGAAATTTATTTCGTCCCTAACAAATTTCGTCTCTAAAAATTAAATTTCTTGTAGTGATAAGTTATGAAATTTTCATTAAAATCGTTGCTTTTGAGCAATTCTAATGATTTTAATCCTTGCAAAAGCTTTCAATAGCGTTGCAAATACCCCATATCAAAAGCAGCACTTGCTTTCTTCATTGCATTTAAAATGTTTTGCAATAGCTAAAATCGTTGCAAAAAATCAAAAAGCACTACAAATGCTCTATATCAGAAGCTTGCTTTGTTTGTTGCATTTAACATTTTTTTCCAAGGAATCGCTGCAAAAAATCAAAAAGCGCTGCAAATACCCAATATCAAAAGCAACATTTGTTTCCTTTGTTGCATTTAATATTTTTTTCAAGGACTAAAATCACTGAAACAAATCAATTGCAACAAATTTTGACCTATTTGCAGCGACTAAAAATCGCTGCAAATACTCAATTACAAAATTAAAAAAAAATTATTACTGAAACATACAGTTTCAGTAATTTTTTTTTCACTTGTATTAAAAACAAAGTTAGTAGATCAACTAGGATTTAATTCCCTTTACTTAATAATACAAAGGGTACATAGAAAATAAGAACAAAATACTCAAAGGATTCTTACCCAAGTCAAATTATAAATTCATTTACATTATAATTTATATAGATGGAGGGATAGATTGATACATTTCAAAATACTGCTAAAATTTCTCTAATCAGCCAACACATACCATTATTGCACCTATTCTTTGCAAAAATGAATAAGATGTTCTAGCCAAAGCCACCTCCAACTATAGTATGCTTGCTGTCCAATAAAGGCCATTCAGTTCTCTGCATGAAAGATATATGAAGATCATGGGTTAATAGAATGTAGAAATGATAGGAATTTACTTAGAAATATAAAAGAACAAGGAAGTACAAAAAATCTGAAATTTTCATACACTTCTTGGATTAGCAAGTAAAAAAATAGAGCAATAAAAATAGTTTACATGGAAAAATTGTGATAGCAATAAACTATATATTAGAGTTAGCAATGATATAAATAAAAATGATCATCCTCTCCTTGTATTTATGCAGTTGCATGCTTTGTTATGTAACAAATTGTAATAACCACTGGTTGTCCATTAATAATCTGAAGAGCATCTTGGTGCTCAGGTGGACTAAATCCAGCCTTAAACTTGCCAGGATCAAACTAATTAAGAATAACTGTAAAATCCAGCAAACCTCGTAACTCAATATACATGAAAAATAGATAGTTACCTTCCTCTATTTGAACATAGAGAAGGCAAAAGACAGTATAACAGAACCCAAAAAACCCATTAAAACATCACTAGCTCCAGGATTAGAAGCCACCTTTGTAAGATAATATCATGTTTATATTAAAAAAAGAAAGACAAACAAAAATTACAAATATAGGAAATTTAAAGAGCAAACTGGTAAATTTTGCAAAAGATCAGTGCATTAAAAAGAGGGACGATGTGAGGTCAGCCTATATCTTCACACATAGACACACAAGCACAGAGTTGTAGGCATATTTTTTTGCTATACATTTGAACCACTACTTGTATGCGGCACTCCCAAACCAGTTTATGAAAAAGTGCTTTCTCGCTTGGAAGTAGGAACATGCTGCAAGATATAGTCCCTGTGACAAAACAAAACTTTATTTCAATTTCTTCTTTTATGGTAAATCTATCCTAATTTTCCTTTGGCTCTATCTAAATTCGGCCCTTTTTTTAACATAAACCATTCTGCTTCTACAAATTTTTAACATTAGAAGACAATTGTTAACATTTCTCCTTACATAAGAAACACGCCAAATTGCAAAAGTTTTGAAACATGTTCTAGTCTCACATATGAACATACACGCCACATTTTCTAGTTAAGTATGCTTCAAAGCAAAAAAACAGAATATACTTTTCAGACTAGCACTAAAATCTTCCATTTAAGAGGACGAAATGGTCAATACCTTAATTATATCTTGTCTTCTTGTCAAGCTCATATTTCACCTTACTTCCCTTTTATGATCTCAACAATCTATATCATTCCAATTAGTAATACAACAAAGAGATACATTAGAAAATGTGCTTGAATTAAATGAGTTTCAATTTAAAAGTTGAAAACTCTTGCTAGATAAGAGAAAGTACTGGAAACATTAGCCTGCAGCACTAGTGTTTTACCCACTGGGATAAAAGGGAACGCTGCTGGATTGGGTTGCATGGGAATGACCATAAAGAAGATGTAACTGCTTTGATAATTCTTATTGGACAAGTGATATTTGCATGCTGGGAAAGAGTTAGAGATTCATAAAGAAACAAAAATTAGTGCTAAGATGGTGATCTTAACTGCATGTTAGAAATCTCACTTGAACATTCTTTTAGCATGTTACCACCCAAAAAATAAAAAAAATAAAGTTAATATCTTCTAGTAGGTCCCCCTTCTAAAAATTGAGGGAGGTTTTGGTTGGCATCATTGGATGCGCTACAATCAATACAGAAAATACAGAAAAAGATAAGGCAAGCGAAATTCAAGGGCTAAAAATGTTTATTCCCTTCACTGACAAACCACTTCATATTGTAAAGCCAAGTTTGAAAACATACAAAGTTGAAAATATGAGGTGCTCCAGGTCCCTAGGAAGAAGTTTTATGGAACAGAATTAGTACCTTTAAGTTTAGATGAACACTGAATATAGTGGGTTTATACATACCAAAATGAACTCTTGCTATAAATATCATCACAAACAGTTCAGACTTGAAATCAATAAAACAATAGGAAAGAGCTCATTAATGTAGATGTAAACTTATTTTTCATTACTATGAAATAATGAATGAACGAAATTTCTTCGCTCAGCTTATTCTCGAAATTCTCCTATACTTTCCAACATCTCACATATTTTCACTTTCAAACATACAAAAAAAAAATACCAATATTAATTGAATCATTATTCTCTGCAATAATTTAAAACATTTTTTACAAGTCGATTAATTCATATAAAAATCTTCTGTGGAAGGACTTGGAATTTACCATATAATGATGAATAACAAGTTACATGCGATGCAATAGACAAATGATTTGATGGCTTCATGGTAATACTTTTTAAAACATTTTATTTATTGTAATTTAATGGGTCAAATATTTAAGTGTGGGAATATATTGTTTGTTTGTTTAATAAATTTATATATATAATATTATTGCTTAGAGGGCTAGATCTACGACTACTAATACATAATTGAAAATTAATCATGATCATGCATGATCCTGATCAATACTACTTCCAGTGGTGCATACCCTTCATTTTGTAGAGTCAATTAAACAATATGAAATACAATATTATTAATTATCTTATAATAAGAATAAAAATGGTCATGAGGATAACACTTGATCATGCTTGAGAAAAAAATAAACTATATATGATGGTGAGTTTAACACTTCATCCAACAAGGTTTCTGCAAAAGGCCAAAAAAAAAAAAAAAGAATGTCTGGCCTAGCTAGGAGAAAGATCATGTTTCTAATACAAGTTACATAATGAAAAGTAATATTTCCAGCTTTAACAAAATATGACACCTAATTATGAAGCTGCATGCATGCATGCATTATATGTGTGTTCCTTAAATATTACAGTGCACCTAATTATTAGCTACTTTCAATGTTCATATAGTGAAGTTTTAACACACTTCCATGTTTATTAAACTTTTATCTATCTCTCCTCTTTGAATTTGCTGTAATTTAATAATATTAACTTACTTGCCAACTAACTTATATTAACTAAAATAATGCCTAATTAATTCTTGGGGTTTCAAAAATTTTAACTAATTTCCATTAAAAAGGTTTTATATAAGACCAAAAAATATCTTTAATAATATAGTTTCATATATATGATCTATTTATTCATGTCAACTTCCTATACTAAATTATCTGAAGATAAGGATAATGAGCATCTTATAATTTTGATGAGATTGCAACTAAGTTGATGGAAAGCTAGAAATATAATGAGCATCTTAGGAAGGCAACATACTGCTTGTGTCCATCCTAATCTAATATAAGCAGTACAACATCAGTAATATATAGATATATATACACACACAAAAAACCTCAATGCATGGTACAATGAAACATATTGAGCAAGACAATATACCAACACAGTCCATATAAAAAAAAAAACATAGGCCTTTATACCTTAACTGTTAAAAATTAACTAAATCCTACAACTGAAAACAGAGCTTACATACAAAAAAAGATGAGCAAAACATGAGGCTAATCATTTCTAACAAGATGAGCAAAACATGAGGCAAAAACCGGAAGCAAAAAAAAAATGACCAAAACAGAGCTTAATTACAATCACATAACAAATCATTTCTAAAGTCCAAGAGTCATCACAATTACAATCGGTGACGTCAGTTTACCCTATCAAAAGTGAAATTCCCAATGTACCCCTGTAAAACCACGAAATTGTCTACCAATTTCCTTGAACAAATAAGTTAGATCTCAATTATTAAGATTATGAAACGAATCAAATACTTTAAAATAAATAATCAAACTTGCAAAACACAACGATTGGTTATGAAGGGAAACCCTTTAAAGAACTCTTTAAAGTTAAAACCCTACGGGGCAGCCAAACCCAGGAAAGTCAATCTTATTATTTGAAGAACAATTACAAGCAATAATCAATTACAAAACATTTGTAATTCGACTCTCTTACTTGCCTAGACAAACGACCCGTTTGTCTTCTACTGCAGTAGCAGCCAAAACCTCTGGCGATCTCCAAATGTTGACTTCCCTTCTGGAACTCCAAAGGCTGAAATCCAATCGATGTTGCTTCACACTCAAAGCACAATCACACTCAAGAAGATATGAAAAATCCTATAAAAATTCTCAAGTAAATTTTCTCTCATAAATGCTCAGAATCTCCTCTATAAAATTCGTGGTTTGAAGTCCTTTAGAAGATACAAAACCGAATCCCTTTAAATAGAAAGTCTGAAAAGAGTTCTAGTTGCAGTAGGATTCTACTGACGGTTAGCAACAGACGCGAAAACGCGTCCCGACGGACTGCTAACATTTCGTGATAACTTCTTCTGATATATACTAAACTCTGTTTCATATTTCTTCTGGATAAGGGCAAAGCTATCAGAACTCGATTTTGACTTCAGGGCCTTATCTAAACAACACCTAAGACTTCTAGATAGACTCAATATTGTTTAAATACAAATCAATACTTATTTTACATTCATCCAAAATTAATCAAATAATGATAAGATAAACCTTATCATTCATCCAAATTTAATCAAATAATGGTAAGATAAACCTTATCATTTAGTCATCTAATCCTAGCCAATTTTTGCCTTTACAATCTCCCCCTTTGGTGGATTGGTGACAAAACCAATTTGATGAATGTCTTGGATATACAATCTTCCCTTTGACGGATCGGTCACAAAATCAACTTGATGAATGTAGTGTGTACCTAAGACAAAAACAACCAGCAGACCAAGATCTCGTGAAAAATATCTTAATACAATAATGATAAGAAATGACATAGAACATTCTTTGAAACTAGTCCCAATAATAATCAAATGTTAGACGTAATGTAAACCTACAAAAAGAAAGTGTTCTAGTCATTATCAATAACCATGTTCAATACTTAGTTCTCCCCCTCAATATTCTACTGCTCCCCCTAAAGTATATAGTTCTCCCCCTCAATATTTTGTTGCTCCCCTTTTTATATTTTCAGCAAATCCATTAAACTCCCACTTACTCAAACTCCCCCTAAATTTCATAATATCAAAATATTCCAATGTGCTCTTCCAATACTCCCCCTTTTTGTCACTAATCTGACAAGACACAAAATAGAATAAATATCACTTATGTGTGCCAAGATGAAAACACTAAGGAATACATGATGAACAACTCCCATGTGTCTCAATTTTTCATGGATTAAATGCACATGATGTATGAGCATGAATGTATGTTAAACAATGAACAAATGATTGAGACAACTTGGTTGAGACAAAAAAACAAACACTTGGTGGGCATACCATAAAAACCGAATGACAAAGATCAAGAACCTACTCAAAAAACTTCTTCAATACATGCATAGAGTAGATATAACAAAAAAAAAAAAAAATAGAGATTAGAAAGAAATAAAAAAAAAATTAATTTTTTTTTTTAATTTTTTTTATAAACAAAACAAAATGGCAAGTAACATGCCTAGATGCATCTTAATTCAACCATAGTGTAACTCACAAAACAAATTCAATAGAGTACACCCTCTTATTTGTAACAATCATTATGGATGTTCACTTCTCATAAGATCATCAATGTCAAAGTTCATGTGAGTGTGTGAGTGAGTATACTTATAACATATCATTTTTATGAACTCCTTTCTTCAATATCTTTTTTTTTTTTTTGATACCTTTATTCATGAATGATTGCTTCTTATAGATGCTCACAAGAGTTTGTTGCTTCACCTTAAAAGTCAAACTTTATGCTAGGGCCTAGATACATGAGCATCTCCTATAAACACTAGTTTGTACACCCCCTTTTTGTGTACATGTTTGTTGCTCATCTTTTTCCATAATGATTAGAGCAACGATTTTTTCTATAAGAACTTTAAGGTGGTAGATCCGTGTAGGGTGTTTGTCTTTTTCCGCAATGAATTAACACCGACTTTTTCTATATGGATCAACTCTTTGTATTTGGCAAGAGGAGAGCTCTTTATTTTGTACTAGGTTCAACTAGTATTAGTCAATTTAAGGTATGAACTCTCTCTTTGATGAGCATCTCATTAAATGGTGTGAACTTTAATTATAAAAAAACATACATATAAGTTTCTCACTGTGCATTGAAAATGAACTTTGCCAAGATAATTCATAGGATTAGTATGCACAAAGTGAATTGCACAAAGTAGAGAGATGCATAGGTTCAGGAATTTATTAAGTGAGAACACAAATGCTCAAACTTTGACATATCAAGCATACACTTTCCTTAAAGAAAAGTTTTGAACCAAACCAAAAATTTTTTATATTATATTTTTCTTATCTAAACTGAAAAATAGAAACATAAAACAAAACAGAAAAATAAAATGCATGTCCTAGGCTAATGTAATAATATAAAGGATGCAAGAACATGCAAATAGTCCTATCAATTAATGTAACATGACATCTTTTTTAACCACCCATTTTTCTTTAAATTTTGGCCTATTCTTTTCATCAACACCACTTTGTATAATCTTTTCTTTATTTTGAAAGTAAAAATCTGCTAGTTCACCAAGTTTGAGACTTAAAAAGTTTATCTGTTGATTCATATCATAAACTTGATTCTCTAGACTATTTCCTTTCCTTTTCGGATTTCTTTCACATCCATTTTTCTTCACTTTATTTAAGTTAAAGCAATTTGGCCTTATATGACCAATAACACCACGCTAATGACAAGTATGAATAAACTTACCTTTGGACTTACCTTGGTTAGGCTTCTTTGTCATTGATCTATCATGTGAGGCTCTTGGAACATGAGTTGTAGACACGACCTTCTTTGGAGTTTCCTCATCTTGACTTCCTTTAACAAAAATGATATCTTTTGATGAGGTGGCAGCGGATGATGAGTCTTTAAGTTCCATACCTTGGGAAGTCATATACCCCAAACCCATGCGATCACAACTAGATTTTTGAATACTCAACATCTCTTTTAATTTTTGTGTTGCTGTTTTTTCTTGAACCTTTTCCAACTCTTTTTCTAATGCAATTTTTTGATCCCTTAATCTTGCTATTTCAATATCAGAAATTTTGAATGCCTCAAACAAGTTATTTTTCTCACTCTCCATATTAGTGAATTTCTTGTACAACTTCTTGTTGAGTTTCTTTAATTTGATCACTTCTTCACACACATCATTGTAAGTTTCTTGTAAACTCAACTCATAATCATCCACAACTAGAGCAACCTTCGAATCACTATTGCCATAATCACTTTCAGATTTTGTTAGCTCAATATTAGAAAAATCATTAACAACAGTAGAAAAAGCCACAAAAGTATTGTCATAATCAGATGATGAACTTGAAGTTTCAGATTCTGAACTATCACTAAGTGTGACATTCAATACTTTTCCTTTATTTTTCTTGAAATTTGGACATTCAATTCTTATATGACCATAACCAGAACATTTATGACACTTTACTTTATCAGATTTTTCTTTATTCCATTTTTCAAAATAATTTTTCTTTGCAGAAAATTCTCTACCTCTTTTTTTCTTTCCACTATACTTTTTATTAAACATGAATTTTCTGAATTTTCTTACTATAAGATCTATATCCTCATTGTTAAGATTTTCTTCATCAGAAAAATTATCTTGATTTTCTTCTATAGTTTTTAAGGCAATAGACTTACCTTTTCTTGCTTGAGGAAGCGAAGATTCATACGTTTGTAAAGAACCTACCAATTCTTCTACCTTTATTGCATCAATATCTTTACTTTCTTCAATAGCGGTAACTTTGGGTCGAAATCTTTCAGGTAAAGACCTTAGAATCTTCCTCACAATCCTTGAATCCTCCACCTTCTCGCCGAGATTAAACCTGGAATTCACAATATCATTTAGTTTAGCATAAAAATCATTAAAATTTTCGTCTTCCAACATTTTAATCTCTTCAAATTTTGAGGTTAGCATTTGCAATTTCAAATTTTTTACTATTCTTGTGCCTTCATGTGTAACCTCCAAAATATCCCAAGCTTCTTTAGCAATCTCACACATGGAGATTCTTTTAAATTCTTTGGAGGGTACCGCCATGAAAATAGCGTTAAGTCCTTTGCTATTCAAATTGCAACTATTGATTTCATCTTTTGTCCAAGCATCTATAGATGTCTTGGGTTTAGTCCATCCTCGTTCAACCAAATGCCATACACGTTCATCCAAAGATTTGAGAAAAGCCCTCATACGAACTTTCCAATAAGCATAGTTTTCCCCATCGAAGTATGGTGGAACGTATAATGACGTCGACATGATCTACAAGGGCACGGATCACACTCGAATGAGTGAACCACGCTCTGATGCCAATTGAAATTCCCAACGTACCCCTGTAAAACCACGAAATTGTCTACCAATTTCCTTGAACAAATAAGTTAGATCTCAATTATTAAGATTATGAAACGAATCAAATACTTTAAAATAAATAATCAAACTTGCAAAACACAACGATTGGTTACGAAGGGAAACCCTTTAAAGAACTCTTTAAAGGTAAAACCCTACGAGGCAGCCAAACCCAGGAAAGTCAATCTTATTATTTGAAGAACAATTACAAGCAATAATCAATTACAAAACCTTTGCAATTCGACTATCTTACTTGCCTAGACAAACGACCCGTTTGTCTTCTACCACAGTAGCAGCCAGAACCTCTGGCGATCTTCAAATATTGACTTCCCTTCTGGAACTCCAGAGGCTAAAATCCAATCAATGTTGCTTCACACTCAAAGCACGATCACACTCAAGAAAATATGAAAAATCCCATGAAAATTCTCAAGTAAATTTTCTCTCATAAACGCTCAGAATCTCCTCTGTAAAATTCGTGGCTTGAAGTCATTTAGAAGATACAAAACCGAATCCCTTTAAATAGAAAGTCTGAAAAGAGTTCTAGTTGCAGTAGGATTCTGCTGACGGTTAGTAACAGACGAGACAATGCGTCCCGACGGACTGCTAACATTTCGTGATAACTTCTTCTGATATATACTAAACTCTGTTTCAGATTTCTTCTGAATAAGGGCAAAGCTATCAAAACTCGATTTTGACTTCAGGGCCTTATCTAAACAACACCTAAGACTTCTAGATAGACTCAATATTGTTTAGATACAAATCAATACTTATTTTACATTCATCCAAAATTAATCAAATAATGATAAGATAAACCTTATCATTCATCCAAATTTAATCAAATAATGATAAGATAAACCTTATCATTTAGTCATCTAATCCTAGCCAATTTTTACCTTTACAAAAAGCATAGTTACAGGGTAGTATTTATGTATATAAGGAAAGCACAAGGAAGAAAGGGAAAAACTGGAAGTTTATCGAGCATTCCTATGGTCAATAGAAACTTGTGGTTCTCATTTGCATTTTCACAAACACTTCAGTTTCATTATCTGTTTTCACAGCCATATCCATCATTCCATTTCCATTCCCTTCCTTAATTACAATACGGTGACTCATAGCAAGGATCGTAACAAACTCCCACCAAATAAACAATTAAAAAATTAAACATACATGGGGCATTGAAATGATGCATGCTGCACGGTTTCATTAAGAAGAAAAAAAATAGAGTATCTTACCAATGTTAATCAGCTACAATCGAGTGGATGAGAGGAAAGCAAGGAGGCCAGTTGGAAAACCGTTTGCAATCATAAAAGAAAAAGGTCTTACTTGATGTCGATTAGCGGCTTAGGAAATGTCTTCAAGCTTGATTTTTGAACTGGAAAAGGTTGCTACTGTCTACTTCTCCCAGGAAATTGGTATTTATCGCGCTAAGAGGAAATGTAGCACAATACTTTCTGCGGGCGCCAAATCGATGGGGGCATTGCTGTTAGTGGTGGTTTTCGGTGGAAGAGGACAACTGTGTAGCAACATTTTTGGGTGAGTTTTGCTTAATGTGCAGGTACATGGAGAGAAAATGGGGAAGAAGAAGTTGAGGAAGAAGTCTGCATTTGGAATTGTAAGGGGTAAAATCGAAGGGGCAATTCTTATTTTCGGGCATTTTGAAGTGCCATCATCTATCATTTAAACGTAATTATAACGATTGTAAACGTCACAACAAGTTTTTCACTTTTTGCAGCTCATTTTTTTGTCACATTTGGAGTTACAATTGCTGCAAAAGTATTTTCAAAAAAATTGATGTTAGAAGCTGCAGCGAAGTAGAAGCTCGTTGTAATTAATCCCCTTTGGCAGCGAATTTATTTGCAACACTATAAAAAACGCTGCAAAAGGCTGAATTCCTTGTAGTGCGTGCATGGCCTAGCCGATGAAGATACTCCCAATTAAGTGGTGTATATTTTTAGGATATCTAATATATATCCCACATTAATATATGTTGTGTATATTTCTATTTGGTCGAGATGCCTACACGTTATAAACATTTCATACCGTCACTATAAGAAAAATAAGTTTTTATGACCATTATTTTGCAACAAAATGACCATTTTTAATAAAAATGTAGTCATTTTTGTCAAAAATAGTCATTTTTATTACAAAATAATGGTCACAAAAATCCTATTTTCTTGTTTATAGCAAGAACATGCATGAATCCGGACAAGAAAATGAGAAAACTGTGGTTGATTAGTTTAGACATGCTGATAATCCTCATTTTCCTGCTTAACAATTAATTTGGGATAATATTTTACTTGAGTCTTCTCTCTCTTCTTTAGAAGGCAACAAAGGAGAAGTTAGTTAGTCTCTGTTATTCTCACGAGAATAAAGGGAGGTGCAGTCAGCAATTGACGGTGGCTGTGTTGGATGAAGATGGAGGAAATACAAGTTGAGTGGGAGCGCTTACGTTTAAACGAAGAGGAAAGTAATCCGATAGTAGTGGATTTAGGAGGTATGGAGGAGTTACGGAGGAAGGGTGATAGGAGTCTAGTAGGGATAGTTTGCTCTGATTGAGTCATTGGGAAGGAGGTTGTGAGGAAGACGATGGAAAAGATATGGCTAGTAAACATGAGTATGAAATTTACTGAGATCGAATATAATCATGTGTTTGTGGGATTGTTGCGAATCGGGGAGATAGGAGCAGAGTCCTTGCTGGTTGCCCATGGCTATTTGATAACTACTTATTTGTATTAAAGTTGTTTGATAGTAGCATGTAGGCTCATCTTCTTGAGTTCCCAACAGCAAACTTCTGGATCCAGATGTATAATTTGCCTTTAGGAAGAATGAATTGAAAAATGGGAGAAGCTATTGGCAAGTCCATCGGGAAAGTGTTGGAGGTGGAAGGAGAGGAGAATGAGGTAGTTTGGGGTCGATTTCTAAGGGTAAAAGTGTAGTGTGAGCTCGCAAAACCTTTAGCTTGAGGGAGGACTGTGAATTTTGAAGGGAAGCATATTTGGATCTCGTTTAGGTATGAAAAATTATCTAGGATCTGTTTTTGTTGCGGGTGTATAATGCATTCAAAACAGAGGTGCTTGGGAGGAGAGGTGGGAGGTTCACAAGAAAGAGGGGCTTCAAAGCAATTTGGGGCTTGGATGAGTGCCTCATTAGCTAGACGTAGTGGAGTTAATAGACAATCAAAATCCATAGGAATGGGAGGGAACTACACTAATGTGGATCACGAGAAGAGTGGAGAGGAGGTGACGGGTGGTGGTTGGGATTGGGATAAGGGGAGTATTGAGGGTGGAACAGCAATGAGAGAAGTGATAGGGATGTCATAAGGGGCTGAGGTGTAAAAACTTATCAAAGTGGACAATGTTCTGATATCAAGTTCAGAGAGTTTGAAGAAAGATTCCAAGGGGACAACCTCACCTACTACTACAAGTGAGTTTGTTTTAGCAAACATGAAACATGATGATGAATTAAGATGGGTGAGAACAAGTAGCTGGAAGAGGAGTGCTCGTGTCTCAAAATCTCATGGTCAGTCCCTAGCTTCTAATATGGTTTTGAAAATGAATACAGTATGTAATCCAGAAGAGGGTGCGATTGTGGTGGGGGAGGAAAAAGAGTGAGAATGGGAGTTGCTGAGATGGGGGGGTATGAATGCAAATTGTATGGTGGAGGCTGCTGAGCAGCTCCACCAAGATCAATGATTACCTTATGTTGGAATTGCTAAGGGTTTGGTAACTCTCGAACAGTTCAAGACCTTAGCCTTTTGGTTAAAGATAAGAGGCATGTTATGATTTTTTTTTATGGAGACTGGTAAAAACAAGAAGAGTGGAGGGATTGAAGATAAAGCTCTTGATGGAGAGTTGTTTTGTGGTTGACTCACTTGGAAGAGAGGGGGTTTGGCTTTGTTTTTGGAGAATAGATTGAAAGTGGAGATTACTAACTTCTCATAATGGCATATCAATGCCAAAGTAAAAGAAGATGTAAAGGCAAAAATTGGTTAGGATTAGATGATTATATGATAAGGCTCATCTTATCATTATATTTGAAATTGTTGGATGAATGTAAAATAGTTATTGATTTATCTCTAAGCAATATTGAGTTTATCTAGAAGTCTTAGAGGTTGTTTAGGTAAGTTATTGAGATAAAAATCGAGTCCAGGAGGATATGTATTTATCCAGAATGAAAGCTGAACAGAGATCAGTCACTACAGAAGAGAGTTATCACGAAAATGTCAGTAATTCGTCAAGAGATGTCCTCACGCATATTCTATCCATCAGCAGAATCCTACTTCAATTGGAACTCTTTCCAGATTATTTATTTAAGAGATCATATTGGTTAGGATCTGCAATAACTTAGATCTACATATTTGTTTTAGCACTTTCTAGTGCATATTTTGGGGAGAAAATTTCTCAATGAATTTTCATATTTGTGATATGAGAAATTTTTTTAGTGAATTTTCACATTTGTGATATCTTTTTTAGTGTCATTGTGTTTCAAGTGTGAATGATCATTAATTGGATTTTCGCTATTAGAGTTCCAGGAGGGAAGTCAATAGTTTGAAAATCGCTAAACGTTTTGGCTGATACTACTGAAGAAGACAAATGAGTCTGGACAAGTAAGAGAGTCAGGCTACAAAAGTTTTGTAATTGAGAATTACTTGTAATTGATTTTTAAACAATAAGATTGACTTTCCTGAGTTTAGCTGCCCCGTAGGGTTTTATCTTTAAAGGGTTTCCCTTCATAACAAATCTTTGTGTCTTGCAAGTTTGATTAATTATTTTTAAGTATTTGATTCGTTATATAATCTTGATAATTGAGATTTAACCAATTTGTTCAATAAAATTGGTAGACAATTTCGTGGTTTTATAGGGGTACTTGAGAAATTTCAATTGACATCATAGCGTGGTTCACTCATTCGAGTGTGATCCGTGCCTTTGTAGATCATGTTGACATCATTATATATTCCACCACACTTTGATGGAAAAAATTCTACTTATTGAAAAGTTCGTATGAGGGCTTTCATCAAGTATTTGGATGAACGTGTATGGCATTCAGTTGAACGAGGATGGACTAAACTCGTGATATCTATAGATGCTTGGACGAAAGATGAAATCAGCAATTGCAATTGGGTTAGCAAAGGACTTAACACTATTTTTATGACGGTATCCCTAGAAGAATTTAAAAGAAACTCCATGTGTGAGATTGCTAATGAAGTTTGAGATATTTTAGAGGTTATACATGAAGGCATAAGGATAGTAAAAAATTCAAAATTGTAAATGTTAATCTCAAAATTTAAAGAGATTAAAATGTTAGAAGATGAGTGTTTTAATGATTTTTATGCTAAAATGAATGATATTTTGAATTCCAAATTTAATATTGGCAAGAAGGTGGAGGATTCAAGGGTCGTGAGGAAAATTTTGACGTCTTTACTTGAAAAATTTCAGCCTATGGTTGCTGCTATTGAGGAAAGTAAGGATTGGGATACAATAAGGGTTGAAGAGTTGGTTGGCTCCTTTATGAATCTTCACTTCCTCAAACAAGAAAATGTAAGTCTATTGCTTTCAAAACAGTAAAAGATGTTCAAGATGATTTTTCTGATGAAAATTTTTTTTAACAATGAGGATATAAATCTTATAGCAAAAAAGTTCAAAAAATTCATATTTAGTAAAAAGTCTAGTGGAAAGAAAAAAAGAGGTAAAAAAATCTTCTGCAAAGAAAAATTATTCTAAAAAATAGAATAAATAAAAATATGATGATAATGATAAAGTATTATGAATGTGTTATGAATGGTCACATAAGAATTGAATGTTCAAATTTCAAGAAAAGTAAAGGAAAAATATTGAATGTCACACTTAATGACAATTTAGAATCTGAAACTTCAAGTTCATCATCTGATGATGGCAATTCTTTTGTGGCTTTTTTTACGATTGTTAATGATTTTTTTGATATTGTGCTAACAAAATCTGAAAGTGATGATGATGATAGTAATTCGGAGGTTGTTCTAGTTGTGGCTGATCATAAGTTAAGTTTACAAGAAGTCTATAATGATCTATGTGAGGAAGTAATCAAATTGAAGAAATTAAATAAGAAGCTGTATAAAAATCTCACAGCTGTGGAAAATGAGAAGAGTAACATGTCCGAGGCACTAAAGATATCTGAAATTGAAGTATCAAGGTTACATGCTCAATGAGGAGTACTTGAGAAGGAGTTGAAAAAAATTCGAGAGTGCAAAGAAAAGAATGCAACTCAGAAACTTGACAAGATACTGAGTTTTCAAAAATCTAGTTGTGAATCATGATCGCACGGGTTTGGGGTACATGAATTCTCAAGGTATGAAATTTAAAAGCTTATCATCTGCTGCAACTTCATCAAAAGATATTATTTTCGTTAAAGGAAGTCAGGATGAGAAAGCTCCAAAGATGGCCGTGTCTAAAACTCATGTTCCAAGAGCCTCACATGATAGATCAATGATAAAGAAGCCCAACTAAAGTAGGTCCGAAGGTAAGTTTACTCATATTTGTCATTTTTGTGATATTCTTGGTCATATAAAGTCACATTGTTTTAACTTGAGAAAAATACAGAAAAAGAAGGAAAAATAAAATATACAAGAAAGGAAAAGAATTTAGAAAATAAGGTTGAAGAGTTGAGTCATCAAATAACCTCCATAAGTGTCAAACTTGGTGAACTAGTAGATTTTTACTTTCAAAATAAAGAAAACATCATACAAAGTGGTGTTGATGAAAAAAATAGGTTAAAATTTAAAGTGAAGTGGATGGTCAAAGAAGATGCCATTTCATATTAATTGATAGGACATTTTGCATATTCTTGCATTCATTGCATACCATTAGTCTAGGACATGCATGTTATTATTTCTTTGTTTTATTTTGCGTGTGTTTCTGTTTTTCAGTTTTTGAATTAAAAAAAAACATATATATACTATTTTTTCTGGTTTGGTTCAAAGTTTTTCTTTAAGGAAAGTGCATGCTTGATATGTCAAAATTTGAGTACTTGTTTTCTCACTTAAATAAATTCTTGAACCTATGCATCTCTTTACTTTGTGCAATTTATTTTGTGCATACTAACCATATGGATTATCTAGGTAAAGTTCATTTACAAAGCAATGTGAGGAATTTATATGTATGCATATTATAATTAAAGTTTATATTGATGCTCACCATATAGGGAGTCTATGCCTTAAAATGACTAATAGTAGTTGAACCTAATACGTTAATAAAGAGTTCTCCCCTTGTCAAACACAACGAGTTGATCCATATAGAAAAAGTAGGTGTTAAATCATTGCGGAAAAATACTAACACCCTACACGAATCTATCTCTTTACGTCCTTATAGAAAGAGTCGTTGCTGTAATCATTATAGAAAAAGATGAGTAACAAAAATGTATATAAAAAAAGGGGTTGTGCAAACAAGTGTTTGGAGGAGATACTCATGTATGTAGGCCCTAGTATAAAGTTAAACTTTTGAGATGAGTGGCAATCTCTTGGGAGCAGCTATAAGAAGAAAATACTCATGGATAATAGTATAAAAATATATTGAAAAATAAATTAAATAAAGAATTGCTACCTTATATAAGTTTGTTCACTCATACACTCACATGAACTTTGACATTGATGATCTTATGAGGAGTGAACATCCATAATGATTGTTGCAAATAAGAGAGTGTACCCTATGGAATTTGTTTTGTGAGTTACATTACACTATGTTTGAACTAAGATGCAACTTAAGTGTTTTAGCCCCACGAGTACACTACAGCCCCTAAGTTTATTTCTCTAACTCCCCTGATACAAAGCTCACGACACTCACCATATGTGAGCCCTAGCCCTTCTCATCTATTCCATATCTCCTTCGAATTTCTTGGGAGAAATAATTGGTTTTGAGTTTGTTAACTAAAGATTCTCTATCATGGTAAGATTTTAAGTTTATTCAAATCATTCTCTCATTCCAGTTATAGGTTTCGGCGCATATATATGGAAATTGGGATTTTGGTTGTTGTTTTCTGATGTTAGGGCTAGAATACCTTGGATACTTGAATATTTGTTCATATGAAATTATTTTATGTATGTATTGAGTATGATTTATGAGTGGGTTCTTGGCCTTTGTCATTCGGTTTTCATGGTATGCCCACCAAATGTTTGATTTTTTTATCTCAATTAAGTTGTCTTAATCATTTGCTTATTGTTTGACATACATTTATGCTCATACATCAGATGCATTTAATCCATAAAAAGTTGAGACACATGGGAGTTGTTCATCATGTCTTTCATCTCGACACATATAAATAATATTTATTCTCTTATGAGTCTTGTCAGATTCGTGTTAAAAAAAAAAAAGTAGGAGTGTTGAAGGAATAGAAAATTGAAATATGTTGAAATATTTTGATACTATGAAATTTAGGGGGAGTTTCAGTAAGTATGTTGTTGAGAGGGAGTTTAATGAACTTGCTTAAATGAATTTGTTGAGGGGGAAGTTGAATGATATTTGTTTATTTTTGTTGGACATAAATTTGATGTTGGACTAAAATATTGTTCTATGTCATTATTGTTTTATTCTTGATTATTTGCTAGAAATTTTTACTTGGTTTCTTGGTTTGCTATTTGTGATTTTGACAGGTTTTATATTACATTTATCAAGTTAGTTTTGTCACCAATCCGCCAAAGGGGGAGATTGTAAATGCAAAAATTGGATAAGATTATATGATTATATGATAAGATTTATCTTATCATTATATTTGAAATTGTTGGATGAATATAAAATAATTATTGATTTATTTCTAAACAATATTGAGTGTATCTAGAAGTCTTAAAGGTCGTTTAGATAAGTCATTGAGGTAAAAATCGAGTCCAAGAGGATCTGTATTTATCCAGAATGAAAGCTAAACAGAGAACAATCACTACAGAAGAGAGTTATCGCGAAATGCATGTCAGCCATTCATCAGGAGACGTTCTCGCGATAGATTCTATACGTCATCAGAATCCTACTTCAACTGGAACTTTTTCTAAATTGTTTATTTAAGAGATCCTATTGATTAGGATCTACAGAGATTTAGATCTACATATTTTTTAGAGCACTTTCTAATGCATATTTTGGGGAGAAGATTTTTCAGTGAATTTTTATATTTGTGATCTCTCTTTGAGTGTGACTGTGCTTCAAGTGTGAAGGATCATTGATTGGATTTTAATCATTAGAGTTTTAGGAGGGAAGTCAATAGTTTGAAAAGTGCTAGAAATTCTGACTACTACTGCAATAGAAGACAAATGGGTCATTTGTCTGGACAAATAAGAGAGTCAAGCTACAAAGGTTTTGTAATTGAGAATTACTTGTAATTGATTTTTAAATAATAAGATTGACTTTCCTGAGTTTGACTGCCCTGTTGAGTTTTACCTTTAAAGAGTTCTTTAAAGGGTTTCCCTTCGTAACCAATCGTTGTGTCTTGTAAGTTTGATTATTTATTTTAAGTATTTGATTCGTCATACAATCTTGATAATTGAGATCTAACCAATTTGTTCAAGAAAATTAGTAGACAATTTCGTAATTTTACATGAATACTTAGGAAATTTCAGAAGACAATATAGAAGAGTGGAATTTTGCAGGGTTTTATGGGCACCCTGAGGCAACCAAGAGGAAGTTTACTTGGGAGTTATTGTTTAGATTAAAATCTAGAGTAGGAATGACTTGGTGTGTTGCAGGAGATTTTAATGAAATATTAGCTCAAACTGAGAAGAAAGGGGGCAGATGAGACTTGAGAGACAAATGGTGATGTTTCTTGAGACCTTAGAAACAAATGATGTGTTTGATATGGGATATGTGGGAGATTGTTTTAAATGGAGTAATGGTCATGATGACCATAATTTTACAAAGGAAAGACTGGACAGATGTGTGGCAAACAAGGAATTGAGAGGGAGGTTTTAGCTAGTAAAGTTGGAAGGTCTGGTTGCGAGGAGCTCAGACCACAACCCTATATTAATAATTACAAGGAAAGAAGGATATGGGGTGAGGAAAAGGAGATTTCTATTCAAATTTGAAGCAAGTTGGCTAAAACAGGAGGATTGGGAGGCAATAGTTAAAAAAGTCTAGGAGAGGAAATAGTTGACACTTGAGCCTATTAAGCAGGTCCATAATTTGTTACAAAGATGCAGTGGTGAGCTATTTAAGGGCTTCAGAAAAAGGGACAAGGAAAGGGGAGGAAATATTGAGTTACTATAAATAAATAAATAAATAAATAAATAAATAAATAAAAATTAAAGAATTGCAAGATGTGGAGGATCCTTAGGTTGCAGTTGAATTGAGAGAGCTTAAAAAAGATGTCGGGAAATTGCTTGAGCAAGAGGACTTAAGGTGGAGGTAGAGGGCAAAAAGAAACTGGTACAACCTGGGAGACAAGAATACTAAGTTCTTCCATGCTTGTGCCAACCAAAGAAAAATAAGAAATAGGGTGCTTTCAATAATGGATGCTCAATAAGTTTTAAGGGTTGAAGAGAATGAGATTGCTGAAACTTTTAAGAGACATTTTTCTAATGTGTATAGATCTGAATCTCCTTCAAGAGAGGCCATTAAGGAATGCATACGTCCTATTGGTAAAAAAGTAACAAACAACATGAATGAGGAGCTGGAAAAAAGTTTTAGTAGGGAGGAGATGGAGGCAGCTTTGAGAGATATGGGCCCTCACAAATCTCCTGGTTCAGATGGCTATAGTGTTTGTTTTTATCAGAATTTATGGGGGATTGTTGGAGGTGAGGTTAGTGAAGTAGCTCTCAGTTTCTTGAATGGTGGTAAGATAGAAAAATCTTTGAACTTCACCTATATAGCTTTGATCCCAAAGTTGTCTAAGCCTGAAAAGGTGGGGTATTTCAGGCCAATAAGCTTGTGCAATGTCTTGTACTAGCTCATTGCAAAAGCCTTGGCAAATAGACTAAAGAAGGTGTTAAATGGAGTGATCTCATAGAATCAGAGTGCCTTTATCCCAGGCAGGTTGATTACAAACAATATAGTGGTAGCTTATGAGGCTTTACACTCTATGAAAACCAAACTAAAAGGTAAATTGGGGGCTATGGCTTTAAAACTCGATATTTCAAAAGCCTATGACAGAGTTGAATGGAGCTATCTTGAAGCAAGTATGGTGAAACTGTGGTTTGAGATACGATGGATAAGTATGATAATGGCTTGCATTACCACTGTCTCTTTTGCAGTTTTGTTGAATGGACATCCTGGTGAAATAATAACACCATCAAGGGGTTAAGGTAAGGATGTCCTTTATCTCCCTATCTTTTCTTATTATGTGCTGAAGGTTTGAGTGGCTTGTTGAACGAGGTAGAAGGGGCAGGCTTGATTAGAGGTGTGGCAGTGGCAAGAGGAGGAATAAAGCTCAATCATCTCCTTTTTGCCGATGACTGCATCATCTTTGAGAGAGCTTGTTGGGAGGAATGGGTGAGAATTAGAAGTATTTTGCAGCTTTATGAAAGGGCTTAAGGGCAATGCCTCAATAAACAAATGACTACCATCATGTTCAGCTCGAATGGTAGAAGAAGGGACTGGGAGAGAATCATAGAAGACTTGGGTGCTCGAGTCCAAAACAGTTTTGAAAAGTATTTGGGATTACCTGCAATTGTAGGGAAATCTAAGTATGATACTTTTAGATGTATTAAAGACAAAGTGTGGCAAACAATAAATAACTGGAAGAATCACTTTTTGTCTCCTACTGGGAAAGAAGTTCTTTTGAAAGCTGTGATCCTATCAATCCCGAATTATAGCATGAGTGTTTTTGCACTCCCAAAGAAACTATGCAAGGAAATAGCAGCTGAGATGGCAAATTTTTGGTGGAGTTTTAAAGAAAATGATAAAAAGATAAGATGGATGGGTTGGGACAGAATGGGAAGTTCAAAGAAAGTTGGGGTCCTTGGGTTTAGGGAGTTAGAGAACTTTAATAAGGCTCTCTTGGCTAAGCAATATTGGAGAGTTTTGCAAAATCCTGAATCCATAATTACAACCAAGGTTTTGCATGATAAGTACTTTAAAACATCTTGTTTGTTGGAGGCTAAGCTAGGGAGAAGTCTCTCTTTAATATGGATAAGTTTGTGGGGGGTTATGGATTTGTTAAAAGAGGGGTTGGTGTGGAGGGTAAATTGGGAGAGCATTAAAACGTGGGGTGATAGGTGGATCCCTCAACCTTCCTCTTATAAAGTCTAATCTCCTGTCACATATTTCTATAGGGAAGAAAAAATGGCTGTGCTAATTGATGAGAATAAAGGTAAGTGGAAGGTGGATGTGGTGCAGGAAATGTTTAATGAAGATGAAGCTGGAATTATTTGTGGTTTACCAGTTAGTAAAACTGGTAGACTAGATAAGCAGATATGGGCATCTTCAAGGAGTGGGTTTTTTAATGTAAAATTTGCATATCACTTTGAAATGCATAGAAGAATAAGGATATTGGGGGTGCCCTCAAATGATTCTTTTCAAAAGGAAGGTTGGAATGATATTTGGAAGTAAAAATCCCGGGGGTCATCAAGATGTTCTTATGGAAAACTTTAAACAACTGCTTACCAACAAGAAGAAATTTGTTTAAGAGGAAGATGCTTGGAAAACCTTGCTATCCAATCTGTAACCAATATGAAGAAACGACTTGTCATGTACTTTGGAGTTGTGTTGCAGCAGTGGATGTCTGGGCAGATGGAAGTAGTCCAGTACAAAAATCGTCATCAGAGGAAGTGGATTTTGGGCTGATATGGAGGAAGATGACAGAGACTTTGAATGCGGAAGAATTGGAATTGGCTGCTACATTTTAAGGAACATTTGGCTGAGAAGGAATATATTCATTTTCGAAGATCTATTTACTAGCCTTGCTACCATTTTTAAACAAGCTGTGATGACAATTGCTGAGTTCAAAGAAGTAAATTGTATAGGAAGATCAGAGGATAACTTTGTAAAGAGAGAGCTGGTAAGACGGAAGATGCCTAGAGAAGGGGTCACAAAAGTCAATTTAGATGCTGCTTTTCTAAAGGACAGCAGGAGGATGGGAGTTGGAATTATGCTCCGAGATTAGTTGTGGGATATCCTGATATCTGCTTGCATGCCACAGGTTAATGTCATGTCTGCTATTCAAGCAGAAGCTATTGCCTTGTGGAAATTGATGACGCTATGTGAGGAGGTGCAGGTGGGTAGATGAGAGTTTGAAGGAGACGCTTTGTGTATTGTTAAAGCTGTAAATGACAGAGGTGAGAATTGGGAGTGGGGAGGCCAAATAATTGAAGACATAAGAGGAATGTTAAGCAACAAACCTCATTGGTTAATCACTCATACGTATAGAGAGACCAATAAGACTTCTGATTTCTTAGCTAAATATGCTTTAAACATTGATGAAGATTTAGTATGGATGGAAGAGGGCCCTGAGGGTTTGTATAATTTGATTTTACAAGACAAAGTTGTAATTGATACTTCTTAATGAAATACAGAGGTATGTTTTGATAAAAATAAAAATAAAAAGGTTTAGCCAAGCTGATCTTACTTACGTCATATGCTTTGACATCTAACTCCGTTATTTTGATTACTTTGATGTATTTGAAAGTGATAAAATTTAAAATAAAGAACAAAGTACACTTGTTAGCGGCATAAAATCAAAATGATAGTAAGGCCAGTTCTGAATATATACATACTATCAATTTATTTCATTTTATTATTACAATTTTTTTAAATTTTCATACAAAATATAATAAACAATTCAATCTTTTCAAAATTTTAAACAATAATAATATTAAAAAATTAATATTCTAACAATATTTTATTTAATTTTTATCTAAAACTATTTTATCTCACTTCAATATCCAAACCTCACCTAAAACTCGCTCTTTCTATATTTTGGAATGCATGGGAGTGGATACAGATGAAAGTGCATGTTTTGTTTTGGAAGTTAAGGGATTGTTTTAATAATGAGATAAGATGAAATTATCAAATTTTTTTAAATATATTATTTATATATAAAATATTTTTTAATTTTAAATTTTAAAAATTTTTATTTAATTATTTTACAATTTTTACAAACTTCAAAATGAAAATTACTTTATAATATTTTTATTCAAATTTTTTTATCACATTTTTCAAAATTTAATAAAACATGTTAACTGAATTAATAATTTTACTATTTACTGATTATTTTATTATTATTCATAAAATTCTAAAATTTTGAAATATTTAAGCTTTTATTTGGAGAAGCCAAACGCAACCTAAGGGTGGATTTAGGTATTGAGAAGAATTGTGAATAATAATAAAAAGTAAGTAAAAAATAATAATACAATAATAAATAATAATAAAAAATAAGTAAAAAATATAAAATAATAATAAAAAATAAGTAAAAAATAATAATAAAATAATAAATAATAATAAAAAATATATATTAAAAAATATTAAAGATACCTCAACAACACATCCTAACTCTGCCAATTCGTGATTCACCCAAGTATTCTGCAGCTCGCTCCACGCAAATCCCGTTTCTCTCTAATGTCAACGCAGCTTTTATCAATTCAAGTGGTCGTTCACGAGGAAGAATACTTTTTCTTTATTTTTTTAGTCCAATACATGAGCGTGATAGGATTAGTATTACTATCTATTTATTATTAATTTTTTATTTAATTTTTTTTTATTTTACTTAATGATTAAAAAAATAAATATTAAAAAAATTATAAATTTTTAATTTTTTTAATAATTAAGAATATTAAAAAAATATTTAAAAATAATAAAATAATAAAAAAATTTAAAATAAATTTAAATAATAAATAGATAATAATAAGATAGCTATATAAAATTTGGGAAGCCAAGTGAGCAGACAAACGATCATGTTTCGCGCTTAAAATCATACTTGTCTTGGAAAAGGGAAATATAATATTATTTTTTCTATTTTCAAATAAATAATGCTATCATATGTCTCATATTTTGTCGTTGTGAATCATATATATTGATATGGTAATCACTTTAAATGTGTTTTATTAGTAAATGTGATTGAAAATGAACACATCTAAAATCAACAACTCATGTACCTTGCAGCTTACTTATTCGAATATGACAATAACTGCCCCTTGGAACATGGGATTTTTTCCATTTGGTTTTAGACACGTTTGGCTTCAGGTTTTAACCTACTTTGGTTTTTGAATAATTTATACCGACAGGGTCATTTAGATATTAAGAATATCAGTTAATAATAGTGGAATAATTTATAAATAATAGTAAAATAATTTGAATTAAGATTTTTTTTTATTTTGAAAAAAGAGAGAAAAAAAATTGAGTAAAAATATTATAAAATTAAAAAATTATTTAAATATAATTTTTGTTTGGAAGTTTTGAAAAATTGTATATGATTTTGTGTTTTGTTAGAGAGTTTGGAAAAGTTGTAATCATAATTAATTATGTAATAATTAGATGAAATTTTTTGAAGATTTGAATTTGAAAAGTATTTTGTATTTGAGTAATATTTAGAAATGAAATATTTGAAAATATCTAAAAATACCTAAAAATACAATAGTTGTGTTTTCAAATAGATCTTCAACTTCTTTGTGACCATTGAACCTTTTAGGCCATATTTGGTTGCTAAGGTGATTTTAGATAATCTGTTAATAATAATAAAAAAATAGTAAATAGTAATGATAAAGTAATTAATAGTAGTAAAATGTTTATGAATAGTAGTGAAGTAATTTGAGACTACTTCATTTACCAAACATAGCTTAATTGTCTGGTCCTTGACCATCCGATTCCTATTTTGCACATTAACATTATTTGAATTTTGGGTTCAATTCAACATAATAATATGTCTTTGCACAACAATTTCCCCACCATGCTCGCCAGTATTGTGCTTTGGAGTGCACTACAATAATGTTCTAGTTTCTCTAAGACCTATTTTGAATAGTGAGTTGAGATTAATTGGGATTATTTGTAAATAATAGTGAAATATTTGAACTGAGATGATAAGAGTTAGAAATGGTTTTAAGTTAAATTTTTTTATGAGATTTTGGAAAAGGAGAGAGAAAAAATTTAATAAAAATATTACAAAGTAAAAATATTGTTAGAATATAATTTTTTAAAATTATTTTTGTTTTGAGATTTGAAAAAGTTGAATTGTTTTTATGTTTTATTTAGAAGTTTAGAAAAGTTGTAATAACTAGGTAATAATTAGATGAAAAAGTTAAATATTTGAAATCGAAAAGTATTTTATATTTGTGGTGTCTGTATATTGGGATAAGTTAAGATTAGATGAAATGAGATAGAAGCATCTCTCTATCCAAATCAAACTGAAAGCAATTTGGTCATAATTACCATTTATGCTCCAACCTAAGGAGAAGGGAGGGTGCTGATAGTTTGGTAAAGAGCCAAAATAGCTTCCCTTTCCAAGTTCCAACCAAAGGAATTTGTAAGGTCGACCCTCGTGCCTGTATTATGCCAATTCTGTAATTTGTAAATAGAGAATTAAAGCTATTGAATATCTTCTTAGGGTTTGTTTGGATATTTAGAATATTTAAATATATTTTTGAATAGCAATGAAATGATTTGATTTAAGATGTTTTATTAGGTTTTGAGAGATGAGAGAAAAAAATTAAATAAAAATATTATAAAGTTAAAAAATTATTTAAATATAATTTGTTTTTGAAATTTGAAAAAGGAGTATTATTTTTTGTGTTTTATTTGTGAGTTTGGAAAAGTTATAATGATTATATAATGATTAGATAAAAAAGTTAAAAATTTGAAATTGATCAAAGTGTTTTGTATTTGAGAAGGAAATATCTATTAATACTTGAAAACAATTGTGTTACCAAATGGGCCATTATTCTCCATGTCGTCTAGATATTCTAAAATTTGCAGACAAACTGTCCACAAAATTGTGCATGATTCAGTTGTTCTAGATGAAAATTTTCATAAGCCAATTTCCTCAATGAACACAACATCTTTAAAGCTTGGAAAGCCACTTTAAGTTCATATTTGGGATTACGGTGAAAAATATAGTTTATAACTTTAAGGCTTATAGTTTATATTTTAAGTAATAAGTTTTACTATTAAAACACTATTTACTGTTTGGTAAGCATAAGTTTAAAACACTTTCAAACATGTTACATTTTTTTTTTTTGGAAATGAATTTAAAAAGTCTTTTTTGAAGTAGAAATGACATAAAAGATTATTTGATTTTTAAAGATTATGACTATATTATTTAAAGTTCGAAAGTTATAATTATCTGAAAGTTATATGCGTATTTTTTTCTATTGACGACATTTTTAGAATTGGAATTACGTTTTGCATTATAAAAAAAAACACGTTTAAGAAAAAATTTCAAAATGATGATTTTCTTTAAACATATTTTTTAGCTTATTTGAGACTAAAGAGTACTTTAATATATAACACCTAAACAATTTAATTTTTTTATTAAAGAGCTTTTAAAACTGTTTAAACATTTTTTAAAACTCTTAACTCAATCCTAAGCAAGCCTTGAATAATTCAAAATATGCAATTTGGAACCCTCCCCCACAGAGGTTTTTTAGCTGAATTCTGTTCACAATTCGAGACCATGGAGCTGCCACCTTTGTTGTTATATGTAGTGCGCAACTTCTATATATGACTTTAGTGAATTGCTATTGTGCCCTAGTTATAACGTTTACTTTGTTTTATTGACGTGACACTATATAGTCGTCGCATTGGTTTATTAAAAAAAATAAAAAATAAAAAAATATATATATTTAAAATAAAATAGTGTCTGAAAATGCAAAAAGATAAAAAAGTAAACCCTAAGTTCCCTCTACTCCTTTTATATTTGTGTTTTTAATTTTTTTTAATAAACTACGTGACACCATCCATATCAATAGAACAAAATGAGCGATATAACTAGATTGGCATAGTAGCATTTCTCATAACTTTAAAAGAGAAACACCACTTAACTTAGGCTAGGGATAATTAATCGGCATAATTAGAAAAATAGTAAATAAGGTGTAGAGCAATTTAGTCAATAGACTCCCTCTCTCCAGAAACTCATCCATGGAACCAACTCAAGATCTCATCAAGTTCAATGCATTTGTTGTCATTACGGACACTTACTATTAGAGTCTATTTGGGAACATAACTATTCTCAAATATCTTCAAATTCAATATTTTTTCTATCATTTTTTAAAATTTAATAAAACATCTCAGCTAAAATTATTTAATTACTATTCACAGATATTTTGAGACATTCTTAGTACCTTAACAAACCCTTTATGGTATGCGCAGCAATGTTCTGAAAAATATAGCATCAATCAATCGGAATAAAAGGAGAAGCCTTGATGAATTTACTTGTTAATAAGGCTAGGATTTATGAAAATTACCTCGGAGGAATATTCTCAGAGGGTAGCCGCTTGTTTGAAAAACCTAAACTGATAGAAAAAGGTAAATAATTTAATTATTTATATTATATTTTTAACACTTTGCTCAACTTTTGCGCTAGAATCAATGAGTGAGATAAGGTAGAGTTTAGAGTTATGATTCGAATTCAGGATTTTTGCTATGCATGATAACTCGTGAAATCACAATTTGTCCAAAAAATCTAAATTAATAGGAAGATATAAATTTAATTATTTGTATTATATTTTTAATAGTTGCACTTGCTCTCATGAGCGAATACAAGACTCAAGCCTTGGGCGAATTTCAGTGATCACAAGGTTAGAGAGCCATCTAGATTCCTCCTTATAATTCAAGTGTAACTAAAGGGTACTAATAGCCTAGTTTGTAATATTTTCGACACCTGAATAAGCCTTCTCATTGCGTAAATAATAACAACAATAACAATAATAATAATGTTCCCCCCACCTTCTGAGTGATACCCTGCTTTCCTTGTCTCCGATGATAGGAATCCCACTTTAAAAAGAAAAGGTTTGGCAAAAAGAAGAATAAATGTTAAGTCCGAAGAGTCATTTCCCAAAGAACACGGCTAATCTCTTTTCATGCATTGCCTGAACCTTTTTATTCCTATTCCCCCTTTCTTCAACTAGAGCTTCTAAAGATACATACTAATAAAGCGAGGGAATTAGTTGCCTATAAGAATTCATCCCATCCTCCCCCCTAAAATCATCTGTAGCAAAAAAATGGCGAAACACTTGGGGTTTCTGTTCTGCATCTTGATCATAGTCATGGACATTGTGGCCGGAATACTTGGCATTGAGGCTGAAATCGCTCAAAACAAGGTTATTTGCTGAAATCCACAAACTGATCATATCGTATTGATAAGTCATGTATTGTTTCCCTTATTTTAATATATATATTATATATAGGTGAAACATTTGAGGGTGTGGATATTCGAGTGTAGAGATCCAAGCTATGAGGCTTTCAAGCTAGGGTTGGCTGCAGCAATTTTTCTGGCCCTTGCTCACATCATCGGTAACTTGGTTAGTGGGTGCATTTGCGTTTGGTCCAAGCAAGATTATGCCAACTCCTCAGCTAACAGGCAATTAGCAGTTGCTTCCCTCATTTTCTCTTGGTAGGTGCTCGATCTTGCTTCATGTTCATGATTTTTGGATACATGCAACCTTGTACGTTTTTCCCAATAAATTAAGAACCTCATGAACATGATGAAACATGTTTACCTTTGTCATGACACGCGTGCGCGAACACCAGGATCATATTAGCTGTTGGATTATCGATGCTGATCGTAGGAACAATGGCGAATTCGAGATCTAGAAAATCGTGTGGACTAGCTCACCAACGACTCCTGTCTATAGGAGGGATTTTATGTTTCGTCCACGGAATGTTCATTGTCGCCTACTACGTGTCCGCCAAAGCCGCAGCAAGAGATGAAAAGGAGCGAAGAAACCATCCCGGATCAGGTGCTGCAGCCCATGTTTAGAATGCCATCTCTCCTCTCTTTTTGGGCTTCTTTGTGATCATCACAAGATTGCCTTTGCCAGATTGGGTTTTAGACAATTCTTTTGTTAACGTTTGTGTTGATCATGATGTATTTGATTGTAAATGCTAACTAGAAATGACAATAGATCCCACAAATGGGTATGTATATATTTCGTTAATCCTTACATTGATATTGCAAGAAAGAGATGTTCCACTATCCGATCATGGCTGAAAAATACCAATATTTAATTGGTTTGTATAATGTAAGCACAAGCCAAAAAGATTACATCGTCTAGCATTTTATACATCTTCATCCCATTCAAGTTCTACGATAAGGCAAAACTTTCCCATAGATTGCATTATGCCTTGCATCTGTCGACATATATTTTAACGTATAGCTTTCGACTTTCAGCAAGGAATAGAAAATAAAGAGAAATTAGAATGATGATGTAATTGAGATGTGTTTCTTTCCCAAGCTGCGGCCTTCTGTCTTTTTCAAGGAATTGTCATTTGCAAGGAGCTCACTTTAGTCTCCCTTTCGGGCTGGGTTGGTGTCCCTCCATTCTGGGCCGGGTGTAGTTTCTAACAGAGTGTAAAGCAAGGCGATGGGCTTCTGTTGACTTACTCTCTCTTGCTGGACTACTGTAATATTGACCCTGGGTTGGATAGTTACTAAGAAGCATTTGGGCTTCTTGTACAGAAAGATCATCATAAACTCACACCCTTTTCATCAAATCAGTTGATGGCATGATGCCATTCGGCTGGAGAACAAAAAACAGCCCCATGAAACTTGGCAATCATGAATTGCTCCAAGTCCAAGTGGCATAACTAAAGGAAACATTTGGTTACATGCAGTGATATTTTTAAATAATGCTGGTTATCATCTTCAATATGATATATGAAATGACATCTTTCATTTAATAAAATAAAAATTTTATATATTTTTTACTTATTTTATTAATATAATTATCTGTAATATTTTATTTAATAAAAAATATTTATTTAAACTAATTATATTAATAAAATATATAAAAATATATAAAAATGACTATATATAATTTGATCTCAACTTTAAGAGAATCATGGGCCTGTTAAGAATTCGTTTCGGTCCAATGAAAAAACAACGGCACATTCGGAGAGCGTTTTAGAGAGAGCGCCGAAATCCAAATTCAAATTTTTTCCCTTCGACCCCACTCTCCCAACACTCTCTCTTCTTCCCCTTTCTCTGCAAACCCTAACTTCCCAAATTAACCCCTATCTTTGATAGAAGAATCTTCCGCACTCTCTCCTCGGGCCCCTCCTTCCTCTTCCGCACAATCTCACGGCCTTTCATTCCGCAAATCAATGGCCAAGAATTGGATTTGAGTTTCCTCGGATGCAATTCACTGACCCCCAAGTACTCTCCTGGAAAAGAGCTCTGTGAGTCCTCGTCGTACCCTATCGTGTTCTCGGCTTCGAAGATGGCCTCTCGCAACCAGAACCGGCCTCCTCGCAGTCCATCCGCTGTAAGCTCTGATTACTTGCATTTTACTACTAATAATAATAATATTATTATTATTATAATTATTAGTGTTATTACATTGGGGTTGCTTCGTTGCTGAGGAACGGAGACAAAAGCTTAGTTCCAGATCTTATTAGGTGTTGCTTTTTCTTTTGTTTAGGATGTTGTTTGACTCCAAAGAGATTGTTTCTGTTTATGTCTCTAGCTGATTAGTTATTTTTCTCTTCGTTCCTAGATGACGAAAAGTAAAGAATTTGGTTTAACAAACTTTTCAGATTTTTTTAAAAAATTTTTCAACTTCAATCCGAACATCTTTTAAAGTAAAAGAAAACAATTCATTTTTTTTTTTCAGAAAACAAACCATCCACTTATTTGCCTTAGAGTCGAGCAAAAAAAAATACTGAAACCAAAATTGCTTTCACAAAAACGAAAAAAAAAACTTCTAAAAAAATCAATCCAAACAACTTTTTAAGACACTTTCAATTATATACTCCGATATGAAATAATATCAAAATCTTTTCACCGAAACATTTTCTCATTCTCCCTACATACTTTCACAAAATCCAACACAAAACAAATCTTATTTTTTTTTTCAAGAAATCTAAAAAATTGCACAAATGTTCACTTACCAAACATGCCCTAAAGCTCATTTTAGAGAATGAGATACCTTTAATCTATTTGCATGCCAAGAAAACAGATGCACATGAATTTAAGAACGAAAATACAAATGTCTGTTTTGAAGTTTTCAGGTTTCAAATGGATTACTTTGGTTTCTTCTTTTTTATGTTATGGTTAATTCACACTTCGTGCTGTATTTTTTTAAATGTAGAAAAAGGATGGTATCGACCAAGTTCCCTTCGACAAGCGTCGGAAGATTGGATTGGGAAGAACGGTAGGACCAGCAAGCACTGGCCGTATGCGGCAGCCATTTGCTGTGGTTAACAGTAGGCAAGATGGTATGGGTAATAGTGATATGGGCAGTGCTGAGGGTTCAGAGTGTGGAACCGTAGAGTTTACAAGGGAAGAAGTTGAGGCATTGTTGAATGTAAAGTTCAAGGGAAAGCAATTTGATTTTAAGGTATGATTTGTTTTCATGAATTTAAAAGTTGGTCTAAATTGTTTGTGAGCTTCTTCTCTGAGCTTTGGTATGGTTTTGTTTTGTTGCTATGCTTGGCAGGGGAAATTGGAACAAATGACCGAGCATATTAAGAGGCTCAAACTTTGCATCAAATGGTTCCAACAAACTGAAGAAAACCATGTTCTTGAGAAGGAAAAGCTTCAAAGTGTGATGGAATCTGTTGAAAAAAAGTGCATGGATACTGGTAATGTATTATGTTTATCTAGGGTAAATGGGGAAAAACCATTTTTTTTTTTTCATTAGAAGGTTGTGCTTGTCCCTATGTGTGCATCCACACTTGAACATATTTATATGATTTACAAAGCATTTAATCAATACAAAATGATTCATATTTTGTGGTACTCTCCTGTCTAGATTTTGTGAAGCTTCTGAATTGAACAACTCATATGCAGCATTAATTGCATCTGCTCTGAATAAAGTTACTTAGTTTGGTTAGAACCATTTTGGTTATAATACTTTTTCAGTGTAAAATTTTATTGACTTGGAGAGAATGGCAATATTTTTTTCAATTAAACATAACCATTTCAGTCAGAAGGAAAGAATTTCATTTATATGATAAAAATCCGCTTCATTTGATGGACGTGTTGTTTCTTGTGCAATAAAGTATTTGTGACATTAGAGTTGTTAAAAGGAAAACATTTTTTAATGTAGACTCATTTCTATTTTCTTAGAGGTGGAGATGAAAAGCAAGGTGGAAGAGTTAAATCTGATTATTTCAGACTTGAAAAAAACTGTATCTTCTTTGGAGGAGAGAGTTGCAAAGGAAGAATCAGATAAGTTGGTAAGCATTTCTGTAATTGGATTTTGTGTGAACAGCTGATACCTTTATGTTTCTAGATCTCATTTCTTGTGGTCTTATGACTAGGATGCGATTGAATGCCATAGAAAAGAAAAAGAAGCAAGGGTTGATGGTGAGAAGTTGCAAGCTCTTCTTTCATCAGACCTTGAAAAAACTCGGCAGGAGAAATCAGCTGCTGAACGGAAGGTAAACTCCTTACTGAGGGCGTGTGCACCCCTGGGATTAGTTGGGGCTTTGTTCTTGGACACCCGGTGCCAATAAAAAAAAAGAATTTGCTGAATAATGAACCTTAAACTCAATGGTTGCGCAAGTTAAAGTTTGGTTGAACTCGGCAGATTACATCACTTATGATGCTTTCTCCATATTAATTTGTTGGATCTGCAGGCAGCCTCCTTTGAGGATATGTATAAGCGAGCACAAGAGTATAATGTGAGTTTACAACAGTACAACAGCAAGCTTCAAAAAGATAATGAAACACATAGCGAGTCACTCAAAAGAGTTGAAATGGAGAAATTGACTATTGTGGAAAACCTTAGCAATTTAAGGTGCCACAACAAGGCATTACAAGATCAATTAACTTCATTCAAAGTAAGTTCTTATGGGAAGTATTCATTTATTTTTTTATTTTTGCCACCGGTTTTCCCAAACTGAATTTAATGATATTCAACAGAGTTCAAACTATTTTAGACAGGTTTATTGTTTTTTTTTTCCCTCTGATTCTTTTATTCATTTGTAATACCAATGGCATTTCTCTTGGCTCCAGAGGTTTTTTTTCAGCTTCACTAATAGTCCCTATGACTTTTGGTAGTGTCTTGATTGGTGTCGTGTTCACTCTTTATATGTCAGGCTTCACAGGATGAGTTTATAAAGCAAAAAGAATCATTATCAAATGAACTAAGATGCCTTCGTGGGGAACTTCAACAAGTGAGGCATGACCGTGATCACCAAGTGACAAAGGTTCAGGCTTTAACAGCAGAAGTGGTGAAGTACGAAGAATTCACTGGGAAATCATGTGTAGAGTTGGATAATTTGACAATAAAATCAAATGCCTTGGAGGTTTGCTACTTATTTTCATACATCATATATTCCTGCCTTCACTAGTTGTAAGATTTTGGGCCCTTTTACAGGAGACATGTTCATCTCAAAGGGAGCAGATTCGCATACTGCAGCAACAACTTGCTGCTGCAAATGAGAAATTAAAGGTAATGCTGATATTGGACAGAATGTAGGAAGCTGGCTTATGTTTTGTCAAGTTCTGCACGGGGCATCATTAGTGTGCTCATAGATTCTGGTGTGCATTGCGCATGTGTTTAATCTGACAGCATGACAATGCTTTTTTTTTTTTTTTTTTTTTTTCCCGTGTAGATGGTTGACTTATCTGCTTCAGAGACCAGAGCAGAATTTGAGGAGCAAAAGAGAATTGTGCAGGAACTACATGATCGCCTAGCAGATACAGAACTGCAGCTTAGTGAAGGAGAGAAGTTAAGAAAAAAACTGCACAATACTATTCTGGTAATTATTGTTTCCTTTCTACTTCAGGTTTTATGAGGTTTCACTAGTAGTAACATTGCCTTTTGTTGTAGGAGCTCAAAGGGAACATTCGTGTTTTTTGCCGAGTTCGTCCCCTGTTGCCTGATGATGGTGTTGCAACAGAAACTGCTGTAATTGCTTACCCTACATCAACGGAAGCTCTGGGCCGGGGCATTGACTTGATGCAAAGTGGTATGGCCATATTTGTTAACCTGGCAACATTTGATAGGGGAATTTTTTGATGTATATTATTTGTTGCACCTTTTACTGCTTTGCATATTGTTATTTAAAACGAAAGTTTCGTGATTTGACTAAATGCTACTAAATGTCAGCAGGGCAGAAGCATCCTTTCACATTTGACAAAGTGTTTACGCATGAGGCTTCTCAGCAGGATGTTTTTGTAGAAATATCCCAGCTTGTACAGAGTGCACTTGATGGGTACAAGGTAAATCTATTTCACCGGTTCCCAATTATTCATACCGAGGCACTTGCATTTTCAGCAGATTGATATGTTCAAATCAAGATCAGGATTTTATGGCTCAACCTAAGTTAGACCAAAATGCAAATAAGATTGAGGATAATCTGCTAATTGCTCTGGGAGTATAGGAATCTTCTGAATATGGTACCACTTGCAGTGCTACAAATAAGCTTTCTTGTTGGGTGGGATGTGGGACGAATATCTATAATAGGGGTTTACACTTAGTTCTGCTTATTTTTGGTTTGACTTGCATTGGATTTTTGCTATTGTGGCTTCAAGTGTAATAGTTTTAGCTATCGTTGCCTATCATTTGGTGGCTGCGCTGTTTTTTTGCCAGGCCTGGACTTGTATTTTATAGTTTTCATTGAATACTACATTTTATTTATAAATGAACTGTGCATGTTGAATAGGTCCTAGAGTTGGCTCTAAAATTTTGTTATCGATCACCTCTAAATTTGTATTAATCTGATGCTGGTGTTTCTTCTGACAGGTGTGTATATTTGCTTATGGCCAAACGGGTTCAGGTAAAACATATACTATGATGGGTAGGCCAGAAACCTCAGAGCAGAAAGGGCTGATACCTCGTTCACTAGAACAGATCTTCCAGGCTAGTCAGTCCCTTCAAGTGCAGGGTTGGAAATACAAAATGCAGGTTAACTACCAAGAACTTTTACTCATAATCTGCTTACATTTCCTAGTGAAGCTCTTAACGATTGCTGACCAACATATGTAGGCTTCAATGTTGGAAATATACAACGAGACCATCCGCGATTTATTATCAACAAATCGATCAAATGGTTTGGACGTGTCACGGACAGAAAATGGCGTTCAAGGAAAACAGTATACTATTAAGCATGATGCAAATGGAAACACACATGTTTCTGACCTCACCGTGGTTGATGTTTGCAGTATAAAAGAAATTTCTTCACTTCTGCAGCAGGCTGCAAAAAGCAGGTAAGCCCATTAGTTGATGTATATGTGGTATTGGAGGCTGCGGTCTTGCATTTTGTTTGTGATAGTAAGTGGACATTCTGTATATATTGTGTTCCACATTGTGTGGCAGGTTTCTGTCATCCAATCTCCAGGAGTTTCTTATTAAAGTGAACTTTTATTATTTGTTCCAGGATGTATTTCTGCATGTTTATAAAGTGTGTATACACATACATGCACATTCACACATACGTACAACATATATGTGTAAATTTATTTGTTTATTTTAATAGTCAATATGGTCAATTTTGTAAGCCTACCATAGAAATCACGATTTGTTTTTATTTTTTTTTATTTTTTTGATTGGTAGAAATAGTAACACACTTCTAGTGAAAAAGGAGCACATTTTATCATATAACTTTTTTTGAACTTTCATCTTACTGTCCCTTGTATGACTAAATCTAATGCTGAAAGATTCTATTTAGGTCTGTGGGTAAGACACAAATGAATGAGCAGTCATCAAGAAGCCATTTTGTCTTTACATTGCGCATATCTGGTGTAAATGAGGTATGTTCCTGATGGTAATGTGTTCTGTTAGTGCCCAAAGAATTCTCTCTACATTTTGCATGCTTTTACCTGTTGATATGCTCTCTTGATTTGCTAGAGCACTGAGCAACAAGTACAGGGGGTTTTAAACCTCATTGATCTTGCTGGAAGTGAGCGGCTATCAAAAAGTGGGTCAACTGGAGACCGGCTGAAGGAAACTCAGGTGAATTTCAGTATTCACCCTTTTTTTTTTCATTTGTTAGCGTTGTATATCTTCTTAAAATGAGTATGCTGATTTTTTGTAATCAGGCTATCAATAAAAGTTTGTCTTGTTTGGCCGACGTAATATTTGCATTGGCAAAGAGGGAGGACCATGTTCCTTTTAGGAACTCCAAGCTGACATATCTTCTCCAGGTGCGGTTTTGTTATTTAACTTTTCAACCATTGGATTGTATGCTCATACGTCATGTTGATGGGCAACACTGAAATACTGAAGTACTTAGAATAAAATTTTGGTTGGTTGTGCGAAGAAGTACTTGGAATAAAATACGGAAGTAATTAGGTGCAGTGTCTTCTTCCAAATACTTAGGTGCAGTGTCTTCTTTCAAATACTAAAGTACTTAGAATAAAATACTGAGGTGCAGTGTCTTCCTCCAAATTTTGGTTGGTTGTGCTAAATAATGAAGTACTTCGAATAAAATTTAAAGGTAGACTCTAGCTCAGATTTGCTTAAGGACAGTTAAAATGAAATGGTTCTTTAGCGGAGTTAACTATCTCATCAGAAGCAATCTACTCTGTTATCCTAAGAGATTTTTCCAGAATTAGAAGTTTTTCTTACATGTGGCATGAGTTCATTTGAAGAATAAGGTTTGGCATCTCTGCCATCTCTGCATTTTTCACTCGTTCAAGTGTCTTGCTGGGGTGGTTGTCAAAGTGAGCTTGTCTTTGAGTTTCAACGTGCAAATGAGCTCAACATATACTGAACTTTGCTGTCTTGTTTGTCTCTAACGTGATGAAGCACTTTGATGCGTTTTCAATTCAATAGCAACGTTCTGTTATTCCATCAGTCTGGCTCGAGAGTGTGTGGTTTTCAGGTGCTTTAAGTTGTTATCATCTTACTCTGTTTGTGGCTTCCATTAAACATTGTTTTTTTTTTTTTTTTTATTAAATAGCCATGCTTGGGTGGGGACTCCAAGACCTTGATGTTTGTAAACGTCTCCCCAGATCCTTCTTCAATTGGTGAGTCTCTCTGCTCTCTGCGGTTTGCTGCCAGAGTCAATGCCTGTGAAATCGGAATACCCCGGCGTCAGACAACAACAGTGCGGCCATCAGATTCTCGTTTGAGTTATGGCTGACCACGTGCTCCACAGCTTCTCCTACATTTTGTTGGTCTGCTTCTCTGCCATCGACAATTCACAGAGTAACTGTTATATGTAAAAGTTATAATGATTGTAATGTGTATAATGGGAGTGGATTGGTGGTGTGAATTGATTGTAGTCCTGTTTCTATCTTACTACTAACTTGTACTTTAGATTTATGCTTAGGGTCTGGAATTTATTGTTGGCCCTTAGAGAGACAGAGAGAGAGGGTCCCCCAATTCTATATCAAAATGTTCACACTACTCGAAATAGTTAAAAGTGGCTTTGTTGATTGCATTGTATGCTGAGTGGCTTTGGGAATTCTCTGATTGGTCTGGCTTGTTTGGTAGCAGGATAATGAATATGAACATATGAAAAGATTGTTTTCAATGCTTTCACTAGAAATGATATTACTTCCATTTCTGCAGAGGGTCAGGAATTCGGCCCCACTTCAAGTACTGCATCAAATTCAGTTCCGAGAAAATGAGGTTAAATTAAAGAAAATGGTAGCCTGACAGTGACAGCGAAACCAATAAAAAAATCAATTTAAAAAAGGGCTACATTTAGGTACAAGAAAACATCATTAATTTGTATGCCTGTCCAGATTAATCGATGAATTTTAGAACGGTTTAATGCGAGCCGGACAAATTCAACGAACCGGGCAGGTACAGACCCCTACGATTCGCTCATATCTGTCCGAAATAATTATTCCGAAGTACCTTTCAATCTAATCCCAAACGTTTTCTTTCATTAATAATTCCAAACTTCGAAATCAGAGAAAAAGTCTATTATCCATGATAAATGATCCATCATCCCCTTGTTTCCAATGTCAGTGACTGGCCATCTGTCTTATTCATTTGATTCATGTCTATCTGAAACTGGATGCGGCTCCCACGCCGCTGAGTATTCCGTTGTGCGTACCGTTCATTGTTTTATTTTAATTTATTTTTTAATTTTTTAATCACTTTTTCAATTAAAAATATATATTAATATATTTAAAATTATTTTTTTAATCACTAAATAAATAATAAAAAAAAAAATATCCAACACTATACTGCAGCGGTAAACCCGGCGGCACAGCAGCATTTTCCAAGTTCCATCCTGAAAATAAGTTAGGATAGTATTTTCTGACCCACATACCAAAAGATTGGACCCACTGAGAGAGATAGAAGAGAGAATCCAAGGTGTTTTCAGCCTTTCATGATCCGCCTCTTTTACGGGGAGCGGTAGTCTGTAGAGCAATTCTACGTCTTGTTACACTAGCGTCTGGTTCTGGTTCTAGAGGGGTAAGAGTTCCCAAGAAGGTGAAGAGGAAGAAGGAAATGGACGGTCCAGGCCAAGAGCAGCATACCAAGTCTAGGGTTGTGAAGGTTGACTCTTTGGAGTCGTGGGAATTCTATGTTGCCCAAGCCACCAATAAAGGGTGCCCTGTAAGTTTTCTCAAACACTGTATTTTGCCTCGACAAACACCCTCTTCTCCTCTACCTGTCTTTCTGAAAAACACACACACACACACACACACACACGCACACAATCCATGCGAGTCTTGAAAATAATCCCTTCAAATCATCATAAACACCCCCTCCTTCTCTGGCGGTTTACGTAGATTATGAAAAAGTACCCCTTTTTTAGCGTTTATTTTCACTTAGATGATCTCGAATAAAATTCGGGTTATTAAATTTGTTTTATTTGGGGTGTATTTTAGATTGTTGTACATTTCACTGCTGCATGGTGCATGCCTTCAGTGGCTATGAACCCCTTTTTTGAGGAAGTGGCTTCAAGCTATCCTGATGTTCTGTTTCTCACAGTTGATGTTGATGAGGTCAAGGTAACTCGTCTAATCTTTTTAAACGATTAATGCTTAATTTGTCAATTCTGTTTCTTGTATAAGCACAAAATAAATGGCTTTTCCGAGTGAAAATCAAAATCATCATTGGCATAATATATATATATATATATATATATATATATATATATATATATATATATATAAAACCACCTATTGAAGGAAGAATGTTATGTTTTCAATGGAGTGTGTTAACATACTCTTCTCACCATGTGGTTTATGTACAATTTGAGCTGGCTTTTTCCAGGTTTTTATGGTTCTTGCTTGAACCATTAGAATAATGCCCGATTTCACTTCATATAGGTATGATTCGACTTGTTTATTTGTTAGATTGACAAGGATAAAGGATTAGTACGTAAACAATAGCTGCAGCTAAGCCTGATTAGCGCAGATATCCATTCTTTAGCAGCATGAGTCGGTGAATGGAATATTTTCAATGACGATTGATCCACCGTTGAAATATCCTGCCAGTCATTATCTTTCTAGTAATAATCATGATCCGAGTAATCATTGTTGGCTATAGGCCCTCCAAGAGTTTTTTTTTTTTTTTTTTTTTTTTTTTTTTTTTTTTTCTTTTTTTTAATTTTATTTGAGCTAAGGAGTATGAATCTTTGATGTCTTGTTTTCAGATCATCTGATTTTGGGACAACTTTATATTCTAGTTACTCTTTTTTCTCCAAGGAACCAGAACTTATTTCTTATGTATACTTCTGGTGTACCTGGCTTATGTCTATCTTTTTATCAATAAAATTTCTTATTATCTATTAAAAAAACTGTTTAAGCGGACTTGAAATATGTGTGCATATCTACGCATGCTTCATCTGAGCAACTTCTCATTCTGCAGTAAACTCCTGTCTTTTGGATTAGTGAGTTACAGCGCTTTGCTGTTGCGATATTATCTCCAATGTAAATCTTGGTGCTTTGGGATCTGTCGTTGATTACATTATTCTGCTTTGCTTCGAAAATAATTTTCCTGGAGTTTGCATACTTTGACCAGGTTGTGTTTCATTCCTTTTAGAGAACTTCATAGCATGTTGAGAAGCATGCCAGCTTAAATTTCAGCCTAACATAGTTAAACATTTGGGTCTGTCATTGCTGTTTTACGTGCATACTTGGAGTGATTTCGTGCTAGCTGATGCCTTTATAGAGACGATATGCTTTTATTAAAGGGAGAACAACTTGCACTCCTAGGGTACTTCCAGCTTGAATTCTAAATAAAGAACACAGTTCGTACATGGCTGGTATCATTTGATGCAGAGCTTGAGATCTCAGCCATAAAATTCTTCGAATTGATGTTTGGTGATTTTCTTTGTTGATGGAGATTTTATATAAGATGTTCTTGCATTGCAATTGGTTAGGAGGTGGCGACTAAATTGCAGATAAAGGCGATGCCCACATTTTGGCTAATGAGGGATGGTGCTCCACTCGACAAACTTGTTGGTGCCAATCCAGAGGAGGTAAGGAAAAGGATAGATAGTCTTGTGCAGTCCTTTCGTGTTGATGTTGCATAGTTCCAACATAAGTATGATATTGTACATTTGTAAATGTTAATTGTGTGACTTTTGTGGTCCAACATTCAAACAGATGATAAGTGAGCTTGTGTGCTTTGTGTGATGGGTGTGACTTCAATCTCATAAGTACTTTTGCGTTTGCTATATGGGTTAAATTGCTGCCTTTCTTTTTCATACAGCCGGCCATGTTTCCACTCCGGATGTTGGTATGGTGCTTGAATTAAGTGGTACCTATGCCTAAAAATAGGAAACTTTAGTAGAAAATGAGAGAAAAAGTTACCTGCTCCTGTACTCATGCTTTTTAACTTTCAAGCAAAAAAAAATCCACACTAAAAATAGCTGTTAGAGTGGACAGCTTTAAATCAAGAACATAAAACAAATTTGCCTGTTAGTTTGGTTTTTCTACAAATCGAAAGCAATAACCACATTCATTGCGATTCATTGCAATTAGATATTCCTTTTGAAGCCCAAGCCAACAAATATTTGACATTTTTTGTTCTCAATAAATAGACTAATGAACGCTCCAGCTCAAAAGAAACGAGGTCTTAAATCTGTCTTTTGGCATTATTTCGGGTAGTCTTCGAAGGATGTGAGCAGCAAAAGGCCTAGCATCGTTGACGTTGTGCACTGTGTCTGGTGGAGATGGCGGCTGACCAACAAATCTCCCTGTTCTTGCGCTTCCCCACCACCTTTTCCCATTCACTAGCCGGTGTCCCAATCAACCAAAAACACTATTTCTATTACCACAGTTAAGGATGATATATTGGGTGATGCTGTGCGGATGGTCATGGTGTCTCAATTACTAGGTGAAGCCACGAAGTTGGAGTTAATGGAGAATCTGCAGGATAAGTTTCATGAATTGAAAGGGGCGTTTGGGTCTTGATGTTCCGGTTCTTTCTGCTCCGGATTTTTCTTTCTCCCTATAGAAAGACGACGCAAATGCACTTTTGGTTTTGAATTACTCTGTATAATAGTGCTGCGAAGAATATTCAAGGAAAATAGGCAAGCGCATTTTTTTGGGTCATGTCCAGTGGAGTTTTGTTTGTATAGGAAGAACAGAAAATTGTAAGCAGCCTGGATGAGTACTCAAAGAAGCTTTTACATGCAGTCCAAGCTTCTCTTTCTCTGCCACCAAAGTGGCGTAAGGAACGAAGAAGCCATAGTTCATTTTTATGTTTCTATTTCTATGGAGGGTACGTTGCAATTGCAAGACTGTATTCGCTGGATTATAAATGTTGTTTAAGAATTTGAAACTTCCATCGATTCTGATTTATTGGAACAGTTGGTAGTTTTTGTTAACCAGTTTTGGAAATCTAGCTCCCGCTTCTGAGCTGTCAAGCATGTCTCGTTAATTGTTCTAGAACGTCGACAATGCAGTTTCAGATGTGAGAGCTATTCTGCCTCAAATGTCAAATGAGTGCCAGAAAATGACACAGCAGTCCCTATTTCACACAGCAAGTTGTTTTGTTAGGACTTATCCATCTTCAAATGAAACCTACAATTCTTATTTACTACCTTAAACAGGAGGACTTATTAAGAAACCTACTGATAAAAGTTATTCTTTAACAGGGTAATTTGAATCCCATGTATTTCCCAGAAACATAGGTCCTCCAAACATCAAGTGCTCCAAAGGTAGTCATCAGAACAGTACTCAAAACCATTACAATACTAACTGAGAACACGACCAGAGATGCCCTCCCATATCGACGAATCGCTCTCTTCACCCCCACCAATCCGACAAGTGAAGCAGCAAAACAGATGATGGCGAAGATGAGGGCAGTGTGCATGTGCTCCATGCCCATCAAAACGTACAGGAATACCGACATGGTGGATGAGAAGAAAACCATGAACGAACAAGTCGCTGCTGTTACCTGCACCAAGATGATGTCAAAGTAAAAAATAAGCAGTACTGGAAGTTTAAAATGATCGTAGTCTGGATGGGGGGATCAGAAGCTACCTCAGGTACTATCCCAACTTGAAGAAGAAGTGGGCTTATGAGCATTCCACCTCCAATGCCAAAGAAACCTCCCAAAACCCCTGCTAAAAATGCCATTCGTGGGAAGACAAGTTTGCTTGAAGGTCCGTCTCTAAACTGTAGGTCTTCTTCGTCCTTAACGAATGAGTAAATGCTTATGCTAAGTGAAGTATTAAAAATTTTAATCTAAATCACTAAAAATAGTATTCACTCATTTTATTTTTATAGCACCTCGTGGTTTGGAGAAGTCTGATGTTTAAGTACAGTCTCCTCTTTGCATAGGATCCAGGAGGTGAAAACCATTGCCAAAGGAATTTGGAATGATGAGATAATCCAGTAACCCAATCCACAAGGTTCTACTTGGATTATTAGACCCTGCACATTAAAACGACATATATGCTGAAAAAATAAGTCGAGAGAGAAAATTAAAAGCTAGGCAGCAGTCTTGACTCCAGATATTTCTATTTCAAAAGGTTCTCTATGGACCATTTTTTTAATTTATTTTTTATTTTTTACAGATGCACTTAACTACAAATAAAATAAAAAAGAAATGTCAAAGAAGCAAAATAAAATAACGTTAAAAGATCCCCACAAACCTGCTCGATGATACTTTGATTTAATTCCTTATGGCTGGTCATGTTCGTTCCAGTACGTACGGGACCACGAATCCCTTGGAATTATTCCCAAATTACATGTTTGCAGATCCATTGCTATGATTCCATCTCTAGATATATATATATATATATATATTCTATATTTATGTAACGAAAGCTGTATGTCACTTTAGCAACGTAATATACCATTTTTATCACAGTAGTACTGGATGATTTTGCAGTGATGAACCAAATGAAGTAACAATATATGTCAGTAAGGTAGCAAATGAGTAGCATGGTTTTATGTCGTAATTAATGGACATTCAAGTAATTAGGTCCTTATATAATTAATTAGGGATGTTTAGAAATGGAACGGCTTTAATCACACAGTACGTACAAAGTAATTCAAGAAACCAAAAAAGAAATGCATGAAGTTCATTTGTTGATGATTATCATAGAGAAGATCATCAATGGTTAGAGATGGACCGTCGTACGTACCTGTCCATGCCGATTGCCACGAAGAAGATAGAGAACAGAGAAGGAAAGCCAGACCAGAACTAAGACCCCCATTTTCATCCATGGAAACCTCAAATTGCAACCTGATCCTTTCACACCCAAAGCAGTTTTGATCCCTTCACTTTCATCACCACATGATGAATTCTCATTAGTCAACCCATTTTCCAAATTTCCACCCCCATTTCTCCTCAACAGCTCTTCAGATTCCATTCTCCAATAAAACACACCATTTTGACAAGTCTTAGAGGTAGACCAAGCAAGAAAAGTAGCAAAGAGAATGGTAATGAGCCATTCTGGGAACACAAGGTTGCAAATCACCCCTATGCTCACTCCTAATAACATACATGGCTCTGATAAAAGTGCTATATCAAAGTCGATCAATGTCTTGCCACCAAACTTGGGACTGAAGTTGCACAAATTGCACATAACATTTGCAGCTGAACCACCAGTGACCATGAAAGCTGAGAGACTCGAGGCTGTCTTGAGGTCTACGCCTGCAACTATAGTCAGTATGGGTATGAAAAGCCCACCACCTCCAATCCCTCCTGCACTCGATATAGAAGCAGCTATGAAACAAAGAACTCCTGCCAAAACAACTGGGGTTTCTAATCCTATAAGCTGGTTTAGTTGGGACTCTATCTGGTGATTCCTCCATTGGTAAAGTTTTTCTAGTACTCGGTCACTTCTGAGAGGAACGGAAATGGATTTTGTTGGTTTTCCATGGGAATGGCCGAATGGGATGAGAAGGATAAGGGGAAGAATAAAGCATGCAAGACTTTGGTAATTTTTCATTTGGTTAGGGATTCTTGGTAGTGTTGTCTCCAGATGAACGGTATCCGTGTCTTATATAAGAACGTGGAGGAAGTGTTGCATGACATTTGTGAGGACATCGACAGAAATAAGATCAAGTCGACAGACCGAAAATGGCTATGATGTTTCAAGTATGGTAATGTCATTTCTGTTGGGTTTTTGCTCATTTGTTTTAGTCCCACGTTGGTTGGGAATGAAAGAGGAGTAAAGGTCCAAAGCCTGGGTTTAGCCTCTTTGTAAAGTGTACTAATCAAATGCTTTGTTAGTAAATTTTTATTCTAATTAAATTTCTCTGTTATCCATTTTTATAAAATGGTAAGAGGTATGAGTTAAAGTTTTGTTAGTAGGAAAAACTTTGTAGATGTGTTTGGGGTGATTAGAGAAATTATGTGATTGTAACAATTTTTTATATAGTAAATTTTCTTCTTTGGGTCTGATTATTTTTCTCCTGTTTTGAGAGTTTTTTATGTAAAATCTTGTATTGTTATCATTTATCTATTTTCTTGATATTCTTGCAAAAGGTAGATCCTATAGAGTGAATTTAAAAAGTCTAAATTTCCAACAATTTCAAGGGGTCATTAATTAGCTGAATGCACCATCTCTGGTTAATAAAAATATTAATATTAAAGACAAAAATCTATCTCTACAGTTACGTTTAGATATTGAGGTGATTTTAAATGATTTATGAATATTAATAAAGAAGTTAAAAAAAAATAGTAATAAAAAATAATGAAAAAAAAATAGTAATAAAAAATAATAAATAGTTTGTAAATAATAATGAAGTATTAACCATACATATATACCCAAATCTGATTTTTATAACACCAACACGCCATGTAAAAGAGATCCCACGGTAATAAACATTATTGATTTTTAATTTCTTTTTTATAATTATAAGGGGTCTACCAATAAATGTGCTGACATATCAACCTTACGAGTAATAAACTCAACGTTACAATACCTTGCCACGGACGGCACGGAGACACATCTTTCTAAAAAATTATTTGAAAAATTGGTTTAATTGAAAGTTAGTTATTTTTTGTTTTTATTGTTATAAGTATTTATTCCAGTGATATAAATATATGTATAGAAAATGATAATATGACTGTTAAATATGACTATTAAATATGTCAACTCATATATTATTACACACCATAGATGATCAAACTGCAGGCCGTTCCTCTTCAAAAGAGCCTACAAGTCGTTTAAGCTTAGAACCTGAAAAGGGATAAATTGTATTCTTTTCCAGTTTTTGCTTATTTCCATTATTTTGATTCTTTGTAAATACTTATTATTCTTTTGCTTAGCCAGCTGCTATTTTTAGTATAGAAACGGTTAGTTTGTTACAGAAATGTGTATATGTAGGACAGATTGTACAGTGCTCATTACACAGAATATTGAGAAAGCATCTTCCCTCATCCTTCGTGTACCTGCTCTCTGTTTTTCCAGCTTCTTCTTTTCTTCTCTTTGATTCCTTACATGGCATCAGAGCCCTGAGAGCAACAATCATGGAGGTTTTTGAAGGATCCGATAGCTCATCAAACAGTCCCAACCATTCCTCTACTCGTTCAGACAAACCTTCAAACAGCCCTCGTGCCACATACATGGCCAAATACTCAAACCTCGCCGATCCCAGCAACCCCTTTCGCCTGGATACTGGCGACAACCCTGCACATATTTTGGTCACTGACCTACTCACAAGTGAGAACTATACTACTTGGTCCCGAGCAATGAGACGAGCCCTCCGTGCCAAAAATAAGTTGGGCTTCATCACCGGCTCAATCCCTCAACCCACTGACCCAGACGACCCCCTCTTCGATCTCTGGGAACGCTGCAACGATACCGTTGTTTCATGGCTTCACAACTCCATCAGCTCCTCCATTCGGTCTAGCGTTGCCTTCATCGACGATGCCCACGCCATTTGGCTTGATCTACACGATCGGTTCTCCCATCAGAATGCACCCCGCATTTATCAGCTCAAAAAGGCACTTGCTGGCCTCCTTCAAGACTCTGACACTGTAAGTGTGTATTACGGCAACCTTAAAACTCTTTGGGATGAATTGCTCATTTATGATCCTATACCTGTTTGTGCTTGTGGCTCAATGAAAACACTCTCAGATCGTTACCAACGTGATTGTGTGTTTCAATTTTTGATGGGTTTAAATCCCACCTATTCATCTGTCCGAGACCAAATAATGCTTTCAGATCCTCTCCCCCCCATCACAAAAGTTTTTTCCCTCATCCAACAGCAAGAACGCCACCACCAGTTACTTCCCAACTCAAACCCGTCTGACTCAATGGCTTTTGCCATTCGAAAACCTTTTCAATATTCTACCAAAATTTCACCCCAACCCAAATTCAAGAAAGAAAGAGCATACTGCTCTCATTGCAAAATCACAGGACACTCCCTTGAAAACTGTTTTAAAGCTGGTAATGCTGAAGCACCCATCTGTTCTCATTGTCATATGACTGGACACACCATGGAGAAATGTTACAAGCTCCATGGCTATCCCCCTGGACACAAGCTTTTTAATAAATCTCAAGGATCTAATGCTCTTGCTGCTCAAATTGCTCCTGACCTCGAGGACAACAGTGATGATCGGGTTGGCCTTACTAAGTCTCAGTATCAGCAGTTAATGGCTTTACTCCAACCAAGGGAGTCCTCCAACACTGTTCAGCCCTCTGCTAACCAGATTCAATCCAACATTCCTTCCACTTCGACTGCTCACATATCTGGTATCCCTCTTTGTTTATCCACATCCACACATAATTCCTTGTTTTCTGAAAATATTTCTTGGATAATTGATACTGGTGCCACTGACCATATGGTCTGTTGCACCACCTTTTTCACTACCATTACTGCCCATGTATCTCACTCTGTTAAATTACCAAATGACACCAATGTCCCTGTCACACACACTGGCACAGTCCACTTAACACCCTCCATTTGTCTCACCGAAGTCTTATGTGTTCCATCTTTTAATTTTAACTTAATTTCAGCTAAAAAGTTAGCTGCCAATCTCACTTGCTGTCTAGTGTTTTTCTCTGACTTTTGTCTAATTCAGGACCTTTTATCTTGGACAACGATTGGGAAGGGTGAAGTGAAGAATGGCCTATATCACCTGCTTAACATTGCTGTCCCTCCCTCTACATTGGTCACCACACTTTCAAATTTTTCACCTGTCAAGAACTCGGCTACAGCTTCTGTTTTACATGCTGAAAATGTTACTGACCTATGGCATTGTCGCCTAGGTCACCTTTCCTTTCCTGTTTTAAATCTAATTTCAGATCCCATTGTAAAGCAAAGCATTTCTACTTCTAATACAAAGCCTTGTTACATCTGTCCATTGGCCAAATTTCATAGACTTCCTTTCCCTCATAGCACACATAAAACATCAAGACCCTTTGAAATTGTGCACTGTGATCTCTGGGGACCTTGTTCAGTCCCTGCCTATGATGGTTCAAAGTATTTTCTCACATTAGTTGATGACTTTTCTAGAAGTACATGGCTATATCTTCTCCATAATAAAGCAGAAACCAGAAATAACATTGAGTCTTTTGCCCATATGGTTGAAACTCAATTTAACCTCAAAATCCAAATTTTAAGAAGTGATAATGGTGGAGAATTCCAAATGCCATCTTTCTTTCACACCAAAGGCATCATTCATCAAACTAGTTGTGTGGCCACTCCACAACAAAATGGAGTTGTGGAGAGAAAACACCAACACTTGCTTAATGTGGCTCGTGCTTTAAAATTTCAAGCTAGTCTCCCTCTTGAATATTGGAATGATTGTGTCTTAACAGCCACATATCTCATAAATCGGACTCCTAGTCCTTTACTTCAAAACAAGACACCATTTGAAATTTTATTCAAGACCCCACCCACTTATGCTCACTTAAAAGTGTTTGGAAGTCTTTGTTTTGCTGCCACCCTTTCCCAAGGTAGAAAAAAATTTGATCCCCGAGGTCGCATGTGCATTTTTCTTGGATATCCTTTTGGCACCAAAGGTTATAAATTACTTGACCTTAAGTCCAAAACCACCTTTATCTCTCGAGATGTACTCTTTCATGAGTCCATCTTCCCCTTTCAATCCTTGTCTCATCCCTCTCAAACTCCCTCCCTTGTCTTTACAAAACCCTTGCCCGACTCTCTTGATTTTCCTACCACTGCCTTTCCCCAACATCCAGCCACTTCACCTTCCATTTCAGCACCACAGTCATCACACCAACATATTGCTACATCCCACCATCCCCTCCCCTCTTCTCCTCATGATGACCCTTCCATTTCCACCCATGATACCCCACCTTCTCCTCCTCTTCGCAGGTCTAATAGAGTAAGGACAGCTCCACAATACTTGCAAGAATTTCACTGCCACCAGACTTCACTTTCAGCTCCTTCTCAATTGCTGTCCAAGTCTCCATCATCCTCTGTTGGTAATCCCTGCTCTCTAGCTAATTTTCTGACATACCAGAATTTTTCTCCATCCTTTACTGCTTTTTCAAACTCCATTTCCATTGTTTCTGACCCAACAACTTACAAACAAGCTGTCAAACACCCTGGTTGGTGTCAAGCCATGAACTCTGAACTGTTAGCCTTAGAACAGAACCAAACTTGGATAATCACTGACTTACCTCCTGGAAAAGAGGCAATTGACTGTAAATACGTTTACAAAACAAAATTTCATGCTGATGGATCTGTAGAAAGGTTGAAGGCAAGGCTTGTTGCCAAGGGATTCACACAACAAGAAGGGATAGATTATACGGAGACCTTTTCTCCAGTTGCAAAGCTTGTTACTGTCAGAGTTTTATTATCTGTAGCAGCAGTACAAGGCTGGACACTTCTCCAATTTGATGTTAACAACGCCTTCCTCCATGGCGATTTGGATGAGGAAATATATATGCGCAAACCTCCTGGTTATGACAAAGGAGGACCCACTCAAGTTTGCAAGCTTCTCAAGAGTATCTATGGTCTTAAACAAGCTTCCAGACAATGGTATTCTAAATTCTCTTCCTCTCTTATTGCCTTTGGATTTGAGCAATCTAAAGCTGATTACAGCTTGTTTACTAAACTAGATGGTTCATCTTTCACTGCCTTACTAGTTTATGTAGATGATATTATTGTGGCTGGTAACTGTTCCTCTTCCATTGCATCACTCAAATCTTTTCTGAACACTCAGTTTAAGATCAAAGATCTTGGTTGTTTGCGCTATTTTCTTGGTTTGGAAGTTGCAAGGTCTTCCAAAGGCATTCACTTATGCCAAAGAAAATATACTTTGGATATCTTGGCCGACTCAGGGACTCTTGGCAGCAAACCTCTCAAGCTGCCACTTGAGCAGAATTTTAAACTTAGCAAATCATCTGGTGCTCAACTCTCAGACCCGAGCTCTTATAGAAGACTCATTGGCCGTTTGCTATATCTAACCATCACTAGGCCTGATATATGTTATGCTGTCCAGCTCCTTAGTCAATTTATGGATCATCCCACCACTTCACACTTGGCTGCAGCTCATAAAATACTTCGGTACATCAAAGCAGCACCTGGACAGGGCATCTTGCTATCATCTTCCTCTCAACTTCAACTCAAGGCCTATTGTGATTCTGATTGGGCCTCGTGTCCTGACACACGTCGTTCTGTGACTGGGTATTGCATTCTTCTAGGGGACTCACTTATTTCTTGGAAGTCCAAGAAACAATCTGTGGTGTCTCGTTCTTCCGCTGAGGCTGAGTACCGCTCCATGGCTTCCACATGTTCTGAGCTTACTTGGCTTCGATATTTACTTCTTGATCTTCGGGTTTCTCATCCTCAGGCTGCATTGCTTTACTGTGACAACCAAGCAGCCCTCCACATTGCTGCCAATCCGGTCTTCCACGAACGTACAAAGCATATTGAGTTAGATTGTCACTTAATCAGAGACAAGATCCAAGAGGGCAGCATCATCACAGCTCACATTGCCTCAAAATGTCAACTTGCTGATATATTTACAAAAGCTTTACCTTCCTTTATTCTTCAGTTGCATTTGTCCAAGATGGGAATAGTGAACCTCTATTCTCCATCTTGTGGGGGGCTATTACACACCATAGATGATCAAACTGCAGGCCGTTCCTCTTCAAAAGAGCCTACAAGTCGTTTAAGCTTAGAACCTGAAAAGGGATAAATTGTATTCTTTTCCAGTTTTTGCTTATTTCCATTATTTTGATTCTTTGTAAATACTTATTATTCTTTTGCTTAGCCAGCTGCTATTTTTAGTATAGAAACGGTTAGTTTGTTACAGAAATGTGTATATGTAGGACAGATTGTACAGTGCTCATTACACAGAATATTGAGAAAGCATCTTCCCTCATCCTTCGTGTACCTGCTCTCTATTTTTCCAGCTTCTTCTTTTCTTCTCTTTGATTCCTTACATATATATATATATATATATATATTTTAATGGTTAAGATTGTTTAAAAAATACTTAAAGAAAAAGAAAATAAAGATTTTGTAATTGAAATTTATATATACTTGATTTTCAAATAATAAAATTGATTTTTTTGAGTTCTGCCTTGTAAGGTTTTACTTTTAAAGAATTTTTTAAAAGATTTTTCTTCATTACGTACCAATCTTAGTGGTATGTAATTTATTTACTTTATGTTATTATTTAATTATTAAATAATTATATGATTGATCACTAACTAATTTAGTGAGTAAATTAGTACATCTTTGCATTAATATTCAGAAATATTTGGATAATTTAAGAGATGATGATCGCGCAGGCTGTGAATGCTAACAGTAAAACCGAGCCTCTAGAATTAAGGAAGAAAGACATTATTCGTCTAATTGTGGACAACTTGTTCAACTTCTAATAGCCTCCCAGTTGTAGAATTAATTGTGTAGGCTAGGGTACTTAGGTAGGTAAGTTTTTTTCTTTCATCCCATTCAAGAGTCAAGCATGGAAAATTCAAAAGAATGAGTACTCCAAAAGGGTTTTACATCAAAAGTAAACTCTCTAGAACAGCAACAGGCCACCAGATGACAGTAATCCCAACCACAAAGAACAAATTCAATCCCTCCACTTCCACGTAAAATTAAATGACAATAATGTCATAGGTGATTCGTCCCCACAAAATACAGAAAGCTGATAGTTGTACTCAACCTGATTGAACAATCTCTTCTTCTTTTTGTCACCTTCTCTGATATCAATCAATTACCCCTACACTTTTCTGAGAAAGAAAATAGAACTTAATTATAAAATTTGGCAATTAAGGTCTTATCAAAATTTGTCAAACACATTTATTAATTTTTTCTTAACTTCATTCTCAAATGTTATCTAAATATAATTTTTTTTTTTATTTTGTTTTAAATTTTCATATAATTATTATTATTATTCAAACACAAAAATCAATATAACTTTTACAAAACACGAAACAAAAAAACATCTTAAAAAATTATATTCAAATAACTTTACGAGTTTATCTGTCAACTCTTGCAAACTCTAATACAACACAACATTTATTTTTAAAAAATATTTCTTTTTCGTTTCATTTTTGCATAGATTAAGCAAGAAATCAGTTTTATTGAATATCAATAATGATAATGATGGGTGGGTTCTCTTGTGGAGGAATCTCAAGGATAAAGATTGTTTGGTGGGTTTTGTTGTATGGATATTGGTATTGTTAATGTTTTATTTTCTATGCCTTCAGATCGAGTTCCAGTGACTCGGATCTTTGGTCTACTTAGAGTAAACACAGAGAGTTGGAGGCCTTGGTGGAGACTGTGGGAGTCTCCAATACTTAAGTTAATATCTCCTTAGTAGGTCGGAATTCAGAATTCCGATAGGAGTCAGAATTCCGACTTCCGACTTCTTTTATTTTGATAGGTTTTATCTTCTTTTAAATTTAATTATATACTAATTTATGTATTAGTTTAATGTGATTAATCAAAAAGTAAATTTTATTAAAAATAATATTAATTTAAATTTTAAATATAAAAAAATCAATATTTATACATAGATTAATACACGACTCTGCTTATAATTTATATGTACTAAAATTCTTTATAAAAATATAGGTCTTGATCAGTTTTTCACGCTTTTTTATAATGAAGTCAATCTTTTTATAAAAGACTTGAATTTGTACTTTTGAAATTAGTACATGGCATTTCTCTTTTACCATTTATGATTAATTTACTAATTAAGGAGACTTGCATTATGGGAGATATAGTACTTATATATATATGTGTGTGTGTATATAGGCGGCTCATGATCTAGCTAGCTCCCTTCGCATTTTCGAGCGAAAATCACAAAGAAATTTCCTGCATGCTTGAGGCAGGTAGTACTAGCTAGTACTATTTTTTTGAAAAATCTTATAATAATTATGGGCATGCATGCAATGATTTGCTGATTGCTTTTTTTTAGTGATCATGATCAGATAGATCAAGATGAGTGCATACAACGTCACAATTAATACCGTTCACGTTAGATGGGTGCGCGTACTGGTATACAGAATCGTTTACGACAATATATTTCCTTTATAGATAGCTAGGAGCTAATTATACATAATTCAGAAGATCATAAATAATGAATAATAGAAATAACAGCCGAGTTCAAAGTTTGATTAAACAGTCCATAAGAATAAACATTTTGATTCAACAACAAAAAAAAACATCATTTGCAGCATCGTAGTTGGTCATTTGAAGTACCTGAAATTAAGATAAAAAAATATTCAATCAATAAATGTAACCAAATATTGATCCAGAAAATTGAACACAGTAAAAGTAAAATTTAATTACCATTAATACCAATAAAGATTAAGTTAATTCTGATATCAACTTATATTTATCCATTCTCCATCAGTCATCGGCAACTATACTGGGGTTCACAATTACATCTGTGAAATGATAAAAAAATATAAATTAAATAAATTTATGAAATCATAAAAACAATTAAAATAATAAATAAAAAAAACAAGTAAAATAAGATTACCATCTTCAAGCCTATAGCTCTCATCATCAATGCCAATGCTATCTAGTCCAAGGGGTGTATCAATGATCCAGTTCTGTGTGCAAACGAGGGCCTCCACGGTTGACGATGACAAAGAACTCAGGAAAGCATCCAACACTCGACCTCCAGTGCTAAACGCCGACTCAGATGCAACCGTCGTAATAGGAATGGCTAGCACATCTCGGGTAATACGGGAAAGGATTGGATACTTGATAGAATTAGCCTTTCACCAAATGCATATCTCAAATGCAGGACTAGGTGCCTTGACCTCTTCCATAAAATACCGTTCAACTTCTGAAGTACACCCCATAATATTCTTCGATGCAACCAGCTGATGATACTCGTTCATGATGTCGTAATTCCTACGGCGTCGAGGCAATGTGTCAATCGAGCTAAAGTCATCAGAGGGAGGTGTCGGAGTCACGTGTGAGGTACCCGCTGAAGATGAAGGCTGTCCACTATTTTTGTAGTGGTTGTACAAGTCATCGAGATCAGTTTTCAGCGCTGTAATAAATGATGCAGCCTTCATTGCCCCGAGGACGGAATTTGCCCAATAGTCTATCACAGCCAACTTGATTCGAGGGTCAAGAATCACAGCCACAAAGAGTAATCTATTTATCTTCTCAATTTGCTCCCAATATTTATTATATTTGGACAACATCCTCTGAGCCATACCAGATAACAGTCTGCTAGGTTCATCACAACTATCTTCCAAGGGGTGGTGTAGTGTCGAGATCTGACTGAACCACAAGTTTGTAGTCGTGTATGCGGATCCAGATATTTTCATTGTAATATCATAAAAAATCTGTAAAAATGTGACAAAGAATCCTACACTCGTCCAATCATGTGTGTCTGGCCGACCGAGCCCCTTTCCTGCAGGCTCCAGCAAAGCATACCGCAGACCCCCATCTTCCACCTCCATCCGCTCAAACACTTTTTGGTATCTCTGTGCCACATCCAACATCATGTATGTAGAGTTCCATCGAGTGGGAATGTCCAAGCATAGCGTCCAAGAATGTTTTATCCCAAGTTGTTCTTCTATTACCCTGAATTTTTTCAGCCTTTGCGGGGAAGCCCTCACATACCGCACAATGTTGCAGACTTTTGTAATGGAATCATCAACCTCTTTTAACCCCTCAGTCACAATCAGGTTGATTATGTGAGCACAACAACGAATATGGATAAACTCATGGTCTCGGATGACATCATCTCTCACTCTCGTATTCCGCTTGAACCATTCAATTGCAGTATCATTGGCACTGACATTGTCAACTGTAATGCACAAAACTTTCTGAATTCCCCAATCTTTCAAGCAATCATCCATCACTGCCCCAATTGATGCACCCTTATGATCATTGATTTCTTTAAATCCAGTAATCCGTTTTTTTAAAGTCCATGAACTGTCAAGGTAGTGTGCTATAATACGCATGTAGGAAACATTCTGTATAGACGTCCATGTGGCAGTCATAAATGAGACTCTCTGGGCAGTCCTCACAAACATTTGTCTCATCTCAGCCTTCTCTTTTAAATGCCTTTTCATACAATCCCGCATCACTGTATACAGTGACGGCAATGGGAATCGTGGCTCAATGAGCTTGATAAACTTTCGGAACCCTCTTTTCTCAACTGTAGTAAAAGGCATCTCATCTTCAATGATCATCTCGGCAAGCGCATCTCTCAATATCTTCTCACTATATTGAGGGATGACCATTTTCTTAACTTGCGTACTATCAGTCGTATTAGAAGTTTCATAACTCAGCGTTGTTTGATCTTTGGCCACCAATCCCTTCGCTATCTTATACCTCTGGCAACCATTTAGATGTGATATCAAACAAGTAGTGCCTTGTTTCTTTGAATGACAAGCAACTTCTTGGCCGCAATGGTTGCAAGCCGCGTGCGGTTCCGAGGGGTCACCGTCAACCTTGGTGAAATGTTCCCACGTCCACGATCTTTTTTTATTTGATCGTGGATGTGGTGGCTTGGCACTCGAGGATGGAGGTGGTACATCCAGCTCATCCCCAATACCCATCTCAGCCTCCTCATTAAATGTATCCTCATCTTCTATATTTACCGGGAGTGGGAATCGACTACTTGCACATGAAGTTTGTGTTCTGGAAGAGGGTCTCGATCTCGGTGCTGGGGACGGCATTGTGGCATCTTGATCCTGTTCTGGGGTCCCATATGGTTCTTCCTCCATAGCTTCAAATCTGACACATATATAGAAGACCAAATTAATAAGTTTATTAAAAAAACAATAAAAGAATCTGACACATATAATAGGTGATGCAATTTAGTAGATATGATTGTTAGATAGAAGAAAGTTTGGCAAAAAAAGATTGTTGAATGGAAAATGGAGTATATATGGTTGTTTGATAGGAGAAAGTTTGATACAAGAGTATGGTTGGATGAAAAATTTAGTAGATATGATTGTTATTTTTAGTGTCATTTAACTTTGGATAATCCATTGAGGATGCTCTAACGTGACAAACTTCTAATATGCCACATTTCACTCTTCCATTGGCCTCTTGGCTTTTATCCCCAAAATAGTTAAAGCACTAAAAATAAAGTCAAGGCCTAAGGGATTTTTAACTGGGGTGTTACATAGAGCATACAACATATTCTGCCAAAATCAACCGACCAAAACCTTGATTTAAAATAACTACATAAGCCAGACAATCACACAAGTTTTATAGCAAGCAAGTAGTGTATAGCATAAGGGAATTCATTTGGCAATGAACACTAATAACGATGAATAAAATAAAGGTCTTTAAAGAATCCAACTTTAACAAAGAATTCATTTGTCTATGTAGATTCGAACCCTTATTTCCCATTTGGATTCAGAGCATATTCTAAAGCCATATAAGGAATCCAACTTTAACAAATCAACCATAGACAAAAGTTTGACATCAAAATTCTAAAAATGGAGTGGTTCCTCTCAACAAAAGTTTGACATCAAAATTTAAAATCTCCCTGTTAATGTTTAAATCAATTAAGAGATAGACGTTCTAATCAAATTAGGACTTCTGTGCCAAATAAGACAGTTGGTGTCCTAATTCCTAAACAAAATAAAATAAAAATAAAAATTTTAAACTCCTAAAACCCATAGACAACTGGATACATCAATAATCAATTCACCCATCCTAAAATTTTTTTTAGCTAATGTATTATGTATATTCCGTTTCTTTGTGACATTTCCACAAACATGTTGCCTTCAATGTCCAAAATCACAAACAAATAAAATATTGAAAATGAAAAATGGTTCCTCAATACATAATCATTTCACAACTCAGTTCACCATTCACAGAAAAATTCCATACATCAAATAATCCCTTTAAAATTTTAAATAAATTTCGGAATACACAAGAGTCACCAGTTTTTACCTTTTGGAAAAAACTGGTCGGATTCGGCACTGCGGCAGTGCGGTGATGGCAGTCTACGGCGGACGGAGTCACGGTGGGGGGCGGCGGCTTCGTGCAGCGTGTGGCGTGAGAGGTTTGTGGAGCAAAAATGGAGATCGGCGTGAGAGTCTGAGAGCACTGTGAGCACTGTCTGTCTTGAGAGTGAGAGTTTAGAAACGGAATTCAGATTGAGACCGTGAGTCGTCTAGACTGAGGTAAGTGGCAAGTTTATTCAAAACGGCGTCGTTCCCATTTAAATGGAACGACGCCGTTCCACTTTTTTTAAACAAATATTCCAGCTGCAAAACGACGTCGTTTTGCAGCCGGATTATTTGTTTAAAAAAATTGGAATTCGGAAGTCGGAACCAACTGGGTACCGATTCCGATTCCGACTTCCGAATCATAATCGGAAGACTTCCGATTCAGATTCTGAGTTTCGAATATTCCGACACCGCTGGAGTCGGAATCGGAGCAAAAATCGGTCGGAATCGGAAGTCTCGGAATTTTGAACACCCCTAGAGGCAAGGGTGAAAATGAATGAAGAGGACAAGATGAAAAAGAAAAAGAAAAAGAAGGCAGATGTCCGAGAGAGAGAAAATTTGAGAGATAGGAGAAAAGCAACTCAAACATGCAAGATGAGACATACAGCTGTCGTTTCGCACCATTTCCAAGAGTCAGAATAGAAGGATCAAATAAGATGATAGAGTGCCTTCTCTCTCTCTCGAGTGAGGAAGAGTGAGGTTTTAGTACCTCTGAGTTTTTACTCAAAGGTTTTGGTCTCACACAGTGTGAGGTAAGTGTTGTTTTGGTCTTGGATCTTTGTTTTGTTTCTATTAGTTTTCTGCCCAGTTACCAAATACTAGATTCCGATGGATGCTACTGATGAACTGGCAAAAAGATGGGAAACAGTGCACTTGACAAAGGAAGAGAACTCATGTTTTCATGTTCAACAAGAAGCAGCAAGAGGACATGGGAATCTATGCATAATTGGGAAGGCTTTGGTAGAAAAAAGTGTAAACAACGAGGCCTTCAAGATCACCTTATCTCAGGTATGGAGGCTGGAGGGTTGGGTCAAGTTCAAGGAGTTAGGTGACCAATGCTTCCTGATTGAGTTCTAGAAAAAGGCGGACAAAGAGAAGGTTCTAAGTGGAAGGCCCTGGTTGTATGACAGGAGTTTACTAGCTCTACAAGAAGTGGATGAAACAATTTCGATTAGTGCACTTCAGTTTGTGTATGAGCCATTCTGGATCCAACTGCACAACCTCCCCTTAGCAACCATGACAAAGTTTTTCGGAGAGGAATTTGCAGCATCGATTGGGCCTGTCATCTGAGTTGAAGCAGGTGCAGATGGACGTGCATGGGGCAGATGCCTTCGTGTTAGGGTGGCTGTCAACCTGCATAAACCTTTGATAAGAGGTAAATGGCTCAAATTCGAGGATAAACAACATTGGATTCCAATGAAGTACGAAAGGTTACAGAATTTCTGTTTTCAATGTGGAGTGTTGGCACACAAGGGCAAATCTTGCATGAGACCACGCTATGAACAACAACGAGAGGAAAAAGTAACACAACAGTTTGGTCCATGGCTGTGAGCACAACCAATGAACACAAACCTTTTTGATAGCCACAGATACAGTGGCTCAACTGGTGACAGCCACCATAAAGAGGAACAGTGTGAAGACAAGAAGGGTGGTGATAGAGGAAAAATGTTACAACAGGCTTTTTCAACTTTGTAGTCGAAAGGTGAGGGGGGCAACTGGGACAAGACAGATCGAGGGGATGAAGGGCAGTCAGAAGCAGAAGTCACCTTAGACAGAAGGAAGTGTGTAAACTTTCCCCTCGGGCCACTTAATAAAGCTCAACATGGTAATCACTCATTAGACTCAAAAGGTGCATCAGACCAAAGCAAAAAAGACCCTGCCGAAAAGGAACCAGTATTTCCTGCACCACCAGGTAATCCCACTAACATGGAACTAGACAGTAACTATGAAAGTTTGACTTATCTAGAACTGGCAAGAAACCAGTTAGAGTCATGTAAGGTTATGAAAGATTTAGAAAAAAGTGAGGGAGGTCCAGCTGTCACACCCATGGACCCTAGCAATAAGGAATACACCTCAATGGAACTGACTAGCAAAGTACCTACTTTACCTACCAACAAGAACCTAGGTAGAAGGCCTATAGAACACACCATTAGAAGATGGAAGAGGCTGGCTCGTGTAAGGACACCAGAAACAACAAGCAATAAAGAGGAAACTCTAATTGAAATATCAAACTATTCCTTGAGAGCAGGCAATAAGAGAAATGGAAAATGGATCCATAACAGCAAGGAACCTGTTCCAAAGAAACAGAAGGGGAATGAAAACATCAATGGAAACATCATCTCAAAGGCAGTGGCTGGTACCCAGCCCTGCCAGCATCAGTGACCATCCTAGCTTGGAACTGCCGAGGGCTTGGGAACCCTCAGATAGTTAGATCCCTTAACCTGGTTGTTAAGGATAAGTACCCATCCATGGTTTTTCTCATGGAAACCAAGTGTTCTAAAACAAGGGGAGAAGAAGTAAGTAGAAGTTTGAAGTTTGAAGCATGCCTGGCAGTAGATAGCAGAGGAAGTAGTGGGGGCCTTGCACTAATGTGGAAAACAAGTGTAAATGTAACAATTCATAACTACTAGAGATGGCACATCAGTGCTTATGTAACAACAGAAAAAGAGAAACCATGGTTCTTCATGAGGTTTTATGGCCATCCTGAGACAGCTAAGAGACATCAAAGTTGGGAGTTCCTCAAATCCCTTAAACCAACAAACAAAACACCTTGGATTTGCTGTGGAGACTTTAATGAAATTGTCTGTCAAGCAGAAAAGAAGGGAGGTGGCCCAAGACCTTACAAACAGATGGAACTCTTCAGAAACACACTCGAATGGTGCAATTTGAATCCAGTGGTTACCAAGGGTCCAAAGTTCACTTGGGCCAACAATAGAGCTAAGGCAAGCTTCACTAAAGAAAGACTAGATCATGCACTTGCTAACCCAGAATGGCTGAAAGAATTTAAGGATTTCTATGTTAGGGTGCTGCCAATCTTATCCTCAGGCCACGCCCCCTACTAATCAGCATTGGCACATGCCAGGGGCAACAAAGCACTAGGAGAAAGTGCTTCAGATTTGAAGCATCATGGACCCTGAAAGAGGAATTTCCAACTGTAATCAAAGAAGCCTGGACAAAGCCAGCAGATGGGGGAATTAATTCTGAGGCAATGAGGAACAAATTGAGACAATGTGGGGAGGAGCTTTAGAAGTGGAACAGGAACGTCAACAAAAGAGCTCCATCCGAGATAAGGCAGAAATTGAAGAGGTTGGGTGAAATACAAGAGCAGGCAGTGGAGACCACCATGAAGATGTTAGGAACCTGCAAAGAGAGATTGACTAGACACTGGCTGAAGATGAATTGAGGTGGAAACAAAAAGTCAAACAACATTGGCTACAGAAAGGAGACAAAAACACAACCTTTTACCACCTACATGCATCTCACAGAAGAAAAATTAATCGAATCTCACAAGTTCTGGACCATAGGAACAACATGGTGTCAGAAAAGGAGGAGATAGGAGCCACATTCACAAGGTTTTTCTCAGAATTATTCACCTCTTCCTCCCCCTCAGGAATTGAAGACTGCATAAAGGAATTGCCCTCAAGAGTAACAACAAGCATGAAATCCTTTCTAATGCAGAGGTTTGAAGAAACTGAAGTCACAAGTGCTGTTTCCCAAATGAAAGGAATGGGATCTCCCGGGCTAGATGGCTTTCCAGCTTTGTTCTACCAACAAAATTGGGATATTACAAGTATAGAGGTGACAAACTTTGTGCTAAACATTCTCAACAAAGCAGGTTCTCTGGAAAAAGTAAATGATACTTATATATCCTTGATCCCAAAGGTCAAAAACCCCACAAGAGTGTCAGATTTCAGACCCATTAGTCTTTATAATGTAATATACAAAATAATTGCAGAAGTGATTTCCAATAGACTCAAGCTTGTATTACCTGACATAATTTCTATGAATCAAAGTGCTTTTGTCCCATGTAGAGCTATAACTGACAACATCTTGGTGGCCTACGAGACACTACACACTATGTCCACAAGAGTGCAAGGCAAGACAGCTTACATGGCACTGAAACTTGACATGAGTAAGGCTTATGATCGAGTGGAATGGTCCTTCTTAGAGTCTGTAATGTGCAAGATGGGGTTCGATAGAAAGTGGATTGCACTTGTGATGAATTTTCTCACTTCTGTCACTTACTCAATCTTGATCAATGGAGAAGGTCAGGAGAGTTTTAAACCAACCCGTGGACTAAGGCAGGGGGATCCTTTGTCCCCCTACCTTTTCATCATATGTGCATAAGCTCTCTCAAGTTTACTGTCCCAAGCAGAAATCCAATGCAAGCTTTCGAGTGTACCAGTGGGAAGGGGACCAGTTAAAGTAAACCACTTGTTTTTTGCTAATGATAGCATGCTATTTTGCAAAGCAAACACCCTTGAGTGGAGGAGACTAATGCACATCCTGAAGTGTTATGAACAAGCCTCTGGACAACTGCTCAACAAAGAGAACTCATCCATCTTCTTCAGCAGAAACACACCACCTGAATGTAGAGCTCACATCCTTCGAATAGCAGGAGTTAATGCAACGAGATCATTTGAGAGGTATTTAGGCCTACCAGCCATGGTGGGAAGAGTAAAGGCAACCTGTTTTCATGGATTGATAGATAGAACATGGGCCAAGATAACAAATTGGAAAACAAAGAGTCTGTCATCAGCTGGAAGAGAAGTACTCTTGAAGTCAGTACTGCAGGCCATCCCCACTTACACAATGGGCATCTTTCTACTTCCTAAGTCAATCACAAACAAGTTAGACCAGATTCTAAGGAAGTTTTGGTGGGGGTTTAGTGAGGACCAGTCCAAGATTCACTGGCTAAAATGGAGCAAGATAAGCAAATAAAAGACCAAGGAGGGTTGGGATTTAGAAGCTTCAGTAGCTTCAATGTTGTCCTCCTTGCAAAAAATGGGTGGAATATGCTACAAAAACCAGCCTCTTTCCAGGTCATAATTATGAAACAGAAGTATTTCCCACGAGGCTCAATCCTAGATGCCAAGGTAGGCAGTCGACTATCACTAGTATAAAGGAGCTTACATACTGGTATCAAGCTTCTAGAAGAGGGATTACAGTGGAGAATTGGAAACAGATCAAGGGTAAAAATCTGGGAAGATAAATGGCTGCCAAGACCTCATTTTCTTACCCCAACAAGCAGGTCCAATAACATAGAGGAGGTTACAATGGTGGCTGACTTAATAGACCCCTACCTAAGGAGATGGGATGAAAACAAGATTACCACCTTATTCACTGAACAAGAGGTGGATGTAATCAAATCCATACCAATCAGCCTAGGGAGGAGAGAAGACAAATTGGTTTGGGGAGGCACCATCAATGGCATCTTCTCAGTGAAGAGTGCCTACCATATGCATAGAGAGATTCAATCCAACCAAGAAAGTGGCCCCTCAACTATCAATACTCAAAGAGACCTGTGGAAGGCTGTGTGGAATTTGAAGACTCAGAATAGGGTCAGAATGTTCCTCTGGAAAGCCTGTAGTGAAGCCTTACCAACCTTCTCAAACCTCTCAAAGAGGAAAATCACGGAAGAAAACAGATGTCCAATATGTGGCCTAGAAGAGGAGACTTCAGGCCATGCCTTGTGGAACTGTGAAGCTGCCCGTGATGTTTGGAGCCAAGCCAGTAAACCAATTTGCTAGAAGAAGCAGGGTCGATAGTGAGACTGATATGGACAAGGAGGAATGATTTTGTGCATGGGAAGGACTTCTGGCACCCAAACTCTATTGTAAGGAAAGTCTATGATGATCTCAGGTGTTTAAAAGAAACAGAACAGGCTGTCCAAGTTGCAAGGACCATAGAAAACTCAGGTAACAACCAGAAGTGGAAAGCACCCCCGGAAGGGGTGTACAAGATGAATTGGGATGCTACTCTTAACCAATCCAGGGGCCTAATTGGAATTGGAGGACTAATAAGAGACAGTAAGGGACAAGTTCTTGGATCTCTCAGAGCAAAAAGAAGCCTCATAGTATCCCCTTTTGTAGCATAAGCATATGCAATGATGATGGCAGTCCTTTTCTGCAAAGAGGCTGGTTTCCAGTCCATCATATTTGAAGGAGACTCACTACAGGTTGTAGAAAGGATGCATAAGTCAAAAGGTGATTGGAGTCAGGGTGGTTTAATAATTGAAGACACAAAACAGGTGCTAGAAGACTTTGTCTCTTGGAACTTTAGCCATACCAAGAGGGATTCTAACATGGCAGCACATGTACTAGCCAAGAATGCCCTCTTGAGTGATCTAGATCTCTATGTGTTAGAGGAGATTCCTAGTTGTATTAAACATGTAGTTCAGCTAGAAGCTTTGTAACAAGTGTTTAATCAATGGAAGTTATCTTATTCACAAAAAAAAAAGCAGGTCCAATAACATAGAGGAGGTTACAATGGTGGCCGACTTAATAGACCCCTACCTAAGGAGATGGGATGAAAACAAGATTACCACCTTATTCACTGAACAAGAGGTGGATGTAATCAAATCCATACCAATCAGCCTAGGGAGGAGAGAAGACAAACTGGTTTGGGGAGGCACCATCAATGGCATCTTCTCGGTGAAGAGTGCCTACCATATGCATAGAGAGATTCAATCCAACCAAGAAAGTGGCCCCTCAACTATCAATACTCAAAGAGACTTGTGGAAGGCTGTGTGGAATTTGAAGACTCAGAATAGGGTCAGAATGTTCCTCTGGAAAGCCTGTAGTGAAGCCTTACCAACCTTCTCAAACCTCTCAAAGAGGAAAATCACGGAAGAAAACAGATGTCCAATATGTGGCCTAGAAGAGGAGACTTCAGGCCATGCCTTGTGGAACTGTGAAGCTGCTCGTGATGTTTGGAGCCAAGCCAGTAAACCAATTTGCTAGAAGAAGCAGGGTCAATAGTGAGACTGATATGGACAAGGAGGAATGATTTTGTGCATGGGAAGGACTTCCGGCACCCAAACTCTATTGTAAGGAAAGTCTATGATGATCTCAGGTGTTTAAAAGAAACAGAACAGGCTGTCCAAGTTGCAAGGACCATAGAAAACTCAGGTAACAACCAGAAGTGGAAAGCACCCCCGGAAGGGATGTACAAGATGAATTGGGATGCTGCTCTTAACCAATCCAGGGGCCTAATTGGAATTGGAGGACTAATAAGAGACAGTAAGGGACAAGTTCTTGGATCTCTCAGAGCAAAAAGAAGCCTCATAGTATCCCCTTTTGTAGCATAAGCATATGCAATGATGATGGCAGTCCTTTTCTGCAAAGAGGCTGGTTTCCAGTCCATCATATTTGAAGGAGACTCACTACAGGTTGTAGAAAGGATGCATAAGTCAAAAGGTGATTGGAGTCAGGGTGGTTTAATAATTGAAGACACAAAACATGTGCTAGAAGACTTTGTCTCTTGGAACTTTAGCCATACCAAGAGGGATTCTAACATGGCAGCACATGTACTAGCCAAGAATGCCCTCTTGAGTGATCTAGATCTCTATGTGTTAGAGGAGATTCCTAGTTGTATTAAACATGTAGTTCAGCTAGAAGCTTTGTAACAAGTGTTTAATCAATGGAAGTTATCTTATTCACAAAAAAAAAAAAAAAAAAAAAAAAAAAGATGATAGAGAGAACTCCAAATGGCCAGACGACTGTTATGAGTGCACAAAGATCATTTCCAACTTAACTCTGAGAACTCTAGAGAGAGATTTTCTTTTCGAGAGATTTTACTTTTCTCCCAGCTAAAGAAGTATCACATCTTCATTTTACAGAGAAAACAAAATGAGAGATTAGAGATTATATTTATATTATAATAGATTTATCCTCTAAATGATCCATGTACATGTGCTCTATGTTAAATTATGTAAATTCATGTGTCTTTATCTTTATTTACATGTTTAATATTATTTATTTATTTACTATTATAGGTACGTATCAGCATCCTATCGATGTCCCCAATCGTCACAATGGGTTTCAAACCACTTTATCATGACCTAGACCACCTCTGTGGATTTGAAGAGTAATTTTATATACAACTGTAAATTATATATTTTTTGAAACTGGATACTAAATTCATTAATTATGCTGAAAATAGCTCAGTAATTACATTTGATTGAATGCACAAAGGGCCATCTTCAATGTTATATACATCTTCATCTAAGTTTAAAACATATTTTGCTAGTTTGTGAGCTGCTTTGTTGCCTTCTCGATAGACATGTGTTGCTTTCCAATTGTTGATGCTAGACAAGATGTTCTTTGCATCTTCAACTAAGAGACCCCCCAGACTCCAGTTCTTTCCATCCCATGCATTAGGTTGATAACTTGCTTTGAGTCCCCTTCTATGTGGACTTGGTTAAGGCCTAGTTCTTTACAAAAAGTGGCTGCCACTACTAACCCGTATGCTTTTACTTCAAATGCTTTCCCTGCTAATGGTCTCCTTGCTCTTAGTGCTCCAATGACATAGCCTTGGTGGTCCCTAGCTAGAACCCATAGCCCCATTTTACCTATTTCTACCTTTAGAGCTGCATCCCAGTTGACCTTGTATGATTCTCTTGTTGGTTTTTGCCATGACAAAACTCTCTGGTCAACTAATTGTTGGTGGTCTCGTTGAAAACTATTTGCATCTTTGTAGGCAAGGGCTTCTGTTTTGGCTCCTAGCATGAGATGATTTAGATGCTTAAAGCCTTTGCCATGAATGAGATCATTTCTCCTGGACCATATGCCCCTCATCATGACAGCACTCTCCTAGAGTTCATTTGTATCAAGCTTTTGATTCAACATTGCCCAAACTTTGAAAAAAAATATCATTTTGGAAGGACATTTTTTGGGCCTTGATACATTCCAGGCTCCACACATCCCTAGCTGCTGTACAGCTCTATAGTGCATGACCAGAGGTCTCGGGTTCAAGTTTGCAAATAGGGCATTCACTGTCTTCTACTATTCTTCTTCTTTTCAGGTTAGTTAGGGTGGGTAGTGCTTTTTTGCATGCCCTCCAAATGAAATGTTTGACTGCAGGGGCCACATTCATTTTCCATAGCCTTTTCCACACTCCTATTTCCATTTGCCTATGTGAATTCTCCCCCAACTTCTTCTGCTTCTAGTTGATTCTAGTGGTGGTATCCACTTTTTATAGAATATTGTCCATTGGTAGTTAGATGCCAGGTTAATATGTCTTCCCTGCCTCTGGAGCTAATAGGGATGGAAGTTATGGCCTTGATTTCCTCTTCTAAAAACATCTCCATTAGGAGATCGTCCTTGCATCTCCTCTGTCCTGGAACAATCAGGTCACACACTTTTTCACACCAGCAATCAGGTTCTCTAGGGGTACTCACCTGAAAGTGAGGTAGGGATGGTATCCACTTTTAGTCTAGATGTTGATGTTGCACCCATCACCAATCCTCCACATTAGGCTTGACTTGAGGATAGACATTCCATCTATGATGCTTCTCCAAGCAAAGGAGAGACCAGATCCTAGTTTGTCATACAAAAGTTGCCATGCACTGAAGTATTTCTATTTAAAGACTCTGGAAACAAGAGAGGAAGGGTCTTGGATCATTCTCCAGCTTTGCTTGGCAAGCATTGCCAGGTTGAAGGCTTTGAAGTCCCTGAAACCAAGGCCTTCTTGCTCCTTTGTTGAGCTAAGTTGATCCCAAGGGATCCACTGAATCTTAGAGGAGTCCTCATTAAAGCCCCACCAAAACTTTCTTAGTAGTTGGTTTAGCTTTTTGGTTATGGACTCAGGGAGGAGAAACATTCACATTGAGTAAAGTGGAATGGCTTGGAGCACTGCTTTAAGGAGGGTTTCTTTGCCAATTGAGGAAAGCTGGTTTGTTTTCCAGTTCACAATACGAGACCAAGTTCTGTCAATGAGGGAGTGAAATGCTGTTACTTTAGCTCTTCTCAAGATTGTAGGTAGGCCGAGGTATTTCTCAAAGGTCCCTGTGGATTTCATTCCAATAAGTTGTAGAACATAGGTCTGTAACTCTTTCTTTGTATTCTTGCTTGAAAAAACTGATGATTTGTCCCTATTAAGTACTTGGCCCGAGGCATTCTCATAGGTGTCCAATATGTCAATGACTTTTGAGAGTTTTGTTGCGCCTAAACTTTGACTCAAACTAGTGAATCAAAAATTCAGTGCAGTTTTACCTGCAAGTATACATGTGTTGTAGTACCTAACAAAGTCGAATTAATCCACAAGGATTGACTTATGTGATGAAGAAAATAAACTCAAACAAATAAAATAAATTACTAAAATGAATGTGCAATCAAGTAGACAAAAAATTACTGAGATGAAGATTTTTAACATAACAGTATAAAACTAAAATGATAAAATAAATTGATATGGAGAATGACTAAGGTTTTAAGGATCCGTCTAATAATTTAGAATATTGTTTTCGATTGATTTATTTCAATTAAATTAGAATAATAATTCCATTTAATTGGAAGATTTAGCATTTAAGATCAATAAAATTTATCACTAAAGATTAAGTATAAACAATTGATGATTAAAATATTCACAAATTCATTTGAAAATCACAGGGATTCTTCAAGCATCTAATGTACCCGAAGATCACAATGGATCAAGATAAATATATAGATAATCAAAGTTTCTAATAATAAAATCATTCAATCGATCAAACTCACAATAAAAATACTATTGTTGATTGAAAACAATATCTAACTCATTAGACTTCAACTCTAACCTTAATACAAAAGATTTAGCCAACCATGTTCATCACAAGAGTCATGGAAATCAAATAGATATTCTCCATCAGTAAACTAAAATAAAATCACAAAATAATACTGAAAAATAATCTGAACAAAAGAGCCAAGGTGAGAGAAAATAGATCCCCAAAAGAAAAACTCTTGACTTCCAGCTTCTTTTTCCAGGAATCAGCCTCCCCTATTTCTTTTCCTTCCTCTCCGTCTTTTCCTTCATCTCCGTAAGCTCCTCGTTCAGTCCCCGTAAGTCCATTTTTATTCTTCATCTCACCAAACTCTTTTTGTTTTGGGTTTCATGAGCTGCCCTCTCTATGAATCACTCCTCTAATCTCTCCAAAACATGATACGTGACACCCAGTAAGTCTATTCTCAGCACATGAAAATGTTAGCCTTTCCTTTTCTTGTTGCAAAGTCCACGACTCCACTACATTATGGTTGAAATGTAATAGTCGCGTGTGCTTTCGGTTCCAAAATTCATGTGCTTCCAAAACAACTTTCCTTTTTTTATTCCATGCATGGGTCCCGCATAAGATTTGTCTTTAATTTCCTACATGTAAACATATAGAAACAAAAAGGAAAAAGTGTCATCATAAAATAATGAGTGGGTCCCACTGAATCATGTGCATGTGTTTTTCCTTTGATTTCCTGTCCAAAATCAAGCCGATCATGTGCTAAAATTGCATGTATTTTTATCTAAAGACAATATGAAATTATAAAATCAAAGGGAGAATAAAAATAAGGAAAAGAAACAACACATAAAAAAAAAATAGAAAACCAAAAACAAATTAAAAAGTAAAAATATAATATCAAAGAAAAATATTGCTAAGATTATCGCTCATTAAATCAGAAGTTATAATTTTAAGTATAAACCATGATATTAATGAATTTAAATCACAACTCAAATTTATACCTATTAACTATTTTTTCATCTAAAACCAATAATAATGGCACGAAGCAATTAAAATACATTGGTTTTAAATATATAAAATATTTAATATCTTAGCTCAATCACACCCCCTACTAACTTTTTGCTAATCCTTGAACAAAATAGTAAAAATTAATTGAGATGAACATTGCATAAAACTTGAAATTCAAACAAAAGCAATCAAACATAATTCTGAATTCTCACAAAAAATCGATTTGTAACTACTCAACACCAAGAGATGTATCCACAAGGAAAGTCTCAACAATTGTTCACATAAAATTGGAGCAAATGTCTTAGAACTCGGATATGTGTGTATAGCTAAACTTCTGTGTGTTCCTAATTAATAAGCATGATTTATCATAGGATTTTTCAACCTTAAGATTAATCATTATTGATTCTAACTACCTCAAAACCCAAGGGACTAACAGTTTTCACGATAACTCTATTTAGAGGTTGAACAATCAACCCCCAAAATTTTGGGTAACTGTTTCTAGCACTTTATTCAGGAAAACTAATACGCTTTCATCTTCTTTTTCTTTTTTCTTTTTTCTTTTTTTTAATTTATTCATTTTTTTATATAATAAGGCTCGGTAGTTCTGCAGTTTACTTCTCCTACTTTAAATTCATGAACATTAATGAGAAACATTACAAGTGTAAGCATGCGTAAAATGTTCTTTCAAAACTTGCCCTTCATTCTATATAAATCATATTAATTCTCATCTCTATAAATATCGCATCCCAGTGTTTCAAGTTACTCTTTAACAAAATATGATGCATCATAAGTCATGCTCTATACTTAGGGTTGAAAATAAATCTTCACAAAATAATTCCGCTCAATCACTCTACCAAGATGCTCAAATTTCACAAAAATGCCAGAATGAGTGTGTTAATCATTTGTGTTTCAATGCATATCACAAAAAATTTTTTTTGTACTAATACATTTTCAACAGAAAACCCTCCCCCCAACTATTTGTGACATTGTCCTCGATGTTCAACAAATGGATGTTCGATGACATATGTTATATAGGCATGAATTGAAGCAAGATAAACACTACAGAACATATTTTGAAATGAAAATGATTAAACAGAGAGGAAAGAAGTTACCTGAGATACTTAAGTGCACACAAGGAGTAGATTTCAATCGAAGTTAGAAGATACAAAGAGCAAAAGAAAGAAAAACAAAACAAACAAATACGGTATATACAATGAACAATCAGAAATTAATTCTGATAAGCAGGATCCTCCAGAGTAGTGGACTCAACTTCTAGGGTAAAATCACCCAAAAATGATTTCAACCTTTGTCCATTAACTTTAAAAGCATTACCATTCTCTGGGTTTATTATTTCAATGGCTCCAAAAGGATAAACAGTTTTTATAACAAATGGACCAATCCATCGGGATCAAAGCTTGCCAGGAAACAAATGGAGTCTTGAATTATACAACAAAACTTTTTGGGAAGGTTCAAAAGATTTTCAAAAAATATTTTTATCATGAAAAAATTTCATTCTCTCATTAGAAATACGAGAGTTTTCGTAAGCTTCATTCCTGATTTCCTCTAACTCATTAAGCTGGAACTTACGAAGAGAGCAAGCTTTATCCACATCAAAATTAAATTGCTTATGCTTAAGACTTAGGTCTTCGTAGGGGTCTTTTTCTGCCGTACAGCAGTCCCTTTCGTCTCTTTGTTTTCCCTATTAGGCAGCGGTGGTATGGAGGATGATTTAGATGATTTGTATCAAAGGTTATCTTTGACCGAACAGGAGGAGGAGGCAGTTGTGGTGGAATCATGTGTTTGGAGGAATCTTCTCTGTGTAATGGTAAGGGTTTAGTGTTATCCCTTTTCACTGAAAAACATTCTAACCAGGATGCTTTCAAAATTACGATGAAGCGAGCTTGGAGACTGGTACGTGGGATGAAATTCTAAGATCTTCACTCTAATCTTTTTTTTGGCCGAATTTGAAGACTTGCGTGACAAAGAGAAAGTGTTAAGAGAAGGCCCCTGGTCCTTCAATAAGCATCTTCTTTTAGTCCAGGAAGTGGATGGAAGTAAACAGGTTCAGCAAATAAAAATCCGTGAAGCTTCTTTTTGGGTCAGACTACATGACCTTCCTCTTCGGGCTCGGAATGAACGAGTAGGGCTACGTATCGGTGCGAAAATCGAGAGGGTGATAGAAGTTGATTTGGATAATGGTGAACTGGTGTGGGGGGATTTTCTTCGGGTTTGAGTTTCGCTGGATGTGAGGAAGCCTTTGCTGAGGGGTACCCGATTTTCCATGGGTTCAGATGAATCATACTGGGTTCAGTTTTTGTACGAGCATTTATCTAATTTCTGCTTCTTTTGTGGTTGTCTGGGTCATGGAGATCGGGAATGTGAACGTAGAGCACAAGCAGGTCCGGGTGCCTCTGAAGCATCGTTCCCGTATGGTTCCTGGTTAAGGGCCTCCAGTTATGGGGACTTATTTCGTGATGGATGAACTTGGAATCAATGAACTGGGGTGTGGTCAGGCCGTCGTGCTTCTCCACCAGCATCTCCCGTCTCAGGGGACTACGTAGTAGATGGAAAACCGGATGAAACGTCTCCTACTTTCTCGGCGCCAATTAAGGAATTAAATGGTAAGGATTCGGACCATTATGTTCCTGCTGGGATTGAAGAATTATCTACAAATTGGGGAACAGTTAATGGTGATGGTTCGATTCAAATTTCTGATGAGGGGGTCGACCATATGCTTCCTGAAATTCCTGAAATGGAAATTCCTCTTTCTAAGAATGTTTCGGTTACTGATTTGGGTTTTAAGTTGGATGGGCTTGTTTTGGGTGATGGGCCGGGGCCTGGGCCATCTTTGCAAGCTGTGGAAACTAAAGGGGCTTGTTCTAATTGTGAAGAGCTGGGCAATAGAGTTCAAGTCCCAGTATCGGTGGAACGGCCTGATGGTATTTCTAACAGGAAATGGAAGAGGATGTCTTGTATTTACTCTGCTTCTCATACCGCAGTTAAGGGCTCTCCTTCTTCCAGTCTAGCTCCGAAATGGAAGGCTTCTTCTTCTGATGATTATGAAAAGGGAAGACCGACCAAACAAGGAGGCTCTTCACGGGGTAATTTGACTGAATCGCCTGATGACTCCACATCGGTAGTGGCTGTTGATCAGCCCCGCCGAAGGCAATGAAAATTCTCAGCTGGAATGTCCGTGGGCTGGGGAACCCACGAGGCATTCGAACTCTCTGCGATTTGGTGTAGAGAGAAGTTCCCGACATTTTGTTTCTCCAGGAAACGCGATTGAATGCAAAGGAATGTGAGGTATGCAAATTTAAATTGGGTTTTTTTAATTGTTTAGTTGTTGATTGTAATGGGAGAAAAGGTGGTCTTGCTTTATTGTGGGGTAGGGATATTTCTTTAACTATTTTGAACTATTCGACTTGTCATATTGATGCTCGGATTGATGATGTTATGGGTGTGGGCACTTGGTACCTCACAGGTATCTATGGTTTTCTGGAAGTTTCTCAACGTTTTAAAACTTGGGATATGCTACGTTATTTAAATAGACGGGATGGGAAGGCGTGGATGGTGATTGGGGATTTTAATGAAGTTTTGCATCATGAGGAAAAATGGGGTGGTTTACCTCGGCCAAACTGGCAGATAAATGCTTTTCGGGATGTGGTTGATGACTGTTTGCTAAAGGATTTGGGGTTTAAAGGTAACCAGTTTACATGGTGAAATGGGAGAGGAGGTGAGTGGAGTATTTGTGAGAGACTTGACCGTGTACTGGCAAACCAACCATGGTGTATTTTTTCCCATCTGCAGGTGTTTCCCATGGTGTGGCTGCTTATTCTGATCACTCTCCCATTTGGGTGATTACTGAAGCTGATAGCGAACATGGGCATTTTAAACGCCCATTTCGATTTGAAGAAATGTGGGTGGGGGAAAAGGGTTGTGAAGATATTATTAAAGCCAATTGGAGGGGTGTAGAAGGGGGTCATGATTTGGATCATATTATTCATAATATTAAGGAGTGTGGGTTTCAATTGAATTTGTGGAATAGGAACTGTTTTGGTAATGTGCAGAAGCAATTGAAGTTGGCTAGGTTGAATATGGAAATGCTAAATGTCTCGGATTCAACAGGAGAATGCAAAGCTGATCATATCAAGGCTAGAGAAGATTTTCAGAAATGGTTGGAGCGAGATGAGGTTATGTGGCGACAAGGTTCAAAAGCCTTGTGGCTGAAAGAGGGTAATAAAAACTCTAAATATTTCCACATGAAAGCTTCTCAGAGAAGAAGGAAGAATAGGCTAGATAAATTAAAAGATGGGGATGGGGTGTGGGGAACTGGTATTCAGCGTGATAAAATTCTTTTAGACTATTTTGGAGCTCTTTTTGAGAGTTCTAATCCAAGAAGCTCAACAGATTTTCTGGATGCACTTGCTGATCGCGTTACTCCAGCGATGAATTTGGAACTAAGCCAACAGTTTTCTGAATCTGAACTGTGGAATGCGCTGGCAGAAATGAACCCCTCTTCGGCACCAGGACCTGATGGAATGTCTCCTGCATTCTTCCAGAAATATTGGCACGTGGTAGGATCTTCCATGAAGGGTACGATCCTCCAAGCTTTAAATACAGGTGTTTTTCCTACTTCTCTTAACCATACATATATTTCCCTTATTCCTAAGAAGAAATGCCCTTCCGTTGTTGCTGACTATAGACCCATTAGTTTGTGTAATGTGGCCTATAAAATTATTTCTAAAGTCATTGCTAATCGTTTGAAAGCTGTATTGCCTTGTATTATTGGGGAAAGTCAAAGTGCCTTTGTTCCGGGTCGTTTAATTACGAATAATGTATTAATTGCTTATGAATTGATACATTATCTAAAGCATAAGAAGTCTGGGCATCAAGGTTATATGTCTTTGAAGTTAGATATGTGCAAGGCATACAATAGGGTCGAATGGAGTTTTATTCAAAAGGTGATGGAAGTTATGGGATTTTAACTGAGTTTTATTTCTTTGGTGATGTATTGTGTTAAAACAATTTCTTTTTCTGTTTTGGTTAAAGGTGTTCCGAAAGGGCCTATTATTCCTACTCGGGGGTTGAGACAAGGGGATCCTCTATCCCCTTATCTTTTCCTCTTTTGTATTGAAGGTCTTTCTTCTTTGCTGAATGCTGCTGGGGTTAGAAAGGATGTTTCTGGGCTGAAAATTTGTAGAAATGCTCCTAACATTAATCATTTGCTTTTTGCGGATGATAATGTTATTTTTTGTAAGGCGGATGTGGAAGAGAATAAAAGGGTACAAGAGGTGTTAGATGTTTATGAACTAGTTTCTGGGCAGAAAATTAATAAGGAAAAAACATCTATGGTTTTTAGCAACAATGTCAGCCACGAGTTACAGCAAGATATTTGTTCTTTGTGGGGGTAATGGAGATATCCAGCAGTATGAGAAGTATCTTGGATTGCCTCCAATAGTGGGTAGATAAAAAACCAGGGCATTTCAATCTATAAAGCAATGGGTTTGGCAAAAATTGCAAAGTTGGAAGGAAAAATTATTGTCTCAAGGGGGAAAGGAGATCTTACTCAAGGCTTTAGCGCTTTCGATACCAACTTATTCGATGAGTTGCTTCTTATTGCCTGCTTCTTTTTGTGCTGAATTAGAGGGTCTCATGTCAAAATTTTGGTGGGGGCAAAAAAGAGAGGAAAGAAGGATTCATTGGGTTAGTTGGCGCAAGATGTGTGAAGCTAAGTGTAGGGGTGGATTGGGGTTTAAAAATCTAAGATTTTTCAACCTGGCTCTTTTGGCTAAACAAGGTTGGCGTTTGCTGTAGAATAATAATTCGGTGTTACATAAGCTTCTCAAAGCTCGGTACTTCTCTAAGTCCAGTTTTTTAGAATCCAATTTGGGGCATTGTCCGTCATATACATGGAGGAGTATTTGGGAGGTGAAGCATTGGCTGAAGGAGGGTTGTATTTGGAGGATTAGGGATGGGAAAAAGGTTAATTTATGGCATGATAAATGGCTGCCAGGTCATCAAAACTTAGCTTCAGAACATGGGGTTCTCGAGACTCACAGGGAGGATGTTGTGGCATTGGTTTTTCAGGTGGATAATCTGGGATGGGATCTTCAAAAACTAAGAACTCTCTTCAATCCAAGTTTAGTGTGTGAGATCATGAAAATTATGGTATTTCCGAGTGGTACAGCTGATAAATTGATCTGGTATTTTGAAAGAAATGAGCTGTTTTCGGTTAAAAGCTGCTATAGGCTGATTATGGACCTCTCTCGGCTTGAAACTTCTGAATCCTCTAATGTTAGATCTCAGCAGAAGTTATGGAAAGCTTTATGGAAGATGCCGGTGCCAAATAAAATTAAAGTTTTTGCTTGGAGAGCTTGTATGGATAGTCTTCCATCTAAAGTTAAATTGATGTAGAAACAGGTTCTTCAGGATGCTTGCTGCAGGTTCTGTTCCTTCCCGGAAGAAGATTTTCTGCATGCTGTCTTCACTTGCGATCAGGTGCAAGCTTCTTGGGCTCAGTTTTTCCCAATGTTACATAATCCTAGTCCTAGTAGTTTTGTTGAGTTGGCTATGCAGTTTGTTGGTGGGCAAGATTTGTCAAATTTGGCAAGATTTTTCTGTTTTGCATGGGGTTTCTAGTTTAGGAGGAATAAATTGGAATTTGATTACAAAATCCTCTCTGCTTCTCATGTCATTGCCCATTCATTGGGTCTGTTTCATAGTTATAAAGCTGTGGTGATTAAATCTCGGATGCAAGCCCGGTCTCATTTTAGTTGGAAAGCTCCTCCTGTAGGTGTGCTCAAACTTAATACTGATATGGTGCCATTTTTTCAGATGCTCATAAAGCTGTATTGGTGCTATCTTGCGTGATTCTACTGGGCATGTTCTTATGGCTGTTTCAAAAATTGAGCTAGCTTTAGAAGATCCTGAAACCGTGGAGCTCCTGGCTATTTTCCGTGGCATGCAGCTATGCATTTCAATGGGTATCTCGGCTCTTGAGGTGGAAAGTGATTGCTTGCTCCTTGTTCAAGCTTTGCAACAGGAAGATATGTCAAATTCTTTGCTAGGCAATTTGTTTTCAGAAGTGAAACGTTTATGTAATTATTTTTCAAGTGTTTCCTTTGTTCATGTGTATAGAGAGGGCAATAGAGCTGCTCATATACTTGCTAGAAATGCTTGGAGAGTAGAAGATATTGATATGTGGTGGGATAGTGTTCCAGACTTTCTTTCTCAAGCCTTATGGTTTGATAAATGTCTGTAATCGTTTTATCTCCAATAAAGATGTTAGTTCCTATCAAAAAAAAGAAAAATTGCTTAATTGTCCAATAAACTTTGTGTTCCAATTCCACAAGCAAGTGACACACATTTCCAAAAATGAGTCGATATAAGGACATACCAATTGGGGTTTTAAAAACAGTACGGTATGCCCACAGTGCGTCGGTTAGTCGTAAAGGCTAATCTTTGCGACTTGGGTTAACCATATTTTTAAAATTTTTTTGATCTCCTGATTAGATACTTCAACTTAGCCACTTGTTTGTGGATGATAAGGGGTAGCAACCTTATGAGTAATACCATATTTTTGCATTAATGCCTCAAAAGATTTATTGCAAAAATGTTTACCCCCATCACTAATAATGGCTCGAGGTGTTCCAAACTTTGATAAAACATTTTCTTTCAAAACTTTCAGCACAGCTTTATAATCATTGTTCTTGCATGGAATGGCCTCGATTCATTTGGACACATAATCCACAGCTACCAAAATGTAGAGATTGTCAAAAGAAACTGGGAAGGGTTCCATGAAATCGATGCCCCAACAATCAAATATTTCAACAATCAAAATTGGATTTAATATCATCATATTTCGGCGAGTAATCCTTTCCAATTTTTGACAATGCTTACAAGTTTTACAAATTTCATGGGTGTCCTTGAAAAGGGTAGGCCAATAGAAACCACATTGCAAAATTTTAAGAGCTGTTTTCTTTTCAGAAAAATGCACCACATGCCCAGAGTGACAAAAAGACATTACACTTTGAAATTCGCTATTGGAAACACATCGTCTAATTATCTGATCTGGGCAATATTTAAACAAATATTGATCATCCCAAAAGAATCTTTTTACCTCTATAAAAAATTTCCTCTTATCTTGTTAAGTCCAAATTTGAGGAATTTCACCTGTAGCAAGAAAATTAGCAATGTCAGCATATCAAGGCAATTGAGATATACCAAAAAGTTGTTCATCTGGAAATGTGTCTCTAATAGGAACGGTCTCTATGGAATCTGAAAAAACAAGTCTAGACAGATGATCAACAACAACATTCTCAATTGCCTTGGTGAAAAATAATTAAAACACAAAATAATATTGAAAAATAATCTGAACAAAAGAGCAAAGGTGAGAGAAAATAGATCCTCAAAAGAAAAACTCCCGACGTCCAGCTTCTTTTTCCAGGAATCAGCCTCCCCTCTTTCTTTTCCTTCCTCTCCGTAAGCTCCTCGTTCAGTCCCCGTAAATCCCTTTTTATTCTTTTTCTCACCAAACTCTTTTTGTTTTGCATTTCTTGAGCTGTCCTCTTCGTGAATCACTCATCTAATATCTCCAAAACCTACTACGTGACACCCCATAAGTCTATCCTCTGCACATGAAAAGGTTAGCCTTTTCTTTTCTTGTTGCAAAGTCCACGACTCCACTACATTATGGTTGAAATGTAATAGCCGTGTGTGCTTTTGGTTCCAAAATTCATGTGCTTCTAAAACTACTTTCCTTTTTTTTATTCCATGCATGGGTCCTGCATAAGATTTGTTTTCAATTTCCTACATGTAAACGTATAGAAACAAAAAGGAAAAAGTAAGTGTCATCATAAAATAATGAGTAGGTCCCACTGAACCATGTGCATGTATTTTTCCTTTTATTTACTGTCCAAAATCAAGCTGATCATGTGCTAAAATTGCATGTATTTTTTATCTAAAGACAATATGAAATTATGATTTGGAAGAATAACAATAAGGAAAAGAAACAACACACCAAAAAAAAAAAAAACCAAAAATAAATTAAAAAGTAAAAATATAATATTAAAGAAAAACATTGTTCATGTGAAGAAACATCACTCAATTAAATCAGAGGTTATAACTTTAAGTATAAACCATGATATTAATGAATTTAAATCACAACCCAAATTTATACCTATTAACTATTTTTTATCTAAAACTAATAATAATGTCACGAAGCGATTAAAATACATTGGTTTTAAATATATAAAATATGCAATATTTCAGCTCAATCAATATACATTGACTAATTCCTCTAGAAGACTTAAACCTCTGTTGAGGCTCTCCATAAATTAAGATAGAATAAGTGACAGAATCAAGGCACTTTTGAACCAATTGGATCCATAGAGGAGGGAAGCCTATTATGGTCATAACAGCTTTTACGAAAGCTCAGTCCACCCTATCATAAGCCTTGCTCATATCCAATTTGAGGGTCATAAAGCCTTTCTTCCCTTTGATCCTTGAATTCATTGAGTGGAGAACCTCATAAGCTATGAGAGTGTTGTTTGAGATGAGCCTTCTAGGAACAAAGGCATTTTGATTCACTGAAATGAGCTGAGGGAGAATTAGTTTCATCCTATTGGCTAGTGTTTTCAAGACCACTTTATACAACACATTGCACATGCTTATAGGCCTGTATTCAGCTACCTTCCTTGGATTTTTGACCTTTGGTATAAGGTTAATGAATGTGTCATTCACTTCATTCAGAGATCCCTTTTGGTTCAGGGCTTGGAGAACAAACAACACACATCTCTTCCTACCACTTCCTAGTTTTTCTAATAAAATTGTGTAGGAAACACATCAGGGCCAGGGGCCCCTAGTGGGTTCATTTGGAACAAGGCCACTCTTACTTCTTCCTTGGTAAAAGGTTTATTTAGGCATTTCTTCATCTCAGCTGTGATTTTTGGTTGTAGTGCAGACAAACAGGACTCAATATTAGAAGGCAAGTAAGAGTTGAATAAGGATGAGAAAAAACCTGTGAAGATTGAACGAAACTCCTCTTGGTCAGTGACTATGTTTCTAGATTGGCTAGTTATGGAATTGATGGTGTTAACCTTCTTTCTTTGAGTTGCTTGCATATGGAAATAGTTGGTGGTTTTGTCTCCATTTTTTAGCCAATGCTACTTTGCATGTTGTTTCCATTTCAAATCATTTCCTTCAAGGTAGGTCTTAGCTTTCCTTCGCAGCTCCTGCATCTGAGCTATGTGAGTTCCATCTCTTGTGTCTTGAAGGTGACTGATTTTGGCCCAAATTTGATTAGGACCCTATTTATCCTTCTGACTGAAGTCTTTTTTCCATGTTGTGAATCCCATTTGACAGGATTCTAGCTTTTTCCTCATGATTTCAGCAAGGTTGTTTCCCATTACTCTCTTATTCCATTTTGCCTTTACCACTGCACCACTTCCTTCTTTGACTTCCCATGCTGCCTCATGCCTGAATACCCTATGCCTCCCTCTACCCTTTTTTATCTGATCTGGTATGCTGACATGGAGTGGAGAGTGGTCAGATTTCACTGTTGCAAGTACATTATAGGTTGCTGAGCTAAATTGGTCTAGCCATTCTTTGTTTGCCATAGCCCTATCTATTTTCTCCTTTGTAAATCCTTCACCTCTTCTTTTATTAAACTAGGAGTACTTTTGTCCTAATCTCGGTATGTCTCTGATTCCACATTGTTCTAGTGTCATTCTGAACTTTTCAATCTGTCTATAGGGTCTACTAGGGCCACCAACCTTTTCTTTTTGGTGTAATATTTCATTAAAGTCCCCTGCACACAGCCAGAGAATCTTTGGTTTAGGTTTGATCTTCGTGAGGAGCTCCCAACTGCCATCTCTTTTCATCTTGTCAGGGTGTCCATAGAAGCCCGTGAATAACCAGGGACTATTTGAGCCATTTTCAGTGATCATAGCACTTATGTACCACCAAGTGTAGTTTATAACTTTGACCTTCCACTCCTTCCACAGTAGTGCTATGCATCAAATTGTAGGGCCCTCCTCACTTCCTCCATTCTATATTTATTGCATTTAGTTTCCACACGGAAAACTAGTTTGGGCCACTTTTCCTTAGTTAGCTTCCTAAGGATATGAATTGAACGGGGGTTCCCAAGCCCTCGACAATTCCATATTAAGAGACTCATTTGGGTGGGTAGTGCTGGGAACCAGCAACTGCCTTTTGCTCTTGGGACTTAGTAACAATAGCACTATTTTTTGTTCTTTTTTGTAAAGGGGCCACCTCTTTTTTGCCTCTTAACACTCTCCTCTTGGATCTAGTTTGCTCTTGGAGATTTGTGACATCTTTTAGAGCAGTAGATGGATTTATTGATCCCCTTCCCTATCTTTTCCATTTGCCCCCTCTAGGTTTCTCTTCTTGGTCATTACTAGTCTTAGGAGGGGCCCTTTCAGTCATAAAGGGGTCGACACTTTGCAAAGATTCTTGTGCATTTGTAGTGACCACAAGAATCTCCCCCCCCCCCCCCCCTCCGTTTCTTTGACTAGTTGTTTGAAGGCTGCTGGTAGTTAAGGACATTTATGTTCCTGCTCTGCCCACATTTAGATCCTTTCCCAGGTCCAACTCCATCATACAGACTGTGCCTTTATGATAAGTCATAAACGGCTCATGAGAGAAATTTTCCTTTTCATGATGCCCCACCTTCTCAGCGCCATTATGTTTTTGTCCCTTGGTAGATCCTACCCATGTGCAAGGGGTTTTAAGAGTTTCTGGGACTTTGTTTTCCTCATCCACATAATTCAATGTAGTAGGTTTGACCATAACTTCTTCCATTGGTATCGACTCCTCATGTTTAGTTTTTCCATCCCCCACTACCTCATTGGACCTTACATCCTTTTTTCCTCTCTGGTCACATTTCCACTCATCCCCATTATCTCCTCTATTAGGAGGTTTCTATTTTTTCTGTTCCTCACTTGACTGACTACCTTCGTACTTCTTACTATCAAAGATAGATGAGTTCATAGGTTGGGCCCTGAGCCACGAACCAAATTAGTGTTGTTTTTCATGTGACTGGGACTCATATTGTGGTCTAGAGCAGGTTTTCCCTTTATGGAATAAGACACCACAACGAAAACAAAAACTTTGTAAACGTTTGTATTTAAAAAATATCCAGTACCTTTGTTCGTCAAATTCCAGCCATTTACCTCTTAGGAGGGGTTTGTGTAGGTCAATAGCTGCTCTAACACGAAGGCATTGTCTCCATGCCGAACCATCTGATTATGCATTTACCCATATCATATGTCCAATGCAAGAGCCCAGTTTCTCCCCTGTATCTTCATTCATAGCAGCCAGAGGGAGGTTGTGACACTAAACCCAAAAGGGTTCATACCGAAACTGAGCTGCATTGATGGACATTTTCTCATCTACTTCTTGGATGGTAAATAAGATTCTATTGAAACATCATGGTCTTTCACTCAGTATTTTTTCTTTATCTTGTATTCTTTGAAACTTTATCAAGAAGCATTGGTCACTTAAGTCCTTAAAACGCACCCCTTCAAGCCGCCAGGTCTAAGCCACCATTGTTCGAAACGCTTCATTGTTTACGCCTTTTTCAGAGAGGACATGACTAATGACATAGAACTTTCCTGAATAGTTACAGTTCTTGGCTCTTCAAATTGAATCTGAATAACGGACGTTTCTTTGTGCGACAGATGGAGTCGTTCCCATTGGTTAGTTAGTTCTTCCTCGACCATTGTTGCGAGGAGAGAGAGTAATGAATCAACTATCTCACAGCCAGTGAGACCACGCCAGATGTCGTAGGACGATAACACTAAACCCCTCGAGAGAGAAAGAGAGGGACTAACTGTAAAGTATATAAACATTACGTAATCGTTTTTTTTTTAAAGTAAAATTTATTATTAAAAAGTTAATTTTTTCCATATACATCCTATATTTTATTTATTTTTTTTAAATCAATTACTCGTTAGTTATACAATTCATAGTTATAAATAATTTTTTGCAGATTTGAAAGGACTCTTTTCCCAATTCAGACGTTTGTATGATTTTGGACATTAACGAGAATAAAGTAATTGGTGATTGCCTCCCACAAAAGACAAAAGATATATAGTTTTACTCTTAACGACTTGAACAACCTCTTCTTCTATGCATCACCTACCAGGATTCTGATATCCATCAATTACCCCTCCATTTTTCCCGAGAAGGAAAAGAGAATTTAATAATTATCCCAAGACACAGAAAATGTAAACCGATAAGTAGGGGAGACGATTGACGATGGGGTGTCATGAGGGAGATCGAATTCCTTCACCACATTGATCTTCAGAAGTCCAGCGGTTGCAATAAAATTGGCATGTTTGGCGATTAAGGTGTTCCCAAAATTTTTTGCCATTTCTTCTTTATTTTTCATAGCTTATTTCCAAATATTATCCAAATATAAAACCTTTTCTATTTCAGATTTTATCTACTTATTATTAAAATACAACTAAACTTAATATAATTTTTACGAATCAAAAGATTACATAAAATAAAATAGATTACATAATAATTTTAATACAAATAAAAATAATAATTTTTACTAACTATAAGATTAAATACAGTAATAAAATAATTTTAATATAGATAAAAAAAAGTATAATTAATTAATAGATTACATACATATAATTAGGCTTGCATGTTGTCCTGCCAATCACTTTTTTGGCCCGGCCCGACTTGGCCAATAAACATGTCCATGTGAAAATAACCCAACCCGAATGGGTCGGGTAAAATCTCTCTCTCTCTGCGCACGCGTGCGCACACGCATAAAGGAGTGCACATCTAACATCGACCCAAAAATGGATGCTCTGTTTTGCAGGACAAAATGCATATTGCAATACTCTTCTGGGTTGGTGGTCTAAAGGGACGAAATGTGTTACGGCCAAGCTAGTAATTAGGCCTAAGGGACTTGTGGCCATCGGGCCCATAACCTTAAGAGTTATGTCTAGTTATTTCAAATTGCTAAATTAGTCAAGATTGCAAATAAAAGCTATTATCTGAGTTGCTGGTAAACAGAAACCTTAAGAGTTTGTCCTTAGTGGTTTTCGTGTCTTTAATTTTAGTAGTTACTTACCCTGTATTTCGGCATTCATGTGCCAGTAAGTAGTTATTTCCAATTTCTTGTAATTAGGCAATTATTTTGCCAGTCAGTTGAGTCAATTGTTTATAAATGTTATTGAAAGCATCAATGAAAATCATCAGATTCCTAGCCAACAAAAAATCCAGGAGATTGATCTTCTCGAACAGATCAGATCATTATATTATTTTCCTCTAACATTGGTATCAAGAGCCGGTGCATCCATGGCTAAGGGTAATGTTAGCACCCGCTACTCTCAGTTGGCTGACTCTTTGGCCACTTTGAAGCAAGCTTAGGACATGCAGGAGAAACAACAAGCACACCTACAACACATCGTTGAAGGATTAGCAATACAAATGAAAGTGGTGGCTTCTAATTTGGAGATGTTGATGAAACATAAAGGCAGAAAAATTGTGGAGGAACAAGTGGACTCACCGGTCTCACACGCTATGAATCCTCTTTTTGAGGATACCAGTGGCATTCAAACCAAAACTACTCGCTTGGAGTTTCCTACGTTTGATGGAACTAACCCCAACGGGTGCTTGTATCGAGCTAATCAATTTTTTTAAATATTACCAACCACATCCAAAACATGTGTCTTATTAGCTTCCATCTATATGGAAGGTAAGGCCTTAACGTGGTTCTAGGAGATGGAAATAGCAAGCGGATTCACTAATTGGGAGATTGGGAGGTGTTTGAACGTGCCTTGTGCACTCATTGTGGGCCATCAGTTTATGACAATGCTATGGAAGCCCTCACAAAGCTGAGACAAACAACGATGGTGGAAGTCTGCAAGTCTGAATTTGAGCATCTTTCTAATCAACTCCATGGATTAGCTGAGTCTTACTAACTTAACTATTTCTTGGGTGGATTACGAGAAGATATTCACTATATGGTTCGCATGATGAACCCCACTTCCTTATTGAATGCTTTTGGCATCGCTAAAATAAGAAGAAAATGTCGCAGCACTTAAGTGTATTGTTCGCAATCCAACTGGTTTTCCTAAGCCTCCATTGGTTCTTTTGGAGCCACAACCCAAGATGTCGGTTCCTACTCAACGTTTATCTCGAGTCCAAATGAAGGAACGACGAGACAAAGCTTGTGCTATAATTGTGATGACAAGTGGAGCCCTGGTCACCGATGTAAATCAGCAAAGCTTTTCATTATGGAGTGTGAAGATTTAGACGAGGATAATGAGGTTAAGTCCACCCCCTTGCTTCTTGAGGTAGTAGGGTCAAGTTCCAAGCATACTAACTTGGAGCCCGAGGCCAAAGATCCTACACCAGAGCAATATCCATTCATGCTCTTGTTGGTTCTCTGAACCCCAGGACAATTCGACTTATTGGTTTTATTCGTGGCATACCGATCGTAGTATTGATTGACACTGGGATCATCCACAATTTTGTGGATCCTTCCATCATCACCAAGGCACAATTACCTTTATGCCATTCACTAGGATTGAAAGTAAGGGTGGCAAATGGCGAAACTATCCGCAGCGAAGGACTTACTAAATCTGAAGATTTTAAAATGCAAGGTATTACCTTTTGTACATAATTTTTTGTCCTCACCTTGGGTGGTTGTGATGTGGTCTTAGGGTTTCAATGGCTAAAAACTCTTTGACCTATTCTATGGGATTTTTCAAAGCTATTAATGGCATTCACTTACAAGGGCAGCAAGGTAGCTCTCCACAATCTTAACCCTTCTGCAATCTCACTAGTAGGAGGTGATGACTTCAGGAAGGCGGCTAAAATGGATAAACGAGGTATGCTGTTACACTTAATTGATGGTCCTAATTTTCTTACACCTCCTACTCCAACTCACCCCAAAATTCAGCCTCTCTTAGACACTTTCCACACTATTTTTTAGACTCCTATAGGTTTACCACCAAGCCGGACTCACGATCACCATGTTCACCTTTATGAGGGGATCAAACCAGTTTTCACTAGGCCCTATCGCTATCCTTATTTCCTGAAAACTGAAATTGAAAAATTAATCACTAAAATGCTCCATACCGGAATTATCCATCCTAGTCAAAGACCATTTTCTTCCCCTGTTTTATTGGTACGTAAGCACGATGGAAGTTGGAGATTATGTGTTGATTATAGGGACTAAAATAAGGTGACTATTAAGGAAAAATTTCCAATTCCAATTGTTGATGAACTACTTGATTAATTACATGGGGCCACAATTTTTTTCCAAACTTGATCCTCGTTCGGGTTACCATCAAATACGAATTTTTCCTCGTGATATCCCAAAAACTGCTTTCCGAACCCATGATGGCCATTATGAATTCCTAGTTATTCCTTTCGGCTTAACTGGTGCTCCCGCTACCTTCCAAAGTTTAATGAATGAAACTTTTCACCCTTTTCTCAGTAAATTTCTTTTGGTTTTTTTAATGATATTTTAATCTATGGTAAAACTATGGATGAACATATCCATTACTTAAAACTTGTGCTAGAAACCTTGCAGCAAAATTAACTTTATGCTAAACTTTCAAAGCGTAGTTTTGATTGTCATGAAATTAATTATCTTGGTCATCTCATTTCTAAATAAGGTGTGCTAGCAGATCACTCCAAGATAGAGTCTATACTCAATTGGCCTTTTCCTACTACCTTAAAGTCACTCCGCGGGTTCCTGGGCCTTATGGGATACTACTGTTGATTAAAAATTATGGCATCATTGCAGCCCCCTTAACAACCTTATTTCATAAGAACAATTTCACGTGGTCTGACAAAGCCAAATTCTCATTTCAGGACCTCAAAGAGGCTGTGACATCACCTCCTATTTTAGCACTTCCTAATTTTTCTAAACTTTTTACAATTTAGTGTGATGTATCAAGTTATGGCATTGGAGCAGTTCTCTTACAGTAAGGCAAACCCAATGCCTTTATGAGTCAAGCTTTGAAAGGAACGGCTCTCACCCTTTCCACTTATGAAAAGGAGTTGCTTGCATTGGTTTTGGCAATTAAAAAATGGCGACCCTATGTCTTGGGATAGAAGTTTGTGGTCCAAATTGACCAACAAAGTCACAAACATTTGTTGGATCAGTGTGTGGGTAATCCTGCACAACAACGATGGCTCACCAAACTTTTGAGGTATGATTTTGAGGTGCATTACAAGAAACGCAAAGAAAATTCTATTGCTGATGCATTATCCAGGAAAGATATGGTAGAACTCTTGGCTCTTACATTACCATTGGCTTCTTGCTACTTCACGTTCTGAATATGCCACTTCTCTTGAACTAATTAAATTGCAGGATCAATTTCATAAGGGGCAACTCAATAGTTCAATTTATTCCATGAGGGATGGGCTGATTTTTTACAAAAATAGAATTTTTGTTCCTGCCAAATCTCCTATGCAAGATATGCTTATGGAACTCATGCACTCTAGCCCTTGGGGAGGTCACTTTGGATTCCACAAGACCTACATAGATTGAAATCTGATTTTTATTGGAAAGGAATGCGTCAGGACATACGTACTTTCATTTGGAAGTGTGAGAAGTGTCAACGGAATAAATATGAAAATATTCCTACACCAGGACTCCTTCACCCTCTTCCAATTCCTACTAAGATATGGACGGATATTTCTATAGATTTTATTGAAGGCCTACCCCTTTCTCATGGGTGTAGTGTTATCATGGTAGTTGTGGATCGCCTCTCAAAGTATGTGCATTTCATTTATTTGTCTCATCCATATACGGCTTTGAAAATAGCTACTCTTTTTTTGGAGCATGTATTTAAATTACATGGAATGCCTACATCAATAGTCACAGACCGTGACTCTACTTTTACAGGCCTATTTTGGAAGGAAATGTTTAAATTATAGGGAACCACCTTGCAATTCACTTCAGCCTATCATCCACAGTCTGATGGTCAAACCGAGATTGTGAATAAATGTGTGGAACAATATGTAAGGAGTTTTTTTGGTGCAAAACTGAAGGATTGGAAAAATTTTTTGGCTTTGGCTAAATGGTGGTACAATACCAATGTTCATACTTCTACCAAACTAACACCCTTTGAGGTCGTTTATGGGTATCCACCTCCAAAGCTTCTATCTTTTTGTCCAGGTACAACTAAACTTGAAGCTATCGAGGACAACTTATGCTCTAGAGATGAGATACTAAAATTGTTATAGCATAATCTTCATTTTGCTTAAGCTCGTATGAAGAAATATGCCGACATGCATAAGTCTGAGTGTAACTTTTGGATTGGAGATTTTGTCTACCTATTGTTACAACCTTATCAACAACAATCTCTAGTCAATCGGCGCAATCAGAAATTATCTCCTTGTTTCTATGGTCCCTATAAAATTCTTGAGAAAGTGGGAACAATAACTTACCGTTTGGAGCTTCCCGGTGACTCTAAGGTTCATCCCACTTTCCATGTGTCCAGCTTGAAGCTGAAATTGGGTCACCGCAATCTCCACTCCACCCAGTTGCCACCAACAACTGTTGATGGTACTTTTGAACCTGAGTTGGAGAAGATCCTATAATGGCTAATGGTGCAAAGAAACAACAAAGTGGGCATTGAGGTTCTTGTTCTTTGGAAGGGTCTTGCACTTGAGGATGCCTCTTGGGTAGATTATTACAAGCTGCAAAAAGACTTTCTTGACCTTGTGGACAAGGTCGGCCAAGGGAAGGAGAATGTTATGGGCCAAGCTAGTAATTAGGCCTAAGGGACTTGTGGCCATCAGGTCCACAACCTTAAGAGTTATGTCTATTTATTTCAAATTGTTGAATTAGTCAAGATTGCAAATAAAAGTTGTTATCTAAGTTGTTGGTAAATAGATAACTAGTGGCATCATGTCCTTAGTGGTTTTCGTGTCTTTAATTTCAGTTGTTACTTACCCTGTATTTCGGCATTTATGTGCCAGTAAGTAGTTATTTCCAATTCCTTGTAATTAGGCAATTATTTTGCTAGTCAGTTGAGTCAATTGTCTATAAATGTTATTGAAAGCATCAATGAAAATCATCTGATTCCTAGCCAACAGAAAATCCAGCAGATTGTTCTTCTCGAACAGATCAGTTCACTATATTATTTTCATATTTTCCTCTAACAAAATGGGTCACTTCTTTTAAAGGTAAAAATGAAAGAAGAAGAAAGACATGTCCAAAGGCTAGTTGGTGGACTATTTGATGGGAAAGAGAAACAAATAGTCCCCTAAAAAAATCACGATATGTGCCTCCTAACTAAGCCAGTCTATGAAATCTTGAGTTAGCTTCATAAGGCTACTCTTTGAGGCATTCATACAAAACAATCATATTTCAAAAAATAGAGAAGACGATTAGACAAGGAAGAGAATAGAAGAAACACAGCTTCAGTAATCATTTGATTCTAAATAATAAACAAAGAAAGAAAGATCAAAATCTCACCTCGTGGGTTTACAAATGGAAACATGGAGGAAATCGGATAAAAGGAAGGGGAAGGTTAAAGAATCTTGGATATAACCCAGATCAAAAGAATAGTATTAGTTCAACAGCTAGCTAAGACTCATAGCTTCTATATTTATATATATGAAGAAGAGCAAAGCAAACCACCATTTATAACCTAGATCGAAAGAAAAAAGGACCGGGCATAAACAACAAGGTAGAATCATCCAATTCATGGCATGGGTATAGCCGATCGAGTCGATGCTGAACAAGGATCCTTTGCAAATTGCAATGGGTCTTTGCATTGGCATCTTTAAATGTGCCACGAGCCACTAAGAAGGAATGCTTCGAGCGGCAGTCGAGGAGAGAGAGAGAGAGAGAGAGAGAGAGAGAGAGAGAGAGAGAGAGAGAGAGAGAGAGAGAGAGAGAGAGAGAGAGAGAGAGAGAGCTAGGGTTTTTGCTAGAGAAAGAAAAAAGAAAGTGAAAGCGAAATGAGAGAAAGCCAGCGGGCTACAGTTTTGGTGACTTTCGTTTGATAACCATCGGGTTGGACCCACATCTAATTTCAACCTGAGATTTATCTGGTGGTTTGGGAGGGTCTATCGGGCGGGCCAGACCCATCACCTTTTTTGCACATGCCTACATATAATTATTGTAAGAAAGTAGACTAGTTGTATCGATTCGATATTGATTTGATATTGGCAGCATACATTGCTTCCATTATTGCGACTGATAAGGGGGGAAGATACTTTCATTTGGAAGCCTAATACTGATGGAAATTTCTCTTCTTCTAGTGCTTGAGAGATCATTAGAGTTAAAGGTGAGCCAGTTCCGTGGATGGATTGGATATGGCACTGGCACAATAGTCTCCTTAGAGCATCCACATTGGTTTATGTATATGCATATGCAAAATTATATCTTTTGAAGATCCAATTTGCCATACAAGCAAAACTTCCACATTGGCTTATGCAAATTTGAGACAAAATAATAATAAAATATTATCATTTTATTATTATTATTATTATTTTTGCTTTTTTTAATAGAGTTTGCAATATCTTTGTATTGGGTTAATACATGTAATTAGCACCCAATATATGTACTCAGCACCTATGAGAGAGAGGTGCATGGGTTTGATCTTCAAATATATAAAATATTTGAGTAAAATGTTTTTTGGAGAGTAAATGAGTAAAATATGTAGTAAAATATGTAAAGGTAAAATATGTAGAAAGAGAGTGGGAGGAGAGAGAAAGAATGAGTAAAATATATTTTGGAGAGTGAATAGTAAATCTTCAAACATGTAAAGGTACTGTTCATAACTATGCAAATATTTGAAGATGCATAATCTAATGTAGATGAATTTAGGCTCATATCATGCAAATATGACTTTGCATATGCATATACATAGACCAATGTGGATGCTCTAAGAAGATATCCATTTGTACATGGAAGGCAAGACTTAAATGCCTTGCTGTTGATGACCGAGTGCAACACAGGGGGATCTCTTTAGCATCAAGTTGTGATTGCTGCACGAGAAAACAGTGTGAAACTTTAAATCATGTGCTTTGCTCTGGCGATTTGGCCAGACAAGTTTGGGAGTTTGCAGGTGTAGCTTTCGGCATCTCATGCATGCAGACTTCAACTTGGTGGGCTCATGTTTCTTCTTGGTTTGCTTGTGCAAAAAAATCGTCTCTCAAAGGGACTTTGGTTGGTATGGTGCCATGTTTGATCATTTGGAAACTTTGGCATGGTAGGTGTAAGGCTAGGATGGAGGGACACTCTCAAAGTGCTCAGAGTGTATGGTTTGCCGTAAAGTACGGGTTACATTGGCTAGCGAATTTTAAAAACAGTGAACTTGTTTTTTGTTAAGGAGCAATTTCTTTCTTCTCTCGACATACAGGTTGCGTCGATTTCAGTTAGGCGACATAGACTGGTGGCTTGGCAAAAACTACATGCAAGGTGGATTATATTAAACTATGATGGTAGTTTTTGCGGAAACCCAGGGAGTATTGGTCGAGGTGGTGTGATCCGAGATGAGTCGGGGAGAGTGAATGGGGCTTTTTCGGCTTATTTTGGGTTTGATGCCAATAATAAAGCTGAACTACGGGTTGTTACAAAAAGGGAGAGAATGGGCAAAACTTTTGTCATGCGGATTCTCAGGAGTTGCCACGTCTTTTGAAGGGTATCATTCGGCCAGACAAACTGGATTTGCCACAGTTTCATTTTTAGTATATTTCTTTTTCGTTGGATTTTGTTTTTGTTTTATTTTTTGTGTTAGCTAACTTTTGTTTTGTAGGCTGTTTTTTATTTTTAATTTATTTTTATTTTTATTTTTATTTTTATTTTTTAACTTTGCAGTGTTTTCCTTTGTTTTTTTGGTTATTTTGGACTTGATTGTATTGAGTTTTGTGGTTATTAGTTTTTTTATGCCTGCGTTTGGGTCTTATTGATAAATTATTTGTTATCCCTAGATGTTGGATTTTGTAATTACGGTTTTTCTCTTTCATAAATAAGAACAATTAATAAATATGAAGTATCGTTCACTTCCTTAAAATAAATAAATATGTGATGTCATGGGCAAGGTAGGGGTGTACAGAAAATCGATAAACCGCCCCAGACCGACCGGAACCAACCTCAGGATGCCGGAACCGGCCAAGAACCGGTCGGCGGTCGAGAGAATTTCTCATGAACCGACATTGGTTGGTTCGGCGTGCGGTTCAGGGATAAATAAACCGCTAAACCGACCGACCGTTAAGCTATATATATTTTTTTCTTTTTATACATATAAAACGACGCCGTTTCACTTTAATAATTGAAACGGCGTCGTTCTCTGACGTATTAACTTATTCAGTTTAAATATAAACGGCACCGTTTGGCTTAAGCCAAACGGCGCTGTTTGGTATTAGAGTAAAATACCCCCTTCCCCCTTCGGCCTTTCCATTTCCGTCTGGCCGCTACAGTTTCTGAAAACAGAAACCCCCCTTCGGCGATCGCTTCTCCTGTGTCTGGCCCTCTCTCGGTCACTGCTCAGCCCCCTGCGTCTGGCCTTCTCTCGGTTTCCCAGCCTCTGCTCGACGGCTCGACGCCCCTTACTCTATCGGTGATTCGGTGTAAGTAAAACCACTTTTAGTTTTTACCAAGTTTCTTTTTTTTTTTGGATAGGATCTTGCTATTGCTGACCTTAGCTAGATGCTTGCGTTTCTCTCATAGTCATATAGATATTGTGCTGCCATTTTATATTTCGCGACTGCAATGAAAGACTTGGCCTATTTATCTTGTTCATCGTAGTCTCGACGAGACCATTCTTAAGCTTGAGTCACCATTGGTTTATGCAAAAGAATAATTGCAGTTCCTATTCATCAACTGACCAGTAAGTAGTAATATCGATATGTCAGAAATAGGCATAGCTGGAAACAATACCAAAGGGACAAATAATTTAAGGGAGACTAAGAAATCAGCAAAGGAGCTTCAGTGTAATTTACAATTTTACTTACAAACTATCAAACAAATAAAGAACAAATTCACTGTGATGGCACAAAGAAAGAGCTGCACCAGGAGATCCAGTGGTTGACCTTGTAGTCATGTAGAAAAAGTAACCTATTGAAACTAACATGTCTAGTGCAAATTATTAGTTATTGTTATTTTTATACTTATCAAAAAAAAAAAAAAGGTTATTGTTATTTTTATCACCATATATTTTACTGTATCAACTATGTTTCTTAATTAATTTTGAAATTAATGTTTCATATGTTAGATGGATTCCTCATCAACTCCAATTGATCTTGATAATGATGAACAAACCGTTAATTTGGGAGAGACCCAAACACCAAAACCTTCAAGTGCCCCTAGTAGTACTTGTCCACTTCCTAGGAAACAAAAGGGGAAGGACCCGTCAGTTGTTTGGGATCATTTTACGAGAGTTGAGGGTTGTCCTGTAGATGATCCGAAGGCTAAGTGTAACTATTGTGGCAAGATTTATGCTTGCCACTCAAAGAGGAATGGGACTTCAACTTTGCAAAACCACTTATCTGCATGTCCAAGAAATCCTCATAAACGCGGGCCTCTAGATAGATATCAACAAACATTGGCGGGTGAGGAAGTTGGAGAGAGTGATAGTAGCGTGGTAAGAAATCTTGTAACCCACAAATATAGTGAAGATGCAGTGAGGTTGGCCATTGCGGAAATGGTAATTATTGATGAATTGCCATTTAGAATTGTTGAAGGATAAGGATTTAAGAAGTTGGTTTGGTTACTTGAACCAAGATTTAAAGTGTCATGCCGTGTTACAATTGCAAAAGACTGTATGAAATTGTTTACATCTGAAAAGGCCAAGCTTAGAAAGTTGTTTAAAGACGGGGAGATGAGAGTTTCATTGACTACTGATACATGGACATCAATACAAAATTTGAATTATATGTGCCTAACTGCCCATTTCATTGATAATGATTGGAAGTTGAAGAAAAAAATTATAAATTTTTGTTTAATCCCTAATCATCGAGGGGATACAATTGGAAAATATATTGAATCATGCCTCCTTGATTGGGGTATTGATAAGATATTTACTGTCACTGTTGATAATGCTAGCTCAAATGATACTGCAATTTCTTACTTGAAGCATTTTTTGACAGGGAATGTGTTGGGTGGGAAGTATATGCACTTGAGATGTTGTGCTCATATTTTAAATCTTGTCGTGAATGAGGGTTTGAAGGAGTGTAATGACGCCATCACAATGGTTAGAAATGCAGTTAGATATGTGCGATCCTCTCCTGCTAGATTAGACAAGTTTAAGAAGTGTGCAGAAAAAGAAAAAATTGATTGCAAAAAATTGTTATGTCTTGATGTGCAAACCCGATGGAATTCAACTTACATGATGTTGGATGTGGCTGAGAAATTTGAAAAGGTTTTTAGGCGGATGGAGAGTGAGGATTATAATTTTCTATCTCACTTTAATGAGGGACACATAGGGCCTCCTAGAGCTGATGAGTGGGAGACAGTACGGGTTTTTGTGAAATTTTTGAAGATGTTCTATGATGCCACTTGTCGCTTTTCTGGGTCTCTTCATGTCACGGCAAATACAAGTTTTGTGGAGATTTGCATGCTCCAAAAAGAATTGGTTAGGCTCAGTCAGAGTTCTAATAGTTGTTTGATGAACATGGCCATAAGCATGAGAACAAAATATGATAAGTATTGGGGTTCATTGGATAAGCTAAACTTGTTGTTGTTGGTTGCCGTTGTGCTTGATCCTCGAAATAAGTTAGGCCTTCTCACCCGCAACTTGAGAAAAATTTATGATGAGACTCGAGTATTACATTTGGTGTCTAGTGTGAGACAGTTACTATTCGACTTATACGATGAGTACAATGCTACATTTGGTTCTACTTCGAGTAGCCGAGAACATGTGCCCATTTCGACATCTATACCCTCAATAGAAAGTGAAGAAGAGTCACAATTGTATATGGATTGGTATGAGCCAGATAACGAGATTGAATCAACTGCTGCTAAAACAGAGGTGGACCGATATTTATCAGATGGTTGTGAGGCACTCAGTTCATCTTTTGATTTGTTGATCTGGTGGAGACAGAATAAGGTTAATTATCCTATACTTGCAAGGATTGCACGAGATTTGTTAGCCATGCCTGTTTCCACTGTTGCTTCAGAGTCAGCATTTAGTACATGAGGGCATGTACTTGATTAGTTTCAGAGTTTATTGGCTCCGAAAACAGTTGAGGCACTTATTTGTATTCAGAATTGGTTACGACATCCGTCGGCGCCAATTGATCTTCGAGAGGCCATGGATAATGTGGAGAGCTTTGTAGTAGAATCTGGTAATGTATTCATTCAATATTAATTTATTTTTATAATTTAATTTCATTTATTTATTGATTATCCAAATTTATCAAAATTTGATGTTTAACTTTAATCTTAATTTGTTTTTTCATATTTATATAGAAATGGGAGCACAATCAGGCGTCACAACTATTGAAGATTGAAGACTTTTTGAATATGGAATGAAGAATTAAAGATCCAAGATTTTAATGTTTAATTTGTGTTAGTTGCTTGTTTATTGCTTAAAACAATTTGTGTTGGTTTGTATTTGTATTAAACATCTACTCATTTAGTGGATACTTTTATTGATTACTTAGTAGTTAGTTATTAACTAACTTATTAGATTTTAAAGTATTATTTAGTAATTATAACTTACTAGTTACTATTATTAGTTTCTAAAACAATATTAGTTTTATTGTTTTAAACTACTAATGAATTTTAAAAATACAAGAATAAAAATTTAAAATATTGTGAATATTGACTAATAAATTCACTAAATTGAGTAGAAAAAGTCCAAAATGAGCAAAAAAAGCCTTCTGAAAGGGGCCTAAAAGAGACCCAAAAGAGTGGCCCAAACCGGCCCAAACCGCTGAACCGACCGTGAACTGACCGGAATCAGTTCCGGCCGGTTCAGGCCCCTTGAATGGTCGGTTCTCGATCGGCAAAGTTGGGTGAGACAGTCTGGTCGGTCGGCGTCGGTTCGGCCTTTTACCGAACCGAAAATGTCGATTTTCAGGCCCAGGGCAAGGTACGTGGGACGCGTTTGATATGATATTTGGGACAGGATAGAGACATGTTCGACTTAAATAGTACATGTGCAATTAGCGGTTAAGCTAACTAGGCATTTATTTCTTTGGCTATTGCTTCATGATCCTTCATCTTCTGAGAGATGTAGATATTAGAGATGTAGACTGAATATCTATTGTAAAAGGTAAATTTTTATTTTAAAATTATTTTATTTTTTTCATTCATCTTTTTATATTCTTAATTTTTTTTAAAAAAAAATTTACAACATCACTAAAAAAACACTTCCAAGTTGAAACACCCACCACACGGGTATTTTTTTTTTTTTTTCCTTCTATCGTGATTTAGAAAGTTGCATCGCGTTGAGGTTGTGGTAAAAAATATAAATTATAATTTTAGAACTTATAATTTATAATTTAAATAATAAGTTTTATTATTAAAAATTTATTTACTATTTGGTAATTATATATTTAAAACACTTTCAGAAATATTACGTTTATTTAGAAATAAATTAAAAAAATAATTTTTGATATAGAAAAAATGATTATTTAAATTTTTAAAAATTATGACTATATCTTTAAAATTTTGAAAGTTATAATTATGTTAAAATTATATAGATATTTGCATCTATTGACAGTATTTTTAAAATTCGAATTAGGTTTTACATTATCCAAAAAAATACATTTCAGAAAAAGTACAAACGCACTTTTCAACTTATTTGAAATTAAAAATATTTTAATATGTAACACCGAAATAACTTAATTTTATTTTTATTAAAATGTTTTTAAAGCTACTTAAATACTTCTTAAAATTTCTACCATATCTCCAAACAGGTCCATAGTCGCTTCACTATTTGAATGATCTATTGCTAAAATAAATAAATACATACGTACACTCATTTCCGGCCAATTTTCAAATGCCGGGTAAGAATTGATTAGGTATGTTGCAGATCGACAACAATATTGCACATTGGCATTCGGCATATTAGTAAAAATAAATATGCCAACAATATTTAGATGCGGCTTAGATAGTAAGTTAACAATGAGAAGGATTAAAATAAAAGTTATAGTTGAAAGTTAAATAAAATATTATTAAAATATTATTTTTAATATTATTATTAATTTAAAATTTGAAAAAATTAATTTAATTGAATTGTTTCTTATATTTTGTGTGAGAATTTTAAAAATTTTTAATGATAAAATGATATGAAATGAGAAGAGATGAAATATTTTTAATATCCAAATGGGGCCTTAAGGGATCCTATCAATTAGGATCTACAAAGATTCAGTTCTTGATATTTTTTAGAACACTTTGTATTGCATATTTTGGTGAGAAAATTTCTTGAAGAATTTTCATATTATTTCTCTTAAAACGTGTGATCGTTGATTAAGATTAAGATTGAGTGATTATGATTCAGTCACTAGAGTTTTAGGATAAAAGCCAATATTTGAAAATCGTCAGAGGTTCATAACTTTTGGTTGCTACTGTTGTAAAGGCAAACCGGTTGTTTGTTGTGTCAAGTGAAAGAGTTAATTAACAAAAGATTTTTTACTGAGACTTACTTGTACTTTAATTTTCAAATAATAAAATTGATTTTTTTAAGTTTGACTGACCTGTATGGTTTTACTTTTAAAGATTTCTTTAAAAGATTTTCATTCGTTACGAATTTTGGTGTTAGACAATTTATTTATTTTATATTATTACTTAATTATTAAATAATTGCATGATTAATGACTAACCAATTTGTTAAATAAATTGATAGATCTTTACGTTAATACACATGAACATTTGAGTAATTTAAGAGATGATGATAGCGCAGGCTGTTGATAATAACAGTAAACCAGAGCCTCTGGAATTATGGAAGAAAAACATTATTCGTTTAATTGTTGTTGGAGATAACTCAGGACAACTACTTCCATTAGCCTCCCAGTTGTAGAATTAATTGTATAGGCTTTGGTTAGTTAGATGGTTAAGTTTTTGAGTTTTGTTATATATAAGCACAGTCGCATATTAATCTATATATTAATACTGATTTATTCATATTTAAAATTTAAATTAATACTATTTTTAATAAAATTTACTTTTTGACTAATCACATCATATTAATATATATATTAGTACACAATTTATAACTATATTTTTCGTAAGTTTTTATCCTGTCATCCCATTCAAGAGTCAAGCACGGAAAATTCAAATGAAAAGAGTCCAAAAGGTGGTGCGGGGCCGGCTCAATCAGCAAGCCAATTCTCAGCATGGAAAAGGTCACAGCCATTCAAGTAATCTAAGTTGCATTAAAAACTAAGTTTTAATATTATAGATTAAATGAAAGTAAACTCTCTAGAACAGCAATATTGCGCACCAGATGACAGTAATCCCAACCACAATCAACAAATTCAATTAAATGACAATAATGTCATAGGTGATTGCCCCCACAAAAGACACAAAGATAGTTGTACTCAACCTAATTGATCAACCTCTCCTTCTTTTTTGTCACCTTCTGGATTCTGATATCCATTAATTACCCCTACACTTTCTCGAGAAAGAAAACAGAACTTAATTATATTTTTCAAACACATTTCTTAAATTGTTTTATTTTAAATTTTCATTATAATTATTATCATTATTCAATCACAAAAATTAATAAACTTTTATAAACTACAAAATAAATAAAACATTCTTAAAAAATTATATTCCAACAATTTTTCAATTTTATCTGTCCACTCTTGCAAATTTGAATACAAAACAATATTTAGTTTTTAAAAAATATTTTTATTCATTTTTTTCTCTTTCTTTTCCTAAAACCCAATCTCAAACAAATTTTTATAATGTTTTCATCTATTTCCAAACTTTTTTTTTTCACCTAAACATTTGCATGACCTGATTTGAGGCTTTTACTATCCATCTTGTTTTCTAAGGGCCAAAACATAGCGTTTGGGTTTAGAATTGTGGATCTGTATGTTGACTTTGAATGTCTTTTTCCCCCCTTAGATATAAAAATAAAAAATCATAAGCTTTATTGAGTTCTCAATGAGCAATGATCAAGACGTTCCAGATACATATAAATGGAGACACAAACTGAACCAAGTTTTAGTTACGAAGTTAAGATAGAAACAACCAAAAAATAGACTTCCGACCACAGTTAAACTGTATGGGTTTCAAACTTGGAGAGGGGCTGGGTCTGGCTACAATGGATTCAACATGACATGGAGCACAGGATTACCGATCATGGAGCGCCATAGTAATATTTCAGTTCAGAATGCTAGTGATCGAGGATGGAGCTCATTATTCGAAGCCTCATTCGCTGCGGTTTAGACAGAGTTGCGCTTGGATCTCTCATCTGACTCTGTTACTCCTAAGCTATCCTCCCATTTAGATGACATCTCAGATTCAATGCTACTAGTGTTCATAAAAAATGCAGGCTGTGAGGGTACTGGAAGTGTGATGGAATAGCTATTGAGCATGAGAACGATTGAAGCCATGGTTGGTCTGTCAGCTACATTTTCCTGAACACATAGTAACCCAATGTGGATGCATCTCATCATTTCACTTGTTGAGCCAGAACTCATTGTGGAATCTACGATATTTAAAGCAGTCCCCTCCCTCCAGTTTCTCCACGCCTGCAAAATATGACAAAAATCAGCCAACATCATAAAAATTAGCCATTTCAAAAGCAATGATTCCTATGTACGTGCATGCTTGCAGGATTGAAAAGGGAAATGTAACCAAGTATATAAAATAGCATACTTACATAGCTCAAAAGATCCTCCACATTTTCACCATTTCGAAAGCAATAGTTCCTTTGTCCACTCACTATCTCCAGTACTAACACACCAAAGCTAAAGACATCGGACTTCATTGAAAATTGTCCATGCATGGCATATTCTGGAGCCATATATCCGCTGCACATCGAAATCAATGCATTAGTTTTGCTTGAATGGCATTAGTTCTAGTTTCAATATCTCAGTATTAGGAACATGCTAAGTCTTGGTTTGGAAACTGAAGCCATATTCTATGGTACTTACTAGGTCCCCACAATTCTACTTGTATTGGCTTGAGTTTGATCTAACGAAAACAATCTTGCCATGCCAAAATCTGATATTTTCGGATTCATGTCCCCATCCAGAAGGATATTGCTGGCTTTAAGATCACGATGAATAATACGAAGTCGAGAATCTTCGTGAAGGTAAAGCATCCCTCGAGCAATGCCTCCTATAATTTTGTAACGCATTTCCCAATCCAAATGAGCACGCTTGATGGGATCTACATGTAAAAATTATATATGGTCCGTTAAGTAATATATATATATATATATATATATATATATATTTATATATGAGATCGAGCAAATTTCAACAAAACTTGTAGGCCAAAAGAAATATCATGAATACAATGCGAAATGAAAACAGAACTAGCTGCATAAAGCATACCAAAAAGGAAGTGATCGAGGCTTGTATTTGGCACAAACTCGTAAACTAAAATCCTTTCATTTCTTTGCAAGCAGAAGCCCTGGAGCCTAACTAAGTTGCGATGTTGAAGCTTGGCCACCAACAGGACTTCGTTCTTAAATTCTGAATCCCCTTGACCGGAATTTGTTGACAGTCTTTTCACAGCTATAGCTTGCCCATTCGGAAACCTTCCCTGATAAAATAAAAGAATATAGTGCATATAATCATCAATGGAGTATTTAAGAATTAACATGTTTTGACCAATTAATGATACCCTTTAATTTCAAGAAGATTATATCCATTAGCTACCTTGTAAACAACACCAAAACCACCTTGGCCCAGCTTATTTTCTTCAGAAAAGTTATCCGTAGCAACTTTTATAGTGTCGAAGTCGAACTGCAAGGACTCCACGCTTCCTATCTCATCCACATATTCACCTAATTGGAGAAAAGCCAACAGATAAATGACTTGAATAATCAAAATATGTGCAAGAACTCCACGGTTCCAATTCAAATTAACATTGTCGCTGGCATTTTGTTCTGGTCTTTGTACAACGATTCTTCGTAGAATTGATACCATCGTCTTCTTTTTTAATAGAATAATTTTATAAAATTCAAACATTTAAATAAAGAAAACATTGATTTCTTTTAATGAGACGATGGTATCATTTTAATTCGTTTTGAGACAGTAGTAAAGCAAGTAAATCTATAATTACTCGTATAAAATATATTAAGACTACAACTGAACTTGTACTTACTTTCAGGTTTCACCCATGGCCACCTCCTCACTCTCATATAGATACATATGGTGATGAGTAGCAGTATCACAGATGCAATTGACACAACTATAATAATGACAGTCCGAGACGTACTGTTCCCCTTGCTTCCTGCAAACCATAAGCCTTTACTTTACAATTATTTCATAACACAATTATTTTTAAATTACTTCACTATATTATTTACGGATAGTTCATTACAATGCACAAATAATTCATTATTATTTTATTATTATTTACAAACTATTTCATTATTATTTATAAATTAGCTAGCTGAGATATTCCTAACATCCAAACCAAACATAAAACCAAACCAAATCCGAAAAGAATATGTAATACATGTCTAGATCTTTAAAAAAAAAAAAAAAAGATCCTCAGACGATTCCAAATCAATTCTTATGCGCGCGTGCTAAATTATGTTTTTGGTATTTTTAAAATTTTTAAAATAATGGATTATCTGTTATGGCTATGCTGTGAATATGCTTTATTGTGATTTCCATCGCATTTTGCAAACTACTTTACCGTGACAAGGAAAAGCGCTAACATAATAATTGCACAAAAAGATTGCTGTGCTTGTGGAAGATCAGAAAGCATACTTTTCTGTCTAGTATACATATATATATATATATATTATATCCAAAATGAATTATGTATTACCTGTTGTAGGCCGAGTGTTATTGGCTGGTGGTGCTGACGCATCAGTTGTAGAGTTAAAGAAGGGATACTTCTCAAACCTAATATTACAGCTGGGTCTAACGACTCTCCCACCTACCTTCCCGTTGCAACATTGTGGGATGGCTTCCATAGCCCCGCGTAAGCAACCTTCGCAGTCGTCCATATACAAATCAGGCGTGCACTGTACAAGTGCATATAACGTTTTAAACTCGGGTCCGCTCGCTTTATTTGCAGCAAACTTGCGGAGAGAACCACCATCTTTAGCTTGACTAGTCAGGTTTTCCATCAAGGTCCTCAGATCATCATTGAACTGCTCCACAGAATTGGCCGATACATTTTCGTTGTTCCGCATAAAGAATGAAGGAGAAGGTTCCAAGACGCGATAAATTGAGCGATTTGAGTAGCGAAACATGCAGTAGTCATACCACACAATTGCCTCCTTTTGATTGGGACAGCGCTGTGGGAGAAGTGACATAGCGCTTTTGAGACAGTCACGACAGACATCTGAGTTAACATCGCCTCTACAAAGCCCGATTGCATGTACTTGGTCGGGGTTTTGGCCATACGAGGAATTGTAGAAGCCAGAGTTAGTACCACCGGTGTCGGAGGATACATCGGAGGAGAGGAGTTGATTGAGATTTTTCTCGTAGGTACTGTTAGCCGTGTAGTTACCCTTTTCATATAAACAAAAATGGTACAAGGGTTCTGCAGACTGAGCGACGGCTAGAGCAGTGAGCATGAAAATGGCGGAGAGGAAGAAAAGCCATCTCAAAGAAACCATAATGAATGCTGTGCCTTGGGTTTCGTGGAATGCCAACTGCAAGGTTTCAGTTTTTGCCTTCAAGAAATAATAATATACACGCATTTATTCGGCTGAGATGCGTGAACTCATGGACGCTGACTATTACGTTCGTGCAGGTGCCATTTTTGAAATTTCTTAAAATTTCTATGACTTGATAAAAAAAATAGGGTTTGAATCGAATCTGTCAAACTCATTAAAATAAATTTGTTAGAAGAAAGTTTGGTCAAACGCAATGACTTTCTATTATGAAATATTATCTGGACGGTAATAAACAGGATTAATGTCAGAACATATACAGCTTAAGATAATCCACAGCTAAAGAATTGAAGGGAGACCGAAAAAAAGGAATAGAGTTGAATATTAATTTTTGTTGGACGTTGTTTGAACAGTGAATTGAGATAAAAATTAAATAAAATATTATTAAAATATTATTATTATTTTATAATTTAAAAAATTAAATTATTTATTATATTTTATAAGATTTAAAAAAATTATAATGATAATATGAAATAAAAAGCTTTTATTATCTAATCGGGGTATAAGTGTAATTACATTTTTCTTTTTATAAAAATGTTAGTTTTCATTTATAGTGTCCGTTCACGTAGAGGATTGTCGCTCAATAAAAGAGATCTATTTTGTATATATGTGAATTTATTTTATGAATTTATATTAATTTATAAATTTATTTTTATATAATATGTTTATATTTAAAGCATTTCTTGTAATAAAATTGGCTTTAATATAGATTTTGAAAAAATTATATATAATTCATTAGTAGATTACATATATAATTAACTAACGTAGGAAAGTAGAGTTATATCGGTCGTATATTGATTTGAATATGTGATCTCATGGGCCAGGGTACGTGGGCGCGCTTGTTATGATACTTTGGGCAGGTTGGAGACATGTTCGATTAATATGGTATGTGGGGGCCGTTAAGCGGTTAAGCTAACAACACATTATACCATTTCTCAATTCGGCGCGTTGAAAGCTGAAACTCCCATTCCACACGGAAAATGTTTTTTTATTTTTTATTTGTCGTAATTTAGAAAAGTCGTATTAGCCATACTATTTGAATAATATATTACTAATAAATAAATACATACACTCAAGGTCCGGTCAATTTTAAGGACCCTGCTACACGGACTGCATCGGTCCCATTTTCCTTTATTCAACCGGCAAATAATTCTAGAATTAGTAATTATTTATTTATTTATTTATTATTATTATTTTTTGTATATCAAAACTTGCGTTTTTCCCAACTATCCACCCCCCGCGTTACCCAGCCATCCCCCCTTCCCAAATTCCGAATCATTCCATTCTAGAAAATACATTATATCAATTTGGGTCCTACTCGCAATCGCACGTACGTACGTGTGGAACAGGATGTATTCCTCAATTATAATTGCACGTCGCCAAAGTATTACCTTTGCGTTTTAGCTTTTGTTATTTAGCCAGACAAAAGAACAAAAATAGAAACTTCATATAGAACAAAAGCTAAAATGTAAATATGGGAAATTTTAATTGTTTGGGTTTTCTTCATATACAAAATCATAGCTTCATATAGAAGGATTTGATTTTTTTTTTTTTTCTCTGCACTGTGAAAACTGGAGGTGGATTAAAATGTTGATGCTTGAGATAGAAGGTTTGATTTTTTTTTTTTCTTTCTTTGCAGTACTCAAAACTATAACAGTACTGAAAAACACAGCAATATAGAAGGATTTGATTTTTTTTTTCTATATATATCTGCTTTATTAAAAAACATAATTGAAAGAAATGGTGTAGTAGTAGTTAGCTAGTGGTTTGTAATCTATATCTACAACAAAAAACATTTTTTGGGACGAAAATTTTCGTCCCAAAATATATAGATTTCGTTCCGAAAGATTTTTTGGGATGAAAAAATTTTGTCCCAAGGTCGTCCCAACATCACTGTCCCAGAAGATATATTGGGACGAAAATCACAATTTCGTCCCAAAATATATCTTTTGGAACGATTTTGAAATTGACCGTTCGATACCGTTCGAACGATGGATTTTTTTGTCACGGTTAAAATTCGTTCCAGAATAGCGTTCGAATGCTTCTCATATACCGTTCGAACGTTAACATTTCTTTTGAACAGTTATCAAGATACGTTCAAACGATCAATAGAAATACGTTCGAACGTTAAATGAGACGATTGAACGGAATAAGAGATCGAACGGTGATGATCAACGTTCGAACGATATGGTAATGTCATGCGTTTGAACGGTTTTTTGAGCATCTGGTATCGTTCGAACGGTTTGTGCATTGATGTTTGAACGGTACATTATCGTTTGAACGGCATGCCCATTAATGTTCGAACGTGACTCGGTCGTTCGAACGGATATTATTTTTATTAAAATCAATAATTATAAAAAAACTAAATAGACATCCATATTATTTGAAAAACATAAATTAGGAACTGTTTAATTACTCACAAAAGTTTTATAATAAGTGCGAAAAAATAAATAACCATAAAACTAGCATTGTTCATACATAATTAGATAATGTCATAAGCAAGACGTAAAAAACCATCAGTTGGTTGGAGGCCTGTACTGTTGCATAAGCTGTTGCATTTGGAGTTGCATATCTCTCCTGAACTCTGCTTGTTCTTCTTCATGTTATTTGAGGCGCATCTCCATGTCTCCTTGTCTCGCCAATTGAGCCTCTAACTCTTGTTGTTTTGCAACCAATTCTTCAATTCTACAATTCGCATTCTTTTGAGCTATAGAGGCAGACTCGGAAGAAGAGGAAGAAGGAGAAGGTTTTACACAGCGACCCAAACCCCTCAAATATCCTGAACGTTCACCCAGAACTTGTGTAAAAATCTCAACATCTGTATTTGAGGAATTTTGATCTGACGCAGATTCAGCACGCAGGGCAACCATTTTATCCTACACATAAGATAAAGAGTTAATATCATCATAAATATTCAAATATATTTATTTAAAACAAATTATAATACTTACATAATTTTCACGGGCATCAGGATGACTCCACTCTCAATTACGATTAGTATGTGATGCAGCATATAATTTTGTCAGATGATAATTGGCATCTGAATCTTGCTATAATAAAGATTTGTTAAGATATAAAGTCATTATGATTGATATATTCAGTTAACTATATACAAATGAAAGAATAGCAATACCAATTTTTTAGAGAGGCGGTGGAAAGATCTTGAGCCTGCATAATGAGTAATATTCAATTTTGATCTATCTGTTTTGTTTATATAACTTCGCTCCTACATAAGAATTGAAAATATTAGAAAGAGAAATTAAAAATAGGACTAAAATAATTAAATTAATTATACCTTATATGATGGATCCTCAAACATGTTACAAAGTTTTTCCCAATCAGAAGGTTGCACATCTTGAAAAGGATGTTGGCGTGCTTCTTCACTATTCTCAAACTTATTATAATGCTCATGACACCTCGCCTTATACTTGCGGAATGCATTACTCATAAGCTCTTCCACAGTTTTACGCTCCTCTCTCCGACCAAAATTTAATTCGAAATCATCCTTACAGAAAAAAGTTTGGACAAAAATATTATCATTTATAATATTCTAACTTTAAAGTAAAATAAAATTATAAGTCCAATTAAATTTCATTTATTAAATATTACCAAAAAGCGCTTCTTGATAAGGTCCTTAACATCTTGGGGGACTTTCCTCCATGAACTTGTTGCCAAAGGTGCATAAGTTCGTATAAGAGCACCCACATGCGATACAAGCCAAGCTGCTGGTTGTCCTTCGCCTCCGGTATGTTCATCAAGAATGTTAACTTTGATCTTACCCACCTTACGATATTTTTCCAACGTCACGCCTCTCGTAGTGCCTCGACCTTGACGAGATTGTACTGTGAAGTCATCATGATATATAACATTATAATCAATTTTCTATTATAATCTTAATTAATAACTTTTATGACTATTAGAATTTTACCTTGTTCTGTAGAGTCAATCTCTAATGGTGAGTCTGAAGGAGAGCTAGGAACAGGTGGAGATGGGTTGCGCACTTCCTTTCTCTTCGGAGGCATAATTTCAAAAAACTGATACAATATTTATTAAGTAAAATAGTGCTCATCATCACGTAATGTGAAAATATAATTCGTCAATCACTCTCTGTATCAGTATCATTTGACAATTCAGTCTCATCTTCTGTAGATACTTCAGATGAATCAACACTTTGCTCAAGTGTCGCATCAACAATTTCAGCCTCAATATCTTCTCTATTCAATGGAATCATCTCATACTGGCTCAAATCCACAAACAAATTAAAGACGGGCTGACTCTCTTGGTATGCTTCTTGAGTAGAGGCATCATCTTCTTCTTCATCTCGCCCTTCTGCCTGCGGGATAACATCATATATATTTCTTGGAGCATATTTTTGTACTACTCGCCATTGAGTTCCTAACTTCGGGTCATCTAAGTAGAATACTTGAGATGCTTGAGAAGCTAAAATAAATGGATCATCCTCGTACCATTTTCTTGATGTATTAATACTTAAGAAATATTCATCATCACGGACTCCAGTTCGAGGATTGCTTAAATCCCACCAATCACACTTAAACAGATACACTGCAAGCTCCCCCAAATATTTCATTCCAATTATATCAACAATCACTCCATAGAAATCAATATTTTCTCCATCATGACTTCCCTCAACTATGACACCACTATTTTGTGTTTTCCTATAATGATCTCGATCTATTGTGTGATACCTACTACCACGAGAAATACATGCAGAATATCTTGTAGCCCGTCTCGATGGGCCACGCGCTAATGCATACAATTCATCTGATATATCGTTTGGATTATTGGCATGCATTTGTACAACCTACATATTAAGTAAAACTTCTATTATATCAATAAAAAAAACAATCAATATTTTCTATTTGTATTGAATGAAGTGTCGCATATGTAATGTCATTACCCGTTGTTCAAACCATCTCGGAAACTCCTCTTCATGTTTCTGGTCTATATCATTTACTCCTAGTTCCTTGAGCATGTTAATATGATCACTGAAATTGATGATTACCACATGTACTTTATATTATTAGAATTTTGCGAAAGTAAATGAGCGAATACTAAATTAAGAAAAGATTAATACTTACTTCAAGTAAATCTCTATTTCAGGGCAATTGTTCAGCACGTACCACTGAGCTTTCTCAAACTCTCTTCCACATAAGTCATAACCACGCACTGCACCAAGTGGACGTACTTGTTAGGAAAACACGGAAAACACATTTCGTTGTCTTGCTCTGTCAACGTCAAAGTTTCTTTCTAGCCGATCAAACCTAGTGTCAACTCCGTGGAAATATTTGGAACAGAAGGTATGCCACTCATCATCAATATATGCTTCTGCAATTGATCCTTCTGGGCGAGCTTTATTACCAACTGTTAGTTTCAACTTCCCAAGAAATCGTTCAATGGGATACATCCATCTATACTGAACTGGTCCTGCAAGTCGAGCCTCACGTGGCAAATGGACGGCCAGGTGAACCATGACATCGAAAAATGACGGTGGGTAAATACTTTCTAGCTTACACAATAGTATGGGAATTTCCCATTCCATTCGATCCAAAGCTTATACATTTAATGTCCGTGCACATAAGGTTTTGAAAAATAAACCCAACTCGGTCAAAGCCACGCGCACGTCTCTAGTCAAGTACCCACGTATACCAATAGGCAAGATACGCTGCAAAAGGACATGACAATCATGACTTTTTAACCCAGTTATTTTCCAGTCATTTGTTCGCACACACCTTGTCAAATTCGAGGCATAACCATCCGGTAATTTAATTTTCATTATCCACTCACAAAAAGTAGCCCTTTCATTCCTTGACAATGTATACCACCCAATCGGCATGTAGACGGACGAACCATTTTCTTGCAACTGCATTTCCGGTCTTATTCCCAACCGCTTCAAATCCTTCCTTGAGTTTAATGTATCCTTCGTTTTTCCTTCAATTGACATCAATGTTCCCAATACGGATTCGCATATATTTTTTTCAATATGCATAACATCAAGACTGTGCCGTAATTTTAACTTTGACCAGTATGGAAGATCAAAAAATATACTCTTCTTAGTCCAATTCAACTCAGATGTAGCTCGTTTTCTCTTTCGTTGTTTTTTACCAAATTCATTACAACCAACATCTACAAATTGTGCAAGTAAATCTTCACCAGACAAATATGGTGGAGGTTGGCCCCATTCAACAGTACCATCAAACATTTGTGAATTTCCCCACCATCTATGATCACTAGGTAGAAATCGACGATGACCCATAAAACATAATTTTCTCCCGTAAGTGAGCCATTCAGATTTAGTATGTTCGTTACAAGTTGGACATGCCATTTTCCCCTTAGTACTCCAACGTGACAAGTTTCCATATGCTGAAAAATCATTTATTGTCCATAAAACGACAGCATGCATCTTGAACGACTTGCCTGTTGATGAATCAAATGTGACAACCCCATTCTCCCACAAATCTTTCAATTCTGCAATCAATGGCTGTAAGTGTATGTCTATATCATTTCCCGGTGATCTCGGACCTGGAATGAGCAAACTCATCATGAAATATGGATCTTTCATACACTTCCACGGTGGTAGATTATACGGCATAAGTACGACTGGCCAAGTACTGTGACTAGTACTCATGTTCCCAAACGGATTAAATCCATCTGTTGCCAACCCAAGTCTCACATTACGTGGTTCTTCTGCAAACCATGTATGCTCCTTGTCAAATTCCTTCCACACCTGAGAGTCAGTAGGATGTGATAAAATATCATCGTTTCTAACTCTGGCTGATGAATGCCATATCATGTCTGCAGCTATTGCACGTGACATATATAATCGTTGTAATCTAGGTGTCAATGGAAAGTGGCGTACTACCTTTTGCGGCACATTTTGTTTGTCAGATGTCCATCTTGATTCGTGGCATATGGGACATTCGTTCAACTGCTCATTCTCTTGCCAAAATAATATGCAGTCATTCTTACATGCATGTATTACGTTGTAATCAAATCCAAGTCCTCGTTTCAATTTTTTTGCTTCATAGAAGTTACGAGGAAGTGTATTATCTGATGACAGTGCCTCCTTAAACAACTCGAGTAACATATTGACAGCCTTAATTGATAATCGGCACATTGATTTTATGTGTAGCAGTCTTACGGTAAATGACAACTTACTGTGTCTTCTGCATCCTGGATATAGCTCACGTTGTGACTCATTCCACAATCGTGCAAAAGTATTATGACCCCCATCATTTGAACTTGATGTGTCCGTGCCACCTTCATTCATAAACATTCCCGCACCGATGTCACCTAACATTTCTTCCATATCCTCATCATACTCATCTCCAACAACATCTGGTTGTACATCTTCATCGATCGCTTCTTCTTCATGTGGAGCATCGAATGAAGTTGGATATGATTCCCCGTGTAAGACCCAATCAGTATAACCCTTGTCAATACCTTTTACAAACAGATGCTCTCTCACCAAGTCTATCTTATGAGAGCGCAAATTCCTACATTCTTTACATGGGCATCTAATACGTCCATCACTATCACATGTACCCAATGCAAACTCTAAGAATTTCTTAACACCTTCAGCATATACGTTGTAATTCTGACCCAAACGATCGCTAACTCGCATCCAACTCTTATCCATGCTGACTATCTTCATTATAAACAATCACGTGTGCATCAACAAACAAGCATGTATCATGTATCAATCAAGGAGTATGCCACCTTACACCGGGTACTTGGTCCTATCCCATTCGGAATTGTAAGATCATAGTCGCAAACCTATCCTTTATAATCTGTCACGCCCAACAAAATTTCGGCAGCATCTCCCCATAGTTTTCCAAATATGCTCGTCTGGTTGTGTGCACCGACTTATCCATCATCGATACAACATCACCGAAACTGCATATCCGGAGAACAAGGGATAAATCTGCCAAAATCTTAATGCTGGACGTATAACAGATATAGATCGATAGTTTGCAAGAATGATCTTACAATTCCAAACTGTCCACTCTGGACAATCCAAGAGTTATCAATCTTTCAATTAAGGCGGATTGATAACTCTCGAACGAGTCTAAGACTAATATTGATGAACAAGCAATATAAGATATGCCAATATTTAACATGTATCAAACAAATAATTCAACATCATAAATAATTAAGTTTTGTAACAAATCTTACATGATTTGTAATTTAATTCATTCTCATTTGATTATTTGAATTTTTTAAGTATTTAAGTATTATTAAATGTAGATTATAAATAATTAATTTTTAATTCAACTCCTGCATTTAAAATGTTAATTATTTTAACACTGCCCAACATAACGTTCAAACGGTGCTCGTCACCGTTCGATCTAAGGACATACGTTCGAACAGAACACGAATATCGTTCGAACGGATTACTTCCAGAAATCACTCGTCTTCAACCTCCGAAAACCCCAACATTTACAGTCCATATTACATCAAAAGATAGCAAACTATATGATGAACACATGTAAGCAAACGAAAACACTTATATAAAAACTAAAATGAGGTCAAATTTAAGGAGAATACCTGATTTGAAGAGATAAATCGAAAAATTCACCAAACGGTAAAAACAACCTCTTAATCCGAAAATATAAGAGATTGATAGGAGTTAGTAATATTTGAGGGCTAGATTGAAGAATAATGGCGTTGGTTGGCAGAAAATGAGCGTGGGAGTGATATTGAGTCGACTGGAACGAGTGCGAGATTGTGAGGTTCTGTCGTGTAAATATAGAACATTTACATTCGAACGGTTGTTTAATGAACGTTCGAACGTCAAATCGACTAGCGGGAAAAATTTCCCCCGCTAATTTAACGTTCGAACGTGAAAATATACGTTCGAACGTTTTTATTAAACGTTGGAACGGTTATATTAAACCGTTCAAACGTCAAATCGATTAGCGGGAAACATTTCCCCCCCTAATTTAACATTCGAACGTTAAGATATACGTTCGAACGTATTCTTATACGTTTGAACGCCAATAGTAAACCGTTCAAACTTTTAAGTTATATTGTTGCTTATTGTATTTTTTTTGCACTATACCTTTAAATATAATAAAGTCTAAATGTACTATAGTTTAGAGCCATAGTAATATAACTATATAATATATAATCAAACATATATTATATAGTTTAGTAACATATATAGTATAAAATATCATATTACATCTAATATTATAGTCAAGTACATATATTAACCTATTATATATAACATATATATGGTATCATAGCATAGGGTTATATGTATCACATGCATATATATATATAATGTTTAGTACTATTATATTATTATTATATTATTTAATAATAGGATATCTACTATTCTATTATATAGTATCATCTATACTAGTATATATATGTGATACTAGTTAATATCACATATAATATATATGTTATATAAATACATGAACATAGCTTCATGTATATAGTAGTCTATATTATATTAATTATACTATATAATATAACTTATACTATATACTATATAATATTCAATAGTATAATATATTTTAATTAAATATAATATAATATATACTATATATATAAAAAATTATATATATAATACGTAGTGTTTAATAATATGTAAGTGCATTAAATATATTGCATTTAATATATTTAACAATTAAAATATATTATAATTGAATTAATTATTATATTTAATATAATTAATACCTAATATTGTATTTAAATATTATTTATTATCATGAAAAACCGATTAATTAGGGATGGATATATTTATTCAGTTAATACGTTCGAACGGTATTAACTTACCGTTCGAACGGAACTGCATATATAAGCCCCCGACGTCACTTTCACGGAACTTTACATCTCCATTTCCTCCGTTCTAAGCCTCCAAACAGTCGATCTCCGCCGTTGAACGCCGTCTTCGCCGCCGTCAACAGTGCCCACTCAAAGCCTCTACCTCTAACTACCGGTATTTTTCATTTTTAAAGCATTTTACCGTTTAGATTTAGGTTTTTGATAGATTAATTGTTTAAGTTAGGGTAAACCGATTTATAAATCAAAATAATCGGTAGATTTGCATAAATCCATGTTAGGAACGTTTATTTAGGTTTCTATTGCATTTATTTTGGTGTAAAATCCAGGGAATCGAAGGATTCCATGGATTTCAATGGCCGAGTCGACTCGACCTGTAATCCCGATCGACACAAAGATCGTTCGAACGCTATGCGTAGCGTTCGAACTATATAACTTAACATTCGAACGGTTTGTCTGTAACCGTTCGACCGTTACAGTAATCGTTCGAACGGTTTTTAATATTATATTTATATTATTAATATTGATATTGAGAAATATATTTATTGTTGATAATGTTGTTCAGAATATCAAATATTATTAAATTGCTGTTTGTTTCAAACTACTGTAAATAGTTCTTTATTGTATTTTTCTTGTTAATGTTATATATCTAGTTTGTAATTATAAATTTCAGGTTGATTATAATGTCTACTTCTAGACTGGCACGTAAGCGACGCAATCTTGGTGAGAGTAGTAGTGGTCCAGTTCGGGAGAGGACAGTTTCACTGGAGCGACCAGTGAAGATTTCTGATTTCCAGAGTCTTCTTTGGGAGGGTCATTCATTGCCCTCAATATTCAGTGATCGTGGTTGGGGACCTATCTTGGATGAACGGGAGGAAGCATGGGAGCCAGTCTCCTAGATTGACATTGTTGCTGAGTTCTATAGAGAACTCGGCAGTGCCAGCGCAGATGATTCTAGGGCCTACAGTATCACTGTCCGAGGAGTACCCGTTGTATTTTCACGAGATGGACTTGCTGAGCATCTCGGTATTCCTAGGCTGCCAGATGCATATTCGAATGTGGTGCCTAGAGAGTCTGATCCTTCAGTTGAGGCGGAGACAGCTGAGGAGGAGGCATCAGTTTATACTGATGAGGTCGATACCCTTGCTGATCACGAGGTGAGGGATTTGGTTGTCGGTCCAGATGCTCCACCGTATGACGGGACGAAGAGCATCAAACAAACATATTTATCTTCTTTCTTTAAGATATTAAATTTGATAATTGCCAAGAACATTGACCCTCGGCAGCACAAGACAGAAGTTGGCATTGATCGGACGAAATTTATGATACGGGTCGCTCGTGGCATTCCTATCGACTTGGTGGGGTATATATTCGATAGGATTCGATCAGAATCTCGGTACATTTCGATGGATATACTACCATTCGGAGTCCTGATCACCCGATATCTACTATGTGCTGGTGTTGTGCCAGATGTTGTTGAGCGTAAACGGGAGCCGATGGGACCGATAAACAGCACCACCCTCTCACGCAGCACGGGACACTTGAGACTACATTTTCGTGCACATGTTCCAGAACCAATTGATCCTCACAGAGATGCACATCCGGGAGATCGTGGAGTCTCAGCTGTAGCTGCAGAGACATCTACACAGGCCGAGGCATCAGTCCACAGTGTTACTCGTGAGGAGATGGCTGACATAGTGCGTGCAGCGATCAGCGAGCAGACATCAGCAGTGATCGATGCAGTGCGTATGGAGATCCATTCTGCTGTGTCTGAGCTTCGTACAGAGTTTGCTGCCATGTCTGCGACTCAGGTCACCATTAGTACTCGACTGACACAAATAAAGGAACGTATAGCTGCAGTCTAGGAAGTGTGCAAAGACTTGGGGTCTTAATTACTTTATGATATATTTTATTTATTTATTTCCTGTTTTTTGTATGGACAATATTTTGTGTTTTGTAAATTCAGTATTTAAGTTATATGAAATAGTATTGTTTTATATTTTCTAAACTAATTCTTAATTTAGATTATTCATATTATTTAATTAACCAATTTTTTATAATTACTAGTTAATCTAAATATAATTTGGCAAAAAACTTAAGAAATTAAAACCCTGTCACCGTTCGACCGATTCAAATAACATTTGAACGGTGAATAAGCATCATTCGAACGGTTAATATTAACTGTTCGAACGGTTTATCTATTTCCCTCCAAAATAATTTTTCCTATCGCGCCAATATTACGTTCAAACGGTAAAAATTAAACGTTCGAAGGGTTAATCATTAACGGTCGAACGGTTAACTTATTTGGGATAAAAATTTTCATCCCTAAGAATACCGTTCGAACGCGTTCGAACGGTCTGGCATAACCGTCGTCATTTTGGAATGAAATTCAAATTTCGTTTCAAAATCCCACTTTTTGGGACGATTTCCAATTCGTCCCAAAGTAATTTCGTCCCAAAAAATGTTTTTTGTTGTAGTGGGGATGGAGTGGGGGGTTGTTCCAAACTAGAGATCTTTCGGGCAGCTTTTAATCCTCTCTCAGGTTTTATTCCGCATGATATATGTTGCCCAGATGACTAACACAAGAGGGGGGGTGAATTGAGTTGTATTAAAAAAAATAACAATTATAAATCAAATATATAATATAAAATATAAACAAAATATGAAATAACAATAAATATAAGGAGTAAGGGTAAGAGAGAAGCAAACTCAGTATGTTAACGAGGTTCGGCCCCACTGCCTACGTCCTCGCCTCAAGCTACCCCTTGAGGATTCCCAAATTCACTATTCAACCTCCTTCAGGTGGAGATAGAAACCTATTACACCTTTGAACAACACCGCTACAAAGGATCCGTGTAGAACACCCTCTACACTTGCAATCACCTTACACGTGGTGATTCAACTATTCCCTGTGTAGAATACTTTCTACACACACAAGGGTTATACACACCCTTTTTCTGATACAAAAGCTGATAGTGGGTAGGTTATCAGAAAACACTCCTCAACGAGTGAAATAAGAACAATACAGCGCAAGCTATATCTCTCAAAATGAACAAGGATTAAGGCTCAATGTTTAGAGAAGAGAGAATGAAAGCTTTGAATGAATGTTGTATGCTCTTGGTGTTGTGAATGTGAAGCTCTCAAATGATCTATTTATAGGCATATGAGACTTCATATTCAAATTTAAAAAGATTCACATGTCAAAGACAACATCATTCACTTTTTCAAAAAATTCAAATAAAAGGTTCTTCTTTTTCAATTGTCAAAGACAACATCATTCATTTTTTCAAAGAATTCAAATAAAAGGTTCTTCTTTCTCAATTGTCAAAGACAACATCATTCACCTTTTCAAAAAAATCAAACCTAATCTTTTACTTTTGGCATATGACAAAATGAGCACACTTTCATTTTCAAAAAATTCAAACCTAATCTTTTACTTTTTGTATAAGTCTAAAAAAGCATCAATCACTTTTGAAAATATTCAAATAAAACATGCACATGTGAAAGATGACAATCAATCATCTTTAATATTTTCAAAGTTCAACCCTTTAATCAAGGCATGCACATGCAAAAGATGACAATCAATCATCTTTCAAAATTTTCAAATTTAATTTTCAAAAATATTCATGCATATGTGGAAAATGTATTTTAATGCTTTATGATAAAATATTAATTTTGAGCATTAATCCTAATTTCGAATTTTGAAGAGATTTACAACATTACTCTATAATTTTAATGTGAACTTGTTCCCTTCTTGCTCATGCTTGTTTCCTTGATGTGCTTGACTCCATTGTGTAGACAACTTGAGCTTGAGACTTCTTTATTCTTTGAATTCATTTGTTATCATCAAAATCCATGTGTAGATTTATAATCACATGAAACTTGAAATCTTGAGTTCAACAATCTCCCCCTTTTTGATGATGACAAATATTTGATAGAACTTGAAACCTATATTAATACTTAAGCTCCCCCTGAAAATATGCGTTAGTTTTTCAAGCAAAAGTATAAATATAATTCCAAGCATATATAACAAGTTTAGCAATTTAAACAATGTTAATGTTCTAGTCTAACACTTCTCCCCCTTTTGGCATCATTAAAAAGGATCCGCAACAAGAAAATGGACTGAAGAAAACGATGCGTTTAATAGTCACTGTAGATAGTTGAAAAATGGAGCCGTCCGTGACCCGACAAGTGCTGCAAAGCCTCGAGGCCTAACTCTATGAATTTAATACGGCTGAAGATTTAAACAATCGCCTGATGTTGTTGACAAACGGGATTGAAGGCTCCGAGTTTCTATAAAAAAATGATCATTTTCATCTATCGGATGCCAAAAAAATAATCACTTCTTGACCTGAGTTCTGTTTTTCCACAACGATAGAATGGCTGAGCAATTCTCTTCCACTAATGTTCCAGACTTGAATCAGGAACCCTTGACGCATCAATCATCAATCTTCTCTCCTGAGGCCGTCAATACCATGATAGGAGCAGTGAACCGTTTTTCTAGTAAGGCTGATTCTGAGATTATTGCAGAATCAAGAATGCTCAGTAATCAATATGCTGCCTCTGTTACGATCATGTCTCGAAGGTTAATGGCGAGGGTGAGTGAGATTGATCATCTTAACATGCAAATATCTGAGTTACGACAGAAGCTTGCTAATAAGGATAGTGAGAATAAAAGGCTAAAGCAAGAAAACCAAGAGTTGAAAAAATTTGCAGATTGGTATGCTCATGATCTGCAACCACGAATAGAAGAGCTGGAACGAGAAAGGGTTTAGATACAAGGTCAACATCGGCAGATAACAGCAGAGGTTCATCGTTTACTAGAAAAATAGGGACAATCTACTGTTAATCTCGCTGGCTTAGTAAGAAAACTTTTGACAATGTGTGTCCAGCATATCTTGTATTTCTTTTGACTAAATAAGATTTGAAGAGAAAATAGTTTGTCTTATTCTTTATGCTATCTCTATAAAATCAGTCCTGAAGTTCATCTAATCCGCATCAAGTTTTCATCTCATCTCTATAACTCATCTGCATTCCTTCAGCATTCTCGTTTTAAGCCTTCTATTCTTTTCTCAATGGCTCATTCTTCTAACATTTCTCTAGATCCATCCATGAGGCATTCTGCATCTCAACCTCCTGTTCTTTCTGCAGCTACCATTGGTGCCATGTTGCAGCAAGAAAATAATAATCTGACTAATAAGTCAGATTCTGATGCTATTTATGACTTGGTGAGTCTTGGGACTCGCTACTCTTCCTCTATTGTGGCTTTTTCTCAGCGGCTACAAGCCAAAAATCACGAAGTTGAAAAGCTCAAAGAACAAATTGTTGTACTTCAACAAATTGTTCAAGAGTCTCACACAAGGGAAGGAATCATTCGGCAGAAGAATAAACAGTTGAAATCTTTATTAGATTCTTCATTCCGCTTGCCGGTTCCCATGAATAAGAATGACATGATATTGTATGAAGAGAATGAGCGTCTCAAACATGAGGCTAAGAATCTCAAATTTATGTAAAAGTATTAAAAAAAAATCTATCTCTATTTTTATTGACTCTGGTCTATCTTTTAAGAAATATTCATAGCATGCATCATACCTATTTCTCTTCTGATCATACATAATCTATCTTCTGGTAAAGGTTTTGTGAAAATATCTGCTAACTGATCGTGTGTGTTTGTGAACTCTAACATTATATCACCTTTTTGCACATGATCTCGAAGAAAATGATACCTTATTTCAATATGCTTAGTTCTAGAATGTTGTATTGGGTTCTTTGAAAGATTTATAGCACTTGTATTATCACATTTGATTGGAATGTGATTATACATGAGTTTAAAATCTTCAAGTTGTTGCTTCATGTAGAGAACTTGAGCACAACAACTACCCGCAGCAACATATTCTGCCTCAGCAGTAGATAGTGCAACAGAATTTTGTTTTTTACTAAACCAGGAAACTAATGCATGACCTAAGAAATGGCATGCTCCACTAGTGCTTTTTTGATCTATTTTACAGCCAGCATAATCTGCATCTGTGTAGCTGATTAGATCGAAAGATGTGTGCTTAGGGTACCATAACCCTAGGTTAATTGTACCACTAAGATATCTAAGAATGCGCTTAACTGCAATTAAATGTGATTCTTTTGGAGATGATTGAAAACGTGCACATAAGCACACACTAAACATAATATCTGGTCTACTGGCTGTTAAATATAATAAGCTACCAATCATACCTCGATATATCTTCGAGTCAACTGGCTTACCGGATTCATCTTTATCAAGTTTAGTTGATGGGCTCATTGGTGTTCCAATTTCCTTAGCATTTTCCATCCCAAACTTCTTCAGTAATTCCTTAATATATTTTGATTGATTGATGAATGTCCCACTTTTTGCTTGCTTAATTTGCAATCCGAGAAAGAATGTAAGTTCACCCATCATGCTCATCTCAAATTCTTCCTGCATAGTCTTAGCAAAAACTTGACACATATTTTCATTAGTAGCACCGAATATTATATCATCAACATAAATCTGAATCAAAAGAATATCATCATTTTCATATTTAATGAAAAGAGTTGTGTCGATTTTTCCTCTTGAAAAACCTTTTTCAATCAAGAAACCACTGAGTCTCTCGTACCAAGCTCTAGGAGCTTGTTTAAGTCCATATAGTGCTTTTGTGAGTTTGAAAACATGATTTGGGGAAATATGATTTTCAAAACCTGGAGGTTGCTCAACATATACCTCTTCATTTATAAAACCATTTAAGAAAGCACTTTTAACATCCATTTGAAAAAGTTTGAAATCTTTATAACAAGCATATGCAAGTAGCATTCGAATAGCTTCTAATCTTGCGACAGGTGCATATGTCTCATCATAATCGATTCCTTCTTCTTGATTAAAACCTTGGGCTACAAGTCGAGCCTTATTTCTAGTAATGACTCCAGACTCATCTTTCTTGTTTCTAAAAACCCATTTTGTTCCAATAATAGTATAATTTTTGGGTCTAGGAACAAGTGTCCAAACATCATTTCTTTCAAATTGATTCAACTCTTCTTGCATAGCTAGAATCCAAGATTCATCAAGAAGTGCGTCATCAATATTTTTGGGTTCAATTTGAGATAGAAAAGCAGTATGATTACAAATATTTCTAAGAGATGATCGAGTACTTACACCTTGTGAAGGTTCTCCCAAAATTTGTTCCACTGGATGATCTTTCACAAATTTCCACTGTTTGGTTGCATCTTGTATTAAATTTTGATGATCTTTCCTGATGGCTCCATGTTGAACTTCCTCTATTGCTTTCTCTTTGTTGAGATTGAGACTTTCTGTGTTATTTATACCTTCTATTTCTTCATCAATAGATTTCTTGGAGAGTGGAGAATTAGATTCATCAAATACTACATGCATAGATTCTTGTACAGTTAAAGTCTTTTTGTTGAATACTCTATAAGCTTTACTATTAGTAGAATACCCGAGAAAAATACCTTCATCAGATTTTGCATCAAACTTGCCTAAATTATCTCTGTCATTCAAAATAAAACATTTGCATCCAAATACATGAAAGTAACCAATGTTGGGCTTTTTCTCATTCCAAAGCTCATAGGGGGTTTTATCTAATTTAGACCTTAACATAACTCTATTTATAACATAACATGCAGTACTTACCGCTTCGGCCCAAAAATAACTAGGCAAGTTGTTCTCATTGAGCATTGTTCTTGCCATCTCTTGAAGAGATCTATTTTTCCTCTCTACTACCCCATTTTGTTGAGGAGTTCGAGGAGCAGAAAAATTATGAATAAAACCGTTTTCATCACAAAATGTTTCAATATTTTTATTAACAAATTCTTTTCCCCTATCACTTCGGATACTTGAAATAGTATAGCCCTTTTCATTTTGAATTCTCTTGCATAACTTGGTAAAGGCATTATGTGCCTCATCTTTATGAGCAAGAAAGATGACCCAAGTATATCTAGAGAAATCATCAACAATAACAAATGCATAATATTTTCCTCCTAGACTTGCAACTCTATTTGGTCCAAAAAGATCCATGTGTATCAGTTGCAATGGTCTAGTAGTGGAAATATGTTTCTTAGTTTTAAAAGAAGTTTTTGTTTGTTTACCAAATTGACATGCATCACAAATTTTGTCTTTAAGAAAATATGTTTTTGGTAAACCTCTCACAAGATCATTTTTTGAAAGTTTGGAAATAAGTTCCATGTTGGCATGACCTAATCTTCTATGCCATAACCAACTAGTTTCATTTTGAGCTGACAAGCAAATAGCATCTTGTGAGGTAATTTCTTCAAAATCAATTGTATAAACATTATTGTTTCTAAAAGCAATAAAACAAATATTACAATCATGATCATTCAAAATAATGCATTTATCCATTTTAAAAGTAACTGTAAATCCTTTATCACATAATTGACTTATGCTCAAAAGATTATGTTTTAAACCTTCAACAAGTAGAACATCTTCAATTATGAGAGAAGATTCATTACCAATTTTACCTATTCCCACGATCTTCCCTTTCGAGTTGTCTCCAAATGTCACGTGTCCTTCTTCTTTAGATCTAAGATCAAAGAACTTAGTCTTGTCTCCCGTCATGTGTCTTGAACATCCACTATCTAAAAACCACTTATTTTTGCTTGTGGATGACTTCATGCATACCTATAAAAACAATTAAAATGATTTTTCTTGGTACCCAAGTTCTTTGGGTCTTTTATTTATTAGTATTAGAAGAAACAAGATTTTTAGGTACCCATATGGCCCTAATAGTCATTGTATGATTTCTTCTAATAGGACAAGTATGATAATTATGACCATTTCTATTACAAAAATTACAAATAGCATGTGACATATATGAAAAACTTGAATGATTATAATAATATCCTTTTTTGACAAAATTATTTTTATGAAAAGAATTTTGAATATTAGTCTTTGAGGTAGAATGATTATTAAAGAAATTTTTATAAGGTTTGTATTTTTGTTTTGGCATATATCCCAAACCTGCCTTGTCAAAAACACATCTTTGACTACCAAGAAGTTTTTCAAAATTTCTTTTTCCATTCGTAAAGTTTTCAACAATATTTTCTAAATCGGTTTTCTTCTTATTCAATTCAAGATTTTCATCTTTCAAAATGATACTTTCTTTTCTTAAAATTTCAATTTCGTTTGTTAAAGAAGAATTTTTCTTTTTCAAAGCAGTATACTTTATACCCAATTTTTCAAATTCCTCATAAATCTCTTCTAAAACATTTTGCAATTCTTCATATGAAGGATTTTCAATATTATCAAGATTTGTTACCTCAATGTCATCTTTAGCCATAAGACAAAGATTTGCTGATTCTTCATTGCTTGCTTCACTATCTGAGCTACTTGAATCATCATCCCATGTAGCTTTCATTGCTTTCTTGCCCTTGTTTCGATCTTTCTTTAGCAGAGGACAATCTGGCTTGATATGACCAGGTTTATTGCATTTATAACAAATTAAAGTGTCGTTTTTACCTGAATCTTTCTTGGAAAACTTTTTGAAAGATTTCCTCGGAGGAGTTCTATTTTTCTTCAAGAACCTCTGAATTCTTCTTGTTATCATCGCAACTTCTTCATCTTTATCGTCATTTTCCTCATCTTCATCACTTTCACTTTCATGAGGAACAGCTTTAAGTGCTAAGCTCTTCTTTGGCTTTCCTTCTTCTTCTCCTCTTTTCAATGTGTACTCATGGGTGATAAGTGACCCGATGAGTTCATTGACTTCGAGCTTCTTGAGGTCTCTAGCTTCAAGAATCGCTGTAACTTTTGATTCCCAACGTTTTGGTAAAGAGTTGAGAATTTTTCTTACTATCTCCACCTTGGAATAAACTTTGCCAAGAGCTGTCAAGCTGTTTATGATGTTAGTAAAACGAGTGTGCATACTAGAAATAGATTCATCATCATTCATCTTAAACATTTCATATTCATGAGTAAGAATATAAATTTTTGATTCCTTGACTTGCGAAGTTCCTTCATAAGTTACTTCCAAGTTATCCCAAATTTCCTTTGCCGTAGCGCAATTCATTATTCTATTAAACTCATTTCCATTAAGAGCATTATATAATAAATTCATAGCAGTTAAATTTAAAGTATAAAGTCTATCGTCTTCACGATCAAACTCTTCTTCTTCCTTTTTGACCTTTACTCCACCAACCACTTTTGTTGGAATATAAGGTCCATTTACAATACATTTCCATATTTCTCTACCTTGAGCTTGAAGAAATATTCTCATTCTAACTTTCCAGAATGAGTAATTATCTCCACAAAAGAGTGGAGGCCGACTACTAGATTGACCTTCACCAAATGAAGCTGCAATGTTAGCCATAAGATCTTAACTCAAAAGATAGTTAATCTTATAATAGAGCTCTTAGCTCTGATACCAATTGTTGCCCAGATGACTAACACAAGAGGGGGGGTGAATTGAGTTGTATTAAAAAAAATAACAATTATAAATCAAATATATAATATAAAATATAAACAAAATATGAAATAACAATAAATATAAGGAGTAAGGGTAAGAGAGAAGCAAACTCAGTATGTTAACGAGGTTCGGCCCCACTGCCTACGTCCTCGCCTCAAGCTACCCCTTGAGGATTCCCAAATTCACTATTCAACCTCCTTCAGGTGGAGATAGAAACCTATTACACCTTTGAACAACACCGCTACAAAGGATCCGTGTAGAACACCCTCTACACTTGCAATCACCTTACACGTGGTGATTCAACTATTCCCTGTGTAGAATACTTTCTACACACACAAGGGTTATACACACCCTTTTTCTGATACAAAAGCTGATAGTGGGTAGGTTATCAGAAAACACTCCTCAACGAGTGAAATAAGAACAATACAGCGCAAGCTATATCTCTCAAAATGAACAAGGATTAAGGCTCAATGTTTAGAGAAGAGAGAATGAAAGCTTTGAATGAATGTTGTATGCTCTTGGTGTTGTGAATGTGAAGCTCTCAAATGATCTATTTATAGGCATATGAGACTTCATATTCAAATTTAAAAAGATTCACATGTCAAAGACAACATCATTCACTTTTTCAAAAAATTCAAATAAAAGGTTCTTCTTTTTCAATTGTCAAAGACAACATCATTCATTTTTTCAAAGAATTCAAATAAAAGGTTCTTCTTTCTCAATTGTCAAAGACAACATCATTCACCTTTTCAAAAAAATCAAACCTAATCTTTTACTTTTGGCATATGACAAAATGAGCACACTTTCATTTTCAAAAAATTCAAACCTAATCTTTTACTTTTTGTATAAGTCTAAAAAAGCATCAATCACTTTTGAAAATATTCAAATAAAACATGCACATGTGAAAGATGACAATCAATCATCTTTAATATTTTCAAAGTTCAACCCTTTAATCAAGGCATGCACATGCAAAAGATGACAATCAATCATCTTTCAAAATTTTCAAATTTAATTTTCAAAAATATTCATGCATATGTGGAAAATGTATTTTAATGCTTTATGATAAAATATTAATTTTGAGCATTAATCCTAATTTCGAATTTTGAAGAGATTTACAACATTACTCTATAATTTTAATGTGAACTTGTTCCCTTCTTGCTCATGCTTGTTTCCTTGATGTGCTTGACTCCATTGTGTAGACAACTTGAGCTTGAGACTTCTTTATTCTTTGAATTCATTTGTTATCATCAAAATCCATGTGTAGATTTATAATCACATGAAACTTGAAATCTTGAGTTCAACAATATATATGGTGAAACAACATTAGAAGAAATCTCCACACCTTCGATTTGATGTTAATTTATGATCATGAAGTATCTAGAAGGCCTATAATTGCATTGAACCAAAAAATGGTTTGTTCTTTTTGTATTATAACTATATGATAGATAATTTAATCAGTTCAATAATTTAGAAGTGCAAAGTGGTGAAATGATTTATGTGTTTTTGTTTAGTAACTTCATTTTATGAACTCAATTGAAATAGCGTGATGGACAAAGAGGGAGATAAAAGGCCACCCAAACTTTCAATTCCAACGACTCAGGTATGATAGATATTGATCATAATAATAATATAAATGTTGCCGTGTCCAAAATTTTCAATTAGTTAATATATTTTTATTTGTGTATATAGTTTAGAAAATTTGTACTACCCGCCATTTATGATGCACCCGAATGCATATCCAAATTCATATGCATACACATGGGGTAGCTAGGTAGATTCCTTTCTAGCTTTCTAATTTTTTTTTCTTATGTGTCGTTCTAACACCGTGCCTAATTACAGCCCTCGTGGATAAGGATAAAAAAATATTAAGCTCACACATTGTCGGAGAGAAAGGGAGGCCGCCAACGAAAAGGAAGATTCTGCCTGTAGAGAAGGCTGCAACAAAGAGAAAGAAGAAACAGGTAATCAATTTTTTTATATTAATTCTATATTTATTGGAATGCATTCATATTCCTTTCTAATTTAAAGTATTATGCTTTGTTTGAAATTTAGATTTGCAGAAAAATATTTGATGATGAATCACATCATGGTGAGGTATCGAAAGTTCAACTTGGTGCTAATGTTGGTGGAACATAGTACTGTCACACAACCAACGCAATTGGGCAATGAGGACATACGTGTGAGGCCGTGGTCGTTATTTAGTAACTTTTTGTGCTTTGGTTGTTGTAATGAAACGTTGTAAAGAATGTTGTTGCGAAGTTGTAGTTTGTTGTATTTTGGGTGTTGTGATGAAATATGTTGTAAGTATGAGACTGTTTATGTAAAGCTTATAATTTATTGTAAAGAATGTTGTTTGCAAGTTGTAGCTTGTGATTTATTGTAGCTGATAAGTTCATTCAGGATTTCTGTTGTTGTAGCTTGTGGGCATTTTTTTAAGTCTGTAATGAGAAAATAGGTGGGAAATGGATTTTCGGCCGGATCAGTAACTTTAAGTCCTTTTATTATGTGAGTAGTGTGTCTCAGATTAGTAACTTTAAGAAAAGAATTGTGTGGTTGTACTTTTTTCTTACTTTTTGGGTCTATTGATCGTTGAAGGAAATCTGCCATGGCTTAGTCATAATGTCATGAAATGAATAAGAAACAATCTGCCAGGAAGGCTGCGTGGATTAGTTGGTTGATTGGGAGATCAGAATAAGAAAGATTTGTCTTTTTTTATAAGGTCAGAATAAGAAACTTTCTTACATAGATTGTGCAAGTACACAAAAGAAAAGGAATATAAAAAGAATGACCTGAGAAATACATCTATGTAAGAATTAGCAATATCCGTAAGATACTACTTAGTTTGAACCATCCATTTACAATTAATAGTGACAGATACATCTATAGTCAAAACCAACAAAAAACTATTACAATCAATAATGCCCAGTACATACACAATAATATACGTGCACATCTATTCTCTACAATCCGCTTTCTAGTTTTCTCCTCTTGCTGTGAATAACATTCTCTCTCTCAATTAGTTTATCTTTCTTTTTCTAAATTTCATACTCTCGCAACAATAAATCATCCTCCATTTCCGAACTGCATTCTCTCTTGTTAGAATTTGCTCCTCTACTAGTTGAAGTATATCTAACGTCTGTATAAAGAACACAAGTATATGAGTGTGAGATGGAACATCGGTTAGTGAAACCTATGTACAACAATAAATGGGAAATGGGAAGCAAAGAATACAGGAAGAAACATTAGCATGAATTCATAAATATCAAGTCTTACCTATTTCTTATCTTATGGTCTATCTGAATATCTTCTCCAACGGCCAACTTTATGCATTAAAATGAAAAGAATTGTGACGCCATGATCCAAAACTAATGCAAAATCAGCTTCAATTGAAACAGGAGATTGCACTAATTCCACAAGCAGCAAGAAAGTTATGTGCTTGTGCATCACAATCTTTAACACTGAAAGACCATCCAACCTCACAAACCACGAGGGAAATTGTTGATCTGCCCCCTTCCTCCAAAATATCTTCGTTGTTGAACTTATAAGCTATCCTCATTCGCATGCCAAGAGATTTTTTAAAATAAAATCAACTATGTAATTTTGATTATCTAGCATCTCATTCACAAACAAGGGTGAAAATTCCTTAAGATTTGGTTCAGTAGAACAATACAAGCCATAGGAATATCACTACAACAAAAAACATTTTTTGGGACGAAAATTTTCGTCCCAAAATATATAGATTTCGTTCCGAAAGATTTTTTGGGATGAAATTTTTTCATCCCAAGGTCGTCCCAACATCACTGTTCTAGAAGATATATTGGGACGAAAATCACAATTTCATCCCAAAATATATCTTTTGGAATGATTTTGAAATTGACCGTTCGAACGATAGATTTTTTTGTCACGGTTAAAATTCGTTCCAGAATACCGTTCGAATGCTTCTCATATACCATTCGAACGTTAACGTTTCTTTTGAACGGTTATCAAGATACGTTCAAACGATCAATAGAAATATGTTCGAACGTTAAATGAGCCGATCGAACGGTAGAAGAGATCGAACGGTGATGAACAACGTTCGAACGATATGGTAATGTCCTGCATTTGAACGTTTTTTTGAGCATTTGGTATCGTTCGAACGGTTTGCACATTGATGTTTGAACGGTACATTATCGTTTGAACGGCATGCCCATTAATGTTCGAACGTGACTCGGTCGTTCGAACAGATATTATTTTTATTAAAACCAATAATTATAAAAAAACTAAATAGACATCCATATTATTTGAAAAACATAAATTAGGAATTGTTTCATTACTCACAAAAGTTTTATAATAAGTGCGAAGAAATAAATAACCATAAAACTAGCATTGTTCATACATAATTAGATAATGTCATAAGTTAGACGTAAAAAACTATCAGTTGGTTGGAGGCCTGTACTGTTGCATAAGCTGTTGCATTTGGAGTTGCATATCTCTCCTGAACTCTGCTTGTTCTTCTTCATGTTGTTTGAGGCGCATCTCCATGTCTCCTTGTCTCGCCAATTGAGCCTCTAACTCTTGTTGTTTTGCAACCAATTCTTCAATTCTACGATTCGCATTCTCTTGAGCTATAGAGGCAGACCCAGAAAAAGAGGAAGAGGGAGAAGGTTTTACACAGCGACCCAAACCCCTCAAATATCCTGAACGTTCACCCAGAACTTGTGTAAAAATCTCAACATCGGTATTTGAGGAATTTTGATCTGACGCAGATTCAGCACGCAGGGCAACTATTTTATCCTACACATAAGATAAAGAGTTAATATCATCATAAATATTCAAATATATTTATTTAAAACAAATTATAATACTTACATAATTTTCACGGGTATCAGGATGACTCCACTCTCCATTACGATTAGTATGTGATGCAGCATATAATTTTGTCAGATGATAATTGGCATCTGAATCTTCCTATAATAAAGATTTGTTAAGATATAAAGTCATTATGATTGATATATTCAGTTAACTATATACAAATAAAAGAATAGCAATACCAATTTTTTAGAGAGGCGGTGGAAAGATCTTGAGCCTGCATGATGAGTAATCTTCAATTTTGATCTATCTGTTTTGTTTATAGAACTTCGCTCCTACATAAGAATTGAAAATATTAGAAAGTGAAATTAAAAATAGGACTAAAATAATTAAATTAATTATACCTTATATGATGGATCTTCAAACATGTCACAAAGTTTTTCCCAATCAGAAGGTTGCACATCTTGAAAAGGATGTTGGCGTGCTTCTTCACTATTCTCAAACTTATTATAATGCTCATGACACCTCACCTTATATTTGCGGAATGCATTACTCATAAGCTCTTCCACAGTTTTACGTTCCTCTCTCCGACCAAAATTTAATTCGAAATCATCCTTATAGAAAAAAGTTTGGACAAAAATATTATCATTTATAATATTCTAACTTTAAAGTAAAATAAAATTATAAGTCCAATTAAATTTCATTTATTAAACATTACCAAACAACGCTTCTTGATAAGGTCCTTAACATCTTGGGGGACTTTCTTCCATGAACTTGTTGCCAAAGGTGCATAAGTTCGTGTAAGAGCACCCACATGCGATGCAAGCCAAGCTGCTGGTTGTCCTTCGCCTCCGGTATGTTCATCAAGAATGTTAACTTTGATCTTACCCACCTTACGATATTTTTCCAACGTCACGCCTCTCGTAGTGCCTCGACCTTGACGAGATTGTACTGTGAAGTCATCATGATATGTAACATTATAATCAATTTTCTATTATAATCTTAATTAATAACTTTTATGACTATTAGAATTTTACCTTGTTCTGTAGAGTCAATCTCTAATGGTGAGTCTGAAGGAGAGCTAGGAACAGGTGGAGATGGGTTGCGCACTTCCTTTCTCTTCGGAGGCATAATTTCAAAAAACTGATACAATATTCAGTAAGTAAAATAGTGCTCATCATCACGTAATGTGAAAATATAATTCATCAATCACTATCTGTATCAGTATCATTTGACAATTCAGTCTCATCTTCTGTAGATACTTCAGATGAATCAACACTTTGCTCAAGTGTCGCATCAACAATTTCAGCCTCAATATCTTCTCTATTCAATGGAATCATCTCTTACTGGCTCAAATCCACAAACAAATTAAAGATGGGCTGACTCTCTTGGTATGCTTCTTGAGTAGAGGCATCATCTTCTTCTTCATCTCGCCCTTCTGCCTGAGGGATAACATCATATATATTTTTTGGAGCATATTTTTGTACTACTCGCCATTGAGTTCCTAACTTCGGGTCATCTAAGTAGAATACTTGAGATGCTTGAGAAGCTAAAATAAATGGATCATCCTCGTACCATTTTCTTGATGTATTAATACTCAAGAAATATTCATCATCACGGACTCCAGTTTGAGGATTGCTTAAATCCCACCAATCACACTTAAACAGATACACTGCAAGCTCCCCCAAATATTTCATTCCAATTATATCAACAATCACTCCATAGAAATCAATATTTTCTCCATTATGACTTCCCTCAACTAAGACACCACTATTTTGTGTTTTCCTATAATGATCTCGATCTATTTTGTGATACCTATTACCACGAGAAATACATGCAGAATATCTTGTAGCCCGTCTCGATGGGCCACGCGCTAATGCATACAATTCATCTGATATATCATTTGGATTATTGGCATGCATTTGTACAACCTACATATTAAGTAAAACTTCTATTATATCAATAAAAAAACAATCAATATTTTCTATTTGTATTGAATGAAGTGTCGCATATGTAATGTCATTACCCGTTGTTCAAACCATCTCGGAAACTCCTCTTCATGTTTCTAGTCTATATCATTTACTCCTAGTTCCTTGAGCATGTTAATATGATCACTGAAATTGATGAATACCACATGTATTTTATTTTATTAGAATTTTACGAAAGTAAATAAGCGAATACTAAATTAAGAAAAGATTAATACTTACTTCAAGTAAATCTCTATCTCAGGGCAATTGTTCAGCACGTACCACTGAGCTTTCTCAAACTCTCTTCCACATAAGTCATAACCACGCACTGCACCAAGTGGACATAATTGTTGGGAAAACACGGAAAACACATTTCGTTGTCTTGCTCTGTCAACGTCAAAGTTTCTTTCTAGACGACCAAACCTAGTGTCGACTCCGTGGAAATATTTGGAACAGAAGGTATGCCACTCATCATCAATATATGCTTCTGCAATTGATCCTTATGGGCGAGCTTTATTACCAACTGTTCGTTTCAACTTCCCAAGAAATCGTTCAATGGGATACATCTATCTATACTGAACTGGTCCTGCAAGTCGAGCCTCACGTGGCAAATGGACGGCCAGGTGAACCATGACATCGAAAAATGACGGTGGGTAAATACTTTCTAGCTTACACAATATTATGGGAATTTCCCGTTCCATTCGATCCAAAGCTTCTACATTTAATGTCCGTGCACATAAGTCTTTGAAAAATAAACCCAACTCAGTCAAAGCCACGCGCACGTCTCTAGTCAAGTACCCACGTATACCAATAGGCAAGATACGCTGCAAAAGGACATGACAATCATGACTTTTTAACCCAGTTATTTTCCAGTCATTTGTTCGCACACACCTTGTCAAATTCGAGGCATAACCATCCGGTATTTTAATTTTCATTATCCACTCACAAAAAGTAGCCCTTTCATTCCTTGACAATGTATACCACCCAATCGGCATGTAAACGGACGAACCATTTTCTTGCAACTGCATTTCCGGTCTTATTCCCTACCGCTTCAAATCCTTCCTTGAGTTTAATGTATCCTTCATTTTTCCTTCAATTGACATCAATGTTCCCAATACGGATTCGCATATATTTTTTTCAATATGCATAACATCAAGATTGTGCCGTAATTTTAACTTTGACCAGTATGGAAGATCAAAAAATATACTCTTCTTAGTCCAATTCAACTCAGATGTAGCTCGTTTTCTCTTTCGTTGTTTTTTACCAAATTCATTACAACCAACATCTACAAATTGTGCAAGTAAATCTTCACCAGACAAATATGGTGGAGGTTGGCCCCATTCAACAGTACCATCAAACATTTGTGAATTTATCCGCCATCTATAATCACCAGGTAGAAATCGACGATGACCTATGAAACATAATTTCCTCCCGTAAGTGAGCCATTCAGATTTAGTATGTTTGTTACAAGTTGGACATGCCATTTTCCCCTTAGTACTCCAACTTGACAAGTTTCCACATGCTGGAAAATCATTTATTGTCCATAAAATGGCAGCATGCATCTTGAACGACTTGCCTGTTGATGAATCAAATGTGACAATCCCATTCTCCCACAACTCTTTCAATTCTGCAATCAATGGCTGTACGTGTATGTCTATATCATTTCCCGGTGATCTCGGACCTGGAATGAGCGGTAGATTTGCATCAAAATAATCGGTAGATTTGCATAAATCCATGTTAGGAACGTTTATTTAGGTTTCTATTAGATTTATTTTGGTGTAAAATCCAGGGAATCGAAGGATTCCATGGATTTCAATGGCCGAGTCGATTCGGCCTAGAATCCCAATCGACATGAAGATCGTTCGAACGCTATGTGTAGCATTCGAACGATATAACATAACGGTCGAACGGTTTGTCTGTAACCGTTCGACCGTTACAGTAATTGTTCGAACGGTTTTTAATATTATATTTATATTATTAATATTGATATTGAGAAATATATTTATTGTTGATAATGTTGTTCAGAATATCAAATATTATTAAATTTCTATTTGTTTCAAACTACTGTAAATAATTCTTTATTGTATTTTTCTTGTTAATGTTATATATCTAGTTTGTAATTATAAATTTCAGGTTGATTATAATGTCTACTTCTAGACCGGCACGTAAGTGACGCAATCTTGGTGAGAGTAGTAGTGGTCCAGTTCGGGAGAGGACAGTTTCACTGGAGCGACCAGTGAAGATTTCTGATTTCCAGAGTCTTCTCTGGGAGGGTCATTCATTGCCCTCAATATTCAGTGATCGTGGTTGGGGACCTATCTTGGATGAGCGGGAGGAAGCATGGGATCCAGTCTCCTACATTGACATTGTTGCTGAGTTCTATAGAGAACTCGGCAGTGCCAGCGCAGATGATTCTGGGGCCTACAGTATCACTGTCTGAGGAGTACCCGTTGTATTTTCACGAGATGGACATGCTGAGCATCTCGGTATTCCTAGGCTGCCAGATGCATATCCGAATGTGGTGCCTAGAGAGTCTGATCCTTCAGTTGAGGCGGAGACAGCTGAGGAGGAGGCATCAGTTTATACTGCTGAGGTCGATACCCTTGCTGATCACGAGGTGAGGGATTTGGTTGTCGGTCCAGATGCTCCACCGTATGACGGGATGAAGAGCATCAAACAGGTAGATTTATCTTCTTTCTTTAAGATATTCAATTTGATAATTGCCAATAACATTGACCCTCGGTAGCACAAGACAGAAGTTGTCATTGATCGGACGAAATTTATGATACGGGTCGCTCGTGACATTCCTATCGACTTGGTGGGGTATATATTCGATAGGATTCGATCAGAATCTCGGTACATTTCGATGGATATACTACCATTCGGAGTTCTGATCACCCAATATCTACTATGTGCTGGTGTTGTGCCAGATGTTGCTGAGCGTAAACGGGAGCCGATGGGACCGATAAACAGCACCACCCTGTCACGCAGCAAGGGACACTCGAGACTGCGTTTTCGTGCACATGTTCCAAAACCAGTTGATCCTCACAGAGATGCACAGCCAGGAGATCATGGAGTCTCAGCTGCAGCTACAGAGACATCTACACGGGCCGAGGCATCAGTCCACAGTGTTACTCGTGAGGAGATGGCTGACATAGTGCGTGCAGTGATCAGCGAGCAGACATCAGCAGTGATCGATGCAGTGCGTATGGAGATCCATTCTGCTGTGTCTGAGCTTCGTACAGAGTTTGCTGCCATGTCTGCAACTCAGGTCACCATCAGTACTTGACTGACACAAATAGAGGAACGTATAGCTGCAGTCGAGGAAGTGTGCAAAGACTTGGGGTCTTAATTACTTTATGATATATTTTATTTATTTATTTCCTGTTTTTTCTATAGACAATATTTTATGTTTTGTAAATTCAGTATTTAAGTATGAAATAGTATTGTTTTATATTTTCTAAACTAATTCTTAATTTAGATTATTCATATTATTTAATTAACCAATTTTTTATAATTACTAGTTAATCTAAATATAATTTGGCAAAAAACTTAAGAAATTAAAACTCTGTCACCATTCGACCGATTCAAATAACGTTTGAACGGTGAATATGCATCATTCGAACGGTTATTATTTACCGTTCGAACGGTTAATCAATTTCCCTCCAAAATAATTTTGCCTATCGCGTCAATATTACGTTCAAACGGTAAAAATTAAACGTTCGAAGTGTTAATCATTAACGGTCGAACGGTTAACTTATTTGGGACAAAAAATTTCGTTCCTAAGAATACCGTTCGAACGCGTTCGAACGGTCTGGCATAACCGTTGTCATTTTGGAAGGAAATTCAAATTTCGTTCCAAAATTTCACTTTTTGGGACGATTTCCAATTCGTCCCAAAGTAATTTCGTCCCAAAAAATATTTTTTGTTGTAGTGAATATCCCTAGCCGCATGATACCAAAAGAAGAAGAAGAAGAAGAAAAAGAAGAGGTCTTGATGGTACTCTTCGCAACTATCATATCATTTGATGTTTGCCTGTCCGGAAGGTTTTAGCATTCATCACAAATCTCGTTATAGACAATTCCTTTTGAAGGAAAAATTTCCACTTTACAGCATTAAATTCCATTTTCTTTCATTGTGATACCTTATATTTATGTATATTTTGACTAAGTAATTATTACATTTATTAAGATTATGGGTTTTCTCGTTTTAAATTTTAGATGATTTACGTGGTATTATTTTATTATTTTTAAATGTGAAATTTAATTCGATGTGTTTTATTATTATTAAATTATTATTTATTATTTAAAATGCTTTGTTCTAAATTATTTTATTGTTGAATTTTATTATTTTATTTTACTTAGTCATTGTGTTTAACTAGTTTTATTTAAACTTCTGTTTTGAAATCATTTTCTTGGGATCAATGTTTAGACCTAAGATGAAAGGCTGGATCTCATTTCTTTCTCTTCATTTTTCTTTTTCCTCTTTCTCTTTTTCCCTTTCTCTTTTTTTCTTTCTTCTTCCCTTCTTTTCTTTTTCTCCCTTGTTTTTCCCCTAACCCGCACACGACTCTCCCCTTCTTCTCTTCCATCCGTTTCTTTCCCCTCCACCCAACACTGCCGTGTGTGGCCCATGGCCATCACCGCCCCTACCACCTGGTTCCCCACAGGTCAACGACCACCCCCCTTCAATTTCAGCCTAGCCCGTGCCGCCATTCGCCCCCACGCGCACCTCCAAGCTGTGGCCCAAATTTGCTCCTGCACCGCCGTTGCTCCACCATTGGCCACCACCACTTCACCACTGGCCCTCTAGCAACCCAAACCACCATTCCTCTGCCCCGATCTACTATCGTTGAAATCCCTTGAACTTCATCTCCGATTTTCCTCTTTTGGCATCCAACCGCCGCCTACACCGCCACCCACGGCCAACCATCACTATCTTTGGCTTCACCAACACCCCTAAGCCCTACCCTGACATTTCCTAGTCTTCATTTGTCTCCGTTCAAATTTGGGTATTCTGAGACCCACTGCCATAGTGTATTTTGCACTATGACGTTGCTTTGCTGCCACCTCTTGCACCTTTCTGATCCTCCAAAAATTATATTATAGCACTGTAAGTATTTTTTCAAAGAACTTTTGAGATTTAATTATATTTTTGCTCTAACACTTATTTACTGTGATTTGGTTGGTTGTGCCGTACTGAGTCCAAGGAGTCGGGGGTCGGATGGATTGGAGGATGAAGTTATTTGTGTGATTGGTTGATGTTGGGATTTGTTAGTTGTTAGATATTTGTTTCGTGTCATACATTGCATAAGTGCACGAATGTTCATGTTTGTAAAGAAAAACTGGATTTTCACATAATTGCATACATGTTCATGTAGATATTTGAAAATTGGGTTTTCATGTGAAAACATATTTTTGGGTGTGTGTGTATCACTACCCCAAGCCGAAATATTATCTCGGTGGAGCTCCTATGGTCACTCGGGAGTAGAATATATTGAGTGACATCTCCTGAGTTGTCGTTAGGCAACAACAGGCTCGAACGATACGGTAACACTGTCGTGCCGACTCCATGGCCTCTCTACTGACGGGGGCTAGAGGATGCCTGGTCATGGTATGTGCTGGGTGTGGAGCTGGGTATTGCTCGTTATAAAGTTACATGCGTAGTCATTACCTGCAGTGTGGTAATGAGAGTCAGAGTGTGTGGATGATCCCTTGGGGAGATCATGGTGCATATGGTAAAATTGGATATTTGGGCCATTTTCTAGAAAAATGACGGGTTTTGATAAAGTGGATTTATGTGGACCATTTTTTAAGAAAATTGTTGATTTTTTATGTGAGTCATTTTCTAGGAAAATGACGAGATTTGATTAACGGAAATATGTGGACCATTTTTTAGAAAAATGGTGGATTTTATGTTGGGCCATTTTCTAGAAAAATGGTGAATGTTTTATTGGACTGGTTATGTTTTGGGCCAAAATGAGATTTTAGCGTGCGTTGAAAATATTCATTTTTTGGGAAATGATGATTTTTGGGTCTCATACATAATCCATCATATGCATACATGTTGGTTGGTTGCATCTATATATTTTATCTTGTGAGTTGTTTGGATTATTACTTACCTATGGTACCATTTCCTTAGTACTGTAGATTTTGATGCAGATAATGAGGAGGCTGAGCCTAAGGAGGCAGCTCCGCTGGGGAGTGATTTGGTATCACTTGCTCATATATTGGGATTTGTACCCCGTTTTGATTCATGTATATTGGTTTTAATATATTTTTCGAGATAACTGTATAATTCTTTTTTAACACTTTTGTTTAAGTAAATCTGTATTTAAAATTCTGGTGGTTAGTTGATTGACTTAACTTATCCGCTGCATCTACATGTGTTGCATATTCACACACTTGGCACTTATCGATGGGATGCATGACCCGTGTTGTCATCATCCCGACGGCTCGATTCATGTGTTTCCGTACGTGGGAGTTGGGGGTGTTACAGATGGTATCAGAACAGTTTGGGCCTAGGTAAAACCACATGTCCCGTAGGTAAGGTACCCAAAAATTTTAAATGTTTAATTTGAATCTTTTTTAGTTAATTTGAATTTATTTATTAATTTATTTTTTATTTTATTTGAATTGAAAGTATGTTATTTTATTTGTTTTATTTATTTCATTGTATGTTATTTTATTTTATTGGTTTTATTCTATTTTATTTTATGTTATCTTATTTTATTTTAGTTCGTTTTGTTTTGTCCAGAGTTGAAAGTGGGGTTAAGGGTTACGCTATGACAAGAAGATGATACTATCGAGAATACCACTGTTAGGTATAAATGTTTAGTGTAGTAGGCTTGAAGGGAATGACATAGTTTAGGCGATCTCTGGAGTAGAAACTAAAGTTATAACTGAGGAGGGAAATAGCTTTAAATTATTTAGGATACTTGAGGTTTTAGATTCCATAGAGTTTATAGAATGAGTTTATAGAATGGGAGGGTATAAGTTCGACGAACTTCAATGATAGATTTATGAGAATTTCATCTAAGGTTTGAGGTCCTATAGATTTCATAAATCAAGTTTATGAGATTTAAGGTGGTAGGTTCAACAAGCATTTGAGGGATTAATTAAATTGGAGGTTTTAGATTTTGCCGACTCATATAAGCAATTTAGTAAGAATTAGAGCTTTAGAATTTACAAGCTTTATAAGGTGAATGTTTTAGATTTAAGGCCATCGATCTTGAGGATTTCGAAAGATGAATCTTATATAGTTTAAGGTTTTAGAGTTGCAGGCTTGAAGGACTGATTGTAGTAAGATTTGAGTTTTTAGTTCTACAGACTTGGTATGCTAGCTTGCTCTGTTCTGGAGGTTGATTAGGTTGTAACCATTACAATGAGGTTGATCAGAGTTGAGTTATTAATATGAAAAATTTCAGGAGAGTATTTCTTTGAGGATTAAAGGTAATGATCTAGTTTGTGTATATTTTTTAGGATTGAAGATGTTGATCTAGTTCAGAAAATGATTGTTTTAACTCGCGGTTATAGTGGCAGGTTTAGGATTTGATCCATATCAATTTTAAGGCTAATAGATGGTGCAGATTTAGGAAATGATTCTTGTTGATTTCAAGGATATAGGTCCAGATGATGGAAATGAAAGTAATGGATCACTTGCACGTTTGGTGGAGTATTGGTTTTGGCTAGGATGCATGAGATTAACGCGTAGTAATGGCGAGTGTGTATGGATTTTGGAAGAGTACAGGTGCTTGTTTCATTTTTTTAGCTCGGAAGTTGTGGTTTTGGTAGGTGATGAGGTGGATTCGATGCAATAGTAGTAGATTCAAGAGATTTTAGCTTTGGGTGTTTTTGGATTTTGGAGTGTTTAGTCGAAATGTGATACCCAATGATATGATAGTTGGCAATAATTATTGTGAGTATCTTCAGGAATTAATTGTGAATTGAGGTCGTATTGGAATTTAAATCTTTTGAGGCTATACTTTTCTTCAGAGATCGAGCGTCTAGTTGGGAGAATTATGAACATTGTTATTTAACTTGAAGAGAGTTTGGCTCACCATGTGTGGTGTATGATAAAATCTTAGAAGTTGAAGTTTAGTCATCAACAGTGGATAACATAACCAGATCTATGGGGTAATAAAACATTAGGATCCAAGAGTGTTGTGCAATAGTTTCTAATGGATTGGAGATTTGAGCAGTATGGCCTGCCTTGAGGTTTAATTGTGATGTGCGATTGAAGGAATTAATTGTGTCAATACTAGAGCTTATGAGAGTAGTGATAGGTGGATGAGTTACCATGTAGGGATGGTGGTAAGTAGGGATGATTGTAGAGTCCCGCCTGTGATTCCCGCATATGGTGCATGCGTAGAGATGGTGGTAGAGTCCCGCCTATGATTCCAGCCTATAGTGCTCTGATAATTTGGTTAATGAGCCATTTTTTGGGAAAATGATGAGACTTTGATATGTGGGTCATTTTCCAAGAAAATGGTGAGGAAATATTTTAAAGGAAATGTTTTGAGCCAAAATGGGATTTTGGCATGCGTTGGAAAATCGTTCATTTTGGGAAATGTTGATTTTCAGGTCTCATGCGTATGGCATCATGTTCATGCATTTTGTTGTTGCATGAATGTATTTTTATCTCGTGGGTTGTTTGGATTATTACTTACTTGTAGTACCATTTCTTGGTACCATAGATTTTGATGCAAATGATGTGGAGATCGAGCTTGAGGATGCAGCTCTGCCGGATGAGTGATCGGGGATCACTCGTGGGTTGAGATTTATTTCTTGCTTTCGATTATTGCTTTTGATTTGTATTATAGTTATACTGATTAATTGTAATATTTTTTGTACGCTTATGTCTAAGCAAACTTGTATATAAACAAAATTCTGGTATTTAGTTGAAAGACTTTTATTACCTGCTGTGTTATTTTTGTTGTACACGAGTTGAATGTACACACACTTGGCACTTAGCGATGGAATGCATGACCCGTGTTATCATCATCCCGATGCCTCTATTTTCACATGTCTGTACGTAGGAGTTGGGGGTGTCACATATCAAGAAGGTTTCGATTATGTCTTGGTGAGGTCAATGGTGATTTGTAGTGAGTTTAGTTATTGCTAAATTAGATGATATTCAGAATTTTGGTGATGAGCTTTTGGGATTAGGTTGTCGGGTAGAAGTTCATAGGCACTCTTTGTGGTTGGTTAGGTTGGGTTCGAGCCTTTTAAGGGATGTTGCTTATCTTAGATGAGATAGGTGTATTTTGGGGTGAAGTTACCTGTTTTCAATTTGGGATGTTGAGGTTGTTTGATACTGGTTTTCTTATAGTGATCATGGATGTATTTTGCATAACATTGATTTTGATTAAGGCAGTGAGAACCAACTGAGAAATGGATGGTGATAATTCATGATGTTGGGAGACAGGATTTTCTACCAGAATGTGTTAAGAGTTCTCTGGGTAGTAGGTGTTGAGCCACCTTATACTCAATGGTGTTATTTTGTGAGGACATAATTTTATGCATTTTGGTAATTATCAGAGTATGCAACAAGAGCGTGATATTTTGTGTTAAAATTAGGTATTCAAATTTTGTACTGATTTTGAGGAATTAGTGGTGACTTGAAATTTTGGGATGATACTTGTAATTGGAGATTTATCATTTGATTGTGCAAATTATGCTTATTGATGGTTAACTTGAGAAGCAGCTAAAGTGTAGTATCCAATGAAGGTTTGAAAGTTATAGCATAGGAGTCGGTTGAGGTTAGCATAGTTTGTTGTATGATAATAATTATTGGAATTCCTTGGGTGTTGTATTAAGGCTTTGTGGATATGGAGATTTTGGATTACATGGCCGCTCTAGGTGTAATAGACGTAATGTGCCACTGGGAGACTAGTGAGTATGATGGAATTGCCTATAAGAGTAGACATGAGGGAGTAGTACCCATAATTGTTTGGGCGTCAAGATAGTATGTTTCTCTCAAATATGCTATGAGTTGTATCTTGTATCTTGATTTGGCGTTGATGCTTGACCTTACAAATTTCAAGAACGAAATTTTATTTTAAGGGGAGGATGTGACACTCCATATTTACGTGTATTTTGACTAAGTAATTATTGCATTTATTAAGATTATGGGCTTTCTTGTTCTAAATTTTAGATGATTAACATGGTATTATTTTATTATTTTAAAATGTGAAATTTAATTTGATGTATTTTATTGTTCTTAAATTATTGTTTATTATTTAAAATGCTTTGTTTTAAATTATTTTATTGTTGGATTTTGTTATTTTATTTTACTTAGTCATTGTGTTTAAATTAGTTTGATTTAAATTGCAATTTTGAAATCATTTTCATGGGATCAATTTTTAGACCTAAGATAAAAGGCTAGATCTCATTTCTTTCCATTCTTTTTACTTTTTCCTCTTTTTCTTTTTCCTTTTCTCTTTTCTTCTTTCTCTTTCCCTTCTTTTCTTTTTCTCCCCTGTTTTTCCCCAAGCCCACGCACGACCCTCCTCTTCCTTTCTTCCATCCGTTTCTTGCCCCACCACCTAGCGCCACCGTGTGCAGCCCGTGGCTATCACCACCCCTCCCACCTAGTTCCCCACTGGCCAATGACCACCCCTCTTAAATTTCAGCCCAGCCCGTGCCACCATTCACCCCCACGCGCACCTCCAAGCCGCTACCCAAATTTGCTCCCGCGCCGCTGCGCTCCACCATTGGCCACCACAACTTCACCACCAGCCCTCCAGCAATCCAAACCACCTTCCTCAGCCCTGATCTATCACTGTTGAAGTCCCTTGAGCTTCATCTCCAATTTGCCTCTTTTGGCCTCCAACCGCCGCCTACGTCGCCGCCTACTGCCAACCACCACTACTTTTGGTTTCACCAACACCCCTAAGCCCTATCCTATCTTTCCCTTGTCTTCATTTGTCTCCGTTCAAATTTTGGTATTTTGAGACCCATGGCCATAGTGCATTTTGCACCGTGATGTTGCTTTACTGCCGCCTCTTACACCTCTGTGATCCTTTGAAAATTATATTATAGCGCTGTAGGTAATTTTCCAAAGAAATTTTGAGATTTAATTATATTTTTGCGCTAACACTTATTTACTGTGAGTTGGTTGGTTGTGTCGAATTGAGTCTGAGTAGTCAGGGGTCAAATGGATTAGATAATGGAGTTATTTGTGTGATTGGTTGATGTTGAGATTTGTTGGTTGTTGGATATCTGTTTCGTATCACACATTGCATAAGTGCACACAAGTTCATGTTTGTAAAGGAAAACAGGATTTTCGCATAATTGCATACATGTTCATGTGGATATTTGAAAACTGGATTTTCATATGAAAAAGGGTTTTTAGGTGCGAGTGTATCACGACCCCAAGCTGAAATATTATCTCGATGGAGCTCCTCTGGTCACTCGGGAGCAGAATATACTGAATGATGTCCCCTGGGTTGTCTCTAAGCGATAATAGGCTCGGATGATACTGTAACACTGTCATGTCGACTCTGTGGCCCCTCTATTGGCAGGGGCAAGAGGATGCCTGGTCATGGTACGCACTGGGCACGGAGCTAGGTATTGATCATTATGAAGTCACATGCGTGGTCGTTACATGCGGTATGGTGATGAGAGCTAGGGTGTGTGGATGCTCCCGATGGAAGATCATGGTGCATACGGTAAAATTGGATATTTGGGTCACTTTCTGGAAAAATGACGGGTCTTAATAAAGTGGATTCATGTATACCATTTTCTGAAAAAATGGTGGATTTTATGTTGGGCAATTTTTTGGAAAAATGGCAGATGTTTTATTGGACTAGTTATGTTTTGGGCCAAAATGAGATTTTGGTGTGTGTTGGAAATATTCATTTTTTGGGAAATGATGATTTTTGGGTCTTATGCATAATCCATCATATGCATGCATGTCTGTTGGTTGCATCCATTTTCGTAGTATCGTAGATTTTGATGTAGATGATGAAGAGGCTAACCCTGAAGAGGCGGCTCCATCGGGGAGTGATTTGGTATCACTTGCTTATATATTGGGATTTGTTTCCCATTTTGGTTCATGTATATTGGTTTTAATATATTTTTCAGGATAACTGGATAATTCTTTTTTAACACTTTTATTTAAGTAAATCTATATTTAAAATTATGGTACTTAGTTGATTGACTTAACTTATCTGATGTGTCTTTTGTCTTATATGTGTTGCATGTGCACACACTTGGCACTTATCGACGGGATGCATTATCCGTATTGTCATCATCCCGATTTCTCGATTCCTGTATTTTCATACATGGGAGTTTGGGGTGTCTCATTCATTTTTTTTTTTTTTTCTCAACAATGCCTCACAACATCCATTAATCAACAATGGGTTCATTATGAATGTATTGTCTAGCATGCCTAGCTAAGTATAACAGGACGGCCAAACATTTTGGCATTTAAAATTGCACCCAATGTAGTCATTCACTATGCAATTACCATATGAACTTAATGATGCTCTATAAAGAACATCCCTCTAGCATCCCGAACCTTACACTAAAAAAAGTGAAATGACCACCTTAAAATATTGAGTTTTTCTATACATCAAACTAAAGAAGCTCAACCTAGAAACCACGTGTTCCAGAATGAAAAGCAAAGTATGAAGCAAAGATCAATGAAGTAAGAAAGTACTTCAGTTATCAGAGAACCATTAATGCACCAGTAGAAACAATAGTAATTTATTCATGATTTTATAAAGCCATTCCATTTTTCTATCCTATAAAAAAAATCCATGAAGCATTATGAACAAGAAGAAATAGATGCAAAATAGGAAGCAAGGAAAATACACAGCAAAAGTGTATAGTCCTAATATTCTCGCATTTCTTACATATGTTGAGCAAAATCTAAACGCATTACTAGTTGTACACGTCTTCGAGTCACTAATCAAGGTTAGAGAGAGAGAGGGCTACGGGAGAGAAGTGAGAGAGAAGTGTGGGTAAGAGGGCTACGGAAGTGAGGAGAGGAAGTTTGACCTCGAGGGTGAGAGATGGGAGTGAGGGCGACAAACAGAGGGAGAAGAAAGGGATTTGTACACACACATAGAGAGAGAGAGAGAGAGAGAGAGAGAGAGAGAGAGAGAGAGAGAGAGAGAGAGAGGAGAGAGAGAGAGAGAGAGAGAGAGAGAGAGAGAGCCTCGGAGTCAGCAGCGGCACCTGGCAAGGGAGGGGGAAAATTTGAATGTATTTTCTGGAGTGAGATGATTTGGGATTAGGAAAGGGGGGTGGCTGGGTAATGTAGGGGATGGGTAAAACGCAAGTTTTGAAAAAAATAATAATAAATCCAACTCAGCTTGGTGTGTGGTGTTGGAGAAAAAAGGGCTTAAGAGTAGAATTAGGGGTGAAAATGATTGTATGTATCATCCTTTTGCATACATCTCTCTCTCTCTCTCTCTCTCTCTCTCTCTCTCTCTCTCTCTCTCTCTCTCTCTCTCTCTCTCTCTCTCTCTCTCTCTCTCTCTCTCTCATTTTTGTTTTTGTTTTTTTTTTCAAACAAGAGTTTTATTTAAGGACCCTACTATAGGGACTGCATCGGTCCCATTTTCTTAATTCATTCAACCGGCAAATAGTTGTAAAAGCCTACAGATCAGAGAGCTACACCTCGACAAGGGAGACCAGTATCAAGATGTATCATGATTGTAATTTTCTGAGTTCATCTCTCCATGTAACAAAGCATGAGTACTAGTTAGACTTGAAGTTAAATTGAATGAAACCAAAATCATTCCAAGTGCACATGTTCGACCATATATATATATACACATACACAATAAGTATTTCTTCACTCTACAACGCTGATCGGCTTCCTTCATTGACATGTAGAAGAAAAAATTTTCTCTCTTCATGAACTGTGATTGATATTGTTAATGTCAAAATTCATACAACAATCTAGAAGTAGAGAAAGAGTCATTCCCAGTCCGCTATGAAGATTTGGGCCTTGTTCGATGTAATCGGGAACCCCTAACTTGATCCGATGTGGCTGTACGTTTGTCTATGGTAGCTAATGAGAAATCAATAATGAGAATATAAAAGAGAGATAAACACAGAGATTTATGTGGTTTGGCATATTGCTAATGTCCATGGGGGTTTTTTAGAGATGGGAGAGTCCACTATCATATGCTTATTTACAGTCTCTCATGTTCTCTCATACTGTCTATATAGTGGCTATCTCAAATATATTTGTTTGAGAATCTCTTGTTGCTAGAGCTCCCGTCATGAGGTTGAAGAAGCTGAAGTTCAAGTTGAAGAGTCCAAGAAGTCCCGCTTTAAATCATCTAGCCATTTCCTTTTATATGTCCCATCTTTTTGTATGCCCCTTGGAGTGATGAAAATTGCCGCCTTCCCTTGCATGTTTGACATCTCCTTTACTTTCCGTTTCTTCATTTTTTTTCTCTTATCTTGAGACCCTCCTTTTGCTTGTCCCCTCATTGTCTCTCATTCCTCTCCATTCTTTTGTCTTCTAGTAGGGGGACCTCCCCCTTGGGCTAGGCCTAGTAGGCTTTTTGTGTCGTGTATATTTTATCATCACCATAAGCCAGTGATTCTTAAGGACCATTTGCTCCAAAAAGGACCTTGAGAATTTAAATATAAGATATGAAGTCGAAATGATCCATCAAAACCTGTAGAGAAATAAATCTTGGGAGTAGGTTCTTGGTTATATGCGAGCGCGGAGCTCAGACATGGCTGGTGGTATACTCGACTGCGTAAGATGAGAGCGTGAAGTTCGAATGTGGCGGGAGGTGTACTTGATTGCACAAAATGTTAGCTTGGAGCTCAATGTGGCAGGTGGTATACTCGATTGCGTAAATGGCGATCGCAGAGCTTAGTGTAGCAGGAGGTATACTCAACCACGTAAAATGTGCACGAGGGTGATCGGGCAATCAAGTGAATTACCTACCTACTCGAGCACCTGTGACTAGGAGGCCAAGTGGTCTCTAACCTTTCTCACATATTAACTTTTTATGAAAATGGTGGTAAGCTAGGCAGCCGAAAGACTGGACCCGCCTGCTATTGTCAAAAAGCATATACTCACCCAAATTTTTGTTTTCGATGTCATTGGAGAGATTTTCTTTTTCCATCGTGAACTCTTGTTGACGTTTCCATTTTATTGTCAGTATTGGAGTTTGCAGGTGATCACCCATGCAAAGTGGTCAGGGAGCTTGTTGATCCCCTGGATCTACCTTAGGCGGTTGTCGAACCTGTTAACTCATTCCCAAAGGTATCCTATGCAAGGCAATTGTGGACCTCAAAGGCTCGTTAACTCCAAAGGCTCACACCCGAAGGAGTCCAACTAGCAATAGTTATGGCACAAGTGCGTACACCCGGCGTTCGCTAGTGGAGATGTCGTCCCGTTGTTCTTCTCGTCCACCCTTGTAGATTGAGGGAAGGGATGAGGCAAGCCCATGGAGACATTGCTTGGCTCCCTTGGTTTTCTTCTCGACATTGTAGACTGACGCAAGGCTTGGGGTAAGCCCATGGAGACGGTGCTTGGCTCCCCTCATCTTCTCATTGACCTCATAGATAGAGGCAAGGGATGAGGCAATCATGTGGAGATACAGTGCTTGCCTCCCCTAGTCTTCTCGCCAACCTCGTAAACTGAGGCTAGGGATGAGGCAAGCCCACGGAGACACGGTGCTTGGCTCCCCTAGTTTTCTCATTAACCTTGTAGACTAAGGCAATGGATGAGGTAAGCCTATAGAGACACAGAACTTGGCTCCCCTGATCTTTTAGTCTTTGGAAGTTCAAGAATTACTGCAGATAGTTGGGGTGCGTAACTGAGCTACAAAAGCCTAATGAGTTAGTTTAAAGAATTTTCAATCACAAGTGAGAGGTTCGCTCACCTGAATTGTCCTGTTGGATTGTAGCAGGAGTTTAAGCTGCTTTGGTGTTGCCTGCGAGCCACCATGTTTCAGCGGTGACAAAGATCTGAAGTGCCCGCTTGTATGTTAATTTTGAGAAATCAATTTTGTTGGAGACCCCGAGTAGTGCCTTGGGGAGGCTGTGTAGCCGGTGTTTCGAGCTATAAGAATCAATTTTGTTAACAGAAATAAAATTCACACAAATTTTGAGAGAGACAAATTGGGGAGTTTTAGCTGCTGAAGTCGATTTTGTTCGACTGAATTTGTCTGTTGCTGGTTGCCTTCTTCTCTTACCTTTCTTTCTTTTGATTCAATTTTTTCTATATATATATATATATATATTATTTTTCATTTTGGGTAGCCCATGGCTAAGGAAGTAGATGCCAGAGTGAGAGGTGGCCGCAGCTGAGCTACCGAGATGTTGGCTAAGTGCATGGTCGCTTGTTAGCTCATGAGCAGTGACTGGGACATGCACAGGCTGAGCAGTTTGCATGGCTGAGTCTAGGCAAGGAGACCCAGTGGCATGGTTGAGAAGCAAGTGGGCAATGAGACCAGGCTACATGGTCGTGGTGCAGCGGCTATGAGACCCAACTACATGGCAGTGGTGCAGTGGCAATGAGGCCCAGTTGCATGGCCGTGGTGTAGTGGGCAATGAGGCCCAGCTACATGGTCATGGGGTGGCTAAGAGTATGCTAGTCGACGAGCCATGGCAGGGTCAACAAGTCCAAGGCCGTGGAATGTCATGCCCAACAAGTCCATGGCCATGAAGTGGCATGGACATGGAGTGGCTGGCCTTGGAGATACCTCTGCCATGGACTCCAGTGCACATTTCATGCACTGGGCTAGGTGCTTGGCTGTAGGGCCATAGGGGTCAGCCATGGTGGTCGAGGACCTCCCCTCAGATGAGGGATAATGCTGGCAATCTAAGTCGTGAGGGATTGAGAGGCTCACGGTGGTTTGTCGTGAGCTTTTTGCATGTACAAGGTACATGACCGAAGGCCATGGTTGCCCAACGTGCATCGAGGTGTGCCAGTAGCACTCAGGCTGGGACAAACTATGCTAGCAATCCACATGGAGGTCGTGAGCACCTCTACGTTGTGTTGGTGGGACTTGGCCGAGGAATCTCAATCTCGAATAATTTGTGTATAGGACTTGAGTGGCTAGGCTGCCTCCATGGGGAGTGGCCAAAGTGTTTCTTTGTTGCAGTTGAGGCTCACATCGCCAGTGACAGAAATCACTGACAGCCCTAAGAGCCATTGCCATTGGTGGTGATTTGTCAGCCTGCATGAAGATGGTTGGCTGTTAGGTTCACAGTAGCAAAAACTCGTTGCCCACCATGCATGGTGTGCACATCCTTGCTGTCAGTGGTTACCTCAATGGGGAATAGAAACAATTGGCAAACCACTTGGTTGCAGCAGATGATGCCGATGAGGCTCATGGCAGGGAAGCCATGAGTCTGTTGGGTGCACAATGATGTGCACCCACGAGGCGCACAGCTCATGGCCCATGTGGAGAAGGGTTGTTTGGGGAAAACGAAAACTATCGACAGCGCATGCGTGGCAGTCGGTGGGTCAACGATGCTCACAGTTGGGCGCCGAGAGCCACCTGGGCCTAGTGTTCACCTGCTAGTCCTTGTACTTTGTGTAGGTTGGATAACATGCACATGCATGGCACTGTGTGTAAGTGCACAACATTGATACTGTGCACTTAAGCGTACAGTACACTCAAAGCGCCACGTGCCATCAGTACTCACAGCTCAAGAGGCTAGGGAATTTGGACTTCCTGTCTTACACACTAGGTGTGTAAAAATGATTTAATTGCAATGCACTTAATCAACCAGGCGAGGGAAAATACTCACCTATTCACATGAATAGTATTTTTCATAAAAATAAAAGTGAAGAGGCTAAGAATAATTATTTGAGAAAATTTATTATCTCAGTCTTAGATGATTTAGCACACAAGAAAATCATCATTCTTCTACTTCTAGTGTAAAAAGTCACTTGATCCCATGAACGACGCTAACTGTTAATACCAAAAGTCGTACAACAATCTGGAAGTGGAGAAAGAGTCATTCCCGGTCCGCTATAACAATCTAGGCCTCGTTCAGTATAGTCAGGAACCCTAGGCGTGATCCTGTACGGTTGTGCATTCATCCATGACAGTAAATGGAAAATAAATAGTGAGAATATAAAAGAAAAATCGACAAAGATTTATGTGTTTCAGCATATTGCCTACATCCATGGAGTTTTTCTAGGGACAGGAGAGTCCACTATTATATGCTTATTTATAGTCTCTCATTGTCTCCCATACTCTCTATATAGTGGAGATCTCAAATATATTTGTTTGAGAATCTCTTGTTGCTGGAGCTCCCATCGTGAGGTTGAAGAAGCTGAAGTTTCAGTCAAAGCGTCCAAGAAGTCCCCCTTCAAATCGTTTGGCTACTTCCTTTTATATGCTCCCTCTTTTTGCGTGCCCTTTGGGAGTGATGAAATTGCCGCATTCCATTGCTTGTCTGACATCTCCTTACTTTTCCTTTATTTGTTTTTCCTCTTATCCTGACACTCTCATTTTGCTTGTCTCTCCTTCCTCTCTCTTCTTTTGTCGTCTAGTGGGGGGACCTCCCTCTTGGGCTAGGCCTAGTAGGCTTTTTGGGTCGTGTATATTCTATCCTCTCCAAATATTATGAGTAAACTACACGACAGATGTTTGTTCCACTACTGCTCCAAAGAGAATATTGCACACTACTGCTCCAAAGAGAATATTGCACATGTCCGACTACATTAACATGCATTGATCAATCAAACTATGTTTACACGCTTGTGACCATGGAATTAAAGTTTACAACCCCTCTCAATCATCGTGTAGGTGCCATTTTTGAAATATCAAATATCTAGATCGAATCATGTGTATCATAGAAGTATCAAATATTTGAGTTGTGCATGTAAACCACTGAGAGCCTAACACCCAGCCCCAACCAAGCCCTAGAAAAGCCCTTGTACTATTAATTTATTGATATTAATATGTATGGAAAGTCCACTTAAGATTTAATGAGCAATTTTTAACTAGACCATGGGCCCAAAGTTTATTCTAGTGGAATATGAATGTTTTTTTGGCATAAATTACGTTTAACTAGGGGTGTAATCGATCCGGTTCGATTTGGCTTTAGACATATTTTTATAATTGGGTTAGTATATACCGATTTTGAAATTTGAAGAACCGATACCGCATTGGTTACACTCCTAAATCGGTATTTCCAATTTTACCGGTTTCGATCCGGTTTTACTGGTATATTATATAGTATATAATAATATAGTGATAATATATTATAGTATATTATAATATATTTTATGATTGTATTATATACTATAGTGATATATTATAATATAGTGATACAATATTAGTATAACTACTAATACAATATACTGTAATGGTAATATATCTTTTTTATGTAGGATTTTAAAATTTAATATTATATTAAGTAGTAATTTATCATATAGTACAAAATTATTTTATATATAATATATATAAAAATTATATATAATGTAAAAAATCATATAAAAAATATTCTATAAAATATAAAAAATTAAAGATATATATATATATATATATATATATATATATATATAAACTGGTCCGGTCTAGCCTTAAAAAAAATAAAAATGAATTAATTTTGACCAGTTTTTAAAAAAATAAAATGGATACTGCACTAAACCCACCTATTCAATCTGGTCCTATCTGATTTACTAGTTCACTTATTTTCTTCTCGCACCTACGTTTAACAGGCAATATTTCATAAATCACATTTGAGATTTATTGAATAATTTGATTTTGGGCTCAATAAATGTGTTAAAGCCTAGGATTTTATTCCAAGGCCCAGCCCAACTACCCGGCATATCAATGCACGTCTGTTCCTCCTCTTTCATTCTCTAGAAATGATTTCTAGCTACCTATATCTCTCTATAATAATAAGTACCTATCTCGCTTCTACAGGAATGAGTAGTGAATTCACACATTCCATTTTTTTCTTCCGTATTTATTGCATAATTACTTTTTTAACCTTTTATTTTCTTCCTTTGTGTCCGTTAAAATAAGGATGTTTTGGTATTTTGCAACTGTGTCAGAGAGTCGGCTGCATTTCTCGATTCTTCTTCTCTTCGTCTCTCTCTTCTCTCTTATCTCTGTTTTTGAATTTATGTATTATTTTGTTTATGGATTTGATGATCTGTGATTTTTGTTTGCAGAAGAAAGAAAATATTACTCCAATTGGCTTGAAGATCGTGGTAATTTCAACTCCATGTCTTTTTGCTTTTCAACTCCTCACCCATTGATGTTAAGCTAACATGATCTTCGTTGGGTTTCCATCCTACAGTTTTACGGATTCTTGCCATTTTAACGGTCCAGATTAATTCTATCAGTTCCTCTTCTTCGTCGTATATAGCCTCCACAGAGCTTAGAGAGAGATTTCAGAGGAAAAGCCATAGGCAGGTCAATATTATCTCTCCGATCCCCAAACCAAAGGCTGAGGAAGAGAAGAAGCCTCAGGAGAAAGAGACTCTCAAGCCTGAAGAGAAGAAATAAGAGGTTTTTTCTTTAATTTTTTTCGAGGAAACAAAATTTTCTGTAGATTTTTGAAATCTTCATCCTTTTTTTTATTTGCTGATTCATTTGAGGCCTCTAATTGTTTGATACAACCTCATATCGTCTCAGTGTCTTGTTCCTTCCCGAAACCTCCAAGACTCAACCTTTCTTCTCAAACCGTCGACTATAACAGAGAGCCATGCCTTGAGGGAGAAGAGAGAGGCTACCGAGAGAAAATCGTGGCTCGGATTCCCTCGGCGTCGTCGCCGGAGAGGGGTGCAGGTAAAAACCCTTCTCTTTGATTGCTTTTTCCTCAGCCTCCTTGTCTAACATAGCATTGACATTGGCATTAATGTTGCTTTGGAAGGAGACGTAAGCGGATCGGTCAAAGGGGTCGTGTATGAGCGACGTGACGGGGCTGAGAGTGAGCGCCGGGAAGTCGAGAATGCTAGGGGAGAGGATCTCGGGCTTACGGGGGGAGAACCCAGAATTGTTGCGAGCGAATACAGGGATCAAGGGGTTGATCTTGAGGTTATTGAGGGAACTTTGGCGCTCGTAAAGCTTGAACCCGGATTGTTGCTTCTTGGGCATGATGGATTTTATAGGTGGGATGTGGGTCTTTGACGGAGAGTCGGGTACAGGACTGTTGTTGGTCATGGGCTTGGGTGAGGAGGCGTGCCTGGAGGTCTCGGAGGATCCGGTGAGCATTTGGACGACTTGTTTGAAAGAGAAGGTGTCGGCTTGGACAAAGGTGGTCGGATACGGGTTGGTAGATTCGGATCTGGTGATGGGTTTGAAAGGTTGGTGTTGTTGTTGGTGTTGGTGTTGTAGTGGTGGTGGGGTCGGGGGGTGGCGTGGGCTGGAGTCCATCGATGCCCTCTAAGATGCTTCAAAAACACAGAGAGAGAGAGAGAGAGAGAGAGAGAGAGAGAGAGAGAGAGAGAGAGAGAGAGAGAGAGAGGGAGAGAGAGAGAGAGAGAGAGAGAGAGAGAGAGAGAGAGAGAGAGAGAGAGAGAGAGAGAGAGAGAGAGAGAGAGAGAGCGAGAGCTCTAAAGAAGAAGGAGAAGAAGAGAGAATATGGGGCAAAGAGATGAGACGAGACTGTTACTTTTTTGGGTTTGGTGAGAAATGTTTTGGTGTTGCCTTTTTTTCCCTCTAGATCTGAACAGATCTTCATATATTTTGAGAGATCGTGTTAGATGTCAGCGTTGTTAACTTTTCTTTTTCCCTTTCAACTGATCATTATTTTTTATTTTTCTTTCAGTCTCCTTTTCTCTGTTCTTTTTCTCTTTTGTTTGTTTTTTCTTCCATCGCGGATCTGCAAGGAAATGAAAATAATCTAGCATAAATGTACATGATTCAACTCATGGTTATTTTGAGTAACAAGAATTTTAATTAGATATGTTTGATGTAAATAGGCGTGGTGTTTATTGTTTGCTTAGTCATCACATGCAGGTGAGTATTAATGCTTTTAGGCTATGCTTTAGATAATAGCTTTCTTTTCTCCTCGTCAGTGATGTTCTATTCTTTCTAAAATAATTGAGAGATCCTGTTTCTTGTTCTTGACTTATCATTTGTAGTTTTTGGAGTTCAGCAATTATTTTTCTGTGTTAGCAATGATTTTTGTAGATCTCATCGTAATTTTCTTCCTTTATACTTGGTTTTTAACTTCGAAATGGTGATGTTAATTATTGCTTAATTAATTTGTTGTTTTCCTTTTACTTCACTTACAAGATTACATGGTTTCTTATTACGATGGATTTGAGGCGGAAAATCCCTCTCTTATTTGCTGTTGAGCGGTGCATAGCGGTGTTGTTGATTGCTGAACTTGTCGATGGTGCCGGCATCGCAGACGATAGACTTACAAACGCTATACAATGTGCAGGGATGCGACCCGTACGCTTATGCATTCGAGGTGGATGAGGAAGAGGTGAGTTTGGTTTTTAAGAATTTGGGCATGGAGGATGACCCTGCTATGCAGACGTTGAGACAGAGGAGGTATACAAAAATAGTTGGGGGACCTACGTCTTGAAATTTGCGATCGACGGTTATTTTGAAAATGATATATATGATATAATATTACCCTACAGAAACAAACAAGCAGAGAAACAAATAGACAAAAACACGTTTAAATGATAAAATATGAGAAATAAATCAAGGTTAGATCTACCAAATAGTTCAATTTTGATTTCAGAGGAACTGCTGCTTGGTCTTATCTGATACTATAAAAAAAATATTTTAATCTATATGATAACATCTGAAAATAATTAATATATATGTGATCTCTTATTTGCTAAAACATTTGTGTTTTTTTTTAAGTCATCACCAACTCTTGCACTCATGTCTAAAATAAATACAAACAAAAGAATCTATTTTAAGAAAAGTGTCCATCACATGCCTTAAAATAGTTAATATGTTAATGATTTCATTTGGTTTTAAAAATGTGAATGTAATCCTTGTATTTGAATGCGAAAAAAAATCAAAGGATAAGGTTGCATTTTGTTTTCTGGGCAGGATAAGGTTACGTGAATCTGTCGTACATTAGTGAAGATATTTTAAGATTATTTATTTGTGCCGTTTGGGACAGGTTAAAGAATGGAAAATAAAAAAAATGAGTAGTGGGGGCAATTAATCTCCAACAAGCACGTTTCCTAATCGAGTGGGGTCCACTCAATTATTCGAACCCCAAAAACAGAGTCCAAACCCTATACTTTGAGTTATATTTTATTGACCGGAAACGTGTTTAATTAAATCTAATCTTGAATTTATTAATTATTTAAATATTTCGTGTCAAATCCATATCAATTAAGCAACAGGGTATGGGTATCCCAAGTGGGCAGCCCTAATTGAAATGATCTGTCATTTATTAAATAGATTCACGAAGTCTTTCCTCTTTTTCGTCTTTTATGTTTTGAATGAAAGGAGGTCAGGTAGCAGCATTTTCAAAAGCAAAAAGTCACTTCACAGACTAAGTGAAAAAAAAAAAAAAACTGCAAGTTGTTGTATTTGGGACACATTAACCAATTAAATTTTTAAATAATCCATCATTCTATATACTACATATCATCTATTTTTTTAATTTTTTTTATTTTTATTAAATATTTAGTATATGAATAATAAATGAAAAAATTAAATTAATTTTAAAAAATAAATCTAAAAAAATTTAAAAAAGAATTAAAAAAATAAAAATATGAAATATGTGGTATACGAGACTCATCGTATGATCATCGATACAAAAGAATGTTGAAATCAAATGTTGAAGGGATCAAGAGTGGATGCAGATGTTAAGACAGAGGAGGGATTACAAAAATAGTTGGGGGGACCTACATCTTGAAATTTGCGATTAACGATTATTTTGAAAATTATATATATGTATATATATCTATATATATATATATATGCATGAATAGGAAGGCAACAACGCACCAACTGGACATAGTCAAAGAAATTTTTAGGTATGCATGACTGGGAGAAATTGTCAAAAAGTAAATTTTATTAAAAATAATATTAATTTAAAATTTAAATATTAAAGAATAATTATTGATATGTAGATTAATACGTAATTTTATTTATATATAACAAAACTCTTCCTTTGTTTGTCCTTCACTTTGTGGTACGTTCTTTTCTATCTTATTTGAAAAAATATTATTCAATTATTTTATATTCATATAAGTGCACTTATAATTAAGATAATATAATGAACGGGTAGCATAATGTATTAAATATGATGTTATAAAGCAAAATCAAAAACCGCTTTAAGGATGCCTAGTTTTCATTTGGTGGGAGAGAATCCACTTCTCAGCACAAATACATTGCATGTGGGTTTTCCTTATAGTTTTGGTAGTTCTGTTTGTCCTGGTAGTTTTGTTTCTCTCACGAACTCTTGCCTTAAAGCTCTGTACGAAGAGATTTTGGCCGTTGTCTTCTTTGGATTTCTCTTTTTTGCTCTCTTAGAAGGGTTTTCTGGTGGAAAACGGTGCGGATTCGACCTTCCGGGATTTTTTCAGCCATACCCATGTCAAAGATCTTCGGTTTCAATGGTAAACTCTCGATTGCCTTAGAAAAACATAAGCGATATACTTTAAATGTTCTTCTAAATAACATAGTCAGTAGACAATTCATCAAAATTAAGCCGTTAACCTCTCTCTCTGTTTTTTTTTTCAACAAAAACAGTGGCCCTCTATTTTAGACCAGACAACTATGATCCATAGGATTTTTACAGGTCTTCTATAGCTGTCAGGCGCCGCAGCTATGATACTACATCGCTCTTCTGTAACTGTTAGGCGCCTTAGGATTTTTACAGGTCTTCTATAGCTGTCAGGCGCCGCAGCTATGATACTACATCGCTCTTCTGTAACTGTTAGGCGCCTTAGGATTTTTACAGGTCTTCTATAGCTGTCAGGCGCCGCAGCTATGATACTACATCGCTCTTCTGTAACTGTTAGGCGCCGTAGCTATGATACTACATCGCTCTTCTATAGCTATCAGGCGCCGCAGAATTATGATGCTACATCTCTTGTCTCTTGTAGAGAGATGTTTCATGAGAGATGCTGTGAAGTAATAGAGAGATGCTTTGTCATAATTTCCTCTATAAAAGAATTATTCAGCTCATCTTCCTTTGCATCTTATCTTCTTCACCTTTTTGAATTTAGTTTGCATTCTTACTCTGCAATCTCTTTTTGCATTCTCACTCTGCAATGGCTCAGTAATCTTCTCATAACCAATATATGAGGTATTCTGTACCTCGTTCACCAGTTGTTTCTGCTTCTACCGTAGGTGCTATAATGCAATACAATCATGATCTGATTAATAAGTCATATGATGAAATTATCTACGAGCTTGTGAGTCTCTGTACCCGATACTCATCAACCATTGTCGCATTTTCTCAGCGACTACATTCCAAGACTGGTGGGGTTGACAAACTCAACGAGAATATTTCTATCCTTCAGCGGCTTCTTCTGGAGTCCAATATGAAGATAGAAGCATTAAAGCAAGAGAACAGAAATTTAAAATCCTTGCTTAAATCTTCTTTTCGATTGCCTACTCCTTTAGATAAGAAGGGTATGCAAATTTTTGAAGAACAAGAGCGTTTAAAGAATGAGGCGAAGAGCCTCAAATTTCTATAATTTTGCTTCGAGATAATAAAATAATACTTCACAAATATTCATATTTATGTTTCTATCTTCTGGTAGATGTTTTATGTGCTCCATTTTATTTCTCCTTTAATAATACACACTTCTTACAAAACTATAATATGAATCTGAAATACTAATTCTATTTAAGAGATGAAATTTCAGATCTAATAATTTCATTCATCATCTACCCCTTGAAGCTGCAAGGGTTTCAGATTTATATTTCAAATATGTGCAGTTTTCATGAGCTCTTCTGGAGCCTCAATGTATGTCATGATCCAATGATCCATATAAATATGCAATTAATCATGCATATCAATCAATCTTAACTAAGCTTAACAATATACACTACAACAAATTCAGCCTTTTGCTACCATTATTTTTCCAGCAAATCAAAACTTGTCAATAATACATACTTTTATTCACAAAAATATGGTCTCCAGAAAAATGTTAAAGAATCTGTCAATAAAAAGCAATATTATCGGCAACAAATTTTAGCTGGATAAGATTTTGACGTTACAAGTCAGTTTCGGTGTGTTTTGTATGTGTTATAACGACATACAGTCGCCGCACCTTGCATTCCCCATTATTAAGATGACTCAATCTTAATGTGACGAGTAAAGGTCGCTGCTAAAAGTGGGTTATATAAATTAGGATGAGATTGAGTGCCCCGATTTTTCCCCTCTTCTCATCGGTCCCTCTTCGTTACGCATACACAAAAATTGGGCGAAACCACATCGGCCGATGGAGAATTCCAGAGTTATCATAGATCGAGAATCCTATGCTTCTGGACTTGGGTTTTGAACTGCAGTGCATCATCTGAATCGTCTTGATAGTGAGCGGCGTTGATGGCTTGGGAATCATTTTACCGATTATCAAGCGGTAGTTTGGGGAGGTTCTCGATCCCCTACTGTGAGTAGTCAGTTCTCCCCACCCCTTAAATTTCGAAACAAAAATCAATTATATTCAGCCATAACTGATTTTTGTGTGAAAATCGGAGTGGCTAACTATGATACGGTCAGGTAAAAATTCCTGCATTATTTTCCATTGCCGCCCCTGTTTTGCTGTAATAAGTTGTTTGTCTAAGTTTTGTTAAGATGTATGATGAGGGGATAGGAAGTATTTGCTCCTAGATTTAGGTGGGTTTCTCGGTTTATATTAGCCAAAACATCTTGTTGGCATGCCAATCAATAGGGTGAATTAGTTGCAGCAAAACTAATTCCACTAAATCTGCATGGGCATAGAAAGAATTTATGGTTGTCTGTATACCCGAACAGCTTTTGTCAGTATATATTCAAGTAGCTAGCCTTGATGTTTAATCTTCTTAATTATAGGTGAACTAAAACCCTATGTGTTGTCAGACCCTTATTAGTGAGAGGCTTTTTTTCACATCGGTGAAACTTATACCAGACATGATCCTTTCATAAATTAATTGAGTATATATATATATATCCATTTACATACAGGAAAGTTGGATGGTTTTGCAATGTTAGGGCAGAACCAAAACAACTTATAGGAAACTGTGGCAGAGTTTTTAAAAATTATCAGTATGGTTTTGGTTTTATTGAAATATGAAAGAAGAACCAATTTAGCTCTGTTTATACAGATTCATTTTTTAGAGGAATGTTCAGTGTAGCCTCTATATGGTTTAGATTTTATCGAAATGGTATGTTTTAAAAGGATAACTGCAGAAATTTGAAGATATCTTCATTTCCTTTGCTTCAATTGGCCCTTTGCTCCTTTGTTTCCCTGCTTCGTTCCAAGTCTCAAATTTCTGCAGTAGGCATTTGTAATTCAACATATGCAGCTATAACCATTGTATGAATTGCCTGCTTGCTTTATATGAGACTGTTTTTTGTTGAATCTGGAGCTATACGAAGAGGCTAGAGCATAAATTTTAGACTCAATCTCAATTGATGATTGCTTTATTTATTGGCATCATCCTAGAGTATCTTCCAAAAAAAAATAATTTGGAAGATGCCATCTAGTGAGTGCAGCAACTCCAAAGTGCCCATGAACATTCTGCTAGCTGAAACATATGCAGGTTCCATGACTTTTGTTTTCTATCTTATGTTTTTCTTATGGTTTTGAGTACTTAATAATTATTTAAGATGGCTGGGGATGCATGCATGTCTGGTTATGGGGTCAACCCATCTCTGTTGTAAGAAATATACAACAGCAATCTATATAAATAAAGTTTCTATATCAAAGCAGGTTGGAAGTATTGCACTCCTTTCACATAAACAGATCCTTGGTTGCCACCAAAATCATGATTTCACTCCCACACAAATATCGCATCCTTTTTGGACTTTGGCATTACTCATGTGATTGCCAAGGTATCTAACACAAATACATTGCAAAACTAAGGCCGATTAATGGTGTTAATAAGGTGTTGGCCTGCAGCTTGCTTTAAAGGATCATGTAATATTGCCTTATGTTCTGACATAGCTTTGTATGTAAATGCTTGCTTGTGCTGATATGTATTTGAGGGCAATGAATCCATGGAATGTTTTTCATCATTGGCAAACCACATGTGATTGAAGTTGGATGTGGGGATTCTATGCATATATAGTATCATCCTTTGCTAGTAATTTTTTGGAATAGATTTTCTTATCATGCTTGATGACTGCCTAGTACAATGCTAGTTACCGGTAGAACTTAAACATTTGTTGGATGTAGTGCAAGCACTTCTAGGCCTTGCTGAAATTAAACATTGGAACTTTTAATTGCATTCAAATGTGTAGAAGCCCGAGTTTGTTTTTTTATCTAATTTATTTTGTTTTTGATATGTAAATGTCAATATACATCTCAATAATAAAAATTTTACTTCTCCAACGTCCAGCCCTTCTCTTTCATTCCTGTCCTGGATTGTGCACTTTTATAAGAGCCATATGATCTTGATAAAATTATGTGGTTGACGTCGGAACGTTTTGTGGCATGTTTGATAAAATCATTTGGTGAATTTGGAATTGTTTTCCCAATGATCCCCAAGTTCTGGTTGTGGACTGTAAACTAATATCTCTGAAAGTCAAGTTGAAAGTTTGGAATGCTTATCAGTTTCACAACATCATAAGCCAAATAAACCTGCACTTTTACATAAACACAGTTACTTAAGTAGGGATATTTCTGTTTGGTATTTACATATGAGCTACTGATCAGATTGGTACTAGATGCTGAATACCTATGTTGTAGAATCTTCATCATATGATTCGGAATACTTGCTTTTATAGATAGCATTTTTTTGAAAACTGAATTGAAGTACTTTATGATTGCTAGAGGGTGACAGGAATAAAACCATTTTTATTGGCTCAAACATGCTATATAATGCAGATTGTAATACAATTTCAGAAATACACTTAGGGACATTTTCATTATCCATTAATGGATTTTTAAGTGACATTGCATAATCCACACAAGTTAGTAGGGTATGAAAATTTGTTCCTTTTGAGGATATGATTCAAGCATCTAGGTGACAAACTTGTTAATTCTCTTATAGGGCCATGCATGTACTACACAATTGGTAGGCCTTTTTTAATGTCGTTGCGCGCCCTCCCTCTAATTTATTGGGAGCAGTATTTAATTATTACACAGTAGACAATACTCATTTATAGCTCCGATGCGTATACATGTGTTGACACTAGATAACATGCTTGTGCAAGAAATCTGCTTGCTTCTTAGTTATAAGTCATATGCTTTCTATAAGTAATGTTGTACCAATAGATATAATCATGCCTGCAAGCATGATTATTGTTGAGGGAAAAATGAGCGTGTTGGCATATTCTTGTGAAAACCTATGTAAAATAGTGTTGTAACAAGTGTTGTTGCGGAAGGCTTGAAGTGGGCTTGAAGTGTGCTCATTATTGGTCAAAAGAAGCAACTTCGCTCGACCCTCGCTCGACAGAGCGCTCGAGCGAACTCAGGCAGATTCAACCGCTCGACCATTGCTCGACATACGGCTCGAGCGAACTCAGGCAGATTCAACCGCTCGACCCTCGCTCGACATACGGCTCGAGCGAACTCAGGCAGATTCAACCGCTCGACCCTCGCTCGACATACGGCTCGAGCGAACTCAGGCAGATTCAACCGCTCGACCCTCGCTCGACACTGAGCTCGAGCGAACCCAGGCAGAGTGTGTCGCTCGACCCTCGCTCGACACTGAGCTCGAGCGAACTCAGGCAGAGTCAACCGCTCGATACTCGCTCGACATGGCGCTCGAGCGAACTCAGGCAGATTTCGGCGCTCGACCTTCGCTCGACACTTCGCTCGAGCCAATGTTCCAGATCACTTACAATGTAGGGTTTTGAACGCCTCATTTGATGGGAACTATAAATAGAACATGTTAGCTTCTGTTCTATGTGTGGAGAATCAGAGCAAAAACCCTAAGGGCCTCCAAGAACTTCTTAGAGCAACCTCTCCCCCATTTGGTTGATTCTTTCTTGGATAAATATTTCTCCATCACAACACATACAAAATCAACTCTTACTTGAGTCCATTGAAGTGGACATTTTTGTTGGCCGGAAGAGTCCGAAATTGCCGTTGATGCAGAGATCGAGAAGTTCTCGTGGGAAGCTATAGGAAGGTCGGAGTTCCAACACTACATGCGTGTAGAGATCGAGTGGGTCACTCGTGGTGTTGCAAGCCAAGTTTAGCTACTACAAAGGTTTTGTGAGTGTCTCTAAATTGGTTGTAACAAACTAAAGTTTCTATAGTGGATTTGAGGTGGTGTCTTACACCCGGAGTGGTTTTAGATTTTGAAGATGTTCTTCAAATGAGTTTCCACTCCGTGAACAAAATCATGTGTTGATTATTTGTGTTATTTGATTTATTTATTAACTGCTTGTTTGATTAATTTTCAAAAGGCCATAAAAATTAGATTACACCTATTCACCCCCCCTCTAGGTGTAGTGTTGTGTAGAACCACTGCTTTTTCAATTATATATCTCCCCATTCTTACTCATTCCAGTATGTTTTTAGTATGTACTGCAGTGCGAAACAAGCTGCATTTTTCCTACTACGTCACCCATTCAACTTCTCATACAATTCTATGCTAACAAACTACATTGCTAAAAGTTGTTCTATCCATTTAACTCTGTCAGGGTCTTAATGGAGTCCACTTCATATTAACTTATATCAAGTTCAAAGTTATTGTGGCCTACTTTTGTGCTACCAAGATTTAAATGGATAAATCTTGGATGCATATTGAAGATAGATTGCGGTCCCATGAATATGCTGAAGGAGTTAATCATTTCTTATCAATGGCTCAATCCATTGCTCCTTCCAGTGACTCCATTAGGTGTCCCTGTCAGGACTGTCGTAATAACTTCTTCCAGCCATTTACTGTTGTGAGGGATCATCTATTTTTGAGAGGGACTGATAGAAGTTATACTCAATGGATATTTCATGGAGAAGATGATCCTTTTCATGCCAACCGGTCAGACGATCCGGATGATGGAGATGATACTGGAGAGTACATTGATGACGTCGATGAGATGTTAGATGACATTCGGGTGGGATCCTTCGTGGATGATATTACCGGTTTAAATGCAAGTGGCAGTGATGATGATAATGCACAGTCCAACGTTGGGACTTCTATACACCATACGTTTGAACAGTACGTCGAGGATGCACGACGTCCACTATATCCTTCGTGTACAACCTACTCAAAGCTATCATTTATAGTGAAGTTGCTTCACATCAAGACAATTGGGGGTTGGAACGTGAAGTCATTTAACATGGTGCTAAAGCTATTGAAGTCTGCATTCCCAACTGCTCTCTTGCCTGAAGACTATAATGATGCACGTTAGCTAGAGCGTGGGTTGGGATTTAGTTACACCAAAATCCATGTATGCCCAAATGACTGTATGTTGTTTTGGAAAGATGATGAAGACAAAGATGAATGCCATAAATGCAACGCATCTAGGTGGATCTCAATGACGAGTAAACACCGGGTACCTCAGAAAGTGATGCGTTATTTTCTATTGAAGCCTAGGTTGCAACGCCTTTATCTATCGAAGAAGACAGCAGAAGCCATGCGATGGCATAAAGAGGGCCGTATCGATGATTCGAACTGTATGAGGCATCCAGCTGATTCCAAAGTTTGGAAAGATTTTGACAGGAAATATGATTGGTTTGCCAAAGATTCTCGTAATGTCCGTCTTGGACTGGCGAGTGATGGGTTCAACCCGTTCAATAACATGAGCAAGCCCTATAGTATATGGCCAGTAATACTTCTACCTTATAACTTGCCACCTTGGTCTTGCATGAAAGACCCATACTTTATGTTGACCTGCTTGATACCTGGTCCTAAATCACCAGGAAATGATATCGATGTCTTCCTGCGTCCTTTAGTTGATGAGTTGAAAGAATTATGGGAGGTTGGTATTGAGACATATGATGCATTCAGTTCTGATGTTTTTCGATTACATGCATCTTTACTTTGGACTATAAATGACTTTCCTGCATATGCCAATCTTTCTGGGTGGAGCACGAAGGGGAAGTTGGCTTGTCCTGTGTGCAATGTTGATACCGATTCTATGTGGTTGGCGTATGGGCGTAAACATTGTTATATGGGCCACCGTCGATGGTTGGCCTTGGACCACCCTTGGAGAAAGAAAAAACGTGCTTTCAATGGTGCCAACGAGGTTCGGATTCAACCAGCAAATCTTTCGGCCCAAGCTATATTTGAATCATTATCCATGGTCCCGAATGTGCAATTCGGGAAAAGTTCACGGAAGAGGAAACGGGCACCACAAGAATTAAACTGGACAAAGAAAAGCATCTTCTTCGATCTCCCATACTGGCAAGAATTAGAGTTGAGGCATAACCTAGATGTAATGCATATTGAGAAAAACATATGTGATAGTGTGTTGGGCACCTTGCTGAGTATTGACGGAAAGAGTAAGGACACTGCGAATTCTCGCAGGGATTTTGAACATCTAGGACTGAGGAAGGAATTACACTTACGTCCGGATGGCGATCGTTGCCGAATGAGTCTTGCATGTTACACCCTAAACCAAAATGAAAGAAAATCCTTCTGTGAGTGGGTGTCACAAGTTAAATTCCCAGATGGCTTCGCCTCTAACATTGCCCGGTGTGTGAATATTCGTGAGGAAAAAATTTCAGGAATGAAAAGTCATGACTGCCACATTTTCCTCCAACGGTTGCTTCCGGTCGTGATTGGTGGTTATCTGCGGCCGGACATTCGGCTAGCTTTGATCGAGCTATGTACATTTTTCAAAGAATTGTGTGCTCGAACATTGACTTATGAATCATTACATCGGCTTCAGGCAGAAATTTCTATCATACTATGTAAACTTGAGATGATCTTCCCACCTGCATTTTTTGATATAATGGTGCACCTCGCAATTCATTTATCGGACGAGGCATTGCTTGCTGGACCAGTGCAATATAGGTGGATGTATCCTTTTGAGAGGTACCTAGGGAAGTTCAAACGTTACGTCCAGAACAAAGCCCGCCCAGAGGGCTCAATTGCCGAAGCATATGTTCATGTTGAGTGTTTGACGTTTTGCTCAATGTATCTCAATGACATTGAGACCAGATATCAACGGGTTGAAAGAAACGCAGACCTTCCAGAACAGAGTAATGAAGAATTTTTTTCTGTATTCTCACAAAAGGTACGTCCGCTCGGGGCAGCCAACATTCACATGCTTGCCGAGAAATTATTTGCAAGAGCCCACTGGTATGTGCTAAATAATTGTGGCGAGATCGAGCATTACCTCGAGTAAGTGGTGAATTCTTTGCAGTTACCGAAATGTTCATCTCATCATCAAAACACCGTGTAACTATAAGACGTTGTTTTGCAGTGAGCATTATAACATGATTACAAGGGAACTCACAACCAACACTGCGCGCAGGCACGAGGCTCAATTTCCCGGGTGGTTCAAGAAACATGTATGTATTTCTCTTGCATAATGTACAAACAACCTTTTAATGAGAGGCACCCCGGTTGGTGTGCATTACATTTGAATCCGACATAAAAGATAGTCAACTTTAATTGACTATAATCACGTTGTCTAAAATAAAAACCAACAGCAAGGATATTATTATATAATTATAGTTGTATCTCCTATTTTGCAAGCATGATTGGATTTGTTGTTTGCTTGGACAATAGATTCGAGAGAAGCGTGCAATGGATCCAACCAGTGTACGAGATGAAATATATGCACTTGCATGTGGTCCCGACAAGTGGGTTGCGTCATACGCTGGTTGCATAATGAATGGAATTAGGTTTCAAACAAAGGATCGAGAGAGGCACCGGCGAACGCAAAATAGCGGTTTGGTTGTCCGAGGTGAACATCAATCAAACCCCATAGACTTCTATGGGGTGTTGAATGATATCATAGAATTATGATATATGGGTTGGCATAAGGTGTATTTGTTTCATTGTGATTGGTGGGATGTTGGTGATAAGCGAAGAGGGATTCGCGTTGGGGACCATCTAACCAGCCTGAACACGTCTACAACATGGTATAAAGATGAGCCTTTTGCTCTTGCTTGCCAAGCGCAGCAAGTGTTTTATGTAAAAGACGTGAGTGTGGCGGGTAGTTGGTATGTGGTCCATAAGATAACGAATAGAAATGTATACAACATCCCTTTAGTATCAGCAGCTGAGGTGGCGGATGATGGTGCCGATTCTGGTGAGGATGACGCTTTACAGGAGGATGAAAACATCCCGACAAACGTGCCGTATGCCCAAAGCAATGACCTAGACTTGATGACCCCGTTGAATAGGGTAGATGAAGAACCATTGCTGCTTGACCCTTCGATCATGCTAGAACAGCAACCATCTGAACTACCTGACCACGAGGAATACGTCGAGGATGCCGAAGGAGTTGATGATGAGCTGGGAGTTGACGATGCCTCCACTAATAGTGCGGACAGCGAAGAAGACAGTATTGCAGAAGCCGATTAGAAGTCAATCAGCTTCAGATGATGGTATGTTTTTCATAATCATGTATTTATTTGGTATTTCGGAAACAGCGACTTCTTGTCATTATTTATTATTAATGAAATGTGTTGTCACAATGTGTATGTTGACTTCTTTATTAAGCTACATACATTATAACACGATAATATAATGTATTGAACCAAGGATAAGGAAATGAACTATAGAATGATTGTCAGACTAATACAACTTTCTGAGCATTATGCAGGTTTTGCATGTGGAGGTGAAGGACTAGAGTTGGGGTAATGGGGTCATGATGACAAACTTGGTGTAAGTTCTCATCTATGCTCATGATAGTGCTATTTTGAGTATTGTTTCAATGCACTACAAAATGTTCATACTACTATATATATGTTCAGCTAGAGTGTTTGTATATGAAGCTTATTTCATAAACAAAAAGACAATTCACCATCTAACCAGCATAGGAATGTATAACAAGATCTGGGCATACATTTTTATTTGGGCATCCAGTGTTCATCTTTACCAGCAAAGTTAATGGTGTACTGTTTCTTGAATCCCCATAATATGTGGTTTACTTTTCAAAATTAAAATATGAACTTTTGAATAATATTTTACTGTAGAACGAGCATATATCCACAGCAAAATAAGGCAAGCGATACATGAATACGAAAGAAACTGAACAATATATTCAATGTATATGCAGACGAAGCTACTTGGTGGCAGCCACAGGCCTCAACGAAGGTGGTTTCCAGTTGGGTATTTACAATGAAATACCCAGGGTGTGATTGTTTTCTTATTTATTATGGGAAAACTTATGAGCATGTCTTAGTAAGGAATAGTTTGAATTTGTGGCAGTATTGCTGATTACATCAGTCTCTAGCAAGACTTTGCATACAGTATTGACTATTATAAGTTAAACTTCCATACAGTATTGATGTGTTTCTTATATAATTAAGATGGTTTGACAGGTCAACAGGAGTACAAGAACACATAAACTATCATTTACCCCAGGTGACTACCTTAACCTTCTACATGCATGCCTCCTATAAATGCTGAAAAATTAAAGCCCAACTGATCAATAAATCTGATAAACATTTAAACGATCATATTTAGGGTATATGAATTAACAATACAGGGGTGATGACAATCAAATAAATGAAAACTGAAAATTTATGCTAATCAACATTGGCTATAAACACATGATTATATGTAATTTATTATACTTCTATGCTCAATTAGAAGTACTTTCCCACACAGTCTGATGTATAGCATATTATGATATAAGGCGAGCTGATAGTGTTTTTAAGATTGAAGAAATATACAATTGATGGATATATCGATATTGGGGTTGAGCAATGTAGTTGCAAATGAGGTCTATGGGTCATTTCCAACAATGGCGTATGGGCGTAAGTTTTATGCTAGCATTCACACATATGAATGAATACTCCATGATCTGTCAATCAAGTGTGAATGATTAAAAAATATGATGTCAGCATGCTGAAAACTGAATACTACCATATTTCAACTTCTGATAACTGTAAGAGCCCCAGCAACCCATTCCCTACTGACAATTATAAGATGTAATTTAGGGTTCAATATATACATATTTAAGATCATGGAGTGTGGGAAGTGAAAGGACAAAGATCAATTGTACAGTTACACTTCCCAAATTTGGAGAGCGATTGTAAGGCAATCCAAAATTATAAAAGATATTGTATTGAAATAAGCAGGTTCTAATAGTATGTAAAGACAGAATTTAAAGTGAATGATTTGGAAACCAACAGAATTTAAAGATGGTTTCTATGAATATTGGTGATTCATAGAAACCATAAAGGGTAATAATAGAATAGATACAGTCTAATTTTGAAAGGTGAATAAAGAGTAACAAAAAAATTCTTCATAATATTGGTGATAGACAATGCAGTGGGATCATGCATGAAATTCCCAGCAATGCACACATATTCATCCATAATTTGGGGAGCAATATGGGTATCAGTTGGCTGGTAAATGACTGTATGTTGTATTGAGAATATCATCAATTTCAAATGGTATATAAAGAAAGAATATAAAGTGAAGTGAGAGAAACAAATAATAATGAAAGAGGAACAGCAATCAAGTGATGATTAGTAGAATAGATAGAGAATAAAGAGTGGGATACATCTTGCAAGGTGAATAAACAATATAGTTGCATATACTCAAAATTTGAAGAGATGGAACATGGGAGATGCATGGCATTCCCTAAAATACTATGCCAAGAAAGAATTTGGAGAGCACTTACGAATAGAAAATTGAAATTATCGAAAAAGTTCTTTAAAATAATCCATATGTTAATAGTGAATAAAGAAAGAAGATAACGTAACATTGAGAGAATCAATTCAAAACTAAAGAGGAACGTATTGATTAATTTAGAATGGATCATAAAGAAATCAGGCCAGGATATATATCGCTGCTGAATTGTTGATAAATTGCTGGGAAAAAAAAAGGACATTAAATGAAATGATAAAATTTCGTTAACTTTTAGCTACCATTAAAATAAAGAGAAACTGTGAGCGGGAAGTAGTACATATTTCACGCGGGCAAATTAAGCCCAAAAATCTAACACAGGTTAGACAAAGAGAGAGAATATTATGTTTTATGATCTGAAGGCTGAATAAAGAAATTGAGTAACTATACCACAGGTTCTTAACATTGGTCAGGTTAACCAGTGTACGTAAATATCATCCCACAGATACACAATCAGAGTAAAGGTCCAACTTTCAGTAGAGTGGAGGGAAAGTGGGACAGAAAGGAGGTGATCTGGAAGGTTCCTTAGAGGAAGACAAGCTATTCAAGCACTCCAACGTGGGCTGTAACAAAGAACCAGGAATACACACCAGGTTAGTAATCCAACTTTCTAGCTTTGCAAATTCCCTCTCCTACTCTTATTCACGTTGGAAACTGGATTTCTTGAGGCAAGTTAATGAAATCTGGTATCAGTATTTTTAAGAAGGCAGGTTCTTCATATAGTAATAGGAACACCTAATTTTTCATTATAGTTTGTGTGCTATTGTGGCTAGGGAAAAAACAGCCTTTGCTTGTAACAATGGAGTAGTATTACTTCGTGTGGTCATGAATCAAGTATGACCACACATCGATGCTCCAACTAGGTGAAGGACCAGGTTGAGTAGTGTTTTTTGGTTTAAAAAGCCTACATGTTTCTTAGCTCGTGGGAGGTAAAAAGGTTGAAGCTTTTTATTACGTACTCACCCATGCAAATCAACCTGAAGGTATCAGCCTTAAATTTAAGTGCTTAGCAGTACATTGAAAGACTTGGAAGTAGAAAGTCTGTCACTACCAGTAGGTGGTTTAACGAACATTTTTTTGTGGCAGGCTAAAGGGGAAAAGGTTGGAATTTTTTGACATTTGGTATAAAACTGGGCATGAATAAAACCATGCTGGAAGTTAATCTACCAATAAGAATAAATGTTGCAATGCTTGAGTAATTTCACGTTTCACAATCAGAAATTTATCAATGATCTTGTAGAGTTTATGGTAAGGGATTTTGACAATAAACACCATTGCAGAAACTGTTTTGTTAATTCAGCTGTAACATAGTCTCAATTACTTGTGATTGAATACAGAATATACACAGTCTGATGCATTTTTCATTCATTGTCATAAGGTTCAGCACATATATTTCACACATATATTTTCAATGGTGAGATGGGTAAGAGGACGATGGCGCGGACCAGGTGGAATACATAGAGCAGGAGGCATACGTGTCCAACAACGTCCACTTTTGAGTGATATACAAGATAGGGAACACGAAGTACATTCGGACGATTCAACTCAACCACCAAATGTTGGTGGTGATGAGACAGTGGAAGCTATAGCAAATGAGGCTGAAAGGGTTGTGAGCACTGAACGTAAGTTGACAGATTCGAGCTAAGTAATTTCATAACGGTAGAATTTAAATTCCGCTTATTATCTTTTGTCATGAGAGACCTAATAGAGATAATGTTTTGCAATTTCAGATAATGAAGCTTTGCCAACTCGAAAACGTGGTCGGGGACCAGCAAAAGACACGCTTTTTGAACGCATTCGGAAATTTGGGAAAATACCTCTGAATATTAAGGATGGACAAAGAGGTCCATGTTGTGAGAATTACAACATATTTTCTGGACGAGTGACAACGATTGTTAGACTTCATGCAAACATGCGCTATGCAAGCTGGAAACAAGTATCTAAAGAGGAGAAAGAGGAGCTAATTGACCGTGTTCGAGTATACAAGTTTTATTTATCTGTTTTGTCAGATCCTTTTTTAGTAAAACTATTATTGCTGCATGATATTTCACTAATGCATTGTTTCATAGGCTGACTTTATATTAGATTGGACACAAAGTTCCCATCGTGAGTGTGTGACAAATGCTCTCCATCGAAAATACAATGCATTCCACTACCTTCTACGCAAGCAATACTTGGGCTATTCATCACATGAAGCTGCACTTTCTGGCGGGACAACCTGGGTGGAGAAGCCCGTTTGGGATTACTTATGTGGATTGTGGTCGGGTGAACCATTTATGGTAAATATTAAATAGTAGTACATTATTTCTTTGTTAGTTGAAATGATGGTTTATTGAAGAATACGAAAGAAAATGCAGTAGGCAGAATTGTATAGATAAGATGAAGTAATGACTCAATCTTCAAAAATGCTCTATTTGCTAGTAATGTATTTAGAGTTGTTTCTCTGTTAAAAGCTCAATTCATAGAGGGATGTTGTGATACTAGAGCAGCAGTAGGGCGTATTAGCAAATAGAGGAATGAATTAATGTTAGGAAATTTAATTGTTAAATGGTTTATATTAATGTATATAAATTTCTTTCTTTGTAATTCATCAGTCTGTTTTTATTACTAGAACAGCAGTATGTATCCTTCGTGATTTGAATGCTGAACTGATAACCATTTGCTACCATTATTTGTTCAACGTAATTTGCAATGTATAACAATTTCAGGCTTTGTTACAACATAAGTAGGTTATCAGTTTGATTTTATGCGTATACATTAAAGGATCTTGATTTTAACGACTAGATAGAGCAATGTATGAAAATTACTCTGTTTACTATACAACTTCTTGTCCTTTTAAGTACCACTTCTATTTAAACCACAATGGTTATCATTTCTTATTACTATGATAGTAGTAGGGATTTATTTATAGCATGATGATTTAAACATAACAGTGAAAATTCCTGGAAATTGCAGAAAATGTCACAGAGAAATAGCACAAATAGGAAAAAACAGCGAATCAACCATACAAGTGGCCGAAAGCCTTTCGTTAGGGTTATGGAGGAAACTGTAAGTTCTACCTAGTATCTTGCATCAATTTCAAAGTGTTCTTTCTTGCCTATGTGATTGCAGTACCTAACAAAGTCACCTCTGATGATAAAGAATGAACAAGCCCCGAACTTGGTAGCTTTTTACAAAGAAGTGCATTAGTCAAAAAAGAAAGGTGGATTTATCACCAACACTGCAGAACAAAATTATGTAAGTTTCCAAATCGCAAGTAGTATTTAATTTAAAACTTCAAAAATATTATATAATGGTGTGCATTATCTATGGATGTAGAATCTGATGCTTGAGCGGATGAATGAGACTGAGTTGGATGGGAACATGGATGAAACAGCTAATGCAGTGTTCAAGGAGGTTTTAGGATATCGACCAGGTTATGCAACGGGTCTAGGCCACTCTGTTATACCTGAACCATCTCCTTCATTGCTGAACAATAGGAATTATCAACGCGTTGTTGAGGAGAACGAGAAGAACAAGAATGAAGCAAATTTGTACAAGAACCAGTTAGAAGCACTGAGATCTGATTTACTGGAATTCAAGAACCAATTTAAAGACTATGAGAAAGTGATGAACACTCGGATGTCTCGTTATGAGTCTCGGAGGGAGTCTCAGCACGAGACTCCAATTGATGCCTAGTCATCGCTAGTTTTCCAAAATCATCCCTGCTTTTGAAATGTTTTTTGAACTGCTGTTGAGGGTTGATCAGACAGTAGATGGGGATGATTGTGGTGAGTTCCAACTTTTGTTGAGCAACTTAGGATGTGGCTTGGATTTTCAGTGATAGGGAAGTCATCTTCTACATCCTTTGCATATTGACAGGTGCATAATACATCCCTTTAATAACATGTTCCCTGTTAATTCTCTTACTTAGCTTATTGGTAGCAGCTGTATGTTGTCCTGTGTGTGCAAGTGGTAGATCTGGAGCAGTTATTTATTAGCTAGCTTTCAAGATTTTCAAGATGGGGTTTGTTTTTGGGACTTTAAGATAGCATATTTTGTTTGTCAATATTTTTTGGCATTGGCTACCTAAGAACCAATCATTAAATGAGTTGCAGAAAATGGTAATATAGGTGGATAGTTACGGCAATTTTAAAGCTACTTCCTGCTGTAATTGCAATGTAGGAATTTCTGTGGAAACTTTATTAATACCATGATAGCAATGCTTTAGATAACATGATATTTTTATGCAGCATTGTTTGACTCAATTAGCAAAGGACTGAAAGGGACTACTGCTAGAGACAAAGGATTGCTGCATGCCCGAGACACTTCCAGAAATGTTCAAATACTTGCTTTTTGTGCCAAGACCACACCTGCTATTGTCCACTAACTTATCAAAGTATAAGTCAGTCTCTCTTGAATCTAGATGTATAAACTGCTTTCGAAAGTTGCCTAACTGTTGGAAATTTCTGTTTTAGGATGATATTTATATGGCTGATAGATCAGCTCTATATGGTTTATGTGGATCATGTTTAATGATAGCAGATGTAATATATAAAATGTGTGTATCTGGAAGTACTTAATGCAGAAATTTGGAGTTGATAGAGTTTATATTGCTGATCAGATTTTATGATGATGGCATTTATGCAGTAGTGTTTATACAAGATTTGTTGTCTTTAAATTGTGTGAATTGATAACAGATCTTGGGGGTTTATTGGCCATCCATGCACATGCATACTGATCATTATGTGAATGGATTTGGCTAATATGTAAAGATAAATAATAATGTTGACTACAATGCAACCAAAATATAGATATAATGATAATTAGGATCGAGCAAGAGCGTTCTATACACGTCCAATGTTATAAGCCGCCCCACTGCAAGAGGGGATAAATTTACAACAAATTTATGTACGTACTGGGCTAATGCTTGTGATGCTGCCCCACTATAGTCGCAAATCTCAATTTCCTACGCCATCTAATTGTGGAAATTATTATACATTTTGGTCACTTTCCAGATTTTTGGTGATGCTGATTTGTGGAAAGAGACTTTTACCAGCAATATCCCATCCTCAATAAACATCTTATGGTTAATAAGCCTTCGTTCGAAAAATTTTGTGTTGAAGATGCATGTTTGCAGAAATAGATTTATATTAGCCTAAATCTGCATGACAATAGCTTATTAACAAAACAAGATTTTGTTGGAAATACACATTAATCATTACGCGGCTTTGCAGACTTTCTTGTTTAGTGACATAGTTGGATGGTCAATAAAATTATTTCCCACAAAAACCAGTTCCAAGAAAAAAAGTTTTAGTATGTTATCCATTGCCGTAATTGTATTAAAGTAGCAGTGCCAAAATGTTAATAGAACCAATTTACAACAACCAATTCTCATTGCTAGCTGCTTGTTTTGATGATGAACCTTTGCGGGAATATAATTATATTGGCACAATGTACTGCCAATTTATTCTATACATGGCACTAAATATTTGTCGTATTCCACAATTAGTGACAGAATTTCTTAACGAAAAAAATATTTCTTTGCACTGTATCATCTTAGCAAGTAAGTATCTCATGCGACAATGTACTGCCAATATATTTTATACATGGCACTAACTATTTGTAGTATTCCACATCTACTGACAGAATATCTTAACGAAAAAAGTCTTTTTGTACAATGTATCATCTTAGCAAGTAAGTATCTCATGCGATAGTGAATGATCTAATAGGCTTATTCCTGGCAATTTTTTTTCTTATATGCAACAATTGGAGTTGCTGTAATAAGTCAACATTTGTGACAAATTACACTTTTGCCGAATTTGATAGTACAATTGGAAGTTTATTATCTACAAACGTGCGACCATCAGTTTTTGTCAGTATTGGAGATATACGGCAATTTTCCTTGCTATTTGTGGCAAAATTCGTTGCGGGAAAATGCTGAATTTCTTGTAGTGATAGTGGTCTTACAAATATATCAGGAATGACATTTGCTCTATATGTTCTTGGGGCATCAATGTCTGTCTCTCCAGGAGTGACTGCATACACTCGAGCTGGTACTGGAAGTGGTGGCTTTAGTTTGAGATCTCTGTTGGTCAATACAAACAGGTACGATTATAATAAAGCATAAGGTTTTGAATTAGTATTGTTGGGCGCTGCAGTTTGAATAATGGGAAATAATTTTCAGATAGATCTGGGTGCTTTTTATGCATGGTAATTGAGAGTTGTATATTCATGGTGTCAACATACATTGAACAAACTAAACCTTTTTTTTAATCTCGTCAATAAAAAAGTTTGTTTTTACTATCTTAGCATGTTTTTGTTGAATTTTTTTAGTGCAATTGGATGCTACATCTCTTGTCTCTTGTAGAGAGATGCTTCACGAGAGATGCTTCAGTTTCCCATCAGGTTGAAATAATCAACTTGCTTGTTTATTTTCTAGGCACCAAAGCTCTTCTTTACTTTTCAAAATAGTACCTGCCACAGTTGTAACTAGGTTTTGCAGATCTTCCATGTATACAGGCACAAAATCACCAACAAAATAAAACTTCCCATGATTGTATTTTTAAAGTAATAAGTAAAAATATAATTGAATGTGAATTGATAACTATTTGCATAGTATACAAGGAGATCTACTTAAAATAAAGGAATTTCCTATGCTTTAAGTTATTACAACTTTAATACCAAAACCTTTATCTTGTATTGTAATGAATATATATATATATATATATTTTTATCATTTTGTGTTGATTTAGCAGTGAAGGTTGTACATCAGGCTTTCGACCATGGTCTATGTATTTGGGTGCTACAATCTACTATTGTTGTAGAAGACAACTTGTTATGTTCCAATTTCTCAAACATACAGTTGTTTTAATAAAATTGCTTTATTTTTCTTTTATACTATTATTTGCTTTCATGAGAAAGTTTTACATTTATATTTTGCCTCCACTAGGCAAACATCCCTTGAACGTTTTCTTGAACGTTTTAATTCTACTAGTATATATATATACACATATATATCCCTCATGCACATAGGTTCATCTTCCTCGTCAAAAACTTGGGCTGCCGCACCCTTCCCGGCCTCCACGTTCAGAGCATCAAAACCAAAGTTGAAAGCCCCACATTTAAAGAATAAGAAACCAACCATTACAACTCAACGCGAACTATGCTACCACCTTTCGGACCAAACCAAGCGGCAGAGAAAGCTCCAGCTTTCCCTAACACATGAACCATGAGCCACGAAAGCCTCTATTCTATATGACCTAAAACAGAACACTTTTTGCCCCTCATAAACACCATCGTGAGTTGTTCCTTTGTCGCATCAAGCCGCTACCCAGAACTTCCACGTTCTGCTGCTACTCCAAGCCTCAAGCAATCGTAGAAACCACCACTTATTCTGCTCAAGTTTTTCCCAAAGCCCCGTCATGCGCCACCATCCTACACCATGCAGCCAGGACCTTGCACAACCAATACGCACCCCCTGTAAACCACCAAGAGCCTCTATTTTAGTATTTACTGCATGAAAACAGAGCAAGTACCTCCACTACATATGGCTCCTCCGCAAGCAGCCAAACCACCACGAGGGTTGCACTGTGCAGCCATTGCCACCACTGCCTTGGGCAGCTATTACTTGCTGGAAAGCAAACCTCCTCCACGTTGCCCAGCTACTGTCACTGTTCCTCCATGTCGCACCATGCAAGCTCCCTCGGTAAGGCTCTTTCTCTCTCTACGCGACTCTCTCTCTCTCTCTCAGCCTTAGATGGTAAATTACATATATGCCCCTAGTAAGTGATCCAATGTTTATTAATTATGATGATATTAATGTAATAAAACTAAGAGAAATTAAATGTTTGGAAGTTGCAGATATTTGAGTTTAATCACAAATTATTTGGCAGAATTATGTGGATATTAACAATTGGGGAGTGATAATGTTTTTAAGTTAAGATTATAGTCTAAATGAGGTACGTACTCTAGGTTATTAATTAATTAAGTATTTTGGACGTTAATTAGAAAGTGCGTGTTTAATTAAATTTTGGGTTGTGATTATAAGTTGAATGAAGTCTAGGTTATTTAACAGTTTTAGTTTTTAATTAGAAAACGCGTGCTTCATTAAATAGTTACATAACTAATTTATAGGTGATGATTGATATTCCCTTGATACAGTTGTGAGGAACTTCATATAAAGTTAAAAAATCTAGGTAAGCAGGATTCTTATACTAGACTTTGCATAAAAAGAATAAACTGAGGTTGATTTTATGAAAAATATGCATGTTTAGTTATGAAAAGAAAACCGGAAAACAACCTCGTTCATTTTATCTGCATTACTCATTAAATCTGTATAAGAAGAGAAAAATATTTTTTTGTCATGACTAGTATAGACATGAGTTATTTTTGGCGCTCTATTTTTTAATTTTGCAAAAAGAGCAAATATAAAAATTTGTGCATGATTATATAAAGATGATCTGAATCTATTCTGTTTTGAATTTTTCCATACTCTGTTATGATTGATGTGACCTCTGAAAACTTTTGACTTGAACATTTTGTTTTTGTTCTGTTCTGATCATACCATGGGTGTAAAATTGTGGCCTTTGTTTGGGTTGGTACCAATTTTTCTATTTCTAGTGCACTCATTTTGGAAATAAAGTGATTTTTTGTATAGTCTTTCTTGTGTGCACACTCAGGACTGCGAGAATAATAAAGGAAAGATTTCATATTCTATTTTTGCTCTGTTGGCCTTTGGGATTTGCATAACCCTACCACGGCGGTTAAACATGGAATTATATTATGATGTAATATTTCAGTTATACTATGCCATAGAACTTTTGAATAAGAATATTTCTGAACTTTCGCTCTTACATTTTTTATAACATGTTATGATTCTGCATTTGGAAACTAAAATATTTTGTTTTGCATTCTGAATTTTGTAAATGCTCATGTTTTCATACTAGTGTATATTCTCTACTGAGTTGTTGATAACCCATTCCTTATCTTTACAATATTTTTCAAATAATTTTGATGGTTTAGCTGGAAATCAAGAGTATGAAGCATTAGCAAGATTTGAGAGATGGAAACAAATAATAAGTGCTAAAGGGTACAAATAATTATGGGAGAGCCCTATTTAGTAGATTTATTATTTTATGTTATTTTGAATATTTTGAGACATGGATATATATTTCTGAGTCTTTATGAAAATTTTAAATTGTTATGTTGAGGTATTCTTTGGTGTGGAGGTTGAACATTTATATATATATATATATATATATATAGGTGAGTGTGTCTGTTGAACAAATACATTTATATTTTATAGTCTTTGAAGTATATATAATTGTGTTATGGGAAATGATTTTAAGTGACAGGAACTAACTCCCTAGACCTAATCTGGGATTGAGGCATTACAATAGAAGTATCAAATATCTTAGTTGTAGTCTAAATTACAACTCATGTAAAATACTAATGAGGATTGCTAGAAAACATATTAATTGAGTCCTTATGCACCTGCTAAAGCTTCAACAGAGGTGCCTCTACATCTCTCTTTTGACGGACATACATCTCAATTAATATTGATCTTCTTTATCGAAGGCGTGATCAAGAATTAGCTAGCGAGGATATGGGTCAGTCATTGAAGCCTCATTTTGTGAAGCTTGGAATGATCGGTTCGATGACATGTCTGATTCAACGATATTGTGCATTAAGAATGTAGGTTGTGAGGGCATGGACAGAGTCATGGAGTAACTATTAAGTATTAGGATGACTGAAGCCATTGTTGGTCTCTCGAATATGTTTTTTTGAACACGTAGCAATCCTATGTGGATGCATCACATTATTTCAGTCATTCAACCAACCCTCAATGTTGAATCTAGCTATAAGATTTGAAGCCATTCCTTCTCTCTAGTTTTTCCATGCCTGTAAGATAATATTACAGAGGTAGAGACAATATATATTACAGAGAAAATCAGTTTCTTGCAAAAGGGAAATATACTAAAAAAAATACGTTGTAGTGCTTACATGGCTAAGAAGATTCTCCATATTCTCTCAATTTTGGAAATAATTGTTCTTTCACCCACACACCATCTCCAAAACTAACACTCCGTAGCTAAAGACATCAGACTTCACTGAAAAGTGTCCATGCATTGCATACTCTAGAGCCATATATCCATTGCATGAGAACGTACATCAGTAATGTTGATATTGATTGAAAATCTTCGTAATTAATCCTTTTATTAATTTATAGGGGACATAAATATTTACAAGATATTTGCATATATACTTACTATGTCCCAACAATTCTCCTTGTATTAGCCTGAATTTGATCTAGTGTAAACAATCTTGCCATACTGAAATCTGAGATTTTCAGGTTCATCTCTTCATCTAACAAAATATTACTAGTTTTGAGATCACGATGAATAATGCGAAATTGAGAATTTTCGGTGAACATATTGAAGCCCTCGAGCAATGCCCATTATGATTTTGTATCAAATTTTCCAATCCAAATGTAAACGATTTTGTACCAAATTTTCCAATCCAAATGTAAACGCTTGCTTGGATCTACACATTCAATTAAGCATATATATGAGTTTATTGGACAAATATATATATATATATATATATATATATATACATATAAATATATATATCCAAGTGTGTTGAAACATAAATGCAACTTGAAAAAATGTAATCATACCAAAGTTGAAGTGGTCAAGGCTTGCATAGGGCATAAGCTCATAGACAAGAAGCCTTTCATTTCCTTCAAAGCAGAAACATAGAAGCCTTGCTAAATTCCTATACTAAAGCTTGGCAACTAATAAGATCTCATTCTTAAATTCTTGATCACCTATTCAGAACTTCTAGAAAGCCTTTTCATAGATATTTCTTGTCCATTTGGAAACTTGCCTTGAGTAGATGTATTCATGTCAAATGACGCCTCCTCTCCTCCAATAATTCAAGTTACAGATTCATGACATATCAAGTTTATCATATGATCATATTGTTCACTTACCTTGTAAACAGTACCGAATAACACCACGGTTTGTTTTCTCTAGACTGCGGCTTATTGTAAACGCCACCACTAATTTGTTGCTGGCACATTGTTTAAATTAATGACATTAATATAAACACCGCTAGGAATGTATTACCGGCGCATTGTATTAATTAACGACATTTAGAACGCACCAATAAATATGATATCCCAGAATAAAAAAAAAATTATAAGATATCAATTAATAATAAATATAATATAATGGGTCATTATTCATATAATAAAAAAAATTATAAATCAAAGCACATGAAAGTTCTTCATGGATAATTCTTCTTCACATTGAGTTTCTCATTAGCTTTAGAACCATTTTCTTTCCTGGGTAGTTCTTCTTCATATTTATCCAATAGTTCTTTGAAATTGTCATGCAAACGTTGAGCCTGGAAAAGATCAAAAAAGTTATACTAAATGAATAGAGAGAGTAATATCTGTCAAAGAAATAAAGCGTAGCAGGTTATATGTATAATGGTTGGGTGGAACAAAAACAAAAACCAAAAAACAATCTTATCAGTCTTCTTGACCAAAAAAACAAAGACCAATACCCATGAAATCGTGTTTAACCAGACAAAATCAAGCATTGCAAAATTAATCAACTACAACATTATTTGTTTTAAGATGCTTTGCAAAATGTTTCTTTGGGTAATATTCAATATCATATGATCCTCAAGCTAGAGAGCTTCTAATCTAGTAGCTGAAAGCATAAAATTCTAGATTCAAACATTAATAGGCAAGAATAAAAGGCTTTGTAAGTGTATATATCCTACTGATCAAAATCCCAAAAAACAGAATATGCCTGCAGCAATGGCCTATGTGATGCAACACAATCTAGAAATAGCATCAGGAAACAAAGAAATGTACATTCAAAATTCAAACTTCCTCAATCCATTAGTTTTGTACCATGGGCAGCTTCACCGACTAATTAGCATAAGTAATTTGAGCACCTTACTCATTGCCACTATCTCCACTGCTTAATCCAAGAGCCTCATCAGCATACAAAGCCAATAATTTTACCAAGACAAAAACACCATTAAATTCAATCTTCGGCTCTAGAACACCAAGATTTTGTTGGCAAACAGCCAAAGAATTTGCAAATATAGAACGCCAAGACAACTCATTATGTGCTATTCTATTTGAATTCATAACAGAGGAAAATTCCCACTTTAATTTTTAAATGTTTTTCCATTTTACTGTGACAAATTAATATGAAAATCCTATAGTTGGCCTACTTCATTTCCTTTTTCTATAGTTTTTCTGTAGCCGAATAGATCCTATATGCCATGTTCCACTACCGTATCCGCCAGTAAGACTACAAAATTCAATAAGCATCTGTTTCGCAGCCTAGAAAGGTAAAGAAAATAAATAATAAGGCAACATAAAAGTTTTCATCTTGTCAAAGCTCGGGCTTGAGATATGCTGTAAACTCAGTTCCTGTACGTAGTTTGAGTTACCCTTGTATGGAAGACAGGAGAACAAAGGGAAAGAAAAGGTCCTACAGTTTCTTCGCGACCAGATAGATCCCACAAGACTCGTGATCCAAATCATCCACAACATTATCCAAAAAAGACAAACAATTTCAATTAGAATCTGTTTGGCCGCTGAAAGAAATTAGAGAAAATGAAATGACAAAGGCAATATGAAAATTTCAACATAAATTCAAAATACGTTGGTTGAAAAGAAAATGTTGTTCTGAAGAGGTTTAGATGTTGTTTGAAAAATAGGTACCTCTGGCTTGATGTGGAGCATTTGGTTGGTATGCACCATGATATTCTTTTAAGGGAAAAAGAACTTCTATGGGTAAGATCAGACAAAGAGAAGAATTACAGAATATCTGCAAAAAAAAAAAAAAAAAAAAAGCTATAGAAAAACGATGCTTGTGACTCTACCACTCACCCCATGACAATCAGCTTCCTTGCAGTCATCCTCATTGTCTCATTTCAAATGATTAAATGACTTTTGCAAATATGTTTCTGTAAAATAAATTTAATTATAATATAATTATTAATAATATTAAATTGGTAGAATTATAAAATGTGATAAAAATAAAAGAATGAACGGCTAATTCAATGTGGGGATTGAATTTAGATGGAATAGGTAAATGCAAAGAAGTGTTGATATTGGCCAAATTTGAAGATAAATTTGACCAAGCCAGTGATCAGGATGCTCTTACACATACTTTATGGTCTTACAATTTATATTAATTACAATTCTTGGCATCAACATTTGGGTGGAACTCTTTCCATGAGATTGTTTTACATATCATTGAGCGTGATGCCCTGTTGTAGTTCTTTAATGATGAATTAAGTTGTTTGCTTTCTTATAAAATAAAAATAAAAATTACTATATAAATCACTATAGTATTAGTTATACTAATAATATATCACTTATGATACTATTAATTATAGTGATCGATATAATAATAATACTATTAATGATATAAACATACTATCAAAACAAGCTTTTTAACACCGAACAATATGGCTAATCAAATTGTGGCCGTTTGGCCAGAGTACAAGGCTAACGTCACTTGTAGATCAAATGATCAAGAAATTGCTTAAGATCATCGACAGTAAATATATAGAACTTGACCACTATACCTTAAACAAACTCTTAACTCGTAGTTTTAGATAATAAAGTATAGGTAGATTAATGTAGAAACAAACCTTGAAATAACACAGATATATATATACAACTTGACCACTAAACCTTAAAATAACACGGCGTCTATTTGTCCAAATCTAAATTAAGCCAGCCTTTTATGAGGAAATAAACCTTTAAAATTTGGCCGACTAAGATCTACTTATAGAAAATAAAGAAGATTTTTAAATTTTCCCTAAGTACAAATTTATTAAAATGTAAACCAAGTTTTGAATTTGAAGCGCCTCTAGGCCTAGCAAAGTGGCATTGTAGGTTGGTAGCGTTTAAAAAAAATGTCGAAAATTTATCTATACCATTAAATTATTAGTTTTCCGACGTTTATCAATTATCAAATTTTAAACTTTAGTCCAGTTTTAAATATCTTTGAATCTTTATCAGTTTTAGGTTTTATTGTTGTAATCTAATTTTTTCGCCAATTTAAAGAAAAATAAAATTCGATGAAAACTTCATCTAAATTTCACTCAATATAACTCTTCCGTATATATGCTTCATCTAGAACTTCATCTAAAACTCACTCAATAAAACTTCATCAGTTTTAGGCTTTATTATTGTAACCCCATGTATAATTTTCAGCAACCGTTTTATCTTCCCCATTAAAATACCTAGGGTTGCCGAAAATTGATTGCTCCACACAATCATCTTCCATCACGTTCCCACGCATCAATGCCTCCACAAATTAGTGCCCCTTCACATCACCCCTGATCACATCTCCTCCTCCACACAGAAACATTCCCACACGACAAACATTCTACGCACCATCATTATTCCCTTAAGTCTCAGCCATCACCACCACATTCCTCCATCAAGAAGATCAAACATCCTCTATTTTGCACCCTCAAAACATAGTAGGTGGTTGCAACCATATTTCTATTGCACCCTCAAAATAGAGCAGGTGAATAGTCAGGGGACGGGCCTGAGTCCAGAAAGCAATCAAGGAAGTGCAACCATATTTCCATTCCGACGTTTATCATTGTAGCAGTCAAGGTAGTTTCTCCTATTTTTCTATGCGGTTTACATGATGTATTGGTCAAGTCAAAGTAAAAATATATGTCAACATTGTCATTATTGATTATCTGTAGCATGCCAACATTAAGCATCAAGTTTTTCATATCACTGTTTTCATTATACTGCATTAAAATTGATATTTCCTCAGTTGGTTGCCAACCCTGAATTGGAAGACAAAAAAAGGATGATTTATTTATTAGAACGTTATCCGAAAAATTCAATAGAAATTTTTCTTTATACAAGAGAAAATTGAATGAAATATATTGTTTTTCATATCACCGTGATCATTATCTGTAGAGTGAGAATTACCTTCAGCCTATAGGCCACCACTCTGTCACAATGGTCCATTTACGGTTCTCTGTCTGATTAGATTATGTAGATTTTATAATACCTGTTGGACCACCATGTAGATTTTATAAAAGCTGATCGATGCTTCATGCATTCTCAGTAGTTTTACGAAATAATCCACTGGGTGAACTCTTAAAATTCCATCTTGCTACATTTTTTTAATTTTTTTTTTGTATTTTTCATAAACCACTTGGTTTACATTTGCAAGTTGTTGCGATTAAACAACACTTTCTGATCGATTATTTTAATTTATGTTTGTGCAGCTTATTTGTTGTACAACACTTGATATTATTTCTTTTAATGGAAAATTTGTTTCTGGACGATCTTGGAAACTTTCATTGCTTTAATTGTATCAGTATGGTCGTCTTAATATGAAGTATATCTACGTGGCTTGACATTGGGTCGACCTATAAATTGGGTCCAAAGCATGCACCACCTTTTCCCTTTTCTCAACCAAGATCAATCTAAATTCAAAGCCGGATTTTTATGTATTTTTTTTTTACCTTTAATTTCTAGTTTGATCCTGAACAGGTGCTGGACTATTTCTAGTTTGATCCTGATTTGTTGAGTTCTAGCTCCTACCAGTTTGCATTTTAACCATGCCTCTGTTCTGATGTTTTGATTGTGTTTATTGTATTATATGCTATTAAGTACCTTCTCAATATATGGTGATTGGTTAATATTCAAACCTTGATAAAGTTCCTTGATAAGTACCCGTTTGTGTTTTGCAAGTAGATGAGCATGATTGTTTCCTTGCCAAGATACACTGCAACTGTCTGTTTGAACTGTGACAAAAAAGGCCCTTAAAAACCATGTTAGAATCTGCCCATACATATGATACACAAAGAAGCAATTCTTCTTTTCATTTTTCTTCTCCATGGACTGTTATAGCATTTTCATATATATATTTATATATTATTCAATACATAACTATGATTTCAAATATTAAAAATGTTTAATGTCACCTTTTTGGTCAATAGAGCAATATATTGTGATGGATTAGTTTAAAATACCGTAATGCTTATTGTGATGTAATAAAAGAAATTGGTGTTTGCTTTTATTAGTCAATTTGCTAAACTTAACTGGGTCTAAGAAGGATATGCCTGAGACAAGCATAAAAAGTCCCATATTTGTTTTATACATTCAAAATTTATGCTTTACTCTTACAATTAAATTTTTTTTCCATACTATGTTTTAAGTTATTGATGATCTTGCATTCTCATTCAATTCTATTTTCATATTTAAAATTTAGTTAAGCTATGGAAAAAAGTTAGATGAAAAAACCTCGACATACAAAAGAGTATGCCGATGGTGTCAATGAGTTTTTGAAGTTTGCATGCGAGAATTGTGCTACAAATTCATCGATTTATTGCCCATGTAGAAAATGTGGATTACGTAAGATGTTCATGCCCAACATGGTATATGATCATTTGATTTGCTATGGAATTTCTCAAGGTTACACCATTTGGCATGCTCATGGGGAGAGAATAGGGGACACATCTTACCATACTATTGATACCTAAAATAATAATGAGCCAATACATGAAGGCTCTAGTGGGATGACAACCATGTTACATGACGTTTTCCCTATGTTTGATCCTGAAATAGTTGAGGGTGGGCCTGAAATAGGTGTGGATGCTGGAGAAGCTAGAGTGCAAAATGAAAATCGACAAGGTTCTAGTGAAAGAGTTAATAAATTTTACAATATGTTGAAAGATGCTAATGAGCCATTATATGAAAGGTGCACAAAACATACTAAGTTTAGTGCCATCATACGTCTCTGGAATATGAAGTGTTTGGGTGGATTGAGTAATAACATATTCACATGATTGCTTGAATTTGTGAATGAGTTGCTCCCACCAGGAGCATCATTGCCTAAAAATTCGTACGAGGTGAAGAAGTACATGAATGAGTTAGGTCTTGGATACGAGAAGATCTTAGTATGTCCCAATGGTTGTATGTTATTTTGGAAGGATAATGAGAATTTGGAAACATGCATAGTATATGAAGCGTCAAAATGGAAGCAAAATGAGTTTATGGATAATAGGTCTAGAAAAGGTAAAAGAAGTTCAGCGAAAATATTACAGTGGTTTCCGTTAAAAACAAGGTTGCAAAGGCTTTTTATGTCATTGAAGACTTCTTCACAAATGAAATGGGATGCTATAGGCCACAATAATGATGGGGTACTAAGGTATCCAATAGATGGCATGGTTTGGAAGACGTTTGATTCACAACATGATGATTTTGCCTCTGAACCCCACAATAGGCTTGGTTTATCTGCAGATGGTTTTAATCATTTTGGTAATATGAGCATTTCCTATAGTACCTGGCTAGTTATGTTGGTACCTTACAATTTACCTCCTTGGATGTGCATGAAACGATCAAGTTTCATGCTATCGTTCATTACACCGTGCGGCTTTAATGTGGATGATAAATGATTTTCCTATGTATGGTAATTTGTCTGGGTGGAGTACGAAAAGTCGTTTAGCATGTCCTTATTGTATGGGTAACACAAGATCTATATGACTGAAACATGAAAATTTTTTTTCCTATATGGGGCATAGACGAATCTTGACAAGTGATCATAGGTGGAGAATGATGGCAAAAACATTTGATGGCACACGAGAAATTGATCCTTCACCTATTATGCCAATGATTGCGACTAAACTTTTGACTCAAATTAATGAATCAAAAATCTAGTGCAGTTTTACCTGCAAGTATACAGGCGTTGTAGTATCTTACAGGATCGAATCCACAGGGAAAGGTTACTTAAAATTAAACTTGTTGAAAAATGTGAAAAACTTCACAAAGAGAAAATAAGAGGATGATATGTACAATGGATGGAAGAGGTTACTAGTCATGGACTAGATTCATATTTTTTTTAGAATTGTGATTGTCAGATTGGAATATAAATGACTAACAGATTAAATTCAGAGATTAATAAAACTAAATTAAGAATTAAACTAGATTGGAAAGTAATTGACAAAACATGTATTGAAAAATAAAAGTGCGTAAAACCAATAATCTAGGGTTCATCACAAATTCTCAAATTAAACCTTAGCAATTGTAATCACTATTAAAATGAAAAACTTAATGAAACAATAAAAATAAATAACATGAAATAAATAAGCAACAATTAAATTACCCAACTTTAAACAAAAACAAAAGCTCTCTACCAAATCCTTCTTGCAATAAATTAAAAAAATCTAAAACAACCCAAGCTTAAAAAAAAAGAAAATGGCATGAAGAAAAATAAACTTGCAAACTCCAAACGATGAACACAAACGAGAGAAAGGAAAAAGAAATGCTCAACGCTACAATCGAAAAGAATAAAAACTAAATATGAGAAGTAGTAAACAAGTAAACAAAAATGAAAGTGAAACAAGTAAACAAAAAAAACTAAAACTTTACGTGGTGCTGCTACTAGCTTCTAAACAGAAAATAAAACAAGAAAACAAAAACTCAAAACTGAAAACTGCTTCTTCTAAAACAGAAAATAACTTAAATAAAAAAACTAGAACTCTGTCCGAAACCAACTCTTCAAAGTCTGAACGAAAGAAATAAGAAAGCAAGAAATAAGTAAACAACTGAACTCTGCCCTACTCAAGGTCTGAACGGAAGAAATAAGAAAGTAAGTATACAACTGAATTCTGCCCTTCTAGCTACACGAAAAATATAAGAACTTCAAAAACTAAACTCCCCTACGAGAGAAACTCCCACTAAACTCCTACTGCCCGAGCTCTCCCCTAAAATTCTGCCTCCATCCCCCCCAGTTTAAAGCAAAGCCAGCCGAACCCCTCCTTTTTCAAGCAAAGCAAGAAGTTTCCTCCACTAAAAATTCTGCTCTCCACCTTGAAAGTAAAGCAAGAAGTCCTACCACCAGCCGTCCCTCTCCACTTCAAGGGCAGCATCATTCGGTCTCCACTCAAAGCCAAAAAGAATTCAAACTCTCTCCACTCCACTCCAACGAAAAAGATAGGGAGGGACCACTCTCTCCACTCAAGCTTTCCAACTCCTTCCGTGAATGCCAGCCAAATAAGCACCAATTTGAATATTCTCCATCGGTGGAACGAAAAAGAAAAGCACCAAGCACCAAGCCGACGACCCCACACCTCACCACACTTCACCTTTCCTTTCCGTCCAGCCTTTCACCTTCACTCGGCAACATCTCACTTCTTTTCTTTAATGAAAGGGTCCACGTTCAGCACACTCATTCCCTTCTCACTTTTTCTTCACACCGGTGCACTTCTTCCTCTTTCCGTTTTCTTTCCTTTTCTATCTTTGTCGAGCATTATATATATATATACATATCATCAGATTACTTTAAAATTCCATGCTCACCCACTCTCACGCCTATTCTTTGGCTTTTGCTTTTTATTTGTTTGCTCATGTTTTCTTCACACGTCTCTCCCTCTCTCAACTCAAACGGAACCTTTTCTTCTCCTGTGCCTCTCCGTGAAGTGCCAGCCTAAGTAAAGTAACATAGCACTTGGAAAAAGAAATAAATAAAAAAAACTCTGCAGGTCCCTTCCGTGCTCCAGGCTCCTCATGTCCGAATGATGAAATGCTTGTGTGTGGTTTTGGCATGTTTGCTTCGTGTGAGTTGCATTTGGCATGTGCATGGTCTAGGTTGCTGCACTTTGTCATTCTCTTATTCAATTTCTCTATCTCTTTCCATTTCAGATATCTTTCCGTCCTTTCCGGCTATAGTCTTCTCCAAAGTCTCAACAACCGAAGCCTTCTTTGCAACTTCTTCCCTCAACCCATTCATCGTTGCTTCAAGCTGAGAAACCTCAATGACAATCTCATAATTCCTCTGCTCCATCTATTTGATGCGGAGTAAACTCTAGCTCTATCTCAAAATCAGCATCATTATCTTCATCTTCATCATCAAAATTTTCGTTCTCTTGATTTGGCTGATCATCACCATCTCCACCATGTAGAACAGAAGCAAGAAATCATCAACAGTTCCAATTGGATTTATTTGAACTGAAAATAAAAATAACACTCAAAAAAATAAATTAAAAGAAAAATAGATTATCACAAATAAACTATATATGTGAGGAAATATTGTCTCATTAAATCATAGTTATAAAATTAAGCATAAACATGATATTAATCAATTAAAAATCGCAACTCGTATTTATGCTTATTAACTATTTTTCCATCTAAAACCAATAATAATGTCATGATGAATTTAAAATACATTGGTTTTAAATAGCTAAAATATGCAATATTTCAGCTCAATCAGCCAACACCTGTTAAAATTTTGGAACAATTAGATGATTTAAATTGCAATGATAGAACAGATCGTAAAAGAAAAAGAGTTCTGGGGTCGACTAATATTAAGGAACACTCATGGAAAAAACGTAGTATTTTCTTTAGTTTGCCTTACAAGAAAGATAATTTATTGTGTCATAATCTTGATGTGATGCACATTAAAAATAATGTGGTAGATAATATTTTTGGCACACTATTAAATATTGATACAAAATCAAAAGATGGCATAAAGGCACGCCTTGACTTACAAGAGTTGGGTTTGAGACCACAACTTAATCCGGTTATAACAGTTGCAGAGAAGACATATTTGCCTCCAGCTATTTTTACAATGGGTAATAGAGAGAAAGAAGACTTGTTGAAGGTTATACAAAATGAAAAGTATCAGAAAGTTATTCTTCAAATGTTTTACGTTGTGTCAAGCTTCAACACCATACTATAGTCAGCATGAAAAGTCATGATTGTTATATATTGATGCAACAGCTCCTGCCAATTGCATTACATGGGTCATTACCTAAGAAGGTAATAGAACCATTAATCAAGCTATCTGGATTCTTCATGGGAATTTGTTCCAAAACGTTGTGGCTTGAAAATTTGGACCAATTGGAATTTAGAATACCTTACATATTGTGCCAATTAGAAATGATATTTCTGCCATCATTTTTCATGGTTATGGTACACTTGACCATACATTTAGTTGCAAATTGTAAGCTTGGAAAACCTGTTCATTATCGATGGATGTATCCCATTGAAAGGTATGCTATAGTTATTGAATTAAAAACACATAAATCTATTAAAGTAAGAACATATTTTTTTAAAAATAGTAAAAGTCATCTAATGATGTATGTGATAGGTACCTACACCGACTTAAGTTTCATGTGCGTAACAAAGCTGCACTAGAAGGTTCCATTGCTAAAGGATATTTGTTGGAGGAATTATTGACGTTTTGTTCTTGTTATTTAGAATCCGCTCGAACGGTTTTCAATAAACCATCTAGAAACCCAGATGATTCTAAAGGGAAAGTTGTTGACGTTCACCTCGATTTTACATCATGGACCCAAGCACATCGCTATATTCTCTTCAACTTTGACGATTTCACTCCATTCCGCAGGTGAGTTGCAATGCTTAATATGTACGAATCAAATTACATTTCATTTATATTTATGTAATTATAACAGACATTTGTGATGTTGTGAACATATATAGGATGCACTTGAAAATAATGAGGAATACAGTTGATGGGAATCATTTATCGAATGACGAACTACAGAAGAGGCATGAAGACCAATTTTGTAATTGGTTCCAAGATTATGTATGGATTACACCCCATTCAATATTGTATCACAATATTTATTATGCCTCTATAGCTAGTTTTCGTCATTTTAATCAATGCTAATAATCCAACCTTTGAGGTAATGAAAATGGATGACAATGGAAGAAGTGAATTGGGCCATAGAGTTGTAATGCATTCTAAAGGTCTCATGCAAGTTGCCAAAGAATTTAAGCGAATTGTCATTAATGGCACAAAATTTCACACTAGGAATCATGAAAATTGGAAGAAAACTCAGAATTGTGGTGTTAGTGTGTGTACTGATCAAGATGGCCCTACTTGGTATGGCCAATTAACACTCATAATTGAGGTTATGTATTATGATAGGTCCCGATATGTGTTATTCAAATGTGATTGGGAGGACATTGCTCGGGTAGAGGTTTCAAGGTGGACGAGTTTGACTTTACTCTTGTAAATTTTTCTCATTTAGTACACATTGATAGTCAGATAACTGATGATCTGTTTGTTTCATCTTCCCAAGTATCTCAAGTATTTTATGTGGCAGACGAAAGATGCCCAAATTGGGTTGTTGTTGTTAAGACAAAACCAAGAGACATATATGACACTGGTGAAGAGGAAGTGACTGACAACAATGAGGATAAATATTTAGTCAACGGATATTGTATTAACACTTCCAACCATGAAGCTATTGAACCTGGTATTGATGATGTTGTGTGGACACGAAATGACATAGATGGAATGATGATCGAAACTCCTCAATAGTGTTGATTAAGAAATATATAATGTTAGACTATTTAACATGATATTTCGTATCACATAAATCTATCTCATATCACGCTCTAAATATTATTATTTATATTGATTTGCATATTTGTAAATTTGTTTTTGTATAGGTATAATGGGTCAAAAAAAAGGCAAAGACTACCATACCATAGTTGCGAAGACAATCTACAAGACTACAAGCTGTCCATCGTGAGCCACAATCTGATAGGGCAGCCCATTCATTACCCTCTGTCAATGGGCCACCCCTTTCCATTGATAGGATGGTGGAGTCATCACCTTCTATAGATTGTTCTTCCCAACCATCATTATCTTCACAGCAAGGGACCCAACCTTCTACATCATGCCAAATGGGAGGCCAACTATCCACACATACGGAGATGAGCAGAGAGATCGAGCCATGCACATCTGTACCAATAGCACCTAGTTCCGAAGCAGAAAATGTCGATTTGTGTTTTGACATTGGAGATCGCTTTCTCGTCGTCGTTGATATGTTTTTATTTTTCTTACTTATTATTTATTTCACTATGAATGCAGATTTACAAAATACTAACAATATAATTAAATCCATTTTTGCAGATAGTAATGGAGATTGAGTAAAGAGACTATTGCACTCTATTCATGACATTTGGCATCTTCCAGAAGGGGAGCGAATTGAAATGGAGCTCAATAATCTTGGTCAGCCCATCAAAAAGCAAGACTCAAAGGTGGTAAGGTTTGGTGGTCTGATAGTGAGAAGTAATAAGTTGGTTCTAATAATTTACAAAAATTGAAGGTCGGTGCCTAAAACCATAAAGGAGGAAGCGCGGGGTCTTATAAAGGAATGATTTTTTATATTAAAACATTATTATTAATTAAAAATGTATATTTTGAAAATTTTGTTAGAAAGCTACTTACTCACTTGTGTAAATTTATTTTGACTGTAGGGCAAGTTTAAAGTTCCTGATGACAAATTGGATGTATTCAAAAAATGGATACTACAGGACTTGGGGAAGAAATGGAAGGACTACAAGCATAAATTGAAGAAAAAGTTACTTAATGAAAAAGACACCTCTGTAGCACAAGTTGTGGCAAGGGCAAGTCCCGATATAGTGGCCTTAGAGCAACCAGCAGAGTTAGCCAATTTTTGGTTCGATCCAGAATATATGGTAACAATGCATGCATTTCTATTATAGATTTATAAAGTCAACTAACTAGTTATTTTAATTATAATTCTCATAATATTTGTGATGTTGTAGTCAAAATGTAATAAAAACAAGTAGTGTCGTAAGAAGCAGGTGGTTGTTCATAGTGGAGGATCAAAAAGTTTAGCAAGATATGCCCATGATGTGGTATTTATTTAATTAATATTTATTTATTGTTGAATATTTGTTAGTTCTTTGTTTTCGATATATGTGTTTAATTTAAAATATTGGACGTAGAAAAAATCAATGGGGGCAATGCTAACTCGAGCTCAGTTGTTTGTCAAGACCCATAAGAAAAAGGATGGCACACACTACAACGATGACACGAGAAAGAAAGTGGTATGTTTCTTTTCAAATTTATTACTTTTTTAATTTTAAAGGATTTATAAGATGAAGAATAATGTGTATTATTTGTTATCTATTACAGGTTGAGATGGAGGAACTTTTAACACATGACACAAATTCTATAGAAATGGGGTCTAGAGGAACCTTGACTTGAGTAGCAGATGATGTTTATTCGAAAGTTATGGGCCCAAAACTGCCTGGACGTGTGCGCAGTTTGGGGTTTGGGCCAACTCCTACAAGGCAAACTTGTCAACATTTACTATCGACTTCAAACCAAGAATATGGTATATCAAAGGAAGAGTTTGAGAAAATGCAGAACGAATTAACTGAATTACAGAACTTAGTAAACATATTTGTGCATGCATAGGTGAGCACCCCACATATGTTTAGTTGATATCAATCAACTTTATTTTGACATTTTTGGATCCTCATTTGAATTTATATTTAGGCTTCAGGACAAAATCGAAAAGAGAATAAAGAGGAAGAGAAAGATGAAGAAAAGGAAAATGTTGAAGAGGAAGAAGATCAAGAGGAAGATAAAGAAGAGGAAGAGAATGACGAGGACGAAGATTGAGAGTCAGGATTATAAGTGAGACTATAATTGAGACTATATTTATGGTATTTGCCATATATCGACATTTGCTCTATTCTGGTGGTATTCACGTTTTTCCTTAATTGAGACTATATTTATGGTTTTGCCATATATCGACGTTTGCTATGTTTTGCTAAGTTGGAATTAGTATGGATTATAAAATGAGAAGTACTGGATTATGCATTAGTTTTACGACTCTTTTTAGAAGTTGTGAATCTTAGTATGATGTTTAATATATTTTGTCATAAAGTTCCCAAACACCACATTCTTTTTTAAAAAAGAATTAATATGAGATCCATATTAAAAGATTAATTTTTAAATAATAAACTCTATTTTTTTCAAAAATAATATTGTACGACACATGCACAATTTTGGGGGTATTTTCATATCATTTAAGTAAGTTATTTTATTTTATTTTATTTATTTTACTACCAATAAATTTGTAATAGTTTTCACCGTTGACGTTATTTATTAATACTGGTGTAACAATATATACACCGGCGCATTTATAAATTACTGGCATTTCATTGATCAATTTTTGCCCTTTTATAAACGCCGTCAATGTATATAATTATTTCCAACGTAATAATATAAACGCCGGGAAACTACTAATTTACCAGTGTAAAATTAATCAATAGCCGGCATTTGTTTAAACGATATAAATGTTGAAAAACTTAATATTTTACTGGCGTAAACTCTATTAATTGTCGGCATTTGGTGAAATGCCGCTGATGCTATATATTATTACCGGCAGTAAATTATAAACGATGACAAACACGGTTAATATAACAGCATATAATTAATAAATTATTGACGTTTGTTTAAACGCTACCAAAAACATATATTATTACTGGCATAACAATATAAATGCTGGGAAACTACTAATTTTCAGCGCATCATTACCATATTGGCGGCATTGACACGTTGTTATAAACACCGCCAAAGCTATATATTATTACCGGCGTAAAAATTTAAACGTCAGGAATTTCAATAATTTACCGGCGGAAACATTAAGTGCTAGTAAATTTATATATCTACCGGCCGCGCATATAAACACCACCAATTTTGCCTTTTTTTGTAGTGTCGAGACCTAGGGTGTGGTTTGTTACAAATGATGCATGCTGCTCATGCAGTAGAGGTTGGTTACATGATTTTACTATAGTTATTCGGCTGTACTTGTAAGCTAGATTTTGCTACTGTGATAATTTTATCCTTAACATCCCCCCTCAAGTCAAGCGACATTTGTTGAAGGCCCAAACTTAAACACATAGTAGCAAACCATGATGTCGAGAATGGCTTTGTGAGGACATCGGCTACTTAATATTTGCTGAAGATAAAAGCCACTTGCAGAGACTTATTGATAACTTGATCACACACGAAATGAAAATCAATCTCAACATGTTTTTTTCGGGCATGAAAAACCAGATTTGAAGAGAGGTAAGTAGCAGCCTTATTATCACAATAGATCAAAGGGGGACAATTGAGATGAACATCCAGATCACGACAAAGACATTGAAGCCAAATTACCTATGTTGTAGCGTTGGCAACAACTTTAAATTCTACCTCAGTGAAAGAACAGGCTATAATAGGTTGTTTCTTTGAAGACCAAGAAACTAAGTTGTCACCAATGAAGACACAAAAACCACTTGTGGAACACCAATCTTCGGGACGCCCAACCCAGTTGGCAACTGAAAAACCATGAGATTAAAACTAGAAGATAGTGAAATTTGTAAGCCAATGTTTGATGTATTTTTGAGGTACCTTAAAATGCACTTAACGGCTCGCCAGTGAGGTACACAAGGGACATGCATATATTGGCACACCTTGCCAACAACATAAGCTAGATCAGACCGTGTGAATGAGAGGTATTGGAGTGAGCCGACAGTGCTACGATACAGATTAGGGTCTTCGAAAATATTGCCTCTGAATACACTCAATTTTTTTGTTGTAGCCATTGGGGACTTAATGGGTTTTGCCAGTTGCATGTTAGTCCTCGTGAGCAGATCAAGTATATACTTTTGCTATGTTAGGAGCAAACCATTAGAGTTTGGTCTTACCTCAACACTAAAAAATAATGTAAGTTACCGAGATCAGTAATAGGAAAATCACTTCGCAAATATGTGATAAGCTCATATATATGGTGAGTTGAAGAACCTGTGATCAGTTGGTCATTGACGTAAACAAGGACAACACTTTTGCTGGACTTAGTTGTGCGTAATAATAGTAAGGGATCAACTAATGAGATTTGGATCCCAAGATCAACCAAGCAACAGCTTAGATGGGAGTACCATGCACGAGGTGATTGTCGAAGCCCATAGACAGCTTTATGCAACATGCAAACATGAGATGGAAACTGAGGGTGAGAAAACCCAAGAGGTTACTCATGAACACAGTCTCATGTAATGGCCCATGCAGGAAAGCATTTTGCACGTCATATTGGTGAATCGGCCACCAATGGGTTACCACTACAAGAAATTTAATTTTTAGAAACGAAATTTGTTAGGGACGGAATAAATTTCCTCCCTAAAAATACTTTTCAGAGACGAAATGTCTCAAAATATGGAGTACCTTATAAATCCGTTCGAACTAATATATATTAGTTCGAACCGGAGATTCTGGGACGAATTAGACCGTCTCCAAAAGTCTTAACCGTTCGAACTAATAAAATTTAATTCGAACAGATAATTAATCTATTCGAATGTAAAATAATTGGTTCGAATGAGTATTACCTTGTTTGAACGGTATTATTTAATTGAAAATATATATTGTTAAAATTGTAATAATACATATTTTTATATTAAAAAATATAAAAATATGTCATAATTAATTTAAAAATATTTTAGTTAAATAAATATTATTTTAAAGATATTGTTCTTTTTTTAATTATCGTGAACATTAAGTTTAATGAGAAGAAAATATAATTAATAATAAAGAGGCTAGCAAACACTAAAAATAAAAACCATACATTAATTATATCCCAAAAAGAGTTAGACGTTCTATATAACATAAAAATAGTAAAATAATAATTAACAATATCTATTTATTAAGTAAATCAAAATCCTCATGTAAGGTATGTAAGCATCCTTCCAGGTCCTTTAACTTTTCCATGATAGGCTGAATGAATTCCCTCAATATAAATAACAATAAGGGTTGCCAAATATTATCTTTAACTCGAATGATTAAAATTCAATTCGAATGGCCGAAAATTTCATTCGAATGACGTTAAAGTCTATTCGAATGAACTTATATTCCATTTGAATGGTCTTGAATTTCATTCGAATGGAATTTAGGCTCATTCGAACGGAACTAAGCCAAACAGACATGGTTGAGTCGACTCAGTCCCGAATCTACAAACTAGTTTTTCATCATAATCCAAGATTTTAATTGGTAGAAATGATTTAGGAGTAAAGCCCCATCATTTCTACCGACTACTTTTGTGTCATTTAGCCCCAAAACAACAAAATGGGGTCAGAGAAAAAACTTTATCTCGGTATATATAACATAATTTCGTTTGAACGAAAATGGTATAAGTTCGAACGAAAAGGGTATAAGTTTGAATGAATTATATAATAATTCATAAAAATATATATATATATATATATATATATATATATATATATAAGTACAAGAGGTAAAACAATACGTTTTATATTACTAATACTAGTATATAATACTAATATTAGTACTAATAAAAAATTTCTGGACTAGTATATATAATATATATTAGATATCTATATTATATAGTATAGAGTATTTAATTAGTTACTTATATATATTGTAAGTAACTAGTATATATATAATAGTATATATATTATGCATTAGATGAGTATAAAATAGTATTGTGTAAAGCATTGCATTATAAAGTAATATACTAAGTATATAGTAAAACATTGCATTAAATATAAGTACAAAATACATATATCTAATATATTTAGTTTGTATATTAGTAATAAACCAAGTACTTAGAATATATTATAAAATATTATAGTACTATTAGTTTTCATATATTTATGCTATCTATACTATAATATCACTTAGTATTATACTATTAGTGATACTTATTATTATACTTATAGTGATACTAATTATAAGTATAACACTATAAGTGATACTAAATAAAATATTATACTGTTAGTAATACTTAATATTATAGATTGGTAAGAAACTTAGTATTATGCTATTAATGACACTTAATATTATATAGTGTATATATTTTTTACAAATACTAATAATAATATTGAAAATATTATGTGTATATTTATATATTTCTAGAATTATCTATTCGAACGAATATAAAAGAGTTTGAATAGAGATAAAATATGTTCGAATGAATTTTTTTTGTTTGGAGGGAAAATTCGCACCAAATTATTGGTATATGCTGGAGAATATTCTATTTTTTTGTTCGAACGCTTATATTATTAGTTCGAATGGGAAAATATTGTGGAAAAATTAGCGGTCTTTTTGAATTTTCGCGTTCGAACTGCTAAAAAATCTGTTCGAACATAAATTTACATATTATTAAACCGATCATTTCACTTCATTTTCACTAGGATTGAAGTTTGAGAGAGGGAGAGAGAGCGACAGAGGCTTTGAGAGAGTGTTGTATAGAGAGAGAGCTTAAAGAAGTGAGAGAAAAGAGATTCTTGAGGGAGAAAAGACAAGGACAAGAGGCAATATGTTTTTTTTTTTTTTGTTATTTTTCATTCCGATTTTCTTTTACAAGTATCTTGATATTTGCTGCATTTATTTGTTGGGATAGAACAACGGTTTAATGTGTTTTATACATATAGGTATTGTGGATTAATATTTTTATTAGATTGTAAAAATTAGAGGTAAGTTTTTATAGTTTTCTAAGTTATTTAATAATCATATTTAGGGATAATAATTTAGTTTTCAATGTATTATATTGAAATATGCTGTAGTGTATGGGAAAATTGTGTTTTGTGGTTTAGTTTTTTGTTCTGTTTCGTGAATGGTTTCTGGCTTGGTCCCATTCGAACACTGTGAATACCGTTCAAATTGAATTTTCTCCGTTCGAACGGAATCTAACTTAACCAGAATTTCGTTCGAACAGTTTGAGTGTTTGTTCGAACAGTACCAATTACGTAGATATTTATAATGTAATTATAAAATGTAATTATAATGTATAATTGTAAATATTTAAGTACTATAATTAAATAGATTAATACTTAAAATCTAATTATACATTATTTAATTAAAGAATTATAATGTATTAGTGAAAATATTTAAGTACTGTGATGACCCGCTTTTAAGTGTATTTTCGCTGAAATAATTGTTTTTATTTTAATTTATTTGCGTTTTAAAATTGGGTTTTAATTTAATTTAATTTATTTGAGGTTGTGTTTTATTTCTTTTAGTTGTTTTGTGGTTTTAATCTTTTTCGGCGGTTTGTTTCGTTTTCCCGGAGTGAGGATTGGACCTCATCTCTTTTCACATCATTTTCCTTTTTTTTCTCTTTTTCCTTTTTTCTTTTTCCCTTCTTTTCTTTTTTCCTTCTTTTTCTTTTTTTTCTTTTTTTTCTTTTTCTCTCTTCTCTCTCCCCGATCCTGAACCCCCCTGTGCTCTCTCTCTCTCCTCCCTCTCCCTCACGCCGGCGTCCCCTTCTCCAGCCCCTACCGCCGCCGTCCGGCCACCGTTCGGCCTCCCACCGGTCCCATTCTCTTCCTCTCCCTCCGGTGCACCACCCCTCCAAAGCCCACCCCCAACCGGCCGGCCATTTGGCCGGAAAAAGCTCAACAAAGCCGCACGGTTTTGGCTCCGATCCGCCGCCGTCGCTCCACCTCCGGCCACCACTTCTTCACCACTTCATCACCGACTCCTTGCCGTCCTAACCCACCCATTTCCGGCCTCCAACGACCACCGGAACAGCTCCTACGAGCTTAGTTTCCGTTTTGGGTAATCCGGCCATTTCCGGCGATTCCGCCGCCACCCACGGCCAACCACCACTTCCAATAGCTTCACAACCATCCCTAGACCATTCCCTATCAATCTCGTGTCCTAGTTTGTCCCCGTTCAAAAGTGGGTTTTTCAAACCCACGGCCACAGTGAATTTTCACTGTGACGTTGCTGTTTTTCCGCCGTTTGCAACGCCGCTTGTTTTCTAAAATTGCCATATAGCGCTGTAAGTATTTTCCAAACTCTATTTTCAGATTTTAATATATATTGCTCATTCAATTATTTACTGTTGTTGGTTGTTGATTCCGGACTGAGTCCGAGGAGTTTCGGGGGTCGGATGGATGGAGGACGGAGTTGCCTGTTTATTTGATTTATGATTGTTGGATTATTTTATTATGCATTGTTATGGCATTACATGGTGCATTCACGTGTGTTTGTGGTTTTATGTGAAAAGCCTGTGTACTGGCGTAAGTGTATTGCGGGTGCGTGTGTATCACGAGCCCAAGCCGGGATGGGTTATTATCTCGGTGGAGCTCCTCTGGTCACTCGGGAGCGGAATAAACTGAGTGATGTCCCCTGAGTTGTCGAGAGAGATGACGGGAGCGGGGCTAGGGGATGCTTGGCTACGAACGCACCGGGCGCGGAACCGGGCATCGCCCTACTCACCGACTCCGTGGCCCTTCGCTGGCGAGGGCTAGAGGATGGTTGGCTACGCACGCGCGGGGCACGGAACTGGGCATCGCTCGTTAGGTGTCACATGCGTGGTGGTACTCTACGGTGTGACACTGGAGCCAGGGTGTGCGGATGACTCCTAGGGGAGGTCATGGTGCATACGGTTAAAATTGGATAATGGTTTATGAGGCCAAATGAGACTTTTGGCGTGGGCCAGATGGACTTCTGGCGAGATATTGGGCCAAATGGACTTCTGGCGGCCAAATGTGACTTTTGGCGTGTTTTTCGGAAAGGATATGTTTTGGGCCAAATGGGTTTTTGGCGTGTGTGGAAAACTGGTGTTTTATGGGCTTTGTGCATTGGGCATGGTTCATGCATCTTGTTTGAGTTTTATGTGTTTTTATCTGGTAGTGTTTGGGTTTTACTTACCTGCGGTACCATTCGTGGTTCCGTAGCTTTTGGTGCAGAGTTAGAGGACGAAGAGGAGGAGGCTGAGCCCGAGGATGCGGCTCCGCCGGGTTGCTGATGCTATCTTTTATATTTGTTAAAGCTGTATTTGTATTTTGTAATATTTTATCTATGTATGTTTTAAACAGCTTGTATTACGTTAAGAAAAATTCTGGTACTTAGTTATGACTTTCGTTATCCACTGCGTGTTTCTCTGTACACATCTGTTGCCTTGTACACACTCGGCACCCGTCGATGGGATGGTGACCCGGGTTGTCACCATCCGGACGTCTCAATTTTCCCGTGTTCGGGCGTGGGGATTTTGGGGGCGTCACAAGTACTCTAATTAAATAGATTAATACTCAAAATATTCTTATAAAATATTTAATTAAGTAATTATAATGAATTATTGAAAATATTTAAGTACTCTAATTAAATATGTTAATTAGTTAAAATATAATTATAAAATAATTAATTAAAAATTATAATTAAATATTTGAAAATATTTAAATGCTCTAATTAAATAGATTAATACTCTAAATACTCTTATAAAATATTTAATTAAATAATTATAATGAATTATTGAAAATATTTATGTACTCTAATAAAATATAATTAAAATATATGATTCTGAGACGACATTCAAAATATTAATTAGTTAAAATATAATTATAAAATAATTAATTAAAAAATTATAATTAAATATTTAAAAATATTTAAGTACTCTAATTAAGATGATTAACATGATGGAATACACTTATATAATATTTAATTAAAGAATTATAATGTATAATTAAAAATATTTAAGTAGTCTAATTAAATAGATTAATACTTCATTTTATACATTTATTATAATTTCAAACAGAAACGCCTCCTAAACGCAAAAGAACACGTGAGCCATTCCCACCACTTACTAACTCCCGTGTGATTCACCTGTCAACAATGGTGGGCCAACATCACCAGAGCCAGAACAAGGTATTTTATCACTGCATATCTTTTAAATAAAATATGATATTATTTTTTCGTATTGTCTCCATTAAATCTTAATATATACACTTTTTTCGTATAAATTATGATATTAATTTTCATTTTGTAGCAAGAAGAAAATCCTACTGATTATGATCTGACCCAATTGTATGCTAAAGCACATAAAAATCGTGATGGTGTTTGGAGCAATCCTGAGGCAGAGGCAAATTATGTAAGTTTAAGTTTATTTAATTTCATTGTCTAAATATATTTTTGTTACATATACTAATTTTAATGTTTTTCTTTTTCCAGGACAAGATGATATCTCTTAAAGACACTATTGCGGATCCATCTGATGAATCATCTGTCAACGATGCTCAAATCTTTTCTCAAGTTCTTGGATCACATTTGGATATTTGAGGGGCTTAGGACGTTGCGTGAAATCATCCTCAACATCTTCATCATCTTCTAAAGCCAGATCGAATGACGACAAGACTAAAAAATTAGAGGAAGCTGCACTTGACATATAACGATTGAGATCGAAGGAAAAAGAGTTGCTGACCCGATTAGATCAAGCAGCAGATTTAGAAGCAAGATTAGAAGAAAGGCTACAATTAAATAACCAAAAAATGTTTGAACAATTTCAATTAATGATGTCCCAAAACCCTATATCACCACTACCACCACAATCATAATTCATTTGGTTTTTTTAATTGTCTTTAATATTTATGATGTTTGTAAACATTTGAACAATTGATGTATATAGATTACAATTTGTATTAGTATCAATTTTATTTTGTTTGATCAATACCGTTCGAATGGTAAATTACCATTTATGCATACATTCGAACAAAAACATATCCATTCGAACAAAAAAATTCCCATTCGAACAAAAAAATATCCATTCAAACCAAAAAATTTTCATTCGAACAAAAATATACCCATTCGAACTTACCGGGAAATACAATCCATGCGTTCGTTCAAACAATTAAATACTCATTCGAATAAATTCATTTCTAATAGTCCGTTCGAACAGAAGATTTATGTAAATAGATTATTTGTTCGAACAGTTAATATTTTTCTTCGAACTAAAGTCACTTACGAAATTGTTTGTTTGAGCGAACTTGGTCAGATATGGTTATTGGTTCAAATTAACATTTCATGTTGTTCGAACAAAAATATTTTCGTTCGAACTTGATTCTGAGACGACATTTTTTTGTCTCAGAAAAAATTTTACGTTCGAACGGTTTCGACCGGTTCCGCCCAATTTCGTCCCTAAAAATACTTTTTGGAGATGAAAATTGATTTTCGTCCCTGAAAACTTTCTGAGATAGCCTTTTTGACACAAAATAGAGACGAAATTTTTTCGTCTCCTAAAACTTTTAGGGATGAAATTTCCATTTTTTGAGACAAAATTTTTTGTCTCAAAAAATCATATCTCTTGTAGTGTACGGCAAGTGCAAGAACAAAGCACATAGTTGTGGTCTTCACGACGGGACAAAATGTCTCCTCAAAATCAATTCTGGACTATTGAAGGAATCCTTTAGCAATGAGGTGGGCTTTCTGTCATTCAATTGAACCATTGGCGAACCGTGTGGTGCAAAACACCCATTTACACATAACAATGTTGGAGGCTTGTGAAGATGGAACTAAGGACCATGTATGATTAGCAAGGAGTGCATTAAACTCATTTTCTATAGCCTAACGCCATTTAGGGTGCTATTGTGAAATGGTATAGCTTGAGGGTGTTTTAGGGATATTAGTAATGTCGCTGATGAGTGCATGAGGAGGAGGAAACTTTAATATTGTACCATTAGTGAAATGGCGAGGTCGAAGGGATTTTATGCTTGACCTTGTCACCATTGGATCTGCAGGATGTGGAGAATCAGACAAGAGAGAACTCTATGTAATTGGCGTTGGCAAGGAGGTAGGAGAAGGTGGTGGGCCCAAGATAGAGGAAGGAGATGAAGTGGTTTCCACTAGAGAGTTTAGATGAAATAGAGGAGGGGCCATGTGAGTGGTTAAGAGAGTGGGCCTGGGCTTAAGTGTGTGAGCAAATAGAAAGTGTAATTCATTAAACTACACATCATTGGGCATATAAGAGCAGCCCGTAGGAATGTGGTGACATGTAAAGCCCTTGTGAGCTAGGCTGAGAGCAAGGGAGCGGTAATTAAATTTGTGAGTGTTGTATGGTGCTGTGAGAGGCCAACATTCAAAGACGAAAACTCGTAAGGCTTTGTAATCTGGATGTTTGTGGTGAAGTAGAAAATAGGGAGAAAAATTATTGAGTGATGGAGATGGCAAAATGTTTATTAAATAAATTGCATGAGTTAAAGCAAATGGCCAAAAATGAAGAGGAACCAAAGCATGAGCAAGCAGGGCTAAGCCGGTGTCTACAATGTGACGATGTTTTTTTTTTCGATGATGCCATTTTGAGTAGGTGTATGGGGGTACGTTATACGATGAATAATGCTGTGAGATCTTTGCTTGGAATTCGCCAACCCAATCCGATTGAAATTGTTTTATTTTTGCTTGGAATTGAAGTTCAACGTGATTTTTGAATGTGATAAAAATGTCAAGAGGTTCAAATAGAGAGGAGATAAGGGAAGACATCACTAGTTGATCTTGTTATAGCCAAGCATCATAATCTGGGTTAGGGGTGCCATCATCAAGCTCGGGGTTAGAGGAAGGACAGGAGTCATCAACGTATTTGTATAGTAATTGGCCACAAAGATGATGTGACGTCCCCAAATCCCCACGCCCGAACACGGGAAAATTGAGACGTCCGGATGGTGACAACCCGGGTCACCATCCCATCGACGGGTGCCGAGTGTGTGCAAGGCAACAGATGTGTACAGAGAAACACGCAGCGGATAACGAAAGTCATAACTAAGTACCAGAATTTTTCTTAACGTAATACAAGCTGTTTAAAACGTACATAGATAAAATCTTACAAAACACAAATACAGTTTCAACAAATATAAAGGATAGCATCAGCAACCCGGCGGAGCCGCATCCTCGGGCTCAGCCTCCCCCTCTTCGTCCTCTAACTCTGCACCAAAAGCTACGGAACCACAAATGGTACCGCAGGTAAGTAAAACCCAAACACTACCAGATAAAAACACATAAAACTCAAACAAGATGCATGAAACATGCCCAATGCACAAAGCCCGTAAAACACCAGTTTTCCACACACGCCAAAAACCCATTTGGCCCAAAAACATATCCTTTCCGAAAAACACGCCAAAAGTCACATTTGGCCGCCAAAAGTCCATTTGGCCCAATATCTCGCCAGAAGTCCATCCGGCCCAATATCTCGCCAGAAGTCCATCTGGCCCAATACCACGCCAAAAGTCCCATTTGGCCTCTCAAGCCATTATCCAATTTTAACCGTATGCACCATGACCTCCCCTAGGGGTCATCCGCACACCCTGGCTCCAGTGTCACACCGTAGAGTACCACCACGCATGTGACACCTAACAAGCGATGCCCAGTTCTGCGCCCCGCGCGTGCGTAGCCAAGCATCCTCTAGCCCTCGCCAGCGAAGGGCCACGGAGTCGGTGAGTAGGGCGATGCCCGGTTCCGCGCCCGGCGCGTTCGTAGCCAAGCATCCCCTAGCCCCGCTCCCGTCATCGCTCTCGACAACTCAGGGGACATCACTCAGTTTATTCCGCTCCCGAGTGACCAGAGGAGCTCCACCGAGATAATAACTCATCCCGGCTTGGGCTCGTGATACACACGCACCCGCAATACACTTACGCCAATACACAGGCTTTTCACATAAATCCACAAACACACGTGCATGCACCATGTAATGCCATAACAATGCATAATAAAGTAATCCAACAATCATAAATCAAATAAACAGGCAACTCCGTCCTCCATCCATCCGACCCCCGAAACTCCTCGGACTCAGTCCAGAATCAACAACCAACAACAGTAAATAATTGAATGAACAATATATATTAAAATCTGAAAATAGGGTTTGAAAAATACTTACAGCGCTATATGGCAATTTTAGAAAACAAGCGGCGTCGCAAACGGCGCCGGAAAAGCAACGTCACAGTGAAAATTCACTGTGGCCGTGAGTTTGAAAAACCCACTTTTGAACGGGGACAAACTAGGACACGAGATTGATAGGGAATGGTCTAGGGATGGTTGTGAAGCTATTGGAAGTGGTGGTTGGCCGTGGGTGGCGGCGGAATTGCCGGAAATGGCCGGATTACCCAAAACGGAAAGCTAGCTCGTAGGAGCTGTTCCGGTGGTCGTTGGGGGCCGGAAATGGGTGGGTTAGGACGGCAAGGAGTCGGTGATGAAGTGGTGAAGAAGTGGTGGCCGGAGGTGGAGCGACGGCGGCAGATCGGAGCAAAATCCGTGCGCCCTTCTTGGAGCTTTTCAGGCCAAACGGCCGGCCGGTTGGGGGTGGGCTTTGGAGGGGTGGTGCACCGGAGGGAGGGGAAGAGAATGGGACCGGTGGGGGGTCAAACGGTGGCCGGACGGCGGCGGTCTGGGCTGTTGAAGGGACGCCGGCATGAGGGAGAGGGAGGAGAGAGAGAGAGCTCGGGGGGGGGGGGGGTTCGGACGCGAGGAAGAAAGAAAAGAAAAAAGAAAAAGAAGAAAAAAAGAAAAAGAAAGGAAAAAGAAGAGAAGGGAAAAAGAAAAAAGGAAAAAGATGTGAAAAGAAATGAGGTCCAGTCCTCACTCCGGGAAAACGAAACAAACCACCAAAAAAGATTAAAACCACAAAACAACTAAAAGAAATAAAACACAACCTCAAATAAATTAAATTAAATTAAAAATCAATTTTAAAACGCAAATAAATTAAAATAAATAACTGATATATTAATTAAAATAAAAACAATTATTTCAGCGAAAATACACTCAAAAGCGGGTCATCACAGATGAGGGACAAGATGCACTTTCCATAACAAATAATTTTTTGGGGTTAATTTGATAGAGATGGTGTGGGAGAGATTAGAATTTTGGCTTTTATATGATATGTTGGTTTTCTTCATTGTCTACAAACCAATAGTCATTTCCTTTAAACTGGGCATTTGTTTGGGCAACCATGGCAGCTAGCTTAGTAAGGAGAGTGTCTTTCTTGAAAAGAGTAATCCATACTGTGAAAACAGTCAAAATCTTGATGATTAGTTTTGCCACAAATTTGATAAGGGGTATGAGTATTGTTTTGAAATATGAAGGCAAATTTGGTTGTAGAAACTTGGCTAGAAGGGTTGTTAGAAAGCTATTGGGTTGATTGCTTTGGAGGGAAAGATTTTGAATTGGTAGGTTGTTTAAATTTGTGAGGATTGAAGTTTTTGTTGCTTTGTTGCTAAAGAGAGCAAAGGTACTAGTTTCGGGTGGTATATTTTTTTTATTGAGATTCAAGCAGGATTACTAAATTTCAGTAATTCTACTTGAAAATCATCAAAAGTCATCGGATTGGTATGAGTGGCAAAAGAAAAGGAGGTAACAAAAGGGGTGTATGATAGACATAGACCACTAATGATGAAGGAGATTAAATCTTCATCATCCACAGGCTTGCCAACAGCTGCAAGTTGATCTGCCCAAGATTTGGTTAATTACAGATATTGAGTGCAGGACTTAGAATCATGTTTTAGTGTTTGAAGTTGTCTCTTTAAATGAGTAACTCGAGACCTAGAGTGACAAGCAAACAAAAAAGTAAAGGAAATCCAAACTTGGCGTGAGGTGTTGAGTCCAAACATCGTGGAAAGAACACTCTCAGTTAGTGTTGCATTAATCCAACTCAAAAGGTATAGATCCGTCTTATTCCAAAGAATATATGCTGGGTTTGAAGGGGTGTAGACCCTTCTTGAAAAGGAAGAAATTGTGTGGAACATGGCTCATATCCATCTATAATTCCTATAAGATCATGGGTTCTTAACACTGGTAGGAACTATGAAACCCATAATCGATAGTTGTTGTTCTCTAGTTTAATGGAAATGAGCTGAGTGAGATTAGGAATGACAAAGGAGGCAATAGAGGATGTATCTGACATTTTGAATAGTGATATTAGCCTTTGTGGCTCTGGATCATGAAAGAATAAGAACATATAGAGAAGAGTTGGAAGAAAAAGACTATATATCATTTCATATTTAAATATCGTTATATATACATCTTGTTGTGTAATGGGTAATTAAATACAAGATTACAATATCAAGACATAAATGAAAATTGTACAATCTTTTCCCTTAAATCTTAATTATGTCGCATTTAGTAGATCCCATGATTTCAGCAATTCCAGCTTGGTCTTGAGTGGCAGATCTCTTTTCTTTTCTTTTTTTCCTTGTCTAGCATAATTGCATCATAGTGGCTAACACATCCAACAAAGCATGATTAGTAGACTTGAAGTTACGATGAATGATACAAAAACTGATTAGTAATTAGACAAATATATATATATATATATAATCAGTACGTAATGCAATTTGAGAGCTTTTACACTATACACCATCTACGTGACATAGTTTGATTTAAATAATTCAAATTTTAAAATGAGAAATGCTACTTATAATCCCATACACGACATATCAATATATGATTTGTCATTTTTGTCATTCTATTTAAATAGAAAGACAAAGATGACAAATCACTATTGGTGTTAAAAAGAATGACAAAATTGATACATCACATATTGGTGTGTTATCTTTCAAATTAAATTATAACGTCATTTGGATAGTGTGTGGAGTAAAGGTTTTAAATAGAATTATTTCATATATATATATACGCACACATATCCAAGAAATATGTCTTCACTCTGCAATGTTGTTCGGCTTCCTTCATCGAAATGTAGAAGAAAACATTATCTCTTCATGAATTGCAATTGATATCATGAGTACATTGCATGCACAAACATCGTTTGTTCCACTATTGCTCCAAAGAGAATTTTGCCCCTATCTGTTTACATTAACATGCATTGATCGATCAAACTATGTTTACGCGCTTGTAACCGTGGAATTAAATATCTAGATCAAATCATGTGTATCATAGAAGTATCAAAGATCTTAGTTGCGTTCTAAATTACAACTTCTGTAAAATCCTAACAAGGATAGCTAGAAAACAATAATTGAGTCCTCATGCATCTACTGAAGCTTCGACAAAGGTGCCTCCGCATCTCTCATTTGACGTACATACATCTCAATTAAGCCTGTACATAGAAATTAACTACAAGCTAGCAACACAACAAATATTGATCTTATTTTCTGAAGGCATGATCAAGAATTACCTAGCGAGGATATGGGTCAGTCATTGAACCCTCATTTTGTGAAGCTTGGAATGATAGGTTTAACGACATGTCTGATTCAACGATGCTATGCATTAAGAATGCAGGTCGCGAGGGTATGGACAGAGCCGTAGAATAACTGTTAAGCATTAGGAGGACTAAAGCCATTGTTGGTCTCTCAGCCATGTTCTCTTGAACACATAGCAATCCTATGTGGATGCATCGCATTATTTCAGTCGTTGAACAAACCCTCAATGTTGAATCTATAAGATTTGAAGCTGTTCCGTCTCTCCAGTTTTTCCATGCCTATAAGATAATATTACAGAGGCATAGACAATATATATTACAAAGAAAATCGGTTTAATGCAAAAGTGAAATATTCTAAAAAAAATACATTACAGTGCTTACATGGCTAAGAAGATTCTCTGTATTCTCTCCATTTTGGAAATAATTGTTCTTTTGCCCACACACCATCTCCAAAACTAACACACCGTAGCTAAAGACATCAGACTTCACTGAAAAGTGTCCATGCATTGCATACTCCGGAGCCATATATCCACTACATGAGGACGTACATTGGTAATGTTGATATTGATTGAAAATCTTCGTAATTAATCCTTCTATTAATTTATAGGAGACAGAAATATTTAAAAAATATTAGCATATATACTTACTAGGTCCCCACAATTCTCCTTGTATTAGCCTGAGTTTGATCTAGTGTAAACAGTCTAGCCATACCGAAATCTGAAATTTTCGAGTTCATTTCTTCATCTAACAAAATATTACTAGTTTTGAGATCACGATGAATAATGCGAAATTGAGAATCTTCATGAAGATATTGAAGCCCTCGAGCAATGCCCATTATGATTTTGTATCGAATTTTCCAATCCAAATGTAAACGCTTGCTTAGATCTACACATTCAATTAAGCATATATATATAGGAGTTTGTAGGTCAAATATATATACATATAAATATATATCCAAGTATGTTGGAACATACATGCAACTTGAAAAAATGTAATCATACCAAATATGAAGTGGTCAAGGCTTGCATTCGGCATAAGCTCATAGACAAGAAGCCTTTCATTTCCTTCAAAGCAGAAACCTAGGAGCCTTACTAAATTCCTGTGCTGAAGCTTGGCAACTAATAAGATCTCGTTCTTAAATTCTTGATTGCCTTGTTCCGAACTCCTAGAAAGCCTTTTCACAGCTATTTCTTGTCCATTTGGAAACTTGCCCTGAATAGATGTGTTCATGTCAAATGACCCCTGTCCTCCAGTAATTCAAGTTACAGATTCATGACATAGCAAGTTTATCATATGATCATCTTGTTCAATTACCTTGTAAACAGTACCAAATCCACCTTGTCCAAGTTTGTTTACATCAGAAAAGTTGTTAGTAGCAACTCTAATCGTGTTGAAGTCGATTTGCAAAGATTTAGTATCGTTAATTTCATCCACTGTGAAAAGATAAGTCCATAGCTTAATGATCAATGAGCAATTTATGTGCATAAAACATTAGCTTAATTCATTGTTACAATAGAGAATTTGATGTTATTCTTGTTCTCACCAGCAGTGCCTAGAACTAAACCAGAATATATATGCCAAAAAGTGAAACGTGTCTTAGTTTCCTTAGTGTTTAAGTTTTCTTATGATTTCCATATTTAAGACAAACCAAATACTCAACAATTAGGAAACAACGAACCAATTTTCAACTTATTTTCAACTTTCTTCCTTTGCTTCCTCATCCTTAAATAGATACAGGTGCAGATCCAGAAAATTAACACCACGGAAACAACAATCGCCACGACTATAATGATAGTTCGAGAAGAGTTACTCCCTTTTCCTGCAGAAACCAAATTTCAATCAATTCTGACTCAATGATTTCGAGGCTGAATTGTGAAAAGAAACGTTATTAGTAATAAAGTTTTGGAATGTAAGAAGATGTGCCCCAAAGGGGGCGTTTGGACTAGGTGCGTGGGTGATGAAGGATGATAGAAGTGGAAGAAAAGAAGAGGGAAAAGCTTAAGGCACCAACAATTCTAAAACCAAACATGCAGAGTATGACATCGGATCACCGGTGGCCTTCTTTTCTAGATAGATGAAGGGAGTTCATAGTTGCAAGCGTGACAGTTGTTGGGCATGCTTGGTAATTAAAAATTATGTAACTTTTAAGATTTTTTTTTTTAAGAAATGGAAATATAATTGATATTAATTTTTGTTAAAATGAATGACTAGAGTTGATTTTTTTATTATTTTGTTTAATTAAAGTATGTTGCATATTTGGATTTGAAAAAAAATGAACAAGTACAAATCGAAATTATATGAATTTTTGAACAATATTGAATTAGAAAATTCATCGAGAAATAATAATATAAGTATTATAAGTTATATAGAATACATCGAGTAAAGAAAAAGAAAAAAAAAACAGTGGGCAATTTCTTTTGTTGATGTAATTAATAAAAGTAAAATTGTACGTAGATCTACGGGAGCTACTGCTCATATTTTTTTATTTTATTTTATCTTTTACTTCGTAATTAAAGAATTATTTTATAATAATATTAACAATTTATTTCTTTCAAAACATATTTAAAAATATTAAAAGATATGTATAAAAAATAATAAAAAAAAAATTCACTTATACCTAACCATAACTGAGAGTGGTGGACGTAACACGGTATTTAATAAAAATCATCCAAAAAAAAAAAAAAAATGATGGACATGATTGAGGACGGGGTCAAGTTTGTTTTGGGTGAGTCGGTAAGTCGGTAAGTCCAGTCAATGTCTCGTCAAAAATGAAAAAATCTGGTCAACAATTCAAGTGGAGGTACTTAGGGTGTAAAAAAAAAAAAAACTAACTCATAAATGGGTAAATTAAATCGGACTAAATCAAATTAGTAGAATCGACTCAGTCTCGAGTTTGATTCGATTTAATATTAATTTTATTTTTTAAAAATTAATTTAAAAAATAAATAATATATAATTAATTTTAAAAAATATAAAATTAATACCGATTAGCTTTTTCCGCAATGTATTTGGATTTGGCAGGCTGAACTACTGAAGGCGTTGGGTAGAAATTGAGAGACTAGAGATGTGACATGTCGGCGTCTTGCAGGAAGAAGAAAAAAAGATATTGGTTTTGTAAGTTTGCTCTTATTTTCAGATATTTATCGACTTTTCATATTAATTAATTTCGGATCAAAATTTAGATTTTGGCCGAAATATTAGAATCCGGCCGAAATGGACCACAAGATTCAGAACGATCAGAATTGGACTCCAAACGGAACAGAGTAAACCATGTCGGTTACTATTCTAGCACTAAAAATTTTGGCCATTCCAATTAAAATGAAATGAAATTAAAAACTTTGCTCCTAAAACCTTATATTTTTATTTCTTCTTCTAAATGTTCTATCCTTATTAATCTTCACATCTCCCCTTCCATCGTACGGTCTAAGAGACATTTTCCTTGTTAAATGGTTGCCCCCTCCCATAGAGTCCCTTAAGCTCAACACTAATGGTATTTTTAAAGGTAATCTTGCACCTGCTGGTTGTGGGGGCGTCATTCGGTCTTATAATTGTTCCATTCTAGCTAGTTTTCCTGCTATCTTGGTTTGGATACTAACATTTTTACAAAATTACCAGCTTTAAGGATGGAGCTTATTTATGCTACTAGTAGATTATTGTGGAAACTAATTCTCTTCTTGTTGTGAATTGATTTAATAATAATTTCCAACCTCCTTGAGTTTATGCTGATATTTGCGATGATATCCATCATATCCTTCAAAAATGATATTATGTTTAGTATTAATCATATTTATAATATCTATAAAGAAGGAAATGCATTACAAACAGTGTTGTTAATCATATAGTTAGCTTTTTTGCTTTAGATCGTACAAGTATTATTAACTTCTGACACTTTAATTTGTAATATTTTTAACTTTAAGAAGTACTCTATTGCATGTTCCGGCTGATGTTTTTTAATAGTACTTGAATAACCTGGTTTTGGGATTTCTATTATAACCCCTTGACCCCAAGTAAGGTTTACCAATTTTATTGAGGTAACCGCTCATCTGTGTGTGTATAATATATATATATATATATGAAAAACTAGTTCTGTATTACCTGTTGGAGTAGCGTTATTGGCTGGTGGTGCTGACGCATCAGTTGTGAAGTCCAAGAAGGGATACGTCTCAAACCTGATATTACAGCTGGGCCAAACTACTCTCCCACCCCTCTTCCTATCACAACATTGTGGGATGGCTTCCTTAGCCCCGCGTAAGCAATCTTCGCAGTCATCCATAGACAAATCAGGTGTGCACTGCACAAGTGCATATAACGTTTTAAACTGTGGTGCGCTTGCGTTATTTGCAGCAAACTTGCGAAGAGAACCACCATCTTTAGCTTGACTAGTCAGGTTTTCCATCAAGGTCCAAAGAACACCATTGAATTTCTCCACATAATTGTCCAATACAGTATTCGGGTTCCACAGAAAGAATGGAGGAGAAGTTTCCATGACTCCATAAATTGAGCGATTTGAGTAGCGAAACATACAGTAGTCGTACCCAACAATTGCCTCCTTTTGATTGGGACAGAGCTTTGGGAAAAGAGACTTAGTTCTGTTGAGACAATCGCGGCAGACTTCTGAGTCAACATCGCCTCTACAAAGCCCGATTGCATGTACTTGGTTGGGGTTTTGGCCATACGAGAAATTGTAGAAGCCAGAGTTACTACCGGTGTCGGAGGAAACATCGGAGGAGAGGAGTTGATTGAGATTTGACTCGTAGGTACTGTTAGCCGTATAGTTACCCTTTTCATATAAACAAAAATGGTACAAGGGTTCATCAGACTGAGCGACGGCTAGATTAGTGAGCATGAAAATGGCGGAGAGGAAGAAAAGCCATCTCGAAGAAACCATAATGAATGCTGTGCCTTGTGTTTCGTGGAATGGCAACTTGAAGCTTTCATTTTTCGATTTCAAGAAATAATATACACGCATTTTATTTGTTGAGAAGCGTGAACTACGGGACGTACTGACTGTTACGCTCGTGCGGGTCCCATTTTTTAAAGGAAAATGCCAGGAGCCTGCTTTTGGGTTCCCGCTGAATGATTCCGCAGGTACATTTCTATTCTGACTTTTATTTTCTCTATTTTCCTTTCGGTGATGCTAGACTTACTTAATTATTATTTTTTTATTTATATTATGATTAAGAAAATATTGTTTAATAATATTGTAAATTTTATTATTTTTTAAAAATATTTAAAAGTATTAAAAATGATATGAAAAATATAAAAAAAAAACACTTTTAAATATTTTTTTTTCAAATTATTTTTTTAATACTTTTAAATATTTTTAAAAAATGAAAAAAATTTAAAATATTATTAAATAATATTTTCTTAATCACTATGTAAAAAAAAAAAAAAACAAAAAATTAAAAATTAAAGTGAGAAAAATGAAGAGAATGGGATGCCTATCATTTTCATTTCTATTTTTTTGTTCTTCAATTGCTAACAGCATGTACAAGAACTTTTATTTATTTATTTTTTTTCTCCTTCATTTACAAACGGTGTGTTCGGCCCTCTCATTCATTTTCCCTACCCCGCATGACTACCCCACCGATTCCCTCCATCTCCCCGACCTCCAGCTCCGAGCACTACTGCTACATCTCCGACCGTCTCCACTCCCATCACCCAGTTCGGCTACTTCAAAGTACTTGGAAAGGGTTTTTTCCAGGTAAATCTACAATTTTTTTTTTATTTTTTTTATTTTTTATCATTGTTTTCGAAACAATTTTTACTTTGTTTCCAAAACGGCCACAAACAAATTCCAAAAACAAAGAGATATCCACAAATCGCAAGCATTTGAACCCACAAATCCTTGATCTTCTTCTCGGTAATCTTGGAGGCGAGTTTGGCCTTGATAACGACGGGCTGGTTTGGCCTTTGAAGAAGTCAAACTGGGTAAGGGGAGAGGAGACGGTCTGAGCATTTTTCCTGTTTGTTGGAGCTGGAAGTCGGGGAGATGGAGGGGATAGTCACGTGGGGCAAGGAGAATGGATGGGAGTGGAGGGGAATGAACACTTTCTAAGCAATCGAAGGATGAGAAAAAAGAAGTAAAAGTCAGAGTACGCGTGTAAGAGCATTTGTTTGGTTAAATTTATTTTTAAATTTAATTAATATTAATATTTTTTTATATTTATCTATTTTATTTAAATTCAATTCTAAATTAACTATTTATTTTTTATATAATAATAAAATATTATTAAATAAATAATTTTTTTATTTAATTTATTTTATCACATTTTGTAATTCTACTAATTAAATATTAATAATAATTATATTCTAATTAAATTAATATTAAAAAAGTATTATTAAATTTTAATAATAATTATATTATATTAAATTAATATTATAAAAAAATATTATTAAATGTTAATAATAATTATATTATATTCAATTAATATTAAAAAATATTATTAAATGTTAATAATAATTATATTTTAAATGTTAAATGTTAATTATATTTTAATTAATTTAATTTATTTGGTTAGAATGAAAAATTAATATTTTAATATTTAATGAGTGAATAGTAGTCTTTCATCTTTAATTAATCACTGTAATAAAAGTTTAAATTATTTTAAATTTATCTAATCTAATTTGAACTATTTTTAAGTCAAATTATACAAAATTTGATTAAATATCTCATTTGGTTAAGGAGGATGCCCTAAGCAATTAGAGTAAAAAAAGAAAAATAGTAAAAGTCAGAGTACAAGTACACATGCGGGATCATTCAACGGCAACCAAAACTGGATTCCTAATTTTCCATTTTGAAATTTCTGAGAATTTCTATGACCTGAAAAATGGGTGCCATACAGCCACCGCCACAGCGGGAGTTACTTTTTGTATATTTTTTTGTATATTTTCTTTATATGTATTTTTTTTAAGCTTTTAAAATATTTATTTTTAAAAAAATTTATAATATTATTAAAATAATATTCATAAAATTTAAAAAAAAAAAAAATCTCAGCAGGCGGTGGGACTAGTTTAATCTTTTAAAAATATAGGGTTTAAATCGAATCTGTCTGACAAACTCTGTAAAATAAGATTAGCAGGTTCAAAACTTGTTTGTTAAGAAAGTTGGGTCAGACTCAGGTAAAAAAAATTAACGTAGGAAAGTAGAGTTGTATCGATCGTAGATTGATTTGATATATGTGATCTCATGGGCGGCGGGCGCGATTGTCATGATACTTGGGGCAGGATGGAGACTTGTTCGCTTAATATAGTATGTTGGGGCGTTAGCTGTAAAGCCAACTAGACATCGTACGATTTATTTTGTCGGTGCATTGAAAGTTGAAACTCCCAGTGCACGGGGAAAGGATTTTTTTTATTTTTGTCATAATTTAGAAAAGTCGTATTCGCTTTATGATTTGAATGATATATTACTAATCAAATCTTCTCTCTCTATATATAGCTAGTCATTATATACAACCGGTGGCGTCAACGAATTCTTCTATATACGGTCGTTATATAAAACAGAGACGTTTCACCCCGATTGGACTGTAAATTAGATTAAAACAGCCCTCTATTCATGTAATACCATATAGGAAAAATCAGTGTTAGACAAATGAGGTCAATCACATAGAATCATCAATTCGTTAACTCTATTTTCGTCTTTTCGTCTGCAAGCCCTTTTCCCCTTCTTGCATAGCACTTGTCTCGGACGCATCCCATCTCAGCACAACGCCAACTCTCACCCTCCTTTCTCCGCATCCCCGTTTGCCCTTTTGTTTTGTTTTGCTCCATCGTGTCCTGCATGACCAACGCAACCCCCCCATAAACACCTTAATCGCGATAACCCCTCGTCGCCGTCACACCGACCCAAGCACAGCTGTCGCGTGGTGACCAGCACCACCAAGTCGATTGGCCACCGTTTGGGCCCTTCGGTTCCTCCATCAAAACTCACGCCCAGCCGCATCGCACTTCTCACAGCAATGCCACCGTGAACCTCCCCACCAGAGCAGCCCCAACAGTGAGAACCACCACCACCAGCCACTGATTTCTGCCCAACCACCCCTTAAGCAAGTTTTTTTTTTTCCGTCTCTCTCTCTCGTTGCTTTTGAAGAAGAGAGTAATTTTTTGATTTTTTTTTTTTTTTTGTGCATTTTCGCCCAACCCCGTCGCACTTCTCACGACAACCCCGCCGTGAGTCTCACCACCAGAGCAACCCCAATGCTGAGAACCACCACCAGCCAGCCACTAATTTCCGCTCAACCAGCCCTTAAGCAAAACCTTTTTTTTTTCTCGTCTCTCTCTCCCTCTCGTAGCTCCACCATCTTACTCGTTCACTCACCCAAGCCGATTTCGCCCCTACGCCCACATGAATAATTGCCCAGATATTCTGGGGCAAAAGTACCCAGTTTCCAAAAACAAAACATGCACAAATCGGTTTTGATGAGATTGGGTTGTAGTTTCCTCTTGCGCATTTGTGTTTCTTTGAGAGATTGAATGCTTTGGGTTTTTACGTGGTGTGGAGAGTAGATTTCAGCGATAATCCATGATAATGAAGGCCCTTGAGAAACTTTGATTATCAAAATAATATGGAGTCCAGTGGTGAAGATTTGCTAACTGCAATAATCTCTTTGATGAAGCTCTTTTCCCTCGCGGCTATCGGTCTGGTTGTTGCCCACCCAAAAACCCATATAGAACGACATTTAAGCTCCTCAGCAAGCTTGTTTTTGCTCTGTTCTTGCTTTGCCTCATCTTTACTGAACTTGGTGAAAGCACTACACTTGAACAAAATCACAGAAACCAAGTCTAAATGGACCATTTTTTTTTTTCTGTTCAAGGGAGGGGAGTAGTGAGAAATAAATGACCATTCTTATTTATGCGACAATGTTTCTGGCAAATTTTTCTGGGCAACCAAACACCAAGTTAATGAAAGCAACGTCAGAATTTCAGTATATATTACAAGTAAGCAGAGAAAAATCTAGAATGAAATACCGGGATAAAATCTAGAAAGGGAAAAATCCCTTTCCCTTCGTTGTTTGGAAGGCAAATTCGAAAGCCAGAAGGCTTTGGTTCTTCTTATCAGGTGAGATGTGGTCACACCATCATAAAGATGAAATGCATACGTGGCAGAAGTGTATTGGCGGGCTGATTTTAATGGGTTATCAGCCCAACCGGTCAGAAGGTTTTCTCTAGAATGCAGTCGTTGATGCCACGTCTATTTAAAAAAAAAAAAAAAAAATCCAAACTTCACCTTTCTGGATTCGCCAACCTCATCATCGCCAAGCTAGTGCATCTCAAAATTTCAGGCAATGTAAAACCCATCTCTATTATTTGAGCATTAAGATATTTTCCTCCATTTGGTAGGCTCAACAATTCCATGAATGGTAATTTCTACACTTGGTAGGCTTAACTTCTTGAATATTTCGCTTAACAATTTCACATTAGTAGTTGACCCAAACAAGTACTAGAGATTTGGAAAATCCACATTCATCCAGTCTGGGACCTCAATTTTCAATACTTCCAAAATGCCAAACATTGCCTCATTCCAAAACCCCACCTCACAGTCGCAAACCCATCCAAAAACACAACCATTTGAACAAAAACTCTAGCACTAAAAACTCGAAATCAAGAAACAAAGCTCTGGTTCTGGGTTTATCATGTGCATCTACATCAATTTTTGCTTTCATAGTTGTGGCGCCCCCAAATCCCCACGCACGGACACGGAAAAATCAAGACGTCCGGATGGTGACATCACGAGTCACCACCCTATCGGCGATTCCCAAGTGTGTGTGTAAGCAACAAAAGTGCAGAGAGAAACACGTAGCGGATAATGAAAGTCATAAACTAAGTACCAGAATTTTTTTTCTTAGTTTAATACAAAGCTATTCAAAGCATACATAATAAAATATTACAAACTACAAATATAGTTTCAAAGCCAAATACAAAGCATAAAATTCAACTCAAAACTCCAGCGGAGCCGCATTTTCAGGCTCAGCCTTCTCCTCCTCCTCGATCCCTGCATCAAAATCTACGGTACCAAAAATTGGTGCCGCAAGTAAGTAAAATCTAAACACCGCTAGATAAAAACCTATTAAAACTCAAACAATATGCATGAGAGAATGCCAATGCACATAACCCGCAAAACCATATTTTTCCACGCACGCCAAAAATCCCATTTGGCCCAAAAACATATTACTTTCCAAATCTCGCCAAAAGTCTCATTTGACCCATATCCAACTCAATCCATTAACCAATTAATCCATATGCACCATGACCTCCCCTAGGGGTCATCCGCACACCCTGGCTCATGTGCCACACCGCGGGTAACGACCACGCGTATGACACCTAAACGAGCGATACCCAGTTTCGTGCCCCGCGCGTTCTTAGCCAAGCGATCCTCTAACCCTCGCCAGCGAAGGGCCATGGAGTAGGTACGTAGAGCGTTACCATCCCGCCCGCTCCCGTTGTCACCCAGCGATAATTCAGGGGACATCACTCAATATATTACGCTCCCGAGTGAATAGAGGAGCTCTACCGGGATAATACCCCATTCCGGCTTCGGGTCGTGATACACACACACCCGAAAATCCATTTAAGCCAACAAAACATGATTTTCTCAATTAAATAAAATGCACATGCATGCACCATGTAAATGCAACTACAAGGCACAAACCAACCAACCAATCACAAATTAATAAATCAAGCAACTCAGTCCTCAATCCATCCAACTCCCGAATTCCTCGGACTCAGTCTGGAATCAACCAACTAGCAGATAAATAATTATTGTAAGAGAAAAATATATTTAAATCTAAAAGTAGAGTTTGAAAAATACTTACAGCACTATACGGTAGTTTTTAAAAGCTCACGGCGTTGCAAACAGCGGAGGAAAAGCAACATAACAGTGTATTTTACACTGTGACCGTGGGTAATAAATTACCCACTTTCGAACGGGGACAAACCAAGACATGAAATTGATAGGGAATGGTCTAGGGGTGTTTATGAAACTAAAGGAAGTGAGCTTTGGCCGTGGGTGGCGGTGGAAACGGTGGTGGAAGAGCTTAAAGGGGCTGAACGGAGTTGAGCTTGTGGAAGCTGCTCCGGCGACGAATTGAGGCTGAAATTAGGTGGGTTAGGTCGGCAAGAGGTAGAGGAAGAAGCTGTGAAGAGGTGGTGGTCGGAGGTGGAACGACGGCGCAGGAATCAACAATAATCCATGCGACTTAGAAGGGGCGTAGGGGGCTAACGGCTGGCCGGATGGGGCTGGGATTCGGTGGGGTGGTGTGCCAGCCGGTGGGGAACTTTTCTGGGTGGGCGGTGCCGGCCACTTCGCCGGCGAGCGGCGGGTCTGGGCTATAGTCAACGGTGGCGACGGGAAAGGAAGGGAGAAGAGAGCTGCTCGAGGAGAGAGAGAAACCGGGGAAGAAAAGAAGAAGAAAAAGAAAGAAAGGAAAGAAAAGAAGAAAAAGAAAAAGGAAAAAGGAAAAAGGAAAAAGGAAAAAGAGAAAAGAAAATAAATGAGGTCCAATCCTCACTCCGGAAACCAAAAACTGATCCGCCGAAAACGATTTTAAAAATCATAAAATGACTAAAATAAATTAAACACCACATCAAATAAATAAAAATCAATTTAAAATACAATAATTTAAAATAAATAAACCAATATATTAATTAAATTAAAACCAACCATTCATTGAAAATACACATAAAAATGGGGTGTCACATCCTCCCCCTTTAAAAACAATGTCATCCTCGAAATTGCAAGATCAAACACCAGCGCCAAAAAGATACAAGATAAAAGTCCGAACGTATTTGAAAGATACATATCATCAACAACTCCCAACAAACTCTAATAGTTATTATCTTCACACCATAAAATGCTAATATCAATAACGTTTCTGCTTTACCTCCAAACTTTCATCTTATTTCAATTTTGGTAACCTAAAAGCCACTTCCAAAGTTAACCATCAATAAACAAAATTTGCACGATCAAAAGATTAGTCTCCCATTAAAATTTCGAATCACTACTAATTCCTCAAAATTAATACAAAATTTGAATTTCTAAGTATCTCCAAAAATCATACTTTCACACGCACTCTGATAACTTGTCAAAATACATAAAGGTTATATCCTCATAAATTAGCATCATCAAGTACAAGCTCAATCCACACTTAATCATAAGAAAACCTTTACCACATTTCCATAGAAAACAGCATACCTCCAAAAACCACAAATCTCCACTCCTTCCTCAGTTGGTCATCGCTGCCCAAATCAAAAATCAATATTCCGCAAAAATATATCCATTGATTGGTGACAGAAATCAATACTAATCAACCTCCAAGTCCCAAATTGAAAACACATATCATCCCAAAATACATCTGTCTCTTCTAAATATAAGGAACACATCCAAAAGGCCTATGTCCTTCCCAACCAACCAATGAGAGCGCCTATAACTTCTATCCGATATCTCACACTTCAAGCTCATTACCTATATTTTGGATAACATCTAAGCTTGTAAAAACTAACTCACTATAAACTACCATTGACTTCACCTAGACATAATCGAAACGCTCTTAGTAACTCACCCACCTACTTGTACTCTCAAAAACTCTAGTTTTAGCACAACTAATTCCTTCAATGGCACTTCACAAATAAATCTCAAGACAGGCCATACTGTTTAAATCTTCAATCCATCAAAAACTATTAAACAACACTCATGGATCTTAATGCTTTATTACTTCATACTTATGATTATGCTACACACCGTTGATGCATAAGTTTCAACTTCCAAGATCACACCACACATGTTGACCTAACAATCTCTTTTCAAGTTAAATAACAATATCCCTAATTCTCCCAACTGGATACTTGATCTCTAAAGAAAAGTATAGCCTCACAAATTTAAATTCCTATGATTTCAAGTCGCAATTAATTCTCAAGATAAACACACCAGTTGTTTCAAACCATCATCCCAATGGGTAACCCGCTTCGACTACACATTCCGTTCAACTTACCAAACAACTCAAAGTCAAAATCTCTTGAATCTAATATTATCACACAGATTCTTCTTCAACTCCTACCAAGCCAAAAAAATAAATGAGACTAGGACCAGCATTCCCTGAAATCCATACACACTTACCATTACTACTCATCAATCTCATGCACTCTTAGCCAATACCAAAATCACTCAAACGTACAAGTGATTCATTACTACATTTCTATCGTCTGGAGTTATATCCTCAACTCAATAAGAATCATTCCTGAATCTACTCAACTTATATCCTTAAATCAGCAACTAGCCATTGCTAAAAGTTTGGTACCGAGAATGACCTTAAACCTGCTAAGAATCCATTCCCAAAAGTCTACGGATCATATAGCCTCAAATTCAATCGTATTCAATACCAACACAAAATCTACTTTTTCCAACACCCTGATGGACCTATATCTTTCGAATTGATAAAAATCATTTCCTAAAATCTGCTACTACAACCTTGAGTTAACAATAATTAATTTTTTTTAAACTAGCTCGATATCTTCAATCTTCAAAGAAATACACGAACTAGATCATTACCTCCCATCCTCAAAGAAATCTACTCTAGAAAAATTTTCATATCAATAACTCAACTCTAATCAACCCCATTTTAAGGGTTACAAACTAATCACTCACTAGAGTAGATCAAGCTACAGCACTAAGTCTGTAAAACTAAGAACTCAATTCTTATTATAAATCAGTCCTTCAACTCTACAATTCTAAAACCTTAAATCAAATAAGAATCATCTTCCGGAACTTCTAAGATCAAAGAACTTACATCCCATAATAAAACAATCGACTCCCAAATTTTCAAATTCCAAAACATTAATAGATAATAAATCATTTTCTGAAATTCTCAAGATTGGTGGCTTTAATCCAAAATATTCACCTTAAAAGCTTGTAAAATCTAAAGCCTCAATTGCTACCAAATTACTCATCCGAATCATGAAATCTAAAACTCGAAATTTAATTATTCCCCCCCAAAGCTTGTCGAACCTAACACTTTAATTACCATAAACTTATTTTCCTAAAATCTATAAGGCCCCAAACCTTAAATAAAATTCCCTTAAAAATATCCTTAAAGTTCGTTGAACCTACACTCTCCTATACTATAGCCTCGATACATAAATTCTACAAAACCTTAACCTCAATCATCTTAAGCGACTTAAAGCTAATTCCTCTCCTCATTACTACGTGAGTTCCCACCTTACAAAGATTGCCTAAACCATGACATTCCTTTCAGACCTCAACATCATACAAGCAAACCACATCGTTAAAAAATTCAAGCCTACTACACTAAATGTTCATACCTAATAATAGTATCCTCGATTATACCGCCTTCTTGCCATAGCGTAACCCTTTCCCCAATCTCAAGTCCGAACAAAACAAGTCAAAACAAATAACACAACACACTTCCAAATCCAACATTAAATTAAATTAGATCCATACCTGTAATTACTCCAGCATCATGGGTCGCTGGTGCCTTATCATCAACATCTCCGGGCGTAACAGCATAAACTCGGGCTTGCACTGCTTGCCTTTGATTTGTTCCTCCACGGCTTCCTTGAACTCTAACGGGGCACTCACGAGCGATATGTCCCACTTGGCCGCATCGGTAACAATGGGGTCCACCACTTAGCCGACACTTACCCTCATGAGCTCTATTACAAATTTCACAAATTGGCACTCGTCCTCCCATACATACACCTGAGGATGCTTGTGGTTGAGTCCCAGTTCGCTGAATAAATTTCTGAGGCGAACCCGAACTACTTCCTTCACTAGAAAAACTCCACCTCTTATGTCTTGGAGGGGAGCCTATACTCAGGTTATTCTCTCGCTCTACAAGGGTGGCCACGTCCACTAAATCCTGAAAAGTGGATATCCGGTGGCTGACCACCATTCGGCGTATATCAGGACGTAGACCCTCCTGGAAACGCTCGGCCTGCATCTCCTCCAAGGCGATGAGGTGGGAAGCAAATTATCCAAATTCTATAAATCTCCGGGCGTACTATTCCACGGTCATGCTCTCTTGGACCAAGCTTGAGAACTCTCTTGCTTTTTGCCGTCTTACAGAAGCGGCAAAAGATCCCAATTCTGATTCCAGCATTACTCTCTTCGTATCCCACCACTCAGAAGTAGTGTCTTGCAACAGATAGCTGACATAGAGTACTTGTTGCATCTCAGTGCAACCACACACCTCAAAAGTTCTCTCTAAATCTCTGACCCACTTTCCAGCTTGAAGTGGATCCTCTCCTCCAGTGAAGTGTGGAGATCTATGCACCAGAAAACGCTCATAGGTGCATCCAACTTGCACCATGCCACTAGCCCCTCCTGGTAGCAGCCAAGGCCCTCCTTGTTGTGGCCAAGGACCTCCTTATTGTGGCCAAGGCCCTCCTTGTTGTGGCCTAAAATTTTTTTGCATGAACTCAGTCATATGCCTTATTACTTGGACTATGGAATCATCTCTCGATGTATCATCCCCGAGGCTCTTGAGTAGACTTCCTTGGTCTCACCATTTTCCTGCCACAACACAACCTTTGACCTCATTTTTTGAAAAACAAATAAAACCAACACATAAAGCCAAAAACAAAAACCAAACCACATAACAAGAAAACAAAAAGAAACCATCATCCAATAACATAACTACATAATTACAAACAAGTTAAATCAAATAAAACAAATCAAATAGCAACTATACTTAAAATAAATTTTAAAACACAACTTTAAAGACATTTTGGCACTCCCTACGGGACATGTGATTTTATCTAGAGCCAAACTGCTTTGATACCACCTGTGACGCCCCCAAATCCCCACGCACGGACACGGAAAAATTGAAACGTCCGGATGATGACATCACGGGTCACCACCCTATCGACGAGTGTCAAGTGTGTGTGTAAACAACAAAAGTGCAGAGAGAAACACGCAGCGGATAACGAAAGTCATAAACTAAGTACCAGAATTTTTTTTCTTAGTTTAATACAAAGCTATTCAAAGCATACATAATAAAATATTACAAACTATAAATATAGTTTCAAAGCCAAATACAAAGCATAAACTTCAACTCAGAACTCCGGCGGAGCCGCATCCTCGGGCTCAGCCTCCTCCTCGATCCCTGCATCAAAATCTACAGTACCAAAAATTGGTGCCACAAGTAAGTAAAATCCAAACAACACTGGATAAAAACATATTAAAACTCAAGCAATATGCATGAGAGAATGCCAATGCACATAACCCGCTAAACCATATTTTTCCACGCACGCCAAAAATCCCATTTGGCCCAAAAACATATTACTTTCCAAATCTCGCCAAAATTCTCATTTAGCCCATATCCAACTCAATCCATTAACCAATTAATCCGTATGCACCATGACCTCCCCTAGGGGTCATCACCCTGGCTCCTGTGCCACACCGCGGGTAACGACCACGCATATGACACCTAAACGAGCAATGCTCAGTTCCGCGCCCTGTGCATTCGTAGCCAAGTCATCCTCTAGCCCTCGCCAGTGAAGGGCCACGAAGTCGGTGCGTAGAGCGTTACCATCCCGCCCACTCCTGTTGTCGTCCAGCGACAATTCAGGGGACATCACTCAGTATATTACGCTCCCGAGTGAACAGAAGAGCTCCACCGGGATAATACCCCATCCCGACTTGGGGTCGTGATACACACGCACCCGAAAATCCATTTATGCCAACAAAGCATGATTTTCTCAGTTAAATAAAATGCACGTGCATGCACCATGTAAATGCAACCACAAGGCACAAACCAACCAACCAATCACAAATCAACAAATCAAATAACTCCGTCCTCAATCCATCCAACCCCCGAACTTCTCGGACTCAGTCCGGAATCAACCAACCAGTAGATAAATAATTATTGTAAGAGAAAAATATATTTAAATCTAAAAGTAGAGTTTGAAAAATACTTATAGTACTATACGGTATTTTTTGAAAGCTCGCGGCATTGTAAACGGCTGAGGAAAAGCAACGTAACAGTGTATTTTACACTGTGGCCGTGGGTAATAAATTACCCACTTTCGAATGGGGATAAATCAAGACACAAAATTGATAGGGAATGGTCTAGAGATATTTATGAAGATAAAGGAAGTGAGCTTTGGCCGTGGGTGGCGGTGGAAGAGGTTAAAGGGGCTGAATAGAATTAAGCTCGTGGGAGCTACTCCGGCAACGGATCGGGGCCGAAATTAGGTGGGTTAGGTCGGCAAGAGGTAGAGGAAGAAGCTATGAAGAGGTAGTGGCCGGAGGTGGAATGACAGCACCGCAATCGACAAGAATTCGTGCAGCTTAGAAGGGGTGTAGGGGGCTAACGGCTGGCCGGATGGGGCTGGGATTCGGTGGGGTGGTGCGCCGGCAGGTGGAGAACTTTTCTGGGTGGGTGGTGCCAGCCAAGTTGCCAGCGAGCGGTAGGTCTGGGCTGGTCAACGGCTGCGACGGGAAAGGAATGGAGAAGAGAGCTGCTCGGGGAGAGAGAGAAATCGGGGAAGAAAAAGAAAGAAAGGAAAGAAAAGAAGAGAAAGAAAAAGGAAAAAGGGAAAAAGAAAAAGATTAAAGAAAATAAATGAGGTCCAATCCTCATTCCGAAAAGCAAAAACTGATCCGTCGAAAATGATTTTAAAAACCTTAAAACGACTAAAATAAATTAAACACCACATCAAATAAATAAAAATCAATTTAAAATACAATAATTTAAAATAAATAAACCAATATATTAATTAAAAATAACCCTTCAGTGAAAATACACGTAAAAACGGAATGTCACAATGGCTATCTGCATGGGTTTGTTGTACAGAGGAACATACTTGCAAGACAGAAGAAATGGGCAATCTCCAAACTGGTCCAATTGCTCTTCAAGTACGAGAAATCAAGGTCATTTTCATTCGAGACGGAGTTGGAAAAGTCATGGGTCGCGGACATCAAAGAACCAACCTCAACTCTAGTTGTGATGTTCGAGAAGCCATTGATGAATCTGACCTTTAAAGATCTAATCGCCACCACTTCACACTTTGGCAAGGAGTCCTAACTCGCAGAAGGTAGGAGTGAGCCTGTGCTTGCCCCAGGCGACTGCCTATAGCTTTTTTTTATTACTAATAAATAAATAAATAAATACACTCAAGGTCCGGTCAATTTTTAAACTGAAAATGGTAGTCTCACAGTTTTCAACTCCTGCTGACAATTTTTTTATTTATTATTTTTTTTTAAATATTAAGGGAGTGTTTTTTAATAATATTATAATTTTTTAAAATATATATTTAAGAATATTTAAAAAATACATATAAAAAAAAACCAAAAAACAATTATTACATAAAATTAACGGTGCTTAGTGGTAAAGGTAGCACCGTCCTTTTCAAACAAGATTTTTATTTAGGAAAATGCCACGCCCACCACTTGTCTATCCCGCTTGACATGGCATCTCTTAATAGACTAAACAATTTCATCATCTTCAAGCGCAAGAAACCTGTTCCTGAGCTTGGTCCTTCTGTGTCCTCAACTTTCCTAGAAAATCCTAGCCCATAATTAGCTTTGATCTCCATCGCCTCAAACTACAACCCATAAAAACTTTATCTCGTAAGCTTGGATCTTTGTCATCTAAACCTTCAAACCCATTCTTGTGAAAATCTTACAGATAAGAATGAAAATTTATTTCGCAGTAATGGGACTTCCTCTTCCTTATTTATACACATCCCCCACTAAAAGTGTAATGAGACTTCCTCTTTCTCCATTTTGTCTTCTAATGGGGGGACATCCTCCTTGGACTAAGCCTAGTAGGTTTTTTTGGTCGTGTATATTTTACCCTCTCCATAAGCCCATGATTCTTTAAGGGTCATTTGTTCCAAAATAGACCTTGAGAATCTTTCAATATGAAGCTCGTAGAGAAATAAATCTTGGGAATGGGTTCCTGGTTATATGTGAGCATGGAGCTTAGACGTGGTAGGTAGTATACCTGACACGTAAGATGCAAGCGCGGAGTTTGGACGCGATGAGAAATGTACTCGATTGCACAAAATATGAGCATAGAGCTAAGTGTGGCGGGAGGTGTACTCGATTGTGTAAATGGCAATCGCGAAGCTCGATGTGGCGAGAGGTATATTGGAATGCGTAAAATGTGATCGCAAAGCTCAGTGTGGTGGGAGGTATACTCAACCTTGTAAAATGTGCACGATGGTGGTCAGGCAATCAAGTGACTTTCCCGCTTACTTGAGCACTTGGGAGGCCGGGTGTGTAATAACTCGTTCATTCTTTCTTCAATAATTACGAGCTTCAATCTACGTGCCATACCTCGATGGCGTGTTTTAAAAGATACCAAACAAATCTTAAAGCAAGTTTGATATTTTAAAACTTATGAATATTTTAAATATTCTGAAAATATTTATATGTGATATTTTCAGTGTTATTGGACTAAATTTGTTTTTAAATAACACAATTATAATACTTTTGAAGAGCTCCAAAAATATTATAATTGTGAAAAATTATTTAAATTAAATATTTTACTCATTTAAAATTATTACGAGATTAAATTTATGTTGAAAACTTAAAATTAATTTAAATGATTTTATTCTCTTCATGTGATTAACGAGACTTCATCATTTTAATTAATGATGAAGGAATATTATTTTATAAAATAATTAATGATGAAGTGTCCTTCATGTAGTGCGGCGATGCACCGTGTGACGCGCGCCATAGTGATGTGTAGCGTAAAGTGAAAAAAGTACACGTGGCGTGTGCTCTGTGTTGTGTAGCAATGCACCACATGGTGTGTCACGAATAAAAGGATGGTTGCGTGGCTGAGGAGCGTAAAGTATATTGTATAGCGTTGAAAATTGTGTAACAATATCCCGAAACAGTTGTGGTGTGTCCTGTAGTCCAAGGTGATGGGTGCCACCTTGTGGTTGACTTATGGCTGAGAGTATGTGTGAAGTGGTGGAAAAGTGTAAGAGTAGTGCAATGGAAGCATGACTGGCATCGTGCCATAACTTGGGATTAGTCTCGAGCTACATGATGTGACAGAGGTGCAATTGTAGATGCAATCCTCTTGTTAATTGTCGGGATGAACTTATACAAGGTCGGAAAGTAGGAAGAGTCCTCCCGACTGGGTCTAAGCAAGTTGATATCAGAGTATGGTACTTGTTCATATAAGCAAGCTACCAATGGACTATGTGTTAGTCTTAGTGATAAAGGGATAAGGTACATGTGCCTTTGGCGAGACACGTGTACCGGACGGGTTTACCATATGTAATGAGTAATCTATCCTCAGCATAGTTACACAGTGCTTTAGCCACAGAGTTGGCTTAAAGTCGTGTGACATGTATGGATGGGAATGAGGATTGAGTATATGCTAAGATACATGAAGGTAGTAATGGGTAAGTTGTCTAGGATTGGAATGTATGACTTAGTCAGTCTGAGTCATGCGTTGGCATGTGGTTGATAGAAGCATAAGATGAAGGTCTTAGTATCTTAACCCTAAGGTGAATCATGGAGGTTTACTTTAAGGAATAAGACTCCGAAGGTTTTAGCATAGTAAATGGCACATAAGAGCGTAGGGATGGACCGAGAGTGTTCCAAGTGAAGTATAGTTCTATTTCTACTATAGCTGCTAATGCATTAGACAGAGAATGACGTGATATTATGTGTATGCATATAGGTTGCCATCTGACACGCACACAAATGGGCCACATGGAATGAGTATGGCATGAAGTCCAAGTAAATATTGCGTTCATACTCTTTTAGAGTTTTCTACAAGATAAGAAAATGAAAATGAAATGCTTTTCTTTACGATGCTTTATGATCTGACACGAAAGACGTTTTAAGAAAGAATGCTAAGTATAAGTTTTCAAGTATACATACGTAACGACTCTCATTGGCAGCCCTTTTTCACTCACCCAAAGTATGTAAGTGTATGCATGTGGATGTATGTTATACACGGTATATATTGTATGTATTTTTATGAAATGAAATGAGAGGCCTCAACCCTATGCTTTAAACGACGTGAAGAAAGTGTTTTAAAATGTCCCTATAAAAGACGATGCTTTAAATGATGCCATGAAAGATGTTTAAGCCCATGATTTTAAAAAGAATTTTACGAATGAAATGAACTGAAGGACTATAAGAACTGAAAAGGACTGGACTGTTAAAAACTGAAAATGACTGAATGGACTGAAAATGAAAAAAAGGACTGAAATTAATGAATGGAACGAATGTTTAATGTATAAAAATATGTAACGGCCATATGAACGAAAGGAAAAGGTACTGAAGAACTGAACTGGGCAGATTGCAATGCCAGGTAAATAGTACTGGTAGTGCACCTAGTGCTGCACCCTGACAGAATGGATTCCAAACCCGTGGCCATGGGGGAAATCAGGTCTAAAAGACTGCTAACCCCAACACACGGGGTGTAACAGGGTGCAACGGCCAATAAAAGCGATAAGAAATAATGAATGTATACTTGTTAAGAAAGAATGCATGTATGTATGAAAAGATATATGCATGAAAAGACTTTTTAAGAAATGAAGGCAGCAAGGTGTGGAGAACTATTTTACAAAAGAAAACCCTCTTTAAAGAAAAACCCCACCTCGCAATGTTTTAAAACAAATTGAATGTCTGTGCATGATATGTATGGAGTGATGAATGCATGATTGAAAACCTATGTTGTTATATTTTAATTGTATGAAATAATACTTACAAGTCATCGACTCATTGTAGTTTTAATGTGTGCCCTCCCAAGGACAAGATGAGCAAAACGTGTCAAGATGGGCACAACCCAAGGGGAAGAGCATGAAAGCCTAGGCACGTTATTTTGTACAAGAGATTTTAATTATGAAATTTAAAGTTTTCCGCTGTAACTTTTTAAATTAAAAAAACAAGTTTTATTCATAAACATGGAGTCTTTTGTATTCTGACATGAAAGGAAAAGAAAATTTTCAAAAGGAACTGTAATTCCCATCTATTTTCATAAAATCATTTTCTAAAGTACCCACCACAAGGACGGGAGTTACATGGCGGGCCCTGACCTTTCCCGCCTATTAACTTGTTATGAAAATGGTGGTAAGCCGGGCAACCGAAAGACTGGACCCGCCTGCCGTTGTCAAAAAGCCTATATTCACCCGACGTTTTTGTTTTTGATTGTGTTGGATAGATTTTCCTTTTCCATCATGAACTGCTATTGAGGTTTCGATTTTATTATCAGTGTTGGAGTTTGTAGGAAATCACCCATGCAAAGTGATCAGGGAGCCCGTCAACTACCTGGATCAACTTTAGGCGGTTGCTGTGCCTGTTGACTCGTTCCCGAAGGTATCCTTCACAACATAGTTATGGAGCTTGAAGGCTCGTTAAATTTTAAGGCTCACACCCTAAGAAGTCCTAATTGCAACGATTATGGTATGAGTGTTGTGGAGCTTGGAGGCTCGTTAAATTTGAAGGCTCACACCCTAAGAAGTCCTAATTGCAACAATTGTGGTATGAGTGCATACACCTGGCATTTGCAGGTCGTGGAGATGTTGTCTTGTTGTTCTTCACATTCGCCCTCATAGATTGAGGGCACTACAAGAAATACCCACTTTTCCAGTGGTTAAAATCGCCATAAAAGGTGGCTTTTTTCGACAAAAACAAGTTTTAGCATCGGTTTTGGGCCACTGCACGTTGGATGCCAAAGTATGGTTACAACTTCTTTATTGCGTCGAATTCATAAGTTCGTCAATAACAACTATTGTTCTATCAAAAAATAAAACGATGAAAAAGGAGTAAAAATCGATAGAAAAAAGTGGCCTAAGAGATTGCCTAGTGGTTGGTTAAAAGTTTTTGCAATGAGTTGGAATCACCATAAAAAGTAGTTTTAATTACTGCAAATACTAACAATTACTTTTCCCAGCAGCTCCATTTCTCGTTGGGAGCTATTTATCTCAACGATTATTTTAACGATGTGAAAAAAGTTTTGTGGCAAGTAGGATTCATTGCGAAAAGATTCAGAAGCTGCTGAAAATATTGGAGTGTATCATTTCCGTAGGAATGTTTATTCACTGCAATTATTTATTTGGGTGGTATTTTTTCATCGGAATTGATTTTTTTGGCTGAAATGATGTTGTCAAGAAATTTGTTATGTAGTATATATGATCAAATAGTAATTGCAAACAGACCAAAATATCGTTGGAAATACTTTATTAGTATTGTTGGGCAAAACTAATCAAAATTGGTTACACAATGATTGTTACTTTATGATAAATGCAGATTATATACATGTGATATTCTCACCAAATTAATCTACTATATCATTTTCACGAGTTTTGCTATTTTCAAGTAATCATATATTATAACATCTAATTGTCACAAATAATCACCATTACGTGGCTGAATGAATATTCATAGGCATAACTTTATGAAAAAATGACTTTAATGATAACGAAAAAAAAAAAAAAACTAGAAGGGACACAATTCCAAACATTTTCTAGAACATTGTTGTCCATTAATCTTCATTGATGAACTATTGAAGTCAAGCAAATATATGGTGGATCAACATATGCAAATTACTGGATAAACAAGTCTAATTAGCTTAAAATTTAATATATACATTTTAAGTAAAACCTATTACTTAAGTCACATGATATCCAGCCAATACAGCCTCCCATCCAATTGTCCTCATATGTTGGCATAAATAACCTGAAAGTATGGAATCTATGATGGCTGGGCTGCTTTGCTTGAACCGGCCTTGCTGTTCACACCTACTTATCCATCCTACCATGCTTTTTCATAAATTGAGCTTGTACAAAAATCTTCTTGGATGGTTGTATTTATCAGCTACCCATAACTTGAAGAGGCCTAGAACAATAGAGGGCAAACATTAGTGATAACTACAATTTTAAGCACCATTTTCTTATGTTATTAACCTCATCAACAAAATACTTGTCAGACCTCAATGTCCTAGATCTTTAATGTAAATATCCATATAATGCAATTCTTGGTTGAAACAATATTGGAAAAAAATAAACTAGTACATGTTTGCTCTAATTGTGACAGTGTGAGGTATATATGAATAGAAATATTAATAGTAGAGGCTGTTCTACTCCTAGTTTTTTTTTTTTTAATCTTACATTGGTAATATGCCTAGATGCTTGGCCAATGGCATGGATTATTTGACCTGAGAGTTTATGGGTCTAGATGTTGTGTACTTAATCTCTACATATAGTAGGGAGTTAGTATTTACACGTAACCAATCTAATACAATAGCAGAAAGAGAGCACAACAGAACCCATTATAAACTCAATCCATCTACTTACGTTACATATGCATAGACATGCAAGGCCACATCAAGAGAGAGCACAACAGGGGATAAGAAGCAATTAAAAGAATTCTCAGATTCTTTGGCTACCATAAGAGATCTTGAAATAATAAATAAAAGCTAGGAGGAGGAAATGGAGAAGCAAGTGTAAGGATTTTGTGTCTGATCTAGAAGCTGGGACACATGCCAAAGTTAGATATTGGAGCAAAGAACCATCTGAGTAGAGGAAGCCTTGCAAAAGACAAGATGGAGAAATGCTTGTACAGCTGAGAGGCTTCGGGAGGAATTTAGAAGGCTCTCAATGCAAATGGCCTCTACATTTGATGCAAATGAGAAGGTGGCTATGAAGGCATTGAAGGAAGCTAATGAATTGCAAGGTTGGCAGAAGAGTCATTTGGAAGAAATTTTCCAGAAAGTAAAAAAAGACCAAAGTAAAGTTAGAGATGATTATAAGGCAAGAATACAGGAGGGAGCTGTCAAACAAAATAGATTAAGAACACATGCCAAATATAGCAAAAGTTGGTGAAATAATTGATAATGAGTCCAAGCAACTTGAATATCAAAAGCTAGTATGTGCTTGTAGTTAGCAGGGCTTTCTCTGAGGAGATTGAAATGCTCAAAACAGAGATGACAAGGCTCATGACTGAGAATATATGCCTTTCTGAACAAACACAACACCAAGAAATTTCTAAAGCAAAATTCGAACATATACAAGACATTACTCTCAAAGAATTTGAGATGTTGGTACAAAGAGCAAATGTAGAAAGAAAGACAACTTGTAGTAGCACAATTGTTCACCACATCAAGAGAGAGATCATTACCTCTAAGTTGTTCACCACAAGCATCAACAAATATCGATCATTCCAAACCACCTAGAAGAAAAGGGAAAAAATAACATTAATATATAGTCAGACGCTAACCTCATAGAGAAGATGCAGTAGGGCTTTGCACATTACCAACCCTGTAAATGAACAAGCATCCATAGAGAAGATTGCAATTATACAAGCATCCTCATAATTAATGCTTCACTATTTACCCATGTCAACCTTTTACCAACAACCAGTTTAGAATCCAGAATGCATGCAGGTTAACACACCATATATTTGCATATAGTCTATCTTAACTTATTCATGATTTACACATCATGCACTTGAAGAAGGCCAGATAATTGTGCTATAAATTATATATTTATCCATGTTCTTGAATGTTTGGATAATATTAGTTCTACTTATGTAATCATTAGCATCACCCATCTATTGCCTTAAACCTTTACTTGCGCAAGTGTTGCCAACCTTCATTTGGCTTACCTTACAACCATTACATAATAAGGCAGCCCAACTTTCTTACTACACTACATTAGAAACACGTTACCTCTGACCTAAAAAATGAAATGCACATTCTCCCAAAAGGATGCTAGCAGTAGGGAGAGACTTTCCCTAGAACTACCTCTCAGACATTAAGGTCTTCATACACTTGTCAGTCTCCTGTTGTCTCTCCAACAGGACTCTCACATCTCCCCTTGATTCAGCAAGCCAATTCTTATAGGACTCAGCCTCTTTTACTACTTCAACATACTATTTATCGCGTTCTCGATCATGTTTTTGGGTAGACTCTGGCATTATCATCTCTCCTAAACCTTTAGCATATCCTGATTTATGCCCCAAAACCTCCCTAAACACCCCAGCTACTGCCTCTGTTGTACGAACCTCGGGTTTCAAATTAGACAACTTTCCAACCATTTGCATCTACACCAACAAATTATACCTAATTTGTAAGCCCATGTACTTAATTACTTGAAATAAGTTGCAACAAATCATTCAAAGACCATGACAAAAAAACAAAACAAAGCTACTTTTTCTAATGTCTCACATAAAGTTCTTCAATTGTGGACGACACAAATTGGTCATTCTTTTTAGACCAACGGACTTCCTTGTAGAATCAACTAGGTTCCCTGTGGTTGACTGTTGCATGTCCATTAAAAAAAGATGTTAGAACTTCATTTATGGTTAAAAGTAATATAAGAAATACAAACTGATCTCCTAGGTAGTATCCAGACTTGTCTCTAGAGATAAAATTATTGATACAATTTTACCTTCTCTTCTAGTATTCACACAAACAATTTTCTTCCAACTGTGTGATTAATCATCATCGTCTTCCTATTTTCTATATTTTGCATTGACATTTTGTCATATGAACATATACAAGTCAGTTTATATTTTAAGCTAAGTCAATAAGCCAAATTAAAAAAGTTGAGAACACATTCAACATATGTGTCCAATACCTTGAATGCTTTGCTTCCCCATCTCCCACATAACTTAACCCAAACTAGGGATTCCACCAAGGTACACCACCCACTGGCCAATGCTTCTTCGTGACTTGCATAGTCCAAATACTTTTTGTGTAGCTAATGGTAGAAGGCATTAAATTGCTTACGTAGTTGTTTCGAAACAGTTTTGCAATGATTCTCCAAATCCAAATCTAATATGGCACCACAAGTTGCTAAGGCTTGCTTTTAGTGTTTAGGGTCGGCGTGGTCTGAGGACCTACGCGCCCTTTTTTCATGACACCACAAGCTATTAAATCTTGTCTTTTGTGTTTAGGGTCAGCATGGTCTGAGGACCTACACTCCTTTTTTTCGTGGCACCACAAGTTGCTAAGGCTTGTCTTTGGTGTTTAGGGTCGGCGTGGTCTGAGGACCTACGCACCCTTTCTTCATGGCACCACAAGCTGCTAAGGCTTGTCTTTGGTGTTTAGGGACGGCGTGGAATGAGGACCTACGCGCCCTTTCTTCATGGCACCACAAGCTGCTAAGGCTTGTTTTTGGTGTTTAGGGTCGAGCATGGTCTGAGGACCTACGCGTCCTTTTTTCATGGCACTACGAGCTGCTAAGACTTGTCTTTTGTGTTTAGGGTCAGCGTGGTTTGAGGACCTATGCGCCTTTTTTTCATGGCACTACAAGCTGCTAAGGCTTGTTTTTGGTGTTTAGGGTCAGCGTGATCTGAGAACCTATGCGCCCTTCCTTCATGGCACCACAAGCTACTAAGGCTTGCTTTTTGTGTTTAGGGTCGGCGTGGTCTGAGGACCTAAGCGCCCTTTTTTCATGGCATCACAAGCTGTTAAGGCTTGTTTTTGGTGTTTAGAGTTGAGCGTGGTCTGAGGACCTACGCGCCCTTTTTTCATGGCACCACAAGCTGCTAAGGCTTGTTTTTGGTGTTAGGGTCGGCGTGGTCTGAGGACCTACGCGTCCTTTTTTATTTCATGGCACCACAAGCTGCTAAGGCTTGTCTTTGGTGTTTAGGGTCGGCGTGGTCTAAGGACCTATGCGCACTTTTTTTATGACACCACAAGCTGCTAAGGCTTGTTTTTGGTGTTTAGGGTCGACATGGTCTGAGGACCTACACGCCCTTTTTTCATGGCACTACAAGCTGCTAAGGCTTGTTTTTTGTGTTTAGGGTCGAGCGGTCCCTAAACTTTCTTGCCTTTTCTTCATGACACCACAAGCTGCTAAAGCTTGTTTTTGGTATTTAGGGTCGGCGTGGTCTGAGGAGCTACGCATCCTTTTTTCGTGGTGCTTATGTTTTCCCCTGAGAATGTTTTTCTCTGTTCAGAACTTTTTAATGAATGAAATGGAATATATTTATAAATAGTGATGCCTCAAACATTCAGACAGAAATAAAGATAAGGAATTTTAAATCAATGAGTACTATCAAAATTATTGATAAAATTTCTTCAAATGCTCTGCATTTCATGGGTGCGGCAGTTCCTTGCCCTTACTGTCTTTCAATCTGTACGATCCAGGCCGATTGTTGGCTACTACTAGATAGGGACCTTCCCATCGGGGTCTGATTTTTCCTTTGCCTTGGGTAGTTACCCCAATCTTCTTCAAAACCAGGTCGCCTACTTTAAAGGTCCTGGGCTTTACTCTTTTGTTGAAATACTGCGCAGCTTTCCTCTTTTCCTGCAGCATTCGAGTCTCGACTATCTCTCTTTCTTCTTCGAGTAAGTCAAGGTATTCTTCTATTTTTTTGTCATTTTGAGTACTCGAGAAATGGCTTGTTCTGTAGGTTAGCAACCCTACTTCCATTGCTATAACTGTCTCGATCCGTAGGCCAGCGTAAACGGGGATTCCCCCGTTGGAGTTTTTGCTATAGTTCTGTACGCCCAGAGTACTCATGGCAGCTCTTTCACCCAATCTCTATCTTCTCTGTGACCTTTTTTTTTAGGATTGAGAGTAACGCCTTGTTTGTCGCCTCAGCTTGACCATTTGCTTAGGGGTGGCCTGGGGAGGAGTACTTTGCCTTGATCCTTAACTCTGTGCACCATTCTCTGTAGTGATCTGAGTTGAATTGGTACTCATTATCGGTTACAATACTGTGGGGAATCCAAAACCTACAGATGACATTCTTCCACAAGAATTTTGTCACGGCTTTGCCTGTGATTGTTGCCAATGGCTCCGCTTCTACCTATTTTGTAAAATAGTCGATGGTGACTATCATGAATTTAACACCACCTTTTCCTAACGGGAAGGGTCCCACCAGATCTACCCCCACTGGGCGAATGGCCATGATGCTGTTACTGATGCTAATTCCTCCAGAGGGGCATGCAATATAGGTGCGTAAGTTTGGCATTTCGCACACCTCTTAGCAAACTCCCACTCATCCCTTAGAGCATTAGGCCAGCAATACCCTGCCCAAACCGCTTTCCTAGCCAAGGTTCTTCCCCCACTGTGGTTTCCACATATCCCTTCATATATCTCAGGCAGGACATACTGTGATTCTTATGCGGAGATGCATCGCAGTAAAGGAACAGAGAAGCCTCTTTTATAAAGGATCCTATCAATGAGTAGGAACCTTGCTGCCCTTTTTTTTTTTTATCTTTCTTGCCTCCTCTCTTGCTTCCAGCAATTTTCCTCCATCCAAGTACTCCACTATACTGCTCACCCAATCTGGGGTCACTCCTACTTTGACGCCCACAGCTGGGACCTCAATGACCCTTCTCTCGACTGGTCATGGTAGGGGTACTTCCTTCCCTCCTGATGCCGCTCATGCCAATTTGTCTGTAATCTCGTTGTTCACCCTTGGTATCTAAGTTATAGAAAAGTATGAGAAGAGATCGCGTATTTCCCAAACTTGTGCCAGATATTTCTTCAACTTTTCGCCCTTTGCAGCATACACGCCCAAAACTTGATTTACCACTACTTGTGAATCTGACCTGGCGTCTACTTCGGTTGCCCCGATCTGGGCGGACACAGACAAACCTGCTATCAATGTTTCATACTCAGCTTCGTTGTTCATCACTTTGAACGCCAGTGTGAGCATGTAATACCGCTCTTGACCGTTGGGGCTCAACAAATGTATCCCCAGGCTTCTACCTATTCAACAGGACGACCCGTCTATAAACAATACCCAGGGCTTTCCTGACGATGCTATTTCCTCCTCCTGGGGAAAGTCTGAGAATTTTGCTACAAAATCTGCCATTGCTTGCCCTTTTATGGCTTTCCTTGGCTCGTACTCTATATTAAACTCACTCAGCTCGATTGACCAACCTATCAGCCTCCCTGTACAATCTGGCTTCCTCAGTATTTTCGCCAATGGAGCTTCTGTCAGTACCTTCATTACATGGGCTTGGAAATAAGGACTGAGCTTCCTAGCTACCACTACCAAGGCAAATGCCAACAACTCAATTCGAGGGTATCTGGCCTCTACTCCTCTGAGTGCTCGACTCACATAATATATCGGATGTTGCACGGCTTCTTCTTCCTTTATGAGGACGGCAGATACAGCGTGCGGGGAGACTGCTGGATACGCATAGAATACATCTCCCTTCCCTAGTCGCTTTAAAAGGGGTGGACTGGCCAGATACTGTTTTAACTTTTTGAACACTTCATCACACTGTTCATTCCAAGGATGCACCTTCCGCAGTACTTGGAAAAATGGGAGGCACTTGTCTGTTGACCTGGCTATGAACCTTCCCAGGGCAACCATTCTCCCTGCCAGTCGTTGAGTCTCGTTCAGATTCTTTGGCGGCTTCATATTAATTATGGCCTCTATCTTATCTGGAGAAGTTTCAATTCCTCTCTCCGATACGAAAAAGCCCAAGAATTTCCCTGACTGGACCCCGAAAGCACATTTCAATGGGTTCAGCCTCATCTTGTAACGGCGTAAGACTCCAAACGCCATTCGTAAATCCCCAAGGTGCTGGGCGGGCTCTTTGCTTTTTACTAGTAGGTCATCCATGTAAACCTCCATAGATTTCCCAATCTGATCCCTGAACATCCGGTTTACCAGTCTTTGGTAGGTCACCCCTGCATTTTTCAGTCCAAAGGGCATGACTTGGTAGCAATACAGCCCCCAATTTGTGATGACAAATGTCTTTTCTTCATCTGCCGCATTCATCCGTATCTGGTTGTAACCAGAATATGCATGCATAAAGCTCAACATATGATGCCCCGCTGTAGCATCTACAATGACGTTGATGCGTGGTAAGGGGAAGCTATCTTTCGAGCAAGCCTTGTTTAAATCTGTGAAGTCTACACACATTCTCCACTTCCCATTTGTCCTTTTCACCATGACAACGTTGGATGACCACTCTGGGTAGTGGGCCTCTCTGATGAAACCGGCCGCGAGCAACCCTTCAACTTCTTCACTAATGGCAGTGTACTTCTCTGCGCTAAACGATATCCTCTTCTGTCTCATTGCCTTGTGCGACGAGTCCATGCCTAAGCAATGCTCAATGATGTTGTTGTCTATACCGGGCATTTCTTCATAGCTCCATGCGAAGACATCCCTGTGTTCTATCAATAACTTTATCAGGGCTTCTCTATCTGTTGGTGGGACTTGTGTCCCGATTCGGGTAGTTGTCCCGGGGCGGTCAGAGTACAATGTCATGAGTTCTAGAGGTTCGTTGACTTTTGTATGTTGTTGAACCCAATCATCCTTGACTTCTATATCTCTCTCGCAAGTTACTGCCACAGGTGGCAATAGAGGTGGCAAGGCCCCATCCTATCCTACAACTGTGCAGACGTCCTTCTTGACTTTCTTTAATTCCTACACATAACATTCTCGAGCCAGGGCTTGCTCGCCTCTCGCCTCTCCCACGCCGCCATCTGTTAGGAAGTTCATCTTGAGGTGGTAGGTGGACGTTACTGCCCTCAAATGATTGAGGGTCGGTCTGCCCAGTATGGCATTGTAGGAGGAAGGAGCTTTCACTAATAAGAAGTCGGTCATCGTGGTTGTTGTCCGCTCCCCCATGCCTACAATTACTGGGACTTGATCGCCCCTACTGGCTGGATGGCATCCCCTGAAAAACCCTTTAATGGCGTAGGGGAGAGCCTTAGTTTTCCAACATCAATCCCCATTTTGAAAAATGCCTCCCAGAACAGTATATTAGCCGAGCTCCCATTATCTACTAGTACCCGCCTAATTGTGTAATTGGCTATCACGAGGGTTATCACCAGAGCATCGTCATGTGGATATATGATTCCTTCCCTGTCTGCCTCGTCGAAGGATATCACCATTCTCTCATTGCTAAGCTTTGGTTGTTTGTGTACTCTATCCACCACAAACATCTCTTCATATCTTGCCTTCCGTGCATATGCCTTTTGGCTGGACATGGAAATACCACCCCTAGCAAAACCTCTGGCTATGGTCTTTATTTCCCCTATGGGTGTCCTGTTCTGATAGTTTCTTTGGGGTGGTCGTGCAGTCCTCAGTCCAATCTGAGCTCGTCTAATGGTACTTGCAGTACCGACCGTCTGTTTTGACAGGGCGCCGGCTTTCCTTTTCTCTCTCTCCTCCCTGTATGCCCAGATTATTGTGCACCAATTTGAGGTTGCGATTTGATCGCCCTTCCCTCGCTCTTTCTCGCCTACTAGGATTACCTTTCTTGTCAACCCACTTGTTTCTCAGCTCGACCTGAGTATCTTCTTTACAAGGGTCCACCCAAGCCTGCAGAGTATCTTCTGCATTAACAAAATCATCTGTTCTGTCCATGAACTCCCTGAGGGTGGAAGGAGTCCGCCGGGCCAACTCTACCATGAAAGGACTGCATGGCCATACCCTTCCTAAGAGGGCGGCCAGAGTGATCTTCTCATCTTGGTCATTCGTCGTTAAGTGCTCCTTATTGAAACAGGTCAAGTGGGCTTTTAAATTCTCATCTTCCCTTTGGTTAACCGTTAACAGGTGGGCAGTTGGCCACCGACATCTTCGACTAGGCATGAACTGAGTCAATAACTGCTTTGCCAGTTCCTCAAAACTATCTATCGACCTTGGTCTAAGCGTCCCAAACCATCCTCGAGCGATCCCTTTCAGGGTCAGAGAGAAAGCTCGGCATGCAATCTCCCCTTGGAAACTGTGAAGCATGATGTGAGCTTTAAAGTTTTCCAAATGATCTACCAGGTCCTTAGACCCATCGTACATACCGATCTGGGGAACTTTAAACTTTGGCGGGAGCGGTACAGCCATAATACGAGCACTGTACGGCAAGTCTGTTTGGTGGAGTAGACTTTCCACCGAGGAAGAACCACTCATCTTCTTTGCCATCTCTTCATATTTTCTCGCTAACTCTTTCAACTCATCATGCATCCTTTCTTTCTCTTCGCGTTCAGCATCCTTTTCAACCCTGCAATGTGCTTCTTGCTCACCTTGCTCATTGTGAGCGGGCACTCCCAAGGCCTCTAGAGCTTGTCGTAATTTATAAAGTCTAATTCGCTTTATGATTTGAACGATATATTACTAATAAATACTTACACTCAAGGTCTGGTCAATTTTCAAACGGAAAAGGAAAATGCTAGAGGATTCCGCTAGAGCTTTCCAATCTATTTTTTTAATTAATTAAAAAAATATTATTTAGTAAAAAATATTATTTAATAATATTATAATTTTTTATTTAAAACTTATTAAAAAAATGTTGTTAAAAAAAATAGAAATAGCTAGTAGGAGCCCCTAGCAATGGGCATAGCACATCCTGTGACGTCCTCAAATTCCGTTTGGGATTGGACGGACATTTGAAGCGTCGAGACATGCAACACAAGGTTACCTACCCCCGTTCATGACATATAAGATGCAATGTTCCTAACATGCATCTAACAATATGCAATATTTGCAGCGGATAAATTTTTTTCTTTAGCAATACTATGCACCAAATTGAAAATATCTCAAATGCTTAAAACATACTTCATATATAAAAACCCATTGAACAACTAAGATCACAACACTAGTCCAAAATGGTTATGATCCAAAAAGTACTAGAGATGTAACTCAATCGTATAAGTAGTAATTTACGTTAATTACTATATTAACATTGATGTCGCACTGTCGCTTAGTCAACTGTGTCTAGTTGATCATCTCCTGATTCTCCTTCAGGTCCTGTAACAAGATCTACCATTCGGGGGGAATGGTAGTTGAGACTACCAAAGTGAGATTTGATTACAAATCTCAGTAAGTTAACAAAAAACTTCCACACAAGCTAATAATGCATGGATGACAGTAAAAGCATAAATGCATAATCAAATTTATAAGTAATTAAAGCATAACTTGGCGTATAACATAGCACAATTGACATAACTTAAATTGAAACATGAACTGAACTTGACTTGACATGAACTTGATCTGAAACTTGACTTAGCATGAACTTGGTTTGAAACTTGAATTAACATGAAAAATACATACTCCACAGTTGTTGTGACCCTATGTATTCTACGTGTAAATACATACTCCACAGTTGTTGTGGCCCCGTGTATTCTACACAAACTTGACTTAACATGAAAAATACATACTCTACAGTTGTTGTGGCCCCATCTATTCTACATGTAAATACATACTCCACAGTTGTTGTGGCCCCATGTATTCTACGGAAACTTATTCTTTAACTGCTTAAATACATACTCCACAGTTGTTGTGACCCCATGTATTCTACGTGTTACAATTGCTGTGTCTCACGTAGTGTATGCGCCACAATTACTGTGACCCCATGTATTCTACGTGTTACAATTGCTGTGTCTCACGTAGTGTATGCGCCACAATTACTGTGACCCCATACATAAGTAATCAAGATAAAACGTGACTGGAATACGAAATGACTGGAGCCCTGACGTAACATAACGTGATTTGAACATAACTTGAAATACATGACCAACTTGAGATAGAAACATTTCGTAACATGGCATAACATATAATAGACAACATATTTAACATGACATACTTGCAATAGTGAATATTATATGACTTGACATACATGTAATAGATGACATACTTAGCATGACGTACTTGTAAGGTACAGTAATACATGACAGAATATATTATGTAACAGATAAAAAATTTGATGACAGAATAAATTCTATATAATAGACAATTACGTGATAACTTGGCATGGCATGACATATATGATAACACACATACATACACTGTAGTTCCTTTACTTAGCACACATACACAGTAGACTACTAGTAAGTTAAAAGCTAACTTACCTCGATCTCCGCGTTTCTTATAAAACTTCAAGTGCGATCACGAGGAACTGTAATTAGTGATTCTAAAAGTTAGAACTAAATCACTAATAATTTGAAATATGGAAAATACTAACTTAAAGAGTAAAATTTTCATTTCACTCTCTACATGTGGGAAAATGACCGTTTTACCCATAACTTAAGGATTTTGCATACTAATTCCAAAAGTTTCCAAAATTTACATTCTTCATGTAAATTTTGTCCTAAACTTAAATATCAACTCAGAAAAATTTAAAACAAAATACAACTATGGAAAACACACTATGGCCGAAACATCCATAGGCCATTTCCCTTGATTTTTGTTGCAATTCCTTCCAATTTCAAAACTCATGCTTAAACCAAAATTTTGCAACAAACATCTTCCAATCCTAAGTTCAAAACCATACTTAAAACATCCATTTAGAAAAAGCTAATAATTAACACCAAATTTTTTTTGTAAAAAGATCCAAGCACTTGAATCACAAGTTTTGACCTTAAATCAAAGCATCTCCAAGAATTTCAAAAATCAAATCTTACTTCTAACATATTCATAATATCATCCTAACATCAACCATGCTTTAAATCATCAAACTAAAGTCACCAAAATCACAAAATAACATTTGGAGTTTTTGGTTTTACACTTAGTCCAAAAACAGAAACTTTTTCCTCAACTAGTTTTGATAAATCTCTTGATCTATGACTTATAAATATATGATCTTCAAACCAAACCATCACATGGTTTAAAAAGATGTCCTAAAACATATATAAGCTTCTAATTCAAGATCACATGGTTAGAAATTAACCAAAACATAAATTTAGCCAAGAATATCCACACTTTGGCTTATCTGAATATCTCTTTGCATAAAATTTCATATCTTTGAAACTAACATCAAATATCTTCAAAATAATAATATAACATGTATATAAGATTCTTAGGATCCTCCAATAAAATTATTAAAGTCATTGGAATAGATTTAGACCACCAAAGAGTTAAACTTTCTCAAAACAGAAACTGTTTTTCTTCTTCCAGTTTCTAAGTTTCTAAATCTAAGAAAATCTTTCATCAAAACCTTTAATCATGCAAAAATCCTCAACCAATAGTCACATATACATGTTAACAATACTCCATAAAAATTTCGGACCAATATATATCCATTAGCTTGGTCAAAAACTCCAAATTATAACATATTCTCCAGTTTATCTCCCAGAATGACCTTTTTATAGTTTATATAATATTTTACTGACCGAATGATCTTCAAATGGGGCAAATAATATATCCATGTAAACTAGACTAAAAAAGGAATAACTTATATGAAGGAGACTTTATGATAAAACACTTACAAAAGCTTTGAAATGGGCGTACAAAAGAACTCCTAAAAGCTTTCCGAGAGAGAGTGTTTGATATTCTTTTAATGGAAAGTATAAATGAAAATAATTTCGTGGGGAGAGGTGGCTGGAGATACTTATGGATGAGATATGGAAGAGATGAGGCTGGAGTTGAGAGTTGAGTGTAGTTTTCTCCTACTCAAAATATCTATAAAAGATTATCTCATAATATTCTATCCAATAGTATCTACAAAAAAATCAACTTAAGATATTTTTATCTAATAATATCTATAAAAATCAACTCAAAATATTTTTACCCAATCATATTCATGAAAATTACCTCAAGATATTTCTTTTTATCTAATAATATCTACAGTTTTGAACAGACGTTTTGTCCGAAAATATGAAAAAATGTTATTGCGCCATAAGACTTTAAATAACCCTCCGAGTCTAATAGCACAAACTATAATACATTTTGACACTTCTCACTATCTCCAATAATAAAAAACATACTTCTGATACCATAGTAAATAATAACACTAACTATGTAGTTAGACAAAAACCTATACGATTAATGGATTCGTGAAAACTTATGGGGTTTTCACGAGGTTCCTAAAGTTCATAGAAATTTCACAGTTGAATTTCTAGCAGGCTGTTACACATCCCAACAGAAAATGATAGTCTCACTGCTTCCAACTCTCGCTCACATTTTTTTTTATTTTGTTATTTCAAAATTAAGGAAGTGGTCAGGGAGCATGTCGAGGGCTTGGCTCCCCTGGTCTTCTCACCGACCTTGTAGACTAAGGTAAGAGCTGAGGCAAATTTGTAGAGACATGGTGCTCAACTACCCCGGTCTTCACATTGATGGAAGTTTGGTAGTCAGTGAGGATATTGGGGTGCGTAATTGAGCTACAGAAGGCAAACCAGTTAGCATAAATAATTTTCAATCACAAGTGTGAGGTTCGCACATCTGAATTGTCCCGTTGGATTGTAGCGAGAGTTTAAGGTGCTTTGGCATTGCCCCCAACCCACCATGTTTCAGCGGTGACAAAGATCTGGGGTGTCCGCGTGCATGTTAATTCTAAGAAATCAATTATGTTGGAGACAAACATGGATGCAAGAGCGATGCCCAAGTGGGGCTGTATAGCCGTTGTTTCGAGCTACAATAATCAATTTTGTTAGCAGAAATAAAATTCACACAAATCTTGAGAGAGATAAATCAGGGAGTTTTAGTTGCTGAAGTCGATTTTTTTTTACTGAATTTGTCTGCTGGTTGCCTTCTCATCTTACCTTTCTTCCTTTTGATTCAAGCTTTTCCATATATATATAAATGGATGAGGAAATGGATGCCAGAGTGAGAGGTGGCCATTGCCGAGCTACCGAGATGTTAGCTGAGTGCATGGCTGCTTGTTAGCACGTGAGCAATGATTAGGATGTGGATTGGCTGAGGAGTGACTAGGATGTGCATTGGCTGAGTAGTTTGCATGGCTGAGTCTGGGAGAGGACAAACAGTGGCATGGCCACGGACCAAGTGGGCAATGATACCCAGTTGCATGATCGAATTGTCCCGTAGGAGATGAAACCCAGCTACATGGACATGTTGCAGTGGTGATGAGACCCAACTGCATGGCAGTGGTGCAATGGCGATGAGGCCTAGCTACATGGTTGTGGTGTAGTGGGCAATGAGTCCCAAATACATGGTGGTGGGGTTGCTGGGAGGGTGCTGGCCGATGAGCCATGGCCGTGGAGCGGCAAGGTCGACGACTCTATGGCCATGGAGTGGCATGGATGTGGAGTGGCTGGCCGTGGAGTCCAATGCATATTTAGTGCACTGGGTGCGTGGCTGTGGGACCAGGGGTTGGCCATGGTGGTTGAGAACCTCCCTTCAAATGGCAGAGGATGCCAATGGTCCAACTGGTGATTACCTGCGAGATCAAGAGGCTCACGGCCGTCTGCCATGAGCTTATTGCGTGCGTACCTTGTATGAAGGCCATGGTTTTGCACAGGGTGTCGAGGTGTGCTGGAGCCTGGTGGCACTCTGGCTGAACAAACTACGCCAATGGTCCACATGCTGGCCGCTGGCACCTCTGCCTTACCGTGATAGGACTAGGCCTAGAAATCTTAGTCCTGTGTAATCTATGCATGGGACTTGCATGGTTAGGCCGCCTCTGTGGGGTGGGGGGGGGGGGGGGGGGGGGGGGTAGGGAGGGGGGGCGGCGTGTTTCTTGGCTACGACTAAGGTTCACACTGTCGATGACAGAAATCTTCAATGGCCCTAGGAGCAATTGGTGGTGATCCTGCAGCCCGCGTAGAGATGGTTGACTATCAGGTTCACGGTAGCAGAAACTCGTTGCCCATCGTGCATGGTGTGCACATTCTTGCCGTCAATGGTTTCCTCTGTGGGGAGTAGAAACCACTTGCGGATCGGTTGATTATTGTTGGTGGGGCCCACAAGGCTCACGGAGGCGAAGCCGTGAGGCTGTCGAGTGCACAATAACATACACCAGCGAAGTGCACTGTTCATGGCCCCTGTATGGCTCCACTGCATATGGCTCCTCTGCAAGCTGCCCTACCACCATGAGGGTTGCATTTTGCAGCCATTGCCACCAGTGCCTCGGGTTGCTATTACTCGCTGGAAAGCAAACCTCCTCCACGTTGCCTAGCTACTATCACTATTCCTTCGCATCGCACCACGCAAGCTTCCTCAATAAGGCTCTTTCTCTCTTTATGTGAGACTCTCTCTCTCTCTCTCTCTCTCTCTCTCTCTCTCTCTCTCTCTCTCTCTCATTTTCATGATATGCTGCCCTGAATAGCCACCGTTGCTCATCCAACCCGGAAGCTCACAGTCAAACCCACAACCCACGTTGCATGACTACTCTGATACACTGATACAACTCTGGCAGTTGGTCGGCGTAAGGTCTGCTCTACAAAGTGCAACTGCGTTAACTCTGTCGGAGTTTTCTCCAGTGGAGAAATTGTAGAACCCATAATCGATTTGGGTGTAAGAAGAAAGGGATGAAAGGAGGGTATTGACGTTTTTTCTGTAGGCACTGTTACTGCTAACGTTACCAGTATTGGAACAATGATGGTACACGAAGCGATCTCGCTGCGGAAAGGCGAGCTTTACAAGGTGTGTGAGCATGGCACAGAAAAGGAAAAGCAGTAGTCTTGAAGCGCCCATTCTCATTTTTCCTTCTGTAATCTGCATATTCTTTGTAATTATGTAGCATTCCTTAGGAGGAAGTGACGACGAAACCGCTTCTACATTTGTTTCCACTTGCAAGTCCATGGTCTTGTCACATGATCAAAAAGGAATCCAATAATGCTGACCATCCAACTACTTTTTTCTTTCTTTATGCATTTTGTTTGTGAGTACGAGACGCATCCTAAAGATGAACAAAAAGACGGAAAAAACAAGTAGGGACAATCGAAAAGTACTGGAGGTCCATTGGATAGGGCATTAACGAAGCGTGTCAATTGACTCAGTTCAATAGACTTGCCGACTTCATAATTGACATACAATTTTAAATATAAGTTGATTATATAACTAGTAGAAGATGTTAGTGCCTCGTATGCCCACTTGAATATTTTCTATATTTTTATCTTATTAACAACATACTTTTTTAATTTACAGATTTTTCACAAATAGATAAAAAAAAAGTTATAATTTTAACTAATATGTAACTTCTAATTTTCTTTAACCAATCACTCTTAACTCGACGTCTATGTTAAATTAGCTATTACACTATCTATAATAATAAAATATTATTATTCTTTATTATTAATATTTCTTTAATTAAATTATATTGATAAACATTACTTATATTATAATTTATTATACGATAAGATTAGTGCATTATCATTTACTTTGGACTATGCACAATGGATACTTTGATCTGTTTATAAATAAAATTATAATTGGGGTTTATCAAGATGTCGGTTTTTTCCTTTTTTTTTTTTTTTTTTTATATGAACTTTGAAACAATTATTGATGGATTGAAATCATTCTCAACCGCATCTCGTATTTTATATTAAATTTCTACTTTTAGTTTTCGAGTGGTAAAATATAGATTTTTTTATATTAAAAAACAATTCTCATTTTATTTAAAATTTTTATTTTTTAATTATTTTTTAAGTATTTTTTTAATATATTTAATTATTAAAAAAATATACAATTCACTAATAGTTATTTTCTTAACCATTAAGTAAAAAAAATTAAAACAAAAAAAGAGTAATAAAATGATGATATAAGGTTAATATGTCTATTATTATTCTTGTTTTTTATATAGAGCAAATATTCTCACCGGTCAAGTTGTTAAAGGGTTGAAAACAGTCTCTAATACTTTTTTGCCATGTAGCCCATCTATGGGGCTAATAATGGAATTGCGGCACACAATAGACAGACCCATGAAGGAAAATCACTCTCCTCGCCCACTGCCCAGATTCCTCACGTGTCCTCTCTCCCGTTAATTGTTTTTGATCTGTTCGTGTTTTCATTAATGGCTTCGATTTAAGAAACCAACTATTTCTCTTGCTTGCTTTGCTTTTCTATCTCTTTCATGGAAAGAGCTAATTCTTTATTTTTGGTGCGAGTAATGTGTGAAAGGAAGTCCTATAATTTACTCTTGTTTTCACTATCCGAATTTTTCCTTTCTTCTTAACCATGCCTTTTCACCAAGTGGCCTTCTTGTTTCGTACAAAAGCCATTTGCCTCCGGGTTGTTGGAAGATCTTGCTCTGTTTTCCTGTATTCAAGCCCACAAGGTTAGGGTTCTTTGCTTTTGCATTTTTTTGTACCCTTTACTGTAAAAAAGTTTTGGAGACTCTAAAGAAGTGGCTTTGCAAATTACGATTTGTTTTATGAGGTGCGTTGTCCAATTTTCATTGAAATGTTGATTACTTGGGCTCTTGGTGGCTCTATTGAACTGAAATTCTTGATCATTTCGAGAGATTGTTTGTTTAGGATTTCACTTAATGCACTGATGGGGACATCAAGCTCGAAAATTATGAGGCTGCTTGGAGAAGAGCAAGCAGTGATTCTAGTCGATTCGGGACAAAAAACATGAGTATTAAAAGGACAAGTGAAAATAATTTTATCCTAATCTTTTAATATAATTTTAATTTGATATTAATCAGAATAATCATTAAAAATAAATAGAGAATTCAATTCTAAAATTTTAAACAATAAAACTTAATTTATGAATTGGAATAAAATCAAAATATCTTTACCATTCAATCTTTATCCTAAATTTTACTCCAAATTTAATTTTTTATGGATGAACTCAAAAAATAAATTAATAAAATGATTTTCCCTTTCTTTTTCAGCTCTGCTTCCGTGCAAGAGCCAAGTCAAAAAAAAGAACCTCCTCCTCGTGTTGCGTGCTTATATGTTCCTCCAAAGACTCCTCCGTTCGTCAACTACCAAAGACTAATCTTCGAAATGTGGGAATCCGCGTCTAACAATAATCAATTTCCCACATTATGTCAGTTCACTTTTTGTGAATCCGCGTCTATCAATAATCAATGTCCCATGCATGCGTCCTTCCTCTCCAAACGAAAAAGGAATTATCCTGGGTCCCGCGTGAAAGCTTCTCCAAATGAAATGAAAATAATCCGTTTCTTTTGCATTCAAAATAAAAATAAAGATAATATCATGGTAGGTCCCACGTCCAACAGTAAGAACTGCTCTGTCTTTTCCGTCTCTTCCGTTCAAATGAAAAGTAATTGTGTTGTGCATTTTACTTAAGTTAAAATGCATGCATATCCTCTCTTTTATTAATTTTAAAATTAAATATAAAAAATTATGCTTACAAATATCTCAAAATAAAAAAGAAGTTAAATTCAAAAATATAATTTAATTTCTAAAATTTCTATTTACATTTTATCATTCTAATCCAATAATATGATATTTAGAATATACTTTCATGCACTCATTAGTATTGCAGCACACTCCAAACAAAAACACAAGGTACTTCTTTCTACTCACCTAGTTATGTATTGGCTCTTAGTGGTTGTGACGTAGTGTTGGGTGTGAAATGGTTGGAAACTCATGGTCCTATTATGTGAGATTTCAACCAACTCACAATGAAGTTTATGTATGGTGGTAGGGGAATTGAGTTAGTGGGGTTGAGTTTGAAGGAGCTGAAGTTTATATTTGTCGGTTCCTATGCACATCTCTTATTTAAAGATAAAAGTATCATGAAGTTTCTGGTGTATTTGGTGTTATTTTTAGTTAAGAGTGTCTCATTTTTTGAAAAGCCTCTTAATCTGTTTGTGAGGGATTCGAATTGTGCTCTATATGCTGCCACCATTATCATTTGTTTAATATGGGTGAGAGAATCCACGGGGTGATCATAAGCTGTTGGTCCAAAGTGGATCAACAACGCACGAACAAAGGTCTCCCAGTTATTAAACCCTGTGGAGTTGACGGCATCTTGCTACCACTCTAGGGCGTCTCCTTCCATATGATAGGCTACCATCAACAACCGTTGGAGAGGTGGTGTTTACTGGAATTCAAAGTATTGAGAAGCTTGGAATATCCACTTGGCTGGACCACCTCCATCAAAATGAGGAAACTCCAAACATACTCCACAAGGAAAACCCCCTTTATTGCCATTATGGATATGATATGTGTCTTATTGGACTTTCAGGTATTTGTTTGTATTCTGGTTGGTGACAAGGGTCCGCACCAAATCTGTAAGTTGCTCCAATTTATCAAGGAGCTGGTCGAGCCTACCATTAGTCTGCTGAAGACCTTCAACCACTTCATCAACTTGCCTTTGCATACCTTTCTTTTGCTGCCTTGAGTGTGTGTTATCAGCCATGTATATGTAAATGTAAATGTGTTATCAACATGGATGAGAATGTAAACGTAAATGTGTATGAGGACCGTGGGCTCTTAGATACCAATTGTTAGCTCTCTGTAGTGATATTGTATGGATTATGTTGTTTGAATGTAATGGAAATGGACATTCAATAACAGATGGAATATTGCAGGAATGGAAATTAGGTTGCACTCAAAGTGTTTGTGAAAATGCCTCAAGGGCCATACGTATATTGATAAGGGAAAGCTTCGAGGGTTTCCCAACCTCCTTACAAATTCATGAAAATTTCATATTCCAGATGATCCCCCCCTCTACACTACCCCTTCCCCTATAATAGATTTCCCCTGTAAAAGACTTGAGCAATTGATAAAACACCCACACAATGGCATAAGAAAAACTATAACAGCCAAATGGTATATATCATAAATATTAGGAAAAGTATAGTTGCAAGCACAATTGTGCACTAATCTGTGCACCAATATGATGTGATTGGTCAAAAAGTAGATTTTATTAAAAACAGTGTTAATTTAAATATTAATTATGAATAAATCAGTATTGGTACACAGATTAGTGCACAACTATACTTGTATGTAGCAAAACTCTAAATATTAAAAACAACAGACTCTAAACTACCCTCTAAAATAACAACATTCCTTAAATGATTCGTTTTCATTAATCTCATTTCTTGACAGGTTCTCAAATGGTGCCATTCCCAGATCATTTTCTTCAGCCCTTCACTTCAACATCCCAACATCAGTTCCTTCCCTCTTCATTCTTTCATGTTCCTTCCCTCGGGTTCTTGACGCTCTCTTACCCCAGCAACCAAACAAAGAAAAACCTTACGGTTACAAAACCCCTTTTTCTCTCTTTTCACATTTCCCAGCAAGAAAATAGATCAGGATAAAAACCAAAGTGGCTCAAATAATGAACAACTAAAATTCCTCAAAACCCAAGATCAGTAAAACCATTTGTCTCTCCCCGATTTCTCCTTCACGCCACCTCTCCTCAGCCAGTTGTTGCCACACATCAACGGTACCACAAGCACGTTGTCACTGACAACTTCCTCACCGTAGGTCCTTTTCTCTCTCCCCTCTCGAAGCCCTCTCTCTATCTATCAAATCTCATTAGATCCTTGTATCGCCACCATGCACCACCCACTGGGCCCAACCCCGTCAGCTTTAATGCCACCGATCTCCCCATGCCGACCACCAACGTACGGTGGCAAGCCCTTTCCCTCCCATTGGATCTCTCTCCCTCTCGGATCTAGACAGATCTGTGTACCCATGCCTAGCCCCATCGTCCACAATCACTTGTAGGGCCACCATGAGCCACCGTGGGCCTCCTCCCAATCGAGCCACCCCAGTCCACCACTGCTCAACCCTAGCCCAGTGTCCCTCTCCCATTATGTCTCTCAACTCGCAGCCTCCTGCCCTCCTCGCGCCACCATCAATTGCCTTAGACCACCACGGCCCATGCCCAAGCCCCCCACCTACCTTAGCCACTGCCTCTGTTCCCTACACCACAAAAAAAAATAAAAAATACAAAAAATGAAGAAACAAAACGAAGACACAAAGACCAAAAGAAGAGAGAAGATGCAAAGAATTTATCTATCACAACATGTAAATAAAAAACAAAAAATAAAATATAAGATCTCGGATCATCTTTGACAACAAAAAAAAAATATCTATATTTTCATAAAAATTTATACCCAGACTGCAGTGGCACCAAGAATGGAGAAGAGCAACTCCTACTCCTTGAAGAAGGTTGCCGGCTGATGGAGAAAGAAACAGTGAGAGGTTGTCAGCTGATCGAATCATTAAAGGTCACAACTAGTCTCGATCGTCATGTAGGTGCCATTTTTTGAAATATCAAATATCTAGATTGAATCATGAGTATCATAGAAGTATCAAAGATCTCAGTTGTGTTTTAGGTTACAACTCCTGTAAAATTCTAATGAGGATAGCTAGAAAACAATAATTGAGTCCTTATGCATTTGCTGAAACTTCAACAAAGGTGCCTCTACATCTCTCATTGGACGTACGTACTTCTCAATTAAGCCTATACGTATGTAGAAAATAACAAGAAGCTATCTAAACAACAAATATTGATCTTATTTTCTGAAGGCATGATCAAGAATTAGCTAGCGAGGATATGAGGATATGGGTTAGTCATTGAAGCCTCATTTTTTGAAGCTTGGAATGATCGGTTTCCATCTCAAATACAGTTTAGAGTTCATAAAATTTGGAACAATTTCATATGCATAAATATACAAAAATTCACATATGCAATTTCACATATATATCTTCCCGTAGGTACATCCTATTTACTCCAAACAACGGCATCAAATAAAAGCATGTCACGTAAACCCCACATCCTCTCAACGGTAGACCGCACTGCAGAGGAAGAAAAAAGTTTTTCTCTCACTTCTGTCCTCTCTCTCTCTCTCTCTCTCTCTCTCTCTCTCTCTCTCTCTCTCTCTCTCTCTCCTTCCTTCCAAGCTTCGTATAATGTCCACCGACCTCCCTCAATCTCCTGACCTTTTCTTCTCCCTCCCTCAATCTCATGTCCTTTTCCTCTCTACAGTTTCTTACCACAATCTTAGTCATTTAAAACATATTAAATAAGCCAATTCCTTCTCGCTTTTTTATCTCTCATATGCAAGATGGTTGCTACTGGTTTGATTTTTCTTCCTTATGTTTCTCATGCTTCCTTCAATGCTTTCCCACGAGTAAACAATAAAGTTGGCTTTTCCTGTTGAGAAATATTTGAGAAATGATTTTTAACAAAAAATTATGTTTTTTTTTTTCGGCTATTTTCTTTCTTTAATCTTCTGTAATCTTGATGAATGCTAATGTTTGGTGAAGGTTGTATGAGGAGGAAATTTGTTTGGGTGTTTTGGCAGGGTGGGTTCAGGCAAATGTGAAGGTTGTAGATAGCCTGACTTGTCCAGTATCAGCTCCAAAACGTTCTGATCTCTATAGTAAGCGTTGTAAGGGTTTTTTGTATATACATTGATTTCATTAAGCATGAGATCATAATTATCAGTTAAAAAACGCTGAAACTTACCCTACTGGTAATTGCTTTTGGGTCGACTAGACAAAATGTTGTTCCCAACATCGAATACTTGGGCTCGTAAAATGCTATTGGTCGGATTCTTGAAGCTCTCCCATAAGATGCTTGAGGTTGTGCTCGTTATCATCAAGTTTCCAGTGTCAAGCATGGCCCGTGCGATATCGGAACATTTCCAGTGTTGTAGGAACTCCACAAGTACAACCCATCTGATTTTGTGAGCACAAAAGCTATCCAGCGGTGATTAGCTTCATGATTGAATCTCGGTCCGTCGGGTGATCTCTGTTTGCAGACCAAACTATGGTTTTTTCTGGTATCTTAGCAAACCAGATTGCAAGAAGGAACTGGTCTTCTTGACCTGGAAGGCTACGGAATCCAAATGCAGAATAAAGAAATATTAACTCTTGCTGTATTCCCAGGCACAGTGCAGGAGTTTAATATAAGGTAGGTGCAGTGCAGGACTTTTACATGAGGGAGTCTGATGTGTCAAAATATTATTAGCTGTCATTAAACTCACAACATAGGAACTTCCGTCCAAAAGAGGCTCTGATATATATATATATATATATATATATATATATATATATCTATCATATACAGATAATGAATATCAATGCAATAATATTACATATGCATAATCAAAATTATAATTTTATGCATATGTGTGGCGTATCAATTGATGCATAATATCGGTACGAAGCATTATATATTTTTATCATTCATGACCAAAAAGAAATATCAAAGTGATATACGGCATGTGTAATATTATATCGAGATCATAAAAATCTATAACATAAAACTCTGATATCACATGTTAAATATTTTAATATGAATATTAATAATCGGATTTTTGATTTTATATTATCTAAAATAATAAACAGTGATAAATAAATGTGTACCTTTCTCCATCAGTTCAATGAAGAAATAAATCTGGCTATGAGGGAATGATCATCCTCTGCAACTTTGCCTCTCAAGTGTCTCATGATGGCAAAAGGTATTCTGATGTTGTAGATGTGAACCATTTAACTACTCAGTGCTATTTATAGATTTCTGACTATCAAGAAATCTCAGAATTTGTGTCTAACTATAATTAGAGATATAGAGTTTTAATCTTATCTCTTAAGAATTTTTTTTATCCCATTATTACTCATTTTTTAACTAATAAATTTTGAACTATTTCAAACTATATTAAGATGAGTGTGTGAGATGTAGAGTTTAAATAAAAACTTTTACGGATGAATGATGATAGAGGAAAAGAAGAGGAAAAAGCTTAAGGCACCAACAATTCTAAAACCAAATATGCAGAGCATGACATCGGATCACTGGTGGCCTTCTTTTCTAGGTAAATAAAGGGAGTTCACAGTTGCAAGTGTGACAGTTGTTAGGCATGCTTGGTAATTAAAAATTATGTAACTTTTAAGTTTTAAAAGAAAATATATATATATATATATAATTAATATTGATTTTTGCTATCATGAATAATTAGAGTTGATTTTTTTTATTATTTTGTTTAATTAAACTATGTTGTATATTGGGATTTAAAAAAATGAACAAGTACAAATCGTTGAAAAATATTGAATTAGAAAATTCATTGAGAATTGAGAAATAATAATATAAGTATTATAAGTTATATAGAATACATCGAGTAAAAAAAAAAAAACAGCACAATAGAAAAATTGTGGGCAATTTCTTTTGTTGATGTAACTAATAAAAGTAAAATGGTAGATCCACTGCTCCCACACTAGGGAGCTACTGCTCACATTTTTTAATTTTATATAAATTTTTTTTACTTTGTGATTAAAGAATTATTTTATAATAATGTTGTCAATTTATTTTTAAAAAAAATATTAAAAAAATAAATATAAAAAAAATTTTAAAAATTCACTTATACCTAACTTATGTATCTTTAATCTGGTAATGAAGTCTAGATTTGCATTAAAAGAAGAATAAAAAAAAAAAACTGAGAGTATTGGTTGGCGTAGTCACGTAACACGCTATTTAATAAAAATCATCAAAAAATAATGATGGACACGATTGATGACGGGGTCAAGTTTGTTCCGGGCGAGTCGGTAAGTCGATAAGTCCAGTCAATGTCTCGTCAAAAATGAAAAAATCTAGTCAACAATTCAAGTGGAGGGGCCAGCTTTTTCCAAAACGTATTTGGAAGGCTGAACTACTGATGGCGTCGGGGAGAGATTGAGTACCGTTTGGGTATTTGAATTTTTTATTTTAAATATAAAATTTTTATCTTATTATTATAATTTTTTCAAATTTTTATATAAAATATAATAAATAATTTAATTTTTTTAATTTTTTTAAATTTTAAAATAATAATAATATTGAAATATAATATTTTAATATTTAATCTTAAAATTTAAAATTATATAAAAATTTTTAATAGTCAAGTAAAATAGAGAGACTAGAGATGTGACATGTCGGCATGTTGCAGGGAGAAGAAAAGAAGACCTAAGTTTGCTCCTCTTATTTTCAGATATTTATCGAATTTTCATATTAATTAATTCCGGATCAAAAAATAGATTTTGGCCGAAATATCATAAGCCGGCAGAAATGGACCAGAACGATCAGAATTGGACTCAAAACGGAACACCCCTATTCAACCATGTCGGTTACTATTCTAGCACTGAAAATTTGGCCATTCCAATCAAAATGAAATGAAATTAAAAACTTTGCTCTTAAAACCTTATATTCTTATTTCTTCTTCTAAAGTTTCTATCCTTGTTAATCGTCACATCTCCCCTTCCATCGTTCGGTCTAAGAGACATTTTCCTTGTTAAATGGTTGCCCCCTCATTCGGTCTTATAATTGTTCCATTCTTGCTAGTTTTCCTGCTATCTTGGTTTGAATACTAACATTTTTGCAAAATTACCAGCTTTAAGGATGGGGCTGATTTATGCTACTAACTTAGTATTTAAGACATTATTGTGGAAACTAATTCTCTTCTTGATGTAAATTGATTGAATAATGATTTCCAACCTCCTTGAGTTTATGCTGATATTTGCGATGATATACTTCATTTGAAAAATAATTTTACTTTTAGTATTAATCATATCTATAAAGAAGGAAATGCTTTACAAACAGTGTTGTTATCTATAGATCACAGGGTACATTTTTCCTCTATTTTTGAGCTCCCCAAACATATAGTTAGCTTTTTTGCTTTAGATCACTACAAGAAATATTCACATTTCCGGCGAGTAAAGTAGCCGAAAATACTATAAAACTTAGCTGCTATTAATTATTTCCGACTATTTTTAGTTGCCATAGAATAGCCACTATTAAAGAGCCAAGTAAAACTTTTTCTGGCTACTTTGATAATTTCCAGAAATACTGATTATTTTTGACAAAAATAATAGCCGCAAATGTTATAAAATTTTGTCGCAAAAAATTTTGTCAAGATCCTTAACCATAGCCAAAACTATTTGCGGCTATATATTTTTTGCCGCATATATTTTTTTGCGGCTACTTTTTGAAGTTGGAAATAGATGCTGTCAAAGATGAAACTGGACAAATTTTTATTCGGCTGATTATTTGCACCAGAAATAAGTTTTTGCGGCTACTTTGATTTAGCCAGAAATAGATGCTAGCTTATTGCAATTGGACAAAGATTCTATTCCGGCGGATTATTTTCACCAGAAATACTTGAAATCTCTACATGGTTTTTTCGTTAGATCTTATTTTTTACCTGATATTTATTTCCTTTCCTTTATGATAAGTACTTGCTTATTAATAAATTAAAAAATACTATATTTGGAGAAATTTATATTTGCCTGCCAATATAATTCATATAACCTCAAAGTACATATTTGAAATTCACTACTACCATTGTTTTAAGTTTTACACAATACCATCCAACATATCACAATAGAAAATAAATTTACAAATGGAATTTTTTCTATATGGGTTTAACTTTGATTCCATCTTTGACAGCTTCTAAAATATTTTTGCTCTATATTTCTTGATATCTTAGTTCAATCATATGAGTAACAAGAACAAAAAATAAATCATGAGGTTTTAGATTTATATTAACCACCATAAACAAAATGAGATTAGGAAAGACCATCACTTTATATTTCTTCAGATAAAGCAGTAAAGAACCTTTATATCACAACTATGCATTAACGAGTGACAACTCACACAAGACAAGGACTGGGCCGGTCTAGATTATGTTCTTCAATAAGTGGGTCTGCTTGGGTATAACATATATATATATATATATAAAGACCATATTATATATAGTTGCCAACCCCAAACATATAAATTATAAGCAGACATATACCTAATAATTAGGCAAAAGGAGATTAAGCTTACAAGTAAGCTATGAGCACCCCTCAATCACAAAATACACTACATGCTACCTACACTGAAACTTAATAACCAAGATGCATTATCCAATTGAATTAGAGCTTAATAGTTTCTGCAAAAGTTATTGTTATTCAATTAGATGGTTCCTACGAGAATGGCGTCAGATTATTATGACTTCTTGGCAACTATTACCTGTTCAACTATCTAATTGGGACATTATAATTTGATCAATGCAATATTTGCATTAGATAATAAATATGTATCCATAAAAAAGATAATGAATACTTTAGTGTTGATAGTGCAAGATGTATTATATATAATACCAATAACATGTGACAATCAGTGCAAAAGAGAAGGTTTTCTACAAAGGATTAAAGACGAAGAAGGTGAAGGATGCAATGTCTATGGATTCTTGGAAGTCAATAAGGTGGCAGGAAGGCATCATTTTGCACCTGGAAAAAGCTTCCATCAGTCGGGTGTTCATGTACATGATCTGCTAGCATCTCAAAAGGATAGTTTTAATGTAAGTTATGAGCCGGATCTTTTCATTGATATGCTATTGATATTAATCCATATATTTTTAAAAGTCTTTAAATGTCATGCTATTGTATTTCCTTTTATTTGACCTTTGTTATAGTTTCTGGTAAGGCATCTGATAAATGTGCTATATGTGATACAGATAAGTCACAAGATCAATAGGGTAACTTTTGGAGACTACTTCCCTGGCGTTGTGAATCCTCTGGACGGGTAGGCATTTTTTTTTCTTTCACCCTAGTCCAGTGAGCCATCCCTTGTACAAAAAACATAATCCAATTTTTGTATATATGTCACATTGTATATATTAAAATAAAAATATTATATTCTGTACAACTTTCAGGGTGCAATGAACACACTCAACACCATTCAAATGGGCAGCTTAACAAGGGAACCTAGCAAGTATATGAAATGAGTACACCATTCAAATTCCTCTGAAAGTTATAAGCAGTTGTACAGGATTTTCTGCAATTTACAGAAAATTGCAGAAAATGATGATCTTAAATTGTATGAAGAATGACTGGCATCCAGTAATGAGAGATGCAGTTTGATACATGAATTATGATTTGGTAGAGATTGAAGGCAGTGTAATGCATAGGAAACACTTCATTACTGCAAATATAGTTGGTAGGCACACAAGCTGAACATCTTAAGTAAACCCATATCTCAACTATGCATTGAATCTGGAGGAGTTAAAAAAATGTTTAATAGGTTTCAGAAGGCATCTCCAACAGAAGAATTACTAAAAGAGGTAGAGATAAGCGGAAGAATCCTAATGAAAACTGAATTTGGGTAAAATTTGTTCCTGAATTTTTTTAACGGCAGGAGTGGTGGTCTTACATTAAGGGGATCATTTTCTTTCTTTCTTTCTTTCTTGTAATCAATATGTTTTTGCATTGCTGAGTTTTAATATAGATACGGGCAGAGAACCTATATATATAGAAATGGATAGCATTGAGAAGGGAATTATGGAACTCATCTCCCAGCTTGGAATCAGGAAGCTTTTAACTGGTGTGATCCTCTGCTTTCTAACTTAAGATTAACTTAAGATTGGTGAGAAAGTTAATAATGCATAGCCTAGTTAATTAGTAACCTATTACACCTATATATAAATATTCAAATGGTATAAAATAATATGAAATATATCTCCGAGCTCATTCCCTAGCTACATGATATACCACCCCAATCTAAAAAAATTCTCTAGATCTGGAGAGCACCTGTGTTAACATTATTCTATCTTAAATATATGCTAAATCCAGTACTGGGCTAGGCATGCATAATGCAGACACACACCTCAGCCAACCCAACATGCAAATGAAACTTTGGGGGACTATATATATATACTACTGTTAATTTGAGGGTTTAGAGTCAGCAACATGCTCCAAAAAGATTAAAAAAACAATATGTACTGAATTAGATTGTTGACTTCGTTGTATTGCTTCTGAATAATGATCGTTCTTTTTCTTTTTTCTCCAGGGCTACCTTATATCATTATTATATAAAAGGCTGTATTGATTGGGAAGAAGATTGTCATTTTTAAAGGTTTCAACACCCCCATTCCCCAAGCAAACAAAATTCAACTGTCCTGTGGCTTCAAATCACCAAGATATATATATATATATATATATATATATATATATATATATATATAAAAGCTAGAGGGATGAATGGAACAACTAGAAAGCAGAATAATAATTGGAACGTGCTCCCCGATTGAGGTGATTTTATTTTATTTTTTCTTTTTGGACTCCACATGACTTACCGAGATTTATTTTTGTTTTGACACTCAACAACTAAAGATGATTTACCTACTTTGTTAACATCAAATTGGAAGGTGCATCATTCAATCTACACAACACACCCACAGAAGATAATGCCTAAATATTTGGTGTAAGTTTTTTCTATCTGCGCAATATAGAGGCTGTGGATTATATATGCTTTTGATTCATTAAATTACCATAATGACGGAGAGAAGAAACTCAACCTCATATACACTAATTTGTTTCAAAAACAGAGAACTATGGTTTGGGTTAGAAACTAGCGAGGGTTAGAGAGAGAGAGAGATTAATGGAGCCTAGAAGTTGTAAAGACAAACTCACCGGCGAGAAGACGATGACACTGGCTTCTGAACGGAAACCCTCCTGTACAACCCAAGAGCGAGAGAGAGAGAGAGAGAGAGAGAGAGAGAGAGAGAGAGAGAGAGAGAGAGAGAGAGAGAGAGAGGGAAAATGTAGAGCGTTAAGCGTGGGAAAATAATAAGAGAGAAATAATTTTTGCAGAAGTTATTAAGGCGACTTAAAAGTCGCCTTAAAAAGTAAGAACATTTCGCTGTAATAAATACATATAACGGCGAAAATTTTATTAAGTCGACATTGGCATGGGCAACGGAGTTATTTGCGGCCAGACTATTTCCGGCGCACTTAACTCGCCGCAAATAATGGTACCCGCTTGTGTGTATATCTCTACTATTATATTAGCGGCAATCGGTGAGCTACAGTGTTGGGAATAGTAATTTTTTCACTCGGTTTTTTGATTCCGTGTTATTACATAGTTACTTATTTAATCTTTTGTTCTTCCTTTGTATCTGTTTATATGAGGATGTTTTGATCTTTAGTGAGGTTGTGTCAGAGATATTTTTCCAGAAGAATTTTAGACCACAGAAATTTTTCATTCTCGGCTTCGTATTACTCCCGAGTTCTCTCTCTCAACTCAGACCCATTCTCTATTCTATCATTGTACCTCACGACCCTCGATTTTTCTTCATCTTGCTGAAACCCAAATCACCAAAACCGTGAGACCCAGCCCCAACACTTGCGATTTCTTTCATTCTCAGCTTCGATCATATGTGTCTGGAGTTAATCTCTCTCAAGTCAGACCCACTCTCTATTCTTTCTCTCTACCTCGCAACCCTCAATCTCTCTTCGTGTTGCTGAAACCCAAACCACCGAAACTGTGAGACCCAGCCCCAGCTTTTGGTTTGTTCAATCTGTGGGAGCATTGAAGTCTTTGGGATTTCTGAGCTATTAATTTCTTTGGTTTCAGGCTGATAATAGCAATGCCTTGGAGAAAATGAGTACAGCCACGGCAGAGAATTCTAAGGAATCTACGGCAACAATCGCTCAGGGTGTGCGTTTATCTCTCTTTGTGAAGCTTTTTTCTCTGTTTGTGTATTTTGAATTGTGATTTTTGTTAAATATTAAAAATTTTAGAATTTTTGAGATTTCCTTTTGGTTTTGAAGGGGCTACGTCGGCTGTGATGGTGGATAAGTAGAGGAGTTCGTTCTCTTCGTGGAGTGTATACCAGAAGCGTAACAACCGGGTGACGACCTTCAAGACCTCGATACTGTGGTGGATGATTCTCTCACAGTCTGCTCAGGTTTTTTTTTCTTCTGGTTTTTGAGTGCTTATTAACTATACTATGTACTTGAATTAGTCAGTAAAGCTTCAATTAGTTCATGTTGTTGATGCTGTGGTTGCAGCTGTGTTGAACTCGGGTATTTACTTCAATTAGTTCTAATCAATTACTGGGAGTAGTTTACCTAGGGTCCACTCAATCCCATTCATACGCATGGGTAGCTTAGCTTTTTATAGGCTTTTTTGTTTTTCGTTTGGGTCTAAAGCAGAGGAATGAGCCATTTGATACAAAAGAGTCAATGGCAGTGCACTGTGGGTAGGTTTAGCTTTTGTTCCTATGGGTTTTATTGATATTAGTTGAATATGTTTCTCAAATGTTTTGGCTTTGTCCGGAATGATTAGTCTTCACCTTTATATATAGATCTTATATGATGGTTCTTAATCACACATTTTAACTACCATAAACAACCGTGTAGGATACAATGGAGTGAAGAGATTGAGTGCAAGGAGGATTTCCCGGTTGAAACTCACGGACAAGGAGGATGCTTTTCATACCCTTGTTTGGGAATGATTGATTAAGTGCCTCTCATAATTTTTAGAAGAGTACTGTTCAAGGATGTCTCTTAATTACAAACTGGCAGACATCATTCATCTCCAAATAAACTCATCCATACCATGATTGAGTGCAAATGTAGAAAGTATAGAGTTGTAAAAACTTAGTACTACTTGAGATCACAAGGCCACTTCATCACACAGTTTCTTTAAAAATACTAGATTAGGATGTAAGCTACTTCATCACATTGATCACATAGATTCTTTAAAATTAATTATTTAAAAAATTGATTTTAAATAATTTATTCAAGTGCAGGATTTCACAAGTGGGCTAACTTCATAAATAAGATTGGAGTACTCTTCCATAAATTAATAAATCAAACATCTATTTAATTGGATCAAATATATATAATCCATTGGAATCATCTTATTCACTTTCTGATTTTTGTTTCAGGTGCTTCAGGGATCCTCATGCAATAGCAACAAATAGAGAGAATATATTGTGTTCTCTTTAGGGATGAGAAGACTTCTGAAGATGAAACCTATTGAAATAGTTTAGCAATGGGTTAAATTATGTTGAGGTTAATTTTTTTTTTTTAAGAAATTTTATTCTCTTGAACAGCATGAAAGTATTAAAATGCAATAAGAAGAGGAAAAAGGTTAAATATTTTGCTATTTTTATTTTGTTCTTTTAATTTATACCAAAAATTGAAAGGTTCTTTTATTGAGAATTCTATATGGTACTTTTGTTAAAGAAAATATAGAACAAAAGTAATTTCCACTAAATGGTTTGGGTTTGATGATGCTTTGAGTTTTTTATTTTTTATTTTTGGCATGTCATCATTTTTTCCCTTTAATTAATTTGATTTATTGGTTTGTTTCCTGCAGGAAATCTGCACTTTTTGGTAGGGAATATGCACTTTTTGGTTTGGAGTTGATGGTGCTTTGAGGCTTGTATGTCTTTCAGATTTTTCCCGGTTAAATTATGTTGAGGTTAAAATCTTTTTGTTAAAAATTTTACTCTTGTGGACAGTATCAAATTAGTAAACTGGAATAATAAAAGAAAAAAAGTTAAGTATTTTGCTATTGTTATTTTGTTATTTTATTTTATGCAAAAAACTGAAAAGTTCTTTTAATGGAAAATTCTGTGAAGTATTTTTATTCAAGAAAATACAGCACAAAAGTAACTTGCACTATATGGTTTGGGTTGATGATGCTTTGAGGTCTATTTTTTTTTTTTTTTTTTTGCATGTCATCTTTTTTTTTCCTTTAGTTAATCTGATTTTTTTTGTTTGTTTCTTGGCCGGGAATTTACACTTTTTGGTAGGGAATCTGCACTTTTTTGTTTGGAGTTGATGGTCCTTTTAGGTTTGTATGTCTTTCAGATATTTTGTTTGGAATTGATACAATAACCATCGTAGATATCAATTAGTGTGATTCAACTACTAATTTTATCTTCTTGCTCTTTACTTTTTGGCTCAAATTGGTTTTTTTTTTTTTTTATTGGAAAATGGCAGAACAAGGATTCTAATGTTTTTAAATAAACAGTTGTTGTGGTAAAGTGCAATGTAATATAACAATATATTCATACTAAAAGCTGGAATATGAGCACACCAATACATGGACCTGAATTTAACTGCATAAATAATCATTAGTCTCTCATAACTGACCTCCCTCTCGCTCTCTCTCTCTCTCTCTCTCTCTCTCTCATGAGGACTTTCCCTTGGTTTGCAAATCAACATCGTTTGCAAGACTTGGTGATTCAAATGAGTAATTCTATTCTTATAACAATTTGTTTGTTTCCTGCAGTTTCTGTATATTGTAGATCAACCTTTGTAGAAGCTTTATTTTGTATGCATAAAACTTTCTATTTCGTTTGGAATATAAATTTTTCACTTCGGGGTGGAGGTTCTGTTGGATATTCCCATGATGTCTTGTTGCATAGATGATAACTTTAGGTAATTAAGTTCTGGATGAGATTTTAGTGTGTGGAAAAAGTCATACTTCCTTTTGCTCATAAATAGAAGATTTAGGTGGTATTATATGGAGAATGTTTATTCTTTTTAAAATTGAATATTCTTTTAATGGAGAATTTTGTATAGTACTTTTATTCAAGAAACATGTGCATGCATGTACATGCAGTGTAATTAATTATTTAGTAGGGAATCTGCACTTTTTTGTTTGGAGTTGATGGTGCTTTTAGGTTTGTATGTCTTTCAGATATTTTGTTTGGAATTGATATAATAAGCATCGTAGATATCAATTAGTGTGATTCAACTACTATTTTTATCTTCTTCCTCTTTACTTTTTGGCTCCAAATTGGTTCTTTTTTATTGGAAAATGGCATAACAAGGATTCTAATTTTTTTAAATAAATAGCTGTTGTGCTAAAGTGCAATGTAATATAACAATATATTTATACTAAATGCTGGAATATGAGCACACCAATACATGGACCTGAATATAACTGACCTCCCTCTCACTCACACACACACACACACTCTCTCTCTCTCTCTCTCTCTCTCTCTCTCTCTCTCTCTCTCTCTCTCTCTCTCATGAGGACTTTCCCTTGGTTTGCAAATCAACATCTTTTGCAAGACTTGGTGATTCAGATGAGTAGTTCTATTCTTATAACAATTTGTTTGTTTCCTGCAATTTCTGTATATTGTAGATCAACCTTTGTAGAAGCTTTATTTTGTATGCATAAAACTTTCTATTTCGTTTGGAATATAAATTTTTCACTTCGGGGTGGAGGTTCTGTTGGATATTCCATGATGTCTTGTTGAATGGATGATAACTTTAGGTAATTAATGAGATTTTAGTGTGTGGAAAAAGTCATACTTCCTTTTGCTCATAAATAGAAGATTTAGGTGTTATTATATGGAGAAAGTTTATTCTTTTTAAAATTGAATATTCTTTTAATGGAGAATTCTGTATAGTACTTTTGTTCAAGAAACATGTACATGCACATGCAGTGTAATTAATTATTTGGTAGGGAATCTGCACTTTTTTGTTTGGAGTTGACGGTGCTTTTAGATTTGTATGTCTTTCAGATATTTTGTTTGGAATTGATACAATAACCATCGTAGATATCATTTAGTGTGATTCAACTACTATTTTTATCTTCATCCTCTTTACTTTTTGGCTCAAAGTTGGTTCTTTTTTATTGGAAAATGGCAGAACAAGGATTCTAATGTTTTTAAATAAACAGCTGTTGTGGTAAAGTGCAATGTAATATAACAATTTATTTATCTAAAAGCTGGAATATGAGCACACCAATACATGGACCTAATTGCATAAATAATTATTAGTCTCTCATAACTGACCTCTCTCTCTCTCTCTCTCTCTCTCTCTCTCTCTCTCTCTCTCTCTCTCTCTCTCTCTCTCTCTCATTCATAAGGACTTTCCCTTGGTTTGCAAATCAACACCTTTTGTAAGACTTGATGATTCAGATGAGTAATTCTATTCTTATAACAATTTGTTTGTTTCCTAGAGTTTTTGTATGTAGATCAACCTTTGTAGAAGCTTTATTTTGTATGTAAAAAACTTTCTAATTCGTTTGGAATATAAATTTTTCACTTCGGGGTGGAGGTTCTGTTGGATATTCCATGATGTCTTGTTGAATGGATGATAACTTTAGGTAATTAAGTTCTGGATGAGATTTTAGTGTGTGGAAAAAGTCATACTTCCTTTTGCTCATAAATAGAAGATTTAGGTGGTATTATATGGAGAATGTTTATTCTTTTAATGGAGAATTATGTTACTTTTGTTCAAGAAACATGTACATGTACATGCAGTGTACATGTGCATGCAGTGTAATTAATTGTTTGTGGACATGATCAAGTGATGGGTTGCAGCTGTTCATGCTGTGGTTGCAGCTGTGTTGAACTCAGGTGACAAGTTGGTATTTGGAGCAAACCATGCTTATGTATCCTTTTATTTAGGTTTTGGGTGTTTACTTCAATTAGTTCTATGGTGTTGAATCTTGGTTAGAGCATGAGGAGAGTAGTTTTTTAAATGGGTTTAAATTTTTGTTTCTTTGCATGTCATAGTTTTCTGCAGCATTGGGTTTATTTTTACACATATTTCCTTCTAAGACCCTCATTTCTTGGTTTCTTTTAATTTTAATTTTCGGGGTGTCTACAAGTGGGACATGAAGAAAACCCTCAATTGGTCTCCATTGTTGTAGATATCTATCACTGGTTGCATATAGGGGCTAACCTAGAGAAATTAGGTTAAGGAATAAAGTCTCCTTTGATTTCTGGAGGAGCTTGACTGGTACACCTTCAATGTGTTCAATTGAAATTAAAAATATGGGCCTACTCTGTAGCAAAAACCATCATTTCAGAGGAGTAGAGGCTGAAGAGAATGCACACACGTAAGTTCTCTCTTATTTATTTATTTTATTTGATTAATTTTTATGTTTGGTAAAAGACATCCTTGGTTATGCCCATGTATGAAATAATTGTAGAGCAACTTTATGTGGCATATAGCTTTATTTTTCTTTTCAATGTGTGTCTTGCAGGATGTAGAAATTGAAAGGAGAATTGAGGAAGAAACAAAAGTTGAAAAGCATACCCAGAAACTTCTATTACTTGGTACACGTAACTTAGACAGTTACACTGGTTACTATTTTTTTGTTTGTATCCACTAAAATCATCTACTTGTTAATTGAAGCTCATGAAGAAGAAAAAAAAAAAAAAGGATCCTATTTTAATGATCGAAGACAACACAGGGCCTTGTACATGGTTCTGGTGGTGGTGCTTTGCAAAAACTAGACAGAAATAACAAATGTGATTTTTTATAGAATTTGTTTTTTCTTAAATGTTGTTTTTTTTTGGTACATATGGCTTTAAGATGAGTTTTGGGAAATTACATTTTTTTCTTTATTTTATAAAGGACCAGTTTTTCTCTTTTGTGGGATTCCCATCTGCCTGTTAGTATCCTTTAATAGATTCTGCAAGTTTGGCTTATACACACATCGTTATATAAGTTACTTTACAAAAATGCTTTCAATTTAAAACATAGTTGTATGAATGGTTGTAAAAATGTCGAATGTCTATTATTTTCCTAAATTTCATATATCCAACCGTTGCCATACACTATTAACTTTAGTCCTGGATAATCTTTTGCATGTCTGCCCTTAGTTGGACAATCATCGATGTAACTTTCACTTGTGAATGGTTCTACCAGTACTTGATTTTGTTTGTCTCTCTTAAAGGCATGCTTGAGTATGGTTGGTTTATTAGGTTTGAAGTAATGATAGCTACTCCAATACTCCAAATACTTGATATTGCTACATCCATTAGAGATCATTTATGGATGTTTAATAGCTATAATTCATTAAGAAATCAAGGGAAAATGGTTGAAAACTTGAAGAACTAGAGAGAGAAAAGAACTTGTTGTTGTTTGTTATAGTTTTTGTTGGTCTGTTTCAATTTTCTGTTCTATTTTGGATTTCTGTTGCCCATTATTTGTGTGATTTTGTGTGGCTTCTCTAACTTGCAGCTTCCATGGAAGAGAAAAGAAGAAAACCATGAAGAGATCTGGAAGTTTGGACTCTCGTTGGACTGAAAAAGAAGTGAAAGAACAGCAAAGGAAATTGAGTGTTAACTAGACAAAAGACATGTTACTTTTGTAGCCTTCTAAAGCAAAAAAGGGATTACTTATAGGAGAAAGGAAATTGAGTTTATAATTTTAATTGTTGAGACGTTTATGTGGTTTGTTTTAGGGCTGAGCAACCGGGTATTGGACTGGGTATCTGGGTATACCCGGCCCGGAACTCGGAATCCGGCCCGGATATACCCGAATTATGACCCAGGCTAGAACCCGAATTGATCTAGGTTTTTACAACCCAGAAATCCGGGTTCCGGCCTCTACCCGGATTTTTTTTTTTTTTAATAAAGCCTATATTATTAAACTTTTTTCAGGAAAAAAATATTGTGGCACTCTTTTTATTTTTCAAATCTTTGTACATAATGTTCCTACAAAATTCACTTCAACATAAAATAGAGCATAATGTAAGCAGGCTTAAATGATCAGCAACTTACACCAACTACTTGGGTGGTTCTGTATATTGAAAAAAAAAATGATGGAACCGCAAAAGCAGTGAACAATACAGTTTCTTTCTTAAGCATTATATATAATACAAACGATAAATGGAAATGGAGAGACAAAAAAGAAGAAAGAAGAAGAAAGAGATCCTGGGGCATTTGACTTGTATAGTCTGAGGGGCCCTGCAAACAGATAAATAACAGTGAACTTGATCAAAAAATGACACTTTGAAATATTAATGAATAAACCATTATGGAAGTGGATTTCAAGTTTAAATACTTTAAAAAATAATTGTGGTTTGCAGTAGAGATTCAATCTGGACAGAAATAAATCAATTAACGCTCCATATGAAACCCTTTACAGTCAACAAGGATCATTTGTCATGAAAGCTGCTAATCAACTGCATATATATGATATCTATTTCACAAGCTGTGCTTCTATAGGAAAGGGATACCAGGATGATTTGTCCTACATGCATTAAGCTTGATAAAAAGGAGGTGGTGCGGGGGAGACACCTGTAAATCTTGCAGAAGAACTATGGAAAATCTGTGTTTCCTTCCAAGGATATGTTGTATATTATGATATGAAAGCCCATGTCAAATTCATGAATCTGAAGAGTGCCGTGAATCTTGTTGGTAACTTTAATGGATCTGTTGTTTGCTTTTTGGGGTTATGTATTGACTTGAATAAATCCTAGGCTGTTTGAACAACTTTTAGTTATCATAGAATGATAATTGAAAATTCCGTTCATCATCTTTCTATTTCAATGTAAGATATTATAATTAAGATATAAATGTATGAAACTCTAAGAAAAATTAGCTAAAAAACCTGCAAATAGATGGTTAAATATATAAACAATAGCACAGAGAAGAATAGCTATATCGAGCATAAGTGAACAAAGTAAAATGATTAGTGGTAACAAACATTACCAAATGGTTGCACAAGTTGCTGAGATATGGTGGCAACAGGAACCCCCTAGAACCAGCAAACAAGCACAAAATATGCAGAACCTACATGATAAAAACAAATCAATAAACTCTTTGGAACTCAACCAAGGACAAGTACAAAATCTCTTACCTCCATTGAAGATTAACTAAGGATAAATTTTTCAACATGAATGGAATAGAGACTCACATCAGCCTTGGTTGAAGATGAAGCTAGATGATCGTCCAAAAAAAATTAAAAATTGAGTTAGATAATAAACCGAATTAGATAGATATTAAAAAAAATATTTCACGTTTCAAACTTACCTTCAAGGTCCATCAACTGTATGTATTCTTCCAAATCCCAAATGTTAATTGGTTTGGTCCTTAACCAATTTTGGATGCAAATGAGAGCTTCAACAGTTTCTGGAGACAAGGAACTCCTAAAAGGATCCAATATGCATCCTCCAGTACTAAATGTGGACTCCGAGACAATAGTGGAAATGGGGGTGGCTAACACATCACGTGCTACCTCAGGAAGGACAGGATAGTTAATGGCATTAATTCTCCACCAATCTAAGATATCAAAACCAAGCGAGTCGTCTATACACATCTCAGAAAAATATTTATCTAGCTCCGATCTAAACTCCGTAACACCCTATTCCTTAAGAAAGTTGGTGAACATGATCTTTAATTTAGTAGGAACCGGTGCTGACTCATTACCAATATTTATATTAGTGCTACTTGGCCTTCTTTGAGCCACATTAGAACTCCTCCCACTAGCCACACAAAATGTGTTATATTACTCAATCAAACGGCCTAAAAAGAGTTTAACCATGTCCTCTATCTTATTCGCCAACTCACGTACACCCTCTGCATTTTTGTAACTAGAAATTCATTGCCATCATTTTATATCGTGGATCAAGCACAAAAGCAACATATATCATCAAGTTGAACCTATTTGTGCTACCCCAATACTTCTCATACTTGTTTCTCATATTTATGCCCATAGTACTAGTGATAATATCATCACTTAAGTACATATTATTTAATGTATCCTCAATTGTGCAAAGTTGCTCAAAATAAATATTAGTTGTCACATACAAAGAACCAGAAATGCTCAATGTAACATCATAAAAAACTTTCAACAACTCTATAAAAATCTGTGCATTTTTCCAATCATTGCTAGTGGGGTTCAAGAATTGGTCATCCACAAACGCATATTGTTCAAAGGCTTGTTTGTGTTTTTCAACGGTACTCAACATCAAATATGTGGAGTTCCATCTAGTAGGAATATCCAAACAAATCATCCTCCCACTAATTTTTTCTTTTATCGCACAAGCCTTGAACTTGGCAAATCTTGAAGGCGAGGATTTCATCTACCAGACGACATCCCTAATCTTTGACACAAAATCAATTACATCCTTCAAGCTGTCCATAACAATCAGATTCAATATATGGGCAGCACATCGCATGTGAAGAAATTCACCACCCAGTATAGTACGATCATGGTCTTTTATTCTCCTCCTCATGTAATCAACAGCAACATCATTTGAGGATGCATTATCAACTATGATGGTTAAAATTTTATCAATACTCCATTCATGCAATCCCGAGTTTAACACTCTCCCAATAGTTTCGCCCCTATGGTAAGGAATTTGGCAAAACTTAAGTATTTTTTTGTGCAATCTCTAATTGCAATCAATAAAATGTGCGGTAATGCACATGTAGTTCAGATTTTGCACCGACGTCCAAGTATCAGTGGTAAGACAAATTCTTTGACCATCCAACAATTTTTTTAACTGTATCTTCTCTTCTTTATACAGTTTAATACAATTCTTTTTTAAAGTGGCTCGAGATGGCAAAGTAAATCGAGGGTCTAAATCTATTACATATTCAATAAAACCTTCAAGCTCCACAAGCCTGAAAGGCAATTCGCATCTAATAAAATACTTAGCGGTTGACACCCTAAGTTTTTCTGCATCGTACTTCACTAGGCCTTGTGGACTACACACTCTTCCCTCCGCATCCCTCTTAACACTAGAGGATTGACTTCTTCCAACTCCTTTAACTCTAAGAGGGGAAGTTTCACATGCATTCTGGAGGTGGTGTAACATAGATGAAGTGTCATTTTTGTAGTGGCAACTGTATAGCTTAGCGTAATAATTGCACTGAGCTTTTGGGTTATCGTGGTCAATAGGTTGCACTCTAGTATAGTGTTCCCATACCACATATTGGTTGCTAGTTTTTTTTATTTTTTTATTTCTTGGATAAGGGTGGGATGGAATGGGTAGGTTGTTGTGTATGTGTGGATGAAGAAGGGGTTGGAAGAGTCCCAAGCTCCTCTACATCTAATGGAATAGAAGAGTCGTCGCCAACCCCTTGGGTTATACCGATATTACAACTCACAGAATCTTCTTTCATCTGTTAAAGTTACAATAAAATAAAAAATAAAAAGAAATTAAAACACAAGTATGACAAATTAAAGCACTGCATGTTTAGGTTAATTAAAACTTGGATTCAGAGATTTGGGTTTATCCATATCCTTATCCTCAATACTCATGTGAATTTTGATGTGTAATAGGGTTTTTAAAATAAGAGGTAGTTTTCTTTTTTAATGAAAATATTTATAAAGTGAAAATTGATTTAATATATGAAAGTGATTTGTTTGAGATCACATGTAACTGCCTAAAAAATTATTGTGATAGTTTTTAACATGGTTGCAAAAATAATGAATGAGAAATATTTCAAGTGGTAATATGCTAGATGCATCATTTATTTGGAGAAGTTTGCATTGATCTTTAGATCTGGCATTTTTAATAGAGAAGAGGCTCAAGTTATATGTATTAGTCCCCTAAATAGATTGGGAGCTAGAGATAAACTGATTTGGGGTCCCTCAAATAATGGAAAATTGTATAAAAAGTGTTTATCACCTATAGCATATAAGAATGAGACTTTTGAAATGGGAGTCCTCAAATTTATCGAAAACAGAAGCTAGCTAGAAATTGATATAGGATCTAAATTCAAGGAATAGTGAAGCATTTTATAAACACCAATTTACAGCACAATGATCGAGCATAAATCTTCAATCAGTATAAGGATCATCAATTAATGAAAACCAAAACCAGAGACAAGAATTTGTGAGGGATTTTTCACTCATACTGGGCCAATTAAGAATTTGTGAGGGATTTTTTCATGCAATATTAATTGATCACGTACAATTAATGCTAGCTCCAGTTGCAATGCATGCAAATGCACCATATATGCCAACAAACATCATATATAATAGACCAACAAGTACTACTGATCCTAACTTACATGCAAATCATGCTTGGCCTCATTGAAAACTTGAGATCCCAGCTGGATCATTCATCACATATAGACCAAAATATTGTTATATATACATGCTTTTTCTAAAGAAAGCCAGCCATGTAATATATACATGCTTTTTCTAGAGAAAGCATGCCATGTAAAAGAGTAAATCTATTTGCAGTTATTTACTTATTACCTTAGTATTATTATGATCCCAAACAGGCAGGGTCATAGACTCATAACGCTGATTTCAGCTACCAAAGATCAGTATAGATCGAATAGCCGAAATCTGATAGCATCAAAGGATTTTCTATTTCTATTTACAAGTTCGCAGCCATCTTAGAAACTTAAGGCTCCATTTATTTTGGATTAGTCAGGAATGAAGTCTCTATCTAACAAATCACACCCAAAAATAAATCACACCAAAAAATAAATCACACCCAAAAACTAATCACACCCAAACAAATCACACCCACTAAAAAAACCACAAAATAAACTAAAGAACCGAAATGGAAGAGTTAATAAAAAAACTAACCTGATTTGTAGTGTTTCTGAGGATGACCAGATGAAAGCGACGACGACGACGGGACGGCAACGACTAGATGACGGTGACGATGGGATGGCGGCGACGACGGGATGAGGCTAGGGTTTCTGGAAGATTCAGATTCGTTGAGAGAGAGAGAGAGAGAGAGAGAGAGAGAGAGAGAGAGAGAGAGAGAGAGAGAGAGAGAGAGAGAGAGAGAGAGAGAGAGAGAGAGAGAGAGAATCAGATTGGGGGGGGATCAGGAAACACAGGGTAATAACCCAATGCCAAAATGGCATCGTTTTGGCACTGGGTTTGGGTTTAAAGAAACCCGGGTACCGGATTTAAAACCCGGATACCCGGGTTTTAAATCCGGTACTCGGCCCGGGAACACCCGGGTACCGGCCCGGGTGTTTTCCTGGTCGGTGCCCGCAATCAGAACCCGGTTATTTAGATTCTGGACCCGGAAAAAAATCCGGCCCGGTTGCCCAGCCCTATTTTGTTCACTGCAGTCAAAACATTGTATTTTTTTTCCCCCTTTTGGGATTAATGAAATTGGTATGTGTGTACTACTAATAATGTATTTAGCATATCATTCTTATAGGGTGAGTGTGTTAAGCTCAATGTAAATGCTATACTCCACTTGAATTATTAGATTTTTTTTCCAATGTTAAATTTTTGATTAGGATCAATTTTTTATGAAAAATATTATTTTTTTCTAAAATAACCAATTGACCTAATTAAGCAAACATGCTTAACACGTTGCTCCTTTGCTAGTGTATATATATATATATATATGAAAAACTAGTTCTGTATTACCTGTTGGAGTAGCGTTATTGGCTGGTGGTGCTGACGCCTCAGTTGTAGTAGTGTTATTGGGTGGTGGTGCTAACGCATCAGTTGTGGGGAAAAAGAAGGGATACGTCTCAAACCTGATATTACAGCTGGGCCTAACGACTCTCCCACCCTGCTTCCTATCACAACATTGTGGGATGGCTTCCTTAGCCCCGCGTAAGCAATCTTCGTAGTCATCCATAGACAAATTAGGTGTGCACTGCACAAGTGCATATAACGTTTTAAACTGTGGTGCGCTCGCGCTATTTGCAGCAAACTTGCGAAGAGAACCACCATGTTTAGCTTGACTAGTCAGGTTTTCCATCAAGGTCCTAAGAACATCATTGAACGTCTCCACATAATTGTGCAACACATTATTCGGTTTCCACAGAAAGAATGGAGGAGAAGTTTCCATGACTATAAATTGAGCGATTTGAGTAGCGAAACATACAGTAGTCGTACCCAACAATTGCCTCCTTTTGATTGGGACAGTGCTTTGGGAAAAGAGACTCAGTTCTGTTGAGACAATCGCGGCAGACTTCTGAGTTAACATCGCCTCTACAAAGCCCGATTGCATGTACTTGGTCGGGGTTTTGGCCATAACGAGGAATTGTAGAAGCCATAGTTACTACCGGTGTCGGAGGAAATATCGGAGGAGGGGAGTTGATTGAGATTTGTCTCGTAGGTACTGTTAGCCGTACAGTTACCCTTTTCATATAAACAAAAATGGTCACTGAGCGACGGCTATAGCAGTGAGCATGAAAATGGCGGAGAAGAAGAAAAGCCATCACAAAGAAACCATAATGAATGTTGTGCCTTGTGTTTCGTGGAATGCCAACTGCAAGGTTTCAGTTTTTGCCTTCAAGAAATAATACACACACATTTATTTGCTGAGAAGCGTGAACTACTGGACGTAACTCGACTGTTAGGTTCGTGCAGGTCCCATTTTTTACTGCAGGTCCCATTTTGAAGTTTCTCAAAATTTCTATTACTTCAAAAATGGCTGCCCTACAGCCACCGCTCCAGCGGGAGTTACTTTTTTGTATTTTTTTTTTTAATTTTTTAATTTTTAATTTTTAAATCTTTTTAAATATTTACTTTTTAAAAAAATTTACAATATTATTAAAAAATACTTCTTTAATCATAAAATTAAAAAATTAAAAAATTCCCAGCAAGCGGTGGGACTAGTATATTCTTTGGAAAATATAGGGTTTGAATCGAATCTGACAAACTCTGTAAAATAAGATTAGCAGGTTCTAATTTCTATGATGAAATATTCTCTGGACGGGGGAATAAACAGGATACGTATAGCTTAAAGATAATCTACAGCTAAGAGCATTCTTATTGAATTATGTAAATGTAAATCTAAAGAGAAATTTAGCTAGTAAGACTTGAAAATGTTCCACATTGGATTATCTAATTTTAAAATTTTTGACTTTTAACTATAGTAAAATTAAGGTTTATAATCAAATTTAATTGTTACTATTTCACATTTAGATGAATAAAAAATCATATCTTTATACACTCTCTCTCTTTTCTCTATTCTCCCTCCTCATTCTCATTCTTTCTCCTACATTATTTCTCCATATTATTTAATAAAAAATAAAAATGTATTTTCATATAAGCTCTTAATTTATAAAAAAAAAATTAATAGAAAAGAATTTTTAAAAAAATTATTAAATTTATAATATTTTATTATTATTTTGACTAATAAATGGATAATCTAATGTGGAAATAAGTTTTGAATGAAATAGCTAAATGTAAAATTATATTATATTATGCAAATTGTACATTTGCATTTGGATAATACAATAAGAATGTTCTAAAGAGTTGAAGGGAAACTGGAAAAAACAGAAAGGGATAGAGTTCAATATTAATTTTTTTTTGTTTGTGGTAAGATGTGGTTTGGATAGCGAGTTGAGATGAGATGAGTTGAAATGAAAATAATTAAAAGATGAATAAAATATTATTAAAATATTATTTTTTAATATTATTATTGTTTTAAGATTTGAAAAAGTTAAAATTATTTATTATATTTTATATAAAAATTTGAAAAAATTATAATAATAATATAAAATAAAAAACTTTTATTATTCAAACGAGACATAAATGTAAATTTGTAATTACTTTATTCTTCTTTCAGAAAAGTAGTTTTCACTTACCTTATGAGAAAAGCTACAGGCCGGTTGGTTGTGAAAAGGGGTCTCATCACCGACTCAGCCCGCTCTCAAACCATGTCCATGTGATTCTTGCTTAACTGATGTTTCTACTAGTCTTGTGCCTCCTTCTGTTTTGCAGGCCCCAGATGATGCGCCCAATATCAACTCAGTGCCAAGACCTCCATCTAACTCCACTGTCTTGCCTGCTAGTCCAGCTCCTGTTGACGACGTATCCTCGGGGCGCCCACCTCTAATTGGCACTCATCCCATGCAGACTCGAGCCAAATCAGGCATTTTCAAGCCCACTCACCGATCTTATGTGTGCACAGTTCCTCACTCCGACCTACTTCAATCTCTTCTCACCATGCACGAGCCCAAAGGTTTAAAGTCTGCTGCTAAACATCCTGGATGGATTGCTGCCATGGATAACGAAATTCAGACCCTTCACCAGAATCACACATGGGACTTGGTACCCAAACCGCCCAACAAAAATGTTGTCGGCTCCAAATGGGTCTTTCGCATAAAATACTTATCTGATGGTACCGTGGATCGCCTTAAGGCTCATTTGGTTGCAAAAGGCTATACACAACAACCGCGTTGTTTTATCCTTGGCTGTCTCTAATAATTAGCCTCTTCGACAACTTGATGTCAAGAATGCATTTCTTAATGGGCTTTTACAGGAAGAAGTCTATATGGATCAACCGCCTAGATATGTTGACTCCAAATATCCAACATATGTTTGCAGGCTTTGTCGAGCCCTTTATGGTCTCAAACAAGCTCCACGCGCTTGGTTCCATCGTTTTAGCTCATTTCTCTTGGCTATTGGTTTTGTTTGTAGTCGTGCGGACTCATCGTTATTTGTTCTCTCCAAGGGTGCTGATTTAATTTATTTATTACTCTATTTTGATGATATTGTAGTCACTGGCAGCAATTCTGCGCTTCTTGATGGCTTTATTGGCAAGCTAACTCGCGAATTTGCTACCAAGGACCTTGGATCTTTGAACTATTTTTTAGGCTTGGAAGCCCATCGCACGTCTACTGGTCTTTTTCTTAGCCAAGCCAAGTACGCTCATGAAATCTTACAGCGTGCACAGTTAGTTGACTCCAAACCGGTGGGTACTCCCATGGTGGTCGCTCAGCATCTTTCCATAGCAGGTCCAGATTTTGATGATCCATCCCTCTACCGGTCACTTGTCGAAGCTCTCCAATATCTCACAATCACTCGACCGGATATTACTCACGCTGTAAGTGTCGTCAACCAATTCATGCACAAGCCATCTATTTCTCATTTTCAAGCTGTAAAAAGGATCCTACGCTATGTTAAGGGGACTCTTCGGTTTGGTTTATCTTTCACTCTATCTTCTTCTCGAGAACTTCTTGCTTATTCAGATGCTGATTGGGCTGGATGTCCTGATACGCGCCGCTCAATATCTGGCTATGCTGTTTATTTTGGCGGTAATCTGGTGTGCTGGAGTTCCAAGAAACAGCCAATAGTTTCTCGGTCCAGTTGTGAATCTGAATACCGGGCATTAGCCCTCACTGCCGCTGAGGTTAAGTGGCTACGACACCTTCTTCGGGATCTTCATGTATCTCCTCCATCTCCTCCAGTCCTACTCTGTGATAATCAAAGCTCCATCTTTCTTGCCGTCAATCTAGTTTCTCATAAACGTTCCAAGCACATTGATTTGGATTATCATTTTATACGTGAATTGGTGGCTTCCGGAGAGCTCAAGATTCTCTATGTTCCCACTCACTTACAAATTGCCAACATATTCACCAAAAGTCTCGGCCGACCTGCCTTCATCTTCCTACGTTCCAAGCTTCGCGTCTATGATCCTGAGACGCTAGGCTTGCCCGGGGGGGAGGGGGCATTATGATTATACAAGGATCCACACGATCCTCCTCAAATCATGCTGTAAATAACGTTGTTCTTCAATCCCATGATTCTAGGCAATCCCTTGATTTTAGACAATAGTTTAGAAGGAAATATTACCTTGTATTCTTTCCGTAAGACCTGCTGTAACTGATTGTAAATATTCTATATAATGCTATACGAGTACCACAAGCATTCTGCGGTGGTTTCTCAAACCTTATCAACCAGCCACTTAAAACACAGTAAACACAGTTTGCGGTCGTCTTCGTGGCCATTACTGGACTTGCTCGCATTGTCTGTTGCTAGGGAAGAGCTTCTCAGACGTTGGCATGGCCCAATCTAACGAATGGAGGCATACCCAAATCAAGACACACTACGAGTAGTGTCACCTGCCGGCACCTCACTGACTAGCAAGCTAGCCAGCAACTACCACACAGTTCGCTGGGAACCTCTGTCACCAGCACTCCACTGAAGTTTCTAGAGCCAAAAGTCGCCGGCAAGCTCAACCATTGGAAGCTAACTGGGCACAGTTCAAAAGGGGGCAGCTTGCTCGGTCGTAGCTCGCCCCTGAAGTTTCTCGCCAGTAGCGAAGTTCATGAGTAGACAATATGCAGAGGCGCAGGAGTTGGAAACGAAGAAGAAGCGGCTAGCGGAGATAGAGGAAGAGGTGAAGAGGAAGAAGATGGAGAAAAATGGCGAGTACTTGTGGTGGGAGGAGCCGTTGCATGAGAATATGGAGTTGGAAGAAATGGAGCACTACATGAGTGCTCGGCAAGAGATGCGATGGAAAGGAGGAGCAGGCGTGAAAAATTTAGAATGATGAGATCAGCTACTGATGCTTGCGCTTGGGATTGGAGAAGTTGCTTGAATTCGAACAATATTAATGACGTCTCCCATCTTTATCTAGATCAGGCTGTGTTCTGCTCATTCTGTGGGGAAATCGTGCCTGTGGGGAAGACGAAGTAATGGAAGTCTGAAATTGGAAATGAATTCATTTTGGGCAAAAAAGTGGGACCCGATTCCCCTGTGATTCCCCTAGCCGATTCTAAATAGCTTTTCTCAAGCAGCACAACAATTCGGAAGACAAGCAAGTGGAAACATGGAATAAATAATAATAATAATAATAATACACATGCACATGGTCCTCCTATCTTTTCGTGGGATCCACTCATTATTTTATGGAAGGATTGGAATGCAAGCACACACATGGCAACTTTGAAACATGCAGTGCTTTTCAACCATCATGCACATAGGACAAGAGACATTTTGGCTGGGCTAACACACGCTGCAATTTATGCTTTTCGGTTTGACGGACAACTTTTCTTTTGGGTTTTTGGACAGACGCACGGGTTGAAGACAATTTTCCTTTCTTGCTTTTGAACGTGGACCCTGCACCTAGCACCTGGTTACTCATGCATGCACTGGCTACCGAGCTAGTTTTGTGATCAATTATAATCTACTCTCTCTCGGTTAAAGAAGACAAAGAAACCAGCAGCAGCGTAGCTCTGCAGATGGAGGCGTTTGGATAAAAGGCCAAAAGAGAGTTGACACACACATTGAACACCACGCCATATGCTTTATGTTTTGGTCCTTTGGATGCAAGCCACTCTCTCGGTTTTAGACAAAAGACAGAGAAATGCAAATGCACTGAAAGACAGCCTTTTCCACAGACCGACTCCTTCCAGTTCTCCTTCAATTCATTTTTATAGATATGCATCCTAGTAAACCAAAGGAAAAAAATGTGTTCCAGCGTGCGTCCGACAATTGGTCTGTAGAAAATTCTATCTTAAAGTGCATCAGCATTTCTTTGTATTTTGTCTAAAACTGAGAGAGTATCTTTTCATTTAAATTTATGTATGTATAATTTGATATTATTTACTTTTTTTTGTATTTAAATTTCTGTTTATTTAATTTAATATTATTTATTTTTCTTTGCTACACTCAAAATAATCCAACAATATCAATCTGGCTCACAATCAATGTTTTTTTCATTTCCGTTGCATTTCTCTATACATTATACATACCATCACTTTTATTTGTAAAACTTTTCACTATTTTATACGAGTTTGAATCTAAGCATACTTTTTTTGAGAAGACGATTTAGAAATTTTATTTCTAATTATGACACGACACCTTTCTGCACTTGGAAGAGCCGTTGTACTGCTCATTTTTTAGTGAGTCAAGTCATTCGTCAAAACGAAAAGCATAAATTGCAGCTTGTATTAGCCCAGCCAAAAATTTTTAAAGAACCTCATTTTATTCAATCGGTCGTTAATAAAAAATGACTAAGTACATTGGGTATCCTTAAATTGATGGTTCATTTAGGCTGCATGTAAACCATACCAACAATATTTGTTTGCTTTTTGTACCAAAACAGTACAAGCAATAATCATGCGCTCACAGTACTTAGCACCTAAACATCACAAAAACTAACTATCTAATTCTCCTACAAGAATAAACTATTTGACTCTTTAAAAAAAAAACTCCAATAAATGTGTGATCAACGGTTATCTAAAAGCAACTCAATTAGTGCCAAAAGATGGATTTATACTTCTATCAACTCAACTTTTTCATTTTCGAACAGATCAACAACCTTGGGTTGGATCATAGTGAAGGGAATCTTAGATTCTATGTTGAGGTTCCTACTATGTGAATTCAATACTTTTAGTGGAGTCATATTACAAATATTCTCTTCTAGTCTCTAAACAACGAGATAATATTGATATGTTGCTTCGATTCTATTTATGAGGATCTTTATATTCTCTAAATTTTGGGAGTCACTATTACTAATGGTACACTTTCACTCTGAGGTATACTCCTACTAGTTATTGAATTACTTCCACTATATTCGACGATCTTTAAAAAAAAAAAAATTAATTTAACGTAGTGTGTAATGGAATGTAATAAAACGATCTTTTCAAAGGAAAAAAAAACGAGTGTTATAAAAAACACAATACCTCACCCTCGCCGAAAATACGAGTAGATTTCTTGACTAAACCAAAAATGTTCAAACTTAGATCCTCTATATTTTTAATAGAATTCACGTTTGCACAAAATAATCACTCTGCCTTTCTCAAAGATGAATGAACTCAAACTAAGGACAATAAATCAGAATTAAAGCCGCAATCTCATATTATATTAACCCAAGTGTGATATAACAACTATTTTGTGCCATAATTCATTTATAATTCCATTTTTAGCAAGTTAATAAACTGTGAGATAATTGTTCTCATCATATAACTCATACAATTTCGATTTTGAAAAAATATTTTAACTGAAAAAATATATTTTCCTTAAAAAAGTTGGAATCATATTTATATGATGAAACAATATTTTTATTATTTCATATCTTTATTGAGCATCTATAGGAACTTTCACACAAAAATGCTCATATTTGCCTTCTCTCTTTGACTCTTTGTAATAAAGGAGAGGGATCTCATTAGCGAAAAAATCTTCAATTTGTCAAGCTTCATACCCATCATCCTATGCCTCCAAGACATATTTTAGTATATCATTTCCCTACTCGAGAAATGATATTACTAAATCAATGAGTGACTATCTAACTTTTTAACCTCTCAGAATTCTCACTAACACTACTATTTTCAATGAGTCTTAAATCAAATTAGGTCTAGACTTCTATAATATCGCATTAAAAGCGCTAATAAAAATATCAATTTGTGCAATAAATGTAATATGTGATGTTTTACTCGCTAACTTATATCATCATTTTTCGCTTACTCAATATTTTCATATTCTCCAATTCACTATAGGAGAGAAAAGAAAAACCTTATGAGAAATTATTTTAGCCTAAAACCTATCTTGCATGAGTGCAACTACGAGCAAGATTTTTAGGCTTAATTTAAGTCATACCTAATTATTCAGACTTTTGCCACAGTTACCATGCAAATCTCCAAGGTGCTTGGTATTACTCTCAAAGGGTGCTCCTAAGTTCATATTTCTACAAGAACCTATTTAATCTCACTAAAGAGAAATAAAACTTGAGAAAGATTATCAATACTAATACCACATAGAGGTGCATTGGTAAAACCTTTAAAATGAATGTGCCAATCAAGAATGTCCTCAATACTCTTGCACACTCAGATTTTAATGTACTTATTTGCTAGACATACTAGCAAGTTTTAGAGAGTATGTTCTTACATGTGAGTTAATCTAAATTGTTTCAAGATTATAATGCTCAACGTCACATATAAGGGCAATTAATTTTTGTGTTACGTAAATAATGCGCAACTTTTATTATTACCCACAAGTTCTCAAAGGCAAAAATAGTGGTTTAGATCTATCTGATAGTTGATCTCTTCAACTTCTATAAAAAATGTAGTGCATGCATCCCACATGTACTTCCAATTTTACTCTAGACATTTCCGAGATTTATATTATAATGATGGTCTAAAATTATCTAACACACATAATAATCTTCATTTGTTTCCGACTATTGCTCATGGAGGAGATTAAGTCGCATAAATAATCTTTAGGCTTTCTTCTCGGTTATCTCAAAGTTACTAACCTATGCGCATCTAATTGCACACACATATAAGAAATTTGCCGCATTAATCTAAGTCAGAAAAATAATAATTAATACACGTTGCAAGATTGAGAATTCGTTAAGTTTCCTAATCATCTCTTGTGCCATAATGTCTAATTATTAATTTTTAACTTAATTTTTGTGCAAATTTATATCGTATAGGAGATTAATTCCAAATCAATCTCAATCATACTCCCACTAGGATAAGCAATCTAACATGTTAGTCATATGCAAAAAAAAATTTCTTCCTTGATCGAAGAAATCAGTTTGAGCCAATCATAAGCATGGACTATTCATACTTAGACTACTTAATTCCATATTTTATCACATCTAAAAAAAATTAAAGACTAGTTTCTAAAATTAGCCTAACAAATACAAGTGATAAAATAAGCTAGCACAATTACATGTAATCAAAATATATGTACAAAACATTCATCACATTTCATCTAAATTATTATTCACAAAAAAGTAATAATAATAATCTACGTAATTTATAACGTAAAATAAGATGCCTAACAAATGTGACATAAATAATATCATAGTAAGCATATATTGAATAACCATAATCACATGTAAAAATATTTCAAAAATATTTTATGCCACAATAACATGCTGAATAAATAAATAAAATCAGAAAACTTACCAATAATAAGCCCTAACCCAAAAACGTAGAGCTAATTGCCCATCTGTGTGAGGTCTTAGATTCAAAACACCACAAAGCCTTTTTACCTCTAATGACCCCCAAAAAAAAAAAAAAAAAAAAAAAACACTTGGATCAAGAGCATGGGCTGGGATGTGCGCCTAGCACACTGGCCGCGAGCCATAGGCTAGTCCATTCCTAAAATCTCTTAGGCCGCTTCTTGTGTCCATCAAAACAGGTCTTTTTCTTTTTATAACAAAAAAATTATATAGGCCGGTCCAAGAGAAAATGAATTTAAAACAAATTGGCCCATAATGTTGGCTAAGAAAAATTCTCAGCATAAAGAAAATTAAAAAAAAAAAAAACGAATCATTTGTAGCCCAAAGCTCAATTTATTACAAAAACATTCCGCCCAAATATGATTTTAAAAGAAAACAGGCCTTAATATGTTCTGAAGCCCAATCATGTAAACGACAATCCATCCAAGCCCAAAAAACAAGTCCACCACAAATGGATTGTTCATCTTCTTCCTTGTATGTAACCTACTGTTACTTTTCATCGTCTTCCTCAACGGTTACAGCCTACAGTGCATGTAACGGAAGAAAAAAAAAATTTCACATGTAACCGCCGCCGCCACCCTTTTAGCGTCACTCCTCGGGGCTCCCAACGCTCACGGGTGCACACAGCACCTGGTGCGCGCAGCCTTTGGTGCTCGCTGCTGGCACAGAGAGAGGAAAAAAAAAAATTGGCCATCGCCCCGTCCTGTGTTGCCGTGCTCCTCTACGCGCTGCAGAACTTGGCTCTACGCATGGCCTGGTGCTTGGATCTGCAAGCAGCAGGGCTTGCAGCACCACCATGGTGTGCTCTGTTCTGCGCGCAGCGGCGCCTCTGCTGGACATGGCGCTTCAGCACAGCCATGTAAGCTTGTGCGAAACTGCCGCGACATCCTTGACAGCGCAGTGCAGTGGGCTACAACCCAGCTAGGGCACGCAACCCACGCTGCGGGTTGTCACAAATTTCAAAAGTCCTAAAGCCTATTGCCACAAGATCAGCTACAACAAAGCCCATCAAAGAGCTGTTAGTGGCTGCACCTTGCTCTGCTGCTGCAGTGTTGACAGAGTGGTCCTTTATAGCAGCAGAGTCATGTTCTTCTTTAATGGGCTTTATTGTAGCTGATCTTGTGGCAATATAAGACACCTATTTGTCTTATACTTTTCTTTTTGTTCACTATATATAGAAAGAATGTAAAGCAGTAGAAAATTAATAAAGTGTAGAATTTTCTTCACCTCACAAGTTGTCTGTCTTCTCTCATTCCTTTTCCCACCTTCCTTCTTCCCAAGTTGAAAATTCTAACAGGTTGATACCGTGCTTGGTTCCGACGTATGCGAGGTTCGCCTACGACACGATAGATCTATCCACAGCTTGGAGCTTCTAACACCTCCAGGTAAGTCGCAGCTTGGTGTTCCTCTTTACGCAGTAAAACTAGCAGCACCACCATAGTGCGTGTTGTTCTGCTCGTAGCAGAGGACAGCACCTCCATCGAGGTGCACTCAGCTCTGCAGGTAGCAAAGGTGTACTTGCTGCTTCTAGGTGCTTCTCGTCCCGTAGCTAATCCATCGAATAGCCGTCGCGTACTGCGGTCTCCGTGTGTGCTGTAGGTGATGGCACCCTGTTGGTGCCCAACAACTCCAGTGAAGGCTGCTGCCTCGTATGGCGCAGCGTCTAACACCGAGGTGCACCACCACCTCTCAGGTGGCCATTATTACCGAGAGAGAGAATAAAAAATTTCTCATCACAGAAAATAAATTTTGAGTGAAAAAAACAAATATAAATCGGAACTATCGAATTGCTCTTATACCAATGTTAAAAATATTAAATCAAAGTATATAGTAGAAGTGATATTATCTCGTTAGAAATATCTTGGATCAAGTGCGGTTGTTCTACGGATTCTCAAATGTCATTGATCATTCAAAATCATTCTGTCGATAGTGGAATGTGCTACGTGGTAATATATCATAGTAATACCCACATATTCTAAAGCCTAGATATTGAGACTAGAGAGAATCATTTGAGAGAGAGAGATAACTTGTTGATCCAAGTGTATCTTTCCAAGGGGGGAGATAGCCCTTCTAGTGTAACCCTTGGCTGGTCATTAAGGGCTAGCCATCAAGTCTCATGCTACTTCATAACCCTCAAGAGAATGTGAAGAGGTGTCCACTATAGGTTCCCCTTTATTACAATCACCATTAAAAGTAGTGTCTTGTAACAAGATTGGTATTGGAATAGTGAAAAGAGAAGATGCTGATTCAATGGTAGCAAGTTTGGTGCTGCCAAAGTTTTGTTGTACTGATTTTTTAATTGTACAAGCAAGAGGCTTACTCACTACTGGTCTATTTTGTCAAGAGTTGGATATTGATTATATAATTTTTGAAGGTGACTCAAGTCAATTACTACAAGCAGTTAAAATGCGTGATCCTATTGCCGGGAAGGTTCATTATCTTGTATCAAACATTAATAGATATTTGTGCAATACTAAGTGGACTATAAAGCATGTTAAGCGAGAATTGAATGGTGTTGCTTATCAACTAGCACAGATAACAGTGAATTTAGATCATGAACTTTTTGATATATATTGACTGTATTATTGATTATATAAAACCTCGTGTAATGGATGAATGTCATATTTCAGATTAATATGATTGATGTTCTCTGGTTTAAAAAAAAAAAAAAAAGTGATAAAATACTTTGTGTAATAATTTAGGAAAATTTTAATCTTAGAAGATTTTACAAACAAAAAAAATTTAATCACAAAAATATTTTATAAAAATAAATTTATAAATTGACGTGTGTTGATATAACAGATTAAATTATAAAATGATTTTTATGATAAAGTATATCTTTAAATAATTTCTTTATAATTTATGGACACTTACTTTTTTTTTCTTTTCTTTTTCAGTAAGGAAACGCTTATCTTTTTCGAAAACGGTATAAGATAACAAAAAAAAAAAAATGATATTTACACAAGCACCATGAATGGAAGTAAAGTATTACCTTTAGGTCGTCCTTGTCTAACCAAGATCGACAAAGGCCGCAAATCTTAAGCCGATTTGTCTTCGTCTTATCATCGTTTTCAACAATCTTTGTGTCAGGATATTAGGCCCCATTAAGGAAATTTTCCTGACTGAGATGAGATCATAGGGGTAATTTTCTTTTAATATAAGGCATGGGCTTAAATTATACCAACTCCCTAAAGATTCAGGCTATGAGCCACGTACATACAAGGCTACAATAAGGATCTTGATTCTTAACCTTTATAAAGATCAGTCCATTACCACAAAAGGGTTGTATTACGTAATAATAATGTTGTTTAGATCATATGTGTATATATATATATATATATATATATAGAGATTTTGCTAGAGCAAACTTAAAAATTAATATCGCTCAATTTAAGATATAATATCTAGTTTATAATGAGACGTGTCATATCAAGTCATATTAATTTATAAATTTATTTTTATAGAATTTCTTTATAAACTAAGCATTTTTCATTACATGTTGAATCATACATACTTTATTAGGGAAACAAAAAAGAGCATAGAGAGGAGAAGAGAAGTAATAAGAAAGAGAAAAGATTATACGAGTGATCTTACACCCAAAACCTACATTTTCTGAAGGGTAAGAAATGCAATTCATACATCCCTAGTTTGTAGTTTGTACTGATATTAGAACTAAATAGCAGGGAACTTATCAGTGAGATTGATTATTGACTATCCCATCAACAAACTAGAGCTATATGCAAACTAGAGCACATGGAACTTGATCAGTGAGATTGATTATTGACTATCCAATCAACAAAACAAGAGCTATATTCAAATCAGAGCACAAGTTCCGCCACTCACTATCGTGTACTGATTTTGGACAACACCTTGTCCAGTCTCACATTATCGAGGGTGTATTTCAGTGAATGATGCTTCACTTATTGAGCATGCAATTGATTGACCTGGAGATTTGATTACGTCCAAAAAATAATACGGTAGTTGTAGCACAGTTTTAGAATGTCAATTTCACAGATAGACAAATTAAAATAATAGCAGAAGGAACAAAAAAAACTAACGAAAAATATTAAATAATTAATGGAGAATAAAAATTAATTTTAAATGCAAATTAAAATGAAGCAAAGTGATTAATGGACAACGTACTCAAATTTGACAAACAGTAAACCGTCATGAATCCCTTGCACAAATCTAGTATTTTAATTATTCTTAATTCATTGAATAACTAAATTGGTAACTCAATTCCCAAAATTTTCAATTGGAAAGTATAGATTTATAAACCAAAATTAAACCAAATGTAACCATTTGAAAAATCATTCACCACTTTTAAAATACGTAAATTATTATCACTATTAAGAAAATCCAATGATGATAATATACTCAAGGAGTGATATTGCAGCAAATAATTAAATCAATAGATAAATAATTAATCCAAACATAATTAAAGAACTAATCTATTCAATAGAAAAGCATGATTGAATATATAAATAAAATAAATTCTATGATTATTTGGAGAAGAAAACATCATTAATAAATTAAGAATGATAAAATAAAAGAGTTTTTAATAATTGAAAATCAAATACATAAATTAAAAATACCATCCAATATACAAGTTTATATCTAACCCTACTTAAGAATTTAATTACCCATAAATATAATAGACAACAAAAATCTCAAGAGGAAAATAAAGCAAACGGCGGCCATGAGAATTAATTTTCTCTCTTCGTTCTTCAATCCATCCTCTTGTGCCTCTCTTCCCCCTCAATTTTGTGCTAATGATATACTTATATGGAATAGGACAAAAAGCCCTAATGTCTTCATCATTCCCATATAAAAAAAAAAAAAAATCGCCTAAATTTTAGGACTTATCTTGGCAGCCACGTATGTGTTTTACGAGTTTGAATTTAAAAATACTTATTAGAGACAAATTTATTACCATTTAAGATAGATTTCCAACGCATGAAGAATCCCATCCATCCCATATATGAGTGGAAAGTTATAATTTAAATACTAAAATATGTCCAGGCTGTCTCCTAGCGAATTTCAGACTTGGACTTATTCTCGTTTTCTTTTATGATTTTTTTTCTTTTTTTTTTTCTTGATCCAAATTTCTCTCAAACCCCATGAAAATCCTCATTTTAATTTGATTGGATTTTGACTTGCTCTTTTATAAACTTTAAAATTAAGCATAAAAATCTAGTTAGGAGTATCCCAAAATAAATAGAAACTTAATTTAAGAATACATATTAATTTCTATTATTTCTATTCATATTTTAGCATTTTAATCTAATAATAAGGTATTTAGAGTGCACTCAAGATTGACCAGACTCTAGCTCTTGTGTTGGCCTATTTGGCTTTGCTTTGCTTCGATGTAAAAATGCTGGCTACTGAGGTAATGGAAGTGTGATAGAATCCTAAAATGCTAGAATTCTGAAAATGCTTCACACAAAAATATGTGGGAGCTTGAAGTATTTATAGATAATTACAAAGTGTTTGTTACAAAAAATATAATTAAAAAACATGCTAAGTATTCTTATCTTTATCCTTTGGTTTTGAATTCATAATACAATCTTTGAATTTGAATTTGATCTTGATCTTTATCCTTATTTTTAGCAGAGCTTGGCCAAGTCTTGGAGTAATCTGTTTCAGCTTCAATACGCTCCCGCAAGCTTAATGGGAGCTCGCTCACGGTAAGTTTGTCACACAAAAAAGAGAACATAGGAAATGGCAGAGGCTTTTTTAGGACATCTGCTACTTGATCTTTTGAAGACAAAAATTAAACAAGGAGTCCTTTTGATGCAACCTGATTCCTTACAAAATGTTAATCAATGGAAATGTGTTTTGCGCGTGAGTGAAAAAGTGGATTAGCGATGAGATTAGTAGCACCAATGTTATCACACCATAGAGGTGGTGGTTGAGAAAGTGTAATTCCTAGTTCGGAGAGGAGGGATTTAACCCAAATAGTTTGCACAGTGGTGTTAGTAATAGCTCTGTATTTGGCCTCCGTACTAGACTTGGAAACTGTTTTCTGCTTGCAGGAACTCCATGAAATAACGTTAGGCCCAAAAAAGAGATAGTAACCGATTGTGGAGTGGCGGTCATCAGGGCATCCGGCCCAATTGGAGTTTGAAAAGGCTTGAAGAGTTTGTAAACTAGACTGTCGGAGCAAGAGACCGTGATGAACAATTTGCCGAAGATATCTTAGGACCCGTTTGACTGCTATCCAATGTTCTGTGGTAAGCCTATGCATGAACTGAAAAATTTGACTGACAAAGTAGGCCCTGTTGAGATGTGTGAAGCTAAGATACTAAAGAGAGTCAATAATGCTCTTGTAGAGAGTAGGATCTGAGAAGGGAGCACCATGATGTTAAGTGAGAGTGGTTATCGAGGACATTGGAGATGAGACTCCTTTAGCTTGGAGCATGTTGGACTTACGAAGAAGTTCAGTGATGTATCACTACTAGGTCAGCAAAAGGCCTAAGTCTGTGAATTGGGCTTCCATACCAAGAAAAAAATGTAAAAGGCCAAGATCTTTGAGAGCAAAAGTGGTCTGAAGATTGCTGATCAATTGGGCTAGAAGAGCTTTGTCCGAGCCTATAATCAAAATATCATCAATATAAATAAGAATGTAGACAGGAAATGGGCCTTGTTTATAGATAAATAAGGAGGTGTCTGACTTGGAGCCCTGAAAAACCCAACTCAATTAATTTGGAGCTTAATCTGGAAAACCATGCTCGTGGTGCTTGTTTAAGCTTATAGAGTGACTTTCTCAAGTGACAGACATGGTTTGGAAATAAAGGATGCTTGAAGCCTGATGGTTGAGTCATATAGACATCTTCTTCAATAACATCATGTAAAAAGGCATTTTTGACATCAAGTTGGTGAATAGACCAATTTGAAGAGATAGCCATAGAAAGTATGAGTCAAATAGTTACCGGCTTAATAATTGGGCTAAAAGTTTCACCAAAATCGATCCCTTCTTGTTGATGATATCCCTTTGCAACGAGATGGGCTATATCGTTCAAGAGATCCATCAGTCCGTCGTTTGATTTTGAAAACTCATTTACAGCCTACCAAATTCATTTTGGGCCTAGGAGGTACAAGAGTCCATGTACCATTTTGCATTAAGGCCATAAATTCCTCATTCATAGCTTTATGCCATTCTAGAAATTTGGAGTGTATGAAGTGGGATTGATGAGTGAGAGGCTTGTGGATTTTGCAAGTTGTGCCTTTGGAAGATAGGCCAATGTTCCATCAAGCAAAGTTTTAGGCTTGAAAATATTGGCTCTTGACCGAGTCTTCATGGTATGTAGGGTGGATTGTGGTGTGGGAGCAAGAGCTAAAGGACTGGGTGCCATGGAAGATTCTGTTGAAGATTCAGGTTCTAGTGTGGTAACTGGTAGGTTCAAGCCTTCATTATTGGTAGTTGATGGAATATTATATGGAAAGGAAGGTAAAAGATGAATGGTGGATGGCAAGCATGTACCTACAGAAAAATGTGGCTGAGAGGCAGGTGAACCTGTGGAAGATTGATTAGCAAATGGAAATAAGAACTCATTGAACACGACATTTCGAGAGATGTACAAACGGCCCGTGCATATGTCTAAAAATTTTTAACCTTTATGATGTCCACTATAGCCAAGAAAAACACATAAGGTGGAACGATAATCAAGTTTATGACGATTATAGGGCCAAAGATGTGGCCAACAAGCACACCCAAAAGTTCGAAGAAATGAGTAGTCGGGTTGTTGTTTGTAGAGAAGTTCAAGAGGAGTTTTATTTTTAGTAAGATGGCAACCTATTGAAAAGATAAACAGCAATAGTAAAAGAGGCATCCCAATATTTCTTTGGTAGGGAAGAAGCAACAAGAAGAGTTAGGCCAGTTTCGACTATATGATGCTGTTTACACTCAATGTATCCATTTTGCTGATGTGTGTGCGGGCAAGTAATTCTATGAGCAATGTCACAGGATTGAAGTATCGAATGAAGTTTTCAAAATTCACCACCCCAGTCCAATTGTGTGGATTTAATAGGGCATTAAAAAAAAAACTTCTACTTGAGTTTGGAATTGTAGAAAAATAGAAGTAACCACTGATTTAGAAGACACAGGAAATAGCCAAACATATTTAGAGAAATCATCCATAATACTCAAATAATATAAATTGCCATTACTTGAAATTTGAGGAGAAGGACCCCATATATCCGTAAACAAAAGTTGTAATGGTCTTGTTGAAATTGAAGGAGATAAGTAAAATGGCAAAGGATGGCTCTTTCCAAGTTGACAAGAGGAACAAACTGGATTAGCTTTATTGAAGGTAGTACACAGATTATTTCGAGATAAAACTTGACGAACAATGCGAAGTAATTGATGACCAAGGCATGAGTGCCATTGCTCAATAGGAATCCGAGAGGTAAAGAAAGCAGTTGGACATGATGATGGCTTGTGCAAGTTGCAAACTGGCTAGAGACCTTGATCACTCTGGCCTTGGAGAATGATAGCTCCCAAGGATTGATCCTTGATACAGAAAAATAATGGATGAAATTCAAAATAAACATCATTATCTTTTGCGAATTGGTAAATAGATAATAAGTTCTTTTTTATGTGTGAAACGTGAAGAACTTGAATAAGGAAAAGGATTTAGAGGCAAAAAATATTATGGATTTGCCGAGATAATGAATTTCAAACCTTTGCCATTACCAACCAAAACCTGATCTTGTCCAGAGTAGTCCTCAGTGTGAATGTTGAGGTTTTGGAGATTTGAGGTTATGTGATGAGTAGCTCCAGTATCTGAATACCAAGTCTGATTTGAGAGTGGCTGAGTAGTAGTATGACAGGCCTGTGGAGCAGATGGTGTTTGAAAATCTTGATCAAATCTGTGCCAACATTTGGTGGCAGTGTGTCTTGCTTTTTGACAGATTTGGCAAAATGGGGGAGTTGTAGTAGAGCCAAAAGAAAACAAATTTGAGTTTATGTGACTACACTTATGACCCCTACCACCTCGATTGCCAAATGAACAACCATGAGATTGGTGATTGGAAGAGGTTTGACCACGACTTGAATTGTAAGAGTTATAAGTGACAAAATTAGAGGAGGGAAGGTTTACCTCTGTGACAATAGCAAGTTGTTCTAGACGCATTTCATGATGCAGCAGATGAGCAAAAAGCTCATCAAGGGCCATTGGTTCAAGTCGAGTGTTAACCGATGTAATAAGGGAATAGTACTCCGAAGGAAGGCGAGCAAGGATATAGGAAATGGATTCAGATTCACCAATAGGTTGACCAATTGCAGAGAGTATATCAAACAATTACATTGCATTTTTAAAATATTCTTGAATAGGAAGGCTGCTTTTCTTCAAAGTGCTTAGCTGAAAACGAGTGTTTATTACTCGAGCACGGGAGATGGTGGAGAACATGCATTCCAACATAGTCCAAACATCATGAGAGGTTTCAAGGTTGACAATATGATTTAGAATCGGTTCAGAGAAAGAAGAAATAAGGGTGCTTAGCATAACTTGATCTTGTTCAACCTTGAGTTAAAATAAGCTCATTTCTACACCAGCCATGACAAAAATATTTTTCTCTTATACAGATTTCATGAGTGATGCAGATAAAATGACCGAGGTTATTTTCACGTTTTCTTTTTATAACAAAACATGCATGTTTTTCATAAAATCAAAATCAGTCCATTTATTTTATGCAAAGTCTAGCATAGAAACTCTACTTACCTAGACTTTTTAAATTCTCTTAATTTTTTCACAATAGTGCTAAACAAATAACAATTTTTACTTGTAAAATAGACACGGAACTTAATTAAATCTCTAATTAAACATTTATTTTGATATTTAGGCACGAAATACTAAAATAACCCCTTTTTCCTAAAATCTAAAATTCTCGTAATCCTAAAATATCACCAGTTTCCAAATTGACCGATATTCACTTCATTTCTCCAACTAAAACATTAAAATCTAAATTATTATCCTCCTCTGTGCATCCAATTTCTCTTAATTTAATTACGAGAATATGCTACTAAACGCTATGGCCAATTACTGTGCAGGGGCATTTACGTAACATGATTCCTATGAGATTTAATAAAAGGCGTGTTAACCACTGGACAGGAAAGGTGGTCTTACATGGGCAGTCATGCGACGTGGTTTGTCGATACAGTTTCCGGCGAGGAGTTGAGGCTGCTTTCCAGGGCGGCAGAACACTAAATGAGAGAGAAAGAGATAGTGCATGGAGTTTCTTTTTGTAGAGAGAGGAAAAGCCTTACCGAGGGACTCACGTCGTGCGACACGGAGGGACATGGCGGAAGGAGCTGGTGCGTCGTTGGAGGCTTGCTTTCCGGCAAGTAACAACGGCTGGAGTTAGTGGCGTCAGTGGCTTAACTGTGCAAGGCTCGTGGTTGTTGGTCAGATTACGGAGAAGCCTTTCGCGGTAGATATGGTTGGGCACATGAGCTGCGCTTCGATGCTTGGTGGTTCCCAGCTAGGTGGTTTTTCCGTAGAATGAGGTGGGGGCGTGAGGAGATGCAGTGGCTCGACTAGAGTGGTTTAACCATGCAACAAGTTGCTACAGCTGTGGGGTTGCTGTTTCTCGTGAGCCGTGGAGGTGGTTTCTATGGTTTTTGCTTCCAACGAAAGGTGGTGGTGGTGGCTACACGTTGCTTCTTGGACGTGGAGACGTGAGACGTGCGGACTGAGGGTTGTGGTGCGTGCAGTGCGGTAACCCTAGGTACTTGAGGAAGGAATATGAAAGCTAGCCGTGTGATGTGTTTGGCAGGAAGGGAAAGTGTGCATGAACGCGTATAAGGTGTGTGTTTATATATATCTATCTATTGAATTATATAAAAGCTAAATTTTTAATTGATGACTTTGCATTCAGTCCGTACTATTCGGCTTAACAGCCAATTCATGCAACCGCTAAATACCGAATATGGATCAAATCCAGATTTGGCAATGAAGATGATGGACGATGTATCAAGAAAAAACTAACACGAAGATCACATCCTTTCAAAAATGCAAGATTCTGAAATGAACCATCAAAAGATGCAACCCAATAGCATAATATAAATCCGAACAACTATGAAACCATCGCTTTCTCCATAGCATTAAGACGGATCGATAAGCAAGAAGCAAAACAGAATTACTCATACCTTTTGAAAGCACTTTTCTTCATCGGCAAAAGATATCATAAGGCCTCTCTTTCCTATGTTAGATATTTTAACATGAATATTATTAATTAGATCTTCAATTTTTTATGATCCACAATAATAAAATAATGAGAAATGTATACATACATTTCTCTATCTGTTTGATAGAAAATTTGACCTGACTTATGAGAGAATGATCACCCTAATAATTTTACCTCCAAATATCTCCTGATGGCTAGAGACACAATAATATTATAGGTGAGAACCTTTTAACCCCTCAGTGCTATTTATAGATTTTTGACCATCAAGAAATATTAGAGTTTGTGTCTGACTATAATTAGAGATATAGAGTTTTAATTTTATTTCTTAAGAGTTTTCTTATCCCATTATCATTCATCTTTTAACTGATAAGATTTGAACTATTTCAAATTATATTAAGATGGGTGTGTGGGACATAGAGTTTAAATAAAACTCTTACATTCTCCCACTTGGCCCATACGCCCATAAAATAATATTTTCCATTTATAGATTTATTACAGGAAATTAACTATACTGCGAAAATTCATTTCCTGAAACTTTTATAGCTCAAAGTACATTACATGAGTTTTGTAATATCAATATCAAATCAACTACCAATGCGAGTCATAGCGCAACACACCAACATATGATTTTTCATGTTTGTAATTCTATTTAAATAGAAAGACAAAGATGACAAATCATTGTTGGTGTTAAATAAAATAACACAATTGACAAATCATATATTGGTGTGTTATCTTTCAAATTAAATTATGATGTCATTTGGATTGTGTGCGGCGTAAAAGTTTCAAATAGAATTATTCCATATATATACAAGAAATATTTCTTCACTCTGCAACGCTGATCGGCTTTCTTATTGAAATGTAGAAGAAAACATTCTCTCTTCATGAATTGCAACTGATATCATGAGTACGCTGCATGCACAAACGTCGTTTGCTCCACTACTGCTCCAAAGAGAATTTTGCGCTTGTTTGTTTACATTAACATGCATTGATCGATCTAGCTATGTTTACGCGCTTGTAACCATGAAATTAAATAACTAGATCGAATCATGTGTATCATAGAAGTATCAAAGATCTTAGTTGTATTCTAAATTACAACTCCTGTAAAATTCTAACAAGGATAGCTAGAAAACAATAATTGAGTCCTCATGCATCCGCTGAAGCTTTGACAAAGGTGCCTCCACATCTCTCATTTGACTTACGTACGTCTCAATTAAGCTTGTACATACGTAGAAAATAACTACAAGCTAGCTACACAATAAATATTGATCTTATTTTCTAAAGGCATGATCAAGAATTAGCTAGCGAGGATATGGGTCAGTCATTGAAGCCCCATTTTGTGAAGCTTGGAATGATCAGTTTGACGACATGTCTGATTCAACGATGTTGTACATTAAGAATGCAGGTCGTGAGGGTATGGATAGAGCCATAGAGTAACTATTAAGTATTAGGAGGACCGAACCCATTGTTGGTCTCTCTATGTTCTCTTGAACACATAGCAATCCTATGTGGATGCATCACATTATTTCAATCGTTGAACCAACCCTCAATGTTGGATCTATAAGATTTAAAGCTGTTCATTCTCTCCAGTTTTTCCATGCCTATAAGATAATATTACAAAGGCATAGACAATATATATTACAGAGAAAATCAGTTTAATGCTAAAGGAAAATATTCTAAAAAAAAAATACATTATAGTGCTTACATGGCTAAGAAGATTCTCTGCATTCTCTCCACTTTGGAAATAATTGTTCTTTCGCTCGCACACCATCTCCAAAACTAACACACCGTATGTAACAGCCCGCTTGAAATTCAATTGTGAAATTTCTATTAACTTTAAGAACCTCGTGAAAACCCCATAAGTTTTCACGAATCCATTAATCATATAGGTTTTTGTCTAACTACATAGTTAGTGTTATTATTTACTATGGTATCAGAAGTGTGTTTTGATTATTGGAGATAGTTAGAAGTGTCAAAATGTATTATGGTTTGTGCCATTAGACTCGGAGGGTTATTTAAAGTCTTATGGCGCAATAACATTTTTTCATATTTTCGGTCAAAACGTCTGTTTAAAACTGTAGATATTATTGGATAAAAAGAAATATCTTGAGGTAATTTTCATGAATATTATTGGGTAAAAATATTTTGAGTTGATTTTTATAGATATTATTAGATAAAATATTATGAGATAATCTTTTATAGATATTTTGGGTAGGAGAAAACTACACTCAACTCTTAACTCCAGCCTCATCTCTTCCATATCTCATCCATAATTATCTCCAGCCACCTCTCCCCACGAAATTATCTAATTACACCTTCCAATAAAAAATTATCAAACACTCTCTCTCGGACAGCTTTTAGGAGGTCTTTTGTACACCCATTTCAAAGCTTTTGTAAGTGTTTTATCATAAAGTCTCCTTCATATAAGTTGTTCCTTTTTGAGTCTAGTTTACATGGATATCTTATTTGCCCCATTTAAAGATCATTTGGTCAGTCAAATATTGTGTAAACTATAGAAAGGTCATTCTGGGAGATAAACTGGAGAATATGTTATAGTTTGGAGTTTTTGACCAAGCTAATGGATAGATATTGGTCCGAAATTTTTATGGAGTATTGTTAACATGTATATATGACTATTGGTTGAGGATTTTTGCATGATTAAAGGTTTTGATGAAAGATTTTCTTAGATTTAGAAACTTAGAAACTGGAAGAGGAAAAACAGTTTCTGTTTTGAGAAAGTTTAACTCTTTGGTGGTCTAAACCTATTCTAATGACTTTGATAATTTTATTGGAGGATCCTAAACATCTTATATACATGTTATATTATTATTTTGAAGATATTTGATGTTAGTTTCAAAGATATGAAATTTTATGCAAAGAGATATTCAAATAAGCCAAAGTGTGGATATTCTTGGCTAAATTTATGTTTTGGTTAATTTCTAACCATGTGATCTTGAATTAGAAACTTATATATGTTTTAGGACATCTTTTTAAACCATGTGATGGTTTGGTTTGAAGATCATATATTTATAAGTCATAGATCAAGAGATTTATCAAAACTAGTTGAGGAAAAAGTTTCTGTTTTTGGACTAAGTGTAAAACCAAAAACTCCAAATGTTATTTTGTGATTTTGGTGACTTTAGTTTGATGATTTAAAGCATGGTTGATGTTAGGATGATATTATGAATATGTTAGAAGTAAGATTTTATTTTTGAAATTCTTGGAGATGTTTTGATTTAAGGTCAAAACTTGTGATTCAAGTGCTTGGATCTTTTTACAAAAAAAAAAGTTTGGTGTTGATTATTAGCTTTTTCTAAATGGATGTTTTAAGTATGGTTTTGAACTTAGGATTGGAAGATGTTTGTTGCAAAATTTTGGTTTAAGCATGAGTTTTGAAGTTGGAAGGAATTGCAACAAAAATAAAGGGAAATGACCTATGGATGTTTCAACCATAGTGTGTTTTTCATAGTTGTGTTTTGTTTTAAATTTTTCTGAGTTGATATTTAAGTTTAGGATAAAATTTACATGAGGAATGTAAATTTTAGAAACTTTTAGAGTTAGTATGCAAAATCCTTAAGTTATGGGTAAAACGGTCATTTTCCCACATGTAGAGAGTAAAATGAAAATTTTACTCTTTAAGTTAGTATTTTCCATATTTCAAATTATTAGTGATTTAGTTCTAACTTTTAGAATCACTAATTACAGTTCCTCGTGATCGCACTTGAAGTTTTATAAGAAACGCGGAGATCGAGGTAAGTTAGCTTTTAACTTACTAGCAGTCTACTGTGTATGTGTGCTAAATAAAAGAACTACAGTGTATGTATGTATGTTATCATATGTGTCATGCCATGTCAAGTTATCATGTAATTGTCTATTATACAGAATTTATTCTGTCATCAATTTTTATCTGTTACATAATATATTCTGTTATGTATTACTGTACATTACAAGTACGTCATGCTAAGTATGTCATCTATTACATGTGAGTCAAGTCATGTAATATTCACTGTTGCAAGTATGTCATGTTAAATATGTTGTCTATTATATGTTATGCCATGTTACGAAATGTTTCTATCTCAAGTTGGTCATGTATTCTAAGTTATGTTCAAGTCACGTTATGTTACGTCAGGACTTCATTCCTTTCGTATTCCAGTCACATTTCATCTTGAGTACATTATGATGTGTAAAATACATGGGGCCACAACAACTGTGGAGTATGTATTTTTCATGTTAAGTCAAGTTTTTGTAGAATACATGGGGCCACAACAACTGTGGAGTATGTATTTTTAATGTTAAGTCAAGTTTGTGTAGAATACATGGGGCCACAACAACTGTGGAGTATGTATTTAACTACAATTGTGATGCGTAATATACATGGGGCCACAACAACTGTGGAGTATGTATTTTTCATGTTAAGTCAAGTTTTTGTAGAATACATGGGGCCACAACAACTGTGGAGTATGTATTTTTAATGTTAAGTCAAGTTTGTGTAGAATACATGGGGCCACAACAACTGTGGAGTATGTATTTAACTACAATTGTGATGCGTAAAATACATGGGGCCACAACAACTGTGGAGTATGTATTTTTCATGTTAAGTTAAGTTTTTGTAGAATACATGGGGCCACAACAACTGTGGATTATGTATTTAACTACAATTGTGATGCGTAAAATACATGGGGCCACAACAACTGTGGAGTATGTATTTTTCATGTTAAGTCAAGTTTTTGTAGAATATATGGGGCCACAACAACTGTGGAGTATGTATTTTTAATGTTAAGTCAAGTTTGTGTAGAATACATGGGGCCACAACAACTGTGGAGTATGTATTTAACTACAATTGTGATGCGTAAAATACATGGGGCCACAACAACTGTGGAGTATGTATTTTTCATGTTAAGTTAAGTTTTTGTAGCATACATGGGGCCACAACAACTGTGGAGTATGTATTTTTAATGTTAAGTCAAGTTTGTGTAGAATACATGGGGCCACAACAACTGTGGAGTATGTATTTAACTACAATTGTGATGCGTAAAATACATGGGGCCACAACAACTGTGGAGTATGTATTTTTCATGTTAAGTCAAGTTTGTGTAGAATACATGGGGCCACAACAACTGTGGAGTATGTATTTTTAATGTTAAGTCAAGTTTGTATGGAATACATGGGGCTACAACAACTGTGGAGTATGTATTTACACGTAGAATACATGGGGCCACAACAACTGTGGAGTATGTATTTTTCATGTTAATTCAAGTTTCAGAGCAAGTTCATGCTAAGTCAAGTTCAGTTCATGATTCAATTTAAGCTATGTCAATTATGTTATGTTGTACGCTAAGTTATGCTTTAATTACTTATGAATTTGATTATGCATTTATGCTTTTACTGTCATACATGCATCATTAGTCTGTATGGAAGTTTTTTGTTAACTTGCTGAGATTTGTAATCAAATCTCACTGTGGTAGTCCCAACTACCATTCCCCCCGAATGGTAGATCTTGTTACAGGACCTAAAGGAGGATCAGGAGCTGACCAACTAGACACAGTCAACTGAACGACGGTGCGTCGTTAATGTTAATATAGTAGTTAAATTACTACTTGTACGATGGAGTTGCATCTCCAGTACTATTGGATCATAACTATTTTGGAATAGTGCTGTGATCTTAGTTATTCAATGGATCTTTATGTATGAAGTATGTTTCAAGTATTGAGATATTTTCAGTTTGGTGCATAGTATTGCTAAATAAAAAAATTATCCGCTGCGAATATTGCATAATGTTAGATGCATGTTAGGATTATTACATCTTATATGTCATGAACGGGGGCAGGTAACCTTGTGTTGCATGTCTCGACGCTTCAAATGTCCGTCCGATCCCAAACGGAATTTGGGGGCGTCACACCGTAACTAAAGACATCGGACTTCACTGAAATTTGTGCTTGCATTGCATACTCCGGAGCCATATATCCACTACATGAGGACGTACATCAGTAATGTTGAAATTGATTGAAAATCTTCCTTATTAATCCTTTTATTAATTTATAGGAGATAGAAATATTTACAAGATATTAGCATAGATACTTACTAGGTTCCCACAATTCTCCTTGTATTAGCCTGAGTTTGATCTAGTGTAAACTGTCATGTCATATCAAAATCTAAAATTTTTAGGTTCATTTCTTCATCTAACAAAACATTACTAGTTTTGAGATCATGATGAATAATGCAAAATTGAGAATCTTCATAAAGATATTGATGCCCTCGAGCAATACCTATTATGATTTTGTATTGAATTTTCCAATCCAAATCTATACGCTTGCTTGGATCTACACATTCAATTAAGCATATATATGGGAGTTTATAGGTCAAATATATATACATATAAATATATATCCAAGTGTGTTGGAACATACATGCAACTTGAAAAAATGTAATCGTACCAAATATGAAGTGGTTAAGGCTTGTATTTGCCATAAGCTCATAGACAAGAAGTCTTTCATTTCCTTCGAAGCAGAAACCTAGGAGCCTTACTAAATTCCAGTAATGAAGCTTGGCAACTAATAAGATCTTGTTCTTAAATTCTTGATTGCCTTGTTCCGAACTCCCAGAAAGCCTTTTCATAGCTATTTCTTGTCTATTTGGAAACTTGCCCTGAATAGATGTATTCATGTCAAATGACTCTTGTCCTCTAGTAATTCAAGTTACAGATTCATGACATAGCCAGTTTATCATATGATCATATTGTTCAATTATCTTGTAAACAGTACGAAATCCACCTTGCCCAAGTTTGTTTACATCGGAAAAGTTACCTATAGCAAACTCTAATTGTGCTGAAGTCAAATTGCAAAGGTTTAGCATTGTTGATTTCATCCACTGTGAAAAGATAAGTCCATAGCTTAATGATCAATGAGCAATTTATATGCATAAAACATTAGCTTAATTCATTGTTACAACAGAGAATCTGATGTCATTCTTGTTCTCACCAGCACTGCTTAAAACTAAACCAGAATATATATGCCAAAAAGTGAAACTTTTCTTAGTTTCCTCAATGTCTAAGTTTTCTTATGATTTCCATATTTAAGATAAACCAAATACTTAACAATTAGGAAACAATGAACCAATTTTAAACTTACTTTCAACTTACTTCCTTTGCTTCCTCATCCTGAAACAGATACAGGTGCATATCTAGAAAATTAACACCATGGGAACAACAGCCGGCACGACTATAATGATAGTTCGAGAAGAGTTACTCCCCTTTCCTACAAAAATAAGATTTCAATAAGTTCTAACTTAATGATTTCGAGGCTGAATTGTCAAAAGAAACATTATTAGTAATAAAGTTTTGGAATGTAAGAAGATGTGCTCCTTGGGGGGCGTTTGGACTAGGTGCATGGGTGATGAAGGATGATAGAAGCGGAAGAAAAGAAGAGGGAAGAGCTTAAGGCACCAACAATTCTAAAGTCAAACATGCAGAGCATGACATCGGATCACCGGTGGCCTTCTTTTCTAGATAGATGAAGGGAGTTCATAGTTGCAAGCGTGATAGTTGTTGGACATGCTTGGTAATTGAAAATTATGTAACTTTTAAGATTCTTTTTTTTTTTTTCAGAAATGGAAATATTATTGAAATTAATTTTGTTAAAATGAATAACTAGGGTTGAATTAGCTAGAGGAGATGTGTTGTTGGCTCAAAAATATTTAGCTTCGTGGTGTGGGATCATTGGGAGAGAAATGAGGAGGCTTGGGATGTAATGAATAATAGAGGAGATAAGGGTAGCTTCGTGGTTGATTTGGAGTCAACAGACTAGATTGAGTGTACGTGAGTCTATTAGTGAAATGCATAAAGTATCTACGTGACATATGATTATTGGACTGCTGTAAAAATACATTTCACAGCTGACTGGCCCATAACTTTTCTCTTACCTTATTTGTTCATGTGCAAGACTCTTACGTAATAAAATATATCTATTTTTGTATATATGTGTGAATTTATTTTGTTAATTTATATCTATTTATAAATTTAATTTTATACAGTCACTTTCTATTTAAATTATTTTTCAAAATAAAATTAGCTTTAATATAAATTTTGAAAAAATTATATATAATTCATTAGTAGATTACATATATAATTAATTGACGTAGGAAAGTAAAGTTGTATCGATCGTATATTGATTTGATATATGTGATCTCATGGGCAGGTTACATGGGCGCGATTGTTATGATGCTTGGGGCAGGATGAAAACATGTTCGCTTAATATAGTATGTGGAGGCGTTAGTGGTAAAGCTAACTAGACATCGTACGATTTCTTTTTTGAACGCATTCAAAGTTGAAACTTCCAGTACACGACGAAAAGATTTTTTTATTTTCTATTTTTGTCGTAATTTATAAAGTCTAATTCGCTTTACGATTTGAACGATATATTACTAATAAATAAATAAATACCGACACTCAAGGTCCGGTCAATTTTCAAACGGAAAAGGAAAATGCCAAAGAAACCCGCTGGAGCTTTCCGTTCTATTTTTTTAATTAATTAAAAAAATATTATTTAATAATATTATAAATTTTTTCATTTAAAAATTGTTGTTAAAAAGTATAGAAATAGCTAGTAGGAGCCCCCCTAGCAGTGGGCATAGCACATCCCAACAGAAAATGATAGTCCCATTGCTTTCAACTCTCACTCACATTTTTTTTTATATTTTTTTATTTCAAAATTAAGGAAGTGGTCAGGGAGCATGTTAGAGGCTTGGCTCCCCTGATTTTCTCACCGAACTTGTAGACTAAGTTAAGAGTTAAGGCAAATTTGTAGAGACATGGTGCTCAACTACCCCAATCTTCTCATCGATAGAAGTTTGGTAGTCAGTGAGGATATTGGGGGGTGTAATTGAGCTACAGAAGCCAAACCAATTAGCATAAATAATTTTCAATCACAAGTGTGAGGTTCGCACATCTGAATTGTCCCGTTGGATGGTAGCGAGAGTTTAAGGTGCTTTGGCGTTGCCCCCAACCCACCATGTTTCGACGGTGACAAAGATATGGGGTGTCCAAGTGCATGTTAATTCTAAGAAATCAATTATGTTGGAGACAAACATGGATGCACGAGCGATGCCCAAGTGGGGCTGTGTAGCCAGTGTTTCGAGCTACAATAATCAATTTTGTTAGCAAAAATAAAATTCACACAAATATTGAGAGAGATAAATCAGGGAGTTTTAGTTGCTAAAGTCGATTTTGTTTGACTGAATTTGTCTTTGCCTTCTCCTCTTACCTTTCTTCCTTTTGATTCAAGCTTTTCTATATATATATATATATATATATATATAGATGAGGAAATGGATGACAGAGTGAGAGGTGGTCGTTGCTGAGCTATCGAGATGTTAGCTGAGTGCATGGCTGCTTGTTAGCATGTGAGCAATGATTAGGATGTGGATTGGCTGAGGAGTGACTAGGCTATGCATTGGCTGAGCAGTTTGCATGACTGATTTTGGGAGAGGACAAACAGTGGCATGGCCGAGGACCAAGTGGGCAATGATACCCAGTTGCATGATCGAATTGTCCCATAGGCGATGAAACCCAGCTACATGGACATGGTGCAGTGGTGATGAGACCCAACTACATGGCAGTGGTGCAATGGCGATGAGGCCTAGCTACATGGTTGTGGTGTAGTGGGCAATAAGGCCCAAATACATGGTGGTGGGGTGGCTGGGAGTGTGCTAGCCGATGAGCCATGGCCGTGGAGTGGCAAGGTCGACTAGTCTATGGCCATGGAGTGGCATGGATGTGGAGTCCAGTGCATATTTCATGCACTGGGTGCGTGGCCGTGGTGGTCGGGAACCTCCCTTCAACAGCAGAGGATGCCGATGGTCCAACTGGTGATTACCTGCAGGATCAAGAGGCTCACGGCCATCTGCCATGAGCTTGTCGCTTGCACAAGGTACATGTATGAAGGCCACAGTTGTGCACAAGGCATCGAGGTGTGCTGGTGGCACTCTGGCTGAACAAACTACACCAATGGTCCACATGCCAGCCGCCGGCACCTTTGCCTTACCGTGATGGGACTAGGCCTACAGATCTCAGTCCTGTATAATCTATGTATGGGACTTGCATGGTTAGGCCGCCTCTATGGGAGGGGGGGTGGCCGAGGTGTTTCTTGGCTACGACTAAGGCTCACACCGCCGGTGACAAAAATCTTCGATGGCCCCAGGAGAAATTGGTGGTGATCCTGCAGCCCGCGTGGAGATGGTTGACTATCAGGTTCACGGTAGCAGAAACTCGTTGCCCATCATGCATGGTGTGCACATTCTTGCTGTGAATGGTTTCCTCGGTGGGGAGTAGAAACCACCTGCGGATCGATTGATTGTTGTTGGTGGGGCCCACAAGGCTCACGGAGGGGAAGCTGTGAGGCTGTCGAGTGCACAATAACATACACTAGCAAAGTGCACTGTTCACAGCCCCCATATGGCTCCACTGCGTATGGCTCCTCCTCAAGCTGCCCAACCACCATGAGGGTTGCATTTTGCAGCCATTGCCACCATTGCCTCGGGCTGCTATTACTCACTGGAAAGCAAACCTCCTCCACGTTGCCTAGCTACTATTAATATTCCTTCGTATCGAACCACACAAGCTTCCTCAATAAGGCTCTCTCTCTCTCTCTCTCTCTCTCTCTCTCTCTCTCTCTCTCTCTCTCTCTCTCTCTCTCTCTCTCTCTCTCTCTCTCATTTTCATGATATGCCGCCCTGAATAGCCATTGTCGCTCATCCATGCCGGAAGCTCACAGTCAAACCCACAACCCACGTTGCATGACTACTCTGCCCGTAAGCCTCTCTCCTCCACTTCATCGGTTAAAACACATCTTTTGTTATGCCTTAGATGGTAAATTATATATATGCCCCTAGTTAGTGATCCAATGTTTATTAATTATGATGATATTAGTGTTATAAAACTAAGAGAAATTGGATGTTTGGAAGTTGGAGATATTTTTTAATTCAATCACATATCATTTGGAGGAATTATGTGGATATTAGCAATTTGGGGAATGATAATATTTTTGGGTTAAGATTATAGGCTAAATGAAGCACGTACTCTAGGTTTTTAATTTAGTATTTTGGATGTTAATTAGAAAGCGCATGTTTAATTAAACTTTGGGTTATGATTATAGGTTGAATGAAGTCTAGATTATTTAAGAATTTTATATTTAAAGTGAAAATGCTTGCTTAATTAAATAGTTACATAGTATTGTGAATTTATGCAAGTTATATGACTAATTTATAGGTGATGATTGATATTCTTTTGGTATGGTTGTGAGGACATTCATATGAAGTTAAAAATTTAGGTGAGCAGAATTCCTATACTAGACTTCGTATAAAAGGAATGGATTAAGGTTGATTTTATGAAAAATATACATATTTTGTTATGAAAACAACCTCAGTAATTTTATCTACATTGCTCATGAAATATGTATAGGAAAAAAAAATATTTTTCTGTCATGACTGATATTAACATGAGCTATTTTTGGCATTCTATTTCTAAATTGTGTAAAAAGAGCAAAAATGAGAATTTGTGCAGGATTATATAAAGATGATTTGAATATGTTTTGTTTTGAATCTTTTTCGTATTTTGTTATGATATGATGTGACATCTGAAAATCTCTGGTATGACATTCCATTTCTATTCTGTTTTGATTTTACCAAGGGTGTAAAACATTGGTCTTTGTTTGCATTGGTACCAACTTTTCTATTTCTGGTGCACCCACATTGAAAATGAAATAGTTTTTTATATAGTCTTTCCTATGTTCATACTCAGGGCTCTCAGAATAATAAAGGAAATATTTTATATTCTATTTTTGGTTGGTTGGCCGTCGAGATTTGCATAACTCTACCATGGGAGTTAAACATAAAATTCTATTCTAATGTAATGTTTCAGTTATGTTATGCCAATTGACTTTTGAATAAGAATATTTCTTAACTTTTGCTCTGATATTTTTTATAAGATGTTATGATTTTGCATTCTGAAACTAAAATATTTTTTTTTATATTCTAAACTCTATAAATGCTCATGTTTACATGCTAATATATGTTCTCTGCTTACTGAGTTGTTGATAACTTACCCTTTATCTCTCTAATATTTTTCAGATAATTGTGATGGTTCAGTTGAAAATCAAGAGCATGAAGCATTAGCAAGATTTAATGATCGTAGAGCAATAAGTGCCAAAGGGTACTAATAATTGTTGGAGTGCCTTATTTAGTAGATTTATTATTTTATGTTATTTTGGTTATTTTGAGACATAAATATTTTCGTGTCTTTATGAAAATTTTAATTTGTTATGTTAAGGCAGTCTTTGGTGTCCCCGTAGAGGACGAACATATATATATATTTGTGTTGAACAAATAAATTTATATTTTATAAAGTCTTTGGAGTATATATAATAATGTAATGGGAGATGATTTTAAGTGACATGAGTTAACTCCCTGGTCCTGATCTAGAACCAGGGCATTATAACAGAAGTATCAAATATCTTAATTGTGCTCAAAATTACAACTCATGTAAAACATTTATGAAGATAGATAGAATACAATACTAACTGAGTCATCCTCACCTGCTGAAGCTTAGAAAGAGGTGCCTCTACATCTCTCATTTGATGTATGTTCGTCTCAATTAAGCATGTACGTACAACACAAATAACTACAAGCTAGCTACACAACAAATATGGGTCTTCTTTTCTGAAGGCATGATCAAGAATTAGCTAGCGAGGATATGGGTCAGTCATTGAAGCCTCATTTTGTGAAGCTTGGAATGATTGGTTCGACGACATGTCTGATTCAACAATGCTGTGCATTAAGAATGCAGGTCGTGAGGGTATCGATAGAGCCATAGAGTAACTGTTAAGCATTAGGAGGATTGAAGACATTGTTGGTCTCTCAGCTATGTTCTCTTGAACACATAGCAATCCTATGTGGATGCATCTCATTATTTCGGTCATTGAACCAACCCTTAATGTTGAATCTATCAGATTTAAAGCTGTTCCTTCTCTCCAGTTTTTCCATGCCTGTAAGATAATATCAAGAGGCAAAGACAATATATATTACAGAGAAAATTAGTTTATTACAACAGGAAAATATACTAAGTACATTGTAGTGCTTACATGGCTAAGAAGATTCTCCGTATTCTCTCCATTTTCAAAAGAATCGTTCTTTTGCCCACACACTATCTCCAAAACTAACACACCATAGCTAAAGACATCAGACTTCACTGAAAAGTGTCCGTGCATTGCATACTCTGGAGCCATATATCCACTGCATGAGGACGTATATCGATAATGTTGATATTGATTGAAAATCTTCGTAATTAATCCTTTCATTAATATAAAGGGAACATAAATATTTACTTGATATTAGCATATATACTTACTAGGTCCCGACGATTCTCCTTGTATTAGCTTGAGTTTGATCTAGTGTAAATAATCTTGCCATACCAAAATCTGAAATTTTCGGGTTCATCTGTTCATCTAACAAAACATTGCTAGTTTTGAGATCACGATGAATAATGCGTAATTGAGAATCTTCGTGAAGATATTGAAGCCCTCGAGCAATGCCTATTATGATTTTGTATCGAATTTTCCAATCCAAATGTAAACGCTTGCTTGGATCTACACATTGAATTGAGCATATATATATCATGAGTTTATAGGTAAAATATATATACATATATATATCTATATATATATCCAAGTGTGTTGGAACATACATGCAACTTGAAAAAAATGTAATCATACCAAATATGAAGTGGTCAAGGCTTGAATTTGGCATAAGCTCATATACAAGAAGCCTTTCATTTCCTTCAAAGCAAAAACCCAAGAGCCTTACTAAATTCCTGTGCTCAAGCCTGGCAACTAATAAGATCTCGTTCTTAAATTCTTGATCACCTTGTTCAGAACTTCTAGAAAGCCTTTTCACAGCTATTTTTTGTCCATTTGGAAACTTGCCCTGAATAGAGATGTATTCATGTCAAATGATGTCTCTTCTCCTCTAGTAATTCAAGTTACATATTATGACATAGCAAGTTTATCATATGATCATATTGTTCAATTACCTTGTAAACAATACCGAATCCACCTTCTCCAAGTTTGTTTACATCGGAAAAGTTGTCTGTAGCAACTCTAATCGTGCTGAAGTCGAATTGCAAGGATTCAACGCTATCAATTTCATCCACTGTGAAAATATAAGTCCATAGCTTAATGATCAGTGAGCAATTTATGTGCATAAAACATTAGCTTAATTCATCGTTACAACATAGAATTTGATGTCATTCTTGTTCCCACCAACACTCCTAAAACTAAACCAGCAAATATATGCCAAAAAGTTAAACATGTTTTAGTTTCCTCGATGTCTAAGTTTTCTTATGATTTCCGTATTTAAGATCATAAACCAAATCTTTAACATTTAGGAAACAACAAACCAATTTTAAACTTACTTCTTTCAACTTTCTTCCTTTGCTTCCTCATCCTTAAATAGATACAGATGCAAATGCAGAAGATTAGCACCATGGAAACAACAGCTGCCATGACTATGATGATAGTTTGGGAAGAGTTACTCGCTTTTCCTGTAGAAACCAGAATTCGATCAGTTATGAATCAATGATTCCAAGCCTGAATTGTGAAAACAAACATTATTAGATGTATTTGGAAAAAAATGAACAAGTAGATATTAGATGGATTTTTGAAAAATATTGAATTAGAAAATTCATCGAGAAATAATAATATAAATGGTATAAGTTATATAGAATAAATCGAGTAAAGAAAAAGAAAAAAGTACAAAAATAAAAAATTGTGGGCAATTTCTTTTGTTGATTTATAAAATTCATCGGGAATATGCACATGCATGATTGATGACAGGGTCAAGTTTGTTCTGGGCAACTCGGTTAGTTCAGTCAATGTCTCGTTTTAAAAAAAAAAAAAAAAAAACTAGTCAACAATTCAAACGGAGGGACTTTATTCAATTTTTTCCCCGTTTCATATGGAGTGCTGCTTGGGTTGAAAATCTAGAGAAAGAGAGAGAAATTATTGTTTTTATAATGTTTAAACGAGATTTTAATTATATTATTAATTACTCTTTTTAAAATACAAGCTAAGTGGCCACTTGGGCCCTTGTTACAATATTTTAATTTCGTTCACATGTATTATTATTTATATTTTATATTAGATGATTTATAAATTTATAAATTGATATAATTTGATGAATAAATTAAGTTGTAAAATTATTTTTATTATAAAATAAATCTAACACATCACAAAAAAATTATATTATTTTTTAATTTTATTTTTATAAAACGTATTTACCGCCATAGTATTTAATAATTTATCACTTTTTAAGTAGGAAGGAAGAAATTTTCCATGTAATCAAAGTAAATACATAATCAAGCAGACCAAAATCCACCGACCTTTTTTTTCTGTTTTTTAAAGAAAAGATTCTAAATTAAACCAAAGAGAACTATCCACTAGCTTGTATCATTCATGGATGTTGATGAAACCGTATCCCTTCGCCCTCCTAACTAAAGGGAACTGTCGAAAAAGATCAAACTTTCTTCGATCTCTTCATTCAAGCTCGATTTGAAAGATGTTATCTTCCTAGTTATTTCATTAACAGCTTGCATTTCATCGTCCAAGAAGAAAACAGATAGAGGACGACATAAAGAGATATATGGGATGCGCGGTACCTTCTGCAGGCGATGGGAGAGTACTTGACGATGGAGGCGGGGCCTCGAGAGTGGATCCATAGAAAGGTTCTGCCTCATACCTTAAGTTGCAGCTGGGTGTAAGAACTCTCACTCCTATCGCTAGACCGCAACAAGTTGGAACTTCTGCGATGCTCTGGTTTAGGCAATCGCTGCATTCCTGCTGATTCAAATCGGGAGTGCACTGCAAAAGAGCATATATATCAAAGTATGGGGAGCTCGCATTTCCAGTTGCAAACTTGCGAAGAGTCGAAGCGCTAGCTGCAGCCTCACTTCTCAGTCTATCCAGCAGCGTCTCTCGCACCTGGACGAACGTCCCATTCGGGCCCCTGACATTCTCAGTGTTGTAAAGTTGCTTCACAGGTTCAAACTGCATAACACCAAATATAGAGTTGTTCGAGTATCGTACTGTACAATTCATGTACCACATGATACCCCCCTTCTGGTTTGGGCACAGATGTAAGAGCTCGTAAGCAGACATATTGACACAACTCTGGCAGTCGGTCGGCGTAAGGTCTGCTCTACAAAGTGCAACTGCGTTAACTCTGTCGGAGTTTTCTCCGGCGGAGAAATTGTAGAACCCATAATCGATTTGGGTGTTAGAAGAGAGGGATGAAAGGAGGGTATTGACGTTTTTTCTGTAGGCACTGTTACTGCTAACGTTACCAGTATTGGAACAATCATGGAGCACGTAGGGATCTCGCTGCGCAAAGGCGAGCTTTACAAGGTGTGTGAGCATGGCATAGAAAAGGAAAAGCAGTAGTCTTGAAGCGCCCATTCTCATTTTTCCTTCTGTAATCTGCGTATTCTTTGTAATTATGTAGCATTCCTTAGGAGGAAGTGACGACGAAACCGCTTGTGGTACCACTTGCAAGTCCATGGTATTGTCACATGATCAGAAAGGAAACCAATAATGCTTACCACTTGTTTGCGAAAAATATATGCAAGTTGATCAGCTTTTCTGTCTTTTAGCAATAACTTTTTTTTTTTTTTTTTTTGGTTGGGTGGGCAAGTTGATAGGTTTGTGCAATAGGTTGGGGTACCCACATTGTATTTATATTATTGTTTTTTTAAATAGAAAAATATAGTTTCAAACATAATAGAGCATTAATCTGTATATCAATTTGATGTGATTGGTCAAAAAGTAGAATTTATTAAAAATAATATTAATTTAAATTTTAATTATGAATGAATCAGTATTGATATACAGATTAGTATGCGACTTTACTTGTATATAGCAAAACTCTTTCTAAATTATTTACCTAAAGAGTTTTTGATACATATAAGTAAAATCGCGTACTAATTTACGTACCAATACTAATTCTTTCATATTTAAAATTTAAATTAGCATTATTTTCAATAAAATTTACTTTTTGATCAATTACAATAAATTAATACACATATTAATACACAAATATGCTTACAACTATACTTTTTCTTACCTAAATGGAAAACTCTTTTGACAATCAACTCGCGTGTCAAATTGCATACCAATGTTGACATATCAAATGAAACAGCACGTTTAATTGAATTAGAGATTTGCTGGGCATCTGGAGCGAGAAGCTGATTTCATCTTCATCAAACGACTCAAAATCTCTTCTTTCCACCAAAATCTCTTCCCGTGACTAAAACCATCACCATCTGTTGGAAATTTAGACTTCCCAAATTCACCCCCTCTAGGATCTACCCTTTGCAGGAATAACAATAAAAATAGAGAAATAATAACAACACAAGAAATTTACATGGAAACTCCAAAACAGGAGAAAAACCACCAGACCCAGAGAAGAAAATTCACTATGTGAAAAATTGTTACAATCACACAATTTTTCTCCTCACCACACCCACAAAGCTACCCCACTAGTAAATCTTTAACTCTACACCTCTTCCCCTTTTACAAAAGGTTAATAGAGGAATTTAACTAAAGTCAAAAGTTATTATATAAGCTTTCAACTGGTGCACTTAAACTAAGAGGCTAAGCCTCTTATTTATAACCTAACAATTGTGCTTCTTTCTTACTTCCCACCGGTGTGAAACTACAAAAAAGTCACAAAAGTCAACAATCTCCACCTTGTGACTTTGACTGGTCCCACAGCCAAGCTCCACCGCAATGAAGATCTTCATAGCTTATGCTATCATGCTTCACCATAAAAGCATACCCACTTAGAATAAACCAATTCCAAGCATTTCACTTCGGCCCATGTCGAAAAACAATCTTGCTGAAAATTATGGTGTAACTTCCACGTTTGGCTTTCCTGGAAGTTCATCAGCCATCGATATGAATTTCCACCACACACCCTGCATCAATGCCAAACCAATGCCTGTGTGCAAACTTGTGGACCCGCTAACATTAACACATCCTTTATCATGGCAACTTTGGGAATTAGCGACATGACATGAGGATGTACATGTCTCTTTTTAAAGAGCAAAATCTTCCATGGAGAGAGACACAATATTAGCATCATTTCCAGTATCTCCATTTACTGACTTGGAGCCACTTGCCGAACCTGCTCCAGTTCTTGGACAATTTTTCTTGACGTGCCCAGATTGTCCACACTCCCAGCAGACTACTTTCTTCTTCATGGAGTTCTTCATCTTCCCATTTCCAGCTGCTACCATCACTAAGTTCTCATGTGAAACATTACTTCCACTACTTAGTCTTCTCTCTTCAGAAAAGATTTTACTGGTAACCTCTAAAAAAATTATTTTCTCCTTCCCATGTATCAAAATAGGCTTCATGTGCTCATAGGAAGGTGGAAGAGACCAGATGAATCTCAAGGCTTGATCCCCATCATCAATTTTAACTCCAATAGCTTCTAGCTCAGCGATAATGCCATTGAGAACACTTAAATGATCTGAAATAGTTGTACCTTCACTCATCCGCAGTGTATGAAACTGCTCCTTCAGGTACACACGATTTGAGACGCCCTTCGTCTGATACAACTCTTCAAGCTTTTCCCAGAGTTCTTTTGCCGTAGATATTCCATGCACATTTGCAAGAACATTTTTGGCCAAGCACAGACGTATCGCACTTGCTGTTCTCAAATCCAGATCCTCCCAATCTTCATCGCTCATTTTATATCTGCTACTTTCACCAGTCACACTAGTACCAGTGCTGACTTCATGTGTTGGTCTGCCCTTCAATGCCTTGTGTAATCCTGATTGAATCAAGACATCCTTGACTTGTACTTGCCACAAGCCAAAATTGATTCTCCCATCAAATTTCTCCACCTCAAATTTGACAAGATTTGAAGGCCTACTTCCTGACATTGCTTTGATGAATTTACTGTAGAAATGAATAGTACCTCACTAAGTCAGTTCCCAAGAAAGATTGGAGGGTCACAATGGACACACTTAAAATTTCCAATCTCCTAGACAGAACCTCCTTAAACTGTACGTATCCACACTACCACACCAAAGCTCCACCCCACAAAAAGAGCCTAGTAGCTCCGATACCAATTGTTGGGAATTTGGACCTCCCAAATTCACCCCCCCTAAGATCTACCCTTTGCAGGAATAACAAGAAAAATAGAAAAATAATAACAACACAAGAAATTTACGTGGAAACTCCAAAACAGGAGAAAAACCACCAGACCTAGAGAAGAAAATTCACTATGTAAAAAATTGTTACAATCACACAATTTTTCTCCTCACCACACCCATAAAGCTACCTCACTAGTAAATCTTTAACTATACACCTCTTCCCCTTTTACAAAAGGTTAATAGAGGAATTTAACTAAAGTCAAAAGTTACTAGATAAGCTTTCAACTGGTGCACTTAAACTAAGAGGCTAAGCCTCTTATTTATAACCTAACAATTGTGCTTCTTTCTTACTTCCCACCGGTGTGGGATTACAAAAAAGTCACAAAAGTCAACACCGTCGACATCTCCTTTCCCATCTGAAACGATTGAAATCTCCTTCCCCATCGAAATTTCCACTCTCTCTCAATGAGTCACGATGCCATTGTGAACAACCTCCATAACCAACAACGTCTGTAGCCCACGCAGCAGTAGTGGCCACGTCAAGCACGGCCAAAGGGAAGCAAGACCCCAACCCATGATAAAGCCTTCCAACGCTGTACAGCACCGCTGTGCTCAATCCCCTACCTCCTCCACGGATAAGTAAACAATAGATTTTTCTCTATTTTCGCTCCTCGAAACAAAGTAACCCATTTGTTTTTCCCTCCACAACTCTTCACGTCGAGCATGGCAAAACAAAACGATGTCGCCAGCTGTAAGACATGGCCACTAGGTTTGCCAACACCCCGTCCCATTGCATGGTGAGTTCCTCTTCCTCCACGTCGTGCCACCCTTCCGTTTTCTTCTTCTTCTTCTTCTCTCTCTCTCTCTCTCTCTCTCTCTCTCTCTCTCTCTCTCTCTCTCTCTCTCTCTCTCTCTCTCTCTCTCTCTCGCCACCACTTGAGGAGGCAGTCGCTGTACCACCAATCTTGTTTCCCAAATGTGCTTCGTTGTCCTCTCAGATACGCTACTTCTTTATTCATGTATAAGTTGTCGCTGTTTTAGTATATTACTTTCGAAAAAGATTGGGGCTTTCTTCACGTGAGTTCGTTTTTTTTTATAATTCTATTACATAAAAGTAGCGTATTAATTTGTTTATCAATATTAATTTTTTTATATTTAAAATTTAAATTAATATTATTTTTAATAAAATTTATTTTTTATCTAATTATATTAAATTAATGTATAATTATGCTTACAATTAAATTTTTTTATTTTTCTATTCTTTCATTTCTATTCGTTTATAAAAAAAAATATATAAAAATCACGTCAATAATAGGTGCGCAATCGGTACCCCAGATTGCTCGTAACTAGCAGAACTGTTTCGTTAATTGATTGTTTTAGTAACGAGCAGAGCTTTGGGCAGTGTTAGAAGGATTAAAATTATGCCATCGGTTGGGTCAATTTGTTCATAGATTTCGAGTGTGACTCTTTGGTGGTTGTTTCTTAAATTTTGTCAAAAAAGTGTATAGTTTGGTATCATTAAAATTTTTGTGATCAATTGATATAGATGTTGGTGAATTTTGATTTCTCTATAAAGCATTTTTATAGAGAATAAAACCAAGTAACGGATTCTTTGGTCAAGGGTGGGACCTTGGGGGAAAATAGGTTGGTTATAGATTGTCTTCAATTTGCTAGGTTGATTAGGGGTTGTATAAGGTTCTGCTTGGCCCAAAAAATTTTCATCTCAAATATAAAATTCTCATTTCATCATTATAACTTTCTCAAATCTTCATATAAAATATAATAAATAATTTAATTTTTTTTTAATTTTTTTAAATTTTAATACAATAATAATATTAAAATATAATATTTTAATATTTAATCTTAAAATTTAAAATTTTCATCTAAAAATTTTCAGCGAACAAACAGAACCTAAATCGGATAAAATGGGCACCGCATATATTTGTTACAGTTGATAATTTTGTTTTTTTTGGACACGGGTAGAATTGTTTTGGATTGGTTTGTTACGTGGAAAGGCTTTTCTCCACCATACACCAAAAATGAGAGGTATATAATATATATATTCCTTTTTAAAAAGAAAAAACACTCAATTTAATAGGCCTACAACTTCATAATTTAAATTAAATTGACTAGAAAGGGAGTGGGAAACAGCTGGAATTGGCCAGGCTGCTACCTTTTTTATACTTCCTTCTTTGAATGATTGACGGGACCTTTTCCAAGTTCCACGCTCTGAATACTTTTGGATTAATCAGACGTACTGAGTACGCAGAGGATGGATCAATGTCGTTATGTGTGAACAATATTGCAGAGTAGTTCAGAAATTATATATATATATATATAAAACAATATTAGAGAGTTTGGAAGGCTAATGACCGGATACAAACACTTTCATTGCTAATGGACATAATTACCCCCACACTTTCATTGATAATGACCCGATACAAACACCGTTAGAAATATTAGATTAAAGTATGTCGTAGAAGCAATATTAGATCATTAGAAATATCTTCAATCTAGTATAATTATTTTACAAATTTTTTCGTATCATTGATAGTTCGAAATCATCCTGTCGCTGGACGAATATGCTACGTGATAATATATCAGAACAATACCCACATATTTTACAACCTAGATGCTGGGATTAGAGAGAACTATTTGAAAGAAATAGCTTGTTAATCTAAGTGTATCATCCAAAGGAAGGAGTGGCTATGCCCCTCTATTGTAACCCCAACCTGGCCATTAAGGGCTAGTCATCAAGCCTTATGTCACTTTATAACCCCTAAGAGAAGGTGGAGAGCTGTCCACTATGGGTGTCCCTTTCTTATATCTTTCATTCGCACATAGTAGACAAGACTTCAGGTTTACATCTCTCAATATATTCTCAATCTTGTTCATACTTATAAATAGGTTATGCGATCATCGAGTACAACTGTAAAAGAAAAATTAGAGCACTATATCAAATCTCTTTGAGAGAAGACCGACATAGTAACATCCCTAAAAGTGTCTTATTATGACCCAACTCATTTTGTCACATCATACTAAACATCCATAATCCCTCTCGATTGTGAATAACTTAGAGTAATGTTCAATCTCTATAAAACATAATGTACTCACAGTTACGTCGCAACTCTCAAGAAGCAACATAACTTGGCAATGAGTACACACCATTATCGATCTGTTATCAAATAGTCTTTCCTTCGACCTCATGTTATTCAGTTTCAATTCAATCGTTTTTCTAGCAATGTCTCTTTAGGCCGCATCATTCATGGCCATAGATAACATGCCAAAGTAGCAGACACTAAAACATGAATCTCGTGACATAGTCAAATGTCTCTTAAGGGTATAAATAAATTAAGGTCATCAATTATAAGCCACAGAACTCACAAGTGAGGAAGCCATTCACTCACCTCTACTATTGGTCGCAAAAGCACATATAGTATGAAATACATGTTATAGTGGAATTCTCTTCCCAAAAGAAGAGCGAATATCTTATCTCAATATACCGTACAGATTTTAGTCTAGTCGTTATCTCAGCGCCTAACCTGAGTCCCTCCATTTGCTCGCTATTCAAAGCGCCAAAGAGGGTCTCGCATCTAGTTAAACTATAGGCTACATAGATTGTGGGTAATCATGCACGGTCCTTCTTAAATATAATGGACCTCATCTTAGCTTCCACTAAGGTGACATATCCTATGTGTCTTACAACTTATTTTTCTCAAAACAAGTACCAAGTGACACATTATCTTATCTTTGCTCGCTACTCCTTTGTAATGCCAAAGGCAATCGCTCATATAAGTGAGCCAATCTAAGTCTGTCAACATACCTTATTCACCATAACTACCAAATTTAAGATGAATGTGTGTGCTTATCAAAAAATATTTCTAGCCACGCCACATGATCATAAAACACATCAGTGTCATGTGCACAACGAGCAATACCATGACAGAGGAAAATCACATGATCAACTAAAAATAATCAAACTACAACTCTCAAGTAAAGTTTTAGGACCATTTCTTTCCGCGCGCATTCTCACGTTAGTAACTTTCCAAAACAAACTTATTTTAAGAGATGCTGCTTTTATACATAAAAGTCATTTGTATAGCCATGAAGTCAGCGACAACTCATCGCAAATCACATCGAGGTCAAACTCACAACATTAACCTTGTAGTCTAGTCAGAAAGTCCAACTGTGACTTTTAAAAATCTATAATAGGACCTCAAATGTCATTTAGTAAACTAAATTTGCAACTTCAGGGTTTCATATGAATTTCTTGTATTTAACAAAAGCATGTGAGATAACCATCATTTATTTTTCTTTAAAGATAAAGCGATTAGGGCCTTTGCCCACAAAGATAATCACGATAGTCTAGTGATCATTACTTTTAACGACAATCGCATCACAAACTTACTTAATCAAGTAAGTCATATTTACCCTCTAACAAAATCTCAATCTCTAACTTTAATGAGCAAATCATAATGGAAACACCAAATGGTGTATAAGGCAAAATTAGATTCTTTAGTATTTTCCATCTCATTAATTATCTATGGATTTTGAACAAGAGCTCCTATAAACTATTTTTCTTATACACAGTCTCACAAGATGTAAAATCTTAGCTACTTTTCACAAACCCATATCCATCACCTCATAGTATGGAAAACCTTTCATTAGATGGCAATTAATAATCTAAAACAACCAGATCATCATCTCTCTCAGTAGAGACATTTTTCTAAGACCATCAACAACTTTATAATTAAGCTGAATTATTACATAATTTATATCTAGAAACCAATATATTTTAATTAATATATTATTATTATTATTGATTTTAGTTGGAAATATGGTTAACAAGCATAAATCTGAGTTATAATTTAAATTGATTAATATCATGATTTATGTTTAGTTTTATAACATGTGATTTAATTAGTTAATAATTTTTCACATGCACAATACATCTTTTATATTTTATTTTTGCTTTTTAATTTATTTTTAGTTTTCTATTTTTTTTTTTTTGTGTGTGTTGTTTCTTCTCCTTATTTTTACTTTTAAATGATGAGCCATTCCTTTGATTTTATAGTCTCTAGTTCTTCTACTTATAACCGGTGGTGGGGAACCGGCAAGTAATCCCACGTCAGAAGATATATTTGAAAGACAGCTTTTTCCACAGATCAACTCCCTCCAATTCTCCTTCAATTCCTTTTTATAGATGTGCATCCTAGTGAACCAAAGGAAAAAATGTGTTCCAACATGCGTCCGACAATTGGTTTGTAGAAAATACTGTCTTTCAGTGCATCAGCATTTCTTTGTCTTTTGTCTAAAATCGAGAGTGTCTTTTCATTTAAATTTATGTATGTTTAATTTGATATTATTTACTTTTTTTTTTGTATTTAAATTTCTGTTTATTTAATTTAATATTATTTACTCTTTTTTGCTACACTTAAAAAAATCCAACAATATGAATCTAGTTCACAATCAATATTTTTTCATTTCAGTTGTACTTCTCCATTCATTGTACATACCACTACTTTTGTTTATAAAACTTTTTACCATTTTATACAAGTTTGAATCTAAGCATACTTTCCTTGGTGAGATGATCTAGAAATTTTATTCCTAATTATTACACGACACCTTCCTGCACTTAAGAGATCTTTTGTCCTGCTTATTTTTTAGTGAATCAAGTCGTTCGTCAAAACGAAAATCATAAATTGTAGCGTGTGTCAGCTCAGCCAAAAGCTTTTAAAAACCCCATTTTATTCAATTGGTCGTTAATAAAAAATGATTAGGTACATTGGATATCTTTGAATAGATGGTTCATTTAGGCCGCATGTAAACAATACCAATAGTATTCGTTTGCTTTTTGTACCAAAACAGTACAAGCAACAATCATGCGCTCACAGCACTTAGCACCTAAACATCACAAAAACTAACCATCTAATTCTTCTATAAGAATCAGCTATTTGACTCTTTTAAGAAAAACTCCAATAAATGTGTGATTAATGGTTATCTAAAAGCAACTTAATTAGTACCAAAAGATGGATCTACCTCTATAAACTCAACTTTTCGTTGTCAAACAGATCAACAACCTCAGGTTAGATTATGTAAGTGAAGTGAATCTTAGATTTTATGTTGAAGTTCCTACTATGTGAATTCAATACCTTTAGTGGAGCCATATTACAAATATTCTCTTCTAGTCTCTAAACAACGATATAATATTGATATATTGCTTTTACGCTATTTATGAGGATTTTTATATTCTCTAAATTTTGGGAGTCACTATTACTAATGGTACACTTTCACTCAGAGGTATAGTCCCACTAGTTATTGAATTACTCCCACAATATTCAGCAATCTTTTATCAAAAAATAGAAAAAATTGAATTTAACGTAGTGTGTAATGGAACGTAATAAAACGTTCTTTTCAAAGAAAAAAAAACAAGTGTTATAAAAAACACAATACCCCACCTTCTCTGAAAATACGAGTAGATTTGTTAACTAGACAAAAAATGTTCAAACTTAGATCCTCTGTATTTTTAATAAAATTCATGTTTGAACAAAATAGTCACTCATCCTTTCTCAAAGGTGAATGAACTCAAACTAAAGATGACAAATCAGAATTAAAGCTGCAAGTTCATATTATATCAACCCAAGCATGATATAATAATTGTTTTGCACCATAATTCATTTATAACTCTATTTTCAACAAATTAATAAACTGTGAGAAAATTGTTTTCATCATAAAACTCATACGATTTAGATTTTGAAAAAATATTTTAACTGAAAAAATATATTTTTCTTAAAAAAATTGGAATCGTATTTAGTTGATGAAACAATATTTTTATTATTCCATATCCTTATTGAGCATCTACAGGAACTTTCACACATAAATGCTCATATTTGCATTCTCTTTTTGACTCTTTGTAATAAAGGACAAGGATCTCATTAGCGAGAAAATTTTCAATTTTTTAAGCTTCATACTTATCATCCTATGCCTCCAAGGCATATTTTAGTATATCATTTCCCTACTCGAGAAATAATATCACTAAATCAATAAGTGACCATCCAACTTTTTAACCTCTCAAAATTCTCACTAACACCATTATTTTCAATGAGTTTTAAATCAAATCAGGTCTAGACTTTTCTAATATCGCATTAAAAGCACTAATAAAGATATCGATTTGTGCAATAAATGCAATATTTGATGTTTTAGCCGCTAACTTATATCCTCATTTCTCGTTTACTCAATATTTTCATATTCTTCAATCCACTATAAGAGATAAAAGAAAAACTTTACGAGAAATTATTTTAGCCTAAAACCTATCTTGCATTAGTGCAACTACGAGTAAGATTTTTAGGCTTAATTTAAGTCATACTAATTATTCAAACTTTTGCTACGGTTACCATGCAAATCTCTAAGGTGCTTGGTATTACTCTCAAATGGTGCTCCTAAATTCATATTTCTACAAGAACCTATTTATTCTCGCTAAAGAAAAATAAAACTTGAGAAAGATTATCAGTACTAATATCACAGAGTGGTGCATTGCTAAAACCTTTAAAATGAATGTGCCAAACAAGAATGTCTTCAACACTCTTGCACACTTAGATTTTAATGTCCTTGCTCACCAGACATACTAGCAAATTTTAGAAAGTATGTTCTTACTTGTGAGTAAATATAAGTTGTTTCAAGATTATAATACTCAGCGTCAAATATAGGAACAATTAATCTTTGCATTACATAAATAACACGCAACTTTTATTATTACCCAAAAGTTCTCAAAGGCAAAAATAGTAGTTTAGATCTATCTGATAATTGATCTCTTCAACTTCTATAAAAATTGTAGTGCATGTGTTCTATACGTACTTCTAATTTTATTTTAGACCTTTCCAAGGTTTATATTATAATGACGGTCTAAGACTATCTAATACACATAATAATCTTCATTCGTTTCCATCTATTGCTCATGGAGGAGATTAAGTCGCATAAATAATCTTTAGGCTTTCTTCTCGGTTATCTCAAAGTTACTAACCTATGTGCATCTAATTGCACACACATCTAAGAAATTTGCTACGTTAATTTAAGTTAGAACAAGAATAATTAATACACGTTGCAAAATCGAGAATTCGTTAAACTTCCTAATCATCTCTTGCGCCATAATATCTAATTATTAATTTATAACTTAATTTTTGTGCAAATTTATATCATCTAGGAGATTAATTTCAAATCAATCTCAACTATACTCCCACTAAGATAAGCAATCTATTGTGTTAGTCATATGCAAAACAATTTCTTCCTTGATCCAAGAAATCAGTTTGAGCCAATCATAAGCATGGATTATTCATGCTCAGACTACTTAATCCCATATTTTATCACATCTAAAAAATTTTAAGACTAATTTCTAAGTGATAAAATAAGCTAGCAAAATTACATGTAATCAAAATACATGTACAAAACATTCATCACATTTCATCCAAATTATTATTCACAAAAAAAAAAAATAATAATAATAATCTAGACAATTTATAACGTAAAATAAGATGCCTAACAAATGTGACATAAAATAATATCATGGCAAGCATATATTTAATAATCATAATCATATGTAAAAATATTTCAAAAATATTTTCTGCCATAATAACATGCTAAATAAATAAATAAAATCAGAAAATTTACCAACAATAAGCCCCAACACAAAAAGGTTGAGCTAATTGTCCATGTGTGTGAGGTCTTGGATTCAAAACACCGCAGTCTTTTTACCTCTAATGGCCCAAAATAAATAAATAAACACTTGGATCAAGAGCATGGGCTGGGATGTGCGCCTAGCACATTGGCCGCGAGCCATAGGCTAGTCCATTCCATAAATATCTTGGGCCACTTCTTGGGTCCATCAAAACAGGTCTTTTTTTTTTTTTTTAATAACCAAAAATTAATATAGGCCAGTCCAAGAGAAAATGAATTTAAAACAAATTGGCCCAAATTCATGTTGGCTAAGAAAAATTCTCAACATAAAGAAAATTTAAAAGATTCGGCCCAAATATGATTTTAAAAGAGTCACTCCTTGGGCTCCCGCCACTTACGGGTGCACAGCACCTAGTGGCGCAACACCTAGTGTTCACCACTCTTGGTGCGCACAGCCCTTGGTGCTTGCTACTCTTGGTGCGCATAGCCCTTGGTGCTCGCTGCTGGTGCATATCTCATTATGCACAGAGAAAAAAAAAATTGGGCATCGCCCCGTCCTGCGCTGCCGTGCTCCTCTACGCACTGCAGAACTTGGCTCTACGCTTGACTTGGCATTTGGCTCTGCACGCAGCAAGGCTTGTAGCACCACCATGGTGTGCTCTGTTTTGTGCGCAGCAGCGCCTCTGCTAGACACGGCGCTTCAGCATAGCCAGAACTTGTGAAGCTAGCTTTAGATTTAGATCCCACCGAGAGAGAAGAATGAAATCTACACAAAAAACTAAAGCACAGTCACAAGAAAGAACAAAAAAAATTGCATCCAACCGATTCACAAACCTAACAAAAGAAGAAATCGATTATGAGGAACACATATCCAACAACCACATTTAGATCCAACAAACAGAGAAATAAAAAACTCACACATAGCAGTGGTCATCCTCTTCGTCGGGGCTTGCGGCCGTCGTTAGGGTGATGGTGAAAGTATAGGGTGAAGAGAGAGAGAGAGAGAGAGAGAGAGAGAGAGAGAGAGAGGAGCCAGAGAGGAGCCAGAGAAATGGGGAGAGGGAAAGAGAGGATCTTGAGAAATGGAAGATTTTGGGAGAGAGAGAGAGAGAGAGAGAGAGAGAGAGAGAGAGAGAGAGAGAGAGAGAGAGAGAGAGAGAGAGAGAGAGAGAGAGCACAAAAAAAAAAGGGTGGAGTCTTTCCTTACTATGGAGTCGCAAAGCTTGAAGCAGATGAGAGGAACTTGGTTTCTTGAAGATGAGAAGGGAAGAGAAGAGGAGAGGAAGGTGTGTCGGCCATGGCTTTCTTGGAGAGAGATGAAGTTTTCTCTTTGTTTCATGGGTGAGCCGATGGGTAAAAGGTAGAGGTGTCAAATCGTGTTAATGGATTGTAATCGTGTCGTGTCAAAATATGTATATTATACTATATAGCTCAACTTTAACCCAACCCGTTAAACTTATCATATCAAAATTTCAAATCATAACACGACCCATTAACATAATGTGTTGTGTCATGTCAACCCATTTTGACCCATCATTAAATATTACGAAATAGTTAACACAACACAATACGATCCGTTTCAAACATTTATGTAAATGAGTTGAATATGCTTGAAATTAACCAGTTTGATCTTATTAAATACAACATAATTTTATATAAATTTTAAAATCATAATATTTATAAAAATTATAAAACTAACTACAAGTCCAAAATTACAATTCAAATAATAAAAATATCAAAATTAAAATTATAATAATTTTACTTTTAGATATAATGGTATAACTATAATTTTAACTTTCTTAATATGTCATAATGGGTTGACTCGTTATCAACCCGTTAAGCAATCATATCTTAACAGATCAACTTGTTTTGATCCGAACCCGTTAATACCAAACTCTAATCCGCTATTATCGTGTCATATTCGTATTGGGTTAACGGATCGTGTAACATATTACCACTCTTAGTAAAAAGCATGAGCTTTAGACATCTTGTGAAGCTAAGGTGGACAGTGGAGATTTGCGTATAGGGAGATATTTTCTTCACCTACCACATTAATGGTTAGGATTAGGCACAATATTATTAGTGAAAAAAAGTGACATTCATAATATTATCAATAAAGTTATTATAAAAAATTTCATTTGTTTTAAAAATGTATTCAGTTAAATTTTTCATTCTTTTTTCATTATAAATTTTTATCGAATAAATAAAATTGATTGAAAATTCCTTTTTATAGATTTTTATTACATGTCTTGTGCCAACTATAACAGAGCAACCCGATAAGACTACAACAAAAAATTTTTATGTTACAATTGCAAGAGTATGATTGTATCACTGCCACGGTAAAAACTTTCTTCCATATTATGAAATTTTAAATTCTTACATCAAAATTAAAAACTAAAAAACATGAATATTAACAAACAATAACTTCTTTGTTGATCTTAGATATCGGATATATTTAGAAGTCTACGATGATACTAAATCTATAGTAGTGGTAGCATTTAGACCAAGGGCAGAAGAGCTCATTGATTGTACTACAGTGGATCTCTTAAAACATGAAAATGAAGTAAAATATGTATTTATAAATTTATTTTCAAAAATTTATTACAGTGCTTATTTATATGTTCCCATTATTACAGGATGGACTTCTATTCTTTCATAATATAACAACTAGCTGAAGTTTCAAAATAGAGAATGGATGATCTTGCTTGGTGCATAAATAAATGAATATGGCGAATTGTATCGAAATAAACTAAATGTAATTTCTGTTAATTTTGTTTCTTAAACAGTAACTCGAATGTTTTAAACACCCCTTTTGCAACTTATCATTCTTGTCATATATACTTTAAAAATATGTGTAGATAGTTGCGGATTAGTTTTTGTAAATTATTGTTATAGTTATGAACATTATGCAGGTCATATATATAATATATGTTGTAAACAGGAAAGAAATTCTACAAATATACACAATATTGGTCCGTTTATAGTTGAAAATTGAAATTTTTGGATCTTTAGCAAAACAAATTTTGGGATACATAACAATTAATCTTATAAAACATACAGGCAAGGTAAATACATAGTACTTGTGTATAGTTGCAATTATGTTTATAAGAGATTTGTGTTGTAGCTATGAATATTTTATAGACAATATATAAAATGTTTATTATAAGCAAGAAAAAAATTATTAAAATATAGATAAAATTCTGTCCATTTATAACTAAATTAAAAAATTTTAAAATTCTTAAACTTAAGAAAAATATTAACTCGGCACACATGCATCTCACGTGCTGCTTTATTAATATATATATATATTTTTGGGAGAGTAAAATATTCTTCTGACAAAATGGTTTGGGTTCTTCGCGATTTTTTTTCCTCGAACTTTGAGACTGAACAATTATAATTAGATGAGAATGTGTTCTGTAAGATGGAAAAACGCTGTACTCTTTTGAGTGCTTATGTTAGACGAAGTTGATATACTCAAGCCGCTCGACGGCCAATAGGTTCTTTGCCCAGGGGCAGGGCCACTGTGGAAACATGCAGTTTTCAAGTAACTTGACCGAGCTAGCTCGACTTTAAGCTTGCTGTGCACCATTTAAGCTAAGGGCTACAAAATGTAGATATTCCAATGAAAATCAACTGCAACTTTTGGCTAGGGAATTCTTGGAAATAGTTTTCATTCCATTTTATTTTATCTTATCTTTTTTTCAAACATCAGTCAAATTTGAATATTTTCAAACTATTACGATTCCACATCGATTAAATATGAAATTAGTTGGTGGTTTATAAGCCCCTACACACCCTTTCCTTGCAAGTCAGTTTTCAAGAATTCCTTGGGCGATGTGGGATCGTAATAACCACCACGCTCCACAGTTGACGTTCACGGCAGTCCCAACGCTCACACAGGCTGGCTGTGTGCTAGGTGTTTCCTAACCTTAGACTAGCACTGTCATGCCAGTTCCACCCCCCATGCTGCATGATTGCAACCATCGCAATGTGGCCCGTACGTGAGGTGGCTCTCATACAATTTGTTATGAATCCATTAGGTAGAACTCACCCTTAAAAACTGGCTTACAAGAAAAGAGTGTCTAGGGGTTAATAAACCATCAACAAATCCCATACTTAATTGATGTGGGATCGTACCACAAACTAATAATTGTAATTTTTTTTAAAATAATCATTAAAATTTCTTTATCCAATATGAGGGTCATCAACATGTGGAAACATGTTTTCATCCATGCATGTAAGAATGATTGTGTTCTCTTCTGGAAGCAATATGCAGAATGTGAATCATGTCCGGTGTGTCTTGAGTCAAGATGGACATCAGATAAGCGTAATGTACCCCAGAAAGTGCTAAGACATTTTCCGCTTATTCCTCGACTTCAAAGATTATTTACTTCCCGGATGACTGCAAAAGATATGACTTGGCATCACACAGAAAGAGTTCAAAATGATCAATTTCTCACTCATCCGGTAGATTCCTTACAATGGAAGAAATTTGATGACGAGTATCCATAATTTGCTGAAGAACCTCGCAATGTACGTCTTGGTTTAGCAACTGATGGCTTTAATCCATTTGGCAACATGAGCACTTCTCATAGCACTTGGCCTGTCATAGTAATGCCTTATAATTTGCCACCATGGAAGTGTATGAATGATCCTTATTTTATGATGACTCTATTGATTCCAGGGCCAAGGTCACCAGGAAATGAAATAGATGTATATTTGCAGCCAATGATGGAAGAGTTGAAAGAGTTGTGGGAACAGGGTGTCAATACATATGATGTGGCCGCTTCGCGTGAATTCAAAATGCATGCTACAGTACTTTGGACAATAAATGATTTTCTAGCATACGGGAACTTGTCTGGGTGGAGCACAAAGGGAAAAATGGCTTGTCCTGTTTGTAACAAAGATACACAGTCTCAGTGGTTAGCGAATGACCGGAAATTATGTTTCATGGGACACCGTCGATATCTACCTCATGATCATAGATGGCGAAATAATAGGGTAATGTTTGATGGAACGGTTGATCGTAGGTCATCACAGCCAGAGTATTCTGGCAGTGATATTCTCACTCAATTGGCAGATGTCCCAAACAACAAATTTGGAAAGAATGCAAGATGCCGAAAGAAGAAAATACAAGCAGTGGAATTGAATTGGACCAAAAAATGTATTTTTTTTGAGTTGCCATATTGGTCTACCTTAACACTGCGTCACAATCTAGACGTAATGCACTTGAAAAAATATATATGTGAGAATATTTTGGGTACCCTGATGTGAATACAAGAAAAAATAAAAGATATAGTCAACTCTCGTAAAGATTTGAAAGAGTTGGGAATCAGATCAGACTTGCATTTGCAAGATACTGGGTCATCAGCTTATATGCCCCTTAGATGCTATACACTTTCAAGTGATGAGAGAAAGAAATTCTGTGATTGGTTTATGACAATCAAATTACCCGATGGTTATGCTTCGAACATGTCAAGATGTGTCCGACCTCATGATTGGAAGATAACTGGTCTAAAAAGTCACGATTGCCATATATTTTTATAGAGATTGTTGCCAGTTGGTGCATGTGCGCGGAAAGCTTACTCCAGATGTTCATACAGCTATCACAGAATTAGGGCGATTTTTTAGAAATATTTGCAGTAGAACGTTGAAAGTTGATGCCTTATTAAAAATGGAAGCTAACATTGTATTGATATTGTGTAAATTGGAGAGTTTGTACCCGCCTTCATTCTTTGATATAATGGTTCATTTGGCTGTGCATCTCCCTCATGAGGTTTTAATTGCTGGCCCCGTTCAGTATAGATGGATGTATCCTATAGAACGGTTTTTGAGAAAACTTAAGTGATCTGTGGGGAATAAGACTCGTCCAGAAGGATCGATCGCAGAGTCATATATTCATAATGAGTGGCATACATTTTGTTCAATATATTTTCGTGGGATTGATACTAGATTTATGAGACCGGATTGAAATTATGAAGGTGGACAAATGGGAGTTTCGTCAGCATTTACCGTGTTTTTCCAGAAAGTACGTCCTATAAGTGTACAAGGGGGCTATGACCTATGTGGGCGAGAGTTTGAAAGAGCTCGATGGTATGTTTTAAATAATTGTGAAGAGATTGAACAGTATTTGAGGTTCGTGATGATCATCTAATTTGGTAGTAGTATTAAGTGCATTTCTAATAATATAGTATATATTGATACAAATTAATAACTCACATTAACATATGCAGTGAACATATACAACTACTTCGCACGAATGGTGTGACTGACGTAGAAAAGACGCATGAAGAAGAATTTGCCTCATGGTTTGAACATACGGTATTATTCGGAAAAAAATTATGCTTGAAAGTATTTTAAACTTTATTTAATTTGTAGGTGTCATCATATTTATATATGATATTGATATAAGCAGAATAAAATTTATTTATGTAGGTTGCATCGAAATATAATGAATATTCAGGTGAAATCTCACCAGAAGTATATGCTTTGGCATGTGGTTCGTCTAAGCGGGCTATCCAATATTCAGGATGTTTGGTGCGTGGATATAGATTTCACACAACAGACAGAGAATGATATAGGAAAACTCAAAATTGTGGGGTTGTTGTCGAAGGAAGCCATGGGGATGAAAATATTGATTTTTACGGAATTGTGGAAGATATCATAGCATTAAAGTATGTGGGGGGATATATGGTCTGATTATTTAAATATAATTGGTGGGATGTCTCAAATCCTAGGTTGGGAGTGCGTAAGGATGAATATTTTGTAAGTATTAATACATATCGCAAATCGTATGAGGACGACCCATTTGTTTTCGCATGCCAAGCAAATCAAGTTTTTTATTTAGATGATCCGGAGTTCGGAAATCCATAGAGAATAGTCGAGAAATTTGCACCAAGAAATGTATATGATTATATTCCAGAGGCAGACAAATCACATGAAGAAGTTGATAGTCCAGACCATGAAGAAGCATATCAAGAAAATGAATCAGGCATCAATCTATTTGTTGATCTAAGCCATTATGACATGGTCCCATTGCGCAGAGAAGATGTTCAACCCGAAGTAATTAAAGGTGACATGTTGGAAGAACATGAATCAACTGAAGTGTCTACTGAGGATGAGAGCGATTAGTCCAGCAATACTGATACCGAATGATTTTCAAACAGATATTTGTATAGGTAAAATTCTTATAAAAATATTTCATGTATTTTGTTCGAATAATAATTTATTATAATTTCAAACAGATATGCCTCCTAAACGCAAAAGAACACGTGAGCCATCCCCACCACTTAGTGAATCCCCGTGTGCTTCACCTGTCAACAATGGTGGGCCACCGTCACCAGAACCAGAACAAGGTATTTTTTCACTGTATATCTTTTAAATAAGATTAATTTAATTAAAATATATGCTTTAATTTTTGTATATATAGCTGTTGTAAACCAGCGCCGAGTTAGAGGCATTACGAGGGATGTCTGCATAGAAAAAGTAAGGAAAGTGGGTAAAATTAAAGTTGATATATCTGATGATCACACCGGTGGCTCTGGGGATTCGGCAGCTTGGCTTGCTTCTTATGTTGGTACACTCACTCGCACGTATGCACCGATGGCTACATCATCCTGGGCTAAAGTTCCCTAAGATGTGAAAGGCCACATCAAAAATCGTTGTCTGGTAATAAGTTACTTTGTATAACATTTTTATTTAAATGCGAATGTTTGAAATTATACTAATTGTTTATAATTCTTTGAAGGACGAGTTTGAACTAAATTTTGGTCGGCGGGAGGATCGACTAACGATTGAAGAACTTATGTCGAATGCATTCTGGAGGTACAAAGGTCGATACCATGCATACTATCAGAAGTTCAGTACTACGATAGAGGCGCGTCAAAATCCATTCCAAACAATGCCACCAAACGAATGGGAGAAAGTTTGTGATCTGTTTGAAAATCTTACTTATCAGGTAATTTCGCTACTATCTTTTTTTTAATAATATATAATAGATGTATTAAATTATAATTATAATACTTTTTTTTAGAAACGGAGTACAGTGAACAAAACAAATAGATCAAATTTAACGATACACCATCACACGGGTTCTCGATCTTTTCATCGCTTGTAAAAAAAAATGGTTGGTTCTTATTGTTTCCATTAAATCTTAATATATACACTTTTTTCGTATAAATATTATGATATTAATTTTCATTTTGTAGCAAGAAGAAAATCCTATTGATTATGATCTGACCCAATTGTATGCTAAAGCACATAAAAATCGTGATGGTGTTTGGAGCAATCCTAAGACAGAGGCAAATTATATAAGTTTAAGTTTATTTAATTTCATTGTCTAAATATATTTTTGTTACATATACTAATTTTAATGTTTTTCTTTTTCTAGGACAAGATGATATCTCTTAAAGACACTGTTGCGGATCCATCTGATGAATCATCTGTCAACGATGCTTACATCTTTTCTCAAGTTCTTGGATCACGTTCTGGATATTTGAGGGGCTTAGGACGTTGCGTGAAGCCATCCTCAACATCTACATCATCTTCTAAAGTCAGATCGAATGACGACAAGACTAAAAAATTAGAGGAAGCTGCACTTGAGATAGAACGATTGAAATCGAAGGAAAAAGAGTTGCTGACCCGATTAGATCAAGCAGCAGATTTAGAAGCAAGATTAGAAGAGAGGCTACAATTAAATAACCAAAAATGTTTGAACAATTTCAATTAATGATGTCCCAAAACCCTATACCACCACTACCACCACAATCATAATTCATTTGATTTTTTTTAATTGCCTTTAATATTTATGATGTTTGTAAACATTTGAACAATTGATGTATATAGATTACAATTTGATGTATATAGATTACAATTTATATTAGTATCAATTTCATTTTGTTTGATCAATGCCATTCGAATGGTAAATTACCATTTATGCATACATTCGAACAAAAACATATTCATTCGAACAAAAATATATCCATTTGAACTTACCGGAAAATACAATCCATGCGTTCGTTCGAACAACTAAATACTCATTCGAATAAGTTCATTTCAAAAAGTCCGTTCGAACAGAAGATTTCTGTAAATAGATTATTTGTTCGAACAGTTAATATTTTTCTTCGAACTAAAATCGCTTACGAACTTTTTTGTTCGAATGGACTTGGTTAGATATGGTTATTGGTTCGAATTAACATTTCTTGTTGTTCGAACAAAAATATTTTAGTTCGAACTTGATTCTGAGATGACATTTTTTTGTCTCAGAAAAAATTTCCCGTTCATACGGTTTCGACCGGTTCCGCCCAATTTCGTCCCTAAAAATACTTTTCAGAGACAAATTTTTGTCTCCGAAAAATTTTTGAGACAGCCTTTTTGAGACAAAATAGAGACGAAATTTTTTCATCTCCTAAAACTTTTAGGGACGAAATTTCCATTTTTTGAGACAAAATTTTTTGTCTCAGAAAATCATATCTCTTGTAATGCCACATGAACATGTTGGATTGAGATTACCTTTGCATGTCATGTATTAATCTTTAATTTCAGAGGAATGTGGATGGGGCTTCAAGAATGAGAAATGATCAATATTTGCAATCATAGTCGAGTTTACAAATGCCGCACATTTCTTTTAAAAAAATAGTAAATATGGTACCCAAATAAAAAGGTTAAATTTTTATTAATAATGAATCACATTTTTTTTCAAAAGATAGAAGTACGCGACTTGCACAACCTATTACTGTATTGAAATGTTGTTTCAAGAAAGCCAAAAAGCAACAAGCACATTTAGAAGCAAGAGATAATTACTGCTACACTGTTGAATTCTGTCGTCTATAGGGATACCAATATTATTGTCTAACAACTTCTAGATAAATATAGAAATTTTACTACGAAGAGCATGGTTCAAAAAAAAAAAAGAGTGAAAGGATAGGGAATGAAATGAGTATAATGCAGGAACGAAATGAAATGAGTAGAAACTATCTTATTTGGATATTTTAGAGAAATGAATGGAAAGTAAATAATCTTGTTAAAGATTATAATAAAAATGAATGGAAATGAATTTTTTGTAACATTATTATTAATATACTGAGCAAAAAAAAATCGTCATTAATGTGCCTTTCCTAAATTTTCTTTTCTAAAATTAATAACTTTTACTTTAGTGAGATCAAATTTCACATATCATTTTCAATTGATAATCATTAAGATGGAATTGCAGATATAATTTTCTTTCGATAATTATATCAACATGCAATACTATTGCAACCAAACAATATAAGTTACTTTATTAAAAAAAGAAAAAACAATATAAGTTACAAGGGATTCATTTCGATTATCTTTGTCGCTCTTCACACTCCCAAACCAAAATTTAATGAAATGAATGGGTTAAGAGTAGAATAATAGTTGCCTTATGCGTAGGCCTTTCATTGATTTAAATATTATACATGTCAAATGTTTAAAACTAGATTCTTTGCCCAATATCAGGGTCTCCAACATGTGGAAACATGTTTTCAGCTAGCAAGACCAATCGAGTGGCTTGACTTTAAGTTGCCGTGCACCAATTAAGGGGGTAGAAAATGTAGATATTCCAATGAAAATCAGCCTAAACTACTGGGCATGTCCTCTGCATTGACTAGAGGGTCTAAAAATCAAGGGCATTGTAGTAGGTAGTCCTGATGAATTTGACAAAATAGAATATATGACAAAGCTAATGCCTTGTATATTAATACTCCTGCAGGTTGTCGCACAACCCCTAATGGCATGTGATCAACAACCTTCTTATTATCTAATTAAGGACTACACTCAAGCTGTCATGACTACAACATGATTTTTTTTATAATTTTATGATTGGAATATTTTAAAAGATTCATAAAGAATAGAAATGCATAGTTCAATATTCTGAATATTAGTACTCATGAGTAATATGAATTTCAGCATTATTTACAATGTGGGCCACATAATATCTATCGCGATTCAAATTATAGAAAATATCTGAGCAACAAATCTCTAATCGCTCTATTCCAAAATGAAAGTTTCTTTAGAAACAGTTTAGCAATTAGAACCATCTCGACAATAGTAGAGCATTTCCACAATATTTATTGTGGAGCCCTTGAGCCCCGCTTGTGTTTTAGTGGCAGTCGCTATGTTGGGATGTTAGCTACTTGGGTCACACAATCCCTTAGCGCACTGTGGAAAAAAGTGTGTGCAAGCATGCAATATAATAGTGTGCAGTTAATTCGCAACAATCAAGAAAGCTATGGGTGTAACAGTCCGCTAGAAATTCAATTGTGAAATTTCTATTAACTTTAGGAACCTCGTGAAAACTTCATAAGTTTTCACGAATCCATTAATCGTATATGTTTTTGTCTAACTATATAGTTAGTGTTATTATTTACTATGGTATCAGAAGTGTGTTTTTGATTATTGGAAATAGTTAGAAGTGTCAAAATGTATTATGGTTTGTGCCATTAGATTCGGAGGGTTATTTAAAGTCTTATGGCGCAATAATATTTTTTCATATTTTCGGACAAAACGTCTGTTCAAAACTGTAGATATTATTGGATAAAAAGAAATATCTTGAGGTAATTTTCATGAATATTATTGGGTAAAAATATTTTGAGTTGATTTTTATAGATATTATTAGATAAAAATATCTTAAGTTGATTTTTTGTAGATACTATTGGATAGAATATTATGAGATAATCTTTTATAGATATTTTGGGTAGATTAAAAAACTATACTCAACTGTCAAATCCAGCCTCATCTCTTCCATATCTCATCCATAAGTATCTCCAGCCACCTCTCCCCACGAAATTATCTTCATTTACACTTTCCATTGAAATAATATCAAACACTCTCTCTCGGACAGCTTTTAGGAGGTCTTTTGCACACCCATTTCAAAGCTTTTTTAAGTGTTTTATCATAAAGTCTCCTTCATATAAGTTGTTCCTTTTTTAGTCTAGTTTACATGGATATCTTATTTGCCCCATTTAAAGATCATTTGGTCAGTCAAATATTATGTAAACTATAGAAAGGTCATTCTGGGAGATAAACTGGAGAATATGTTATAGTTTGGAGTTTTTGACCAAGCTAATGGATAGATATTGGTCCGAAAATTTTATGAAGTATTGTTAACATGCATATGTGACTATTGGTTGAGGATTTTTTCATGATTAAAGGTTTTGATGAAAGATTTTCTTAGATTTAGAAATTTAGAAATTGGAAGAAGAAAAACAGTTTCTGTTTTGAGAAAGTTTAACTCTTTGGTGGTCTAAACCTATTCCAATGACTTTGATAATTTTATTGGAGGATCCTAAGCATCTTATATACATGTTATATTATTATTTTGAAGATATTTGGTGTTAGTTTCAAAGATATGAAATTTTATGCAAAGAGATATTCAAATAAGTCAAAGTGTGGATATTCTTGGCTAAATTTATGTTTTGGTTAATTTCTAACCATGTGATCTTGAATTAGAAGCTTATATATGTTTTAGGACATCTTTTTAAACCATGTGATGGTTTGGTTTGAAGATCATATATTTATAAGTCATAGATCAAGAGATTTATCAAAACTAGTTGAGGAAAAAGTTTATGTTTTTGGACTAAGTGTAAAACCAAAAAAACTCCAAATGTTATTTTGTGATTTTGGTGACTTTAATTTGATGATTTAAAGCATGGTTGATGTTAGGATGATATTATGAATATGTTAGAAGTAAGATTTGATTTTTGAAATTCTTGGAGATGTTTTGATTTAAGGTCAAAACTTGTGATTCAAGTGCTTGGATCTTTTTACAAAAAAAGTTTGGTGTTAATTATTAGCTTTTTCTAAATGGATGTTTTGAGTATGGTTTTGAACTTAGGATTGGAAGATGTTTGTTGCAAAATTTGGTTTAAGCATGAGTTTTGAAGTTAGAAGGAATTGCAACAAAAATCAAGGAAAATGGCCTATGAATATTTCGGTCATAGTATGTTCTTCATAGTTGTGTTTTGTTTTAAATTTTTCTGAGTTGATATTTAAGTTTAGGATAAAATTTACATGAAAAATGTAAATTTTGGAAACTTTTGGAGTTAGTATGCAAAATCCTAAAGTTATGGATAAAACAGTCATTTTCCCACATGTAGAGAGTAAAATGAAAATTTTACTCTTTAAGTTAGTATTTTCCATATTTCAAATTATTAGTGGTTTAGTTTTAACTTTTAGAATCACTAATTACAGTTCCTCGTGGTCGCACTTGAAGTTTTATAAGAAACGCGGAGATCGAGGTAAGTTAGCTTTTAACTTACTAGCAGTCTATTGTGTATGTGTGCTAAGTAAAAGAACTACAGTGTATGTATGTATGTTATCATATATGTCATGTCATGCCAAGTTATCACGTAATTGTCTATTATACAGAATTTATTCTGTCATCAATTTTTATTTGTTACATAATATATTCTATTATGTATTACTGTACATTACGAGTACGTCATGCTAAGTATGTCATCTATTACATGTATGTCAAGTCATGTAATATTCACTATTGCAAGTATGCCATGTTACGAAATGTTTCTATCTCAAGTTGGTCATGTATTTCAAGTTATATTCAAGTCACGTTATGTTACGTCAGGACTTCAGTCATTTCGTATTCCAGTCACGTTTCATCTTGATTACTTATGTATGGGGTCACAGCAATTGTGACGCATACAATACGTGAGACACAGCAATTGTGACACGTAGAATACATGGGGCCACAATAACTGTGGAGTATGTATTTTTCATGTTAAGTCAAGTTTGTGTAGAATACATGGGGCCACAACAACTGTGGAGTATGTATTTTTCATGTTAAGTCAAGTTTGTGTAGAATACATGGGGCCACAACAACTGTGGAGTATGTATTTTTCATGTTAAGTCAAGTTTGTGTAGAATACATGGGGCCACAACAACTGTGGAGTATGTATTTTTCATGTTAATTCAAGTTTCAAAGCAAGTTCATGCTAAGTCAAGTTTCAGATCAAGTTCATGTCAAGTCAAGTTCAGTTCATGTTTCAATTTAAGTTATGTCAATTATGCTATGTTGTACCCAAGTTATGCTTTAATTACTTATGAATTTGATTATGCATTTATGCTTTTACTGTCATCCATGCATTATTAGCTTGTGTGGAAGTTTTTTGTTAACTTACTGAGATTTGTAATCAAATCTCACTTTGGTAGTCCCAACTACCATTCCCCCCGAATGGTAGATCTTGTTACAGGACCTGAAGGAGAATCAGGAGCTGATCAACTAGACACAGTTGACTAAACGACGGTGCGACATAAATGTTAATATAGTAATTGACGTAAATTACTACTTGTACGATTGAGTTGCATCTCTAGTACTTTTTGGATCATAACCATTTTGGACTAGTGTTGTGATCTTAGTTGTTCAATGGATTTTTATGTATAAAATATGTTTTAAGCATTTGAGATATTTTCAATTTGGTGCATAGTATTGCTAAAGAAAAAATTTATCCGCTGCGAATATTGCATATTGTTAGATGCATGTTAGGAATATTGCATCTTATATGTCATGAACGGGGGCATGTAACCTTGTGTTGCATGTCTCGACGCTTCAAATGTCCGTCCGATCCCAAACGGAATTTGGGGGCGTCACAATGGGTACCAAAATTTAATATTACATCATCAACAAAAACCTTAAGTCATTGGCTCCCAAACACCGACATTCAAAAAAATGATACTTTCACTAATCCATCTCCATTCAGCCATCAACACACAATAGCACCAAAGTTTTTATTTCAACACCATTACATCAGACAAATTTTCCCAAGTACACAAAATTCCACTAATCCATCTCCATTCAACCATCAACACACAGTAGCACCAAAGTTTTTATTTCAACACCATTACATCAAACAAATTTTTCCAAGTACACAAAATGATTTATAAAACATCAACACGATCAAATTACAATTTATTTATCAATCTCCTTGTTTGGTTGAAGCATCCTACATAATCAAAATCTAGCCACTAAAAATAGCTACATCACTTGTAAAATTCTTCTCCTCGCATGATCCAATCACTGAAGTCATCCCAAAAAGAGCAAAAGAGGGGTAGGGGGTGTGAGGGACAGGAGATTCAAACATCTGTGAAAGCATTAGCTTAGTAAATAGAACTCAAAATTTACTAGTGGATCACTTTGTATTATCTTAACATCTAAATAGTTCCAAATTCTCTACCATGACATTGCTCTAATTACACACCAAAATAGCATTTCTCATACATTCAACCGAATTAGAATGTTCCAAAGAAGGCCAAGAAGACAATATTATGTCCTCACAATATAGCCTCAAACCGAAAGGGTTTACTACCTTTATACTGAGATTCAAACGCACCCTTAGTATTGAAAATCAAACAATTATGATCTGAGTATGAAGTAATGACATTTTTTATCTGACAACCTGAATATATAGAAAACCAGTCTACAATAGCAAAAAATATGTCTAGCCTTTCCTGAATAAGACAACTCTCGTCCCTCATATTAGACCATGTATACAAAGACTCATCAGTCACCAAACTCTAAAAAGCATAACAATCAACCATTTCTCTAAAAGCACACAACTGCCGTTCAGGACGATTACGACCTCCACTTTTTCCAACTATATTAAAATCTCATTAAAATCCCCAAAACATAACCAAGGACACTAAACATATGCAGAAATTTGCTTCAATGGGTGCAACACTTCATACCTCTTAGCTACTTCAAGATGCCCATAAACGGTAGTGATTCTCCATTTAATCCACGAAACATTGGAATATGGTACAAGCTCCAAATCAGTATCTAGGTTCCAAAACAATCCCAATCCCCACTACGCCCTTCACAACTCACTGACAAACAACCGTAAAATCCAAGCCCTTATTTCAATTGTTCCATGGGGGAGTTCCCTCCTTTTGCTTATTCTCTCCTTGTCCTCTATTCCTTTATCATTTTTTGTCTTCTAGTGGAAGGATCTCCCCTGTGGGCTGAGCCTAGTAAACTTTTTGGGCTGTGGATATTTTATCCTCTCCATAAATTTTGAGTTGTGTATATTTTATACTCTCTAGATATCATGACTGAATGCACAAAAGTTTGTTCCACTACTACTTCAAAGCGAATATTGTGCTTGTCCGACTATGTTAACATGCATTGACCGATCGAACTATGTTTAGAGTATCAGTAGTGATCTAGTCAAAGTTTGGTTAAAATTTGGCTGGTAAATTCTCTTTTATAAATTTAGTTAGCCACTTTTGAACAATACCAAATAACAAACTTTCCAAATCTATCACTATTCTATTAAAATATTAATTTTGACATTTTCATTTATTTTAATTATAATTGTAATTTGAATAAGAAAGATTTATTATTAGAAAACAACTTATAAAATTACATTCTATGGATTCAATCATAGGAAAAATTCTACAAATTAAAATCCAGAGAAAAATTCAAATTCTAGGAAAATTCAAAGAAAATTAAATTTTAGGAAAAATTAGAATCACAAGAAAAATTCAAATCGGTTGGTGAGGCAAGGTTTTGCTAAGAAAATTCAAATTCAATAGTAGGGAAAATGATAGAATCGCTGAACTGGGATACTGGGTATTTACCTTCCCTCTATTTCAATTGGAGGTTGATGAATAGGCAACAATGGCCAGTGAAAAACCAACTGAAAAAGAGGAAAAAAAAAAAGATGAACAAGCTTACTAGAGGTTGATGAAAGGGCAACGGTTAATGGGAAGACCTCGTACTATAAATTTATTGAGGATTAATATGTATAGGAAGCCCACTTGAAATTTAATGAGCAATTTTCAACTAGACCAATGGCCCAAAGTTTATTTTAGTGGAATATGAATTCTTTTGGACATAAATTACATTTAATTAAGGGTGTAAGCAATTCGATTCAATCCGATTTTGAATATATTTTAAAACCAAATCGAAACATATCAATTTTGAGATTTGAAAAATTAATACTGTATCGGTTATACTTTTAAACTAGTACTTCCAATTTTTCTAATATGTTATATAGTATATAATAATATGGTGATAATATATCGTAATAAATTATAATATATATTATAATTGTAATATAGACTATATTGATATATTATAATATATAAAGAAAAATGAAACTGGTACTAGACTAAACTCATCCTTTCCAATCAATCCGATTTATCAGAACTGGTTTTTTTTTTTTTTTTCACCCTTACGTTTAATGGACCAATATTTCGAAAACCATACTTGAGATTTATTGGATAATATTGTATAAGTGTGGCGCATTATAATCATTGGTTAACTGGGATTTTTAATTAGGTTCGAGAGTTCAAAAATTTATTCTAAGGTCCATTTGGATTTAGTGGATAATTTTTGAGCTCAACAAAGGAGTTAAAAGGCCAAGATTTTATTCTAAAAGTCCACCCAACTACTCAACATCTCATGCACGTCTCTTCCTCATTCATTCTCTACGATTTCCGGCTACCTATATATATACATATATCCCTCTCATGCACGTAGGTTCATCTTCCTAGTCAAAAACTAGGCTGTCGCACCCTTCCCAACCTCCACATTCAAAGCATCAAAACCAAAGCCGAAAGCCCCACGTTCAAGAATCAACCACCATGAAACACACCCACCCATACACGTCCAAGCCACCGGAGTACCAAGTGAGCCGGCCTTGTGGTTGTTGCGCTATACATGTATAAAAGAATGAGAACCAGCCCTTGTTTTGGTACTTGGGGAATTTCACTACCACATAAAATCAACGTGAAGTACCTTTACAACTCCACAGTACTGGATTTTTTTTTCGCAAGCGGCAAAGAAAAATCTTGCGAAAGAAAAATCCAGCGTTCCCTAACGCATGAACCATGAGCCACGAAGGCCTCTGTTCTATATGAACCAAAACAGAGCACTTTCTGCCCCTCATAAACACCATCGGGAGTCGTTCTTTTGTCATAGCAAGCCGCTGGCTAGAACTTCCATGTTCCGCGGCTAGTCCAAGCCTCAAGCAACTATAGAAACCACCACTCATTCTGCTCGTTTTTCCCAAAGCCCCGTCGTGCGCCACCATCCTGCACCAAGCAGCCATGACCTTGTACAATCAATACCCACCCTCTGTAAACCACTGAGAGCCTCTGTTTTAGTTTTTATCACATGAAAACAGAGCAAGTACCTCCATTGCTTATGGCTCCTTCGCAAGATGCCCAACCACCACGAGGGTTGCACTGTGCAGCCATTGCAGCACTGCCTCTGGCCACTATTACTCGCTGGAAAGCAAGCCTCCTCCACTTCGCCCAGCTACTGTCACTGACTCACTATTCCTCCGTGTCGCACCACGCAAGCTCCCTCGGTAAGGCTCTTTCTCTCTCTATCATTTTCATGATCTTCTGCCCTGACCAGTCACCGCCGCTCATCCACGCCGGAAGCTCACTGTCAAACCCACAACCCACGTTGCATGACTACTCTGCCCGTAAGCCTCTCTCCTCCACTTCACCGATTAAAACACATATTTTGTTAAGCCATAGACGTTAAATTACATATACACCCCTAGTAAGTGATCCAGTGTTTATTAATTCTGATGATATTAGTGTAATAAAACTAAGAGAAATTAGATGTTTGGAAGTTGGAGATATTTTAAAGTTCAATCACACATTATTTGGAGGAATTATGTGGATATTAACGCTTTGGGGAGTGATAATGTATTTAGGTTAATATTATAGGCTAAATGAAGTACGTACTCTAACCTTATCACAGTTGTAAAACTTAGACCTTTTATTTGAGTTGGTATCGATTTTTTTATTTATGGTGCACCCACTTTGAAAATAAAATAATTTTTTGTTTGATCTTTATTGTATACAAACTTGTGGGTTCAAGAATAATAAAGGAAATATTTCATATTCTATTTCTTTTCTATTTTAACTGGAAATTAAGAGTACGAAATATTAGCAAGATTTGATGATTATAGAGAAATAAGTGTCAAAGGGTAATTATTAGAGAGACCTATTTTGTAGATTTATTATTTTATCTTATTTTGGGTAGTTTGAGACTTGGATATTTTTGAATCTTTATGGAAATTTTAATTTAATATGTCGAGGTATTCTTTGGTGTCCTTGTGGAGGCCGAACATATATATTTGTGTTGAGCAAATAAATTTATATTTTATCATCTTTGGAGTATATATAATTGTAGTATAGGAGATGATTTTAGGTGACATAAGCTAACCCCCTAGACCTGATCTGTGACCAGGACGTTACAATAGAAGTTCCAAATATCTCAGTTGTGCTCTAAATTACAACTCATGTAAATAACTAATGATGATTGCTAGAAAACAATATTAATTAAGTCCTCATGCACCTGTTGAAGCTTCGACGGAAGTGCCTCTGCATCTCTATTTGACATACGCATGTCTCAATTAATCCTATACATAAGTAGCAAATAACTACAAGCTAGCTACACAACAAATATTGATCTTGTTTTCATAAGGCATGATCAAGAATTAGCTAGCGAGGATATGGGTCAGTCATTGAAACCTCATTTTGGGAAGTTTGGAATGATCGGTTTGACGATATGTCTGATTCAACGCTGCTGTGCATTAAGAATGCAGGTCGTGAGGGTATGGACAGAGCCATAGAATAACTATTAAGCATTAGGAGGACTGAAGCCATTGTTGGTCTCTCAGCTGTGTTCTCTTGAACACATAGCAATCCTATGTGGATGCATCGCATTATTTCGGTTGTTGAACCAATCCTCAATGTTGAATCTATAAGATTTGAAGGTGTTCCTTCTCTCCAATTTTTCCATGCCTGTAAGATAATATTATAGAGGCAGAGACAATATATATATTATAGAGAAAATTGGTTTATTGCAAAAGGAAAATATACTAAGAAAATACATTGTAGTACTTACATGGCTAAGAAGATTCTCTATATTCTCTCCATTTTGGAAATAATTGTTCTTTCGCCCACACACCATCTCCAAAACTAACACACCGTAGCTAAAGACATCAGACTTCACTGAAAAGTGTCCGTGCATTGCATACTCCGGAGCCATATATCCACTGCATGAGGACATACATTGGTAATGTTGATATTGATTGGAAATCTTATGAATTAATCCTTTTATTAATTTATAGGGGACAAAAATATTTGCAAGATATTAGCAACTTACTAGGTCCCGACAATTCTCCTTGTATTAGCCTGAGTTTGATCTAGTGTAAACAATCTTGCCATACCAAAATCTGAAATTTTTGGATTCATCTCTTTATCTAACAAAACATTACTAGCTTTGAGATCACGATGAATAATGCGAAATTGAGAATCTTCATGAAGATATTGAAGCCCTCGAGCAATGCCCATTATGATTTTGTATCGAATTTTCCAATCCAAATGTAAACGCTTGCTTGGATCTACACATTCAAATAAGCACATATATGAGTTTATAGGACAAATATATATACATATAAACAAATATATAATTATATATATATATCCAAGTGTATTGGAACACACATGCAACTTGAAAAAATGTAATCGTACCAAATATGAAACAGTCAAGGCTTGCATTCGGCATAAGCTCATAGACAAGAAGCCTTTCATTTCCTTCAAAGCAAAAACCCAAGAGCCTAACTAAATTCCTGTGTTGAAGCTTAGCAACTAATAAGATCTCGTTCTTAAATTCTTGATCACCTTGTTGGGAACCTCTAGAAAGCCTTTTCACGGCTATTTCTTGTCCATTTGAAAACTTGCCCTGAATAGATGTATTCATGTCAAATGACGTCTCCTCTGCTCCAATAGTTCAAGTTACAAATTCATGACATAGCAAGTTTATCATATGATCATATTGTTCAATTACCTTGTAAACAGAACCGAATCCACCTTGCCCAAGTTTGTTTACATCAGAAAAGTTGTCTGTAGCAACTCTAATCATGCTGAAGTCGAATTGTAAGGATTCAGTGCTTTTAATTTCATTCACTGTGAAAATATAAGTCCAAAGCTTAATGATCAGTGAGCAATTTATATGCATAAAACATAAGCTTAATTTATCGTTACAACAAAGAATTTGATGCGATTCAGCTTGTTCTCACCAACACTGCCTAGAACTAAACCAGCATATATATGCCAAAAAGTGAAACATATCTTTGTTTCCTCATTGTCTAACACTAAGAAAAAACCAAATCCTTAACAGTTAGGAAAAAATGAACCAACTTTAAACTTACTTTCAACTTTCTTCCTTTGCTTTCTCCTCCTTAAATAGATACTGGTGTAGATGCATAACATTAAAACAGCAGAAACAATAGTCGCCACGACTATGATGATAGTTCGAGAAGAGTTACTCCCCTTTCCTGTAGAAATTAGAATTCAATCAGTTTTGAATCAATGATTCCGAACCTGAATTGTGAAAACAAACACTATTAGATGGATTTGGAAAAAATGAACAAGTACAAATCCAAATTAGATGGATTTTTGAAAAATATTGAATTAGAAAATTCATCAAGAGATAATAATATAAATAGTATAAGTTATATAGAATAAATTGAGTAAAGAAATAGAAGAAAATACGGGAAAAAAACTGTAGGCAATATCTTTTGTTGATGTAATTAATAAAAATCATCGAAAAATGATGCACATGATTGATGACAGGGTCAAGTTTGTTCTGGGCGAGTTGGTAAGTCCAGTCAATGTCTGGTTAAAAAAGAAAAAATCTAGTCAACAATTCAAATGGAGGGACTTTTTTCATTATTTCCCCCTGTTTCGTATGCAGTACTTACTTGGGTTGTGAATCTCGAGAAAGGGTGAAATGAAGAAATTATTGTCCGATGCATAAACCTATACCGAACTTCGGAGTTGAAGTAGAGAATTAGATAATTAATTGAAATTAGGATATTCTTTAGTACTTCGACACTTCTTTTGGGGGACGCATGATCAAAGTGGGAGACAGCTGGAATTTCGAAAGGTTATCCAAAAGTAATAACTGCATGTGATTAATTTTTATAAAAATAAATTTATAAATTCATTTTACATCAAATTATAAAATTATTTTTGATATAAAAAAATTTAAAATATTACATAAAATCACGATTAATTTTATAAAATACTTCTAACATTTTATTTTAAAAATTTACCAAATGATTTAGCTACAAAAATGTCAAACAGACCAAAATCCACCGATTTTTTTTTTTTTTAAAAGAAAAGATTCTAAATTAAACCAAAGAGATCTATCCGGCCACTAACTTGTATCATTCATGGGTGTTGATGAAACCGGATCCCTTCGCCCCCCTAACTAAATGGCACTGGCTAAAAAGATCCAACTTTCTTCGATCCCTTCATTCAAGCTAGATTTGAAAGATGTTTATCGTCATAGTTATTTTAACAGCTTGCATAGCATATTCCTACAAGAAAATAGATAGAGGACGACATACGGAGATATATGGGAAGCGCCGTACCTTCTGCGGGCGAAGGAAGAGTACTTGACGGTGGCGGTGGGGCCTCGTAAGTGGAACCATAAAAATGGTAGTTCTCATACCTCAAGTTGCAGCTGGGTGTAAGAACTCTCACTCCTAGCGCTGAACCGCAACAAGTTGGAATTTCTGCGATGCTCTGATTTAGGCAATCGCTGCATTCCTGCTGATTCAAATCGGGAGTGCATTGCAAAAGAGCATATATATCGAAGTGTGGGGAGCTCGCACTTCCAGTTGCAAACTTACGAAGAGTCGAAGTGCTAGCTGCAGCCTCACTTCTCAGTCTATCCAGCAACGTCTCTAGCACCTGGTCGAACGTCCCACTCGGGTCCGTGACGTTTACAGCGCCTAAAAGATCATGTTGCACAGGTTCAAACTGCATGACACCAAATATAGAGTTGTTCGAGAATCGTAGTGTACAATTCATGTACCACAAGATACCCTCCTTCTGGGTTGGACACCGAAATAAGAGCTCGAAAACAGCTAAATTGACACACCTCCGGCAGTTGGTCGGAGTAAGGTCTTCTCTGCAAAGTGCAACAGCGTTAACTCTGTCGGAGTTTTCTCCGGCGGAGAAATTGTAGAACCCATAATCGATTTGGGTGTTAGAAGTGAGAGAGGAAACGAGAGTATCGACGTTTTTTCTGTAGGCACCGTTCCGGCTAACGTTACCAGTATTGGAACAATCATAGAGCACGTAGGGATCTCGCTGCGCCAAGGCGAGCTTTACGAGGTGTGTGAGCATGGCACAGAAAAGGAAAAGCAGTATTCTTGAAGCGCCCATTCTCATTTTTCCCTCCGTAATCTGTGTATTCTTTGTAATTATGTAGCATTCCTTAGAAGGAAGTGATGACGAAACCGCTTGTGTTGCCACTTGCAAGTCCATGGTATTGTCACATGATCCAAAAGGAAGCCAATAATGATGACCATCCAACTACTTTTTTCTTTCTTTATGTATTTTGTTTGTGAAAAATATATGCAAGTTGATCAGCTTTTTTGTTTTTTGGCATTTTCTTTTGGTGGGCAAGTTGATAGGTTTGTGCAATAGGTTGGGGCACATTGTATTTATATCATTGTTTTTCTAAATCATTTATCTAAATTTGTGCAATAGGTTAGGTTCATTCATCCTCGTTTGACAGAGATTTATGGTTCGCTCAGAGAGAAGAAAAAAAACAAAAAAGATTATTTCGTTAATTGCTAGTAAGGAAAAAAAAAGTTGGGATAGAATGATTATGATCTGAGCAAGCTGATCATGATCATGAGCTCGGTCAACGACAAAACAGGAGCCTCTAATGGCTGCTACGAAACATTTCCGGTCAATCTTGTTTCTTGTTAACGTATAACTCTTAAAAATAGAGAGAAAAAAAAAAAAAAAAAAAAGGCACACGTACGTACAACTGCTTCCCAAAAAGTTTTTTGTATCGCAAGTTTTTTAATTACAACGCCGCTTCTAAGCGGTCGGGTTGATAATGGGTTGTTAACAGCTAACTAATAAAATAAGGACGTGTCAGTTATTACATCCTAAAAGAAGTAGATCTGATTACACACGATAGAAGGCAACAACAAATACAAGAAACGGAGTGAAAAAGCAGCAGCCCCCATCTCTAAAACCTGAACGTTGATGAACCTCACCCCATGCACCTTCCACCTAAGCGCTGTCCACCTCGCCGACTCCACCTCCACCAGTCCACCACCACGATTCCGAGGCTGAAAATTGCTTGGTTTGCCCATGATTTAGTCGGCCACGAAGCCGATATTCACGTCCAAGGGTGCTGAGCGCCGACCACCTCTCGACTCCACCTCCACCAGTCCAGCACGATTCCGAGGCTACCACCTCCACCAGTCTAGCACGATTCCGAGGTTGCCACCTCCACCACAGTGCTTGAAAGTCGACCCAGCGTTGCCATCCGATTGTTGACGCCCAAGTAATTTATTTTCCGCACACTTTGTGTTTGTTTTTTTTTTTTTTGAATCTGTTTTTTTTTTTAATCGGTTAACAAAGGAGATAAAATGAAGAGAATTCCTTTTATGGTTCGGTACTTCGGTTAACAGAGGAGATAAAATGAACATAATAAATTGGATTTGTTGGTGTACTGATTTTTCCCCTATATACGACCAACATTTTTTCCCTGTTGATTATTATGTTTTTCTTATTTCCCCTGTATACGACCAAAAATTTTTTTAACCTGAAGTTTATTGTTAATATGCAGTTTGTATTACAAATATTAAGATGAAATATATATTTTTTTATTGTAAATATAACCATAGAAATAGCCCGTGTACTGACTTGTATTTCTTACTTTGTAACAAAGCACGAAACAATGAGTTCTGATAGTGATGAAGTTGAGATATTGATAAGTAACACAAGTGTACAAGGTGGTGTGAATTTAGAAGATGTGAATTTGGAAGATGTGAATTTAGAAAATGTTGTTAATTTGAAAGATGGAGTCCAAGTGGAAGATGGAGCCAATGTGGATGGAGGAGCCAATGTCATTTCCTCATCGAGTAGTCGTCCTTCGGAGCCATTCATTGGTATGTTATTTGAGGATGTGGAATGTGACGCCCCCAAATCCCCACGCCCGAACACGGGAAAATTGAGACGTCTGGATGGTGACAACCCGGGTCACCATCCCATCGACGGGTGCCGAGTGTGTGCAAGGCAACAGATTTGTACAGAGAAACACGCAGCGGATAATGAAAGTCATAACTAAGTACCAGAATTTTTCTTAACGTAATACAAGCTGTTTAAAACGTACATAGATAAAATATTACAAAACACAAATACAGTTTTAACAAATATAAAAGATAGCATCAGCAACCCGGCAGAGCCGCATCCTCGGGCTCAGCCTCCTCCTCTTCGTCCTCTAACTCTGCACCAAAAGCTACGGAACCACAAATGGTACCGCAGGTAAGTAAAACCCAAACACTACCAGATAAAAACACATAAAACTCAAACAAGATGCATGAAACATGCCCAATGCACAAAGCCCGTAAAATACCAGTTTTCCACACACGCCAAAAATCCATTTGGCCCAAAAACATATCCTTTCCAAAAAAAACACGCCAAAAGTCACATTTGGCCGCCAAAAGTCCATTTGGCCCAATATCTCGCCAGAAATCCATCCGGCCCAATATCTCGCCAGAAGTCCATCTGGCCCACGCCAAAAGTCCCATTTGGCCTCACAAACCATTATCCAATTTTAACCGCGTGCACCATGACCTCCCCTAGGGGTCATCCGCACACCCTGGCTCCAGTGTCACACCGTAGAGTACCACCACGCATGTGACACCTAACAAGCGATGCCTAGTTCCGCGCCCCGCGCGTGCGTAGCCAAGCATCCTCTAGCCCTCGCCAGCGAAGGGCCACGGAGTCGGTGAGTAGGGCGATGCCCGGTTCCGCGCCCGGCGCGTTCGTAGCCAAGCATCCCCTAGCCCCGCTCCCGTCATCGCTCTCGACAACTCAGGGGACATCACTCAGTTTATTCCGCTCCCGAGTGACCAGAGGAGCTCCACCGAGATAATAACCCATCCCGGCTTGGGCTCGTGATACACACGCACCCGTAAAACCACTCACGCCAATACACAGGCTTTTCACACAATTCCACAAATCCACGTGTATGCACCATGCAATGCCATAACAATGCATAATAAAATAAACCAACAATCATAAATCAAATAAACAGGCAACTCCGTCCTCCATCCATCCGACCCCCGAAACTCCTTGGACTCAGTCCGGAATCAACAACCAACAACAGTAAATAATTGAATGAGCAATATATATTAAAATCTGAAAATAGGGTTTGGAAAAATACTTACAGTGCTATATGGCAATTTTAGAAAACAAGCGGCAAACGGCGCCGCAAACGGCGCCGGAAAAGCAACGTCACAGTGAAAATTCACTGTGGCCGTGGGTTTGAAAAACTCACTTTTGAACGGGGACAAACTAGGACACGAGATTGATAGGGGTGGTCTAGGGATGGTTGTGAAGCTATTGGAAGTGGTGGTTGGCCGTGGGTGGCGGCGGAATCGCCGGAAATGGCCGGATTACCCAAAACGGAAACTAAGCTCGTAGGAGCTGTTCCGGTGGTCGTTGGAGGCCGGAAATGGGTGGGTTAGGACAGCAAGGAGTCGGTGATGAAGTGGTGAAGAAATGGTGGCCGGAGGTGGAGCGACGGCGGCGGATCGGAGCCAAAACCGTGCGGCTTTGCTGGGGTTTTTCCGGCCAAATGGCCGGCCGGTTGGGGGTGAGCTTGGGTGGGGTGGTGCACCGGAGGGAGGGGAAGAGAATGGGACCGGTGGGGGGCCGAACGGTAGCCGGACGGCGGCGGTCTGGGCTGTGGAAGGGATGCCGGCGTGAGGGAGAGGGAGGAGAGAGAGAGAGCTCGGGGGGGTCCGAACGCGGGGAGAGAGAAGAGAGAAAAAGAAAAAAGAAAAAAAGAAAAAGAATGGAAAAAGAAAAGAAGAAGAAGAAAAAAGAAAGAGGAAAAAGAAAAAGAAAGGAAAAAAGAAAAGAAGTGTAGGGAAAAGAGGAAATCTAATCCTCATCCGGAAAACAAAACTAAACCGCCAAAAAGAGATTAAAACCACAAAACAACTAAAAGAAATAAAACACAACATCAATTAAATTAAATTAAATTAAAAACAAATTTTAAAACGCAAATAATTTAAAATAAATAACTGATATATTAATTAAAATAAAAACAATTATTTCAGCGAAAATACACTCAAAAGCGGGTCATCACATCCTCCCCTCCTTAAAAACAATTTCGTCGTCGAAATTGCAAATCAACCACCAACTTAAAGCAAGCCACATAAACGCTCATAAACCAACTGAGATCAAGATTAAAATACATACCTTCATCATTCGAACAAATACGGGTACTGCTCCCTCATGTCCGCTGTTCGCTCCCAAGAGAAGTCTTGAGCTAACGGATCTCCCCAAGCCACTTTAACTAAAGGTATCGTCTTGGACCTCAACTGTTGCTTCTTCCAATCCAAAATCTGCGACGGAACAACTTCGTAAGTGAGATCCGGTTGCAACTGAATACCTCCTGGGTCGACGAAGCGAGGCTCTTGTTGTCCAAAGCTCTTCTTCAGGGATGATACGTGGAAGACATCATGAACATCCCCAAAATAATCTGGCAAAGCAACCCTATAGGCGACGGACCCTACTCTCTCCAGAATCTGAAAAGGGCCGACGTACCTCGGATCTAGTTTCCTTTTCTTACCAAAACGCTTAACACCTCTCATGGGAGAGACTTTAAGATAAACCCAATCACCAACTTCAAAAGACAACTCTCTCCTCCGGGTGTCAGCGTAGCTTTTCTGGCGACTCTGAGCTGCCGCCATTTTGTCTCTGATGATCCGGACTTGGCTTTGCATTTCTTGAATTATTTCGGGTCCAATTATCCTACTCTCCCCAACTTCATCCCAACACAAGGGTGACCTACACTTTCTTCCATACAAAGTTTCATAGGGAGCCATCTGAATGGTCGCATGGAAGCTGTTATTATAGGCAAACTCAATGAGCGGCAAATGATTTTCCCAACTCCCTTGGAATTCCAGGACACATGCTCGCAACATGTCTTCCAGGGTCTGAATGGTACGCTCTGACTGGCCGTCTGTCTGCGGGTGATAAGCAGTACTGAACTTCAACTTAGTACCCAAAGCTGCCTGCAAACTCTTCCAGAACTGCGATGTAAACCTCGGGTCTCGATCCGACACTATACTCTTTGGTACGCCGTGTAGTCGCACTATCTCTTTGACATACAAACGGGTCAACTTACCCAAAGAGTCGGTGTTGTTAACAGGCAGAAAATGAGCACTCTTCGTTAACCGGTCCACGATCACCCAAATAGAATTCTTCCCACTAGGCGTTCTCGGCAAACCCACTACGAAGTCTATCGTGATATCATCCCATTTCCACTCAGGAATAGGGAGGGGTTGGAGCATACCTGCAGGTCTCTGATGCTCGGCCTTTACCTGACGGCACGTGTGGCATTTCTCCACATATAAGGCAACGTCCTTCTTCATTCCATCCCACCAGTAATTTTTCTTCAAGTCTCGATACATCTTTGTACTGTCGGGATGAACTGAATACGGGGCCGCATGAGCTTCCGCCATGATCCGTTCTTTGAAATCTGAGTCCTTTGGGACCACTCTGCGATCTCGGAATCGAAGTATCCCATCACTATCCAGGCTATAGTGCAACGGCCCTCGAGATTTTCGGACTCTTTTCCTGATGTTCAGCAGCTTCGGATCCTTTCTTTGGAGAGCTTTCAATTCTTCAAAATCAGTTACCCGAATATCAAGAACTGAAGACAAAATCTCTACTTGCTGCGAACTCTCTATAAGAAGCCTTCTCATCCCACAAAGCAACGATTCCAATTCTGACGGTTCGGCTTCATCTTCCAAATGAGACTTCCGGCTCAAAGCATCAGCAACTATATTAGCCTTCCCCGGGTGGTACTTGATCTCACACTGATAGTCACTGATTAGCTCCAGCCAACGCCTCTGCCTCATATTCATATTTTCTGGGAAAACAAATGTTTCAAGCTCTTATGATCAGTAAATACCTCACAAGCTTCCCCATACAAGAAGTGCCGCCAGATCTTAAGGGCAAAAACAATCACAGCCAATTCTAGATCGTGCGTCGGATAATTCTTTTCATGGTCCTTTAGCTGTCGAGATGCATAGGCTACAACCCGTCCTTCCTGCATAAGGACACAACCCAAGCCAAACTTAGACGCATCGCTGAAGACTACGAAAGGCTTATGCGGTTCTGGGAGTGCTAACACTGGTGCCGTTGTCAACCTGTTCTTCAATTCCTGGAAGCTTCTCTCACACTTCTCTAACCACACAAATTCTGTATTCTTCCGAGTCAAAGCTGTGAGAGGTCCGGATAGGCGAGCAAAACCCTCTACAAATCTTCGGTAGTAACCGGCGAGCCCCAAGAAACTCCGGATCTCGCGCACTGTAGTTGGGCGTGGCCATGACAAAATGGCTTCTACCTTACTAGGATCAACTGCCACTCCGCCCCGGGAAATTACATGCCCAAGAAATTTAACTTCTTCCAACCAGAACTCACACTTGCTGAGCTTGGCGTATAGCTGGTGTTCTCTCAATCTCTCAAGTACCAGACTAAGATGATACACATGCTCTTCAACATCTCGGGAATAAATCAGTATATCATCAATAAATACTACCACAAAGGAATCCAGGTAAGGTTGAAACACCCTATTCATTAAATCCATGAAGGCAGCAGGGGCATTAGCTAACCCAAACGGCATCACCTTAAATTCATAATGCCCATACCTCGACCTGAAAGCAATTTTAGGCACATCCTGGTCTCTGATTCTCAGCTGGTAGTATCCCGACCTCAGATCAATCTTAGAGAACACGGCTGCTCCTTGAAGCTGGTCAAACAAATCATCAATCCGCGGGAGAGGGTATTTATTTTTGATGGTCACCTTATTCAATTCCCGATAGTCAATGCACATACGGAGGGTTCCATGTTTCTTCTTAACAAATAAAACTGGTGCACCCCACGGCGACGTACTAGGCTGAATAAATCCCTTCTCTACCAGTTCTTGCAACTGAGTCTTCAACTCTTTCAATTCAGCCGGTGCCATGCGATAAGGAGCTTTATGCACAGGAGCCGCTCCAGGTTCCAAGTCTATAACAAACTCCATCTCCCGAACAGGGGATAGTCCGGGCAAGTCATCCACAAACACATCGGGGAATTCTTCCACAACTGGAATGTCTGCCAAAGATTTCTTCTCAGACGGCGTGGACACCATCTGCACCAAGAATGCATCCGCTCCCCATGCAATCTCCCGTCTTGCCTGAATCGCCGATATAATCATTGGCTTTTCTTTTAATCTACTCCCTACAAATTCCAGACAATCACCATCTGGAAGCTGAAAGCTAATTATCCGACTTCTGCAATTAATACTCGCAGAATATCGGTATAGCTAATCCATCCCGAGGATGATATCAAAACCCAACAGCTTGAACACCACCAAATCAGCATCCAAGAATCTTCCCTCAAAATTTAACGGGCATCCCAAAGCAATCTTGGTACACCACACCATCTCACCATCGGGTAGAGCCACTACCATAGCCTTCGGCAACGGTTCCATGACCAAGTTACACACCCGAGCAAACGTGGAAGATACAAACGACCGTGAAGCACCGGAATCAAACAAAGTACAAGCATAAAACTCATACAAACGGACTCTTCCTGAACCAAACACACAACCCATGAAATCCAAAAAAAACAACGAAGAAACCAAATGCACCAAAAATTAAATCCAACTTAAAAATTAAATTAATCCATACCTGTGATTACTCCAGGATCATGGGTCGCTGGTGCCTCATCATCCACCTCTCCGGGTGTGACAGCATAAACCTGGGCTTGCACTGCTTGTCTCGGGTTGGTTCTTCCGCCGTGTCTACCTCCACGGCTTCCTTGAGCTCTGACAGGGCAATCCCGAGCAATATGTCCCACTTGGCCGCACTGATAACACTGGGGTCCGCTACTCGTCCGACACTCGCCCTCATGAGCTCTATTACAAGCTCCACAAACAGGCATACGTCCTCCCATGCGAACACTTGAGGATGCTTGAGGTCGAGTTCCGATCCGCTGAACAAACTTCTGAGGCGAACCCGAGCTGCTTCCTTCACCAGAAAAACTCCGCCTCTTCTGCCCTAGAGGGGAGCCTATACTCAGATTATTTTCCCGCTCTATAAGGGTGGCCACATCCACTAACTCCTGAAAAGTGGATATCCGATGGCTGACCACCATACGGAGTATGTCATGACGCAGCCCCTCCTGGAAACGATCTGCTCGCATCTCTTCAGTGGCGACAAGGTGAGGAGCAAACCGCTCAAGTTCTATGAACCTCCGGGCGTACAGCTCCACTGTCACGCCCCCTTGGACCAGATTGGAGAACTCTCTTGCCTTCTGCTTCCTTACCGATGCGGGAAAGAAGCGGTCATTGAACTCCTTCTTGAAACGCTGCCAGGTCACCGCAGCGAAAGATCCCAGTTCCGATTCCAACAGCACCCTCTTGGTATCCCACCAATCAGAAGCTGTACCTTGCAAGAGATAGCTGGCGTAAAGTACATGCTGCGCCTCAGTGCACCCACACACCTCAAAAGTCTTCTCCAGATCTTTGATCCATTTTCCAGCCTGAAGTGGATCTTCATTTCCAGTGAAGTGTGGAGTCCGATGCGCTAGGAAGCGCTCATAGGTGCATCCGGCTTGCACCATGCTACTGGACCCTCCTGGATACATCCAAGGCCCTCCCTGATATGGTCAGGGACCTCCTGGTTGTGGCCAATACCCTCCTTGTTGCGGACAAGGCTCTCCTGACGGTGGATAAGGCCCTCCTGATGGTGGACAAGGCCCTCCTGATGGTGGCCAAGGACCCCCTTGTGGTGGCCAAGGCCCTGCCTATTGAGACCTCGCACTCTGTTGCATAAACTCCGTCATCTGCCGAATTGCTTCGGCTATGGAGTCATCCCTGGAGGTATTGTCCCGTGGCTCCTGAGTATTTTTCCTTGGTCTTCCTGGTCTCCCCATATTCCTATCACAACACCACTCTTGACCCTCCTTTAAGAAAACAAATAAAACAATCATAAAACCAACAAAAACAAAAACAACACTCCACAGCAAGAAACAAAAGAAACCAGCATGCCAAAACATAACTAAATAAACAAAAACAAGCAAGCAAGCTCACACAAATAAAACAACTATACTCAACATAATTTTCAAAACACAACTTTAAAAACATTCTGGTACTACCTACGGGACATGTGGTTTTACCCAGAGTCAAACCGCTCTGATACCACCTGTGACGCCCCCAAATCCCCACGCCCGAACACGGGAAAATTGAGACGTCCGGATGGTGACAACCCGGGTCAACATCCCATCGACGGGTGCTGAGTGTGTGCAAGGCAACAGATGTGTACAGAGAAACACGCAGCGGATAACGAAAGTCATAACTAAGTACCAGAATTTTTCTTAACGTAATACAAGCTGTTTAAAACGTACATAGATAAAATATTACAAAACACAAATACAGTTTTAACAAATATAAAAGATAGCATCAGCAACCCGGCGGAGCCGCATCCTCGGGCTCAGCCTCCTCCTCTTCGTCCTCTAACTCTGCACCAAAAGCTACGGAACCACAAATGGTACCGCAGGTAAGTAAAACCCAAACACTACCAGATAAAAACACATAAAACTCAAACAAGATGCATGAAACATGCCCAATGCACAAAGCCTGTAAAACACCAGTTTTCCACACACGCCAAAAACCCATTTGGCCCAAAAACATATCCTTTCCAAAAAAAACACGCCAAAAGTCACATTTGGCCGCCAAAAGTCCATTTGGCCCAATATCTCGCCAGAAGTCCATCCGGCCAAATATCTCGCCAGAAGTCCATCTGGCCCACGCCAAAAGTCCCATTTGGCCTCACAAACCATTATCCAATTTTAACCGCGTGCACCATGACCTCCCCTAGGGGTCATCCGCACACCCTGGCTCCAGTGTCACACCGTAGAGTACCACCACGCATGTGACACCTAACAAGCGATGCCCAGTTCCGCGCCCCGCGCGTGCGTAGCCAAGCATCCTCTAGCCCTCGCCAGCGAAGGGCCACAGAGTCGGTGAGTAGGGCGATGCCCGGTTCCGCGCCCGGCGCGTTCGTAGCCAAGCATCCCCTAGCCCCGCTCCCGTCATCGCTCTCGACAACTCAGGGGACATCACTCAGTTTATTCCGCTCCCGAGTGACCAGAGGAGCTCCACCGAGATAATAACCCATCCCGGCTTGGGCTCGTGATACACACGCACCCGTAAAACCACTCACGCCAATACACAGGCTTTTCACACAATTCCACAAATCCACGTGCATGCACCATGCAATGCCATAACAATGCATAATAAAATAAACCAATAATCATAAATCAAATAAACAGGCAACTCCGTCCTCCATCCATCCGACCCCCGAAACTCCTCGGACTCAGTCCGGAATCAACAACCAACAACAGTAAATAATTGAATGAGCAATATATATTAAAATCTGAAAATAGGGTTTGAAAAAATACTTACAGCGCTATATGGCAATTTTAGAAAACAAGCGGCGTCGCAAACGGCGCCGGAAAAGCAATGTCACAGTGAAAATTCACTGTGGCCGTGGGTTTGAAAAATCTACTTTTGAACGGGGACAAACTAGGACACGAGATTGATAGGGGGTGGTCTAGGGATGGTTGTGAAGCTATTGGAAGTGGTGGTTGGCCGTGGGTGGCGGCGGAATCGCCGGAAATGGCCGGATTACCCAAAACGGAAACTAAGCTCGTAGGAGCTGTTCCGGTGGTCGTTGGAGGCCGGAAATGGGTGGGTTAGGACGGAAAGGAGTCGGTGATGAAGTGGTGAAGAAATGGTGGCCGGAGGTGGAGCGACGGCGGCGGATCGGAGCCAAAACCGTGCGGCTTTGCTGGGCTTTTTCCAGCCAAATGGCCGGCCGGTTGGGGGTGAGCTTGGGTGGGGTGGTGCACCGGAGGGAGGGGAAGAGAATGGGACCGGTGGGGGGCCGAACGGTGGCCGGACGGCGGCGGTTTGGGCGGTGGAAGGGACGCCGGCGTGAGGGAGAGGGAGGAGAGAGAGAGAGAGCTCGGGGGGGTCCGAACGCGGGGAGAGAGAAGAGAGAAAAAGAAAAAAGAAAAAAAAGAAAAAGAAAGGAAAAAGAAAAGAAGAAGAAAAAAGAAAGAGGAAAAAGAAAAAGAAAGGAAAAAAGAAAAGATGTGTAGGGAAAAGAGGAGATCTAATCCTCATCCGGAAAACAAAACTAAACCGCCAAAAAGAGATTAAAACCACAAAACAACTAAAAGAAATAAAACACAACATCAATTAAATTAAATTAAATTAAAAAAAAATTTTAAAACGCAAATAATTTAAAATAAATAACTGATATATTAATTAAAATAAAAACAATTATTTCAGCGAAAATACACTCAAAAGCGGGTCATCACATGGAAGACGCCCAAGCATTTTACAATACATATGTAAGACGAAAATGTTTTGTAATTAGAACGAATCATACTCGGTTGTTGAAAGACGATAAAACTCTTTGTGCAGTAGACTATGTATGCACAAGAGAAGGATTTCGGCGGGTAAGTCGGAAAGAATAAGATCGAACAATCTTTGAACTAACTGAGATGAAAGTTGGATGTAAAGCAATAATGGGAATAAAAAAGGATGGTGAAAAGTGGATAGTCAACAAGTTTGTGGTTGGACATAACCATATTTTACGTACACCGAGAAGTACTAGTTTTCTTCGTGGACACATGGGAGTTAGTAAAGTCCAGAAAAAGCTTATTATGACTTTGAATGAGTCCGATGTACTGACAAGAAAGATTATGTCGGTCTTGAGTAAAGGGAGATGTACATAACATAGCAGGGAATCATGGAAAATAACATAGTAGGGTACCTAGATTTTCTAGCATTTTAGCATTGCAATTTATTCCAAAAAATTGCATTCAGCAAGATAGATGCTTAGAATTGAGTAGGATGTGGATGAGAATTATTTTGGTCAATTATGCATGCAAAACAATCTTCTTCTTCTTCTTTGGGTTCTTTTTTGGGGGGTGGTATCTAAAAGGAGTAAGGGAAATAAAAAGCGCAAGTGACAGTGACTTAAAGAATACAATGACCCTGTACAGTGAGCTAACACAAACTACCCAATTTCCACAAAAGTCAAGCTGGAAGCCCGTTTTCAGCAACAAAAGGACCTCTGTAGTCAAGTACAGGTCTTCCAATTTACATCCAGTTACATAAACTAACCAAAACATGGGACAAGTTACACTAACTAACCAAAACATGTCTTAAATTACACTAATCAACACGTCTTAAATTACAGCACAAATAAAAAAAAAATCATGAAAAAATTAACACAATCAAGACTCTATTGTACTTCTTCTCCATTGATTTGAATCTAGTTTGTTCGATGCGTAGACGCTCACGAACTACCCTCTCGTTCCTTTATTCTGCTAACTCCAATGTCATCTTACAGCAGTTGTTTTGGTCACTTTGAAGATCAATCTACTCAAAAAATTCACATTGTTGCTTCATCTTATAATTTGGATAATTGTAAAATTTTCTACCAAAACTATTGGATTTTCTTGAAATCCGTAGCGATGTTAATTGTAAAATCTTCTACCAAAACTATTGGATTTTCTTGAAATCCGTAGCGATGCTTGGCATCCACAATAGCAAAATGGTCGCCCAACACAAGCTTTGTCTTCCCCTTTTCCAGTACACTCACTTGAAGCAGAAGAGGAGGCAATTCTCTAGAACTTGCTGTAAAAAAGAGGCATGAAAATTTATGCTAAAAACTAACCAAGCAGCTTAAAAATTTTAGAAAATGTTAACACAAACTAACCAAGCAATCCAAAATTTCAGAAAATGTTAACACAAACTAACCAAGCAGTTTAAAAATTTCAGAAAATGTTAACACAAACTAACCAAACAGCTTAAAATTTTCAAAAAATGTTAATAGGTTCTAACAGGTTACAACAGGTTTTTCACAAGCACGTTATTTTAACAAGGAATAATAAATTAACACAAACACAGGGTCCACGTCTAGCATGAAATAAACAAAGTCTAAACCCATCCAACTGCATGAAATAAATTAACAAGGAATGTCCACAACTAATTTCACACGTTGACCTCCAAAAACAAGTGCTGAGATAATTAAATGATAAGCATTCTCATGCCCACAAGGCAAAACTACAAGGAGTGGTTTCACAGAAAGGCTTTGGGCAATTTTTTTTTTTGTTTATGTAGCTTGATAATTTTTCTTGACAATCTAAATAGATAAACTAATTAACATTCCTCAATAACCATAATTTTCCCACTGCAAAGAATACTCCATAGGACAGAAATGGTGGTACATACTCCATAGGGCCAAATTACAAAGTATAGATCGCCTACAAACCTAGATTCTGAGATCCAATTTCAGTAATTTGGGGCAAAATTTCAAATTTTAGATCGACTACAAACCCTAAAAATTTCACAACTATTTCATAACTATTTGTATATGAACGAAATTGAAGTGTGTGTGCGTGAGTGGTGAGAATCTGAGTGTGAGTGAGTAATAAGAAAGAGTATGAAATTAGTGGCTGCAAAAATGCTTACCGGCATCGAAATCGCAGAGAAGAAGACAATGGCGATGCGGGTTGTGGGTGGGGGAGAGTTCGGCAAAGTATTTCCCAATTTAGAACGAAGTTGTGACGGGGATGGGCCACTGGGGTTTCGTTCTCGCTTATGGGAAGGGGTGGGGTTTCAGATTACAGGAAGGGGTGGGTGGGGGGGGGGGGGGGGGTTTCGTTTCAGATTAAGGGAAGGGGTGGGGGGTGCTGCGAAAGGAAGAAAGGGGTGGGGTGCGGTGGTTCCCTTCGTCGGTAGGGAAGGGGTTCTAACAGAGGTCTAGGTCTGGTTTCATAGAAGGGCACGGGCACGGGCACGTCCAAGGGTGAGGATGGATTTCATTTATTCTATTCGATGTATCAAAAGTCCACATTAACTATGGTGGAAGTCTTACGTGTCTAAATATTAGTGGATGGTTGTTATATGGGGAAGGTTAGCCCGACCGGCTAGAAGGAATTCTCTTTCAATTAAGTACGTTGGCACGTTTACTTTTAGAGAATACCTATGGAGCGGTCCGGCTGATAAACCCATAATAGCAGCCTTCATTCACAAGGCGACATGTAGGCCATTTAATGAGTTTATTCTACATTTGCTCCCACCCGATCATAATAGCAGCCCTTCCTCCTTCACTTCTTGTACTCCATCCCCGACAAAGGAAGATGGGAAGGATTTCTTAGAGCATAATATTTCGTCTTCAACCTTTCTCTTCTCCTCTTCACCTATAATAAATACTTAGATTTGGGCATCTCTTTTCCGATCAGTAATACAGGAAGGTAAAAACCCCCCCCCCCTCTCTCTCTCTCTCTTCTTCAACGTTCATATCAAGGCAAGTTTAATTAACTGTGCTGTATTTCTCTCCAAAGAGCAACTATTTGATCTTTCTTCTGTGTGTTCTTATCATTATTGTATCCATTATTTGATCTTTCTCCTCTACAATAAAGAATCACTCACACCTCATCTTCAAATGTCAATTTTTCAAAAAAGGAAAACAACGCAAGAGTTTTACTTCAAATGTCGATGCTTGCTTTATAGAAATGTAGGGCTTAAAGTATGGAAATAAATGTTTTCCATTAAAGAATCCCTCACCACCAACCGTGCTTGTCTTTTGCAAGTGGGAAAGGAAACCCAGAAATGAATCTGACCGAATTGGCAGCATTGTCATCACCTTGACTGGACTTGAGGTTGTAAGGAGGGGAGAAATGGGAAGCGTGTTGGAGTCTTGTCGACTGGGGTGGTGCGAAAATTGTGTGGCGGTGCTGCAACTCAGATGTGTGGGTGAGATGCTCAATCCGTGTGGGTCAAGTTTCATCTTCAGCAGAGATCTTGGTGGTGACGGTGGAACTGAGCGTCGCTTTGTCACAACGGTCTTGTTGGTGCTAGAAAATTAAGTTGGAGGCTCGGTGTTTGAAGGTGGAGAATAAAATCCAGAGTTCTTACTTCTGAAAACATGATTTTGTGATGGAGAATTAAAGGGGATTGATTGTGTGTGATGAGCTTTAATTATTTTAGTGTGTTTTTGTCTACGTGTCATATTGTAAATATAGGACTATTTTTATGGGTTTATCAGCCAGACCACTCTGCAGCGTTTCTCTTACTTTTATCTCTTTTCGTTTAGAACAATACTCAGATCGAAGATAGACGATCAGACATTAAATGTACAGTGTATACTAAAAAGGAAAGAAAATCAAAGGAGAAATGGAGGAACGATCGAGCTGTCATGTCTCCTATTTATTAACCACATCAATAGATGGTTATTGGAGGATGGGTATACATACGTACGTACACTTTTAAGAATTAATAGATTGAAGTCAGATTTGGAAATAATAGGAGATACAAAATTTTTATTTTATCTTATTTTATTATTATAATTTTTTTTAATTTTTATATAAAATATAATAAATAATTTAATTTTTTAAATATTTTTAAAATTTTTTTTTCAAATTTTAAATTTTCATCTTACTTCTAAACTTATCAGTATGGTTAAAAAAAGGAGTAAAACTATAGAATAGTCACTGTAGCAATGCACACAATACACACACTATAGAGCAGTCACTGTAGCAGTGCACACAACGCACACACTCGTGGTTACTCTTTTTCCAATGAGTTTTGATTGGCATCAGCCATTGTAGCGGTGTGCAATTTTGCACACCGTACGTGGCAAAAGTTTTTTTTTTTTTTAATATGCGAAACGGTGCGTTTCGGTATCGTACGAGATGAGGAATTTCCATTTCGAATTGAACCCCCACCCCCCCCCCCCCCCCGGGTGGGGGTTAAAAAAGGAGTAAAACTTATCAGTATGGTTAAAAAAAGGAGTAAAACTATAGAATAGTCACTGTAGCAATGCACACAATACACACACTATAGAGCAGTCACTGTAGCAGTGCACACAACGCACACACTCGTGGTTACTCTTTTTCCAATGAGTTTTGATTGGCATCAGCCATTGTAGCGGTGTGCAATTTTGCACACCGTACGTGGCAAAAGTTTTTTTTTTTTTTAATATGCGAAACGGTGCGTTTCGGTATCGTACGAGATGAGGAATTTCCATTTCGAATTGAACCCCCACCCCCCCCCCCCCGGCGTTGAAATCTACTCCCCGCCCGCGCCGAACCTCATCTCCCCACCCCCACCGGCGAATACTCGCCGTTTGTTTGAAGCCGTTACGGAACTTTCTGTATTTTGAAAGCATCCCGCGTCGGCCAACACAAACTGGGTCGTCTATGTCGTCGCCGAACACCCACGATCGTCGTCGGCAGTAGTAATCGTCGCGCAGCACCGGCGACTCGTCGCTACTCTTCGGTCTCCGCGTGTTGCTCTGTTTCCCCGGCCAGCTGCGAAAGAACAAGAGGTGGGGGGAGATGGGTCTCGGGGGAAGGGTCTCGGGGTGGAGGGAGAGGGAGGGGGAAGGGTCTCGGGGTGGGGGAAGAGGTCGGGGGAAGGTCGGGGGGGGGGGGGGGGAGGGAGGGGGAAGGTCGGGGGGAGAGGGAAGGGGAAGGGTCTCGGGGTGGGGGGAGACGAAGACGGGGTGGGGGGAGGCGAAGACAGCTTCTCAAATTTTGAAATGAAGTGAAATGAGGGAACACCGAAACGTGTAACGAGCAGCAGGGATAAAAATGTAAAATCACCTTATGACACGTAAGGTGTGCTTTCGGCTTCAACAAAACAGGGGCTGACGAGAAGAATTTCCCTTTTCGAATTTCTTTTTGTTAACCATACGAGCGTTTTGTCGGTTTGAATTTTGCATTTCTCCATTCGAAATTCCCACCCTCCCCCCTCCTCCGAAACCCCTCCTCCCTCACCCACGTCATGTTCCTTTGCCCAGCGCCACCCACGCTGCTTCATCTGCCCAATGCCACTACTCCCCACAAGCTTACTGAATGGAACAGCTAAGCTTTGAATCTTGCAAAGAGCCCGCTCCTCCCTCGGCAAGCAACCTGCGTTGCCCTCCCTCTGCCCAACGCCACCTCGAGATGTCATCCATCTGATTAGCGCCACCCGTCGAAGCTCATCCATTTGCCCAAAGCTGCCCCTCCAATGAGCTCATTTAATTGACCAAACCAGCAACACTACTCTGGTGGAGCACTATTTTGCCACAGCTCCTGCTCAACTTCATAGGTAAATGTTGTACCATTTTTCCTTCCATGTTATTATGTTCTTCTTGTGTACTAACAGAGGTAATGCATGGGTTTTGTGAGATGGGTATTGCGGCTTAGGGCATGGAGAAAAACATTGTTCTTTGCTGACAGATAGAATTAGAAGGGTACGATATTAAAACCTAATATCACAAGTTAATTAATTAGCATCTAAAGTACTCGCTTTTTTTGTTAATACAACCTGGGCTTTGGATTCATGTTGGGAACTTGTTTTTTTTTTATTGTTTAAGAGAGTTTAGGGACGAAAACAAATTATGCTATCTAACTTGTTGCACCAAAACTCATATTAGAAATACTATAAAAGGCAACATGCATCGTGCATGCTTTTTCATCACAACTGCACTAAAAAACAGCTCGAAAAAAGAGAATCTCTAAGGCTTCTAATTCTTCCATATAAACTCTACACAAATAAAAAAAAAAAAATGATAAGCAAAGAGTTGATGTATTTCTTGTCCCTTTTCCTTGTACTCATGGCTGGTGCCATGTCTGCAATATCTGTAAATAAAGAACAATAATCTCATCAACTTGTGATTGAGTTTGAACTTAAGACCACTTACCTAGTTAATTATTTCATTAATTCTATTAAAAAAATGAGAGAAACTTATGAGTCTAGAATGATTTTTAGAAAGACTAGTGGATGATTCTAGTGGCACAATCAGATCATGAGATGGAGAGAATGAAAAAAAATATAGGCAGCATCCACCCACTGGGAGTCCTATCTACAACGCTTGAAAATGATATTTGAGTCAAAAAAAAAAAAAAAAAAAGAGAGAGAGAGGAAAGAATAATAACCCATAAAAGAGCCCATCACAAGCTTATAACTTGTCTCTCCAATTTCAACTATTTTGTTAAATTTTGACTGGGAAAAGACATGTCACCTTAATGCATTAACCAGATACAAGTGAGGATTTGAATTAGTATAGGGGCACTTAAATCTCAAACTAAAATAATAATTTTCATACGACTTGGTTGATCTCAATATTGACCCTTGTGTAGATTAAATCATATAATTTGCGATCATGTAATATGATGTTTTGGCATTTCACATCTACTTGGATTTTCTTTGTAAGATATATAAATCTCCAATCCTTTGTTATTGTATATCATGTTATATCTTCAAGATGTTAATTTTGAACCATGAGTTACTGTAAATAATCGGTTCATGCAATTTATGTTTCTTATAAATAAATTTGTACTTAATTTTCATATTCAGATTTTGATGCATGCTTATGGTTTGGTTTCTATTACTACTAATAAGTGAGTAAGTTTATTTCTTGGGCTTCTGCCAATAACAATATAGAATCTGAACTCCTCCTTTTGTTCTTTTAAACGTGTTAGTGACCATTTAACATAATATGTTGATAGCTTTTGAATTATGCATAATAGCATATCTGTGCTACCAAATAGATGGGGAAGGATCCATAATAGCATAGTATTTGTAATGGCCATAACGTTAATTGCTTTGCCATGCAGTTTGGAGTCTAGTGAGATTGATCTGTCCGAATTTCAAGAAGTTCATGTTGATAGTAATGGTGGTGATGGAAATGATGGCATTGGCCAAGATGATGCTCAACCAAGCAACTCTGCAGCTGAGCCAGCTTCTTGGAATGCCGATGAGATCACATTTATAGATTAATTATATACATTTTTAGCTATGCCCTGCTATTGATCGAGTTTGACGCTGTGAGGTGGTTCTTTGCACGCTTCTTTATTTTGTGAACTTATTTTTTTGAAGCAAGGCCATTCTTTTTTGTGCCAAGTTTTTTTTCCCCAAATTTTCTCCAGTATCAGATTGGCAATGGAGGAGGCACTTATCTTTGTTTGCCTTTTAACATCATTCTGGAAGTTCATTGTTGAAATATGGTAGTAGGATCATTTAAGATGCTGCTAGTAATATGAATGCTATAGCCTATAATCTCCTCTGCTAGTAATATCAGTGGCTCTAGAAATTGTGGATAGGTCCAGCACTAGAAGACCCATGTCTTCCTCTTGGCCTTCCCTATTCTAAGTCTCTGACCATTGTAATTAATTTATGCGTATTCTTTTTCCTTTGTTGGTATAGGTATAAATAATAATATTTTTATTTGATTGTTTTAAGCTGTTAGTTGGTGTTAAGTTTAGTTATTTGACTTTTGCATTATTGGTACCGGTATAAAATGGATATGGGCGTGCATTATGCGTATATGTATTTGTGAAATCAAATATGGGCATGCAGAGGATTGATGCTTTCAGTATACACGAAGGATGACTGGACAGACATTAAATGTATGTGTTTGTGAAATCAGTTGACTTGGTGTTGCTTGTCTATGAGCGTGACTTGTGTTTGTTTTTTAATGTAATTTTGTGCAATGAGTTTGTAAATGGAATAAACCAGATATGAGAATAGAAGTGTAATATTTTCTTGAAGTGTAATCTGATATGTAAATGGGGTAATATTTTCTTTAAGTGTAAATTAGAGGGTAAACCAGAAATTGTCACGCAGGATTTATTTTCTTTAAGTGTAATATTTCTGGAAGTGTAATATTTTCTTGTTTGTAAAGGAGGTAAACCAGATATGTAATTTGATATGTAAAGTACAATATAATATTTTCTTAAAGATGGTTTGTTTCTGTAAAACCAACACTTTATTCACTCATGGTTTGTTTCTATTTACATTATATTCATGGATTGACTACCACTTCTCACATTGCAGTTTGTTTTGGTGAGGACAAAGCTGTCAAGGCATATATCAGTGAGACCATATTGGCATTTGAACCAGAACCTTTTGCCATATGTCCAAATAAATTGTTGTTAATGGTCTAGTTGCTGACATTTTGAAAATGGTTAATTCATGAGTGAAGAAGGGATCCACTTGACTAAACATTGCATTACAAAAATGAAACAAGTTAAATAGGCGAGTGGCAGAAGAAAACTAAATAAAGGTTTTCCATTAACAAAAATTTGATATGTAAATCGCAACCATTTAATGGAATAATCCAAATACAACTGTAGAAAACACAATCTACATTTTCAAAGTAGGTTGTTTTCTATAAAAATATCAACCACATGAACTCAAAAATATGAGAGTGACTTGAATGAACTGCAATATGCAAGAACAATACTACAAAATAAAGTGTTCCATTCCGATGCTATTTTCCTTAAACTTTTCAACAAAATAAGTAATATCCTCATTTGCAACAACTTATCCTGACACACTTGCAGCTCGAATAGATGTCCTCCACCCCCCACCCCCACCCCAAACATCTCCCCCCAATTTTTTCACCATGATCCTTTTAAATTTAGTTGAAAACGATATCATCCCTGACCCAGACTTTCCTGCCAAGTGCTTTGCAAATGCATTGCTTGAAATGAAGCAAGTCGTCGTAGCTACCTACAAAATCCAGGAGGAATTTATTTGTTAGTATGTTGATCAATTCACCTAAAAAATACTTGCTAAAATTTAGACGGCAATTATTTTGTTCTATGTTTGCATGTTCTTTTGCAAGATTGGTTTTCTAAAAAGATTCCTGGGAGAAGCAACTGTAAAATCAGATGGACCAAGAAATTACCGACCAATATCAACCAACTTCTAATGATCTACTTTATTATGCCCGAACTACCAAATGTACATGCAAACATGTGGAGAGAAACTATTTCCAATTTCACTATTACTTCCACACGTATAATAATGCAACACCTGCTTCATTTCATCTAAAAATATATGACAACTTTTGTATTTATTAACTTTCAACTGGTAAAAACTCAAACTTTTCCAAGTTTTGTTGTTTTTCCTCCCATCAATGCCTTAACTATAAACATAAGAATATATAATCATAAGTTGGCTTGTGACCAAAGTGGTTCACCTCGGAAAATTCCATCTCACTAAAATCTTCTAAAAACATATGTTGAATACCAGATACGGGCCATTACAAGGCCACAAAATATCTAAGCATATTAAAAATCCTCTTTTGATAAGAAATTTCTGTAGAGTTCCATCGACTGGTAGAAAATGGAATTTTAGTGTAGATCTAAGTATTTGTTAACTGAGGGAGGACACATACTTAGTATAGAAAGACATGTCTACTTGTAATGTGGGTTGACATTTTGAAACATATAAATAAGTTAGAAAAGAAAGCAGTTAATTATCAAGGGGTAGTAAAACAAGGTCAGGCTGGAGGAGATTATCTCCAGCATGAATTACCTACCAGAGATTTTAGTCTTCCACTGAAGTTGTAATTCCAAGTTTCAATAGATAAACCAAATCTTCTTTTATATGTGGCCTAGCATGCACCACATAAAACACGCAATGGATCATTACACAGACACAACGAAAGAGTTTATCAATATAATTACCACACTACACTATCAATTGTCTATATTATTGCCGTGATCTTGGCGACCTAAGTCCTAGTATGGACAGCAATAACAAACACATCTCCACACAAAGTATGAAAAATGAGTTTTCTCTATTCGCCATTCAAATAATAGAAATCAAAATAGAAACAACTCTCATAGGAGCATAGATCCAAACAGCTAAGTGTGTTGAAACTGCAGATAAGAAGAAGATGAAATCTCGTAGAAGAAGAATAAGAAATGTTCTAATCTCACCTGCAGAAGTCGAAATTGCAGCGTCAAAAATCTCACTAAGGGCTTTGGTGGACTAAAGGCTAGGTTTCAGCGTTGAGGGCATCCGTGAGGGCTAAGTTTCAGCGTTGAGGGCGTCGGTGAGGTGAGGGCTAGGTACATGCGTCGAGGGCTTCAGTAGACTGAGGGAACTAAGGGGGCTTCGGAAAGGGAAGGGAATTCAATTAAGGGCTTCGAGGGGAGGGGGGCATGCGAGGCAAGAATCGGTTTGCGGGGGGTGGGGGTTGGGGAGAGGATGCGATGCGAGTGGGGAGAGGTTGGCAACGCGGGGGGTGGGGTAAATGATACGGGGTTCAAGCTTAATGAATAATTTCAAATTGAGAGAGGAATAATCGATAGGGCCTAGGAGGGGAAAAAAAAATCTTGTCATGTAAGGCGTGTCCCGGCTGCTTGCCTACTAAGATTTTTTTCTAAAGAAAAATTTTAAACATAATTCTATACACTATGCATTATATATTTTTAAATTTTTTTTAATTTTTTATTTTATCAAATATTTAGTATATAAATAACGAGTAAAAAAATTTAATTAGTTTAAAAAAATAAATTTAAAAAAAATAAAAAAAAAAGAAGTATATAGTGTGGAAGGTTTTTGAATCACAAATAAAAAAATAGAGAGGCCTCAAAAGTTGCAATCAATGCTATTTAATTAGGATATATAGGATGATGGCATGTGCGAGCTAGCCTGCACGCACCCTGAAGGTGGCACGCAACTCTCATCGTCACCCATGGGAAGAGTTAGATAGGGTCACGCATTCGGAAAGAATGCGAGGCAACTGGAGTCACTTAGCAAGGCCCTTGTGTGGCGGCTGTTGATGGAAAGATGAACAAAAATTCGCCAAAAGCAGAAAAGACATGCAGGGACAATCAGAAAGTGCAGGTCCATTGGGTAGGCCTATGGCATTAACAAATGAGTAAAATATACTACTAACTCGTTTATAATTTATAAATAATTTTAAATATAATAATATATTTTTATTATATTTAAACACATTAAATCATCAATAAAATTTAAAATAATATTATTTTTTTAATAATTGTATACAATTTGTTAATAAAAAGTAAGTTTATTATTTTTCTTAACGAAACGTGTAAATTGACTCGGTTAAGTAGACTTGCAACTTCATAATTTATATGCAATTTAAAATATAAAAATATATTTATTATATTCATTCAAATTAAAAATAAAAATAAAATTTAAAATAATATTATTTTATTATATAATGTAAACAAATTGTTTTAGAATAATACTTTTATCCTCTCTCTCCTCGACAAATACTAGTTTTTAAAGACATCACGATCACGATCACGATCATGAGCAGCTTTAATATTGGTGAGGGTTTTGGAAATAAGCATGACTGCTACCTTTTTGGAGCATTGGCATTGGCTTCATCAAAAGTCAAGCCAAATGTAAAATAGATGAATATATGAAAAAAAGGCTGCATTGGATTAGTCAAACCCAGAAATGGGTAACTTTGACCTACAGTAAATGCACCCGGTCTTTCATATTTGAAGTGCTATTGTGCACTCATCTTCATATTATTTTACTCTATTTTATTTATCTACCGGTCAATTTTCGTTTCCCTCTCTCCCCATTGCCTCCCTGCGTTTTCTCTCCCCATTTCTCTCATTTTCATTTCTCTCAATCCCTTCGGCTCTACACTTCGATTCTTCGCAGCAGTTCGATTCTTCAACAAGCAGAACACTCGGCTCTACACGAGCTTCTTCTCCAAAGGAAGCCGGTTTGTTTTCTCTCCCACTTTCTCCCTTTCTCTCGTTTTTAAGCTTTTTTTGATTCTTCCTTGGATTCTTGGTGCAGAATCATTCGGGGGTTTCTTCTACCAGTTTCAAGCAGATCAGATTCATGCGGAAGGCATCCGATTTCAGGTTCGGCTTATTGCTTTTCTCCTGCAACCCTAATCTTCGATCGGTTTGTGATTTCCATTCAGCCCCGATTGGGGCTTTTGCTTTCGGATGTTTGGGTGGAAAAAATAAATGGTTACCATTGAGCATTCGACTGATGTTGGGTCATTGATTTTGTGAATTTCTTGCAGATTTTCTAAGGTGCAATCAGTCCCTTTGGCTCAAGCAACCACACTCATTCTGGTATTGTAGTTGTTGGATCTGTAATGTATTGTTGCCTATAGGAAGATTTGTGTGGCTGTGTGTGAATTGGTTTTATATGCACTCGGTTACATGGATTTCTTCCCTAGCAATTGATGAATATGGTTATGTGTTTGTTGGTATATTTGCTTCGGGATGATGAGCAAGTGATACTGTTGAGTTTGTTGTTCATAAATTTTTATTTTTCCCATTGATGAATATTTTTGAGTCTTTTGTTCTTGTGTGTGAGTGGGTAGATTTGACTATCATCTTTGGTTTGTTACTATTGGAAACTACATCCAACATGCAGATCAATTGGATGTAACTGATTTGAATTGGACACTATTATTTGATAATGTAAAGAATGACATGCTTGTGTTCTTGTTTGTGTTTGTTTGGAAGAATTTGGTTTGTTCTTGTTTGTGTTTGGAGTTTTTCCTCATGAACAATGACATGCAGCATCTATTTTTAAAACTTGGTGAGGTTGGTAATGTAAAGAATGCCATGATGCATGATTAGTATAAAGCATCCAATATGTTAGTTCAAAGAGGTTGATTAAATTGTAAGGACCCATTTGGAAAAGTGCTTGTGGATCTACTATTTTTGTAAGAACCCATTTGGAAAATTGCTTGTGGATCTACTGTTTTAGAACTTAGAGGTTCCTAATAAGCTTTTGTAATATTGTGTGAAAGCACTTCCCCTAATAAGCTTTTAGAAGTTGCGCTTCCTCAACTGATTCTTCCATTAAAAAATTGATGGAGTCTTCCAATTGTTTTGTTTTTAGTTGCACTATTCGAGCTTGGAAGTTCTTGTTTGAGGTTTTTGTTAATCCCCTGTATGATAGAGTATGTTATTCCATTCCTTAATAAATACAGAGAAGGTTTTCAAAATTTTCTTTCTTAATTTGAATTTCAAATTTCAAATTTTAAAATTGAGGAATATCTTTAGATTACAGAACTCTTACTGAAACAAAGCAAACCCAAAAATGTTGCTTGTTTGCAAGGAGAACAGTAGGTTATTCACACAGCAATATTGGAGTTTTATACTCACTAATAAATTACAGTCTCATATTCAATTAAATTGTAAGCTGAATTTTTATACTGTTTTTTTGTCTATGAAAAACTTGGTTTCCATATATGACCTGAATTTGATAGGCCTTAAATAAGTGCTTGTGGATATACTGTTTTTCTATTTTTTTATACTGTTTTGCTGTAAACTGTCTTGCTGGACCTTGTTTAATGCAAAATACGTTGTATGTGCTGCTGTTTTTCTGTTTTTGTTCTTTTTTTTTTATCTGTTTTGCCAACATTTATTTATACGAATTTTCTGATTTTGTTATACAGTTTTTCTGTAAACTGTTTTGTCTTGTTTAGCTATTATATTTTTCAATTGCAGTCATTTTTGAATTCCATGCCTTGTTTATTGTGATGAATTTGGTTGTGTCTGACAACTTAAAAATTGTAATTTTTAAAGGATGGACAATCTTTTGGAGGAGGACCCATTCTTCACCACTCTCTTACAAAATGGAGGAGAAGGTCCTATTACCACTCCAACATTCACACCCCATTCTAATACTTTGGTCAGCCCAACTCCCCTTCACGGTGAAAAGAGGCCTCCAACAAAAAAAGTTCAAAGAGGAGCTTCTTTCACTGTTGAGGAGGATTACGTACTTGTCTCTGGTTGGCTGAACATTAGTATTGATGCCATCCGGAGAACTGATCAGAAATCCACTCAAATGTGGGAGCGAATTTCTAATTTTTACCACGAATATAAGAAATCACATAATGTGAACCGTTCGGTGGGGTCATTGATCAATCGTTGGTCCATGATTCAAAAATGCACAAATAAGTTTTGTGCATATCTAGCACAAGTTGAGTCATTGCACCCGAGTGGTGCGACCGAGCAAGATAAGGTATGTACTATTTTCCTTTAATAATGTGGTCTATTTATGTAAGATTTAAGAAGCTGACAATATTTCTTAAAAAAATTTTCAGATTGAAAGAGTAAAGATATTGTACAAAGAGATGGAACGAGGGAACTTTACATTAGAGCATTCTTGGAATCTTTTGAGGCACCAACCCAAATGGCATCAACACATGAGTACGCTGAATACGAGGAGAAAGCCTGTCGATAGACAGCCTTCCAATGAGCAGTCAAGTGAAGTTTTGGGCGATGTTGTGGAGGAAAATGTTGAAAGGCCTGCTGGAAAAAAGGCTGAAAAGGAAAGCTTGAAGAAGCGGAATGCACAAGAACAATCTGATGTTGAGTTCAACACGGCATTAGGAGCAATGACCGAGGATAGACGATTGTTCATGACGGAGAGAAGAGAATGGTAGACGAAGGCTGATCGCGATAGAGGTGCACAACTGGATCTTGATAAAAGAAAGTTTGATGCTGAGATGATGGGCAAGGATCTTTCTGGTATGAATGCCATGCAGCAAGCCTACTTCCGTAAAATTCAGAAAAAAAATTTGGGAAGAGTCAATGAGTGATGAAGATGGTATATCCAAACGACCTATGCATTTCCAGCTTGTAGTGGCTGCTTAGCCACAAGACTTCATAATGAAGCATGTGGCTGGGCAGCCACTATGAATGGATGACTTTCTATTTTTTTGAATGGAAATACTTTGGAATTTCTGAATGTTAGTTTAGTTTTTAGACTTGGTTTTGTGGATAGAAAATCTGTGAAGTACCCATTTTTTGGAAGTGGTTGTGGATCTGTTTGTATGTGATGCAACTTGTATTTGCTGGAAGTATTTGGTGAATGGAGGTTGTATTCTTAAACTTGTCTGTTGGATCTGTTTGTGGACAAAAAAATGATAATAGTAGTTGTTTATGGTGTCATTTAGTTAGGCTGATTTGATTTTGTATGTTGTTATGTGGCTGTTTTTTCCTATTTTGAGGCTGTATTTTTTATGTCATGCAGCTGAATTTGTGTAGGTTTTATTGGCTCCAAATGTTGCTGCTGTATAGTTTAGATCAATAGTATAGTTTGTAGGTTTTATTAGATCCATACGAGATGTATGGGTGATATTGTGTACCAGTTTTAGAATCTGAATTTGTAAAGTTGTGTAGAGATAAATCCAGCTTTTAAGAAGCTGGTTTTATACGAGATGTGTAGCTTTTAATCCACTGAATTTGTATTTCTATTTAAGAAGATGTTGCAGCTGTATGTCTCATATTTATATCCAAAAAAAACATATCGTGCAACTGCCTTCAATGGATATAAATATAAATATATCCATTACAGTTAATAAGAGGCACAATTTATATACTGCCTTCTTTATAAATATATATATATATATCCAAAAAAAGTTAATTATACTCACTAATATATAGATGACGTTCAATATAAATATATATATATATATCCAAAAAAAGGTAATAAAATGTACAATATATACTGGCTTCAATATAAATATATATATCCATATAAGTTAATAAAAGGAACAAGTGATACTACCTTCAATTAAACAAACTAGTGATAGGTTCTCAACATTAAAATAATAAAAAGGAAGTCATAAAAAAAAAAAAAAAAAAAAAAAATTGAATTTTAATGAGCACTACAATATACCAACAAAGATGACGTTGGCTATTCAAGAAATCCATATTATGCTCGGCCATGCATATTCCATAAGTGCTCGATAAGGTCGGCTTGGAGTTGAAAATGAGTGCCTCTATCTCTAATACGATGATGTTAGGCAATGAACTCCATGAATTCAGGTATATTATCGCGTGAAATTGGCTCGGATGGAGTATCATCATTGGCTTCATAATTGAATTGGTCAGCCCCGAGATATAGATGACGTTCATCTTCCACAATCATATTGTGCAAGATAATGCATGCGTACATAATATCTTTTAGAATTTCAGGTTGGAAATACCTTGCAGGTCCACGCACAATTGCAAATCTAGATTGGAGTAGTCCGAACGCGCATTCGACATCTTTCCTTGCAGACTCCTGGCAAGCAGCAAAATGCTTTTTCTTTTTCCCATGTGGAGCAGGAATTGTTTTTACTAATGTTGCCCACGAAAGATATATACCATCAGCAAGATAATATCCCATTGTGTACTCGTGACCATTGATAGTATAGTTGCATGGAGGACCACGACCTTCGGCCAATGCAGCAAAAACAGAAGATCGATCAAGTACGTTGATGTCGTTATGAGACCCAGGTAAACCAAAAAAAGCATGCCATATCCAAAGATCATAAGAGGCAATAGCTTCCAAAATAATAGTTGGTTCATTTACGTGACCAGAGTACATACCTTTTCAAGCACTAGGACAATTCTTCCATTTTCAGTGCATGCAATCAATGCTACCCAACATTCCTGGAAATCCACACCTTTGTCCAACTTCTAGTAACCTTGCTATAACATTGCTGGTTGGAGACCTCAAGATTGACACAATCGCCTTTACAAATTTCTTCATACTCAACCGTGCAGTACTTTCTCCAATTCTTACATACTCATCCATAAGATCTGTTGTTACCCCATATTCGAGCATCCTAATTGCCGCAGTCATCTTTTGAAGGGAAGACAATCCAAGCCTACTACTGACATCTTTCTTTTGGACAAAATAATCATCATGAGTGACAACTGCAGAATGTATACGTAAAAAAAGATCACGATTCATTCGAAATCGCCTCCTAAAAACGTTTGGCAGATATATTGGCAGTTGAGCAAAGTAATCCTTCCAAAGGCGTTCATGACCTTCCAATGGATTGCGTTGGATGAACATACGAGGTTGAGAATTAGGACGACGTGAAGAAGATGCTCCGAGAGTTGCACGTCGTTGTCTATGTACGGCCATTGCTTCTGTCATAAGATCCTCATGATCGAAATAATCTTCATCTAACATATAAAGAGTATTGCTATAGGGTTCCATAAGGAAATAAGAGAAAAAAAAATGCTAAGAATTAGAAGAAGAAATATTGGTTTTTGATGAGTGGGAAGTAGTTCAAGAATGGATATATTTATAGGGTTTAATCCAAGACTATTAGCTACATCTAAAAAACTTGGCAAAGGAATGACGGTTAGCTATAACTACAAGTTGGTTTGAAGAATTATGGATATGAATGTTGGGTATTGTGTATGATAGAATGAATGTGTTTGACCAAGGATAGAATTATAGATGTAAAGTTTAGGTAGAGAAGAAGGGTGGTTTGTAGTTAGTTTCAAAAGTAATATTTTATCTTGGATGAACAAATTATATATGTGTTTGTTGTTCCTTAAATTATTATATATTTGATTGTTAGGTAGAAGAAGGATTGGCAAAATGTGTTTGTTGGTAATTAGGTTGAGAAAAAAAATTAGTTCTTGTAAATCAATAATTTAAATATCAAATTAAATTATTAATGTACATATAGTAGGTTTAATTGCAAAATATGAAAAAAAAATTATTATTAAAAATATAATATTATATTATTATTTTGATGAATCTAATGGCTGATCCAATATGGAATTATGGATAGCAAGATTTTAGAATTATGAAAAATATGTACTTTTCATCAAAATTTAAAAATGATTTTAATGAAGTCAATGCCAATGCTCTTATACTTCCATCTTTGAATGATTGACGGGTTTCACCTTTTCCAATTTCCACGCTTTGAATACTTTTGAATTAATCAGACGTACTGAGTACGTAGTGCCAGTAGTGGATGGATCAATGTCGTTATGTGTGAAAAATATTGCTGAGTTTGGAAGACAAAATAGACATAAAAGTATGAGTTTTGCGACACTTTCTTAATGATTTATGCATTAATATTAATTTTTTTATATTTAAAATTTAAATTTAAATTATTTTTAATAAAATCTATCTTTTTTACCGATCATATTAAATTAATACACATATTTGTACATAATTATATTTACAACTAGATTTTTTTTAAAAGTATTCAAGTTTTATTAGGTACAAGCAGAGCTTTATGCACTAATTGGGGTACTGATATTTTTTTATTTAAAAAAATAAAAAAAAAATTTTTTGAGAGAAGAAGAAAATTTCTTATCTCATAAAAATTATTTTCATCTTCAATTCATATCATTTCATCAAACATATATCTTACAAATCAATATCGGTACGTAAATTAGTGCGCAAACTCTGCTTGCAAGAAGATTTTTTTCAAAACATTCCCAATAATTTCTATTCTTTAAAATATATCGTTAAGTTTTATTTTTTAATTTTTTAATTTTTATAATATATTATATATAAATTTATCTATTTTTTATATTATTTAAATATTAGACTTTTTAATCTTCTTTATTAATTTTAAATATTTTTTCTAATTATTAATAATATTCTCGTACTTTTTGATATTTGTAATATCTTTTCATATCCAATGTTATATAATTATATTTTATTTTAAATTAATTCAAATTTATAACATAAATTAAAATATAAATTAATTCAAAAAATTAAAAGAAAAAGAGAGAGAGAGAGAGAGAGAGATTATATAATGAAATTAATCCAAATTAGAGGGTCCTTTCTTTCCAAGCAGGAACTCTGTTATTTCATTTATGATTTTTTTTTAATTATTATTTCCTTTGCTCCACTCTAGAAAATAAAATTTTGGTAAAGAAATCTCAACTTCTGGTTCCGTAAACACGAGTTTCATAGATTGGATTTGGAGGTAAAAATAATTAAAGTACCACCTTTAGGTCGTCCTTGTCTGGCCAAAATCTACAAAGACAGCAAGTCTTAGCCAATTTGTCTTCATCTTTTCATCATTTTCAACAATTTTTGTGTTCGGAACGTGTCTCACTTCTAATTTCCCATAATTCAACCGTTCTTCTTTGTGGAAACTCGAGGGAGACTTCTCCTGCAAACACTCCGATGCTAAAGTCAGTTTAGAAAAATCATCCTCTCGCAAACTTTAAATATTACCTGTATATATAGGCTCGTTTATTGTACATATCTCATCCAGGATTTATCGACATAGATCAAGGCTTAGGATTTTGAATAACCCTATCACTTCTTGTTCTTTTTATCATTTCGTTAAAGGTGGCGCCATGTATGTCTCTTTTTGAATTCCTTTTATCCATTCATTCGTGACTTTTGGGCTCATGCTGGGCCCAAACTCTGGATTTCTTGGTGTTTAATGTATTATGGGCCCTTTTTATGTGCTCCATGGCCCCCTGGTTGGAATGATCCTTCCCTGGTTGGAATGATCCTTCCAGCAATCCCACCAATTCTATTTGCCTTCTGGCGGATGGAATTTATTTTCGAAATCTTGTCGCTTGTGAAAGTGCTGGGTGTGACTGCATGAGCTTGGGTACTTGGAAATTATGTAGACATGGTCATGGGCCCAAACAACCCACGGCATTTTTGCATTTTTTGGCCCGTTACACCCTCTGGACATTTTGTATCCTTTCCTTCCCCCCATAAAGATTTGGCTACGAAGAACTGTAAATTTGATATCATTTCCCGTTATTGTGGCAGAGACAACAGACTGTTTACTTGTGTCGGTTAGTCTTCTTGCGTAGTTACTTTTTATTTTTGTTTGGCCTTTCGCATTTCACTACCCTTCAAAACTTCATTCCTTTCCTTGTCTCTCATTCCTTCCCTTGTTACGTTCTCTGCTTCTTCACTCTTTTCCCCGTTACGCTCTCTGCCTCTTCTTGCTCTTTTCTTGCTATCTTTTTCTAATGGCTTCTTACGTTGAAGGCAAGGTTTCTGAAAACCCATTTGTGATCCCTAAGGGCACAGTCTTCGCTGGGTATCTGTGGCGTTCATGTCTCCGAGAGAAAAGTCTTCCCACGATTCGGGAGGACTATTGTATTCCTGAGATTGTTGTCTTAGGCCTTCCTGAGTATGGAGTTTGTGATAGCGAGGGCTTTGCCCCTAGAGTAGCTATCACTGGTTCTCATTTGCAGCACGGCTTGAGGCTCCCTTTCTGTAACTTTTTGGATCTCCTCAACCTTGCTCCCTCTCAAATGCATCCTTTCGCATTGAGGACATACCTATGTGCTTGTATTGTGTTTCTCATGACTTTGGAGTCTCTCGGGGACCCTTACCCCGATCTGACCGCCCGGGAGTTTTTGTATTTTTATAACCTAAGGGAAGCCTCCAAGGGCAATGTCCTTTGGTTCCGTAGAAAAGATGATGGGCAGACGTTGGCCCGGTACGAGACTCGCTACTCCAACGCCAAGGCGTGGACCATCAGGTTCTTTTTTGTCTCCAGCCAAAATTGGGAATACGCCGGCACGGAAAAAGTTTTCTGTGATTTTCCAATTAAAACGATTTGGCGCCCTCTTCCCGATGAGAAGGAATTATGGCGTAAGATGCCGGCCCTGTCGTGTCGTGAATTGGCTCGAATTGCAACAGTTGATTCTTGGGCCAAAGTTAATCCAGAGGCGCTCTGAACTGACAACTTGTTGACCGCCGCCCACATTGATCGGTTCTTGAAGTCCCCCAACCGGTCTTTTGTTCAAGGGCGCTACTTTCTGATTACAGACACCATTCCTCCTCCCGTGACAAAGTCCACTGATAAAATCATGAGATCTGAACCCTCTAAGCGGAAGAAGCATTTGGAAGAGGAGGAGGAGGGAGAGGTCGCCGAGAAGAGGGAAAAAAGGAGCAAAAAGAAGAACGATGGAGAAAATGAGGTGGCCGCCGAGAAGAGAGAGAAGAGGACCAAGAAGAAAAACAAAATGGGCAGTTGTCAAAAGAAAGCTCGCTTTGGAAGTTCCTCTCCGCCTTCTTTTGCTCTATAGGAGATTCTGGCACCCTCAAGGGGTGCCCAAGACTTGGTGTCGCAGGAGGGTACACCTTCTTTTGGGTCTCTGCAGCTAGCCGCCGCTGAGTCCCTGTCACCCTAACTAGAAGTCCTTGCAGTATCTTCGGAGTAGGGCCACAGCCAGGGCTCTACCCCGCCTAGTACCACTATGCCCTTCTTGCCACAACCATCCCTTTCGCCGCCACGTTCTCGCAGCCTAAGAGACGTGGATAGTTTAGCCGGCCTGGCCCTTTTTGGCCTGGCTTCCTTCCCCCAAGCCGTGTTTGGACACAACAGCCCGCCCCAACATCTGCCCTTGCCTTTGAGTTTCCTGTGTTGGCAGGGCAGGCGAGTCAGTTCGAGCTAAGTGCCAGAGTGGTTGCGGCCCTCAATCTTGACTCAATCACTTCAGTGGGAGCTTGGTCGCCCCCTTCCACCACTATTGCCCCTGCAGAGGCGGCCACTGTCTTGCCCCCCAGTGGCCACGGGGAAACGCCAAGCGCCTTACCTGTGGATGAGGCAGAAGGCGCCACAAGGGACGTCCCTCCCCGCCTAAATGAAACAGGCGGCGAGATTGGTTTACGCCCAACTTCCCCAGAGAGCTTGTCGGACACCATCTCTCGGGGAAAAACCCCCTCACCCATTGGCAGTAGGCCTGGACTTTCTCTTCCTCCTACCCATGCCTCCTCTGTTGGCGGGGATACTGACTCCTTCCTTGAGGAGGAGTAGCGAATGTTTGGGAGGAAGAAGCCTGCCTTCGTGATGCTGACTTAGCTCAACCACCACCTCCTCTGCCCCTCTTGCGCATGGCTGACCCATCGGGGAGGACAATGGCTCCATTTGCGAGGCTCGAGGGAGAAAATCTTTCAGCCCCTGGCAAGATCGTGAGGGGTGATACTAGTGGTGGTGGTTCTTCAAAATCAGCCCACTCTCAGGCAGAGGCCACTGCTCAGATGGCAAATCGTCTAAAAAATTGGCTTTCTGAGGTATTGTATTTTGTGTCCTTTCTTGTACACACTTATTTCATACCTTTGCCCCGTTTTATTTTTATGTTGGTGACTTTTTTTTTTTTTTTTTTTTTTTCAGGGGATCAATGACTTGGCGGCATGGATAGTTGCCGACCATGCCCAACTCGAGGAAGAGGTCAGGGGGCTCCGCCAGCTATGCTACATAGCCAAACGTGCCTTGGATAGTTGGCAAATGGACAGGGTTAAATTGGCTACTCTAGCTGAGGACAGGGAGGAGCTGAAAATCCTGCTGGAGTAATCTAAGGGCTACTCCCACTCTTTGAAGGGTGATCTGGAGATACGCGAGGCTGAACTCCTAGCGCAGAGTGAAGCAGCCCGCATAGCAAACGAGGCCAAGGCCAAGGCTAACTTCGCCTCGTCAATTCTCCTTTCGGAGAGGGACTCTGTCAGGCTGCAACTTTTGGAGGCTCGAGAGAGTCTTAAGGCTGAAAGCTCTCGTCTTGCCACCCGTGATGAGGCATTATCCTCTCTTCGTGGAGACCTAGCCCATTCTCAAGATAGCTGCAGGTCCTCCGAGGAGAGTCTTCGGGAGGCAAACTTGGCCCTTGGAGCCAGCCAGTAGAGTCTGTTCAAGAAGGAGGGGGGGCTAACTGCTTCTTGGGACGAGGTCGCACGGCTTCGCGACTAGTTGGCCCATGTCCCCGCTACGAGGGATGATGCTTTTGCTTTTGGGTATGGCAGTGGCATTAGGAGGTTAAGGGACCATCTTCTGGCTGATCCTGCTGCCAACATTAGGATCCTTGATCAGAATTTGTTCTACCCTGAGGAATCTTCCCTCCGAGTGGTTGACGAGTTCGGGCGGAAAGAGATGCCTGACGTTTTTGCTAACGTGCCTTGAGCCTTCCCACCTGAAGACGTCCCTTGAATGCCCCTTCCCATTTTGTTAATCCCAATTTTTGTATTTGACTGTGAAGAGCAACATTGTTTCTCAATATATGTAAAATACTTGTAATTTTGGACTTTGTTTTGTTTTGTTGAGCGTTTTTGGCTTCTGCGTCTTTTTAATGGCACCATAAGCTCCTGAGGCTTGCTTTCGGTGTTTAAGGTCTGCGTGGTCTGAGGACCTATGCGCCCTTTTTTCATGGCACCACAAGCTGCTAAGACTTGCCTTTGGTGTTTAGGGTCGGCGTGGTCAGAGGATCTACACGCCCTTTTTTCATGGCACCACAAGCTGTTAAGGCTTGCCTTTGGTGTTTAAGGTCGGCGTGGTCAGAGGACCTACGCGCCCTTTTTTGTGGCATCACAAACTACTAAGGCTTGCCTTTGGTGTTTAGGATCGGAGTGGTCTGAGGACCTACCTGCCCTTTTTTCCTGGCACCACAAGCTACTAAGGCTTGCTTTTGGTGTTTAGGGTCGGCGTGCTCAGAGGAGCTACGCGCCCTTTTTTCGTGGCACCACAAGCTGCTAAGACTTGCTTTTGGTGTTTAAGGTCGGCATGGTCTTAGGACCAACGCACCATTTTTTCATGGCACCACTAGCTGCTAAGGCTTGCCTTTGGTGTTTAGGGTCTGCGTGATCAGAGGACCTACACGCCCTTTTTTCATGGCACCACAAGCTGCTAAGGCTTGCCTTTGATGTTTAGGGTTGGATGGTCAGAGGATCTATGCGCCCTTTTTTGTGGTACCACAAGCTGCTAAGGCTTGCCTTTGGTGTTTAGGGTTGGCGTGGTTTGAGGACCTACACGCCTTTTTTTCCTGGCACCACAAGCTACTAAGGCTTGCCTTTGGTGTTTAGGGTCGGCGTGCTCAGAGGAGCTACGCGCCCTTTTTTCGTGGCACCACAAGCTACTAAGACTTGCTTTTGGTGTTTAAGGTTGGCATGGTCTTAGGACCAACGCACCATTTTTTCATGGCACCACTAGCTGCTAAGGCTTGCCTTTGGTGTTTAGGTTCTGCATGATCAGAGGACCTACGCGCCCTTTTTTCGTGGCACCACAAGTTGCTAAGGCTTGTCTTTGGTGTTTAGGGTCGGCGTGGTCTGAGGACCTACACGCCCTTTTTTCATGGCGCTTACGTTTTCCCCTGGGAACACTTTCTTCTGTACAGAATTTTTTAATGAATGAAGCGGAATATATTCATAAATAGTGATGCCTCAAACATTCAGACAGAAATAAAGATAAGGGACTTTTAAATCAAAGAGTACTACAAAAATCATTGATAAAATTTCTTCAAATGCTCCGCGTTCCATGGGTGCAGTAGTTCCTTGCCCTCGCTGTCTTTCAATCTGTACGATCCAGGCCAGTTGTTGGCTACTACTAGATAAGGACCTTCCCATCAGGGTCCCATTTTTCCCTCGCCTTGGGTGGTTACCCCGCTCTTCTTCAAAACTAGGTTGCCCTCTTTAAAGGTCCTGGGCCTTACTCTTTTGTTAAAGTACTGTGCAGCTTTCCTCTTTTCTTGTAACATACGAGCCTCGGCTATCTCTCTTTCTTCTTCGAGTAAGTCGAGGTATTCTATTATTTTTTTGTCATTCCGAGTACTCGAGAAATGGCTTGTTCTGTAGGTTGGCAGCCATACTTCCACTGCTGTAACTACCTCGCATCCGTAAGCCAGCGTAAACGGGGATTCCCCTGTTGGAGTTTTTGTTGTAGTTCTGTACGCCCAGAGTACCCTTAGCAGCTGGTCCGCCCAATCTCCTTTTTTCTCCGCAACCTTTTCCTTGAGGATTGAGAGTAACGCTTTGTTGGTCGCCTCAGCTTGACCATTTGCTTGGGGGTGGCCTGGGGAGGAGTACTTTGACTTGATCCTTAACTCCTCACACCATTCTCTGTAGTGATTTGAATCGAACTGGAGCCCATTATCAGTTACAATACTATGAGGAATCTCAAACCTACAGACGACATTTTTCTACAAGAACTTTGTCACGGCTTTGCCTGTGATTGTCACCAAGGGCTTTGCTTCTGCCCATTTTGTAAAATGGTCGACGGCGACTATCATGAATTTAACACCACCTTTTCCTGGTGGGAAGAGTCCCACCAGATCTACTCCCCACTGGGCAAATGGCCATGGTGCTGTCACTGATGCTAATTCCTCCGGAGCGGCATACGGTATAGGCACGTAAGTCTAGCATTTTGCACACCTCTTAGCGAACTCCCGCACGTCCCTCAGAGCATTAGGCCAGTAATAGCCCACCCGGAATGCTTTCCTGGCCAAGGTTCTTCCCCCATTGTGGTTTCCACATATCCTTTAGTGTATCTCAACCAGGACATACTGTGCTTCTTGTGAGGAGATGCATCGCAGTAAAGGAATAGAGAAACCTCTTTTATAAAGGATTCCATCGATGAGTAGGAACCTGGCCGCCCTTTTCTTTATCTTTCTTGCCTCTTCTCTTACTTCCGGCAATTTTCCTCCATCCAAGCACTCCACTATACTGTTTGCCCAGTCTGGGGTACTTGACCCCAGAACTCCTACTTCGACACCCACAGTTGGGACTTTGACAACCCTTCTCTCAACTGGCCATGGTAGGGGTACTTCTTCCCCTCCTGATGCCACTCATGCCAATCTGTCAACGACCTCGTTGTCCGCCCTTGGTATCTGAGTTATAGCAAAGTATGAGAAGAGATTGCGTATTTCTCAAACTCGTGCCAGATATTTCTTCAACTTTTCTCCCTTTGCAGCGTACATGCCCAAAACTTGATTTACTACTACTTGTGAATCCAACCTAGTGTCTATTTCGGTTGCCCCGATTTGGGCAGCCACAGACAAACCCGCTATCAATGCTTCATACTCAACTTCGTTGTTCATTACTTTGAACACTAGTGTGACCATGTAATACCATTCCTGACTGTCGAGGTTCGGTAAATGTATTCCCATGCCTTCGCCTGTTCGGCAAGACAACTCCTCTATAATCAATACCTAGGGCATTCCTGTCAGTGCTATCACCTCTTCTTGGGGAAAATCTAAGAATTCTGCTACAAAATCCGCCATTGCTTGCCCTTTTATGGCTTTCCTAGGCTCGTACTCTATATCGAACTCACTTAACTCGATTGACCAACCTATCAGCCTCCCTGTACAATCTGGCTTCCTCAGTATTTTCGCCAATAGAGCTTCTGTCAGTACCTTCACTGCGTGGGCCTGGAAATAAGGACGGAACTTTCTAGCCGCCACTACCAAGGCAAATGCCAACAACTCGATTCAAGAGTATCTGGCATCTGCTCCTCTGTATCCACCATCCTTGTGAAGGAAGAAGAAGTCGTGCAACATCCGGTATATTATGTGAGTCAAGTCTACCCGCCAGTCGTTAAGTCTCGTTCAGATTCTTTGGCGGTTTCATATTAATTAGGGCCTCTATCTTATCTGGAAAAGCTTCAATTCCTCTTTCCAATATGATGAAACCCAAGAATTTCCCTGACTGGACCCCGAAAGCACACTTCAATGGGTTTAGCCTCATCTTGTAACGGCGTAAGACCCTAAACGCCGTTCACAAATCCCCTAGGTACTGGGCGGGCTCTTTGCTTTTTACTAGTAGGTCATCCACATAAACCTCCATAGATTTCCCAATCTGTTCCCTGAACATCTGGTTTACCAGCCTTTAGTAGGTCGCCCTTGCATTCTTCAGTCCAAAGGGCATGACCTGGTAACAATACAGCCCTTAGTTTGTGATGAAAGATGTCTTTTCTTCGTCCGCCGCGTTCATCCGTATCTGGTTGTAACCCGAATATGCGTCCATGAAACTCAACATATGATGCCCCACTGTAGCATTTACAATGACGTCAATGCATGGTAAGAGGAAGTTATCTTTCGGGCAAGTTTTGTTTAAATCTGTGAAGTCTACGCACATTCTCCACTTCCCATTCACCTTTTTCACCATGACAACGTTGGATAACCACTCTGGGTAATGGGCCTCTCTGATAAAGCTGGCCACGAGCAATTCTTCAACTTCTTTACTAATGGCAGCATACTTCTCTGCGCTAAACGATATCCTCTTCTGTCTCACTGCCTTGTGCGACGGGTCCACACCTAAGCAATGCTCAATGATGTCGTTATCTATACCAGGCATTTCTTAATGACTCCATGCGAAGACATCCATGTGTTCTATTAACAACTTTATCAGGGCTTCTTTATTTGTTGGTGGGACTTATGTCCCGATTCAGGTAGTTGTCCCGGGGCGGTCAACGTACAACTTCACGAGTTCTAGAGGTTCGTTGACTTCTGCATGTTGTTGACCCCGGTCATCCTTGACTTCTATATCTCTCTCGTAAGTTACCGCCACATGGGGCGGCAAGGCCCTATCCTGCCCTTCGACCGTGCAGATTTCCTTCTTGACCTTTAATTCTTGCACATAACATTCTTGGGCCAGGGCTTGCTCGCCTGTCCCACGCCCTATCTATTGGGAACTTCATCTTGAGGTGGTAGGTGAACGTTACTGCCCTCAAATGGTTGAGTGTCGGTCTGCCCAGTATAGCATTGTAGGAGAAAGGAGCTTTCACTATTAAGAAGTCGGTCATTGTGGTTGCTGTTCGGACCCCCGTGCCTGCAGTTACTGGGAGCGTGATCGCCCCTACTGGCTGGATGGTATCCCCTGAGAAACCCTTTAAAGGCGTAGGGGAGAGCCTCAGTTTTCCAACATCAATCCCCATTTTGACAAACGCCTCCTAGAACAGTATATCAGTCGAGCTCCCATTGTCTACTAGTACCCGTCTAGTAGTGTAATTAGCTATCACGAGGGTTATCACCAGAGCATCGTCATGTGGATATATGATTCCTTCCCTGTCCGCCTCGTCGAAGGATATCACCATTCGCTCATTGCCGAGCTTTGGTTGTTTGTGTACTTTATCCGCCACGAACACCTCTTCATATCTTGCCTTTTGTGCATACGCCTTTCGACTGGATGTGGAAATACCACCCCCAGCAAAACCTCTGGCTATGGTCTTTATTTTCCCTATAGGTGCCCTATTCCGATCGTTTTTTGGGGGCGACCTCGGCCTCCTATCTTGGCGGTTATTGGCCTGGTGCCTTCTTTCTGGACTGAAACTCCACCTTGCTTTTTGCCTAGCCTCCTAATGCCTTTTAGGTTTTGACCGCTCTACGACCATTCACTCCAACTCGTCGATTCCTGCTAACTCAGCGACTCTCTTTCTCATGGTAGTGTAGTCCTCAGTCTAATGCGAGCTCGTCTGATGGTACTTGCAGTATAGACCTTCTATTTTGACAGGGCGCCGACTTTCATTTTCTCTTTCTCCTTCCTGTACGCCCAAATTATTGTGTACTAATTCGAGGTTGCGATCTGATTGCCCTTCCCTCGCTCTTTCTCGCCTACTAAGATTACCTTTCTTGTCAACTCACTTGTTTCTTCGCTCGACCTGAGTATCTTCTTTACAAGGGTCCACCAAGGCCTGCAGAGTATCCTCTGCATTGACAAAATCATCCGCCCTGCCCATAAACTCCCAGAGGGTGGAAGGAGTCCTCCGGGCCAACTCCGCCATGAAAGGACTGAGTGGCCATACCCCTCTTAAGAGGGTGGCCAGAGTGATCTTCTCATCTTGGTCATTTGTCGTTAAGCGCTCCTTGTTGAAGCGGGCCAAGTAGGCTTTTAAATTCTCATCTTCCCTTTGCTTAACCGTTAACAAGTAGGAGGCTGGGCGCCGACGTCTTCGGCTAGGCATGAATTGAGTCTAGAACTGCTTTGCCAGTTCCTCAAAACTATCTATCGACCTTAGTCTAAGGGTCCCAAACCATCCTCGAACGGTCTCTTTCAGGGTTAGAGGGAAAGCTCGGCATGCAATCTCTCCTTAGAAACCGTGAAACGTGATGTGAGCTTTAAAGTTTTCCAGATGGTCTATCGGGTCCTTGGACCCATCGTACATATCGATCTGGGGAACTTTGAACTTTGGCAGGAGCGGTACAGCCATAATACGGGCGCTGTACGACAAGTCTGTTTGGTGGAGCAGACTTTCCACTGAAGAAGAACCGCCCATCTTCTTCGCCATCTCTTCATATTTTCCCGCTAACTCTTTCAACTCATCATGCATTCTTTCTTTCTCTTCGCGTTCAACATCCTTTTCAACCCTGTAATGTGCTTCTTGCTCACTGTGAGCGAGCACATCGTCATTATGAGAATTGGCGTTCCTTTGCCTCAAGTTGTCGTTCTCCTTTTGCAAGACTCCCATGGCCTCCAGCGCTTGTTTCAACTTCTCCTCTGCTACTGCTAGTTGTGCTTCCACAGATGACGGTCAGGCCTCCATCGTTCGGCTTGCTATTGAGTGTGTTACAATTGGCATGTGAGAACCACACTGAATCACAAGATCCCACAGACGGCGCCAAATGTTCGGGATGTGTCTCACCTCCAATCTCTCACAGCTCAACCGTTCTTCTTTGTGGAAACTTGAGGGGGGCTTCTTCTGCAAACACTCCGATGCTAAAGTCAGTTTAGAAAAATCATCCTCTTGCAAGCCTTAAAGATTACCTGTATATATAGGCTCGTTTGCCGTACATATCTCATCCAGGATTTATCGGCACAGATCAAGACTTAGGATTTTGAATAACCCTATCATTTCTTGCTGTTTTTATCCTTCCGTTAAAGGTGGCGCCATATATGTCTTTTTTTGAATTCTTTTTATCCATCCCTTTGTGACTTTTGGGCTCATACTGGGTCCAAATTCTGGGCTTCTTGGTGTTTAATATATTATAGGCCCTTTTTATGTGCTCCAAGGCCCCTAGTTGAAATAGTCCCTCCACTTTGTGTCGTTCAAGTTGTTTACTAATCAGCGTCAACGCGTTCTTCCTTTTGCCTTATTTTAATATCGTGAAAATTAAAAAAAACATATATTCTGACCCTTCAGGTTTTGCTTATGTACGTGCTTCTAGAAAACCAAAGGCGTGAAAAAAGTGACATCATAATTCGTATTAGCGAAGGTATAATGAGTTTTGTTTTGTTTTCTTTTCTTTTTTCACGTCAAGATATGATGAATCCAAGAACCTCTGGAATTTTTGAAATGACAAAGCCAAGCACCTCTTGGGTTTTTGAAAGGATAAAATTTAGATAGATTTATAAATTATAGAATTATCGCAAATTTTTTCAAAAAATAAATAAGCTTAATATTAAAAAATTATTATTTTTACATAAATTTTACATTTACTCATTTTGAGGATATTAGCGATGAGAGCATCCTCATTAATTTGGCCAAATAAAAAGAATGGCCAAAATTTAGATAATCAGTGCTAAAAAGATTATATTAGGTTGGACATATCTAAAATAATTTAAATTTCAGCTACAGTATTTTGTCAAAGATAGAAGACCAATGTTGATTCATCAAATATTAAAATACTAATTTCTCACTCCAAGCAAAAATCATATTTGGTTAGTAATTAAGAAATTTAGATGAATTTAATCAAATAATTTTTTGTTATTAGCATTAAATGACATTTAAAAATATAATTTTTTAATAATAATTTAATTATAATATAATTATTATTAACATTTAATTAATAGAACTACAAAATGTGATAAAAATAAATTAAATAAAAAATAATTAAATTAATAATATTTTTTATTATATAGAGAGTAAATGGATAATTTAATATGTGTATTGAATTTAAATGAAATAGAAAAATACAAAAAAAGTTTAATATTTGTTAAATTTTAAGGATACATTTTGCCAAGCCAACGAGTATTCTCTCATAAGAGGGAAATTTTCCAGACTCAGATGAGACCACATGGGTAATTTTCTTGTAATATAACTCATGGGGCTTAAATTATACCAACTCCTTAAAGATTCAGGCTGTGAGCCCGCATAACAGAACCAGTGTCCAAGTCCTGACTACTAGCCCGTTAGCCACATACAAAGCTACAATAGGGATCATAACCTTTATAAAGATCAGCCCATTACCACAAAAGGGTTGTATTACGTAATAATAATGTTGTTTAGATATATATATATATATAGGGATTTTTCAAAAGCAAACTTGCAAATTAATATAGCTCAATGTAAGATGTGAGAACTCATTTACAATCAGACGTGCCATATTAAGTTACATTAGTTTATAAATTTATTTTTGTAGAATTTCTTTGTAGTATGAGCATTTTTCATTACATGTTGAATCATTCATAATACTCTATTCGGGAAACAAAAAAGAGCATTAGAAAGGAGAAGAGAAGTAATATGAAAGAGAAAAGATGAAACGAGTGATCTTACACCCAAAAACTACATTTTCTGAAGGGTAAGAAATGCAATTCATACATCCCTAGTTTGTAGTTTGTACTGATATTAGAACTAAATAGCAGTAAACTTATCAGTGAGATTGATTATTGACTATCTAATCAACAAAACGAGCTGTATCCAAATTAGAGCACAAGTTCCGCCACTTACTATCGTGTACTGATTTTGGAGAACACCTTGTCCAGTCTCACATTATCGAGGTTGTATTTCAGTGAATGATGCTTCATTTATGGACCATGCAATTGATTGACTTGGAGATTGATCAGACTCCAGCTCCTGTGTTGGCCTGTTTGGCTTTGCTCTGCCTCGATGTAAAAATGCTGGCTGCTGAGGTAATGGAAGCGTAACAGAGTAACTGTTAAGCATGAGAGCTATTGTTGCCATTGTAGGTCGGTTTGCGGGATCTTCCTGAACACATAATAAGCCCATATGGATGCACCTAATCACTTCATTTCTTGAATAAGAATGTCTCACTGTGGGATCCAACAATTCCACGGGTGTTCTGTTTATCCATTGCTTCCAAGCCTGCATTAATTCATTCAAAACAGTTGATTCCCTTTTCCTTGTTTCCAAGGCCTCCACCAATATATGATTATTTGTCTGATGGCAATTCAAAATTAAAATATTAATCCAATACTCACAAAACTCAAGAGGTCCTCAGCATGTTCGGATTGATAGACACCACTGTTCTTCTTGCCGCTTATGATCTCTAGAACCAAGACTCCGAAGCTAAAAACGTCAGACTTCACAGAATATCGTCCATGCATAGCATACTCTGGAGACATGTAACCACTACAAAGGGCAGTACCATCAAGATAGCAATCTAAGAAGGGAGAATAGTAGAAATTTCGATAGTCCATTATGGTATCATATATGTAGAACCTAGTAATCAATAAGATAAGATATGTTATGCACATAGCATTCCAGTTACACAAGTCAGATAATGAATTGGCAATCTTACAGTAACCATGGCGTATTTTGTTTTCGAGCAGTTCTGACATGCAATAAAATAAATGTATTTGTTGTAAATGATATGCAAGGGTAAAGATAGTGACCAAATACTTACTATGTTCCAACAATTTTACTTGTACTTCCTTGAGTTTGATCCAAGACAAATATCCTTGCCATTCCAAAATCCGAAATCTTTGGGTTCATATTATCGTCTAACAAAACATTGCTAGCTTTGAGATCACGATGAATAACTCTAAGGCGAGAATCTTCATGAAGATAAAGGATCCCTCGAGCAATTCCTCCTATAATCTTGTACCGCATTGGCCAATCCAATTGTTGTCGCTTTGTAGCGTCTATACAATTAAATACTGAAGTTAGAAATGCATGACATTCAAATGAATAGGGAAATGTCATTATTTTTAAGAATTTCAGTCCTTATCGGTGGTTCAATTTATGATAAGCTCAAGACAAATGGAATACTGAAGGATTTGCAAGCGATCAATATCAGCTACTCTTAAAGGGAGGCTAATAAGATTCCCTTTGACATGAAATGGCGCACAAAATATAACTAGACGTAAGTTCAGATGGGCCAGACCGAATAGAAAGTAATCAAGGCTTTTCTTGGGCACATATTCGTAGACAAGTAACTTCTCTTCTCCTTCCAAGCAAAATCCCAATAGCCTCACAAGATTCCTATGTTGAAGCTTGGCCACCAACAAGATCTCATTCTTAAACTCTTCTGCACCCTGTCCAGATCCTCCGGATAGCCTCTTCACAGCAATTTGTTGTCCATTACAAAGGATACCCTGAAAAATATAATTGAACTCGGTTTAAAATAGTAGTTTTAGTGCATATGAACCTTACCAAATTTTTGCCTAAACATAATTTTGTACCTTGTAAACTGGACCAAATCCTCCTTCACCTATCTTGTTATCCTCAGAGAACTTGTTTGTGGCAGTTTCTAATGTATCCAAGTCAAATTGCAAGGACTCGACTGTTGTAATTTCAACTTCAGCTAAACAAAAAAACAGTGAACACAATAATTCTTAAATTGAAAAATTCCCTATCACGAATTGCTTGGACCACAACGACAAAATTAATAATTAGATGTCTGCATCAAATAATCTTGTTTTCTTCACCTCTTTCTTCTGGTAACGTATTGTATTTCTTCCTTGCTCTTCTCCGAATAAAGCAATATCCCACGAAGAAAAGAACCATAGAAACAGCAATTGGAATGGCAATGGCAAGAATTGTCAGCGATGAAGTTTTGCGTCCTCCTGGATACAGAAGTATGCATCATTGAAATGCTACATTCATTGTCAGAACTAATTATTTCCTACATAAATTAGATAAAATGTATTGATATACTAGACATAAAGTATGAATCAGTGGCCACGCAGCTTTAAAAGATACACGCAAGAACCTGATAGATCACATTATAGCTTTTCCAGGTCATGTAGTTTTCTCAGTTCATGCTCAAAGTTAGCGATTAGCCACAAGGAACAATATTTACATGGTTATCTGAGAACTTAGTGAAAAGGGCCGAGTATAAAATTCACAACACCTATGCAAGTGGCACAGTGCCTGCGTGATTCGGGATTCTTTTGAAGGATAGTAGGTCTTTTATTTTAGTAATGTCTCCATGCCAGCCCAAAAAATAAAAAAAATTGGGGAAGGACAAAGGTTCTTCTACTTTGTGCCTTGTAACTACAACTCTGCAAAAGCCAAGGAGTTGGACATGACTCTTTCAACTAAAAGAAGTAATAGCCACACCGCATTAGTACTCGGGGGAAAGAACAGAGAAGAAAAATTGGCAAATCAAAGATCTGGGAAAAAATAAAAACCAATGTTTAGGAAAAAAATAACAAACCATATTATCAATGGGGTTATTGAGAATTATAGTCTTTTTTAAGGTACCTGGAGCAAGAGGAGGACGTGTAGGCGAAGCAGCAGTGATGTTGTAGAATGGGTTCATGTCATATCTAACAACACAACTGGGGAGCAGCATACCTCCGCCTTGTTTTCCACCGCAGCACATAGGAAGAGTACCGATGGCGCTTTGGAAACATCTAAAGCAATCGGAGTCGGTCAGGTCGGGCGTACACTGCAGCAGGCTATATAGCGTCTGTGAACCGGTAAATTCCACTTCATCCGTCGCAAATTTCTTGCCCGACTGAGAGTCCGCGGCTCGCCTCGCCAACAAATTCAGCGTGCTGGACAACAAGTCATTGAACTGACCCCTCTCTGTCTCTCCGATATTCTGCGTGCTGTTTATTTTTATCCCGGGCACTTCGTTAATGGTGGCGAAGATGGATAGATTGGAGTACCGTAAGAAGCACTCGTCGTACCATAATAAAGCCACTTTATCCAACGGGCAGAGTTGTCGTACCTCTTTGGTAGCAGTGGCAACGCAGTCCTGACAGACGGTGGTGTTGACGTCGCCACGGCAGAGAAAGAGCCCGGAGACCACCTCGTCAGGATTTTCACCGGCGGAGGCGTTGTAGAACCCAGTAGTGACACGGGTGGCGTTAGAGGAAAGAGAAGAGAGGACGATCTTGAGGTTCGATTCGTAGGTGCTGTTGGCGGCGAAAAGGGTCCTGTTGGCGGTGGCGATGGTCGTCACCGAGCAGTAGTGACCGCGGTATGTTGCTGCTTCACCGGTAAGGCTGAGCAAGGGAATTACGAAGAGAGACAAAAGGAATTTGGAAAATTCGAAGCAAGGCATTGCTGGAGAGTGGTAATCACTAAACTTTGTTTGTGTCAAACGTTCTTCACTTCAGTTTCATGCCTGTTTCAATTTGCTGTGAGCGTGCTTGTCTTTGTTCTTTTGATCTGAGAGGAGATAACTGGATAAGTTCTTCATGATTCATATACCACGATGAGGACATGGGAAGTAGCTGCTGCATGTGGGGCCTCTTTAAGGTCAACAAACGCAACTTTGATTTTTCTGCCTTCCCTGGAGGGCCATGGTGGAGAAAATATCTATTTTTTTAAAGGAAGCTCCTAACTTTTCCAAACCTAATCCTCTGTTTTTCCTCTCTATAAATTTAAAATTTATGGGCATTGGAAAATCACGAATTCGAAAAGGACACGACGGCGATTGAGGTGGGACCGTGGGAGGAATTCGCTGCGTTAGGAACTTTCTTCTTTCATAGCAGCCAGAAGACGGTCTGTCTGTAACTTTGACTAAATTGAGGTAATTTTTATCTTAATTTTAAATTAAATTTAATATCTATAGATATAATTTTTAAATTATTAAATTTAGATAAATTTAAAACTTCTTTACATGTAAGATCTATAATTTTTTTTAACTCAATATTTTTTTTATACGCAAAGCCAGTAACTATTTTTAACTTCTTAGAAATACATTTAAACTCATTTTAACATCTAAACATATCCAAATTCATTTTAGGTGAGTTCTACAAAACTCATTCTGTTATCTTAACTTATTATTATTCATAAAAAACTCAACTCAGCATCCAAAAAGAGCCTAGGTACTTTTGAAAGGAAAAATCTAGTTGTAAGCTATTCTGCACACCAATACGTGCACTCATTCAATGTGATTGATCAGAAAGTATACTTTATTAAAAATAGTTCTAATTTAAATTTTGAATATGAAGATATTAGTATTGATATGCTAATTGGTACGTGAATTTCCTTGTACGTAACAAAATTCCTTTTAAAAAGAGAAAAGTATTTTATCTCATCATCTTATCATTATAATTTTCTAAATTTTCATATAAAATATAATAAATAATTCAAATTTTTAAATTTTTAAAATAATAATAATGTTAAAAAATAATATTTTAATAATATTTTATTTAACATTTTAACTTTTATCTTATTTCAACTCACAATACAAATAGCAACTAAACATAAAGAGAGATACTCGTCGAGGAAGTTGAATCTACCCATATCAAATCCAAGCCACAAAATAAATCAAGAAATAAGAGTGAAACGAAAATCCAAGATGCAAATTGAGGATGAATTCCATACAAGCCTATCTTGTAAGTGTAATTGTTTGACTTTGTTAAGATCTCTCACAATTATGTTCATTTATAATCTTCTCATTTGCTGTCCAAACATATTCCAAGCAAGCCTTATTCCCATTTCTCAAATCTTCAATCTGCATTTTGCCCATTAGAACAGAAAAAGTTCTCATACATTAATTACAGAACCGGCCACCCCATCCATTATTTTTTTTAATAAGACGGTACTTTAATTTTATTGAATATTTTACTCGTAAAAAATAAAATCTTAGTTACAAATCGGCACTGGGGGATACAGATAAAAAAATAAAATAAAAAAAAAAAACCCTTAAAAACCGACCCCATTTATTTATGCTCGATAACATATATACCATTAGTCACCAAGCATTCGAAGGGTTTTGAATACTGCTTGAGACGGAAGACTTGTTAGAATCTGAAACAGATTGTCTTTGAGTTTCTATTCCTTAAACAAAAGTCATATGTAACTATAGGTTGAGGTTGTGGTATTAACGAGGGTGTAGTTCAGTAATGGATGCTTCGTTAACAGACCATGGCATTGAATTGCTTGTTGATTGATCAGGCTTCAGATCCTTTGTTGGCATGTCTGTTCTACGAATGAAAAATGCGGGCTGTTGAGGTGGTGCCAGTGTAACAGAGTAGCTGTTTAGTGCGAGAACTATGGATCCCATGGTTGGTCTCTCAGCTGGATCTTCCTGAACACATAATAACCCAAGATGGATGCATCTCATGACTTCATCTCTCGAATAAGTATCTCCCAAAACTGGATCCAACAAATCCAACGCCGTACCATCCCCCCAATGCATCCAAGCCTGCATTAATATCTCAATTAGTTCTTTTCTGAACTAAAAAAAGACTAGTTCAATCCTATATATAGATGGATATATAGTTCATACTCACATAGCTCAAGAGGTCCTCGGCACCATCTGATTCATAGAAAGTACTGTTCTTCTTGCCACTAATAATCTCTAGAATTAAGACACCAAAACTGTAGACATCTGATTTCACAGAAAATTCTCCACGCATTGCATACTCCGGAGACATGTAGCCACTGCAAGCCGAAACCACAATGTTAAGTTTATTCAAATAATTGTAACTGCAACAGTTCAGTCCATAGCCTACTGTTTTCAAAGATGATATGATATAAACGGCATTTATGATCATGGTAACCAAAGCAAGCCTTTTGTTACCTGTGTTTGTTTGATTTCAGAAATTTATATGGCAAGAAAAACAATGAATTCACTCGTTAGTTCTAATCATGGGAAACAAAAGAAAAATGTTCAGAACTTACTAAGTTCCCACAATTCTACTTGTGTTTCCCTGAATTTGATCGACACCAAAGATCCTTGCCATGCCAAAATCTGAAATTTTTGGATTCATATCGGCATCTAGCAATATATTGCTGGCTTTGAGATCACGGTGTATAATTCTAAGTCGAGAATCTTGGTGAAGATATTGAGTTCCTCGAGCAATCCCGGCTATTATCTTGTAACGCGTTGACCAATCCAGTTGTCCATGTTTTGTAGGGTCTACAAAAGTTAAATCAGAATAATTACTCATGTTAGGAACCAAAGACTAGATAAAAAATGAATATAGATTAGAAATTACTATTATTTAAGCAGGATGGGAAAGGATTATTGGACATATATTCAGTTGGACAGACCATATAGAAAATTGTCGAGGCTTTTGTTGGGTACAAATTCATAGACGAGTATCTTTTCTTGTCCTTCCAAGCAAAATCCCAATAGCCTTGTTAAATTTCTGTGTTGAAGCTTAGCTACCAATACAACCTCATTCTTGAATTGTTCTGCACCTTGTCTAGAGCTCCTTGATAGTCTCTTCACGGCTATTTCTTGACCATTAGGAAGTGTACCCTGAAGATGTAGTAATTCAACCAATCCTTGGAACAATTTCCTCAGCAAAATATGCAGAATTCCAATAAAAAATGCTTTTGCACTTCGAATTACAAATTCGAATATAGCTCAGGAAATATTTCCCTATCAAATTAAGACCTTATGATGATAATAAAACGAAAGAGAGGAAGTCCCATCAGCATTTTCATACCTTGAAAACCTCACCAAATCCACCTTCACCAAGCTTGCTATCATCTGAGAACTTTTTTGTGGCAGCTTCGATTGTATTAAAATCAAATTGCAAGGACTCTACAGTTTTAATATCATTTACAACTACAAATGCAAACGAGAAATGTAAGAAATTCCACTACACAGAGCAGCATATATGGTGCAGACATAAGAACATAGAAGTTCCTTTTTATTCTTTACCATTTTCTCCTTTTGCACCATTGTATTTCTTTCTTCTCCTAATCAGGCAACAGCAGCCCAAAATGAACAGCACCGCAGTGACAGAAATTGGAGCAACAATGGCGACTATAGTTGTTGTTGAGATTTTGCTTTTTCCTGCATAAACATCATAGTTCTTGTTTTAGGACATGCCAAAAATCTATTTATGAACTAAGATCAAGTAAATATTGTACTAGTACACGGAACTTCAATTCATGAAAAATCCTCAAACACTAATTAATTTGAGGTTCTTGAAAATTAAATCTATCAACTAAAATTCATATATAGACCGGTCCAGAATCCAGAAGAACCTATGATCTTCTACTGTACTGTATATTTGTTTATTTTGATGGTTTATTGTTTATTGTCCATATTTTGATAGAATTATGGACATAATTCTATCACTCCCAATGGCATCCCACTTCATCAGGTATTACTAATGAAAATTGGGGTACGTGCTCTGTGGAAGAAACAAAAAAGACAGAACAATAAAGAATTAAAAGCAGCCAAATTGGTTGTCCACTTCACCTTTTGATCCCGTTGTGGAGCCTGGAGGTGGAGGTGGAGATGGAGCAAGCGTGGGGGCCGTAGCTGTACTTCTATAAAAAGGATACAATTCGTACCTAAAATTACAACTTGGAAAAAGTACTCTTCCCCCTTCCTTTCCGTCACAACATTTGGGTAGAAGATTGATCGCTGCCAGAAGACACCTATTGCAGTCGATGCTCGACAAGTCCGGTGTGCACTGTACGAGGCTGTACAGATTTTGAAAGACGGATATTTTCACTTCCCTGGTCCCATATTTTTTTACACCGATTGGAAAGTTCGAGGCCTGCCTTGCCAATTCGATCAACTTCGTATTCAACAGCCTGTTAAACACGTCCGGATTCGAGATGTTCTGTTCGTTATACAGGAAAAATCTGGGACTGACGGCCAAGGTGGAGACGATAGACTGATTGGAGTAGCGAATCATGCACTCGTCGTACCAAATAACGGCGACGCTTTCCCGGGAACACTTATTGGCGATGTCCTTGGTCGCGGTCGCCACGCATGTCCGGCACATATCGGCGGTGACATCACCACGGCAGAGGAAGAGGCCGTAGACGGGGTCGGAGCTATTTTGCCCAGAGGTGGTGTTGTAGAACTCGAGGTTGCGGGTGGCGTTGGAAGAGAGGGAAGAGAACAGGGAATTGAGACTGGAATTGTAGATGCTGTTTTGAGGGAAAGTTGTGTTTTCACAGATGTGTTTGAGGTAAACTGGGTCGGCTGCATGAGCGGTCAGACAGAGGAAGCTAATCATGGAAAGGAACAAGATGGGAAGAGAGAGAGAATTCATTTCGATGAACTCTCTCCGTCTCAACGACAATGCAAGATTATTTAGTAATGTCGCTGTTTCGGCGAGGTACGAGGAGCTTGAGCTGTCAGGACGAGGTACTTCCGACCTTAGCAATGGATTATTATGGTAGCTGCGATCGACTAAAAAAGAACGTGATGGGAGTGGGAGACAGGCTTGCTAGGTCCTTCACCTGCTTCTATCATTGTAGATTTCCGTGCCACGTGAACCCATATCCAAGACGAATACAGGGAAGGGTCTGCTAGAGGCAAGTCAAACAAGCAGATCAATGTCATCGTACAACTTTTGATGTTTCAGTTTCTCTGTCGCAGTCCGACCGCCACAGGAAAAAATTCGAAAAAGATTTCTAGTATTTGAGACACATAAACTAGGTAGGATGGAAAAGTGGTTCACGTATGGGAAGGGCCTGCGTTTGTGGGTTCGAAACTCAAAGATCAGGTTTTCGCACGGGGGTGCCATTGCATTACATCGGCCGTGGTCGTAAGAGTCGTCTTTAGTGACGGAAATTCTGCAATTGATATTAAATAATAATAAATTATTTAATCTTTTTAAATTTTAAAATAATAATGATATTAAAAAAATAATATTTTAATAATATTTTATTTAAAATCATATCATATCATTTCATCTAACTATTTAAACCACACTAAAAGAGCCAAACATATAATAATAATCCATGCTACGTGATAAACTCAACAAATCCTGAAAGGACAGGTTTGGCAAGTGAAATGAAATATAAAATTTTCATTTCATCATTATAACTTTTTAATTTCATATATAAAATGTAATAAACAATTCAACTTTTTAAATCTCAATTTAACTTTTTCAAATCACAAAATAATAATAATATTAAAAATAATATTTTAAACTTTCATCTAAAATTAAAAATTCTCATCTCACTTTCTAAACTTATGCCATCATTAGATTTTGGGACATTTGAAAAGTGAGATGAGATGAGAATTTATGAATAATAGTAAGATAATTTATAAATAATAGTGAGATGGTTATAGTTAGACTACGTTTAGATGTTGAGATGAGTTGAATTGAGAATAATAATATTTTGTGAGTCCTATTAAAATGAGTTTAATATTTTTAAGTTGAGATGAATTTAACTTTTTAAGTTGAAATATATGAAGTAAGTTGAAATCAGTTTAAATTGTATATGAGAAGCTAAAAAAATAATGAGTCTCATTAATGATTGGTTTGAGATGAGTTGAAATGAAATGAGTTTCGTTCAACAATAAAATACAATCTTAATGTTTTATAGGGTTTTAGGAAATGAGAGCCAAAAAGTTTAATAAAAAATATTATAAAATTAAAATATTGTTATAACATAATTTTTTTAATATAATTTTTGTTTTGAGATTTGAAAAAGTTAATTTTTTTTTTAAATTTTGAAAAAATTATAATAATTAATCTGAAATTATTTGTGTTTAAGTGATGCTTGAGAAGGAAATAAAAAAAAAAATGAAATGAGATGAAAATTACCTCCCAACATCTCCTTAGTACTCATCTCTAAGAATTATGAAATGTACAAACTCTAAAGACATAAGTTTTGCACAAGTTTTTGTAAAAACGTTGATCCATCTTTAAAAAGTGTAAAAATAATTTTTTTTTTTTTTTAATTGGGACTCAAGTTTTTACAAAAACATCTAGGTAGAGCATGTCTATTTAAAAATTGTAACTAGCATTTATCCATTTCTAATCCCACACCAGTCCAAATAATCCTTATTATCACTGTTCATGATTGATCAATTTGATCTAATAATCTCATCCTCCTCGATGATGGAGGTGCATTGAAGCAAATGGGTTCATTCAAAACACTAGCTAGGACTTAATGGCCTCAATGCACAGCTTCATGAAAAATAAAAATAAATATGATGTGATTCAGGCAGTGCAATTCCAAAGCTTGTTTCAAGGTACTTATCTCTAGAAACTAAGGATTGGTTTGGATTTAGAAATGAGAATGAATGATTTTAGATGAAGGATAAAAGTTGAATAAAATTGTGTTAGAATATTATTTTTTAATATTATTAATGTTTTAAAATTTGAAAAAAATAAATTATTTATTATATTTTGTATAGAAATTTAGAAAAATTATAATGATGAGATGAGATAAAACGCTTTTCGAATCCAAACATGACCTAAGGGTAAAAAAAACTAGTCAACCGGTAAATGAATCAATGGGTTGATTCGGTATCGAATTCGGTCCAGTCCGGTATCGATTCCATCTTTCTAAAAATCAGTTGAAATTGATTCAATTCCAATTTTCTTTTTTCTAAAACCAGACTAAAGCAAACCGGATCAGTTTATATATATATATATTTTAATTTTTTATATTGTATAAAATAATTTTTATATGATTTTTTATATTATATATAATTTATATATAATATATATAATTATATATAAAATAATTTTATATTATATGATAAATTAATAATTAATATAACATTAAAATTTAAAATCCTATATAAATAACTATTTATTATCACTATAGTTTATAATAATTATAATATATATTATAATATATTTATGATCACTATATTATTATATATTATAATATATATATAATATTATATACATTATAAATCCGAAAAAATGGGACTGGATAGAATTGAAATTGATAAAATTAAAAGTACCACTTTAAAAATATAATCAGTGTAGTATCAATTTTTTAAATCTCAAAATCAATATATACGAATTCGATTTTAAAATATTAAAATCGGACCCATTGCCCCCTACTTGAAATAACCTAATCACACTCATGTTACGTGTTATACCTAAATTGGACAGTCCATCAAGGGTACGAGTTCTACCCAACAAGTCTCAGCAATTTCTCTTCCAATTTAATGACCTCTTAGTCCTACAATCTTGTAGCTATAAGAAAGTTCCACTTCTACTTTTTTTTCGTTCCTCTCCATGGTCCTTTTCTCTCAATCCAACTGACGGCTTCCTTCCATTTCTTTTGTCCGGGTTGGGAGCTTTGGCTCCTTTCCTCCTTCTATCCTGCCAATGCAGAAGCTGTCTAGTAGTATTTTTTTTATTATTTTTTCATCATTTTTCATCCATAACATCAAGATGTGCCGATCTATTGGGATCAGTGGATTCAGATCTCTCATATTCAACTATTGCCATACCTTTTAGAATGGTTCGTGAACCACATATGCTATCACAAGCAATAGAGGTCTTATGTTAGTGTATTGACACATCCTTCAGTTATTACGTTCTTATGATCCTATTTTTCCTGACCAAATAATCAAAACAAAGTGGTCATGCAAGACTTCTACAATTAGTCTAGACAAACAAGCTGCAATACACACTCTTTCACCTCGACTTTTTAGTCTTAATCTAATAATCTGTTTATTAGACTATTCTAAAACCGTTTCAAGCTGCTTTCCCTTAGTGAGAAATGGGTGGAAGCCAAATTTTAACCTAAATCCCTTTATTTTATTCTAATAGTATTGCATTTGTTTATTTTAAAATGATTATTTTGGACTCCCACTTTATTTAATCTTGTATCATGTAACCTTTAATTTATCTATAAATTTACTTACTTAATAAAAACATAAAAAAGAAACAAAAAAGAAATGAAAAGAAGAAAAAAAGGAAGCTCATAGACTTGCATACGACCTCTCAATGCGTCTCAACTCCTACTTTCTCCGTTATTCTTATTGGATTCAATTCCTATTGTAAGAACTCAATCAAGGTGATTGTTTACCACCTTTTAGTTTCACAGTTGTAATGCAAGCTCTTTTCATGATTACTTCCTTTGAAGTAATTTAAAGAATTCTTAAGCTGTATTTGGATGTTAAAGTAATTTTAGATCATTTAATTAAGTTAATTTATAAATAATAGTATTTAATTTGTAGATCTTATTAAAATATTTTTAAATATAAATAAGTTGAGATATCTATTTGAATATAAAAACTAAGTTAAAATTGTAATGAATCCCATCAATTATTTACCAAACAAACATAGCGTAAAAGGCATTAACACAGTCATACAACACCCAATTACGTACCTTTTCGTCGCCAATTACATTCTCTTTTAAACAGCCCAAAAATATGTGTTGCATTTTTTTTCTTCTAAAGCTACTACCTCTGAGATTATTTCTAATTGTAAATAGAATGTTTCAACAAAGCAAAATCCTCTATCTTTATCAAAAGAAACCTAGCTTCCACCAAACTGCTATACATGTGGCCCTATATACACATCCCCACGAACACAAGACTAGGCCGCCACTTGATGGTTCTTTTGCCGTAGATTTCTCTATCTAGCCACCATCTTCTCCATGTCTTGGTTATAGGGAATGTTAAGTGGAGATTTATACCATCTAATGATATTGTGACACGAACACTTTTTTATTAAAAAAAAAAAAAAAAAAAAGAATTGACGGTAGGTAAGGCTTTCCCATACACCTCTCTCTCAACTCTCTCTCAAGTTGACTGCGTGACTCCCCTCAACATGAAAAAATATAATTATAAGTATAATTATGTATTAATTTGTATATTAATATAATATGATTGATCAAAAAGTAGATTTTATTAAAAATAATATTAATTTAAATTTTAAATATGAATAAATTAATATTAATATATAAATTAATACGCGACTATACTTGTATATAACAAAACTCCATCAACATTACTTCCTTTCTTGTACTTCTTGAGGTGGCTAATGCTAGAATCCTAGGCCTTTTCATTGTCAGTTCATGGGAGACCGCCCACGCTAATTTCTATGATGCAAACGATGGCTCTAGAAATTTGGGTACTTTTGATTACCATGTTGTGTTGAACTTCTTTCCATATTTGATGGGGTTGCTTCTATATACCCATTCTCCTGCTTTGTTCTCTGCTACTTATCTCTACCCAAATCATTTCCCACCTTGTATTTTTGTAATTTCTGCTGAAAAATGCACCAAAAATTCCTATTGTCATTGTTTTGCAGTTAAAAAAATTCTCAATGTTATTTTTTGTAGCTCTGTTAGATCTTTCAACACTAGGTAGTTTTTCAAGTTCTATAGAAAAACACCTGAGATTGAGAGGGACGAAAATCACAGTCGGCTTGAGGGTAGGGAGAGGGGGGGGGGGGGGATGGGGGAAGATAGAGAGTGAAGAGGTTTATGGGAGAACCTTACCTTCGGTCAGTTTTATTTATTTTTGGAAAATGCTAGATCCCCGCTGGGAGCTACCGCTCCCAGCTTTTTTTTTTTTTTTTTTCTTAGTGATTAAGTAAAAATTGTTTAATATTATTATGAATTTTTTATATTTTTTTAAATATTTAAAAATATTAAAAAAATATATGAAAAAAAATAAAAAAAAATTTTTTTGACCTAGCGGGAGCCCCAACGGTGGCCCTAGCACTACCTTTTATTTTTTAACAAAAAAATACGTGTCACAATATTATTAAATGGTGTAAATCTCCGCTCAACACCGCATCCGGCCCCTGCCGTTTCTCCTTGATATATATGGCTAACAGTGCCAGCCAATTACCAAGATCCTTACTATTTTTTATTGCAGTTTTAAAATTGCTTTATGTGGTTCCTTCCTGTCCTCCCCCACCAACGTCGTTGTCTTCTTTGCGTATCTCACTCGTTCCATCCAGAATTAATTGCTTTGGGCTTTTAACTTTTTACTTAAAACTCTTAAATAAGGACAATTTAGGCAATACGATACATATTTTATGATCCCTAATTTATAATATATATATATATATATATATATATATGGGTGAATATATCATGATCTACGTGTACTTTGTAATGCTTTTATTTTTATAATTAGTTTAATTTAAGCATTTGCATGTAAATGAAATGAAAATATGAATAATGTTATATATAGTTGTGGAGCGTGCAAGTTCATATAATCATTTTAAGAAAGAATCGGTCTACTATTAAAAAGTTAATTTTTTTTTTTTTATAAATCTAATATTTATTTATTTTTTTAAAAGTAATTATGCGTCACTTCTATATTTCTCTTTTGAATTATTGGTTGCCAGATGGTGTGCATGAATTGGAGTAAGAATATTATTATTTTAATACTACTTATATATGTTAAAGTTGTGTATAAATAGTAACCACATAGCTGCTAAAAATTAAATCATAATCGGCCAATTAAAAGAACGAACATGACTAGCTAGCATTTTCCCGGACATCGAAAGGGAACATGATAATTAAAGAAACCGATGAAATTGAATGTACGACCCAATACAATGCATATGATACAAGGAGTTCAAAATGAAAATCGTCTCTTCCTCATCACGAGTTGATCATAATTCAGTGCTATCTTTTGGGTTGGCCTAAGGATATTTCAACGAAGTAACGATCGAGTCCTGTGGCTGTGGGGGAGTACTGTAAAAGCAGCAGCCTGCAGCTTGTAATGTCTAGAACAAGCATTTTATTCTCCGACCTCGACAACCAACCAATCAGATCGAACAACACATGATGTAAGTGTCCACGAAAATAATAAGGAAATTAACTCACGTGCCTAGATATCATATTTAAATTATAAGCAGCCAGAGCAATATTTCAGGTCGTCATGTCAGACACTCTACCCCGCATTTTATCTTCCCACTTACCATCATTGTACTTAATAATTCAATTAATCACGAGGGGTAATTATTTTGATGAGTTCTTACGCCAAAACCAAGTCAACCATAATTATTCAAGTTCAAAATAAAACCGCTTTTTGGTAAATAATTATATCTTCCCACTGATCTGCCGCGGCGCCGCCCCCACCTTTACTGCTCGGCATATCGCTCATTGTTATCTTTTTTTTTTATATTTATTTTTCATATTTTTTTATCATTTTCTTAATTATTAAATAAAAAAATTATATATATATATATATATATATTTTTCGAGCAATACACTTAAACGGTACCCCAGGTGGCACAGCAACATTATTAAACCCCACCTCCCGGACAAACGAAGTAGTTCATTTCTTACTTTTGCAAATCATCACAAGTTTCAAATATTACCATGATCGGCGGTGAGCCTGGGAGTGCAGGCGGGTTGACTGGTCCATTTCGGGGCCGGAGTCGTAGAGAGGTAGCGTGTGTGTGAGAGTGAGTGAAGTGTTACAAATGTCGAAGTCAGTGTCGATGATTTTTCTTGGAAATCATGAGAAATTTTGGAGCACTTCGGATGGTTCGACCAACCTCTACCAGAGCATAAGGAATTCTTTAGAACCTCGAATCAGGTTTCTGGTTGAGGTAATGGGGAGACAGATTGATGAAGTCACTGATTATCCTGACTTCTTTCGACATGGGTTGAAGAAGAGATTACAGCTGCGGCACAAACTTAGTGAAAGAGCAGTGAACAACAAAGAGGAGAAAAGAGATCTGAGATTCAACGAGCAGTAATGAGAGGTAGAACCAGAAGAACGGGGCGGGGGAAAAACGGACCGGGGGGAGTCCGTCCCCGTCCCCCGCCTCCGCTGGGGTTACACCATATGGGCCGGCCGGGGGGCCCGGCCCTGACGGTGCGGATGCCCGGCCCCGCCCTATGCGGGGGCGGGGCGAACGGGGCGGGGCAGCGGGTAACGGGGCCTCGCTGCCCACCCCTACACTTGATCGGTAACCCAGGTGGCACAGCACATTATTAAACCCCACCTCCCGACAAATGAAGTAGTACATTTCTTACTTTTGCAAATCATCACAAGTTTATATATATATATATGTTGTATATAATTATTTTTATATATTTTTTGTATAATTTATTAATATAGATAGTTAAAAAAATAATACAGTCAATCACATTAATAAACAGTTTAAAAAGTAATAGAAGTGACTAAATATAAAATTATATATATATATATATATTCAACGGCAATAACGTTGAGGCAACAAGTCATGTATTCAAGAGAGGGATACTTTAGAGTTATTCTATTCAGTTTTACATTATACATGCATTTTCTTGTGGATCCTTTTTTTTTTTTTTTTTTATTTGTTCCTTTAATAATGTGTAGTCACTGTAGTGTAAAACTGTTCAATAGAAATTTTCAATTGCACGTCTTGCCCCCCGTTACGCAACTTCTGGGTGGTTGATTTCACCGACAGAAATAAAAATTAACATTATTTTACCTCCGAATCCATATGGCTATGTTTATGTAATTCCTTCTTGGTTGTTGACACCAGCTTGCATCCTTCAAATTCGGAAGACAGCGCCGACACTAGCAAAAGAAAGGTTTTTGGTTTTGTTAATATTAAAAAACCGCACGTCACGCCTAGACGGAAGAAATAATCATGTATGACCACTAGAAGCACGGTCAATGGGTCAATAGTTTATATATCGTATCTTTTAAAATATATTATTAATTTTTTTTATTTTATATACTAATTTTTATAATATATTATACGGCAATTTCTCTATTTTTTTCTTATTATTTAAATATTATATATACATTTTAATCTTTTTTATTCATTTCAAATATTTTTTTAACTATCAATAATATTCTCATATATTTTAATATTTGTAATATCTTTCAATATATAATGTCATATAATTATATTCTATTTTAAATTATTAATCCAAATTTTTAATCTAAACCAAAATATAAATTAATTGAAAAAAATAAAAAGAAGAGATTATATAATAAAAATATTGTTAAAGTATATTAAAAGAATATCTATTTTGGATAATTCTTGAAAATATTCTCAAAAAAATACCTGTCTTTATTATTAACAATATCAAAACTTTTGCATGCATAAAAGTCCAAGGGAGTATAAATAGAGTGCTAGATAGTAGATGAGAGATAAGAAAGTGGGGCATGTGAAAAAGTGATAAATGGGTTAAAATGAAAATAAGATAAGGAGGAACGATGATAAAATGAGAGAGAAATAATAATAATAAAAAAAATGTTTAGAGGAATGAACAGTAATATTTACATGTAGAGGATTTATTGTAACTGAGTGTAAAATAGAAATAGAATAGATGATTCAATGGAATGAACTTTTGGCCATTTTTTTTATATTTTACAGAAATTTATATTTAAAATTCATTGTGAGTGCTCGAAGTTGGTAGCCCAAGACTAGATGAGGCGATTCGAAGCCCACAATAATCGTTTGGAACTTTGGTACGGTGTCCGTATGTACACTTATAATAGTTAATAGAAAATAAATACTGAAAATATAAATAAAAATGAAGATACACAGATTTACATGTCTGACTTTCCTATTTCTTTTGCTCCTTTTTCCTAACCTTGTCCTTTTGCTTTTCTCCCTTTTAGCTCTTGATGATGATTAGGGCTTTAGTGGGTCTTGGGCTGGGCCTAGTGTTTTTATCACCTAATAAAAATTGTTTCATCTCATCTCTTTTTATCATTATAATTTTTTTAAATTTTTACATAAAATATAATAAATAATTTAACTTTTCAAATATTAAAATAATAAGAATATTAAAAAAATAATATTTTAATAATATTTTATTTAACTTTCATCTCAACTTATTATCTAAACAGCAATTTAAACTTTTCACATGCCAACCTCACTAATTGAAGAGTTAACAATCTCGTCCAAACGTAAAGAGGATTCATGTTAAGATTATAATAAAACTTATTAAATCTACTTCTTTTTATCATTTTAAATTTTGTTAAACAAGTCGTGATTTTATAGAAATTATTGATTTTGAATATCTTAGCTACCGTTTGGATAATGGGTAGAAATGAGATAAGTTAAGATGAGAGTAGAATAAAATATTATTAAAATATTATTTTTAATATTATTATTTATTCAAGATTTAAAAAAATTAAATTGTTTAATATTATATTTTATGTGAGAATTTGAAAAAATTGTAATGATTAAATAAAATAAAATCAAATGAGTTGAATCCAAACGGGGACTTAGATCTAGCGCAAGGATTTTCAGTGAAATCAGTAGTGCTTATTTCAGGATTCAATATTGGTGCTGCGGGCACTAATGTTTGTTGATCCGAGAAGAAAGGAAGAACATTACTCAAGGAATTATTCTTTTCTTCTGGCGTCCTTGCTTAAATTCCTGCCTTCTCTTGCGCATAATCAGCCTTCACTTATATATACTTGGCACAAGAAAGAAACCATATGCATGTGGAAGGTCTACCTTTTCTGTCATGCATATTATATAGATCATATGCCACCGAAGGAATGAGAGAATCTGTACAAGAGAGTGGGGACCCTATAAAATATCGATCTTATAATGGATTTGTAATACTTCATATCGACGGATTGAGCATATTATATATATATATATACATATATATATGTATATATATATATATATATATAAAATGGTGAATGATTCTGTATTTTTTCAAATAGAGTTTGGACCTAATAATTGGATTGTTATGGGCATAAGATGCTATCTATGTAACAAGAGTTGAGATCAGGTACTAAGACAATAATTAAAATTTTGAAACAATTAGGCCTGGTTTGATTAGCCAGATGAGATATCTGGAGCTATATGGTATAGAGGCCTATCCAAATGGTATATTTCATCTCTAAGTTGAAAACATTCATTGAAATAAACAGTAAATAAAATAGTGCAAAACAATGTAAAACTAATAATAAATAGTTTAAAATAGTAAATGAATAAGGCAAAACTAACATAAATAGGAAGTAAACAGTGTAAAACTAATATAAACAGCAAGTAAACAGTGCAAAACTGACATAAACAGTACAAAATAGTAAATGAACAGTAAATAAACAGTGCAAAATCTTAAATGAACGGTACTTTCCAAACCGTGGTACCCACATATTTTTTAAATCTCAAAATGTAAAAATTATATCATCTTATCTTACTATTTAAATATAATTTTTTTTATAAATTATTTTATTTTATTTTAATTCAAAAATCTTACTACTATTTAAAATATTTTACCTTATCTGTGTAACTAAATAAATTTCAGTTATATATTTGAAGTGGTATCATAACTCGTGCCAAATTGAAACATGCATGGCTTCTAGATCTCTGACTTTCTGCTTACACAAATGTCAAATCAGCTTGAACAAAATAAACGATCACACGTAGTAGATCAACTAAAACAAAAAGGAAGAAGAAGCGAACTTGAGTCCTACAATACCAACAACAACAAAAAAACCTGAATTTCAATGTTTGGTGATCGTCTTGGACGTGTGGTGTAGCTTTATATTCTTCTCTCCTATCATCTTCCCATTTGAATCAACCGACACATAAGCTTCCTTATATATCCGGTACTGATGCTTTACCTTGAATCCGACTATCTTATATTGGACATCATTCTCCATGCAAGCCTTAAACTCTTTTGTCCCATTGGTAATATTCCCTTTCCATAATTGTTTGTCAGCATTCACAAACACTTCATATGGTGTGGTCTTTTTGTATCCTTGATAGAAACCAGGCAGAGAGCTGGAGCCAACGAGTGCATCAGTACTACTGTAGTACAAGTTTATGCAGATGTCACTGTAGTAGATGCTCATCTTTTCGTTGGGGTTGAAGAACTCGAGATTCAAGAAAAATGAGGTATTATGGCTGTAATTTGATGTAGAATTCCAAGCATCCAAGGCTGGAATGTAGGCGTTGGTGATGAGGTAAATGGGACTCTTCGGAGTTACACTTACCCATATTACCACTGAGAAAAATCCCAGAACTATTAAAACTTGAAGAAACAAGCAGCATAGAGAAGATTCAGATTCAGAGTAGTCATCGAGCAGAATAGGGCGAGATTCATCAGAGTCGTGTTCTTCGAGATCAGCCATACTGGGGAAATACTCTACCCTGAAGAAAACTGATCATTGAACATTTGGGATGTAATTTTATTCCACGTAACGTCTAACATTATATATATGAAGGCAAAACGAGTTGTATTGTTTTCTTGTTCATTAATCAAAGACGCTCTTTCCAAAAAAACGAAACCTCAGTTGTTACACTTTTCCTTCATTTTTGAAATAAAAAATGTTGTCTTTTTGTGGAAAGCTAAACTTTTAAGTCACCTGCATGCACAGTCCATCGTGTTCACAGGCTGGCACAAAATTCCGTCTGTGTGTCACTGACTCACTTGTGACTTCACCTGCATTAAGAACGTACAGAATAATATGTTGATCAAGACTCCTTAGCCACGAAGTCCTTCAGAGCGTACAGAATAATATGCTGATCAAGATTCCTTAGCCACGAAGTCCTTTAAGAGCATCTCAACCGGCCGTAACGCATACGTTACCTTTTTCCATACTTTTATGAAAATTTTAGGGATATGTTTAAAATCATCTCTATATCTTGATCCTCATGTTAATAAAAGTGTTTGTGAAATATATAGTAATTTTCCATATTTAAAAAATTATTGTACAACTCTAAATTATTTTTATTAATATTTTATTCTAATTATTTTCACTTTCTATTATATTTATCTACTTCTAATTATCTATATTTTTTTTTATCATACTCATATTTATTATAATTTTAAAAATAATTTAAATAATATTTTTAAAAATAATTTAAATAATTACGAAAATATAAAAAAATTAATTATAAAAATATTATCATACCCACAAAAAATAATTTAAATTTTTGTTTAAAATATCCACTAGAGTAATAATTCAAAACATAAGAAAAAATATTGAGTAGTTAAATTTATAAATAGAAGTGAAAGAAAAAAATAATTAAAAAAAATAGAGAAATATTATTTTAATAGAATAAAGAAATAATAGGGAATGAGACGTAGGAAATTTTTAAAAGATAAGTAAAATTTTGAAAAAAATTTTAAATAATACTATTTTTAACTAAATTATAAGAAATTTTATAGAGAACTCAATATAAATGCTCTAAAAATACTGAATACCTTTTTCATGGATCTTACGTGCCACAAATTAAGAACACGGTTGCAGACCTCAAAAGCATATCATGAAAGAAGGATTCAAAAGATTACTAGAACTTGCTTTTTCTCATCTTCACTCTAGCAAAATGATCTTAGGTGAGGTTTAGATATTGAAATAAGATGAGATAGTATTAGATAAAATTTAAAATTAAAAAAAATATTATTAGCTGGAATATTATTTTTTTAATATTATTATTGTTGAAAATTTTTAAAAAGTTTAATTATTTATTATATTTTAAATAAAAATTTGATAAAATTATAATTGTGATATGAGATGAGATGAAACATTTTCATTATCCAAACGAAGATGTGCCTCTTCTAATTATTTTCCATTTTTTAATATGGCCACCAAAATATCAAAATTTTCATATTTCATATCTGAAACCTCAACCTAATTTACAATTTACTCCATCATTAAGATCCAATTATTCAAAATTTTCATAAAAGGTGACCAAGGGGTGTTAGTTTGAACTCTGAAGAGAAAAGTAACAACTAATTTATTAGTACCATAGTCATCATGTGTTCTCTCATGTTGCTAGCGCTTTTCATAAAAATGTTTTCACCATCTATAGGCTTAGTTTGGATACATAAACAATTTCATCTTATCTTATTTAATCATTACAATTTTTTTAAATTTTTACACAAAATATAATAAATAATTCAACTTTTTAAAATCTTAAAATAATAATAATATTAAAAAATAATATTTTAATAATATTTTATTTAACTTTCATATACAGCAATATCATCTCATCTTGCTATCCAAACTAGATCTAAATTAATCATGACAACGTATAATAGCCCATTATTCATATTATTTTAATTATCCGAAGTTGCCATAGGCCTTTTGTTTTGCGTACTAAGATTAGATCAGTCTATCATTCTTATGTAGAACAAATCATGTAAGAAAAACAATGGAAGCAAAAGGGAATGAGTGAAAACATAGGAAAAATGCTCACTGCCTTACTTTATTTCATAAAAGTTCATTGTATTTTCCTTTCACTGTAATGTTGTTGCTTTACACTAAAAATGGACAGACAAAATGCTAACCAACTAGAGAATATTTGTACCACCTACAGTCTGTACACCTGCAGACTAACTAATTCTAAATTTACATAAATATACATTACAGCTCATCTAGAAGGACAACTTAGTAAATTACTTACAAACTTATTACAAGAGACAAGTTTATTCGATGAAGGGTGTGACTGCGTATCAGGATCATTGATTTTGTCATGAGCAGCTGCATCCAAGTGATCTAAATTCTTGGGAGAGCTGATGCCATGTTGCTCTAATAATAACCCCCCCCCCCCCCCCCCCACCCCCAAAATAGAAAAAAAGATAGAGAATAGAGGTTGACTACTCCCATCTTTGAGAGGCGTGAGAAAAGAATACAAGAAGGTAAAGATTTAGTAAAAATGTCAGCAAGCTGTGAGTTGATGTGAACATGAGCAATCTTGATGTTACCTTCTTGTATTTTATATCGGATATGATGACAATCCACTTCAATATGTTTTGTTTTCTCATAAAAAATGGATTGGCTGCTATATGTAGAGCAGCCTAGTTATCACAAAAAAGTTCAGCAACTTGTGGATGAGGGATGGAGACATTGGAGAGATCAGTGAACAGCTATTGCAACCAAGTGATTTCAGTAGAAATGGATGCCATTGCACCCGATATTTTGCCTCAGCTGCAGACCTTGAGACAACTGTTTGTTTCTTAGATCTCCATGAAATGAGAGAATGACCCAAGAAGATACGCAAACTAGTGATTAATTTTGCATATGTCTGGGCAAGAAGCCCAATCTAAATCACAATAGCCTATAAGCTGAAGTGGGGAACTTGAAAAAAGGAGGATGCCTTGACCAGATGCATTTTTTAGGTATCTCAGTACCTCGTGGGCTGCAGCAAGGTGGGAGGTGGAAGGGTGATCCATAAATTGACTTAGGACTTGGATGGGGTAACTAATATCAGGTCTGGTTAATGTGAGGTAAAGCAATCTACCAATGAGTTGTCTGTAGGAGGTAGGATCAGCTAGGGTTGTCCCTAATGACTTGCTCAATTTGTGGTTTTGGTCCATTGGGATCTTTAAAGGTTTACAAGCTAGATTGCTTGAGTTAGCAAGAATATCTAGAGTGTATTTCCTTTGACAGAGGTGAATTCCATTGGGTGATCGAGCAACCTCAATGCCAAGGAAGTATCTTAAGGTTCCAAGGTCTTTTATTCTGAAATGTGTGTTAAAAAAAGTCTTGAGAACTAAAATAGATTCAAGGAAATTGCTTGCAACTACAATGTCATCGACATACACAAGTAGTGCAGTAAAAGTAGTAAGGGTTAAGCAAGTAAATAGGCTGTAATCAGCTTTGGATTGAGTGAAACCAAAGGCAACTAAGGAAGTGGAAAATTTATAATACCAATGGCATGAGGCCTATTTAAGGCCATAGAGACTTTTGTTGAGCTTGCAGGCCTGGTCAGGTTGTCTTTTGGTGGGTGGCTTCTTCATGTAGATTTCTTCATTGAGCTCTCCATTAAAGAAGGCATTGTTAACATTAAATTGGTGGAGATGTCATCCTTTAATTGCAGCTAAGGCAATAATGGTTCTGACAGTGACAATCTTCACTATTAGGGAAAATGTTTCATGATAATTGGGGTCTTTAGTAGCTTGTGTGTAAGTGTGTGGATTATTGGTGGAAGAGATAGTAGCAGAAAATAAAGAGAATTCAGGAGACAAGTTATGATAAGAAATGGAAGAAGATAAAGGAAAAGAGATACTTGATGGAGCTAATGCCATGTTCACTAATTGAGGGGATGAGATTAAAGTTGCTTGCTGGCAATGAAAGTCCTGCAGGTATTGAGGAGCTTTTCTCATTCGAGTGGATCTTCTAAGAGGAAGAGAAGAGGAGATGAAGGTTTTGCTATTGATGGAATGGAAGGATTGGAGGAAGGTGGCATGGAAAAGTCTAGGGGTGTGGATAATGAGGAGTCTGTTTCTGATGTGAGTGGCAAAGAGGTGCTGTGTGGTGGGGGTGAAGGTGAAATAAAGGAAAAATAGTTTGAGGGAGGGCGGCAGAAGATGGCAATTGATAAGATAGAGTTTGAGGAAGGGTGGTAGAAGATGGTATTTGATAAGATGGAGTGGAATGATGTTGATGGAAGGGAAATACATGCTCATGAAAAGTAACATCTCGAGAGATGAAAACTGAGTTTGTGTTTAAATCAAGTAGCTTATACCCTTTTACCCCAAAGGGGTAACCAAGAAAGACATAATGCCTACCTTTAAGATCAAATTTTTGTCTATTTTGAGAAATGGAAGAGGCAGCCTACGATTCTCATGTGAGAATATGTAGGATGTTTGTTTAAAAGGATCTCAAATGGTGTTTTATTATAGAGTAAAAGAGTGAAAATTTGATTAATTATGTGAGCTGCTGTGAGAATACAATCATTCCAGTACAAGTGGGGAAGATTAGATTGAATTTTAAGAGTTCGAACTATGTTCAAAAGGTGTTGGTGCTTCCTTTCTGCAATCCCATTTTATTATGGGGTTTCCACACAAGTTCTATGTTGAATTATTCATTTCTTGTTGAAAAAATCTGTCATGTGAAACTCAAGGCCATTGTCACTTCAAAGTGTTTCAAACTTTGGTATGGAATTGTGTTTCAACAAGATTACAAAAAGCTTCAATGCATTGTCTGGTATTTGATTTAGCCTTGAGTAAATATATCCAAGTACTCCTAGAGTAATCATCTACAATGGCCAAAAAGTATCTTGTGCCATCATAAGCTGTGACTGAGATAGGTCCCCACACATCACAATAGATTAGTTCAAATATGGCTTTGCTTTTACAGAAACCAACATAAAATGGAAGTTTATGATGCTTGGTGAGTGACACACAAAACATGGATTGGTATTGGAAATGCCAGAAACATGATTTTTAATAAGAGAGTCTGAGATTACATGTAATCTAGAAAGAGGGGTATGACCCAATCGACAATGCCAAAGATCTGAAATAAGATCAACATTTTTTAAAGTAGCTGAAATAGAGATATTTTTATGTAAATAAGTGAAAAAATGATCTAAGAGAGCTGTTGGTGACACTGGTTCTGCAAGTAAGTGGTGGAAACTATTCTTTATCTCACCATACCAAACATGGTCCATGACAAAAGGTCCTGGATAAAACAAAATGGTGAAAGAAAAATAAAACAACAAGATAGTGAGTTGGTTAGCTATTTTACAGAAATCAAATTGAAATAAAGTGAAGGAACACATAACACATTATTTAGTGTTAAATTGTTGTGAATGTAGAAGTACCAATGTGAGTGACAGGTGCAGTGTGGCCATTGAGAAGTTTAACTATAAAAGATACTGGAGAGGTAATGGATGAGAAGGAAGTGGTGCTACAGATCATGTGATCTGTAGCACTAGTGTCAATGATCCGAAGTGTGTGTGTGGGGGTATACGTGGGAGTGAAAGAACTAAAGCAAGAAATAATACCATTCATGGTGGAAGAGTGTGTGCAGTCTGCCTTGACAATGTTGTCTGAATGATTGGCAATGGACACTTCCTTTGGCTGTAGTAGAGACAACAGTGGTGATATTGCTCTTTGGTGAAGGTCAACTTGTCATCTGAGGAATCCTCTAGCTAGAGTGAAGTCATGTTGGCAGAGGGAAAGCCATGTTGCTTGGTCTTACCATGAAGTTTGTGCTTAGGTGGATAGCCTTGTAATTTGTAGCACTTTTATACTATAATATGTCCTATCATATGGCAATGAGTACAGGTGGGGGCTAAGGCATTGCCTGCCTTAAAACAAGTATAAAGGACATAGCCCTGGATTTTGCAGTGAATGCAAAAAAGTCAGTCACGTTTAGGTTACTGAGGTTTTTTAGAAAAGAATTTAGGGGAAGTGTATGGTTATTTGACAGTAAGGGCCATTATGTTTGCTGAAAGGGCATGAGATGTTGCATCTCTTGCTGTTGGATCATAGAAAAAATTTTGTTTAAAGGAGGCAAAGGATCTAGGAGCATAATTTGGTCACGGGTTGCTTGGAATGAGTCATTTAACCTCATAAGAAATTCTATCACGCAATCCCTTTGGTATCTGTCAAGCAAGATGGTCAATTTGCCACAAATATAGCTAGACATAGGGTCATATATACTAGGTTCATCCCATAGAGTTTTATGCTTGCCAAAATATATGCTAACTGAATCAGTATCTTGTTGCAAATCTATTAATGCCTTTTTTAGCTGAAAAATTCGATGACCATTTTGTTGAGTAAATCTATCTGAGTTCACCCCAGATTTCATGTGAAACATCATCCACCAAAGCAGTACTAGATTTGAGGGATGGATGGATAGAGTTGTGAAGCTAAGACACAACCAGATCATTGCATCTTTCCCACGCATTATATAGAGGGTTAGTGACAGTTTTTGGTTTTGTGAAGGTTCCATTGATGAATCCTAGCTTATTTTTGGTACGAAGAGCTTGACACATAGCTCTTGACCAAGTTGTGTAGTTTTCAATGGTAAGAAGGTCAGGGACCAAGGGAAGTGAGGGGTTATCATCATGGTCAAGTCTCTATGGGTTGGTGAGGTTATTGAAGTCAAGAAAATGAGAAGGAATTGATTCAGTAGTCATTTGAAAAATAAAAAAATTTCTCACTCTGAGGCTCTTGATACCATGTAAGAATAACAATGAAAGCAAAAGGGAATGAGTGACAACAGAGGAAAAATGCTCTCTGCCTTACTTCATTTCATAAAAGTTCATTGTATTTTCTTTTCACTGTACTTCTATTGCTTTATACTAAAAATGGACAGACAAAATGCTAACCAACTAGAGAATATTCATACCACCTACAGTCTGTACACCTTCAGACTAAGAGCATTGGCAATGGTTTATATATCTTTATATGTAAAATCACATCTTTTGAAGATTGATTTTACATATGAAGAAAAATTTCTACACTATTTTATGCCTTTTTTAACCAAATAATAATAAAATATTAATTTTTTTCCTATAAAATAAACCACGAAAATCACTCACGACAAATCGTCGATGATTAAAGGCCAAGGAAGAAAAATGTTCAACTTCAATATGTAATATTCAGATAAACTGCCCAATAGGATGCAACTGGAAGAAGAAAATGAAGATTATTAGCAGGCATTCACTCAAAAATGTGAGAGGAAATGAGAACGATAGGGAGAAAAGGGCATACCTAGAACCAAAAAAAAAAAAAAAAAAGAAGAACAAAAGGGCAGATATAAAGGAAAACGATACCAAAAAAAAAAAAAAAAAAACCCAACCACTATAGGAAGAAAAGAAGCTTACCTTCATCGGTGGAAACTAGTGACACTGTTAGAAGGAATGAAGAGAGGAGAGAACAACGAAAGAGAGGGGTTTTTGAAATGGTTGTTAAGGAGAGAAGAGAGAACCGTGATAGAAATAGAAAAAACAATAAAAATAATGTTTGAAGAAGAAAAATGACATCTTCAAAGATAAAGAATGGCTGTTCATAGCTAGCTAGCTATAATTTTTTAAATGTATAAACCAATGCACATGATTTTAAGGGCAATTTATTTAAATTTGAAGATAGAGATGAAGATAAATAAGTCATTGCTAATACTCCTAATTCTAAATTTACATAAATATACATTACAGCTCATCTAGAAGAATGACAACTTAGTAAATTATTTATAGGAATATTACAAGAGACAAGTTTATTCAATGAAGGGTGTGATTGCATATCAGGATCACTGATCTTGTCATGAGTAGCAGCATCCATGTGATTTGAATTCTTGGCAGAGCTGATGCCATGTTGCTCTAATAAATCATACATATGAATAAAGTGGATCATACTGAATTGATTATTATCTATATAAATATGTTCAACAACGTTAAATAAGCAATAAACGTTGTTTCATGAATCCATTTTTCTCACTGTAAGAGGACAAGAAATTGAAACATTTGTATCGTATGAAATTTATCACTTTTGAAATGAGTTACATAAAAACCACTTCTGAAATGAGTTGAATATGATAAATCGTAAGGGGACAAAAATGCCCGATCGATGCCTCTGATCAAGTGAAGTAAACGGGGCATCTCCTGTCTATATAGGTTGGCAAGAGAACGCCGTTGGTGCCCACCGAAACATCACAGGTGGCGTGGGCATGATGGCGTTTGGTTTGCCATGTGGAGATCTTAAATCGGATGTTCGACGTTATTTCTAGACGCAACAGCACCATCCCAGCCACACGTAATTCGTTCTTCAACTCCGTCCAACGCTGGCCGTCCACAGTCAACGCCGACCCACTCAGCTCGTCTGCCACCACCGTCGTGTTCTTCGGCTTCTGGTAAAACGGTAACAGCAACTGCTTCCACCCGAATTTTGTATCCTTGTAGTAAACTGTCCCGTTCATGGAATCATAGTAGATCCCGATGTTCACGTTCGGGTTCCGGATCGTCACGTTGAAAGACATCCGGGGATTATAAGTTGCTTCAGGAACCGAAAACTCGTGGATATGGAACCTCGGTCGGTGCGGGCGCAGGCTAACCCAGAGTACGAATGTGATCAAGCCTACAACCAGTAGAAATGCCAAGAAAATGGCACATACCAACTTGGAGACACGAGTGGTGAGGCTATCCCGGACCCGGTGGACGATTTCACGGGCGGTGTGGTGGCGCTTTATGGGTCTGGAGTTGCTGTTGGATTGGACGGGTAGCCGGCCGGAATTATGCATTCTCTTTTGCAGCGGAGAGAAATCGAAGAGTTATACAGCTTCTGCCTATGGAAAATGTCGATGAACAGAGGTGGTCTTTTTTATGTAGGAAATTGATCAAAGTGACGGAAAAGAGAAAGAAAGGATTTACGTGCGAGAGGTTAGGTTCTTTTGCATGGTGAAAGGAAGGAATATTAAGGTGGTCCTTGTTTTACCAATGGGTAACGTATGTATACAACTTGCTCGATCCCCCTACATTAATTTCGTGAGAGAATTATATTATATACCTTTCCTACGTACTGTCATGTTTTGCTTTGCATTAATATATATACACATTTTATACATTTTTAAAAATTTTTCTTATACTGAAATTCTATTTGCAAGTCAGCATAGATAATTCACATCTAATGAAGCGTCAATTATCTCAAATAATTTGATTTAAAAAATAAATTTAATTTTCAATTTTACAAGTCAAATAGTACCACGTTTGTAATTATATGGATAGTGTGTTCTGTAAATCGATTTGCAAATATTAGAATAACTCGACATTAAATTACTATTGTTTGAAGTTGGATTAAGTATCATTAAGGTTTTGGAAAAGTCATGGTAGAATTAATTTTATTTTAATTATATAATGAACATAAATTCCTACATAAATTAACTTGCATTAATAGTACGGCCAGAGCAAGAATAGCAAGTGATATTTTTTGAAGGAAAAATGTTTTAGTTACAAGGAGATTACGTTAAAGTAAACCCACAATGTATGTTAGATTCTAAAGTTACTTTTAGTTTAAAGTAGATCTAACGGATTTTATAAAATCACATTAGTTTATGAGTTTAGTTTATATAATTTTTTTGTATATGTAGTAGTTCTCTCGTCCAATAATAAGATTATTATTTTTCTTTTTGGAGAAAATTCGATACACCCGTAAAGTAGAATATATAAGGTAGGTGATGGCCGGTGTTTAATTAAACTAGTCATGAGGATCAGGTACGTGTATCTGAAGTACCTTAAAATGAAACGTGAGAAGGCCGAGTCAAAACTTCTGTACAAGTTATGAAAATAAAATATAGATGGAGCAATATTAACTATTAAGATATAATTTAAATAATTTAACTTTAGTTTTTATAGATTTAAAATTGTAAGTTATGCAACAGTACCCTACATTTATACATATGGATGATTTCTATTACTCTGTTTGAAGCAGAGTTTTCAGGATTTTACTTAATAATATAATATAAATAATAAAATCTATCACTTTTTATTAGTTTAAACTTTTGAGATGAACGGTAATTTTTAGGCCGGTTGATCATCACCATTTGTCTGAGTTGAATATTGTAATGAGATTGTGTGAGGTATAGAGGTATAGTTTGAGTTTAAAGACTTGCATATATGCTTTGATATACGGTTAATCAGCGCTTGTTTTAAATGGTAAGCTCGTAGAAATGGATAAACTTAATTATTTAAATTATCAAAACAGAGCACTTGATATATTTTTTCTTTTCTTGGCAAATTAATGGAGCTGGGGTCTTGGACCCCCGAGGTTATTTCCCAGTCAACCTGCGCTTGCTTCGACAGAGAATCAGGCACCTTTCTTGCATATGCAGAGTCTTCTTAGCTTTTTTGGGACACACCATGTTAAGGTTCGGTGTGCCTCTGTTTATTCGGCTATGTTTTTCTTGTGTTCTGCTTTCTATTGGATGTATCTTTGTCCGCTGAAATATTAAAAATGTATGTTTGTCTTGTGAGTAGTTGCCATGAAATTGCAAGAAATAATAATGTTACTTATCATTTTTTTCTTATATTATGATGTGATATTAAATAATTAGAGATTATTTATTATATTTTATTTGTAAATCTATCGTGAAATTATAATACATTATTATAAAATAATGAGATACGATCAGAATTGAGATAATCAATAAATTTTGTGATAAAGTTGTTAAATAGTGAACCGATCCCTCTGTCTAAACGATGTTCAAGTTCGGGATAAAGTAGGATATGTAAAGGAGAAACCCAAAGCTTCTTTGCATTTCTTCTCTCTCTGTTTGTTTTGTAATAATATAAGTTCGGACTGGGCGAAATGCCACATCAGCAGCGTCTACAGTGCCTTGTCTGTAATTGTGCTAAGTAGCATAACTAAAAAAAACAAACTTTTTGACTGAAACTACAGCAAGACTGCGAAACAAATCAAACCAGATTTTATTCTGCAAATTAGGTACTACAAAATCATAAACATGAAGAAGAACAATAAATAGTCTTGCGTTTCTGCTCGTAGGTGTCCTTGTGATCTCTTAATATATAATTACTTGTTAACTTTGCTGCATTGTTTCCTGATTTCACCAGCCTTGCCAGTGAGAACTCCAATCCTACCCATATTCACCATTGAAACTCCAAAGTCATCAAAGAAAGTAGAACCGCCAGTAGCAGCTTGAAGTTTGACATACGATTTAGTCTTGGTATTATTAAGGAGAGCTGCATCTGATTCGAACAAACCCATTCTCTTAGCTACAAGAGTATAGTAACTTGCATCAAATGTTTTGAAGCTTCCTGGATCCATTTCCGCGAGTGTGGTTTCATCACCTAGCTTATTGCATTTGCTCTTCAATCGTTTTATATAGTTAGGATCCAATTTGGGGTCAGTAGTACCCAGCTTTCCCGTGAAGTTATAGAGACGGTAGTCGAAGGAGTGACAGTGAGACGTCCCAACGGTGTGTGCACCTGAATTAGTATAAAAAAGAATTCATTAAATCACTATTACTTTTTTTTGCCTAAAAAAATCATTTTAATTAAGTGTTGCCTGCATATCCATGGTGTTATGGTACCTGAAAGAACTACAAGGTCTTTTATGCTTAGCCCCTTTCCTTGAAAAATTCTTATCAATAGGGTAATGTTGGCATATGGTGGTGGTAGATTGTCTGAGGCCTCTGTTATGCTTGAAACCCTTCCATCTTTTCGTCCAGTTTCGACTTCCCAAGATGGTCCCTTGATCTGAGATGATGCCAAAATTTCATGTAATTGATCTGAAATCAAAAGCAACACTAATTTTGATGATCGGGAATGAATAATTGCAGGCAGAAGTTTAATCATTACCGTAGCAGCCGCGTCTCTAGCTACTATAGCCAATATGTCAGCACATGAAACCACACCAGGACATGCCTTTTCCAGTGCAGACTTGACTCTATCGATAATTTGAAATCCCCGAAGGCTTAGATTAGAAGCAAAATCTTTTTCAGCTTGTTTTGTTGAAGAGTCCAACAGCACTGACCCATCACAACCCTGTACGTACGTACAACAAGCCAATTTATGTGTTGAAACAATATTCTGAAAGCTAGGCATGAAAATAATCGAGAAAGGAAAGATAATTCTTCAAATTAAGCAATCTGAAATAACTGAAGCATCCTTCAGCATTAATCATGCATACACGTACCCTGACGAAACAATCGTGGAAATGCAATCTTATCAAAGGCGCGGCAAGTGTAGGTGCTTTTGATAAGATTTCGACCATAACCTTCTTAACAATGGCCTCGGCTTCTGGGCATGACTTTTCATAAAACCCTACTTTCAGTTCCTTATGCGCATTTGCAGGGTCAAGAACAAGAAGAACTACAAACATGAACTGGAGGAATAAAACTGAGAAAAGCTTTCGGGTGGCCATCGCGTAAAGATCGAAAAGCTAGAAAACTTAATTTGATCAGGTAATTGGAATCGGATGTTGTTAAACATGTATAATATACATGCGCTTTTATACTAAACCCAAAGCCACTGAGATTTTGTAGAAATTAAGGCTGTCATCACTTGATGATGTTGGCGTCTTGTTAGTTTGCTCTGTTTTTTTAGTACAAGTTGTAACTGCGTAATTGATGGATCAAGTAATTGTCTGACTATTCAAATGTCTTGCAGAAAAGTCCCGATCGACTGATTGATGTACAATTTACTTCTGAAAATGAGTTCCTCGCAAATACGCGTTGAGTAATTCAAGGAAATCTCCTTTGTCCGATAGCCTCGAGAGTGTAAATTAATACAAGGTTTTGAATCATAGGACATGATCTGGTTTATAGTTTTATACATGAGTTCCGCGCGTCCCGAGACTACTACTCTACCAGCCCTTGGAGTTAATATGTAAATCATTCTTATGTCAAATAATAATTCCCATATATATCGTAAGAATGATTTAATATCACATGTATCTAAACAACTAATTATTATATATAATCCTACAAGTACGTACGATGACCTTTTTTCTCCTTATAGTCATAATTGAATCTCTTCTCATGATATATCGCACTAGTTAATCATGATCACTAGGCCGCCACCGTTCAAATCGAACGTCTTTGATCATGCTATAATCAAACCCTACCTGCAGGTTGCTCCACAAGAGAGACTTGATATCCCCTGCATGTACGTACGCGGTAGCTGGCGGACATTAATGCAACCCAAGGTTAACCTTCATTAGGTGTTACTGATCGATCGTGTTGAACCATTCAACTCGTACCAACACAGCTTGCTAATTAATTGCATGCTCTGTAAACCACACGTACACTGAGTTCTTGATTGTCTATCTAGTCATGTACGTGTCGACAAAGATGTAGTTTTTGGGCTTTTTTATTTTGGCGTTGGCGAAATGTTTCCACGCGTAATTAGTATTACTCTACCCTTTGACACCCACTTCTTGGCCATGTCGATCGAGGCCATATACAGAACATGCAGATTCCATGTCATCACAGAGAGTAGTTACGTGTAATATGGGCAGGATACCAGCTTCCTGCAGCTATCTAGTGCACATGCTTCGTAAAATCATAGTCAACTTCAGATCGAGAATCTTTCAACGGATCAGATATATAGCAATCTGCATTGGTACGTAGGGGTTAGATATCATGTCTTGTTTGAATGTTTCCAAACGACTAGCTAGCAATTATCATCAGTACAGATCAAGTGAAAGCTCGTAAACCAAAGTCTTGGTACGTAGTCTTCTCATTTTGGCCTCCTTCCTTCCCCACAGAAAGGACCACCGGAGAATATTCTACTCTTGGGACTTATAGACCAAGTCTTGGTCTTGTCATTTTGGACTGTCGTTTAAAATATCAGCTTTTATTATTATTATTATTATTTGGACAATGATAGACCACAAACTTTATTACAACTCAATTACTATTACATATTATTACTATATTAATATTTTGATCTACTTTAATTCAAAATTTCTGTACTTATAACGTACAGTTTAAGGTAAATAAAATAATATTTTTTCTTTTATACTAAGTCGTAAACAACTTGTAGCATATATAGTTGTTCTTATATCATTTTCCTTATTATTATTACTACTTTTTTTTTTTGGGGGGGGGGGGGGTTGTTAAAGAAGCCAGAGTGTAGATCTGCCCTTGATGCATGGAGAGGGTAAGGCAAGGTGGCCACATCCAACCTGACCTTCTATATATATATATGCACTTTTTAAGTATATATTGAGTGCTGCATGCATGCTATATTTCATTCGGCCTAAACTTTGAAAACAGAAAGTGAAAAACAATTGGTGGCAAATTCAGATTTTGCGCTCTTCAAATCAAGCAGGTTCCATGCAAAAGCTTCATCATGCTAACTCTTTTGAGTTCACCCTTGTATTTGTTATTGTTTTGACGAGATATTCTATTTCAAGCTACTTTACATACAAATCTGACAATATTGATATTGGCCAAGTTCCGTGCCAATTGGAACTCATGTGCAAAGTAATGAGAAATATTGAACACGTACAGCAAATTAAGCAAAATATTCATGGATTAACCTTCCCCACCATTAATGACCTATATATTCACCAACATACAGTACTCAACCAAGAAAGGCAAAGCTGTCATTTTGAATTGGAATTCACATGCATGCACTACTTCTCAATCCGTTAAGCAAATTAAAACTGATTAAAGAGACATATATCAACATTGGGGGATATATGATTGTCATGAGAGAATAAGTACCATCAATATTGTTCATCTATAATTGCTTCTTAATTGATTATGCAACTTAGACTGCTTCCACCAAAAACATCAGCATCTGGATAGATCACGGCCAATCTCTCTCTCTCTCTCTCTCTCTCTCTCTCTCTCTCTCTCTCTCTCTCTCTCTCTCTCTCAGAGCCACGCTATTTGCTTATTCATTTTTACTGATAAATTATGTCCACACCACGTCACATACAATAGTTGGATGATATTGATACCGGCCCCTACAATCTCACTCTCTCCCCTCGTGTGTATCACGTATATAGTACGCGCGTACGTACCGTGGAAGCTAGGAATTAAAATCATGAATGAATAAATCAGGACATGTCAAATGCTGACTGGTTACTGTAGTCATGTTCAGCCCAAAAAGAAACTTTGTGGTAGGACATTATTTGATCAGATAGTCGGCCTAGTGCCCCGGCTCCCTCCCTTTTTCTTAAAAAAAAGAAAGATATTACGTACATGTGATTAATTTCACATGTAGGCCGTCAGGATCGGCAATGATGAAACAGAAAATTTGGATCATGATCATCATCTGGATTCTGGAATTGAGCAACACAACCAATTCGATCCGTACATGCATGCATGTTACTGCAGTGTGTGGACAGCCATTGTATTCTTGTTTCTTAAATGTTTATTTTTGCGGAACAAGTACAAAAAAAAAAAGTTAATTAATTGGGCTGATCACGACGAAGCTGAACTTTTCCTTAACAAATCATATAATAATTATGGGCTTTCAAAAGGTACGTAGTACTGGAGGATACGCAATTGAACTTTCACTTCTCTTTTCATTTTTCAGATAAATAAAATGAAAAATTATATAAATTATCTATATATATATATACACTTTTGTTTTTATTAGAATTCCAAGAAGGTTGTGTTGGATATTTTTGCTGTGCAAAATGATCGCATGCATTGGCAAATTAGACCAAAGATGAGGGAGGAAACTATCGGCCGAGCAGGTGGCCTGGGATCATCATTTTATTAGAATCAGTGACCCTATGGAGCATTTTTACAAACACAAAGAAGGTATATACGGCACTGCACCAATAGAAGGAAATCAACAGCAGAGTCCTCTCAATGTACAACAGAAGACACCAATGTATTCTAGAATATAACAATAGAGAAATATAACAATAGAGAAATTAGTTAAAACTTCTCTCAAATTTTGTAACAGAAGATATTATTTTTTTCATTTTCTCACTGTGTATAAATACATGCAAATGATCAATGAAAAGTTCATGTTAAAATGCCAAAACCTCTGTTTGTCTAACATGGTATTATGAGCCAGCAAGGACTAACGTCACCTTGATCCATGGCTACCCTACCCTCTCCGAATTTTTCTCTCTTCAAATCTCTCTTCCTTCTCTCATATCGTTACCATCAAACTCAATAGTGATAATTGCCTTCTATGGAAGGTTCAGATATTAGCCTATCTAAGAGTTCAAGACCTCTTTGGCTATGTGGCTTTGTCGATGGGACTCAAGCCAGACCCTCAAAGCTCTTACTTGACTCTACAGACTCCATACCCAAACCAAATCCAGTCTTCACTACATGGTGCCGAATGGATCAACTGGTGTTGATTGTTCTATTCTCCTCACTGTCCGATTCTATTCTTGGGCATGTTCTTTCCTCCATAATAGCACAAGAGCTCTAGACTTCCCTGGCCTCAATGTTTACATCTCACTCTCAAGCAAAGGAGTTTGAAGTTTGATTTTAGCTTACAAATCTCTCCAAAGGAGACCAAACAATTTCTTCATACTTCGCAAGGTACGTTTTCTCATTGATTCTCTGGCTACTACTGGGACTCCTCTCCCTGACAAAGAAGTAGTCACTTATATGCTCAATGGTCTCGGCTCCTCTTATGAGTCTTTTATAACATCAATTACTACAAGGGCAGAGCCCCTTTCTTCTCATGAGTTATACCAACTCTTACTTATACATGAAACTGGCATGACACATTTAACTCAAAGTGTTATCTCCACCATTGAGCCCTATGCAAATTTTAGTGCCTCTAGTGGACGTGATCAACGTCATGGGTCTCCTTTGGGTGGATGCCAAGGTAGAGGCAAGGGCCGAAACTTTAATCCTTCTCATGGTGGACGATTGTCTTCCTCCTAGAATCTTGCCCAACACTACATGGCTCAGAGACCCACATGCTAGGTCTGCAACAAAACAGGGCATGTTGCCCTTCAATGCCATCACAGGTTTGATCATTCCTATCAAATTGATCCTCCAAGTTCATTCTCAGCAAACTACCCGGCTTCATTTTTGGATTCTACTTGGTACCCCGATTTTGCAGCAACACATCACATTACTAATGATCTAAGTAATCTGAATATTTCCTCTGAGCAATATCAAGGTGGTGACACAATACATGTAAGAGATGGAGTTGGTCTTAATATCCAACACCTTGTCAATCCAGTCTTTCCTTTGTTTCTTTTTCTTTCACTCTTAAAAACATACTCCATGTGCCTTCTATTACTAAAAATTTGGTTTAGGTCATTCATTTTTGCATTGACAATTCTTGTTTCTTTGAGTCTCGCTCTTCCCATTTTTTTGTGAAAGACAATCAAGCGGGGAAAATCTTCTTCACAGGACCTACCATAATGGACTCTATATTTTTCCAAAAAATTTGTCTCTAGTTTCATCTCCTTCTACACATGTTGGTGAACATACTACTCTAGCTCAATAGCACTGAAGGCTAGGACATCCTTCTCTCAAACTTGTCTCCCGCATTCTGCACACCAACTATTTTCCAAAGTCTTCCACCTAGTCTGTTTTTTATTAAATTGAATGTCCTCTTGCAAAATAGCATTAACTCCCTTTTTGTAATAGTCGGGCTCATTATTCTCGGCTCTTAGAATTAATTTGTGCTGATTTTTCGTGCCCTTATGCCTCAAGACTTGGATACAAATATTATCTTTCTTTTGTTGATTATTACACTCGTTACACTTGATTCTTTTTAAATTCGATATTATTACTATTTTCACTACCTTTTTACTTATATTGAATGACTGTTTAACACTAAACTCGTCATATTACAAACAGATGGTGGAGGGGAATTTAAACCTTCAACTCTAATGTGTCAAAAATTGGGTATAACACACTGTTTCTCGTGCTCTCACATGCATCAACAAAATGGCCTAGTTGAAAGAAAACATAAGCACATATTTGAAATTGGGCTCGCACTCTTAGCCCATTCCTCTATTCCCTTTTCATATTGGGCCTATGCCTTCAAGTGTGTTGTTTATCTCATTAATATTCTTCTTTCTCTAGTTATTCAAAATCAAACTCCTCATTTTCGTGTCTATAATTCGAATCCTTATTATACTTTTAAAAAAGTATTCGGAAGTCAATGTTGGCCTAATATTCAACCTTATCTTGCAAATAAATTAAATTTTCGATCAGTCCATGTCTATTTTTAGGATATGGTTCTTCACATAAGGACTATAAATGTTTAGACATATAAAATAAAATAAAATAAAATAAAAATCGACTATATATATCAAGAGATGCTATGTTCAATGAGGCTTTATTTCCTCTTTCAAATTCTCAGCCCACCTCTCCATTAATCACCCAACACTCTAATACAACCCATTTACCCATTCTTCAACCCTCAATACTTGGACCTGGCCCAAGCCCACTATCTACTCTTCCCCCATCTGAAAATCAGTCTTCTTCTACCTTGCACTCCCCTATTTTTTCTTCTGTTATTTGGCCACATACTGCCTCACCTTCTATTTCTAATTCCTCTTCACCAGTTTTGATTCCACCCCGGTCTCCCATAATAACCCTAGCCCAAACAAACTCTTCTAGACCTCGAGCTTTCATGGATGGAACTGTTCCATACCCTTCATGTTTTTGTCTTACCACCTCGACTACAGTCCCAAATGAACCTTCCAGTTACTCCATGGCTTCAAAGTTCACTGAATGGAAGGATGTGATGTCTCAGGAGTTCATGGCCCTGCAAAAAAAAAAAAAGAAGGTCTCTAGTTCCTTTCACTTTTGCGACTAACGTTCTTAGTTATAGATGGGTCTTTCATACAAAGACAATGCTGATGGCTCCTTCCAAAGCAGAAAAGCACATTTAGTAGCTAAAGGGTACCATCAACTATATGGTCTAGATTATAATGAGACTTTTAGTCCAATGGTGAAGCCATCTACTATACAGTTAATCTTGTATATTGCTATAACCTATGCATGGTCGTTGGGCCAAATTGATATCCAAAACGCTTTTTTGATTGGCACCTTAATTGATGATGTCTATATGCAGCAACCTTGGGATTTTATTGATCCTCACATGCCCACACATGTATGCAAGCTACACAAAGCTATATATAGCCTCAAGCAAGCCCCAAGAGCATGGTTTTGGCCTCAACTCAGCTCCTAGCTTCTCAGGTGTGGCTTTCTTGCAACACAAGCAGATCCACGACTCTTCATTTTAAATCATGGTGGTGTTCATATATACTTACTGGTCTATGTTGATCATGATATAGTCATCACCTCCTCTAAGGCTTCAGTAATTGATCTTTTGTTAAAAGATCTAAGCCATGACTTTCCAATAAAAGACTTGGGTAGTTTATCCTACTTTCTTGGCCTAGAAGTTGACTACACATCTGTAGGTGTCTTAGTCACCCAACGCAAATATATCCATTCCTTACTTGTACGCAGCCAAATGGTTCATGCCAAGCCTATCTCTTCTCCCATGGCAGCATCCTTGAAGCTCTCAAAGTTTGACTCACCAGACTTTGATGATCCAACATTGTACTGAAGCATTGTTGGTGGCCTATAATATCTATCTCTCACTCGGCACGACATTTCATTTGTTGTCAACAAAATATGCCAATTCATGCATGCTCCCAAAACATCTCACTGGGTTGCTGTTAGGAGAGTTCTCAAGTATCTAAAAGCTACCATTGACCATGGTCTTCTCTTCAAAAACCAGTCTCATCTCACCTCTCAAGCATACTCGAATGGGAATTAGGGGAGCTATCCATATGATCGTCGATCAACAGGGGGATTCTGTGTATATCTTGGTCATCACCTCATCTATTGGAGGTCAAAAAAATAAAAGACTGTAGCCCATTCATCAATGAAAGCTGAGTATAGGTCATTGGTATCTTTAGCTGTAGGAGTTATTTGGCTTCAGACTGTTCTTCGAGATTTGGGTGTCCTCTGGCTAACGCTCCAATTCTTTGATGTGACAACATTGGTGTGACCTTCCTCTCTACCAACCCAGTTTATCACTCGAAGACCAAGCGTATAGACATTGATTTTCACTTCATCAGAGATTGAGTTCCTGCCTACACCCTCCAAGTTCAATTTTGCAGCTCAAAGGATCAAATAGTAGATGTTCTTACAAAGCCACTTGTTTCAAAAAAATTCATCCATTTTCGATCAAGCCTCGCTATGGTTGACACCCCACTAGACTCGAGGGGCATATTAGAATCAGTGACCCTATAGAGCATTTTCACAAACACAAAGAAGGTATATACGACACTTCACCAGTCGAAGGCAATCAACATCAGAGTTCTCTCAAAGCACAACAGCACACACCAACATATTCTAGAATATAACAAGAGAGAAATTAGTTAAAACTTCTCTAAATTTTTGTAACAAAAAATATTCTTTTATTCGTTTTCTCATTGTGTATAAATACGTGCAGATGATCAATGAAAAGTTCACGTTGAAATGCCAAAACCTCTATTTGTCTAACACATTTGAATGAACGAGACTCTCTCCTTAATCTTATCTGTTTTGATTCTAATAGATCCACCCGAGTGTTCAAGTTATAAAGTGATTATATCAAGCTATGAAGGGGAAATCAAACAAGTGTTATTCAATTTATCAGTTTTGTTATTTATCATCCCTACCCTACACACAACACATGTCTACACTTTTTTATTTTTATTTTTAAATTTGTTTTTTCTTTTATCATTCTTAAACTAATTGAATTCTTCTACTTATCAGCCATATACCATACATTTGGCAATAAAAAAAATAAAAAAAATAAATAAAAGTGTGATATGTGACCATGATGAATAGAATTTTTCTATTATATTTTTAAATCGGTATGTAGAGCACACCATTCACATATAACATAACTTAAATGGTAAAATTTAATTTGTAAGTTTCAATTTTTAAAATTTACTTTTAAAATCAAATTGAATATGTTGTTTAAATACTATACTATATATATTTTAAAATTGAATATGTCGTTTAAATACTATACTATATATGTTCTATACACTGGCTTAAGAATAAAATTTTTCATCAAACATAAACTAGGAAAAATGAGGGAGTAACAACCTTAAAAAAATAATAATTATAAATCAAAATTACCTGATATTCTAAGAAATATATGATACAATATTCTCATAGATTTGTTACCCGGATAACAGTAGTTCATCCTTAATTATTTTCGATAGTGACATTATGTCTCTCTTATATATAGTATTTGGTAATACCATCTTAGAAACTTCGATAAAGACAACTTTTAACATCCGACCATATATTGAAAGGATCCAGGCCACTACCTTCACAAAATTCACACTACAAGAATCTGGGCTTTTACCGGCGATTTTTTAATCGCTGCAGAAGAAATCGCCGTAATATGTCACTAATAGCGGCGATTTCTTAATCGCTGCTGTATTTGTTATATTTGCTGGCGAGAATGTCACTTAAAATATCCCAACCACTTATTTTCTTTTAGCGGCGAAAAATTTCGCCGCTATATGTCCGATCTAAACTCAGGCGCCAAACTTAATTGCATTTTATTTCCCTCCCCGCGACAATTTCACTGTACCCTCTCTGCTCTCCGTGTGGTTTTCATCGATTTGTGCCTCACTTGCAACTGAAATCCCTTACGGCCAATCCATACGGTTTCCAAATCTAGTAATCCCCATTTCCGAATACGTCCCGAAGCTTTGACCCTTGCCTCCACGACATTTTCTTGGCGTTCGAAGGTTGCGAAACTGTTTCCTTCCAAAACCCATGCATTGCCTCCATTGTTCGGCAAACCCATATACTTCGGCTACCAAAAATTAACGAAACGTTCTGTTGAATGCATATATACACACGACGATTGCTACCCAAAATGCCCTCTGTTGTGCATTAGAGCTACTAGAAATTCCCCTAAACCTGCTCTCCCAAAGATCCTGTGTGCCTGGCTTTCAAGTCAATTCTAAGCCTCGGTTGGCGAAAATCCACTTGCTCGGGTGCTGCGAAGTGTGTCCAAGGTATTTGAATACTCACAAACTCTGTTTGGAACTGAATTTGTTCTCCATACATGCATGAACATTGCGCCGTGTTGAAGATACTTGGATTGTATATTGATATGCACAAATCTCAGTTTAGGTTTTTTGTTCTTATAGTTTTGTTTTGTTTTTTTTTTTTTTGTTTTTAATCTTCTGATCAAAGATGCTGTGCATATTGTGATTTATTGGTTGATTTTGAATCTTGGTAATTGGTAGTTGATAATAGATATATTTGGTGCTGTCAATGTCCCATTCATAGAATTGGTGCAATTGAGGTTAGGCTTAGGGCTAGATTTAGGGAAAGAATTTTGGGTAATGAATAAACCTGTTGTTGGTAACATTGTCCATACAGTCTTTAATAATGGTTGTCCTACCAAGAATGACATGTTAGTTGCCAAAATTAATGCCACTTGTTAATAATTATTTTTATCTGCTTGGTTACTTGAAAGTAGTTGGGATAGATCAAATATCATCATGCTAATCTTTATGATAGTGGATTCCTATTTCTCTTATAAGCTTACTTATATTTATGTTAGTTTTGATAAGTATAAGTAATATATATTAGGTTTTGATAAATATGGTAATATTTATCAAAACCCACTATGGCAGGGATTTTGGTGGATTTCCCAGCAATTTTGCATCGCCGGGAAATCCAATGAATGTTGTATGTTTATTTCTGTCTGTGCAAAATGTGAAAGTCCCTTTTGACATATTTGTACTTGAGTTGTTTACATATAATTTTCAGTTTGGTGAAGGATTTTGTTTTTGTTTTGTTTTTTTTTTAAATTAATTTTAGTGACTTAATTAACTCAACCATATCCATGATTTGAGACTTATTTAAGACAACATTCTTTTAGTGTACTGTTGAAATATAGAAGCAAATGCTGAGTGAATTGTTAATGTTTTGAGTGAAACAAAGGCTTACAGGTATACCAAAGGTGAATTAGAGCAAGTAGGCAGCTCTTGCCCTTGCTGAGTAGGGATCTAAATCTGAGTTGGAGTTTATCATGTTCCCAGGGGGGCCGGAGGGGGGGGGGGGAGGAGGAGGGGAGGGGAGGGATGGGGGGAGGGGAGTTTACATAGGAATACCAGTAGAAAGAAAGCATCTACTAAAGCAAACAATCAAACACAAAATCATGGATAGACTCAAGAGCTCAATAAAGGTGTAGTACTTACGTATTCCTGTACTGATTAAAAAGACCCATTAAATGCTTCAGTTACTGAATGTTAATGAAGACATAGAGAACTCATAGCTTATTGGTTACATATTAGATTGGATCGTTACCCCCTAAGTTCCCCTCGGGGGAATTAGACAACACCAAATACTACACTAACTTTAAGCTATTTTAGTTACGTTAGTTATCAATAATAGAACTCAAACTCAAATTCCTTGTGATACTAATCAAAAAGTAAATTGATTTCAATGCATGTAAATGATGCTCTTCTATCACAATATATAGTATATTAGCACTTTCTGACCCGACTTGTTGCTTCGGACGCAGTTCGATCTGCAGTTTGGGAGGAACTTCCCCTTGATATAAGGGGTTTGGGGGAACTTTTTCCTTTTTCAATTGAGTGCGTATGTGTTGGCTGGGAATTAATTAATGTGGACTCATATATAGCTGTCAAAGGTAGTACTGAGGTTGAACATTTTTCATGCTATTTGCAGTACTTTTGTGTTTTGCACTCCAGGGCACAATGTATCAGCTATTATTATTGGAACATGACTCCTTCCTCCACCCTCCCCCTGGTGCGGGCAGGGGTGAAAAAAATTTTGGACCTTTGCTTTAGATTGCATGTTAGGTTTGAATATTGTCTAATGTCGCATGTTGCGACCTTACTTCAAGAAGCTTTATGTTGTGAAACTGAGCATATGGCTTTTAATTTGCTCTTTGTACATCCTCTCTCTTTCATGCTGTTTTGATTTCTTCTTTACTCTTTTCTTATGCCTCTTTTGGTAATAACAAAAAGGTATGATTGTTTTGTTCAATGGAAATAGTGTTCTTGCTCAATGAAGCTAATTTATGTACCTACGTTGTACACACTTTTGAATGCTTTCTACTAGTGAACTGTTGGGCTGCCTTAAATGACAGCAGAGGCATATTTCCATGCTCATAAGAAGATCTATCACTTCTTAAGGAAGTGACATTAGCCATAGCATTCTATAGGGGAATATTTATTTGTGCACTTTTGTTTGCTCAAAGAAATAATATTCTTTTTATAATCAAAAGTTTTGCAAAAACTCATGCTAACTTATCAAAAATAAAATAAAAACTCGTGCTAGAAAACTGGGGCTTACTTCAAAAACTTGCAAAAAGTAGAGACCAACCAAACCATAACAGCTTGATTGACATAGATGTAGTTACCTGCCAGTATGATAACTAGACAACTAATACCTCTAATTAATCACTGGTTTATACCCTAAAAGCCTATATTTACCTTGAGATGCACTTTTAAAACCTGTTTCCTTTAATCTTTGTAATCTTTGAAAGGATAAAGGGCCCAGTACATTGCATATTAGTTAAAAACTGTTTGTTTTTGGTACAATTGAGGTACATGCTTTTTTAAAGAGAGATTGCTGAGATTCTGATAAAAAAGTAGAGATTGCTGATGCATGTTGCATCTCTTTATCTTGGCGAATTCTTGTAGGCATTTCTCTCTCTCTCTCTCTCTCTCTCTCTCTCTCTCTCTCTCTCTCTCTCTCTCTCTCTCTCTCTCTCTCTCTCTCTCTCTCTGCATATAACAAATTAATTTGAATTTGGTTAAGTTCATCATGGCCTCTTAATGAAAATGCTTTACATCTTTGTAGTCATGATTTTTTTTTTTTTTTGTTGGGTGGGTGGGGGCTATGGAGGGAGAAGGGGATAGTGAGAGGTGAACCTTTATCTGATAGCTCCAACAAGTACTGATGAGTGCCAAGGAGACGAGATTTGTACTTCATTAGAAGACTATCTTTAATCCAAATAACTCGTATGGTACTTTTAGCTCATACTAATATGTGGTTGATAATTCTTTTTGGTAGTACTGAGGTTGATGCTTGTTCAAGGATTAATGCAATGACGTATACAATACTACAGAAGAAGAAGGCCTAGCTAGATATATAGTAGATAAAGTACTGAGCTTCAATAGTGGCTGCTCGTTCATAATTAAGCACTATAATGATAATCAAATTATGTTAAGGCCAGTAATCAAGTATAGAATAGGTATTTACAGCCATTAATCCTGGAGACTTCTAGATATATATTTTTGTTACTTTAAAGTTCGTAGTCATTAAAAAATAAAGGGTCATTCTTGTTCTTAATGTGCTTCATCTGGTAAAATGAATACCCGCAGTTACTGGTAATTAAGACAGCATTCTTTTAGTGTACTGTTGAATTAGCCTTAGATCATTTGCAATCCATGCATGCATATGATAGTGGCATAATATGTTATATGCCTATATATATATACATATATACATACTAGCTTGGTTGCAAGCACTCTGTACACAGTTGCATGCTCAATTAATTTAATTACATATGCTGTTAGTATATATTAGTCCCCAACTAATTTCCTCCTAGATAGAGTTGCAGCATATAGATCAAATAGGGCATATTCAAGATACACAGAGAATCAATAAGTGCTTGTCCAAGTTAATAGATTTAGGAGGACAGGTTGTGAAAAATATATGTTGTAAGATTATAGTGTTGAAGTGTCAAAAATATAGTGTTGAAGTGTCAAAAATATATGTTTCTAACCAAAGTTTTCCTGCTTCCTCCCAATACATGCCACATTTTTAAAGATTTTGTAATTAATTACATCTATTTCAGCTGCTGTTTGTGTAAGGGATGGTAGATGACTTTATTTTTTGACTTTAGGCAAACATGTGAATGAATTTCCAAACTTTGAGATGCTGGGCAAAGTATTTCCCAGATGCTTGTGTTGGGTGTTAAGTGCGGCCATTGTCTTGGCAAGTGGAGTATAAATAAGAGTAACGCAACTTGTTAATCCATTTGCTCAAATATGTTCATGTACTTTTTAATAACCATGTCGTATGAGCTTTTCTGGATGGTTATTCAAAGTCTCTGGCCTCTAAGGAATTCTAGGGATGAAAGTCTAGAAGAAATTTTGTCATAGAATTTCTAGATTGCTTTTGAGAATTCTAGGACCAAAGTCCAAAACAAACTTTTTTTGGTTAATACTGTGCTCGTGAGAGGGTTTCAGCCAACTTAAATGGTAACAGTTTTTGGTGTTGTGACTGAGAAATAGATATCGGTTCAAGTCTTTCGATGCAAATCATTTCTAGGATCGCTTTCTGTTGCTTAGATATTTGTCCACTACATGTAGGTAATTAGGCATCAACCTATCTGTTGTGATTGAGATAATTACTTGGAGATTAAAGTATAGCTTTAAAACTAGGTTGGTTATTAAGAGTATTAGCCTCTAGATTTTTAGGCATTTGACCATTTTATTCTGTTAGATGCATAATGATCCGCTTAATGTAATTCATGAAAACTATGGCATAGAGACTTGCTTTATATGGTTACAAGTTTAAGATGGTTATCCAGTCTCTAAACAATTGTTGAGTAATGAGATTCAAATGGTACATTTTTTTGTTATTCCCAGATTTTTAATTGGTTGCTACTAGACAAATGTGGCACCATATAGGCATAGAATCTCATCTTAGGCTCACAAGAGATGGAAACACAGAAGTGGTGTCACGAAATGGGAAATACACTTGTGCAGAGTACCCACTTTGCACTGTGAGAAGAGAATGCCCAGGATTGATTGTAAATAAATAAATATTATACCCAATACAGCCTTCTATCTCACACTTTATATTTTTACTGTCTTTCCTCTCTTAGTAGTCCGTATCAATGTATAGTAATATCGATTTGTCGAGGATCCATTGGAGTTTGAGCAATTCATGGGTCCCTAGATTCAAGAGTATCCTTATTGTCAAATTTAGAGAGTTAAAGATTTGTATTGTGCTTGTTTTCTTTGTTCAGCAGGCATTCTGATCTTATCATTCCAAGATCGCTTTTTTATTGCTTAAAAGCCAGTCCACTACATGTAGGCAACTATGAATTATAAGTTTTAGTTGGTAATAAGCCATCATTTTGTAATGAGTATGTACAGATGGGATCTGTACAGATTTTGTCTGATGTTGTGTTAGGTTTATACAGTATATAGATGGAGTCAATTTGGCTAATCCTAAAATGCTTATTTGTGGTTTAATTCCTCAGTTTCACTAATCCAATAAGTTCAACACAACAGCATCTTTAAACCCTATTGATGACACCAATTTGAGGAGTTTTGAGTTTGGTTGTACGGCATATAGACATGTGGAGATCTGATTTAGAATTTTGTTTGGCAGCAAAAAATGTGAATAATGAAAGTTTGATTAATATATTCTTTACTTTAATGAAAGTTTGATTAATATATGCAGTAGCTTCTCTCCCCAACTTCAGTGCAACTCTACAGTGTCAACCCCAAATTGTACCATAACTGAATTTGTGTCCCCGTATATAACCTGATACCATACCAAAATACATATTCAATCCATGTTTGAAGAGACTAAGGTATTAACGAAAACTGGGCAATATAAATTAGTTAAAAGGCCATGGGCATTAACAAAATCATACTACTAATTCCATCCATATATGTATAGAGACATCATTGACGTGCATCATTCATGACTAATACTTTACTTCAATTTCCAAAATGGATGCAAATACATTTTACCATGCTATTAGTCATGTTATGGATTATTTTACCATGCTTGAAATGGTAAACGAGTTATAAAGTTTTGCCCTACTGTTGATTATATGGAGAGAAGTTAAATGGGTTGAGGTTGCGTACGGTTTAAGATTTTCCCCATAATGAAGTAGAGTTAAGGAAAGTGCTTTGTAGTTGATATCCCCTAGTTGGTGAATTTAATTTGAATTGTGATTAAACTCATAACTCCTATAATTTACTAACAGCATTTATTGGCGTGCTATTTTGTCCATGTTATATTCTGCTTGCTTTGTTTATACTGAAAATTGTGAATATTTTCGAGATGCAGTGTGTATGCTGGACCAATGGGAGCAGTATTGATTTAAAAGGGGGGTTGACTGAGCCTTTGAATTTGATTTGGGCAGACTTGAACAGCCAGGGGTGAGTCCCTTATTCTGTTGCATATTGAAGGTAACAGAGTCATACTATGCTGCAAATCTCTACCTTTTTTTTATTTCTTTCAATAAATCTGTAACTTAGATGGATGTTTTATGGTTTTGTGCAATAAATTCCACCCTGCTGAAAGTTAGAAATTTTTTGAAAGATGGATACGTTGTCTGATCTTTTGTTGTATGCTTTCTCTAGATACAACAACTCTATTTCAATGGAAAATCTAATTGTTCTAGCTTTTCTTTCACTTTGATAGTTTCACATGACTACTCATTACTTTTGATAGTTTATAGTGAGTTCCCAACTATTTGTATGACAATATATATACATATATATATATATATAGACACCGGCGTACATAAAAAGACCCATTAATAGGTGTTTAATGAGAGTGAGGGTGATGGACATGTAGTTGCGTCAGATGATTAATATAAACTTTTCATAGGCATCATTATTTCTGTCCATTGACATGGAGATAACCCAAAGTACATATATTCTCACGGTATTAATACTGCCAGTGTACAAATGATTCTTGTTTTTTGCCCAAAAACTCAGAAAAGTTCGATTTCTAACAGCCTATGCACATAGGTTGTGAATTTATAACCCAAAGTACTTTTTGTTACAACCGAAATTACAAACTTATACCCAACTTTATTGACCACAAGGATCACCCAATATCGATGTATTAATACCAACTGCATAAACTTTTCCTTGATCTTCTTTTCCAATATTAGGTGTTTCTTCAAGATACCAGAAAATCCTTGCATAGAAAAGGCACAAGTTGGAAAAGAAAATTCCCATTTGTCTTAACAATCACCTTAATGCAGATGATATAACATACGATACCAGGATTTCCCCCATAAACACTCACATAATGTCCTAATCAAAGACCCATTTAGATAGTTAACTGTCCATCATTTTTGAAAACCTTCAGCTCTGGATGTTTTGGTTACACAACCAATTATCCTTGAACCATACATGACTATAAACTTGAGATCGTTAGTTAATGACACAAAATAGTGGACTCAAACCCGAAATAATTTTGGTACATGCCTTTCTTTCTTGTATATACTGAACTCAAAACGCATACACTTGCAAGTCCTATAAGGATGAATAATACAGTTTATAGTTGTATACTGACATTTATGTGTCAAGAACTCTTGTCGCATTAAATTAAGTACTCTCATCCTACATTTTGTCCAACCATTCTGGAATCTCACATATATATTATGGAACATATTATGATCAAATTACCTTCAAATTTCGACTCATCAACTACCTATGTTGATGCTCTCTGTTTATCTAACTTTCTTTCCCACATTTATTATTTTTTTAGATGGAGAGAAGTTGGATGAACGAGCCCGATAGACTTTTATCACCTGCATATGCCGAAGGCGTGTAAATATTCCTCACACAAGTACGAAATCATGCAAGTGGACGGGATTGCATTCGGTGTCCATGCCGTACATGTCTTAACAATCTGTGGCTTCCTATATTTAAGGTTGAATCTCATTTGTTTATTAAAGGGATCAATCCAAACTACACCCAGTGGATATTTCATGGGGAGGAGGAGACAACATTGGACGTCAATGACGATGATGTTGGTGACGAGTTTATGGCAGAAGATGATTATATCGATGACATGCAGCATATGTTGGATGATGTGCGGGCAGGCACCTTTGTTGATGTGCCCCAAGAAAACACTGCTACGCCAAATACTCCACCAGTACCTGAAGATTCACCAGCAACTGCTTTTGACAAACTACTGGAGGATGCTCGACGTCCTCTTTTCGACGGGTGTACAAAATTCACAAAGCTGTCATTCATTGTCAAGTTATTACACCTCAAATCAATCGGTGGATGGTCAATTAAGTCATTCGACATGCTCCTTGATCTGTTGCGGTCATCTTTTCCTGATGCGCTCTTGCCACAATCATATGAGGAATTAAGGTCTTTGAAGCGCGGGTTGGGTTTCAAGTACCACAAAATCCATGCGTGCCCCAATGACTGCATCTTATTCTGGAAGGAAAATGCCGAACTTAATGAATGCCCTGTATGTAAGGCTTTGAGGTGGATGCCAAATGCACACGGCTCACGCGTTATACCTCAAAAAGTGTTACACCATTTTCCATTGAAACCGAGATTGCAGCTTCTCTTTATGTCTGCAAAGATAACAGGTGATATGAGATGGCATAAAGAGCAACGGGCGATAGAAGATACTAGTATGAGACATCCGGCTGACTCTGAGTGTTGGAAGAAATTTGATGAACATCATAGTTGGTTTGCTGCGGATCCACGCAATGTTAGGCTCGGTCTGGCCTGTGACGGATTCACTCCCTTCAACAACTTGGCTAAGCCTCATAGCATTTGGCCAGTGATTCTTATCTCGTATAACTTGCCGCCGTGGTCATGCATGAAAGATCAATACTTTATGACTTTTTTGATTATTCCTGGCCCAAAGTCACCAGGGAATGAGATCGATGTGTACCTGCAGCCGTTGCTTGATGAACTGATTGAATTGTGGGAATATAGGGTATCAACATATGATGCCGTATCTAAGGAGACGTTTATGTTGCATACTGCATTGTTGTGGACAATCAATGACTTCCCTGCCTATGTGAATATTTCTGGCTGGTCAACAAAGGGAAAATTAGCTTGTCCGTCTTGCAATGCCAAGGGTGACTACAATTGGTTGAAATATGGCCGAAAACATTTCTATATGGGACACCGACACTTCTTACCGCTAGATCACATATGGAGAAGACGGAAAGGATTGTTCAACGGTAAAGAAGATCATCGCATGCCGCCAAGAGATATAGGAGGATACGATATTCTGACACAATTACAGATGATTGAGGATGTTCAGTTTGGCAAATCTCGAAGGAAGAGAAAACGTACTACTGAAGAGCTGAACTGGACAAAGTGTAGCATATTCTTCCAGTTACCTTATTGGTCAACACTTCAACTTCGGCATAATTTAGATGTTATGCATATTGAGAAGAATATTACCGAAAACATCTTATTCACTTTAATGAACACTCCAGGAAAAACTAAAGACAATATAAATTCAAGGCGTGACTTGGAGATATTGGGGTATAGAAAAGAATTACATTTGAGGCATGAGGGTGATCATGTAACAATGCCACATGCACTGTATGCATTACACGGAGATGAAAGGCATAAATTTTGTGAGTGGCTGTCCGAGATCAAATTTCCAGATGGGTTCTCTTCCAATATCTCGAATTGTGTTTCTCTACGTGATTGCAAAATCGGCGGGTTAAAAAGCCACGATTATCATGTTTTCCTTCAAAGACTACTCCCAATTGCTGCTGGGGGGTTTCTAAGAAGTGACATTGTCTTGGCTTTGACTAAACTTAACACGTTCTTCAAAGAGTTGTGCGTGAGAACACTGGATGTGAATCGCCTATCTCAGCTCCAAACTGATATCGTCACGATTCTATGCAAATTGGAGATGATATTCCCTCCCTCATTTTTCGATGTCATGGTCCACCTAGCTATCCATTTATCTCGTGAGGCCATACTTGGGGGTCCAATACAATATAGATGGATGTACTCATTTGAGAGATACCTCAGAAAATTCAAACTGTATGTTAAGAATAAAGCCCGACCAGAAGGTTCAATAGCCGAGGCCTACATTCACAGTGAATGCCTGACTTTTTGCTCTATATACCTAAATGATGTTGAGACGAAGTTCAATCGAGCGGACCGCAACGTTGATGCTGACGAAGAGGAGACTATAGATGGATTCAAAATTTTCAATCAGAAAGTTCGTTCCTTGGGTTCAGCTTCTAATGTGCAATTAGAAGATAAACTCTTTAAAGCAGCCATTTGGTACGTGCTCAACAATTGTCAGGAGATTTGACCATATATACAGTAAGCATCAAAATCTGATTTAAAAATCTACTTCCACTCAAACTTAACAAGTTATTATATATGCACTGCCCATAACATCAAATATTTTGCTTGCGATTCTGTGCACCAAATGTAGGGAACACTACGAGAAATGTAAGATGCAACACCCAAATTGCATCGATCGCATGCATCAAACTGACTTTCCAACTTGGTTCAAGCACCGTGTAAGTTCTTTTCCATCCTTATCTACATTGAAATATTATAGACTTCATTAATATGTTTTGAAATGATGACAATATACGTTATGAATTTTCAACAATTTTGGTATAGATCCAGGAACATCGTGCCCAGCATCCACTTGATGTGTCTGCTGATCTGTATGTGTTAGCTTGTGGGTCTGACCGTTGGGTTGCATCATATGATGCTTGCATAATAAATGGAAAAAGGTTTCATACGAGACAGCATGAACTTCGTCGGCGTACACAAAATTCTGGGGTGTTGGTAATGGGGGACGAGGCCACAAATAACGCAGACTTTTACGGTGTTATTAATAATATCGTAGAGTTACGCTACATGGAGTGGCGTCGGGTATACCTATTTGAATGTGATTGGTTTTATGTTGGTGATCGAAAACGAGGGGTGCGGGTGGATGACCATATGATTAGTGTCAACATGAATAGGACTTGGTATAAGGGTGAAACATTCGTGTTGGCGAGTCAGGCTAATCAATGTTTCTAAATAAGAGATTTAAGAGCGAAAGGGAATTGGGGTGTTGTGCAAACCTATACAAATAGGAATGTATATAACATTCCGTCAGTGTCAAGGAATCTGGAAGATATTAATGATGGGGAGCCAAGTACAAATGAGGCCGATCAAGAAAATGAGTCTTTTGATTACTATGAACCAGTGCAGTGTGTTAATGCAGATCCAGTGTCAACTCCATTGGATAGGAATGATATACCACCTAGTCATATTGATGCACAAGAATTCATGGATGTGGATGGTCAATGCACATATTCAACAGGCTTTATTAATGATGTCATGATTTCTTCTGGTTCCAGAGATGCATATAGTGAGGGAGAATATTCAGATGAAGAGGACCTATCAACAGACGAAGAGTCTGGTCAGATATAACATGAACACTCCAAAAACTTCTTCTGCTTAAGGTTGGTACAACAGATTACCTCTTTGAATTTGGTACAATTTCACATATCGTTAAAAATGATATTGTAGAGTCACGACTTTTTTGATTTAGTTAGACTAACACGGTATGTTAATTTCTAATAAATGGACTGATGTAATATGCACAAGATTACATATATGGTTTCATATGATTTATTTCCTTTGTTCTGTGGTTTGGCTGCTGATTATGATATTATTATTGCTTAGGTGAGGGTAAAACAATAGTGGAAAGCTTTATTGTAGTCGTTGCACAGACAAATTTGGGAAGGGATTTGCTTTCTTCGATATCGGTATATTTATCATGCAATCCCATCTTCAAGCTGGAGGCATGAGCGGCACGATTAATTACCAAGGTATATAATTTAGATCGATAAGTTAATCATTTGTCTATATTAATGATCATTATGAATTAGTTACTCTACCCAAAGTACTTGAAAATGGTAGATAATTGATTTTCCTATTTTTAACCATGGCATCTGTTTTGAGATTATTTTGTGGAATGGACCTGACGTTTATTACAATGCTATTAACTCATACGCATGCAGGTGACCGAGCGGGGCCCAGTACTAGGGGCAGAGGGAGACTCGGGGGTTTTCGTGGGAGGCGGCATGTACCATACTCGGCCAACCACAACCGTCCTCGGGGAGCAAAGATCTCCTCATATCATAGTCCTGAGGAGTGTAATCAATCATCCTCAGATGACTCCACACAGCCCCCAAGCCCGCCACCATCCACCAACCCAATTCCCACACCAGCGCCTGTTCGAGAACCCTCACCTGTGCGGGCACAATCACCTATTAGAGACCACGCACGAATGGAAGACCCCAGTGTACCACAAACTAGTAATAGTTAATCCATGATACATATTGAATGCGTTGATGTGTTCGGGTATGTCACCTTGTTTGTGTAAAGATACTTTATAATTACACACACTAATCTAGTTTATTATTTTGATCGATACAGGAGCGGACGCCCCCCCAGAGCTCGCTGTAGAGCAGGAATAGAGAAAATGAATTCGTGGGTCCGCTCGATGCATCAAGTTTGACAAGGTGAGGAAGCATGGGAAAGTGCTATTAAAGATAAACGAGGGTGAGACTGCACCGTGTTGTGAGCACGCTTCTATGTTCACGACACGGGTATCATGGATTATTAAACAATATTGTGACATGAGTTATGCGCGATGGACGGATGTTCCACTTGAAATGAAGGAGGAGCTCATTGACCGTGTTCGGGTAAGTTATTGGGTTAGCTAATTTCGTGAAGTTGGGTTATGTTTATGCACTATAACCATATTTTATAAAATACTAATTTTATACAATAATGTAGTCTGACTTTGTGTTCGACTGGGAGTGCGAGAAACACCGATTGACGGTGACAAAGGCACTTCGTAAGCACTTCAACTCCTTCCATCATGACTTGCACAAGATTTATGAATCATTTGGAAGCCATGAAGAAGCTTTGGCTAATGGGACAAGCTTGGTGGACCCCCTTTTATGGGTAAAGTTGTGTGGTAGATGGGGCAGTGACGAGTTTAAGGTATACATGCTCTTTCTCAAAGTAATGCCATATTAAATTCTTCCATTTAAAAAGATAAATATTGTTGTGACAAATGCCATTGTTTATTATAGCTAACATTGGATGTGCATAGCAGAAAATTTGTTCTCAAAACCGGGCGAACTGAAAGAAGCAGGTAATTAATCATACATCAGGACGTAAATCATTAGTCCGAATACTTGAGCAGAAGGTTTGAGGATGCCTCCCAATAGACTTGTCCAACTTCTGCATTCATTAGCACATATTGAATACTTTTATCTATGTCGTGAAATTATATTACATCTGAGGATATGATATTATTACCAAACTGTTGGGTACTGGTTACTTTCAAATGACTTGAGCTTAAAATACACATGTAAGATTTTATAAACTTGACCTGCTTCATCAAACTGATCATATACGTTTATTGAACACATGTAGCGCTAAGAACAGAAATTTGGTTGACTTCTATAAGGAGACGCGCTGGTCGAAGAAGAAGAATAAATAGAAGAAGAAGAAGAAGATACTTACGTGAGTTGTACACTTACAGTTCCATTTATCTATAATATGTTTCTAATAATAATAAATGCATACAGCTAAAATGCCACAATTGTTAATAATCGTTGTTTTGTCAATGTCCAGAAGGAGATGCAAGGTAGGTTGGATGGCCTAGAACCAGAGCAACGTAATGATGAGGCAGCAGCGACTGTCTTTAGGGAGGTCCTGGGCCATCGACCTGGCTATGCGTGAGGACTCGGGGAGATGGTCATCCCCAAGTCAAGTAGACAGTGCGACCAAGTTAAAATGCAATGCTACATGTTTGAAATTGAAAGACACAAGAAAGATGCTGAACAATATAAGAAAGATGCTGAAGAGTATAAGAGTCAGCTGGATGAAATGAGATCAGAGATGCGGGCTCTTAGGGAGCATCAGCTTTAGACTGACAGATTGCTTCAGGCATTCTTTAAGGATCATCCGACATTCACTGAGTCATATCGACAGACTCAGGGTAACGATTCCCCTGACCCATAAGGGGGGTTGTGGGGTTTTTTGACATTTTGGGTGGTATTTTGTCGTGTTGGGTGGTTTTTTGATAGTGGATTCTAAAGACAACTGGGCAATATACATATATCTATATATATAGATATTACTATATATATAAAGGGATCTATGTCAACACCGGGGGGAAACACTATTTTGAATCACTTCTTTTTGGGTCGTTTATGCATATAAGTAAGACTCCTTTGCTGAACCACAATGTGTACAAAACAAAAACTTAGAGTAAGTTTCTAATGGCTGGAAACCATTTTCTCTTCTAGGTCTAACATTTCTAACACGCAATGGTGTTTTATTGCAAGGAATGTAATTCTTAGGTTAGACAGCTTCTCCATCATGCTAGTGTTCACAAGTTGGTGCAAAACCTAGAGACACAGTTGAAGGAGCTTTGCAACTGACATAGCATGGAGAAGGTCTCTCTCTCTCTCTCTCTCTCTCTCTCTCTCTCTCTCTCTCTCTCTCTCTCACACACACACACACACACACACACACAATAAATATATTCAGCTACTATCAATTATCCATTTATATTAATAAGTGGTTGTGGATATACGGAGATTAAAAACGGATTCATATGATAGTGTGTGTGAGGGTCATTACAGATATCAATCCCCTATCCGAAAGGGTTTCTATATTAACATTTTGATTAAGACAATATACTGGTATTAACTATGTATCAAATTAATATCTTTCATTTAACAAAACCCGAAGATGAGTTGAAAGGTGCATCTTCTTACCATACATATAAATTTATATCAAAATTTATAAAGTATCGTTTGGGTGGAGGGGATAGTTTATAAGGATCCATGTTTGAAATAGCCTTATGTGTTGTTCGGTGTGCAACTTTTTTTTTATTATGTGCGTGGAAAGATTTTCCCCATCGGTGGTACTAGTTTCATATGACTTCACATAATATATTTATTGAATTAAGTTGTAATACAGTTTCGGGGTGCTTTTTGCCCTCGCATTAGATATTTGTGCCTCTTCTTGCTGGAGGGAGAATCATGTCTCCTTTGCATCTCCTATATTAGATAACAACATGGAGCAATAAGCTCGAATTTTGCAGAAAATGCGTTCTAGCTACGGTTCATTTCAATGCATGTTTGTAGTTGTGAATATGAACTGCTATTCGTTATGATCATCTAAAATTTAAATGAGGTTTTCTGCCCATCTTGACATGGGTTCTGTTACCAATTGAATGCTACAATCCTCACACTTCGATAATCATGTTAAAAAGCTGGCAGTGTTTGTTTCCGATAAAGTTCCTGAAATTGTAATGGGTGATCCAGGGAGGTTCAGGCAGATTATTACAAATCTTGCGGGCCACTCTGTTATGGTAAGTGGATATAAAAGCCATTTTGTCAATTACCCCTCAAAGTAATATTAACACCACCTGTATCCATACTGCATAAGCTTCAGCTAATTTATATTCTTAACTTTACTTCAAATACTGATCTAATTTACTGGTAGAAGACTATGGTTGGCCCTCTCAGTGTTTAGTGGTATGTTATTTTCACAACCTGTACCCAAGCTAACAAAGGCCACAGCTAAATGTAGCTTTTAATCTACTGAGTAGCAGTTGGTATGAAATTTGTCCATTTCGGAGTGCCAATAACATGCATATTAAGTTTCCGGCTATGAAATATAAAGCCTTGACCGCTGGCTTCCACAACAATAATACCATGTTCTGTGATTGGGAAAAAATCTATTCAATATCAGAGATTTTACAGGTTATTTCTGAAAATTGAATACTTAGAATATTAATGAAAGACATCTTATTTTTTCAGAACTAGTAATACATTGGTGATGGAAGCAGCAAATCTATATCAATGCAATAGTGGATTGGCTTAGGCTCACAATATGTAACCAAATTCGGAATTACTCATCAAGGGGCCCAGTGCTGCGACCCCAAATGCATGAATTTGTTGGGGAAGAGAAGAATGATGATGCTAGGGTGCAGTCTAACAGCAATTGGAAAAGGTACTCAAATCTCATTTAAAAGTCAAATTTGAAATATAAACTCTATAGGTATAGTGAAAGTGTTCCATGCTACTCAACCACTTATTTTTAACAACTTATTCCTTTTTTAAAGCTTTGTTGTCCGGATTGCAACTTCATTTGAATATATTTTGTGTGCATGGTCTCTGTTTTGTGGTAATATAGATGAGATAACCAAGGGATTATCTTGCCTGGAAAGTGACATTAGCATACGTCATCAAACATAGTTTCACATGATTCACACACATGACTCTCAAACTAGAATTTGCATTAAAAGGGCATTGGTTGAGGTGGAAGTTTTTAAATGCAGTACCCAATAAGCATTATGTTCAATATTGGCCATGTGAGAATTATATTCAAGTTTAGACTCTGCTATTTCTACCTGTATGCATTTTATCTACTGACAAGGCTTGAATAAGTTAAGCCTGGACTTTTTGTTATCTGCTATTTCCATCTGAAAACTGTTTAGGTTAGGTGAAAGAAACTGCCGATCGCTTTAAAAAAAAAAAAAAAAAACCTTTAGTAGCTCATAATTTTATGTTGCATCCAAATGTTTTGGTGTGGCAAAGTTTGATTATTTGGGAGTTGAACATTTTCCATCGGAAAAATGTTTAGGCAAGTGTAACAAATTCCCCATTCTGAATTTGGACCTCTTCCAAAAGGTATAGAAAAAATCTCCAAATATCAACTTCAAATGTTCAATTCCAGAACATCCTTTTTCCGTAATTTAATATGGTTTTTGTTTGTCTTTCATATAGGAAAAAGTTCTTTATATTCATTACATTGTAAAATTACTTGCATGGCTTTAATAATGATTGTTTTTTTTATTCACTCCTACATTAGGCATCAGACAAAAAGGGGTGGTTATCTCTATTCACAACAGTGATATGGCCAAACTTGGGTTGATCATGAGCTTCGGCAACCAAGACCAGTTTTCGTGCATCATGTTCACCACCTTTCTTCTTCAAAAGTGATATGTCGAACTGTGGGTGCCAATGAATGAAAAGTTCCACAGTAATGCTTTGTGCCAAACTAATAATGGTTTTAATTGGTTACCATTATTAGTTTGAGTATAGACCATTAGTAGGTAATGGTGATGTTTTGTATATTATATAAAAATTAGCTCAGCTTGTACTTGATATGACTCGACATAGTGCACCACCATGTTCATGAAATTATATATAGGAGGAAAGCATGGTTCAATTGGTAATTATTCCTCGCAATTGAATTGTTCAGAATGGATATATTTGTGTATGTATGGATTGTTAGTTGATAATGTCAATCAGGTACATTCAGAGTAATGGGATGAAATATAGTAACCCAGTATTCGTATTGGGTCTTATAGTGAATTCGAGACCCAGTAAGAATACTGGGTTAACAACAATTTGATTTATAGGTTTTTCCAGCGATTTCTCAATCGCCGTTAATACGTTAAAAAACAGTTCATACAAAAAACAGTTCATACATTAAACTACCGGCGACTTTTATATTGCCGGAATATAATTTCACAATGGTATTATATATACCGGCGATATAAAAATCGCTGTCATATAATATAACGGCGATTTTTACATTACCGGGAAATTAATTTCCCTTTTTAAATAAATACCCGACGATGTAAAAATCGTTGTCATATAATATACCGGCAATATTTATATCGCCGGGAAATTAATTTAAAAATGATATATGATTTACCGGCGATGTAAAAGTCGCCGTGATATTATATGACAGCGATTTTTACATCGCCGGGATATATATTTAAAAAGGGAAATTAATTTCCCGGCGATGGAGAAATTGCTGTCATATAATATCACGGAGACTTTTACATCGCCGGAATATTCATATCAAAAGCATGAAATTATATAGCGCTGAGGTATAAATCGCTGTGATATAATATGACAGAGATTTCAACCTCGCCGGTATATTAATCTTGAAACCGTGAAATTACTTGGCGGTGATGTAAAAGTCGCTGTTATATAATGTGACAGTGATTTTTCTATCGCCGGTATATCATCATATTAGTTTACGACGATTAAGATATCACTGCTATATTATTTAGCGACTTTTATATCGCCGGGAATTAATTTGACGGTTTCAAGATTAATATATCGGTGAGGTTGAAGTCACTGTCATATTATATCACGGCGATTTCTTAACCGCCGGGAAATTAAATAAAGTTTTGATATTATATTCCGGCGATGGAAAAATAGCTGCTAAATAGCGCACATAAGGAAGTGGCTGAATAGTACCGACAATGGTGCGGCAACTATAGAATCGCTGGGATATTGATATGGCGGCAATTTTTGTCGATTTAGCGGCGATTTTTGATCGACGGGAAAAGTCACTTATGTTGTAGTGTCAATAAAAACTTGCTCAAAATAAATTTTTATTACTATTTATAAACACTTTAACACATTATACATAATTTTTTATTTATTTTTATTACCAAATGAATAGCGTAGGGGTGATAAGTAGAAAAATTTCTTTAGTTTAACAAGAATAGATCAATAAAAATAAAAATCAAGTATATTATGTAGAGATGATGAATAGAAAGGCTCTTCATGCTATCCATGAAACCTCCTGCCATCAAACAGTATCTAATCAAGAGAGTCAATAAATTATAAGAAGATGAATAATTTAAATGCTTGATCAATGTTTTTAAATTAATCTGTTTTCGGGGAAAAAAAAAGAAAAAAGAAAAAAGGCCACAAAACTTATTAATAAGAAATAAAATACCCTTTTATTAAAAATCAAATAATAAAAAACACACCACAATAACATGATCAGTCTGGTGACTCACAGTACCATTGTTGCAGGTTTCTTTATTTTTGGGTATTTCGCTTCTTTAAACTTTTTAATACGAAAGAGTATATATTGTTTTTGTAAAGTTATAGGAATAATTTTGATTTTTTAAGGAAAAATGGCACATTTCCTTATCTCTCTCTCTATTTTTCTTGGAGATTCTCACTCTCAAAATGAGATTGTTCTTTCAACCATTTGGAACAATATTTTGAATATCGTATCGGATGTCACCGGTCAAGACACTGGAAAAAAATATTTGGTACCGGTACCGTTTCATGTACTATTTCGAAATAGTCGATATATAAATAAATTATATATATAAATATATATAAATTATATTTCAAAATAATAGTCTATATATGAATAAATTATACATAAATATATATGTATATATAAATCATAAATAATCTGGTATGAATTGGGGGTCAAAAAATGAAATTATAGTTTAAAAAATTAAAAAAAAAATCAAAATACCAGCCGGTACAAGCCGAAATATAGGCCGGTACAGCCGGTATTTCAGTTGATACGAAATAGGTACCATACATCTATCGGCCTAGTGATTAATACGGAATGTACTGACCGGCACGATACGGTACCAAAAACAATGCTTTGGAATATGTTACAATTGATATTAGAGAGACATTGATGTTTGTGCTATAAAAAATTATAAAGACAGAAGAAGTTCTTGCATCAATCCAGGAGATCGGGGAACTAATTGATCAAACACACCAAAGCCACAAGGTATTCCAACAAGAGAGATGTATGTTAGGGGTCGGACGTGATGTAAATACCATATTTACACTCTCCAATAGAAGTCTAACGCCTAAGTTTCTAATAAGGGAAAAATAGACTTGCTTGTAGGTAATCAATCTCGTGTACCTCCCCCTTCCCCTGATTGACCTCTCTCTCTCTCTCCTCCGAAGGTTTATTTTGCACCCTCTCTCTCCACAAGCCAAAGCTAGACAAACAGTTCCATGAGTAGAATATAGTCAAGTATGAAGACTTTGATGCCAAGCAGGATAACAGTTAGCCTGTCAAGAGGTTGTATTAAATGTCTATAATTAAGCTCATCATTGCACGATATATTCAAAGGAAGAGTCCCCATTTGTTGATTTTTGTTCAAAATAACATTCTGAATTGAAGGCAGAGAGCACGGAAAAGACGGGATTGGTTCAAGAAATTTATTTGAAGAAATGTCAAATTGCTAGAGTTGACATCGGAAGGAATTTGAGATCGGAAGGAATTGTTGCTCAATATAATACTCAAGAGACTATTGCTTGGTGAGGGAAATTTCGGTCCTAGATGATTGTCACCCAAATTCAACTCTTGAAGTACTTCGAGACTTTTAAGATCTGGAACACTCCTATTGAACAAAATCTCAGCCAAAACACTATTTCTTAGATTGTTCAACAAAGCAATTGATTAAGGAAGCTATCCATAAATAAAATTGGAGCCAATATATAGCAGTTCAAGTGACCAAAAGTAGTTGATCTGCTGCAGCTGAGGAGAGAGAGAGAGAGAGAGAAAGCGAGCGACTGACAAAAAGGGAGATTAGAGGGGAGAAGAGAGGAGCTGAGGGGGGAGAAGGGAGAAGAGAAAGAGGGCTTCGGGAGACTGAGAGATGAAGGGAGAAATGATTTGCTCAACACACACCCACTGTGAATAACGTAAGTCGCGTACATGTCGAGTTTCTATCGGAGGGTGTAAAACACAAATAGACACCATGTTCGGTTTGAAGTTAAACCCTTCCGACAAATGACAATGTTTAAATGAATTTGCTAACGAATGTACAAAAGACTTCAACTATTTTTTTTTTTTTTTTAAGAAGAGGACGGCATCCCAATTTTATTAATAGCCATCACTTATGGCGGAGGAAAACCTTGGTTACAACTAAAAATACCTGGGTGACACAAGTAATAAGAAAAGAAAAAACAAAAAACTCAAGTGTTAAAAAACTAAAAACCAACCAACAATATCTGAAAAAACACCATTGTTTTAGATACAATACAATACCAAAACAAAACCAAACCTAAAAAACAAACACAACAACACCTGCAAGAAAGAGCACACAAGCAAAAATAGTTATTCAAAGAATAAAATATAAAAGAACCAAACTTACCAAGGCCAAACCTACGAGATGTGAAGATAGGGAAGCCCGAGTCTGTCCATCCGAAGAAACCCTCTGAGTTGATCAGGCATATCTCTATCTTCAACCCAGTTTCTGTTTAAACCCCCAGCTCCCCTCTTAGCAAGAAAATCCGCCACAGCATTCCCTTCCTGAAAGATATGGCAAATGCAAAAATCCATGCCCCTAAGATATTCTTGTAATTCTTTCTAAAAATCCTCTAAATACCAAATATTACAATTCCCGTTAGTAATCCAATTGACAATCAATTGAGAATCCGTCTCAATCTCAACACGTAAATACCCAAGATGATAGCACCTACGAATGCCTTCCAACACCCCATGCAGCTCAGCAAAGTTATTAGAACCTTGACATAAAGAAACAGAATAAGCCATACAAAGCTTGCCACAATGATCACGAATAACACCCCCAGCACCAGCTGACCCCGGATTACCTAAGCTACTACCATCTGTATTAAACTTAACCTAACCATAATGAGGCTGAGACCATCTCACCACACGCACCTGCTTAGGTTGAGGGGCTAAGATCGGAATCTCAAGTCTGTTTAAAATAGAAACATCATGCGGCGAAATTTTAGAAACTCTCATAATCAAATGCATAATCCTACGAAGCCAAAATTTAATAACATGCCAAACCACCTCAACATCAGAAACTTTACCATCATACCGGGCTTTGCAATGCCATTCCCAAAGTTTCCAAGAAACAATGGAAGGAAAAAGACCAAAAATGATTCTAACTTGAGAAGACTTATTCGCACGACGGAACCAAAAATTAATTTGTTCATGCTAGGTCTGAAAAACACCCATGTGCACACCTAACTGAATTGCTGCCATACGCCAAATCTGACGAGCAACCTCACAGTACAAAGAACATGATTCAAATCCTCAACTCGGCCCCTAGAACAATAATGACATTTCGACGCTAGAGGAACACCGGCATTCTTAATCTTCACATCAACACTCAAACAATTGTGATGGGCCTTCCACATCATAATAGAAACTTTCTTTGGTAGATTTTTATGCCAAATCCAATCAGCCCAATCTAAAGGAGATGCCCTAACTCGGATACAATCCCAAGCACTTTTTGTAGTAAAATTACCAGCCTTGTCATTTAACTAGATTAAGACATCCTGACCCTCCTTCCTCCTAGCCAAAAAATTACACAAATCAGAAGCTTTTTGGGTACCCACAAGCCGCTCCATGAGAGGAACATCTCAACCATTGTCAAGGCGACAATCTTTAATTTTCAGCAAAGGCTGCTCAATAACTGGATAAAGATTGCTAAGAGGGCCACCTTCAACCCAATTATCATGCCAGAAAGAAATATTACCGTCTCGAACAAGCCATTTAGAATTGTTTAAAACATCAGGAATACTTCTAACAATAGATTTCCAAAACCGGGTACCCTTATTAGGCTCCAAAAGAGAGAGATGATTAGTCGTAACATACTTGCCCCTAAAGAAATCTGCCCATAAGGACTATCTTGTAACCAGGCACCAAGCCAGTTTCATATGTAAGGCCTTTTGAATATCACCAAAATCCCGTATACCCAAGCCACTTTTCTCAATAGGCCTACATATATTATGCCAAGCAATCCATTTTCTCTTACCTTTGTCATCGGAATCACCCCAAAAGAAAGAACTCAGGAGTCTATTCAAAATAGTAAGCACAATTTTAGGAACATGTAAAACAGCTAAAAGATGGGTAGCCATACTCAATAAAATATGACGAAGCAAAATAGTACAACCACCAATAGAAAGCATTTTCATCTTCCAACCCGCAATCTTCTTTTTTATCTTTCTAAGCAAATCACCAAAATCACTAACTTTCAGCCTACCATCCACAACTGGAACCCCCAAATATTTGAAAGGAAAAGAACCTTCAGAAAAATCAGTGATACGAAGAATAGAAGATTTTCTAGTAAGAGAAATTCTTTTAGAGAAAAAAATATTACTTTTTTCTCTACTAAGAACTTGCCCCGACCAAGTTTCATAAATATGAAGAACCTCCATCAAACTCCTCATGGAATTCTTACCACCATTACTAAAAGTGACAATGTCATCCGCATACATCAAATGAGAAATAAGGGGGGTACCACGAGCCTGAATAAACTGACCAATTTTACCATTCCCAAAAGAAATCTTAAGAAGGCAAGAAAACACCTCTTGCATAATGATAAATAAATAGGGAGAGAGCGGATCACCTTGTCTCAAACCACACTCCCCTTTAAAGAAACCCAAGGAGGTGTCATTCATCATAACATAATACCAAGGAGTGGTAATACAAGCCTTAATCAATGTACAAAACTCAGAAGAGAAACGAAAGGCATCCAAGACATGTAAAAAAAATTTCCAATCAATACGATCATAAGCCTTGGACATATCAAGTTTAGCCAAAACATTCCCTCCATTAGTATTTCTATGAATAGAATGAACCATCTCTTGGGTAAGACTAATGTTGTCAAAAATACTACGCCCAGGGATGAAAGCCCCTTGCTCCTGAGAGATAATCTTATTAAGTAAATCCGTAAGACGGCTCACAATAATTTTAGCACAAATCTTATAGATCACGAAGCAAAGACTGATAGGCTGGAATTTATCGAAACCAGAGGGTTTATCCACCTTAGGAATTAAAACAATGAAAGATGCAGTATAGAATCTGGGAAGAGACTTACAGTGAAAAAAATAGAGATAGCACCCAACAAATCATCTTTAACCAAGTCCCAGCAAACTTTATAGAAAACCGAGCCAAAACCATCTGGACCCGGACTATTGTCAATAGGAATACTGAAGAGAGCGTCCTTAATTTCCTTGAGGGAGGGAGCTCTACAAAGAACCCTATTCTCATCAATAGTAATCATAGGATCAAATAACTCACTAAGATTGGGCAGATCACGAAGAGCTCCAGTCCCCAAAAAATTATTAAAATAATCAACAGCAGCTTTATGAATGTCAGAAGGGGAATTTAAACAAGTACCATCAACCAAACGCATCTCCTTAATCTTCGTATGATTTTTAGCATTTAGATAAGCATGGAAAAATTTAGAATTTTGATCCCCATTTTTCAACCAACTTTTTTTAGCCAAATGAGCAAGACGACTATCTTCTCTATCAAGCCAAGTAGACATATCCATTTTAGTTCTCAAAAGAGCATTTTCATCCTCTTGATTAAAACAAGTTTGAAGCTGAACTTTCAAACTCTCAATACGGTGCTCTAATTGATTAATGATAATCTCAGTCCTGCCAAACACATTCCTATTCCATTCCCTTAAAGCAACCTTGACCCTTTTCAATTTAATAGAAAGATTCACAAGGCCATGACCATACCTCTCTGATCTCCACACGCTCTCCACAAGGCAAAGAAAATCACTATGATCAGTCCACATAAACTGAAACCAAAAAGGACTACGACCATACCTAAAAAGATCATCACCCATTTGAATTACCAGCGAAGAGTGATCGGAAGTAGTACGAGCCAAGACCTGAAAAAACACATTAGGAAAATAATTAAGAAAATTAGAATCAATGAAATATCTATCTAACCTTGCCCAACTGCGCGCCAAACTGTCGTGACCATTACACCAAGTCATGCTCGGGCCTTTAGAGCTCATGTCCAACCAACCATTGTTATGAATGCACATGTTAAAATCTTCTATAGCTGTGAAAGGACGAGGATGACCGCCTCTTCTTTCCGAGTCATCTTTTATAATGTTGAAATCTCCACATATAAGCCAAGGAAGATTACCACACCCAGAGGCTTCCAGGTTCTCCCATAACATCTTCTGCTCTACTTGAGTGCACTTAGCGTACACAATGGTAAGAACATAGACGTGCCCATTCTCTTCTATTTTAACTGACACAAATTGATTTGACGCAGCCAACCACTAAACAGAAACTGCAGACTTCCAAAGTAACCAAATTTTCCCATTTTGTGCTTCATTAGTGAGGAAAGACTCACAATTAACATGCCCCAAGAACTTAGGAATCTCATCCGCCGTCACAAAAGGTTCGGCCAAAGCAAGAATATTAGGCCTAAATTTTTTTATAAGTTTCTTCAAATGCATGATAGACATGCCGAGACCCCTAATATTCCAAAAAATAATTGGACTATTCATAAGTTCAATTTAGAAGGGCGAATTACCACCCTAGTGGAGCTCTTTTTTGAAACTTACCAGCCATATTATTTGGGCCTTCCGAGTCCGAGCAATAATCTTTTCTCAGGTCTCTTTCAGCTTGTCATGCTTACTTTCACAGTCTGAGTGAGTGGCAATGCTCATGTCTTGCTTATCAACTCTTACGCACTCCTCATGGGCTATTTCTTCTTCACTTGCACCTTCAATCTACTCAATAACAATCGGTTCCAATAACAACTTAGTATTAAGCCCAGACTCACCAGGGCCCATTGAAGCAGCCACAAGTCCAACGCCCATGGAAATCAAATCTTTGGAACAACCCATGTTCAATTCAGCACTCTGATGAAACTAATTCATATCACGGTGGGCTTTCACACTAGACCCAATGACATTAACTTCCTCATTCAACCCAGACGTAGACCTGCACGTAGGCCCTTGGCTTGCAACACCTACCTCGTCAACCCTTTTCGATGGTAGCTCATCAGATATAGCAAGATTCGGTACAGCTTCTTGAATGGCTACAGTCAAGGAATCTCCAATCAACTTAGAGCCAACCTCAATCCCAGACTCCTTCTCAAGAGGCACTTGCACCTATCCAGAATCCCCCGAGCCATGGAGGCTTTTAGAATTGACCACTCCCAGCAAAGTTTTACCATCAGAAACAACCGGATGAGAGGTATCCTCCTGAGATGCTTCTTGGCTTGATTCTCCCTGTTTAGTTATGACGACACCAACAAAAGGTTCAAATTCGTTTCATGGTTATCAGACTTAGGCAATATAGGTGCAATCGATAAACTTCCAGCCACGTTCTCCCCCTTATCAATCAGTTTTTCCAGTTTCTTCACCCATATCTTCCCTCCTTTCACTTTTTGTTTTTGCTCATTTGCATACCTGCAGGTCCGTTGGTTGTGGCCTTGGCATCGACACGTCGAACAGTAAGCCGGCAAAGTCTCGTAGATAATCTCCTGCCTACGGCTTTTTGGCATCCCAGGAATACCAATTCAAAAATGGGAAAGGGGCTCATGTGAAGCATCAATTTCTAAGCAAACCCGGGCACCATCTGTACAAGTAGCACAGGTCATGGGATTATCACGGTGGATATACTTCCCTATCGGTGTTGTGAGTATCTTCAAGAGAGAAGAATGGTAGAAGTTGGGCGGGAGGCCCGGCAAAAAAATCCAAACTGGAACAGACGGCGGCTCATAGTCCTCATCAAATTCTGGAGAATAGGCAAAGGGACGGTAAGGGACCCCCTCAATATCACACGACTCCCTCGACAAGGCTTTATGAAAATTAGATTCATTGGTCATGCGTATGAAAATATTCCTGGGACGTTGCATGGCCGAGACGACCGGCATAGAAGACAGACCCCAGCGGCTCCTAATGAAGGCACGGACGGTATCGAGAGAAGGTCTTTGTCGTAGGAATTTCACTACCATTGAAAACCTAAAAGGTTCTATAGTTTTAACAAGTTCCTCGGATGAGAAAGTGAAAAACACTTCTCCATCCACATATTTCAGTTGCCGGAAAGGAACAACCATCTCAGGCAATGACTGTGGCACTGTCGAGACAAGATCGGCAAATGACTAAAGAGGACCTGCCATAGGAGGCTGGCCATCAACTGCCGCCATGCAACGTACGTGAAGGCTTACAGGAAAAAGGAGATGAAACCCTAGCAGAGCAACTTTTACGTAAAAGGCAATTTTTTCGTGAGTGAAAAAATAGACTTCAACTAGTTGCAGTACCAGATTTGTGCAATATAGGAAGAAGATAAATGTGTAGCTACAGTTACAATCTCAGAATCTCCAAAGGAACAAGTGGATTTATCTTCAGTCTCTAAAGTCGTCAACTCTAATCACAATAGAGAAACCTCAAAAGGCTTAGTAATGGAGGCGAATTGATTGGGTATTGTTGCGACGCCAATGAGAGGCTGATTGTTATGGAGTACACGCTTACAATGAATGGTGATCCTCGGCTTTCATGTTTGGGCTTGATGAAAAACAGAAAGGATGGAAAAAGTTACAGCACAAATCTTGCTTATACACCCCCCCTCCCCAGAGTATCTGAGAAATGGAGGGGTGACTCTAGAAAGCATTATCTTCAGCTTTAGGAACGTCCTCTTGGATCTTCTTAGTTTGGGCAACATGTTAGGAACTATAAATGTAGCTTTGATAGGCCAAGAGGCCGAAAGCGGTTTTGTCAGAGGGGATGCCGTTGGAGCAATATTTGAAGCTGTTTTCTCCATTGAAGTCTTTGACTCTTTTCTTGTTCGGGCTCTTCTAATGTTTGCCTTTCTTCAACCCTTTTGAAAATTAGATTATTGGTCTAATGTTTGCTATTGGATGTCTCCTCTGCTTGATTGAGGTTATTGCAAGCATTCTGAGTGGCAGACTTGTTCACAAGCAAATTGGTCTGGCCGTGTTAAGTATTCTGTAAAGTCGTAAGCTTTGATGAGATCTCAATATCTTCAACATCGGTGGAGCCAAGGGTTTGCCAGGAGATTCAGTTGAAAAGGCCCCAAAGATCATAGTCTCAAAGTACAACAATGTAGATGCTTCTGGAAAGGATCTTCATAGTTGTTGCTTGTCTTCTCTTTCAATGGGCATAGGAAGCAAGCGATTTTATGGTGAAGATGTAACTCACATGGCAATCATAAAAGACCATCTGCTTCACAACGCTTCCAAGGATTTAAAGGCTAATGGTTGGAATGAGGTTCCCAACCATTGATGATGTGAAGGTAGCATTGTCTAAAAGCATCGATGACACAACTGGCAAAGAGGTTGTGGCAAATGTTTTCCTTGCAGTTGAGGAATTTGGCGGTATAAGAAATAAGAAATGCAATTCTGTAGATCTTTAAGGCAATAACGTCTGAGAAGTAGGTTTGAGAAAGAACATCATTATATCTTCCTGTTGCTGCACTTGTTGGAAACCTCTCCATGGCGTTGAGTTCCTCGGCTAATAAAGGCCAATAGGTGAATGCTTCTCTCTTTCAGCTGTGAATCCATTTCTTTCATGGATTTAACCCAACCCATGAATTCCAATGTTTCGCCTCAGCTAGTAATGGCCAATTGGGTGTGCTCTGTTTCCTGAAGAGCAGCAAAAGTAGTTTTTGTCCTTTGAGCCCGAGGTCATTTTTTTGATAGGTAGATTCCGATTTTTTTGATAGGTATATAACAATCGGAATTTGTTAGAATCATCAGATGGAAAATCTGGTGAATAGTCTGGTGCATTGAGATGATAAAATATCATAAAAGTATATATTATATATATTATAATATATATATATACATCTTTTAGAATATCTATTACATATTATTTTGAAATATAGTTATATATAAATATATATAATTTATTCATATAATGTATATTCTGAAATGTACCGGTATCAAAATATTCCGTTCCAGTGCCTCGGTCACTGGAACGGAATTCAAAATTTTAATTCTTACTGACAAGCACATTTTCCCTATGTCCATTTTCGGTTTCAATCCATATTCGAATGCAGAGTATACAATTGAAGGTATTGTTGAGATATTTGAAGTGCTTTATAATTCTCTTGTAGTCTCCGGTGGAGGGCAATGGAAAAATCTCATGGGTTTGCAAGTTTTAGTAGATAAGAGTATTTATCCTCAGTTGCTCGATTTATTGCCACTTATGGATGTTTTTGGATGATATGGGATAAATCTTGAAATGGGATAGATCAATTCTTGGAATTTTCTTATAGTGCCTATTTTTCCCATCGAGAGATCTTTATAATAATAATACCTCAATAGCCCTTTGATAGAGGAAAGGAAAAAGAACTTGTGGGAACTCATTTAGTGAACAAAACTTTGGATAATGTATTTCTTCGATTTTGATTTTGAACTTAACGGGATTTTATGGAGGAACAAAGATGATGAGTTTCCTCGGGCACCTTCTATTTGCCACACTCAAGATGAAACAAATATAAGTCCTAAAAGAGTTGTCACAAATGAAGTTGGTGGCAATGAAGGACACGTTAATGATGTTGGCAATGGTTTTTGTAGCATGAGGAAGAAGAAGCCCATTCCTTTTTCCCAGAAGTTCTGAAATGCATATCCACTTGCACTTCCTTTATTAGGAGTGCTGGCATTTGAACCCCAAGGATCGACCTACTGCTAAAGAGGCTCTTGCTGAACCATGCTTTAAGGGTTTGGCCAAGCTGGAGAGGGAGCCTTCAGCTCAACCAGTTACCAAGTTGGAATTTGAATTCGAGAGACAAAGGATAACCAAGGAAGATTTACGAGAGCTTATGTATTGAGAGATTCTGGAGTATCATCCAAAGCTGCTGAAAGAGTACTTGGAGGGAGCAGAGCCAACAAGCTTTTATGTATCCAAGTGTTGTTGACCATTTTAAGGAGCAATTTGCTTATCTTGAAGAGCATTATGGAAAAGATGGTACTGTTGCTCCACCTGAGGCAACATGCGTCATTATCAAGGCCATGTGTATTATATATTTGGATAATGCAAAACTCTTGAACAACAGATCAGGATGGTTAGAAATCCAGATAGTACAACTCAATATTTTGCTTCAAAGTGCTCATATCCAAAAAGCATACTCTCACCTTGTGGGCAAGGTATTTTGAAGAGCGAGGGTTTGTCACAGTTTGATTATGTGAAGGAGATCCATCCTTATGGCTATGGGCCACTATGTTTGTTGAGTTATTTTCAGTACATATTGGGTTCATGTTATTTTTTAACTGGACTTATCTGTAGCTAGCAAAAGGGCTTAGGCCCCTTGAGTACCTTTTTCATTACAATACGTCATTTTAATATTTTTTTTTTTAGCTCAAGGGCTATGTGAGGGTCATGAGCTTCTCTCAATTTCAAAGATATGAGACTTTTTCTCATATTTATAAACTGAACAGTGACCCTTAACGCTTTCTATAATAGATATTTGACAACTCTAATAGTCTCCTGCTCACGTATCGGGCATTTGGTCAAAGCAGCGACAACCGGTTTCTCCTACAATACCATATGTAAAGTGGGCTCTACGAGAATCAACCAAAAAGTAATAGAAAGCATTTTCATCTTCTTCTTATTCCTCATCTCTCTGTGTTTTTTAAGGTTTTTACCCTCGAAGTGAGATTGTTGTTTCAACCCTTTGGGATTTGTTACAAGAACGAACGGTTAATTCTTTCTCGGATCATAAAGGGTTTGCTGACTTTCAACCAAGTAATCGAAGCAGTTGAAGAAGAAGAACAACAACAAGAAAAAATAAATATAAAAAATGTTGTAAAATAACATTGTAAAATTGTATGACCACCTTGAGCTAGCCGTCAAATGCACAGTGCATAGTAACTGGCATAGTAAATGGCCGACATAGCACAGTGTGCATAGTGCTAGCATAGTACTGCATAGTAACTGGCATAGTAAATGGCCGACATAGCACAGTGCGTATAGTGCCAGCATAGTACTGCATAGTAACTGGCATAGTTCCCTTTGTACGCCTATATATATCGTTGAATTCCTTAAGAAATTCAAATAAGTTTCATAACTTCTCTGAGTTCTATCTCTCTCTCTCTCTCTCTCCTTTTAGAAAGTTTTATAATAAATCTATCTCTCTCTTTCCTTTTCGATAGTTCTATAACACGTTATCAGCACGAAAGTTCTGACGATTTTGAAGCTAGTAGTCCTCTACTTCAAGTAAGTTTTTCAATATATTTTTATATTCCTGATTTATATATGTAAAAAATGTCAAATCTTACAAAATTGGAATTCGTTGCTCTTGACATTTCTGGAAAAAATTATTTATCTTGGATCCTTGATGCTGAGATCCATCTGGATGCGATGAACCTGGGAGATACAATTAAAGAAGGAAATCAAGGGTCCCTGCAGGACCGTGCTAAGGCAATGATTTTCCTTCGGCACCATCTTCATGAAGAATTAAAAACTGAGTATCTAACGGTGAAAGATCCACTTATTTTGTGGAATGATTTAAGGGAGAGATATGAACACCAGAAAACTGTAATCCTACCAAAAGCTCGTCATGATTGGATACACCTGAGGTTGCAAGACTTCAAGAGTGTTAGTGAGTATAACTCTGCAGTCTTTAAAATTAGCTCGCTATTGAAATTATGTGGTGAAAAAGTTACTGATAATGACTTGTTAAAGAAGACATATACTACTTTTCATGCCTCGAATGTGCTCCTGCAGCAGCAGTATCGAGAGCAAAAGTTCAAAAAATATTCTGAACTTATATCTTGTCTTCTATTAGCTGAACAAAATAATAAGCTTTTGTTAAGAAATCACCAGTCACATCCTATTGGTTCTATATCATTCCCTGAAGTGAATGGTACTAGATTTACATCATTCCCAGAAGCGAATGGTGTATCTTTTCAAAGAAAACGAGGGCGTGGACGTGGTAGGAAAAACTATAGAAGTGGAGGTTCTAGAAGTGACCACACTAAAAGGGACAATAATAGATATACACCGTACCACCAGAAGTGGTTCAACTCAGAGAAGGACAAAAGTCCTCAAAACAAATTTTTAAAGAAAGATGAAGATGGATGCCATAGATGTGGTATGACTGGACATTGGGCTCGTATCTGTCGTACAGATAAACACTTGGTTGACTTATACCAATCTTCTATAAAAGAAAAAACAAAGAAATTTGAAACAAATTTTGCTGAACCATCATATGCTTTAGATTCTATAGATGGAGAAGATATTACAAGCCTTGATGTTTCTGATTTCTTTGAGGATTCTAGTGGTAGAGTTGATCATGAAAGTGTTCCTTTTTAATTAATGTATTTCCTTTATCTTATTATAAAATATTTTTATATTCTGCAATGTTTTGTAGTAATGAAAGTTTTATTTATTCTTTTATACTTGTTATAAATTATTGATGATATAATTTATCTGAGAATGGAAATGGAGCATCCCTGAAGGATCGCCCTAAATCAATAATTTTATTGAGTATCTCATATGAGTGATACTTGTACCAAAAACTCATTATGATTTATGCACCTGAAGTTGCATAATTGAAATTGTGGAAAGAATATATATTTGAATGAACGTCTCGAATGTGCTCCTGAAGTAGCAATAACGAGTATGCTCCTGAAGTAGTAATATGAAATGCAAACATTCACAATATATTCTAAATTTGTGTCAGGTCTTTCAGTGACTGAGCAAAATAATGAGTTTTTGATAAGAATCATTAGTCACGTCTTACTAAATCTACATCATTCCCTGAAGTGAATGATAATAAATTTATATCATTCTATTCCCTGAAGTGAAAAGAATGATGCGTTTCATTCAAAGAAACTAAGAGATTGGACGTGATAATGAATATCTTTTCGGGTCAGAAGCTCGTATTGGAAAAGCTGTAAGCTTTCTCTTTGAGATGATATTATACAAATTATTGAATCAAATATTATGATGCATCAAAAGGTGATATGATTCAAAATATTTGTATCTTTTAATGGTTATCTTGATCATCTAAAATCAATTATGATAAGTCGAATGATTTTCATATGGACGTCCATAAAAGAACCAGAAGATTCTTTTACTATAATGTCTTACCACCAGAAGTGGAAAGAAAAATTTGCCAGAAGCAAATAAGATGAAATAATTCGACGTTATTTTGATTATCATATGTGAACCAGAAGTTCATATGATAATTAAATTTTGGATGCAATAAGATAAAAATGTCTCATATTCTAACTGCTAAAATCCCAGCGAGGATTGAAGTCCCTGTAGGACAATTAAGAAATTCAGCAGTCTAAAGACATGTTTAAAGGCATGTGAGACGTATTGATACAAAAGATAGAGCATCTCAAAAGAGAAAAGCACAAATAATTTGGTGCTCCTGAAGAGGCCATACCCACAGAACAAGCAATAAAGTCCATCCAAATTTTCTATATAAAATTCTCCTATATAAACTATTGAAGAGTAAAAATCTCCTGAAGAGTGCCTCCTGAAGAGGTTTTTCATGAAAATGTCTTCCCTTGAAGAGGGACAGGTACCTGAAAATAACGAGATCTCGTTACATTTCATGAATAATGGAGAAATTATGGATAGAAATAAAATCGTTGTCGACAACGTATTTCCATATGAGATGGCAATTGACATTACCAGAAGTAATGATGAAAGTGAATCAAGAATCGTCGAAGAATACGACGTAAAATATTGGTCAAATTTGAAAGAAACAATTCCTGCAGAATTGATTCACTAGTAAAATATGATGCATCGGGACTTATAGTCCAAACACCTAAAAGAGGTGATGCTTGTTGAATGTCACACGGGTATTTATAGAAAGGAAATAAAAGTGTGATATATAAATCACGAGTCAGTTTCTCAATTCTTGCAGAATTGATATTACTAAGTAAAATGTGATGAATATGGACTTGAAGTCCAAACACCTAAAGAGGTGATTTTTGTTAAATATCAATGGATATTTATATACATGATATAAAAAGCCTGAAACTTTTAAATGAAAAGGTGATATAGAAATCACAAGTTAGTTTCTTGAAGAAACAATATTGATATGCTTTTAAAGTGGTTGAAATCATATTGAGATTTTTATTAGCTTGAAAGTTACCGAGAGTTTGGATTGCATGATTAACTGCATATTTATATGAATCATTGGATCATGATATATATATATATATATATATATATATATATGAAAATCTCTGAAGGATAGAAAATGCCTGAAACTTCTAATCTGAATGCATCAAGAAATATGTATTCTATCAAGTTTCAAAGATCCTTATATCATCTAAAGCAATCAAAACGCAAAGGGGAACAAGTTATTATTGCAGTTTATATATATGATTTAAATGTCATTGAGGCTCCAGAAGAGCTCATGAAAACTGCACATATTTGAAATATAAATCTGAAAGCCTTGCGGCTTCAAGGGGAAGATGGATGATATTATTAGTTCTGAAATACCATCTTTTGAATACAATTAGTATTTCAGATTCATATTATGGGTTTAATATGAAGTGTGCATTATTAAAGAAGAGATAAAAAATGAGCACACAGAAATCTACCAGAAGATAGAAACACATATTATTTTATTATCTTGAAGCAAGAATTACAGAAATTTGAGGCACTTTGCCTCATTCTTCAAACGCTCTTGTTCTTCAAGAATCTGCATGGCATCCCTATCTAAAGGGGTGGGCAATTGAAAAGAAGATTTAAGCAAGGATTTTAAATTCCTATTCTCTTGCTTTATTGATTCTATTTTCATGTTGGACTCCAGAAGAAGTCGCTGAAGTATAGCAATATTCTCGTGGAGATTGTCAACTCCACAAGTTCTGGATTGCAGTCGCTGAGAAAATGCGACAATGGATGATGAGTATCGGGTACCGAGACTCACAAGCTCATAGATAGCTTCATTATCTGACCTATGAGTCAGATCATTATATTGCATGATAGCACCTGTGGTAGTAGCAGGTACAGCTGATGAACTAGGTGCAGAGTACCTCATATATTGGCCACGAGAAGATCGCTGAGTCATTGCAGGATAAGAATGCAGAAAGAGATTGCAGAGTAAAAATGCAGTATGATTACAGAAAATTGAAGAAGATGAGATGCGAATGAAGATGAGTTGAATATCTGTTTTATAGAGAAAACTATACAACATCTCTCGTGAAGCAAGAGAAAAGAGACGAAATATAACTTCATAGCTCAGCGGCGCCTGATAGCTGCGGTGCCTGACAGCACGCCTGACACCTACAGAGGAGTTGAAAATCCGCGGTGCTTGTCTGATCTTAAAAGGCTGGCCACCGTTTTTATTAAAAAATGAGGTTAGCGGTTTAATGTTGATGAATTCTCTACTAACTGTGTTATTTACAAGAACTCCAGAAGAGTACAACTCCAGAAGAGTAGTGATGTACAGAAAGATCCAGTTGTGATTATTTTATCAACATGGATCAAGTCCACAGTTAGTTGGATGTACAGATGCGAGTTATCTTTCAGATACACACAAGAAGATCATTGCAATTCATGAGAAGAAAGTTGAAATTGATATCAAGAATGTACGGTCAAGTAAAAATCTGGCAGATTTATTCACTAAAGCATTACCAACTGCAACATTTAAGAAGATTATGCAGAACATTGGAATGCGGAGACTTGAAGACCTTTTATCATGCACTTTTCAGGGGGAGTAACGTCTTGAAGACTTATACTGATTGTACTCTTTTTCCTTCGCTAAGGTTTTATCCCACTGGATTTTCCTTTGCAAGGTTTTAATGAGGCAATCTTAAAGCATTTTACGATACACATGAATATTGTACTCTTTTTCCTTCGCCATTGATTTTTTCCCACAGGGTTTTTCCTTGGCAAGGTTTTAACGAGGCATATTCATTATATGTGGTCATCCAAAGGGGGAGTATTGTAAAATAACATTGTAAAATTGTATGACCACCTTGAGCTAGCCGTCAAATGCACAGTGCATAGTAACTGGCATAGTAAATGGCCGACATAACACAGTGCGCATAGTGCCAGCATAGTACTGCATAGTAACTGGCATAGTAAATAGTCGACATAGCACAGTGCGCATAGTACCAGCATAGTACTGCATAGTAACTGGCATAGTTCCCTTTGTACGCCTATATATATCGTTGAATTCCTTAAGAAATTCAAATAAGTTTCATAACTTCTCTGAGTTCTATCTCTCTCTCTCTCCTTTTAGAAAGTTTTATAATAAATCTATCTCTCTCTTTCCTTTTCGATAGTTCTATAACAAAAAAGAGGTATTTGTTGGTTAAAAGTTTATTTCTTGTCGTTCCGGAGAATTGTTCCACTGCGTGTTTGTTTATCTCAGTGTTTGACTTGTTGTCAATGGGGTCCCTTCTCTTTATTATTTTTTCTTCCAATCAGGCAGTAGATTGCGATTGCCCCATTCAGTCCGCCACAGCGACGCCGTAGACTCTCGTCCAACCTCTACAGGTTCCTCCACAAGCTAGAGATGATATCCCCTGTACGTGGCTCGTCAATGCAAGCCCCCAGACCCCAGGTTCTTCCGTGGGTGGTCGTGTTCATATATCCATTCAACTTGTACAAACGCTTGCTAATTGCTTAATTTGTAAACCACACGCTATATATGTTCCTGTATTAATTAGCATGTCGATAAAGATGTGGTAATTTTTGGGGGCTTTCTAATGGCGTTGACGTAATGTTTTCACGCGCAAGTATTATTATTCCCTTTGACGCCCACCTGATCTTGCCATATATAGAACAGACCCATGTGACAGAGAGTTACCTGTAAGATGGGATACCTTCCTGCAGCTATCTAGCACATGATCGACGCTTTATAAAATCATAGTCAACTTCAGATCGAGAATCTTTCAACTGAGATCGCAATCTGCATGGGTACCTAGCTAGGGGATAGACATATGTAGCTCTCTCAAAAGTCGCAAGTTATGTCTTGTTTCCACCATGAAAACGATCCTAGCTATGCTCAGTACAGATCAAGTGAAAGCTCGTAAACCAAAGTCGTAGTTCAGCCCCTATAAAAAGGATTGTTTTTTCCTTTTTTTTTTTTTTTTTTTTTTTGGGTAAAGAAGCCAGAGTGTAGAGTTGACGCTGCAATTCCTTGGTGAAGGGGGTAAGACAAGGCCACATCCTACGGCCTCTTAGATCTATATATTCTCTTTTGGGTGGATCGCGCTTTCAAAGTCTCTGGCTGGTTTCCTCTTCAAGTAGAAGGCGTGTTGAGTGCTATGTGTCATTCTGCCTAAACTTCGAAAACAGTGTGTGCAAAACAAAAGACGCCAAATTACAGATTATGCGCTTTTCAGATCAAGCAGGTTCCAAAAGCGTCATCATTCTATTGTAAGTTATTGTAAGTTGTTATACAAGAGACATTCTCCATAACACTAACACACTAATGATAGATATTCTATTCCAAGCTACTTTACATGCAAATCTGGCAATGATTTTTGCCAAGCTAATTCCATGCCAACTGGAACTGAGTGGTAAAACGCAACGCAGCAAATTAAGTAAAAGAAAATACTAGTATATCCCGTGAGTTTGCCCTTTCATTTTGACCGCTCATATATTTAAATTTTTTTTTTTATACTTAATAGTTAAGGAAGTGACATTTAATATATTAGTGTATTTGTTTAATTTTTAAAGATATTTAAATATGTTAAAAAATAAAAAGTAAAATTTGTGTTAATGGCACACCGAGCGATTAAACCTGGGCGGCACACTAGCACCACCCTTAATCAAAATATTTCTGGAACCTTTTCCATCATTGACGTATTCACCCATATACACCCAGCCAAGAAAGGCAAAGCTGTCATTTTGAAATTGAAATTCACAGTTCTCAACTTGTTAAGCAAAAGCTGATTAAAGAGACATATCAATATTGGGGGATGGTTGTGATAGAACAACTACCATTGTTCACATTGTATCCCCACATATTAATAATTGCTTCTTGATTATGCAACTTAGATAGCTTCCCATAAGCAACCAAAGACAACAGCATCTCTCTGTCTCTCTCTCTCACACGCACACGTTATTCCTGTTTTTATGTATACTGATAAATGATATCCACACCATGTCACAACAACAGTTTGGTCAAGTGCGGGAGGTATAATGATGATACCCCCACAATCTGAGTCTCCCTCCCGGCCTTGTGTGTATCAGGACGTACCATGGAAGGAACTAAAACAAAATAATAAATCAGGGCATGTCAAAAGGCTGATAATTGGGTACGCCATTCACCCCCAAAAGAAACTGTGTTAGGATTTGCACCGACCAAATCGGTGAAGATCACATTACATTATTTGATCAGGTAGTCGGCCTAGTGCTCGATCCACCAACCAAAAAATATTGCTTTCCTAAGAAAAATACGAGTAGCAACTTACCAAGTATATGTTAACGAGAAAATGATATATACTTTATTTCACAGTCGGTAGATAAAGCGTGTCAGTGGCCGGTGTGGATATTCGTTGTGTTATTGTTTATTCGATGTTTTCTTTCTGAGTCAAGTGCAAATTAAACAAGTTATAAATTAAGTGGGCTGACGAAGCTGAAGCTTTCCCCTCAGAAATCATATAATGGGCTTTCAAAAGGTGAAGAATATATATGCAATTGAACTTCCACTTCTGATCTTTTTTATTTTTCAGATAAATAAAATGAATAATTATATATACTTTTGTTTATTCGGATTCCTAGAGAGGTTGTGGTGGGTATTTTTGCTCATGTGCAAAACGATAGCATCGCTAAAGGCCGCCAAAGATGAGGAAACTATTGGAGTAGGTGGGGAACTTGAATTATGAACCTAAGACTCTCCTCCTTATCCGCTTTGATTCTAACGTTACAACCACCCGAATGTTCAAGTTTATAAAAGGAGTGATGCAACAATAAAGAAATTATAAAGAATAATTTTATAAATTAACGTAATTTTACGTAATCTATTATATCTATTTTATAATAAAAATAATTTTTTAATTTAACAAACCACATTAAATAAAATTATAAAATTTTTTTTGTGTAAATATTTTGTGACTAGATAATTTCTTTATAAGTAATTATATGGGAAATTAAACTTTTGTACCCCCAAACTTTTATTTGTAATTAGAATTTTTATATGATATAAATGAGGATTATCAATAAAATTAAAATACAGTTTTTATTTTAAATTAAACATAAATCAAGAAAAATGGGTAGTTTTAAGTTTTTGATATTTTTAAGTGATTACTAATTTAATTGATAGTTCGAGAAGTGAAGTGTGATGGTAACTGATGTGATAATTTATTATTATTATTATTATTTTAAATTAAGCTGCACTATATATATCTAAAACGGAATACATGAGTCCTATTCCTTATTTAAAAAATAGTATTGTTCTATGGTGAATTTTATCTTTGTGAAAATCTAATATGCATTGAGAATTAAAATTAAGAGGAATATTTTTATAAGCCTTGATTGAAGCTCCCCATTATGTCAAGTTGTGCACACATCGATTTTTATCTTAGTGTATTTTAACAACTTTTATCAAAGATACTTAATATCTTTGATGATATTTTTTATAGTCTAGTTTGCGGCTTGCTTTTATATTGTTTATGGCTTGAACAACTAGATTTGAGTCAACTTGCACTATTATTTTCTTCAAACGTGATTTGACAGCTTCTTATATGATCATCAAAGCAATAGCTGCCTCTCCAATGTTAAGGTTAGTGCTTTATATGAAGTCAATTTCCACCATTACTACATGCACTTCCAACTTCTTATCTACATATTACAGCAATAGTGCTATCCTCTTCTGTTACCGCCACATCAAAATCTGAAAAATGGAATCTCTAGGTGGTAAACTGATGTGATAATTTGAGTGGACAAAACGGGTTTTGTTCCACTTTTTTTTTTTAATTGGTACAAGTTGCGGCAACGTGGTAAAAGAAGAAAGAGGGAGAAAAGGGAAAAGAAATATGGAAGAAATTAAGAATTAGAGAGGATGATTGTCCATTTTCTTTTTTAATGTTTTTTAGATTAATTTTCCAAGATATCAACTTTCAATTGCCCAAGTTCCAACAGACGAGACAGAAAATTAATTATCCAATAATATAAATTAATTATTTATTAAACTTCAACCAATGAAAATGAGAATCAGTGATGCTAAGGATGATCATGACCAAGCATTTAAACACTTGATTTATTGAAAGAACGCCCTTTTTGTTTTTGTTTTTCTGATTAATTTGTTAGAGAAAAATACATAAAAATTAAAATTTAATTAAGTAAATATTTAAATAAAGTAGAAGAAAATAAATGAGTAAATACAAAAATAATTAAAAAAAGAAAACAAATAGAGAATGCAAACGGAATTATTAGAATATTAATAATATATTATTATAGTGAAAAAGACTTTCTACATAGGATAAGAAGAAGAATAGGATTTGGAGACAGCACTACCGATTCGGAGAAAGCACAGGCGGCGCCGCACCTGCTTTGGTCTTTAATGTTCGTTACATGTCCATCCACGTATAATATAAATAAAGGGATTTACTGGGCATCAATTGCTGTTTACTTTCCTACCATATATTTATAATTTTTTAAAAAAATATAATTATAAATATAATTATATATTAATCTATATATCAATATAATATAATTAATTAAAAAGTAAATTTTATTAAAAATAATATTAATTTAAATTTTATGTATGAATAAATTAATATTGATACATAAATTAATACGCGACTGTACTTGTATGTAACAAAATTTTAATTTTTTTATAATATAAGGATGCTTTCTTCTTTTTTTTTTTCTCAGAATATAAAGGTGTTCTTCATAGAGTATATGAGTGTTTTTTCATAAGGTGTGAGATGGAAAGCGGTGAATAAAAGAATTTTTCATAAATAAATTAAGAATAAAGGTGTTACGTCGTCTATAGTTGACGCTGCGGTGTAATATTGGGAATTATTTTTTAATTGAATGATTAAAAGAGTAATTTTAATATATTGATATATTTTTTTATTTTTAAATATATTTAAAATGTATAAAAGAAAAGGACTAGTGATATAAAGTCATAAACGAGTAGCAAAGTAGCCCCGCTTATAAATGAATGGCTCTGTAAAACCCTTCACGATTTTTTTTCGCTTAATATCTATCATTTTTGTATTTGCTTTCGGCTGTTTAGACTTTTAAGCTCTGACTTAGATAATGGAATGCGATGAGATGAGATGTATTAAAATAAACATTAAAAGTTAAATAAAATATTATATTTTAATATTATTATTATTTTAAGATTTGAAAAAGTTAAATTATTTATTATATTTTATGTGAGAATTTAAAAAAATTATAATAATTATATGAGATGATACAAAATGAGTTAAGATTAACTCTGAATCCAAATTAGGCTTTAAATAGTTGTTTTCTTTTTACACTTAAATGCTGTAATGTTTTATTATTTGAATAGGGTCTATTTAGAGTTACGATAGAAATTTTTAAAAATGTTTAAATATTTTTAAAAACTCTTTAATGGAAAAATTAGATTCTTTAGCTGTTATTTATTAAAATACTTTTAATTTCAAATAAATTAAAAAGTACGTTTGAATAAAAAAATCATTTTGATATTTTTTCTCAAATGTATTTTTTGGATAATGTTGAACATAATCCAAATTTTAAAAAGACTCTTAATGAGCAAAAATACTCATACAACTTTAAAGATTATTACAACTTTTAAACTTTTAATGATATGGTCATAATTTTTAAAAAATCAAATGATCATCTTTTCTACATTAGAAATTAATTTTTTAAATTGTTTCAAAACAAATGTAATATAGTTGAAAATGCTTTAAACACATGGTTAATAAACAATAAATAATTTTTTAATAGTAGAACTTATTACTTAAGCTATAAGCCTTAAAACTATGGGCTCGTTTGAGGTTGTTTAGGAGTTTTAAACAATACTTAAATAGTTTTAAAAGTTGTTTAATAAAAAATAAATTGATTGTTTGGATGTTACGTATTAAGATTTTTTTAATCTCAAATAAGTTAGAAATTACGTTTGAAGAAAAATATCGTATTTTTTTGAATAATGTGGAAGTTAATTTGAATTTTAAAAAAACTGTCAATGAGCAAAAATACTTATATAACTTTTAAATAATTACAGATTGCACCGCAATGCCTAACATGCACTTAGAAATGATCTATTATTTATTTCTCAACTCATATTAAAAGAAATAAGAAATATACAACTAGAAGACTTAGGTCTTGTTTGGAGAGTAAGATGAGACAAAATAATGTAAATAGTAACAAAATGGTTTGTGCATTATAATAAAATTATTTGAATTGAGATGTTTTATGGAGTTTTGGAAAAGAAAAGAGAAAAAGTTATAATAAAAATATTATAAAGTTAGTACATGTTTGGAATTGCAATGAGAAATATAGCTAATAATTTTAAGACTTATAGCTTATAACTTAAGTAATAAGTTCTACTATTAAAAATTTATATACTATTTAATAACTATATGTTTAAAATACTTTCAAACATATTATGTTTATTTGGAAACAAATTAAAAAAGTACTTTCTGATATAGAAATTATAATTATTTAAAATTTTAAAGATTATGATAATATTATTGAAAGTTTGAAATTTGTAATTATTTGAAAATTGTATAAGTATTTTCGTCCATTAACAGTATTTTTAAAACTAGAATTATGTTCCGCATTATCTAAAAAAGCACATTTGAATAAAAGAAAAGCCTTTCTCAAATTTACCTTTTAGCTTATTTAAGATTAAAAGTATTTTAATAAGTAATACCAAAATAATCTAACTTTTTCATTAAATATATTTTAAGACTATTTAAACAATTTTTAAAACTTCTATCGCAATCTCAAACAAGTCGTTAAAATATTGTTAGAATATAATTTTTAATATATTTTTATTTTCAAATTTTTTTAAAAAAATTGTTTTTAATGTTTCATTTGAAAGTTGTAATAATTTGCTAATTATTAAATGAAATAAATTGACAATTTGAAATTAAAGAGTATTTATATTTAGGTAAAATGAGATGAGATAAAATGAAAAATTCATATTATCCAAGCCAGGCCTTAATAATATTAGAGCATATTTTTTTTTTTTAATATATTTAGAAATGGGAGTTTCGATTCCAAGACCTTTATTTTAGAAGCTTGAAGGTTATGTCAATCAACCATGTACCCTTATATTAGAGCATATTAAGTACAATGTTGGTGGTCAAATTGAGTGAGAGCCTTCAAAATGGGGTTTTTTTATCATATAAGAAGAAAAATTGGATATTATAATGTACTTATAATTATTTTACAACTTGTATTATTGATCAATCAATACAACTACGTTACTCTATTAAAAATAAATTTAAACAGTTTATTATTATTTTAATATTATTTAGAAATAATTGAAGATAGTTTTATTTAAAATTAAAAATAAAAATTAAATTGCGATAATAATAATTATTTAAAAAAAAAGGAGTATAAATTCGCCGCCAAATAATTTTGTTTAGATGTAACTGCAAACGACAAGAGCATGCGTTACGCCAACACGTAATGTTCAGTATTTCAAGTTTCAACCACAAATACAGGAAAAAAGGAAGTATGACTATATGATGGAGTCCTCTTCATCCTCAATAAAAGCTACACGTACGCGCATGTTTATATCCACTCCTTTCACACCCCCACACGATCACAAGCCTAATCCTCTCCCACATTTTGCTTTTTCTCTGTCTCATTCTTTTGGAACTACTCGATGTTATTATCGTTATTATCACTATTATTAGAATTTGTTTTCATCATCCATTGATCATAAGTTGAGATCGACTGTTAACTTCATTAAGCTTCGTCCTTATCTCTTGTTGGGATTCATAATGGGAAAACGACTTGAATAGTGAAAAAATGATATTTGTAATCCTATGCAAATTTTGCACTTTTTTTTTTTTTTCCAAATAGATACGTTTGAGGTTATATAAAAAAATTATTTTTTAATAGTTAATATTATTTTTTCAAATAGAATACACAAAACTTGCACAACATAAGATTATATCAACTACGACTCGTGTCTAGTGTTAGATAATCTATTAAGCGCCTGTTTGATATTGTGTTAGGAGTCTTAAAAAGTGTTAAAATATTTTTAAAATCTCTTTAATAAAAAAAATTAGATCGTTTAGGTGTTACATATTAAAGTACTTTTAATTTCAAATAAGCTAAAAAGTACATTTGATGAAAAGTTTCTCAAACGTGCTTTTCTTGATAATAAGAAACGTAATTCGAATTTTTAAAAGGCTGTTAATGAACAAAAATATCTATACAATTTTAAGATAATTACAACTTTTAAACTTTCAAAGATATGATAATAATATTTTGAAAATTTAAATAATCGTCATTTCTATTTTAGAAAGTATTTTTTTTTAATTTGTTTTCAAATAAACATAACATGTTTGAAAGTGTTTTAAATATATGGTTAACAAACAGTAAATAATTTTTAATAGTAGAACTTATTACTTAAGTTACAGGTTATAAGTCCTAAAGTTATAAGTTATATTTCTCATCACAATCTCAAATATGCACTTAATACACTATTCTTTTAACATACTCAACGAGAGATGTTACTCATTATCCCATATCACACACTTTTCATATTTTAAAATTATTTTTTGTTTTATTTTTTTCTTATTAAACTAATTAAATTGTTTCGCTTATCATCCATATACTACATACTTATTATAAGAAAAATTAAAAAAAAATTAAAATAAATGTGGTGTGTGTTGTGTATGGATGATAAATAGAATTATTCATACTCAACATACCGCTGATATTTTGCTATCTATCAAGGTAATTCTTTTTTTTTTTTAATTTTATTTTGCTTCATTCAAGGTCGAAAAAGACAAATTTATAGCTTTCTGGCAATTCCTGAAATAAACGTGTTTCATAAGTAGACTCTGGGCCGTAAATCGTTCAGAAGAAAGTGGCGGTTTTGCAAAAATTACCGCATGTGGTCCTCACACGCCACCTCTTCTGGCAGCTTTTTTTGCCACACGCGCCAGATCCTTGGACCCACCACCACCAATTTTTTCAAATCTGATCTTTGTTGCTGAAAAGAGACAAGTGTGTTGATTTCACAAATCACGCTCCATCACAAATTTCAAAATATACCAGAATTGGTTCAAACTGTAATCCATTTTTTTTCACATCTATCTTATTATTTTTCTTTTTGGTTTCCTTATTGTTAATTTAAAAAAAAAAAAGATTTTTATCTCTTGGATTTTTATCTGTAGAGGTTGAGTCTCTATTTAGGCAAAGAGTGCTGTTTCTTGGACGTTTATTTTTATGGATTATCAGCAGTAGTAAAAATCAGATGAGTCACAAAAGTAAAATAATGTAGTATGAATCTCCAAATGCATTATTTTAATTTATAATGTTAGGTTTGATACGAGGATATTTCAAAATGTAGGGGTGAAAACCGACTATATTGGTGTGGTTTTGGTCCAAAAACTGAAACCGCACCGATATGTTTTCAAGGGATTGTCTCGACCAAAACCAACCAATGAAGGGGGTAAAACCAACTGATGTAGTTTCGACCAATTACCCTCGGTTCACCGGTCTCTCCGTCGGTTTCACTCTTTGACAAAAAACTCTATGGGATTTCAAATTCTCAACTCAAGCAAATCTCCTTATCTCACAACAAAATTACAAATAAATAAACAACTAAAAAATAGAAAAAAGAATCGAGGTCGAGATTATGCCATTGCGGAATGCGTAACTGAGACTGAGAAATCTATAATGGAGATGAAACTTGAGGGAGAAGAGACTGAGACTGAGAGGGAGATGAGAGATCTGCAAAGGAGATGAGATTGAAACTGAGAGGGGGATGAGAGATTTGAGATTGAGAGGGAGATGAGGGATTTGTGATGGAGATGGGACTTGAGGGAGATGAGAGATCTGCAATGAGAGTTGAGATGAGAGGGATGCAATTTTGCTATGAGGGCCGAGATGAGAGATCTGAGAAGGAGGAGACAGAAAGCTTGAAGGAAGAAGAAACGGCACAAGAGAAAATGAGGGGGGAAGGGGGGGTTTGAGGGTTAGGGTTGAAGCCTTAATCCAAAACGGTGTCCTTTTTTTTTTTTTTTTTTTTTTTGAACTTTGGACTTGAAACGACGCCGTTTCACTTACTTAAGTTAAACAACATCGTTTCATATATAACTAATAAACAAATATAAACCATCGGCTGATTTGGCGGTTTTTCTCTAGTTCAAAGTCGGACCAAACTGACAGATATCGGATTGAACTAATTTATGACGCTCACTGACCATTTGTCCACCGGTTTTGGTCGATTCCTTAATTCAGCAGCCAGTCTCTATCGAACGAGTATGGAAGTTTGGAAGCCTTCCACATAAGTTATGCCAAAAAATTATTATGTTTTAATTTTTTAAAGTTAAAAGGGGTCCTACTATAAGTGATGTGTTAACACATCAGCTTTAGCTTATATGTAACAAAATTCAATTTTTTATTTTTGTTCTTCTATTTACACACATATATTTAAATATTAAAATAAAGTAATAAATTGCATATTAATTAAGAAGATATATGTGGTATAAAATTTATACGTAGAACTTTTCAACTTTCGGACATCCTATTTAAAAATAAATAGATATCCATTTAAAAATACTTATTTGGTGGTCTACAAATGGAGTATCTAGCTCGTACCGTCAAATAATCTGATGAGCAGACGTACTTTCATGTGCGCATAGAGAGATATGAACAGTAAAATTAGCCTTCAGTAAGGAATACATGCGCGAAGCATGGTACGACTCGTTAAATATAATCTAATAAAAATGATAATTGTAATTATGAATATGTAAATGTTATATAATTATTTTGAAAAAAAAAAAATATGAAACTGATATAAAAATTACTTATTTTTCAAAATTACAGCATTTACATATTTTATATAGTATTAATTATAATCTAAATATGAATTACAGTAACATTTTATTTTGAAGGTAGAATTTGCTTAGATCTTATTATTTGTTGAATGCTATAATATTGTTTACTGTTCTATAAAGTCGAGTTATGAATAAATTTTCTAAATTATAATATAAAAAATTGACTTGAGAGCATCTTTAATTTCTCTCAATAATTTAAAAAATTATAATTTAAAAAAAAAAATAATACTTCGTATAATTATTTTTATATATTTTTTATACACTCTATTAATATAATTAGTTATATCAGTTTTTTTAATTTATTATCAATTATATTAATAAAAATATATATCAAAATGTCTGTATATAAAATTAAAAGAAAAAAAGACGAGGAAGTACTTACACGTGGCAAACCTGCGTGCACTCCACCAATATGTACGTAAGTACTACTCCATCTATAAACGTTGAGAGATAGCATAAAAAACATTCGATCGCTGCCGTATAAAAAAGCCAGAGAAAGACGAAGCCCCAGAAAATACGAAAATTCCCAGTGTTTCTAACTTTATAGAGACCCCCACAATATCATTCTATCTACCCGTTTTCGATCCCGACCACCTCGTTTTTCTTCTTCCCCGAAACAACCCCCCGATCGACTCTTTTTCCATCCCTTTCTCCGTTTCTCTGCCTCACAAGTCACGAGAATTGTCTTCACGATCAGACTAAAAAGAAAGGCTGTGGTTATATATAGGCAGGTTGATCGACAACGTTTCTCATGAAAAATAACATTAATTGTTTTAATTTGTTTGATTAACGTTGTTTGTTTCTCCTTTTTGACAGGTCGAGGAAGAAAAAATTAAGGTTGCCCGATCGAACAGTGTCAGATTATAAAGGATTTGTGTTTTTCAACCAAGTAACCGAAGCAGTTGAAGACGAACAAGAACAAGAAGAAAAAAAAAAATTAAAAATAATAAAAAGAGGTTGTTGTTGGTTAAAAGTTTCTTTATTATTGTTCCGGAGACTTGTTCCACTGCGTGTTTGTTTATAATCTCAGTGTTGACTTGTGGCCAATGGGGTTCTTCTCTTTATTATTTTTTCTTCCAATCAGGTAGTAGATAGCGATTGCCCCATTCGGTCCGCCAAGGTGACGCCGTAGACTCTCGTCCAACCTTCTCTGTGTGCATTTTGTTTTCTACCTACGACTTTCTCTTCCTAGAAAGTGACGGAAATGGCGGACAATACAAAGTTGGTGAGCTTCAGTTTTCTGGGATTTCTTTTGTCTATTTAATCCAAAAAATAAAAATAGACTCTCGTCCAATCTTTTATTTCTTCGTAACTGTTCCATTGGGCTTTGCATATTTTCGTCATTCATCTTCATTAATCATGCTTTGATTCATCTCTCTCTCTCTCTCTCTCTCTCTCTCTCTCTCTCTCTCGGAATGTTTTTTGGGGTTGTTGGTTGATTCTTGATAGGTTTGTGGCTTAGAAGAGAACATGGGTCGTAGCCAGAAAATCTCGATTTCCGATCATATAAACGGATTTCAATACACGGCCGATGAATCCGATAGCTTTGTTATTGACATGGAGAGCTTCTCTCGGGGCCCCAATAAAGATATTACTTCAAATTCAAGAATTACTGTAAGTTTTTCTCTCTCCTTTATATTTTTTAATGGTTCTCATCTTTTCCTTTTCTTTAAAAAAAAAAATCACTTTGATTGAATCGAAAGCACACGTGTTCGACGTTGCAGATTTTCCTTCCAAG